>NC_064643.1:188558986-189808986 GCF_023864345.2 Schistocerca serialis cubense
GCGATGTACTTGAGGACAATATTATGGAAATGGAAGAGGATGTAGATGAAGATGAAATGGGAGATACGACTCTGCGTGAAGAGTTTGACAGAGCACTGAAAGATCTGAGTCGAAACAAGGCCCTGGGAGCAGACAACATTCCATTAGAACTACTGATGGCTTTGGGAGAGCCAGTCCTGACAAAACACTACCATCTGGTGAGCAAGATGTATGAGACAGGCGACATACCCTCAGATTTCAAGAAGAATATAAGAATTCCAATCCCAAAGAAAGCAGGTGTTGACAGATGTGAAAATTACCGAACTATCAGTTTAATAAGTCACGGCTGCAAAATACTAAGCGAATTCTTTACAGACGAATGGAAAAACTGGTAGAAGCTGACCTCGAAGAAGATAAATTTGGATTCCGTAGAAATGTTGGAACACGTGAGGCAATTCTGACCCTACGACTTATCTTAGAAAATAGATTAAGAAATGGCAAACCTACGTTTCTAGCATTTGTAGACATAGAGAAAGCTTTTGTCAGTGTTGAATGGAATAATCTGTTTCAAATCCTGAAGGTGGCAGGGGTAAAATACGGGGAGCGAAAGGCCATTTACAATTTGTATCGAAAGCAGCAGTTATAAGAGTCGAGGGACATGAAAGGGAAGCAGTGGTTGGGAAGGGAGTGAGACAGGGTTGTAGCCTCTCCCCGATACTATTCAATCTGTATATTGAGCAAGCAGTAAAGGAAACAAAAGAAAAGTTCGGAGTAGGTATTGAAATCCATGGAGAAGAAATAAAAACTTTGAGGTTCGCCGATGATATTGTAATTCTGTCAGAGACAGCAAAGGACTTGGAAGAGCGGTTGAGCGGAATGGACAGTGTCTTGAAAGGAGGGTATAAGATGAACATCAACAAAAGCAAAACGAGGGTATGGAATGTCGTCGAATTAAGTCGGGTGATGCTGAGGGAATTAGATTAAGAAATGAGACACTTAAAGTCGTAAAGGAGTTTTGCTATTTGAGGAGCAAAATAACTGATGATGGTCGAAGTAGAGAGGATATAAAATGTAGACTGGCAATGGCAAGGAAAGCGCTTCTGAAGAAGAGAAATTTGGTAACATCGAGTGTCAGGAAGTCGTTTCTGAAAGTATTTGTATGGAGTGTAGCCATGTATGGTAGTGAAACATGGACGATAAATAGTTTAGACAAGAAGAGAATAGAAGCTTTCGAAATGTGGTGCTACAGAAGAATGGTGAAGATTAGATGGGTAGATCACATAACTTATGAGGAGGTATTGAATAGAATTGGGGAGAAGAGGAGTTTGTGGCACAACTTGACTAGAAGAATGGATCGGATGGTAGGACATGTTCTGAGGCATCAAGGGATCACTAATTTAGTACTGGAGGGCTGCGTGGAGGGTAAAAGTCGTAGAGGGAGACCAAGAGATGAATACACTAAGCAGATTCAGAAGGATGTAGGCTGCAGTAGGTACTGGGAGATGAAGAAGCTTGCACAGGATAGAGTAGCATGGAGAGCTGCATCAAACCAGTCTCAGGACTGAATACCACAACAACAACATTAGTTTGGTTCACTCTTCGTTCCCAGCTTGTTACAGAACCAACATGTTTCCGTCCTTTAGGACAGTACCACGTTCTTGCACAGCGCCCATTCCCATTTCATCCATATTGAAGATACAGGCTGAAGGAAACTGGTGTATTTTTCGTAATATTTTGCAATTTATCATAGCATGTGGACTCTTCTTCCTCACTGTAGCCTTGAAACCGACTCACCAAAGTGGAGGGCTTTCTCTTCAGAAAACACTCTAACCAACCTCTATGAGACATACGCGGAAGCGGATTGAAATAGTTAAGGCCAGGTTCTCATTCAAAATGATCGAAAATTCGATGTTTTCTAATTGCATTTTTTGAACGTCGTATGTGTCTAGGGCGTTGGGACAAAAAGGTTTTTTGATCCTTGCATTAGAAAAGATTTTACAGCCCATTGTTCGAAGCAGTGTGGCGGCCACCGCGACGCTCTCAGTCGGAGACGCCCGCCTCAGGTAGAAAACTTGTCGTGCCGTGACGCACGTTCACAAAATGATTTGTATTGCAGTAAGCATGCAAACATATTCGGTGAAAAATCCGCCGAACAACGTGTGCAGGCTGTCGAACGCAGCATATGCGGCTCAGACAGATCGGGTTTTCTCTGAAGAAGAACGACAGAATTGCTCTCCAGGAACAATTCGACCTAGAGGAAGGTTGGTATATGATCCTGAAGTTACAGATTAAATTTAAGGAACGAAAACACTTTCTTTTGGTCAAATTTTGGTCAAAATTGATCAAAAAATAAGCTTTGGTCCGACATATTGGATTAACCAATCTGAATTTTGAAAATCTAACTTCAGATTCGTGTTCAGCAACATCAAAAATACATGATAAGATGTAGTCTAATCCTTTTAATATTTATGTATAGACAGGATGCGCTATACACTGAGGCGACAAAAGTAATATCGTGGCGGACTATATATATATATATATATATATATATATATATATATATATATATATATATATATAATAACATGTAGTCTATGCAAATTGAACTAATAATACATATAAAAGTTTTCCCTAAACTTTAAACAGGTTTTTATCGAGAAACGATTATTCAAAACTGCGTGCAGCACAAAATAAGAACCGTTAAATCTATTAACGTTTACCTTTGACCTCGAAAAGTAAACACTTTTGTTGGGAGCTTGTATCTATAATATATGAAATTTGATAACATTAAATATTTTTTGTGAAGTCATAAAGAGTGAAACAAACCTCCCAAACTCAAAGTTCGAGTTAGCACCATTTCATTGTGGTTAGGTATAAGCTCCCACAAACTTAATGTAGTGTCGATGGCTGTTATCCATTTATGATTTCAGATAACTTCTGAAGGGCAGTCTGCGTACTTCAAACAAGCAGGCCCTTGATCAAATCATAATTACGGGCACCATCTTGTTTTTTGCGTCTATACTGAAAATATAAACTAAAGTTCATATTATGATCAATCATAATCCCCAAACAGATCCTTTATGTGTCTTTTCACTGTGTAAAAGAAATCCAAAGTTTGCCTACTTTTTGGTCATTTGAAAGAGAATCTGGGGATGAGTATTTTGTTCCTTTCTGTAAATTCATATGCAACTTTTCTAAAATCCAGAGGACAGATGTCATAAAACATACTTGCTAACTTTTCGAAATGTTCCACAATTGCTCTCTGCCGATGAACAGTGAACACCAATATGCGACACTTTCTAGGAGACTCCATTCGCTTCTTTATTCTCTCTTGGCGAATGATTAAAGGAATTTCCTTTTCTTTGTCCACTGACCTTGTAGATTTGCATAGATTTCCCATCTTTGGGAGTTTTAATAGCATCTTGCAGCCGCTCTTGTGTCCTCGTGGCGTTATTCGAAATTCTTTTGCGATTTCTCGCCATCTAAGTGAGAGTAAAACCAAAATAATTACTACGTGGGGGGAATACCGGTCGTGTAGATGGTGCTGGTCACGTTGACCGTCAAAACCCCACCTACAAATCATTACATATCTTTGAAATTATTTGAAACATTGCAGTTCAGATTTCACATCAAATTTTCACATTGATTTCCTATATACAGCCAAGTTGTAAAGCTAAAAAACTAATAAGAAAAATCACAAAACCTTTGATGTAGATATGCAGACTGAAGTAACGAATGAAAATTTGTACCAAGGCCGAGATTCGAACCTGGATCTCCTACTCATTAGGCAGATGCGCTAACTACTATTTCCTCCTCTTTTAGAATACTGCTTCGCGGTATGGGATCCTTACCAGCCAGGGTTGTGGGATTACATCGAGAAAGGTCAGCACGTTTTGTATTATCGCGAGATAGGGGAGAGAGTGCCACTCAAACAATACAGCGTTTGGGGCAGACATCATTAAAACAAAGGTGTTTTTCTTTGTGGCAGAAACTTCTCACGAAATTGCAGTCACCAACTTTCTACTTCGAATGCGAAAATATTTTGTTGACTTCGAGCTACATAGGGAGAAACGATCATCACAATAAAATAAGGGAAAGATATGGGTGTTCGTTTTTTCCGTGCGCTGTATGAGTTTGGAATAATAGAGAATTATTGTGAAAGATGTTCGATGAACCCTCTGCTAGGCACTTACATGTGATTTCAGAGTATCCATGTAGACGTAGATGTAGATGCGCTACCCTGGTACACCGGCTTTGCACAACTTGTCGGACTACCCCAGCATGCCTCCGTTCTCAATCCAAATTCCCATTCACCTCAGCCTACCTGGTATTCCCCCTAAAACTCGAACAGCACTGGAGATGTTACCAACTTATTGGAGCAGCACCTCAGAATCGAACAAAACGTAGGGAGGCATTCTGGGGTAGTCCGTGCAGTTGTGTAGAGCCACTGTGCCAGGATTGCGTAGTGATTAGCACGTCTGACTAGTGAGCGGGAGTATTTGGTTCGAATCCCAGCATTGGCACAAATCTTCATTTGTCGCTTCGGTATTAAGCTACTATTCCACTCTTTAGCCAGTTCAATGGATCAGCTGATGAAGTCACCTACACATACACAATACTTGAAAACTGGAGTCTTGGCGTACCCTACTCTGCTATTTATTTAGGTTAGCCAGTGAGGAAGCCTTTTACAGCGTTTTAATGCAGAAGTCATCCACTACGTACAAAGTGGCGACAGCAAGTCGGCCCGATGTTCTTCAAACGGAAAGAAATTTCTGCTCAGAAAGCACAACAACTTCTCACGGTGCTTCAAGATGTTTAGCTATCACCGATAGCCCGTCAGACAGCATTACCAGAAGGCGACTTTTCAGCGCAAATCAAAATTCCTTTGAATTTTACTTTGCCCAGATGTCCCTGCTGGTAAAAATTACGTCTCTTTGCAACAGCAGATGATCGTCATGGGACGTCTGCTATTTGTATGAAAGCAGTCCTGGACCCACGTCGGCAGGAAGGTAGCAGTCTGTCGCCAGCCCTGACAGTGGTGGGAACAGCCAGAGTGGCCGAGCGGTTCTAGGCGCTACGGTCCGGAACCGCGAGACCGCTACGGTCGCAGGTTCGAATCCTGCCTCGGGCATGGATGTGTGTGGTGTCCTTAGGTCAGTTAGGTTTAAGTAGTTCTAAGTTCTAGGGGACTGATGACCTCAGAAGTTTAGTCCCATAGAGCTCAGAGCCATTTGAACCTGACAATGGTAGGGTCGGCCTTCCGCAGCTGCCTCTAGCGGTCGCTGCGGCTTGCGCTGTTCTCCAAAAACGCAGGACCGCACTCTCCAGCAGAGTCCTTCCTAACACTGGCCTGTCCGGCTTGCATTGCATGCAGCTGAGTTGCACAGACATTTATAAGCAAAACCCCCATCGGTGAAGTAGGAAATCAATATAGTACAGTTGATGACTTCTTGTGACATTATTCATTGCAATCGTGAGTATTTTACTGGGCGATGGGGATTAAGTTCAGGTAGTAATGATTATTTATAAAATTTTGATTGGTACATTGTATGTGCCAGATCACCAATAGAATATGAGACGCTACGTCACGTGAATGTACATTTGGAGAAAGGCAAAAGAAGTTTTTGTTATGAGACGTGTGAATTATAAATTATTTCAAGACTGTGTACGTGTGCGCAATGTATAACAAATAGTAAGGAATGTAAGTTATTATTATCAAAACACAAATATCGATGTAATTAACAAAACACAGTTGTTTGATATAATCTCTGTGTAACATAGGCCATGAAGATCAGAGACAATGCTTTGATTGAAGCAGCACTCATGTTCTGTTTCTTCTAGCGGTAGGCCGCAATTGTAGCGCTGCATAAAATTTAATGTAAGTTCGGTTGTAATTTAGTAAAATATACTTATAATTGTTATTAGAAAGTGTGTATTATTGACTTAGTTGTCACCTCTCATGGTCGCAACTATTAATTATGATTAACTAGATTTTTACAGAACTTCGCAGTGCAGGGAGCTCATCTCCTCTAGCAGGATTTAGTCGGCCATTACACTGACAATTCATGTTATTAAATGTAAATGAGAGAGACTTCTCAGTTTTGATCTTTCATTAATTTCAAAGTTAAAAAGCGTAGTAATAAATTTCAGTTACTGAATGAGTTCATTATGTTTCATTTTGACCGCCTAACGACAGACGAGATTCTCTCCAGTTTAGCCTTGCAAATAATGAACAAGAAATATTGAAAATATTTTCATTCAATAAGCTGCGCAATATCTCAGTTAATCTCTGTGTAATTTGGTACACATATAACCAGTAGCCCCTGAGACCTATATTAATAGTAACAGTTTGCGTAAGAATATGCATATTTTCTTTTCTAAATAGCTGCGCTCACGCAGAGTATTTATTAGAAAGCGGTGAGTCGCGCGCTGAGTTTAAAAAATATTATATCGTACGTGCTTCGGGGCAGCCGATGTCCGTACGAGTGTTATCGCGATATAAATTAATTAAAAGTCTCATGCTAGCCCACAATATTTACAGCCACCCCAACCAAAACCATAAAAAATATAATAAAAAAATAAAAAAATATATAATTATCCCGTGATAAGTGGCCACACACCCATCAAACATAGATATACACATATACCGTGATAAATAACACTTATAAGCAGCAAAACCGAATCATCAAAGACGTAAATAAATACACAGAAACAATCATTGCCCTGGTCGTTATAGCCGATAGTCGCAGAAACAGAGTATTTGCTATGCTTTTTGATAAAAATTTCTTATCTGTAAATTTTTGCCTGAAACAGAGCTAAAACCTCGGAAAGTACCAGAACTACAATACACCTACAGTATTTACAATACGCCATTTGTGGTGAATTTCTCAGATGTTTATGTAGTACATGCAGCAATAACATGCCAGAAAAATATAAAGAAACTTTAATAAGTGAACAAAGAAGTAGGAACACTTGAAATTGTCCAATAATACCGAACGTGGTCTTGAGTAACAAATGAAGTAAAATGTTGAGCATGTTGTAAAACAAGCCAATTTCATCTGCATTGAGTGTATCACCTGGCCTGTAACTTTCACACAAAACAGGCCACTTTTTAGACAGCTAGTGGTCTGTTACGCATTGATGTACCCCAACAGCTTAGCTACGAATTTTCCAGGCGATAATATCGCGCCGAGATTGGAAACAATTGATGTTCAAATTTCAATTAATGTTCGAATTTCGCACAGACGCGCCAGTTCTTTGGCTTCCATTTGAACAATACAGTAGGTCAATTGATCGTCATATTATTTGATCTTTGCTGCTGAAACCACGTAAGTAAAGCTTGTTCAGTATCTTTAATCTCGCCAGTTTGATTTTTAAAGAACTGTGTTCTAAATGAGATTGTATTTTCTCTCTATCTCTCCAAATTATAGAAACCACCCAATTCATTCGCGATGCTGACGTTTGCTTCCCCATTTACGAGCGACTTTATCTTGAATACTAAATACGTTCCACTTTTTTGTGACACTTTACTAGTGATCCTTGCATTTACTTATTAACACACATACTATTATGAAACCAACAATCTATAGAAAACAAAGCGTCTGAGAAAAAGCGTTACGGTGTTGTCAGTAATCCCCAAATACGTAACAGAAATGAAAGTTTGACGTCATAGCCGATATATTTCTCCGAAAATGTAATAATAATAGTTCGTTTTATATGATAAGTCTCAATAAGAGATACTCGACTGAGTGATATTTTAAATCTAGCGTTTACACAGGACTTAGACAGGATCGTTAGATTTCGCTGTTGTAGCCGATACGTCGTTAAAAGCTATTTCCCTATAAATGGCACCGAACTGTATGCTTAAGCCAAAAGCTTTATGAAAAGTCTCGTAAGCGAATACATGGTTATATCAGGGGCATGAGAAACTTCAAAAATGTGTGTGGGAAGCAAACAGCCAGCTAAATTATAATGAAGACAGTCGTATTATAAAATACTGGAGCACAGCCCAGTCACCAAGTTGCTGCAATACATCACGGAACAAAGGTCTGTTTCTTCCAAGTCTTCTAACGGCTCGACAAACACGACCGCAAATACCAGTCATATTGTCCCTACATTGTTATCGTGCGATTTAAGAGATGTGAACTATAGTGCATTCAAGGAATTCACAACGGCAGTTGATCCTTATGCAGAAAAGACTGCTGAAATATACTGTCTGTTTTCTTGGTTCAAAATGGTTCAAATGGCTCTGAGCACTATGGGACTTAACTTCTGAGGTCATCAGTCCCCTAGCACTTAGAACTACTTAAACCTAACGAATCTAAGGACATCACACACATCCATGCCCGAGGCAGGATTAGAACCTGCGACTGTAGCGGTCGCGCGGTTCTAGACTGAAGCGCCTAGAACCGCTCGGCCACTCCGGCCGGCTGTCTGTTTTCTTCATCCCTCAGTCATCGCTAGTAGCCAAAGTGTGGGATATGTGTGTTTTTCATCTTTATCTGAGCGGGTACAGTTCTTCCATCTCAATCTAGCTGCATTCCAGTTCTCTTCCTTTCAGATCCTATTCCTCTTGGGTGACTCGCCGTGGGCTGGCCTCTTAGTCTTTTCGTTAAAATTCCTTTTCATGCTCTTTTCTCGCTGTTCTTGTTTGATCCATCCTTTTCAAGTGTCCAAGCGTCCAAAATATTTTACAAAAAGTGCTCTACGGCAATGGCCTCTTACCTAGTTTGTATTTATCGTGAATCTCTCGCCCAGCACAAAGTCCTAAGCGACTGGAAAAAGGCGCAGGTGACTACGGTGTATGGGAAAGGTAAAAGAACGGAACCGCAAAATTACAGACCAAAATCCGTAACTTCTCTTTGCCGCAGAATCCGTGAGCATATTCTCAGTTCGAATATATGTCCACGAATCAGCATGACACGGTACCCCATTGCAGGCTGTTAACGAATGCACGAGTGTATGGTATATATTCACATATAGGGTGTTACAAAAAGGTACGGCCAAACTTTCAGGAAGCATTCCTCACACACAAATAAAGACAAGATGTTATGTGGACATGTGTCCGGAAACGCTTAATTTCCATGTTAGAGCTCATTTTAGTTTCGTCAGTATGTACTGTACTTCCTCGATTCACCGCCAGTTGGCCCAATTGAAAGAAGGTAATGTTGACTTCGGTGCTTGTGTTGACATGCGACTCATAGCTCTACAGTACTAGCACCAAGCACATCAGTACATAGCATCAACAGGTTAGTGCTCATCACGAACGTGGTTTTGCAGTCAGTGCAATGTTTACAAATGCGGAGTTGGCAGGTGCCCATTTGATGTATGGATTAGCACGGGGCAATAGCCGTGGCGCGGTACTTTTGTATCGAGACAGATTTCCAGAACGAAGGTGTCCCGACAGGAAGACGTTCGAAGCAATTGATCGGCGTCTTAGGGAGCACGGAACATTCCAGCCTATGACTCGCGACTGGGGAAGACCTAGAACGACGAGGACACCTGCAATGGACGAGGCAATTTTTCGTGCAGTTGACGATAACCCTAATGTCAGCGTCAGAGAAGTTGCTGCTGTACAAGGTAACGTTGACCACGTCACTGTATGGAGAGTGCTACGGGAGAACCAGTTGTTTCCGTACCATGTACAGCGTGTGCAGGCACTATCAGCAGCTGATTGGCCTCCACGGATACACTTCTGCGAATGGTTCATCCAACAATGTGTCAGTTCTCATTTCAGTGCAAATGTTCTCTTTACGGATGAGGCTTCATTCCAACGTGATCAAATTGTAAATTTTCACAATCAACTTGTGTGGGCTGACGAGAATCCGCACGCAATTGTGCAATCACGTCATCAACACAGATTTTCTGTGAACGTTTGGGCAGGCATTGTTGGTGATGTATTGATTGGGCCCCATGTTCTTCCACCTACGCTCAATGGAGCACGTTATCATGATTTCATACGGGATACTCTACCTGTACTGCTAGAACATGTGCCTTTACAAGTACGACACAACATGTGGTTCATGCTCGATGGACCTCCTGCACATTTCAGTCGAAGTGTTCGTATGCTTCTCAACAACAGATTCGGTGACCGATGGATTGGTAGAGGCGGACCAATTCCATGGCCTCCACGTTCTCCTGACCTCAACCCTCTTGACTTTCATTTATGGGGGCATTTGAAAGCTCTTGTCTACGCAACCCCGGTACCAAATGTTGAGACTCTTCGTGCTCGTATTGTGGTCGGCTGTGACAGAATACGCCATTCTCCATGGCTGCATCAGCGCATCAGGGATTCCATACGACGGAGGGTGGATGCATGTATCCTCGCTAACGGAGGACATTTTGA
Organism: Schistocerca serialis cubense; assembly: GCF_023864345.2. Classification (NCBI taxonomy): domain Eukaryota; kingdom Metazoa; phylum Arthropoda; class Insecta; order Orthoptera; family Acrididae; genus Schistocerca; species Schistocerca serialis. Next base: position 188,569,311 of record NC_064643.1, read on the forward strand.
ACATTTCCTGTAACAAAGTGTTTGAAGTCACGCTGGTACGTTCTGTTGCTGTGTGTTTCCATTCCATGATTAATGTTATTTGAAGAGAAGCAATAAAATGAGCTCTAACATGGAAAGTAAGCGTTTCCGGACACATGTCCACATAACATATTTTCTTTCTTTGTGTGTGAGGAATGTTTCCTGAAAGTTTGGCCGTACCTTTTTGTAACACCCTGTATATGTGAGTGGCTCGAAGGCTTCATAGGTAATAGAACCCAGTATGTTACCCTCGACGGCGAGTGTTCAGAGACAGGTGTATTATCGATAGTGCCCCAGGAAGTGTGATAGGACCGCTGTTGTCCTCTGTGTACATAAATGGTTTGGCGGACGGGCTGGGGAGCAATCTGCGGTTGTTTGCTGATGATGCTGTAGTGTATGGTAATGTGTTGAAGCTGACAAACTCCAGGAAGATACAAGCTAATTCGCACAAAATTTCTAGTTGCTGTGATGTATGGCACCTAGCTCTAAAAGTGGAAAAATGTAAGATAATGCGGATGAGTAGGAAAGACAAACCCATAATGTTGAAATATATGGGCTTAATGTTTGGAAAGCGATATGAAATGGAAAGGAACACGTGCGTTTTTTTTTTTTTTTAGTTATCATTCTTCTGACTGGTTTAATACGGCCTGCCACGAATTTCTCTCGTGTGCCAACCTCTTCATCTCAGAGGAGCACTTGGCTTGGAACATACGTCCTCAGTTTTTTGCTGGATATATTCCATTCTCTGTCTTCCTCTCCAGTTTTTGCCCCCTAAACCTTCCTCATGTACCATGGAAGTCATTCTCTGATGTCTTAATAGATGTCCTACCATCCTTTCCCTTCTCCTTGTTAGTGTTTTCTACATATTCCCTCCCTTTCGATTCTGCCCATATCTCCTCGTTCCTTACCTTATCAGTCCATCTAATTTTAAACATTCGTCTGTAGCACCACATCTCAAATGCTTCGAGTCTCTTCCGTTCCGATTTCCCCACAGACGATGTTTCACAACGGTACAATGCTGTACTCCAGGCGCACATCCTCACAAATTTCTTTCTCAATTTAAGGCCTGTGTCTGATACTAGTAGGCTTCTCTTGGCCAGGAATGTCCTTTTCCCCAGTGCTACTTTGCTTTTGATGCCCTCCTTGCTCCGTCCATCAATAGCTATTATGCTGCCTAGGTAGTAGGATTTCTTAACTTTCTACTTCGTGACCATCAGTCCTGATGTTAAATTTCTCCCTGTTCTCATTTCTGCTACTTCGCATTACTTTCGTCTTTCTTCGATTTACTCTCAATCAATATTCTATACTCATTAGACTGTTCATTCCATTCAGCAGATAATGTAATTCTTCTTCACTTTCACTCAATGTAGCAATGTCATCAGCGAATCGTATCATTGATATCTTATCACCTTGAAATTTAATTCCCCTCCTGAATCTTTCTTTTATTTACATCATTGCTTCTTCGATATACAGATTGAAGAGCAGGGGGAAAGACTACATCGCTGCCTGGCACTCTTTTTAATCCGAGCACTTTGTTCTTGTTCGTCCGCTCTTACTATTTTCTCTTGGCTCTTGTACATGTTTTACACTATCCGTCTATCACTACAGCTTACCCCTATTTTTCTCAGAATTTCGAACATCTTGTACCAATTTACACTGTCGAACATTTTTTATAGATCGACAAATCCCATGAACTTGTCTAGATTTTTCTTTTGTCTTGCTTACACAGGCCAACGATGGAAAAACTATTTCACTGAAAATACCATTTTATTATGTTTTTAGGGTGGGAAATCCAAATATGATACTTAAAAAACTGTATCACCCACCATTTCTTCACGTTTTACATTTAAATTTATGAAATTAAGCTATTTTTAAGGAATTTAACAGCTTTTATATAGTTAAAATAATTTAAAAAGGAGGTCTAATGTATGTAGATGACGTTGGTAGCACTGCTGAAAAACATTTTCTGGCAAAAAATGTCGATTCTATTTTTGAGTTAACAGATGGTGCTTTGTTTACTGTCAACCTAACCGCACTTTCCCGTTTCCTGTACATACGCTCAGTAAAATGTCTAATCGTGGTTGCAAAAACTCTGCTGACAGTTTTTGTTATATTTGTGATAAAAACACCAAAGAAACATTTCATGCCTTGTGAAAAAGGTTTATCTATCATACTTTGGATCTAAACTTGATGATCAAGATAAATCTTGGGCGCTGCATAAGGTATGTTATGTGTGTTGAAGATATCAGAAAATGGTCCAAAAAGGAGAAAAAAGCCTTTAGATTTGCTGTTCCTTTGACATAGAGGGAGCCATAAAATCATTCCAATGATTGCTACTTTAGAAGTGTTGATATTACTAGTCATAATTCGAAAAACAACAAGGTAATAAGCTACCCTAACCTTCCGCCCGCCATCCGACCATGGTGTAGGTTTGCCGGTTTCTGAACCACCAGATGATTTAAATTCTATTTCAATCGAAGTATTTTCTGATGTACAATGTGATTTAGATAAACCAGATGATGATGAATTCTATTGTAATACGGAAAGTCTAGAGTCTAAATTCTTCACTCATATGGAGCTTAACAATTTGGTTAGGGGGCTGGGCTTAACTAAAGAAAAAGCTGAATTACTTGGCTCTAGATTAAAAGAAAAGAACTTATTTGCAGTTGGAACCAGCATTTCTTGTACAGAAAGAGAGAGCAACAATTTTCCAAGCTTTTCAACAAGAAGGTGTTTTAGTGTACTGCTCGGACATTCCCGGTCTGATGAATGAGTTTGGTATTGAATACAAAAAGGAAGACTGGCGGCTGTTTATTGATTCATCCAAAACTAGTTTAAAGGCTGCTTTATTACACAATGGTAACACGTATGCATCTATACCTGTTGGTCATTCTGTACATATGAAAGAAAGCTCTGAAAACCTAGAAATACTGCTAAATAAAATAGGCTATTCTGCTCATGGTTGGATGATATGTGGCGATCTAAAAGTAACATGCATGCTCCTTGGTCATCAAGGTAGCTTTACCTAACTTCCATGTTTCTTTGTGATTTGAACAGTAGAGCTAGGGATAAACAATGGTGCAGAAAGAACTGGCCGGTGAGGGAGTCTTTAAAACCTGGCGAGAAGAACATTATACTAAAATACCTTGTAGATAAAAAAAACGTACTCCTACCACCTCTACATATAAAGTTAGGACTAATGAAACAGTTTGTAAAGGCTTTGTCTGAAGATGGACCTTGTTTTAAGTATCTCTGCCAAAAATTTCCACACCTTTCAGAAGCTAAACTAAAAGAAGGTGTCTTTCTCGGACCTGACATTAGAAAATTGATGTTTGATGTTAACTTTGAATCCACAATGACCTTAAATGAGAAAGAAGCATGGGTATCATTCAAGCAAGTCGTTACAAAGTTCTTTGTTGTTGTTGTTGTGGTCTTCAGTCCTGAGACTGGTTTGATGCAGCTCTCCATGCTACTCTATCCTGTGCAAGCTTCTTCATCTCCCAGGACCTACTGCAACCTACATCCTTCTGAATCTGCTTAGTGTATTCATCTCTTGATCTCCCTCTACGATTTTTACCCTCCACGCTGCCCTCCAATACTAAATTGGTGATCTCTTGATACCTCAGAACATGTCCTACCAACCGATCCCTTCTTCTGGCCAAGTTGTGCCACAAACTTCTCTTCTCCCCAATCCTATTCAATACTTCCTCATTAGTTATGTGATCTACCCATCTAATCTTCAGCATTCTTCTGTAGCACCACATTTGGAAAGCTTCTATTCTCTTCTTGTCCAAACTATTTATCGTCCATGTTTTACTTCCATATATGGCTACACTCCATACAGATACTTTCAGAAATGACTTCCTGACACTTAAATCAATACTCGATGTTAACAAATTTCTCTTCTTCAGAGACGCTTTCCTTGCCATTGCCAGTCTATATTTTATATCCTCTCTACTTCGACCATCATCAGTTATTTTGCTCCCCAAATAGCAAAACTCCTTTACTACTTTCAGCGTCTCATTTCCTAATCTAATTCCCTTAGCATCACCCGACTTAATTCGACCACATTCCATTATCCTCGTTTTGCTCTTGTTGATGTTCATCTTATATCCTCCTTTCAAGACACTGTCCATTCCATTCAACTGTTCTTCCAAGTCCTTTGCTGTCTCTGACAGAATTACAATGTCATCGGCGAACCTCAAAGTTTTTATTTCTTCTCCATGGATTTTAATACCTACTCCGAATTTTTCTTTTGTTTCCTTTACTGCTTGCTCAATATACAGATTGAACAACATCGGGGAGAGGCCACAACCCTGTTCTACTCCCTTCCCAACCACTGCTTCCCTTTCTTAGGACATGAAAAAGACCCAGAATATGTTTCTTCTTCAACATTGTAACTATAATAAGCTACAATGTTAAAGAAGTTTAAAACTTTTGGATGTTTAAGGAGCCTGAAAGTTCTCTTTTTTAACAATCACTTTGATTACGTCCCGGACAATTTGGGAGATGTTATTGAGGAGCAACGACAGTGTTTTCACCAGGACATTAAAGCTATGTAAAAACGCTACCAAGGCCGCTGGAACACCAACATGATGCGGGACTACTGTTGGTCACTTCACCGAGAAGTTCAGCAAGCGATCATCGTAGAAAAAGCTACACAAGAATCTTCAAAGAAAAAAGTGAAAGAAAATGCAAACCAATTCCAGCTGACAAGTGAAGGCTCTATTAATGGTTATAATTGTTTTAAGTAGCTTACTGTAAATACAAACCATGCTTATGTTGAAACAAAGCGTTTCATTAATTTCCCCGTTTACTGTATAGCATAGGATTTTTATAATATATAGTAAAAAACATATTGCTCAAAAACTATGGGTGATACAAAAAAACTAAGGCTAGATTTTGATTCAGCTCAAAAAAATCTATAAAGATCAGCTATAAAATTTTAAAAAAATGTTAAAAAAATTTTTTTCATTGGCCTGTGTTATCAACCGCAACCTCAGAATTGCTCCTCTGGTGCCTTTACCTTTCCTAAAGCCAAACAAATTGTCATCTAACACGTCCTCAGTTTTCTTCTCCATTCTTTGTATATTATTCGTGTCAGCAACTCGGGCGCATGAAATCTTAAGCTGACTGTGCGATAATTCTCGCACTTGTCAGCTCTTGCAGTCTTCGGAATTGTTTGGATGATATTTTTCTGGAAGTCAGACGGCATATTGCCAGGCTAATAAATTCTACACACCAACGTGAATAGTCGTTTTGTTGCCAGTACCGCTAATGATTTTAGAAATTCTGATGGAATGTTATCGATCGCTTCTGCCTTAGATTTCAAGTCCTTCAAAGCTCTCTTAAATTCAGATTCTGATACTCGATCATCCATCTCTACTAGATCGACTCCTGTTTCTCCTTATATCACATCAGACAAATCTTCCCCCTCATCTTTTGCCAGTGAAGAGATCATCATGACACTTTTTCAGTTATAGGCCACATGCCCTGCGGATACACATTACGTGTCTTTAATACAGTGGCTTCCATTGCGTTCTGCATCGTCATGCCGTTGATCATGGCTGATTCTTCCGCCCTTAGGGACATTTTCCCACCCAAAAGACAAGAGAATTCCCTGACGCTCTGTCTGCTCCTCCACACTCTTTGTCAAGGCCGTTGGCAGAATGAGTGTGACCTCTTACGCCGGAAGTCTTCGGCTGCCAATGCTGATTATTAATCGAAATGTAAGCGGTGGCGGGTTTCGAAACCGGGTACGATGACATCTTGAGTTCTAACCAAAGACGCTAACCCTAGACCACGGGTGCAGTCAGGACTTTGTTAGGGAAGGCAACTTGACGACTTTGATCAATCTGGGGAATTTTAGGAAAATGTGGTTCACCTATAAAGGGGACCGCTGGTGCGACCTTTTCTTCAATACTGCTCGATATCTGGGATCCGTACCAGGTAGAACTGAAGGAGGTCGGTTGCTAGATTTGTTACCCGTAGGTTCGAACAACACATAAGTGTTACGAAGATGCTTCGGGAACTGAAATGTGAATCCCTCTAAGGATGGAGGAACGTGACGTTCTTTTCGATGAACATTATTGAGAACCAGCATCTGAAGCTGACTGCCGAATGATTCTATTGCAGCCAACTCATATTGCGCGTAAGGACCAGAAGATACGGAGGCATATAGATAGTCGGTGTTCCCTCACTGTACTTGCTAGTGGAACTTTGAAGGGAATGACTAGTAATGGTACAGTGTACCCTCCACCAAGCACCGTACGGTGGCTTGCGGAGTATCTGTGTAGATGTAGATAGATTTAGATGGAGATGACACTTTTTGAGTTACAAACCACATATATGGTGGACACACATTAATGCAGTGGTTTCCATTGCCCCTCGCATCTTCATATCGTTGATCATTGCTGATTCTCCCATCTTTTTAGAGCAGTTTCCTACCCCAAGGACAAGAGAGTGTCTGCTCCTCCGTCCTCTCTGACAATGCAGAATGAGGGTGATTTCTTATGTCGGAAATCATCGGCCGCCATTGTTGATTTTTATTCAAAATTTAAGGTATAACTGACTTCGAGCCCAAATCCTACCACGTTTTGGTTACTAGTCAAAGACGCTAGCTTTAGACCACGGGTTCTTCGCTCTTGTGATATTAAATGCAATATTCTCCATAGTGAAATTAAAAGCAGAAGGGTGATGTTAATCGATATTCTGGCTATTAACAAACACCAGTCAAAGAGTCCTGACCTTGTCGTTAACGAGCCGACACAGTTTCATTATTCATCTAAACTGAAGTATCAGCTACCAATTAATATTTTCCTCGCCATTAGATAATACGCTTGTTATCGTTGTTCAATACCCACTTTCCAGAGACTGCCTTCCCCCTAGCCCCCCCCCCCAAACCCTCCTTTTTTCGACCTGTCCATCACATTCACTAGTTTGTCCATATGACATGCTAGCCTATGCTCTTACTTACTTATACAACGTTTTTGGTGAATACGTTCCTATATTATTCGTCTTTGAGTATAAAGTAATATAAGATTTACTTTTTGTATTGATATATAGTCACAAAATGTCACATATCTTTGAAAAACAGTCTTTGCACAGCTGTGATCTTGTGTCGAATATCTCTTTAGTATTATCTGACAATTGCATAGAAAACCTATATGCAGTTCACAACGAACTATTGAACAAATATTATTGTGAAACATCAAAATTGTGTCCATAAGGTTTTAATATTAATTCTGAAGATATAAAAACTACACAAATGAAGAAAAGTCGTTATTATCTTGTAATTTACGTGCCACTCATATGGAACTTTCATTAATATCTGAAGCCTCTAGGGACTTTTTCTGGCTCTGATATTCACATTCATTTTGTTCGAATTATTGACTATCTCCGAATGTAAATCCGTGTATGAATCGAACACCAGATAAATATCAATTGCACGTCTCCACTAAATGAAAAAAAAAAACATTTTTATGTTTCATAGTCCCATATTACATACTTCTCAATGAAAAAAAACAGTTCATTTAATTTGAGTAGCTTCTGTAGCCGTTCTTTCATAGCTATTGCAGAACCAAGCAGTGGTGATGTGTGCCTTCCAAAGGTTATGAGGAAGTACGTAAAATCAATTCTTGCCCCAGTAGTTCTGAGGTAATTTGATACCAGTTGAAGAATACTCAAATATGTCTCTCATTGCGGAATCGTTGGCTTCCTTCCGGGAGAAATTCGATAGCGTTCCATTTCAGATAGCCTTCATAAATAAAACTTCTCTCATATCTACGTTATTTGAATTTTTCTTTCTTTCCACATTTGTTTTCTCCTGCGAAGCTTTTGTCGTCCTCAGGTTCGGAAGTTAGTATCACACGTTTGTCATGAAAGGAGTTTCTGGTTGTAAGTGCTGTTATAAGTTTCTTATTTCCAGTCGACACGCCGTTTCGATTAATAAGCATGTTTAACTCTAGCACCGCTTCTTAACTTCTTTGCTTAGTGAAAAGAGGAGAAAAGTTAAAACAGAGACTTGCCAAATTGCGAAATACTAAATTCTTCTCGTTAATTGTAGCCGGTATATTTATCAGTCATTTATAAATGAAATACCAAATACGACGTACAGTAACACACACAAATTACGTGGACAAAAAAAATCTCCTAAGGGCCTCAATGGCTGCGATGGTCAGTTTGCCTTCCGTAGGGCTACAGGGCGGACGTGTGTCCGTGTTCCGCGCGTGCTCCAGCGCTTGACTGTGTTTGTAAATCGGCCGTTACGTGCGCGCACAGCTGTACTAGCAAGACCACGAGGCGAACCAATATCGTAAAGCTACATTACGATTCACCTTTCGCCCCGACCTTGCACAACCCAAAGTACTCGATGCGTAAAGTTTCTTAAGAGACAAGTTAGAAATACAAGCATTGGACATCATAGGAAGACTTTTTTTCCATCGTCAGCAGCATAGGTAAGTGCAGATTATCAATGACGCCCCGTGCGACAAGATCATCAGACAGGCAAGTCGAGAACCGCGCTTCTGCTACCCAGATGGCAACGTAGGCGCTGTGATTGTCAATCACGCAAGTATGGGCAATGAAGGGTTTTCGAGCTGCCTTTTGAACCACCTTCTGAAGCTTTGACAACCGCCCTCCTTCCTTACGGCACGATATATGCTGTCTTAATAGTGTCCGACAAGTGCGTATCGATCTCCGTACCCATGTACCCTCCTACCTCTGCATCGGAGCCATTATCATCTACGACGGCCAACCCCGCACGTGCTCGGGATGCGGGAAAGAAGAACACTTTCGGTCGGGATGTACGCAGTGACGGATCGTACAATTACCGCCTACGGACGTGACACCCCCACCCGACCCGGTTACTCTGCCGGTGACGTATGCAGCTGCGCTTACCGCCGCTACTATCTCATGAAGTCTGCCGCTTAGCCACCACAGCCCGCGATCGCCATCACAAAGCGGCGGTTTGGACGACGCGAAGAGGTCAACAGACGGGGAGACTATCACGTAGCAACTTTCGCCATCTAACACCACAACCGGCGAAGCCATCGTGTACTCACTTGGGTCACTTGTGATACCGACGGAAGCTTTCAAACTTTGACGGCGGGACTTGTTGCTGTTGTCTGACGCAAAAGGACCTGTTCCCAAGCAACGTTCGCCACGGCGGCGCAAGCGGAGGCGCAGGTCGACACCAAGCACCAGTGACATTCCAATACACGAGGATGATGACGTCAAACGCGCGGATGACGCTCTCTTTCCGACGTCAGCTGACGGTGACAGTGACGGACAACACTGCACAGCGATCACGCCAGCGCCCGTCCTCTCTGTGGACGGCGTAACACACAACGCGGATGTGCCGACAGTCGTCTCCCCGCCGGCATAATACAACCACTCATTCACAGGCGAAGACTGTATTGACACCGAACACTCCCGCGCCGCAGCGGAATTCGGAGACGCTTCGGTGATTCCACTGAGGTCGATGCACCCAGTTAGCCCCACGCACAAATGACTTACAAGTGTGCCTCCTGCAGTCGGGCGGGATAGGGTAATGTCGCCCATTGATTATATCCACTTCCTCTGTCGGTGATGGTGGATCAACTTGCAGCGACCACGCGACAAGAGTACAGAATGGCCACGGTCAATTCCAATATGATCTGTAGCACGGTGAAGATACAGTCACTCTGAGACATGATTCGCCCGTCAGATGCCGACGTTGCTCTATTGAAAGAGGTGCATATTGCGACGATTCTGGATGTTTACGCACGCGACTTGCATCATTCTGTTGGTTATCAGGCCGGGTGTGGGGCGGCGGTCTACGTCCGAGAGTGGCTACTGATCATAGAAGTGACCATTTTGCTATCCGCACGGTGTTTAACCATTACCACATTCGAAATGTGTATCACCAATCTATATGCTTCGTCTTGCACATCCAACATACGTTATTGTTCCGTTTTGACCACACTATTGTTGGAGGCGACGTTAATTGCGTACTGCACGTGAAAGATCGTCATCCCGGCTACTCACCGTACCAATACATAGCATTAAGTACAGAGGTGGAAGAACTCCGCCTTATTGATGCATGTGAGAAGGTCCACGCCAAAGCCCCTGGCCACACACATCTCACAAGCCATACTCCAAGCATGATAGATGGCATCTACGTCTCCCACACCCTCCAGTCTGTAGTACTCACCAAGAAAAATGGCCACTCGCCATTTCCGACCACTGTGCGCTTATCACCTCCTCACCACTTCAACGGCAGTAAGCCTGGCACAGTCGGGGGAATTTGAAGTTAACACAGTCTTCCTCCGCGACCCAGTTTGTCGACAGCACGTCGCAGCGGTGAGGACTTCCTGTGAACGCCACCTTCTCGGGTGCCCCTCTACACTGACGTGGCGGCTAAAACTGCGCCAAACGAGGGAGTTGGTCCAATGCGGGTAAGAATCAGCTGCATGGCACCGCGCCACAATGAATTATTACTACACCGTGCTGAGGGAACTCGACGACCAACCTCCATCATCTGAAACGCAGAGGGAACGACAAACATTTAAAGCTAAGCTCCTTTCAGCGACAAGCAGTAAGTTAAAGCACATGATAGTGGGATCTTATACACGAGATATCGCGCTCGAGGAAACACTATCTATGAGCTATACCGCGTTCGACTATCGTCGTCGTCGTCGTCAACAGCTTATAACTATCCTCCTCACGCAGTACGGTACCCGTGTCGTTACACAGGCGACAATTGTATCCACTTTTGCTGACCACTACTGCCTATTTTATGATGACAGAACCGCGGATGATGCAACATCTGAGGACGTACTCTGAGATGTCACACGTAATCTCGACGCTACGGAGGCAATATCCCTCGCGACAGCAAGTCCTACGGACGAAGTGGCGGACGCCATCGCCAAATGCGCAATGAACAAATCGCCAGGCTCTGACGGCCTTCCCGTTGAATTCTACTGAACGTTACATGACTTGATGATCCAGCGGTGGCTCTAAACGTTCCAGAGGCCGCCATTCGTCGACATCCTGAGACGCTTCCTTACCAGTGCCACATCAAGTGGCTCTGAGCACTATGGGACTTAACATCTATGGTCATCAGTCCCCTAGAACTTAGAACTACTTAAACCTAACTAACCTAAGGACAGCACACAACACCCAGCCATCACGAGGCAGAGAAAATCCCTGACCCCGCCGGGAATCGAACCCGGGAACCCTGGCGTGGGAAGCGAGAACGCTACCGCACGACCACGAGATGCGGGCGCCACATCAAGTATTCAGGTGAACAGGCGACAGGCGGGACCGATTCCAACACATCCCCTTTCCACTAGGCAGTTGTCCATCATCCTCGAACCCCTTATCGGAGGCGTCCTGCCGCGCCTTATGGGACTCACCCTTCGCAGCCATACCTTCCGTTGCTGGGCAAAAGCAGTTGATCTCCCGCTCTTGGCCATACGTAACGCCATCGCATGGATTTGACAATATGGAAGGACCAAGGAAAGCATCTTCAGTGTGGCCAAATCAGCGATTATGAACATTACTTCTGGCCTCCAAAGTCGAGGGGCACTGCAAGTACATTTACCGGTCATACCCACTATAATGCAGTGTACACGTACCACCGTTTGCTTCAGACCATATGTGCCCGCATCCAGCACAACCTCCACCTCAGCATGAATCCAATCCAGAGAGAGACCTACGTCAACACCTATATCGCGCCCAAGCTGGGACATTTTGTCCAAATATTCCCTCTGCCATTGGTCGTACGACGACAATTACAGGTGGCCCTTGGCTACTTTGTATCAGCAGGAACCATCTTTAAGGCCCGCTACGACACTCTCACTCTCCCCACTTGCACAGAAGGGCTCGGTCTCGTCCATGTTAGAGCCAGGACATGCTTTTCGTAAGCAACTACCATGACAAGGCATTGCCATGGACCTTCTAGCAGGTTCTTATGACGGCCTCTCCTGTCTCGCCGGTCAATGTGGCACTGTTGCCCCAACACTTTCCCGCGTATCGACCTACTTTGCCGAAGTCAGGTACTTACGTTGTGCCCTTCCGAACATGCGCACCGTGAGCGAAAGACTTTTACAGGTTTTTTCACAACGCACCCCCCTGCAATATGTCAGAGAACCTTCGCTTAGATATACTTTGAACAACGGTGTGGAAGAATGTTCATATGTCCTTCCTTACAGCCGACGCATGAGCCCTTTATTTGTTTGTCATGTCATCAATATTTGTAGGCCTTGGCTGTTAGGAAACTGTACCCTTATTTAGCATTACCGGGACAAAAAATTATATATATATATACGACACAAAAAACAAAAACGATATTCTGTACTTTTCCCACCTTAACTCAGTGGTCGCTACGGTTGATGGGCACAATGTGGCCACACCTTCGGTTGCCACCCTACTTACTTCGCCCGCCTCCTTTCAAACAAAAAAGAAGGAAAAAAGGGGTAGAGGGAGGTCTCCAAGCTTTCGAGGCTGCGCTCAAGCCGGGGATAAGCCGGGTCGAATCATGGTGGTCGAAAGAATTCTTGATATACGTTCAGACCGGCCCAAATATCCTCGTAATAATGTAGTCAAGAACTTGCAATCTTGCAATCGAACAGTCAGATTGGTGGGCGAGCCAACAGTGCCCACCATACGCCTTAGAGGAACATGTTTGGCAATCCATAATATGTTGGTGGTTGCATAACTGAATTGAACAGACTTTTATAAACGATCTTGTTCGATAGAGGACTTCTTCATCAACCATGTAACAGTTCTAAACAAACGACCAACTTATAGACGCTACTCGCGTGGTTATCAGTTTATCTGGACGTTCGTTATCTGACGGTGAGATGTCTGCGCTTACCAAGGGTGGCAATTTTGGCTATTAGCCCGCGAGCTGTGCCCACGTAAGAAGTAGTAGCCAGTGTAGAAGCAGGCATTCGTAGTGTGAACACACTTGCAGCTGAAGAAATCCGTATAAAAGCTGTAAGAATATTGTCTCGCGCAAAGCCTCCAAAAAGTGATTTAACGAAGAGCGAGAGAAATGCCATAAAACGCCTGAATGAGGACGATAGTATTATTACTCTCCCCGCTGACAGGGAAATGCAACGTTTGTTTTCAATGTGATAGAACATGACAGTAAGATTAATGACTTATTAGGTCCGCAAACATATAGGAAACTGAGTAAAGGCCGCACTGACAAAGTTCTCAGAACTGTTACATGGTTGATAAAGAAGTCCTCTATCGAACAGAGCGTTCAGAAAAGTCTATTCCACTCATTCGCCGTACCACCAAGACTTTATGGATTTCCGAAGGTGCACAAGGAACATGTTCCTCTAATGGCTATAGTGAGTGCTATTGGTTCGCCCACTAATTCGACTACCAAGTTCTTGACAACATTATTACCACCATATGTGGGACGATCGGATTCGTATATGAAGAATTCGGGTAATTTTATCAGTAAATTAAATGACTTAGTGCTCCAGCCGGAGGTCATATTAGTTAGTTTTGATGTGGTATTGCTATTCACTATCATTACGCTGAAAAAAGTGTTGCAAAAGCTGAATCGGATTTTTACTCCCGATATTGTAGAACTGTTTAAATATCACCTCACAACCACATATTTCAAATAGAACGATGAGTTCTATGAACCCACGAATAGTGTCGCTATTGGGAGCTTCTTAAGCCCAGTTATAGCGAAATAGTGGTGGCATGGCAGAGGGCACTGGATCGTTTTCACAAACATCTCAAAGGGATCAGTCAGAAGATTCAGTTTACCGTGGACGAGGAGGCAGACAGAAGATTGCATTATCTTGATGCACTAGTTTTCACGGAAGAAGATGATAGCATCGGCCACACTGTTTGCCGAAAACACATGCACGCTGACCGTTACTTACACCGGGATTCGAACCATCACTCACAACAAAGGCGAGCCATCATAAAAATGCTGGCGGACAGAGCAAAGAGAATCTACGAACCAGAACTGCTTGACGCAGAATTAAAACATCTCATCAGTGCATTGCTCAAGAGTAATTATTCGTTTGCTGAGGTGAAAAGAGCATCAAGACCACCGCGTAGGAATTATAGCGATTCTGAAGCGCCAGTGAAATCTTAAGTTTTCCTGACTTTGGTTGAGGATGTTACTGACCGCATAGGAAAAATCTTGAAGAAGCACAATGTCATGGTAATCTACAAACCCATCGGGAAGACACAAGATCACGTAAAATCGACCAAGAATGCTTGACAAACCGTTGTAAAAAGCAGGAATTTTTAGGATTTCGTATGGTTGTGGGGAGGTGTACGTCGGTACTAGACAAATAACGGTCTGAAAACGACTAGAGGAGCACAAGGGCAATTGCAGAAGAAGGGAGGCTGACAGATCATCTGTTGCGGAACACGCTTTGCAGCCAGGAGACCACTACAATTATTTCGATAGGACCCAAGTGCTTACAGCCACAAGCGAATACCATGAAAGGCCACACAGAGAGGCGATAGGGTGCGTAGAACAGCCCAGGAATGTTAGTAGGAAGGAGGAGGGCGTGGAACTGAATGCCTTCTGGATCCCAGTGCTGAAGAAAATGGGTAGTAATCTTCTACCAATGGCCAACGGTAACAGCGGACGACAGCAACGGACAACGGCCAATTGCGTTCGGGTACTCAAACATGTGCATACCTCCGCAGATGGGGACGAAACTTTGGATTTTAGTGCGAAATCCATTCGACCACGGCATAATACCCCAGAAAATTTTATTAATAGAATTTGTTCTTCCATACGTGCATTTAAGCACTGTATTACAAGCCTACGTGCACGCACGAGGATAACGGGTGTGTGTATGTGTTTGGTTTTTACAGGTGTTCAACGGCGAGGTTATCAGAACCCTTATGAATATTAAAACAATAAATATGGATAAAAGGACGCAAAATGACGTATATCGTGAGGAGCAGAGCTACAAAATGACACTCACTCATTCCCACCTCGCTCGCATTCACACAACAATAACAGCATCGGTTGCGATTCGTCGTTGTCTGATTTGTTCGATCATTTGGTGATGAATTTAGTGAACTACGATAAAAGATTGTAGATATTGTGACATATGGGATTTTGGGCCGGTCTAGGGAGCATAAGCGAACAGCCGAAGTGGAGCCGGCAAGGTAGCTCAGCGTGTTCGGTCAGTGGGCTGAATGGCCTCTGTAATAAAAAAACTGAGTGAAAAGATCAACAACGAACTTAACTGGATGTAATCTGACGTCCGCTGCTACCAAATACAACGAACAAAATGAAAAAAAAAATGGTTAAGGCGACCTCTTCAAAAGAGTGGGAAATCTGTGTTCGCGTCCCGATCCAGCACAAGTGTTCATATGTTACTGTTGGGCAATAGATATATGTCTCATACAGCTGCTGTCAAGAAATTCGCAGTGAGTGAATTAATTTCAGGGTAAATTTATTTTCCTCTGGCCAGCAGACGCCATCGATGTGATGCCTGTATGGCGGACTGTCGTGTGGAGGGGGATAAACATTTTTTTCAACATTGGAATAGCATTAAAATCGACCCAGATTGCAATTTGGGGCCGTTGCTTTCAAACCTGTCCAGAGAGTACGTTTGCACAAAAGGACAACAACCGCCTGAAAACTCGAAGACTTGGTGCCCAAACAGGCCTGGTAACCTTAATTCCGAACGGCCAAACATCTCCGCCGGTCTAAAGTTATGTCGGCGTTTAGCACCATTTTGCCTCCCGCGGAAGCCGGCCAGAGTGACCGATCGGTTCTAGGCGCTACAGTCTGGAACCGCGCGATCGCTACGGTCGCAGGTTCGAATCCTGCCTCGGGCATGGATGTTTGTGATGTCCTTAGGTTAGTTAGGTTTAAGTAGTTCTAAGTTCTAGGGGACTGATAACCTCAGAACTTAGGTCCCATAGTTCTCAGAGCCATTTGAACCATTTGAACCTCCCGCGGAAACATACTGTGGAGTAGCGCACGAATTAACAAAAACACAAATATTAGATCCCCGTTTCTCAGACTACGCAGTCACTTGAAGATGTAGGGCGTGAATCTCCGTGAGTAGCTGCAACGAATAAGTTACCGCCATCTTTGAACATGATTGTATCTGCATCATATTGGATGCAGCAAAATGTGTACAGCAGCTAGCAAGCTTGTAACTCGGTTGGCGGTCGGGAGCTTGCAGCAATTACTGTAGCTGATACCGGTCAGCCACATGGAATGCGCTGCTCGCATTCAATACCAAGAGTCCGTCAGCCGTAATGCCGTAAGCTCTGACCCACCGTCCCTGTTTCTGCTAACGTATCTCGGTTGCTGTGATTCTCATTTTCGAAGTTCACTCCTCGACATTATCTCCCATTCTTTCTCTAGCTATTAGTTTTCGATTTCGTTGTTTATTAAACTTATGATGTGTTTGTGATGTGAACAGCTTGGCTTACAGTAGGAAGGCAGCTCTTCAAATTGTTGGTAAATGCTAGTAGAGAAGTATAATTGTGTGACAGGGCTGTCTCAGTTTGTGTTTCTTTCCGTTTTACAACATACTTTCGTGTTTTGCATTGTAGACCTTTCCCTTCTATAGCTTTCCTCTGTCCTTTTCTTATTACTTTGTCATCGACTAGACAAACCATGTGCTGCAAAGTAGACCATGAAGCGGATCCCTACACGGTCAAGGGACAGCACACGAGCACGTGAGTGCCTCTATCGCCATCTCATAGGTAAAAGATATTATGCCATACTGCGCTCTTTTCTGTTTATTTCAGTCGTCGCCCATTTGAAGACAGCCACAATTTCTGGAGCACTCCATTACGACCAAACGAATAAAACTTCAGTCGCTACAAAAAGTGTGGCATACTGTGGTCACGATACTTCAATTCATACTATAAACAGGCGTCTCATCATAAAATATGGGGGCTGCATTTGAGATACACATTTACGTCCTGTGTTGTGTTAGTGTTGCGAAACATAGTGCCGTGGTGTACACAAAACGTGTTTAAACAAGAACTGACATTGTTCTTCGCCTGTGGTAGTTCGTAGATTGTTATTCAAGGCACAATGACGTAACGCTCTGTGTGTTTGAGTCACGTAGGTCTGATGGCGGTCTCCAGGGGAGAAGAAGTCGGTAATCGTTGATATACGAAACTGTGATCCTGATGGTATTTCTTCATTCATTGTACGGGTAATATTTAGTGCGATAGCGCCAAATGAGGAATGGGAAACGGATGGTTTATTCAGCTTTGTACGCAATATATACGTATTAAAATTATAGTTATATTAAGAGTTCATAGTCCTCGTCTGCAACTGAGTGGTCAGCATACGTGGCTCCCATGCAGAGGAACCGTGTTCGTTTCCCCGTGGAAGAACTAGTACGGGGTAAACTCAGCATCGTGATGCCAATTGAGGGGTTACTTGACCGAGAAGTAACGGCACCAAGATCTGGAGAGTCTGTAGAACGTCCGGGACAGCGGTGTGCTGACCACACGCCCCACCAAGCAGTAACAGCATCACGCCGCAAAGACGGTGGATGACACGATGATTGGCAGACATCTCTTGGGCCTTCTCGGCCTGGCGACGAGCTCGTTAAATTTTTCGTAAAACTGAAATACGTACGAATAGGCGCCACTAATGTTAAAACATGAACTTTCTGAAATGAAGCAGAGTTGCTCACGGTCTAATGACATGACACATAAATATGCTGTTTCAGGTTTACGAATGTCTCTGCTCCAGCAAACGTACATAACAGATTCTTACAAAATATGTGATTAAAAATTCACTAAATTTGTGGCATCTCAGTCAAGTGATTCATTATCGAGAATATTCGAGTTAATCGGAGCCTCTTTCAGATATTACGTTCAGCTAAAGTTGCTAGCGCCACTGAACTACGGCCAAACAATAATAATGACTTTTCTCTGAATCGAATGAACCTGGTCGATACGAAAATAACCCCACCCAATCCTCTTGAGTCTTATCAGATAAACCGCGCACAATGAAAATGTAATGATGAGGAATTGGCCCGTACAAGTGAGTCGTGGGTGTGCCTTCCATTGAAATTAACAGGCATAAGAGGCATCTCTAAATACTGAACTAAAAGATCGCTAACTTATACCGTCGTCTGTTACAAGTATTCGGCAGGAGAAACAGCACATGAAAAACAAACGCACAGGGGATAGGCAACATAATGTGAACACCTGTACTGGGGAACAGTTTATTCATAAATGGTTGGGGCCCCATATGCCTGTAATACAGCTGCAATTCTTCTTCGAATACTGGCATGTAATGATTGTGTAGTCTCTAATGGAATGTTATGCTACTCTTCAATCAGAACGTCTTCTGTCTCCTGCAGTGGCGAGGGAGGCGGAAATCTGCCCCGGAGTCTGCGCTCCAATACCACCCACAAGGGTTCGGTAATGTTCAAGTCCGGGGACTGTGCTGACCAGGGAAGACGGTGCAGTTCAGTTGCGTGCTCCTCATACCACGATTGTACTTTCCTGGCTGTGTGAATGGGTGCATTATCGTCCTGAAATATGACATCATTGTTGGGGAACAACATTTGAATCATGGGGTGCACCTGATCACCTAATATGTTCACATAATCGTTGGTTCTAACACGGCCTTTGAAAGTAATGATGCCACCAGCAGAACACTATGATATGGCTGCCCACACCATCACACTTCCACCTCCATGTTTAACGTTGGAATCAAGGAACCAGGATTGTAGGCTTCTTTTGCCGTTCTCCAGACCTAAACGAGCTCCGATTTTCAAAATAACGAGAATGTTGACTCGTCGTACCATATGACGTGTTTGCCGGCCGGGGTGGCCGAGCGGTTCTAGGCGCTACAGTCTGGAACAGCGCGACTGCTCCGGTCGCAGGTTCGAATTCTGTCTCAGGCATGGATGTGTGTGATGTCCTTAGGTTAGTTAGGTTTAAGTAGTTCTAAGTTCTAGGGGACTGATGCCCTCAGAAGTTAAGTCCCAAATTCTCAGAGCCATTTGAACAATTTGTGTTTCCACTGATCAGGCACCTACAATTTATGCTTCTGACACCATGCTTTACGTTTATTTGCGTTGGTTATCGTCAATAATGATTTCGTCGTAGCAGTTCGACCATGAATGTTCGCTTTATGGAGTTTGTAGCAGATCGTCCATGAATTTCGCTTTATAGAGTTCTCGGCAGACAGTGTCGATAGATACGAAGTCTCTAAGATGGCTAGTGAGCTCTGCAGTCACTTTAGCCGCGGTAGTTTTGTGTTGTTTTGACACATTTAGTGCCAGTGTACGACGATCTCTGTCATTTTGTTTTGATTTGCGCCCACTACTACGTTTAGACAATGATGCCTTTCAATGTTTAGTGTAGGCTGTCATGACTACTGAAACAGGTGCTCATGAAAACATTCAATAAGTTGGTTGTCTTGATTAATGACGATCCATCTAATCGGGCTCCCACAATCGGCCCTCTTGGAACTCTGTTAGGTCTTTCATTGCACGTCGACCTCGGCCTCTGAATGCAAATACTAAGTGTGCACTACTCGTAAACAGTCTGCACTGACACCTAGTCCACACTGAACACGCGCAGTCCAGCGCGACACGTGCCTTACCTGCGTTGTTGATGCCAGACACAAAGATCCCATTACTACCACTGTGCATATTATTTTGCCTTCCCATGTAACAGTCAGCTGTCTCACACAACAGAGATGAGTTGATGTCGGAACATGAAGTCGGTATAATAAAATAGTTTACACAATCTGAGTGGCAAGTTCAGCGAGGGACGAAGGAAAATAGTCTGGCAGCTAACTCATAAGGTCATTCAAGAAAAGTGAGCACATGGTTTCGCGTGGGATGCGAAGACTGCGTCGTGCAGAAAGCCAAATAACTGAGTCACGGTAAGGACCATCGACTGCCAGAGCGTGATTTAAAATGATATCTTCCGTGTTTCAACTGAAAACGCCCCTACTCCTGCCTCATCACTACCATCTCACCTCGCTTTGCTAAAAGAACTTACCAAAATTAAGGTCCGAAAAAACACGCTGCTACTTTAGCAACAGCAAAAGGCGTCAGTACCTCAGGTGCTGCCCACGGCCACGCAGTGGTGGAATCGCTTGCCTCGGTCACCGTCCAGGCTAAGAGTATCGGTACGACTCGGTCCCAATCAACAGTACCATTGTGTTTCATATCTGAACTAAGAGAACTTTCCTGTTTCGCATACCGACTTAGTGTACTTCAAAAACGACTTCTCTGCGGAAATTCCACCAAAATTTACTAGTTGTCTAAGGAGGCAGAATGTTAGAAATACCGCCAATTAGAGACGGTGTGGCCTTATGTTATTACTTGAGCCAATCTCTTAATGTTTCAGATTAAACAAATTTACAACAATCTGGTATGAGACCAGCGCCCAGACAGTCCTGACCAATGCGAGAGAACTCACGCTTCCGCGCCTACAAGAGGTTATGACAGTTTTCACACTCTGGATAATTTTTAACGCATCATCCAATCATCGAGTGCTCTGCTTCGCGTATCAAAAGCTCGAGTCGACAACCTGCAAGTTTTGCCGTCAGGGTGGCGATAGGGAAATTCAGGAGCGGGGCTAAAATGTGCGAGATACTGTTCCTTGTCCTTCGCAAGAACTTACCTGCAGCCAAAACTACGGCCTCAAATTTTCCAGAAGTGTCCCATGCTTGCCGGCTGACACCATCCATGATACAGCGAAATTCCTAAGCGGGCACAATGCGTACGCAGTTGTCCTCCTACAGCCGCCCCAAGATATTATCTGCACGCAGCACAAAGGCCCAGAATCTCTGGACACGTTCTGTCTACACACCATTGCGGCGCCACACGCGATTTGGTGAAATACCACAACTGGCGTACTGTGTGCGTGAGTGCTCTCCCGCGACCCTTGCAAGTTCTTATCTGCAGTCAAGATACTCTAGACGTGGCTTCCGCACTTGGCAATGCAGGACCATTCGCGATACCGAGACCACCTTCGCTCACGGGGTACCTGGCAGAAGCCTCCACGTAAACAGTCGTCGCTGTGCCCTACCGCTGAAGTGCTTCCTCTCGATTAGATTAGATTAGTACTCGTTTCACACATCATGAATACGACACTTCGTAATGATCTGGAACGTGTCAGGTTAATAAAAGGTGTCTATACAAGATATTACATTACACAAAATATTATACGACACTTAAATTTTTAGTTTTTTTATGGTGGTTGGGGAAATTGCCCACTTACTAAATCCAAAAATTCTTCTAATGAGTGTAAGGAGTTGCCATTAAGAAATTCTTTTAATTTCCTTTTAAATGCTATATGGCTATCTGTCAGACTTTTGATGCTATTAGGTAAGTGACCAAAGACTTTTGTGGCAGCATAATTTACCCCCTTCTGAGCCAAAGTTAGATTTAACCTTGAGTAGTGAAGATAATCCTTTCTTCTAGTGTTGTAGCCACGTACATCGCTATTCCTTTTGATTTCGTTCGGATTGTTAATAACAAATTTCATAAGTGAATATACATATTCTGAAGCTACAGTGAAGATCTCTAGCTCTTTAAATAAGGGTCTGCAGCATGGTCTTGGAAGCGCTTCAGCAATTATTTTGATTACACCCTTTTGTGCAATGAACACTCTTTTCCTCAATGATGAGTTACCCCAGAATATGATGCCCTACGAAATCAGAGAATGAAAATAGGCGTGGTAAGCTAATTTACTGAGATGTATATCGCCAAAATTTGCAATGACCCAAATAGCATAAGTAGCTGAACTCAAACGTTTCAGCAGATCTTCAGTGTGTTTTTTCCAGTTCAACCCCTCATCAATGCATACACCTAGAAATTTGGAATATTCTACTTTAGCTACCGATTTCTGATCGAATTCTATATTTATTAATGGTGTCCTTCCATTTACTGTGTGGAACTGTATGTACTGTGTTTTCTCAAAGTTTAATGAGAGCCCATTTGCAGAGAGCCACTTAATGGTTTTCTGAAAAACATCGTTTACAATTTCACCAGTTAATTCTTGTCTGTTGGATATGATAGCTATACTTGTATCATCAGCAAAAAGTACCAGCTTTGCATCTTCGTAAATATAGAATGGCAAGACATTAATATATATTAACAACGGCAAAGGACCCAAGACCGAACCTTGCGGCACCCCATTCTTGATTGTTCCCCAGTTTGAGAAATCACCAGTTTTTTGCGTATTATGTGAACTGCTTATTTCAACTTTCTGCACTCTTCCAGTTAGGTATAGTTTAAACCGTCTGACCGCTGCCCCATTCATACCACAGTACTTGATCTTATCTAGAAGTATTCCAGGATTTACACAATCGTACAAAATTCATTAAGTTTGGAGATTATAAGTGACAGAATGAATAAAGCAAAATGACTCACTTCAAAGGCGGTGAAAAGGGGAGAAGTGCATCTACTCTCATTTAGAATTAAAATTGTTCTAAACACTGTTTTTAAAACTATTAAAAATGTTTTTGAGCCTTATTATTGGCAAAAATTACAGCAGGTGGACTTACATCCGTACCGTGACGATTCCAAGAGAGAAAGAGGGGAACAGATTAATGTCGCTTATTTCTCCTTGTCCTTCTGCCTTTACGGCTTCATTGGATCACTTCAGTCAATTATTTTCTGGTCATCCTCTTCAGTAGGGTTTCTCTCTGAATTTCCCAGTATCCCTTCATTCGTTCTGGTCTTTCTCGTCGTTCCTCATGTGTAAACATCCTTTGCATTGTTTGTCTTTAGTATATTTTGGTTTAAATCTTATTTCAAAGTTTTTAAGTTTCTTTAAATTTTTTGTTTCGTTTTCCGAATCGTCCAGAGTCAATTCTAGCTCTTTCATATATTCCCTGATTTCCATTATCGATCCTACTTGTTGCTTCGTACTTCAAAGTTTCTCAATATTTTTTCTTGAAAATCTGGTTTCTGGTGACACCATAACGTGACCAAAATTAAAAAGATCTTATTTCCTGCACAATACCTGTAACAGGCTCCAGTTCGCAGTAAACCCCTTGATTTGGCAGTATCCGCCATTGTCACTTATTTCGCAGATAGAATTATTACAAGTCCGTCCATTACCAGGAATATCACTTAACATTATTATTATTATCCTGTGTCTTAATGATTATTTAATCAGGTACAAGAGTTCACCTTTGAGGTTTTATCAAAATATGTGGCATACCGCGTGCAGGAAAAACTTGCTACTCAGTCAAAACTAACCAGATCCCACAAGCAAATCCATACAAAATTAACGGAAAATATTTTGTTACAGGGAAATTGTAACCTCTACAATTATCATGTAAGATTCGTTTGCATATCAAAACATCAATTGTACCAACACAAAGAAGCACAAAGATCCGTCTCTTGACTGAGTAACTAGTACTCTTGATAAAAATGAAACTGACACTTCCGTATTCACGGTAGCACGAATGAGTGAGTCCAAGCCATGGTGATCAAAAAACCCGAAACATCTTGGAGACACCTCCAGACCGGAGAACTGAACAAGGTGCTCTACACACAGCAGATTAAAGCGACAAGATAACGGTGCAACGTTTGAACGACGTCGCTGTGGCGGTCACCAACTCGATGGGTAACTTGCCATGCTGAAAACATTTTTTGTCGTAGATCATGCGCATATGTCAAAATATAAATGAGTCTTCCAGGCACGTTGACTGGCGTAACAGCGTCTGGGGGTATATTTACCGTTCGAAAGGTCATTTTAATGGCAAAAGTAAAGAAGTCGATTTTTGGTCGAACCTTCCAGTTCTTCTTGTTGAAATGCTCGTAAACAAATAAATAAATAAATTAAAAAAAATACTGGGAATATTGGCTCAGAAAGAAAACCTGATAAATCCGCCCATCAGCTGCTGTTAGCGGCAAGTTATGTAGCAAGTAGAATTCGGAAAGCTCAATGCAGACGTTACGGCGATGCTTGCCGGCGGCTATTTGCAAGCGACGATGGTCGGAGGGAGAGGGGGGGGGGGGGGGGAGATGGTTAGTCGATCGCGAACCAAGATGCGTGCGATACTCTTTTCTCAACGTAGAGACCAGGCTCCGTAACTGAGAGAAAGTGGGATCGCGAGAGCTGCTTCAGCTTTAGCGCCATCCGGTAACTTTTCCAGAATTCTCCGGCTTCCTGCTTGAGGGGCATCGCTCTCTTACAGACAGCTCGCGCAAACGTCTCGAATCTTCGACGTGCCGCACACGGCTGTGGCTCCTGCAACGGTGGAACGTTCTGACACTCTCATTGGAGGTGATGTCCACCCCGATAGCTGAATGGTCAGCGTGACGGACCGCAGTGCTAAGGGGCTCGAGTTCGATTCCCGGCTGGGGCGGAGATTTTCTCCGTTCAGAGACTGGATGTTGTCTTCACCATCATTTCGTCCCCATCCGGAGCGCAATGTGACGTCGAATGTAATAAGAGCTGCACCAAGGTGGCAGGACCTGCCCCGTAAAGGGCCTCCCGGCCAATGACGCCCCATTTCCAATGGGTGTGATTGACGAATCACAAACACCTCGCTAACAAATCGACGTCTCCGTTGGTAGTGTTGACACACTCGTCACCAGATGGGGTACTCAAAGGTGTGTGCCCGTTTTGTTTCTTGTTACCTAACAAAAGACTATAAAGGGCAACGAAGGACCATCGGTGCGGAATTGTCTGCGCGTTATGATGCCAATAAAGACAGTTTTTTTGTTGAACATAAAATTGCAGGTGGTGACACGTGGGGGCCATCACTTCGTACCGGAAACAAAACGACAATGCATGGAGTGGCCGACATTCCTGTCCTCCGAAGAAAAACTTCAAAACCCGACCCCCAGGGGGTAAAGCCATGGCGACAGTCTTCTAGGAGTCTGAAGGGGTTACTCTGTTTGATGTCCTCCCTCATGGTGCAACGATCAACTATGCGGTTTATTGTGCTATCCTCGGGAAACTGAATAAAGAACTTCAGCGCGTTCGTAGTTCACAAGTTCGAACGAAATTATTCTTCTCCATGGCAACGCAACGTTTCACTCAAGTCTGCGCACCTGAGAAGAGCTCACAAAACTTCACTGAAATTCACCCTGCATCCCGGATCTCGCACCTTTCGACTTCCATCTGTCTGGCCCAATGACGGACGCACTTGGCGGGAAGCAGTACGTGGGTGATGGAGACGTTATTGACACAGCAGGGCGTTGGGTCCGACGTCGACCAGCAGAGTGGTACGATGTGGAAATACAGGCCCTCCGTGTAAGGTGATGTAAGCCAGAGGCACTGAACGGAGATTACTATAAAAATAGTAGTGTTTTCTACCGAAGATAACGGGGAATAATATCATGCGTTGGTATCACGAATAAAACAAACCGGCTTTCAGAAAAAATAAGTATTGCATTACCTGTCGAACGCCCCTCTTAGACTGAACAGAAGTAGAGAAAGGTTGCATCCTTGTCTTACTCCCTGTTTATTCCGAGTGGCTCGTTCTAGGTCTTCCAATTTTATTGTTCCCTCTTTGTTCGTGTATGTATTGTGTATTTCCCCATTTTCCATAGAATTTTCCCCTATTTTTCTCAGAATTTTGAACATCTTGGAGCACTTTACACTGTCGAGCGCTTTTCGTAGGTCGGCAAGTTCTATGAAGGTGTCATGATTTTTGTTGCTATCGTTACGAAGTACTACGTCACTACTGCCGAACACTTGTCTTTATTTAAAACCGAACTGATCACCGTCTAACATATCTGAATTTTTTTTCCATTCTTCTGTATAATCTTGTTTTCAGACTTGGAGACATGAGTCGTTAAGTTGATTACGCGATAATTATCGCTCTGAGTCCCGCCACTAGCTTGTACTCGCCACAGCTTGCTAGTAGCTCTTCATGTGTACAATTATTTTGTAGGTACGGAATTTTCTCTGGCGAACAAAATAATGACTAAATGGGAACATAATTTCAGACTTTGCAAAAGAGCCATAACAACAATAACAGTAAGAAGTAATCGTGCCCATTATAAAGATCTGTTAGAAACACTAGGATTTAAAGAACTCCTTGTTGGCGTACCTGCAGTAATTTGTGTACATTAGAAATAACCAAGCCAGTTACTGTAGAGACAGCTCTGTCCATGAGCACGGATAAAGATCTAGACCAAACATATCACATTTACGAAGAAACAATAAACATGACAGTTTTAATGGAACAGGACACACAACTAACGCCGCAATAAATTTGATGTTTTGTATGGCGATGTTAGTGCTGGTGCGCAGTCGGAAAGTGGTAGCATGGCAGATACGAGATTTGGATAGCCTGACTATGGCTTCGGACGTGGTATCACAGTGAAAGCATTTGGCCAATAGTGCAAGCATCCCCGGTTATGAGCTATGTGTCCTGTTTCGAAACGAACTTTGTCCCTCCACTCATGACAGCAAAACACATTCATCCCCTTTCACCTTCAAGTTTCCATTCATCACTACCGTTTTTAATATTTTGTAGGGAGCACATTGTGCTCATGTGGGAGAAAACTATATGGTTGTAAAACAATAAACTGATAACCAAGACCGCAGGAATTCTTTTTATTCCATGATTACCGGTTTCGGCGAAACTAAAGCCGCCATCATCGGATCTTAGGACACATGCAGGTTACAACATCAAGCAAACAACGGTGATATTAATAGTTGCCAACACTACGCAGTCCTTACAAAATTGTCGTAAGTAGCACATAGGCGTCCAAGAGCGATGACATAAATGTTAAGTTTATCTGATGGAGAGATTTAACATTTATGTCATCTCTCTTGGGCGCCTATGTGCTACTTCTTATTTTTCCATTTGTTTTAGGTACCATTCAGCTATTTCGGAGTTACATAATCGAGAAGTGGTTTCTGTTTGCCGTTATGCCATAGGTTTTTAAAATATTCGTCTCGTTCGTGTCTTGCAGTAATATTTAGCAATGTAAAACAGGGTACCGTTTTGTAGCGAAAGTAGTAGCTGTTTCTTCCAACCGTTTCCCAATTTCCAGTTTACTTTATCAGACACTACCGACTAGGAATCAGAGAGGTCTCGCGGTTTATCGTAAGGCAGCATTCTGAGACATTTCGCAAGAACTCAGCCGCTACTGCGCAAATTTTCGTGATTCCTTGCTAGCGGGAGGGCGGGACGGAAGTTATGACTGCGATATTACACAACAGCCGACGCGACACTTTAGCGTCGTGTTTTACGACGCAGTGTAACCGTTTATTAGACTCCCCAGGGAGAGGGAGACGGCACTTATTAAATGCGAGTGTGCGGCTGTGGAGGAACGAGGCCCGGGTCTGGAGGGCTTCTTGGAACCCGAATAAGTAATTAAGGTGAGTAATTAAACTTTTAACTGGAAAGTGCGGCCGGCAGTAATGGAGTGAGTGTTCTCATTAGGACGGTGGTTTATTCGAACGCCGGAGCAGAGAAAGCAGCGACTGAAGTACACTTGTCTCTCAGCCGGAGTCTTAAAACAGCGTTATGAGCGCCATGCGCGGCTCACTGATAACGCTGGAGCAAAGGCCGGCCGAGCAAAGTGCTAATCCGTGTAACTGGCCAAAAAATTAGGCACCGCAAGGGGCGTAGCGCTAACACCTTCTGTAGTCTCATTTCGGTGAGGAAGAGTGTGCTCAGGTTTTCTCAGGTACGTATTATCCGGCTGAAGACGCTCATTGACGATCATTCACTGTAACAGAGAGAATGAGAATGCAATGCATATGTCTAGATAATACACTACTGGCCATTAAAATTGCTACACCACGAAGATGACGTGCTACAGACGCGAAATTTAACCGTCAGGAAGAAGATGCTGTGATATGCAAATGATTAGCTTTTCAGAGCATTCACACAAGGCTGGCGCCGGTGGAGACACCTACAACGTGCTGACATGAGGAAAATTTCCAACCGATTTCTCATACACAAACAGTAGTTGACGGGCGTTGCCTGGTGAAACGTTGTTATGATGCCTCGTGTAAGGAGGAGAAATGCGTACCACCACGTTTCCGACTTTGATAAAGGTCGGATTGTAGCCTATCGCGATTGCGGTTTATCGTATCGCGACATTTCTGCTCGCGTTGGTCAAGATCCAATGACCGTTAGCAGAATATGGAATCGGTAGGCTCAGGAGGGTAATATGGAACACCGTGCTGGATCCCAACGGCCTCGTATCACTAGCAGTCGAGATGACAGGCATCTTATCCGCACGGCTGTAACGGATCGTGCAGCCACGTCTCGATCCCTGAGTCAACAGATGGGGACGTTTGCAAAACAACGACCATCTGTACGAACAGTTCGACGACGTTTGCAGCAGCATGGACTATCAGTTCGGAGGCCACGGCTGCGGTTAAGCTTGACGCTGCATCACAGACAAGAGCGCCTGCAATGGTGTACTCAACGACGAACCTGGGTGTTCGAATTGCAAAACGTCATTTTTTCGGATGAATCCAGGTTCTGTTTACAGCATCATGATGGTCACATCCATGTTTGGCGACATCGCGGTGAACGCACATTGGAAGCGTGTATTGGTCATCGCCATACCGGCGTAACACCCAGCGTGATGGTATGGGTTGCCTCTTGTTCGCATTGACGGCACTTTGAACAGTGGACGTTACATTTCAGATTTGTTACGACCCGTGGCTCTATCCTTCATTCGAGGCCGGCCGTGGTGGCCGTGCGGTTCTAGGCACTTCAGTCCGGAACCGCGTGACTGCTACGGTCGCAGGTTCGAATCCTGCCTCGGGCATGGCTGTGTGTGATGTCCTTAGGTTAGCTAGGTTTAAGTAGTTCTAAGTTCTAGGGGACTAATGACCTCAGATGTTGAGTCCCATAGTGCTCAGAGCCATTTGAACCATTTTTCTACCCTTCATTCGATCCCTCCGAAATCCTACATTTCAGCAGGATAATGCACGACCGCATGTTGCAGGTCCTGTACGAGGCTTTCTGGACACAGAAAATATTCGACTGCTGCTCTGGCCAGCAGATTCTCCAGATCTCTCACCAATTGAAAACGTCTGATCAGTGGTGGCCGAACGATTGGCTCTTCAGAATACGCCAGTCACTACTCTTGATGAACTGTGGTATCGTGTTGAAGCTGCATGGGCAGCTGTGCGTGTACAAGCCATCCAAGCTCTGTTTGACTCAATGCCCAGGCGTCTCAAGGCCGTTATTAAGGCCAGAGGTGGTTGTTCTGGGTACTGATTTCTCAGGATCTATGCACAGAAATTGCGTGAGAATGTAATCAAATGTCAGTTCTAGTATAATATATTTGTCCAATGAATACCCGTTTGTCATCTGTATTTCTTTTAGGTGTAGCAATTTTAATGGCCAGTAGTGTATTTCCGGATCGTGGTGTATCTGGCAGTCAGTTGGAGACGGACCAGCAGTGCAGTCGGCACACAGCTGCAGTGAAGTCATGACAGAGTGCCGGGGAGGCGCGGACAGTCAGTGCTCGCCCGCTGCTGGAGACACACATGCACTGTCCGACGGAGGGAGTTTGGAGCGGGACGACCGCTGGTTGGTCGTTCGGTTGGTCGTTTCATCGGCCGAGTTTGTGGGCCTGGGCAGTTGGTTGGCTGGCCTGGAGCAGCGAGGAAGTCTCTGTGGAGCGTGGTGGCGGCGTCCACGCGCGGTCGGAGTGTGTGGTGCTGTTCCCTTTGCTACGAGGTCCGTCGCTCACCGATCCCGGACACGAAAGTTGAGTCTTTACTTAATATACCAGTCAGCCTCAACTGCTCACAATGTGTCGTTTAAATTTCGTTGTGGGTCTGTTGGGACATTACCGCGAGCAACAACGTGTGTTTTCAAGTTGGCGTAATTCCAGCCGCCCTCCAGTGGAGTTTAACTTCACTTGATTATTTTGAATTGAAGTGCACCAGCGTAATCTTCTGCCTTGCGACCGTTAACGTTCCGGTTGCCTTCCCTGGCGGTTGACGTAAATTCAGGCAGTGTATTTTCCTCGTCGTGTTGTGGCTGTCCAGTACGGCGTGTAATTTGACAGCTGAATGCGTAATTCGTTGTGAGCGCCGATACCTTCTGAGTTGTTCCATTGATTTCCCTGTTGTGTGCTGGTCGGGTGGAGCAGAAGTTATCGTGTCGCTTGGTCCGTTGATTGTCTGTCGGTTGCGTTACCGTCGGATTGAGAATTGTTGAGCCGACTGCCTGTCTCACCTAAGCGAGCGTTAGTGTTTGAATTCCAGGCCGACCCTTGCAAACTTCTGAGCGCCGTTTGATGTGCTGCCTGCTAGCCGATTTTAAATGAAAGTTGTTTTGGCCTTGAGGAGTGAGACTGAATGGTGCGTTTATCCGAAAGTTCTAAAAGTAATGTTTGGCCTGCTCTGTTTTTAATGTTTTCTTTACTCTTGTAATGTTCGTCAAAAGAATAAAGTAGTATGTTTGAGTGCAACAGACAGCCACCCCTTTTGGGCCCTTTCCACAATTTAAACTATCTGTCCTGCCCTGCGGGTATAGCACGTGATCTCACTGATCAATCTCCTTCCAATGCGATGGCCTTAACGCACCTTACTGGAAGGGCCTGTATGCCCCCATGGTAGCACACTAATGGTCGACGTCAGTGCCAACGTCTTGCTGCAGCAAAAACATCCGAGTCACCCACTAACTGCTTCTCGCGGAGGGTATTCTTCATGAGGCCACAATCTGACTGAAGCTGCGAGGAGGGAGCTTTAGAGTGGTGAGGAAAAGCAGTCCACTAAAGTCTGAGAGCTCCTCTCGGTGTCGCAGACTTGCGTGAGGCCTTGCGTTGTCATAGAAAAGCAGAGGTTCGACTGCAGTTTTGTGGCGACAAACACGCCGAAGTCGTTTCTTCAGTTTCCTGAGGGCGGCACAGTGCACTTCAGAGTTGATAATTGCACTATGAGGAAGGACACTAAACTGAATGACCCTTCCAGAATCCCAGAAGACTGTCGCCGTGACTTTACCGGCTGAAGGTGCGGCTTCGAACTTTTTCTTCGGAGGAGATGTGGTGTGGCACCATAGAGAGGATTGCCGTCTTGTTTCCAGTTCGAAGTGATGGACTCATGTCTCATCGCCTGTGACGATGATCGAGAAAAAATTAGCCTGCTAACGTCCAACCAATTCCGCACAGGTCGTCATTTGTTGCTCTTCACGGTCTTCTGTTAGGCGCTGATGAATACAGCAGGTATACGCCTTTGAGTATCTCATCTGGTGGACGAGTGTGTCAACACTATCAACAGAGACGCCCATTTGTGCAGCGAGCTGTTCCGTTGTGTTTCGTCGATCACAACAAATGAGAGTGTCCGCACCTTCCAGTTTTGCAGGAGTCGCAGCTGCGTGCTGCCGACCGGCAGGCGGGAGATCGGACAGATGTGCGGGACCTCGTTGCAATGATGACAGGCACCTCACCCAACGAGTCACCGTGTTTTTGTTCGCTGATAGATCTCCGTGGACATTCTGTAGGCGTCTATGAACATCCGTGATGCCCTGGTTTTCCATCAAAAGAAACTCAGTGATAACTCTCAGCTTGCAACACACCTCCATTGTTGCCGCTATTTCGACATACAGCACGAATACCTACAGAAACTTCATGAAACTATAGCAGCTGAACAGGTAATGTTCGACGATATCCCACAAGAAATTCTGCATTTTTGAACCGAAATTGCCCGAGGAAAAAATGTGCTGCATCACTTATTGGAAGCCCCTCGTGTAATGATGAGCTCGTCGTCCAGGCTGTCAATGCACAAGGGGTGTCGACCGGCCGCCGTGCCAACCTCTACCTCGCGGCCTCATGTGGATGCGGTATGTAGGGGCACGTGTAAGCCTTTCAGACTTCCGGTCGTTTTGCACACTTCTCAAATCGTGGAACCGCTACGACTGTCAAGTAGATCCTCAGGTGGGGCCACGAGGCTGGGTGCACCACTTTCCAGCCTTCCACCAAGGAAAAATCCCTGGGCGTACCAGGAATCGAACCCAGGTTCTCCATGTGGTGTCACCGCCAGACACCACACTTGCTAGGTGGTAGCATTAAATCGGCCGCGGTCCATTAGTACATGTCGGACCCGCGTGTCGCCACTTTCAGTGATAGCAGACCGAGCGCCACCACACGGCAGGTCTAGAGAGACGTACGAGCACTCGCCCCAGTTGTACGGACGACTTTGCTAGCGACTACATACTATCATATGAAGCATGTCTCATCAAGAACGATGTATACAAATGATGGATTAAAGTTAAGTATTCCAGAAGCTACGTACTTTTCTTTATAGCATTCATTACGCATCCTGTTTCAGACTTATCTCTAGCCTGCGTGGGTTAACGCGTGCATATCGGCTTCCTCAAACCGCACTGTGTCGGCACTTCTGTCGACACATCACTCCATATGCCTGCCACTTACGCTGACCACTCAGCTATGGAGGGGTGCGTGAATGTAATTAGGGAAATTGAAATACCCTCAATGTTAATCAGATTATTTAAAATGTGTGTAGACGAAACTTTATGTAGTATAAAGACGCATGTAAGTTAAACTGAAAATTTTAAGCTGTACGCAGAACTGCGACAAATTTAACATCGCCTTAGAAAATATCTATAGAGAATTTACCAGACTATCTCCCCAAGGGATCCATCTCTAGGAGATGAAGATTACTAGACTTCTCTGGGCACGTGATGGAGCAATAACAAGTTATTCCGAAACGGAGTTAGTCTGAATGAAGCAAAATTTCTGAGAAAACAGGACTACAGGTTGGTAGAGAAAAGGGAGGATGTATGGTCGTAAATAAGAAAGTCCGAAATGATGCACCTTTGGCTGTAGATGGATTCATTTTACAGAAAGTCGACCGCTTCAGATATTTATGGATTCTCTTTAGTACCAACAATAGAATGGATGTAGAAGTAGATGCCAATCTAGTAACAGCGAGTGAGCACTTTTCAGTTTTATCAAAATTCTACAGGAAAGATCACTTAGTGTTAAGATAGAAATCTGCTGTGTACTACTTCGTACATAATATAAGGAGAGGTGGGCTGCAGAGCGGTGCAGCAGCTATCGTCGTAGGGAAGTTGGACACGAGCAGAAATGATTAGCGAACACGAGCATACAATAACCAATATTTCGCTTTCTCCAAGTGTTATGAAGAAATTTTACAAACGAACAAACACCAGTGAAGCCAAGCTATTACAAAGAATGTCATGCAGTGTGAGGCTCCTGCCACTAACGCAAGTGCGAACTGTCGAAGGATGACTAAGACTGTTGACTGCCGAAGACTGCGACGGAGACTGCGACTTGTAGCTGTCGCCAGCGGTGCCATATCGCGGTGGCAGAGGGCGCTCGTAGACAGAGCAGCTGAAGGCGTGGCTCAGTGGGCACGCATCGCTGGATTTGCTGGGTCCCCACACGATAACTGTCAGCATCTGTCGGAAGCGTTCGTTTCCGTTGCCAACTGTGACACACCGGTGATGGTGGTATCGATCTACGATACCATAAAATCCACTTGAACCAATCGGCTATTATACTGGTAACATTATACAAACGTAAAACATTAGTATTTAGAAAGAAAGATGATGAAAAGTTGTTAATATTCGAAAGGAAATTACTAAGGAAAATTTTTGGATCTGACGTGGTGAAAATAAGATACAGTGAGGATAAGAAAAATGAAGAATTGTACAAAAAATGTAACATCATCGATGTTGTAAAGAAGACTAGTTGAACTGCGCAGGCCTTATAGCAAGAATAATAGAGTCCAGACACACCAGATGGAACGAGACGAGGAGGAGAAGGACCTAGACTTGGGTGGTGAGATAACATTCGAGAAGACACAGCTAGGATGAACGTCGACACCAAAAGGACAAACAGTTCACTCGACAGAATGAAACGGAAGAGACTTGTAGAGCAAGCTTATGCTCGATAATCCCCTTGCAACATGTAAAACTATAGAGCTTTCAAATTGTTCATAATTTTAACCAAGATGGCAAGGAGTTAACAGTTATCTGTTCTTGATGATCAATTAGAAAAAACAATCAAGATAGCAAAACATCTGATTTATTGATATGAACGGCTTCGGCACGTTTATAAGGAATTCTCTAGATTATGAGCACCATTTGACTGGAGCCGGCGCCGTGGTGAACAGCTGCGTGTGGTCAGGAGCGCCCTCACATTGGGTCAGAGAATATCAGGGCTCGTCGGTGAATAACATGTTTCGCCTATGACGAAGTTGCCAGTTTCCATGGGAACGACAGAACTGAAGGAGAGCTGCAAGACATGTGAAGCGGGGTACTCGAACAGGGAATTTGGGTCGCAAGGTACTTTCTCGTAATCTATTCACTGTAGTCTGGTCTGACACAGCGGCTCCAGAGGCCCTTCCGAGATCGTCTCACAGTGCTCTGGAGGTATCTGTATGAGGCTGCAACGCAGAGATGACCGGGCATCGGTCTTCACGTGGGGTTGTAGTAGGTCAGCGACCTCGTTCAACTCGTCTTCTGTACTGACCTGTCACCCAGTAGCGTGTGTACAACCAGTGGATGGCACATGGAGAGACATTGTCACCTGCAGCAACACGACCGAAAGTTCATACTTTTTGGATCAAACAGACTGCCCTTGCAACTTGCACTGCATTAAGATGTCACATTGCATGTGCTTGGTTGAATACAACGTCCGCAAATGGCTCCAGAGGCCCTTCCGAGGTCGTCTCACAGTGCTCTGGCGGTTTCTATATGAGGCTGCAACGCAGAGATGACCAGGCATCGGTCTTCACGTGGGGTTGTAGTAGGTCAGCGACCTCGTTCAACTCGTCTTCTGTACTGACCTGTCACCCAGTAGCGTGTGTACAACCAATGGATGGCACATGGAGAGACATTGTCACCTGCAGCAACACGACCGAAAGTTCATACTTTTTGGATCAAACAGACGGCCCTTGCAACTTGCACTGCATTAAGATGTCACATTGCATGTGCTTGGTTGAATACAACGTCCGCAAATGGCTCCAGAGGCCCTTCCGAGGTCGTCTTACAGTGCTCTGGCGGTATCTATATGAGGCTGCAACGCAGAGATGACCAGACATCGGTCTTCACGTGGGGTTGTAGTAGGTCAGCGACCTCGTTCAACTCGTCTTCTGTACTGACCTGTCACCCAGTAGCGTGTGTACAACCAATGGATGGCACATGGAGAGACATTGTCACCTACAGCAACACGACCGAAAGTTCATACTTTTTGGATCAAACAGACGGCCCTTGCAACTTGCACTGCATTAAGATGTCACATTGCATGTGCTTGGTTGAATACAACGTCCGCAAATGACAACTGTCATCTGTGTACCTCACTAGAAATCTCTGGAACACAGGTACTCTCTTCCTTCTGTGGGGTAACCTGTCTCTGTAATGCACAACACAGCCAACAGACTGTGAATGATTTTAATTCTTACCTGCAATGAAATCCGAGATCTCAAGTCATGCAGTAAGACTACAGACATAATCCGTATAAAAATAGGTTTAACATACCAGGTGTTGATGTACATTGCTTGGGGGCTTAACTAAAAAGGAAAGAACTAATATTAATGAATAAATGCAATAATTTTAGTAGCTGTGTGACCGATTACGAAGTCTCGTAACCGGTTGGCCCTGACTAGTATTAGCACGCAATCTGATTGCATAAAATAAAAATAAAGAATGACAAGGAATTTCCATTAACGCAATTGATTAATTAAGTCTCCTCCAACTATAAAAGCTACGAAACAACAAGGCACAATTGTAACTGTTCTGTGTGTGGTAGTGCGACTCAACGTACATGTATCTGGCTCGGTTATTTCTCAATACGACAAAATATTTTAAACACCATTTACAATGAACTAACTGAAAAACCAGAAATACTATAATTGCACATAGATCCAGATTTACAAGTCTAATAAATGAACAGGAGCCAGATGCTTTGGTGACTGTACCTGTGAGCAAGAGGGATTGCCATTAAAGAAAACTGTAATACCTTTTTCCCTCATTATATATTGACGAAAATATTCCATTACACCAGCATCATAAATCAAAAGCCCATCTCCTTTCTCAAATATATTCTGACAATTGCAACTTCTTCCATCTATACATTACACCAACCGAACAGCGTCTACTCTCTCGCCCAACAGAACAACAACTGCCCCCGACATCCTCTGAACTACGACTGCTCAGTGGAGGCGGCGGAATAATAATCTTTGGCGCAATCTCTGGGGCTGTGACTCAGTGTAGCCACCTTTCAACATGTTGCCCTAACTTTTAACACTCTACATGGAAATTGGAAAATACAACAGACAACTTTTATCAGAATCCCCTGGCATCGATAGCGGGCTTGGAATGTTTTCTGTAGAGTAATTAGCAGAACACTTTTCAAGCTGGTAGTTTAAACCATCCTGAGAAGCAGAGAAGCTGTCTTCATTCTCCAATTGGGACAAAAAATTTCAAAATTCATCAAACACTAAAATAAAATCTTAGACATATAGTACTGACAAATCATAATGCAGTAGTATATAAAATAAAAATTGATATGCTAATACAAAAGCTAGACAGGAAACATCAGATTTAAAATGCAGAATATACTTCAAGTATACAGTAAGTAGTGTCATTTGTGTTGAAAATGGGACCTTAATGTGGTCCAAATATTGACATATTAAAACGAGAGCTATACAAGAATAATTACATTGAGAAGAATGTACATAACAAGTATTTTAAATTTTCGTTAAGGGACATCTTTTATGCTGAAAATAGTACCTTAGTGTGGCCTAAATCGGTTACATGTAATGTAAAAGTCATACAAAAACACTTAAAGAGAAAGGTGTCGTGTAAAAGGCAACAGATATTATTATTTTGAAAAGTGTAATAAATAAATTTAAAATATGGCATCACTGTGACTGTAATGTACACAAATGGCACATCCTTAAATAATGTACATAAGTGATACAAAAATCATTATCCTGAAAAGTATAGTAAATGAACTTATAATATGACCCCATTGTGGTCATGATGTCACAAGTGGAACACCTTTAAATAATTAATATAAATAAGTTACATAGAAATCACTGTATTGAAAAGTGTAACAGAACTAATTCCAAATTGCAGATGTGTGGCACACGATCGGATATATACAGAAACGAAAACCTTGAAAACTGTAATAAGTGAAGTGAAAACAGGCCCACACTTTGGCTGTGATGCACACTTATGGAACATCTTATACAATGGACATAAGCTACATAGAAATCATTATTTTAAAAACATTACTAAATGACTTTAAAATGTGGCATCACTGTGAATTCCTCAAATTATATAAAAAGTTGCACATAAATTAGAACATTTTTTTAATGCAATTATTTCTAATACTGCCTCACTGTGGTCTTAATAATCACAGGAAAGGTGTAAATATCATTCACTAACGCATAGTATTGCTTTGGAAATACAGCTGTTAAAGATAGGGCTACTACTCAGCCTACAAACATTTAACTCTAAATGTATTGCCGCAGACAGAGACATGAATCATTTACTTAAACAAGGCCTCTTTGGTCCTAAATACGACTTCTCTGCAGACACATCAAAGACTGATTAAAATTGCATCATTGTATTAAAATAGTCAATCAAGATATCTGCCCTCAGTAGAGAATGAATACAACGGTGTCAGTGTATTAAGTTAACAAGATCATGGCGTCCGTGTCTTCATGGAAGATTGAACTAGATTATATCAATATTGTAAATTAACAAAGTTATGGCATCTGTAGCCACATGAAACAAGAGTGTATCAGTATATTAAACTAACAAAGTTATATGTGACCTCATCAACCATTAAGTGAAATTGTACTATCTATGCTGTGGAATTTGTGACCTCATCAAAGATTGAATAAAATTATACCATCACATTAAATTATCAAGACTGTGGCGCCTGTGGTCTTATCAGAGACTGAATAAAACTGTAACTAACAAAGTTATGGTATCTGTGGCACGACCACATTAGTTCAGCAAAGCAAAGATTATAAATAGCTTGTGATTTTATAGAACCGCACAAATGACTGTCTCAGAAAACTTATTCGAAATTGTGATTAGGATTGCAAAATTACATTCAGCATTAAATATTGTATACAATTATTTGTCAAATGAAGAAAGGTAAAATCATAGATTATTAATTTGTTGTGATTGTTGATAATAGCAAAAAGTATTCTGTTTGTTGCATCACTCGCTGAAGGAAGGTGAAGTTACTAATTTTGTACAATGGTCTATCATAGTTTTATAACACATGGAAGACTGCAGAAAATGGGCTTCAAACTACAACACTAATTCTTATCCCATGGCAATATACTATTTATCAAATTTAGGATTTGAAGAAAAAATGGCGTTATATATGTGGTAAAGTTCACTGAAGGACATATGATTTGGAAACCAGCTGGAACCACCTCCATCATGGCCCATTGTCTGGCCTGATCAACAGTCAGTTCAAAATGGTTCAAATGGCTCTGAGCACTATGGGACTTAGCATCGGTGGTCATCAGTCCCCTAGAACTTAGAACTACTTAAACCTAACTAACCTAAGGACATCACACACATCCATGCCCGAGGCAGGATTCGAACCTGCGACCGTAGCGGTCGCGCGGTTCCAGACTGAAGCGCCTACAACCTCGGCCACAACGGCCGGCAACTGTCAGTTATTTGATCTTCTCCACTCATGTTTTTGCAGGCAGTACCAGTTAATCACCTGCTCCCTCAACCAGTCTTATTGTTTCTATGCACAACATATTAAAATACCATAGGTACTGGTAACCACCATTTATTAATCGAAATAGTGAATTACCGCTTATATATTGCTTTATTAACCTCATATATTAACAAAATTAATCACTGGATGATTGGCTAACTTACATATTTAATATGTGACACTTGCACACAATCATTTATTTTACCATGATTCACATTTTTCGATAACTTTTCTAATAGTTTCTCTGAACACAGTTATGTTTCATTTATAGACTGTCGGCCAGATTTGTAACTGCTCATTACGTCAGTGTAGACCTCACTATAATAACTGCAACAACTCGCTACAGCAAACTAAATAATGTACACTACTTTGTAAGAGTAAATTCATGACAACTATTTATACTAGATCAATAAACACTGCATTCAGTATCAAATATCAGACAATACATTACCCTCCTATGGGGTAGTAGTCGTAACAACAAATGGAAAGACACAATAAACAATAAGCCATAAACATGACATAGTATCTCTGAAATATAATCAGTCTCACCTTCTCTCTTTACCACATGTTTACAAATATCCTTGCTATACTTCATACTTCACTCATCTGACTGATCCTATTCTCCTCTGGTTACATCTGATGTTTGTCTCTGTGTATGTGTGTGTGTGTGTGTGTGTGTGTGTGTGTGTGTGTGTGTGTGAGCGCATATGCGTATGTTTAGAGTTTATGGGCACTCAAAGGTGCGGTTATCAGCGTTCTTACGCTTATTAAAACAAACTAATGTGGATAAAATCTCTAAAATTGTTGCACACTCACGCAGTCGAACTGACCCCACGATCGCTCTCTCTCACATGCGCTAAAACAATGGAGAAAGAGAAAAAGTAACTACACATGAGATTAAAACCCAAGTAAAAAGAAAAAAGGGCTAAAAGGAAGACGGAAAAATCACCGGCTGATCATTTATAGAAAACACTGGTGAGCCAGTCACACTGCTAACACATTAAAACCATCGTCCTGAAATCATTAGAAAAACGTTAGACAATTCACAAAACTTGAAAACTCGAAGCACATTAGTTTA
Organism: Schistocerca serialis cubense; assembly: GCF_023864345.2. Lineage (NCBI taxonomy): Eukaryota > Metazoa > Arthropoda > Insecta > Orthoptera > Acrididae > Schistocerca > Schistocerca serialis. Next base: position 188,609,043 of record NC_064643.1, read on the forward strand.
AACGTGACTTAAACGGAGGGCAGATCCGTCGGTAAATTGGCCGCGACCCGCTGGTCGGAAAACAAAACACAGTCGAATAAAAGGTGACGCACAGTGATCTCTACGCCACAAGCACCATACATTAGAAAGTCCTCTCGCCAGAGTAAAAAGCTTTGCATCATAGAGCTGTGGCCTGTAAGAAGAGTAAGGAAAACCTCGTCCCCTCGACGTGGCTGGAAGGAAGTACGCCACGGCCGCGTTGTGGGCTTTAATAGGCAGAGCTTATTGTCTATCTCTTCCAGACACTCATGCTGCCACCGCTGAAAGACTCTGGATCTCAACAGCGAGGCCATAGCAAGCAGGGTCTGGCACATCCAAAGTGAGGATCACGACACGCCTTCTTGGGTGCTAGACCCGCCCTGTCGTTCCCTACAGTACCCATGTACCCTAGTAGCGAGCAGCAAAACATCTCCTTCGCCAGTCGTTGTAGTTGGCGGCAGGCATCCTGCATATTCTGGACTACTTAAACTGTTAAGTACAAACACTGTAGAGAGTGAAGGGCACTCAGAGAACTAAAATTTAGCACTGGAAGAATGTCTCGTCTACTCCAGTGCCCGCAAGATCGCGTATCATCCCGCATTGAAGACAATATAGTCTGGAGGCAGTCGGACCATGGGGACACGATCCAGGAGAACAGCAGAGCAACCAATGGAATCAACCTGCTTAGACACACCCGTAAAGACAACTACATAGTTGTGATATAGACAGAGCTTATTGTCTATCTCTTCCAGACACTCATGCTGCCACCGCTGAAAGACTCTGGATCTCAACATCGAGGCCATAGCAAGCAGTGGGCTGGCACACTGAAATAGCTGAGAATCGCGACACGTCTTCTTGGCATGAAATTTTATGATTTCAAAAAATATCACATTAAAAACAAAAGTGAGAGTGCAATCTTTCTTGTAGTGCACTAAATCGTAAATAACCCCGAGCCTCTGCAGCAACCAGGGCGGTAGGCAGTTAAAATCCTGGATTCGTGGCTGTGCATGCTCTGCACCAAGTGACTCAGCACACATTTCACGCAAATACCTAATGACAGTGTTATTTGTGGACGACGGGAGAAAACGCATTCCAGAAATGTACAAGCAGCTGTATGATATGCAAGTGCATTCGGAGCTTTCAGGAACTTTCATGCCTGGTGCACCTTGAGAAGCCGCCACCAGATAGCAAGAGGCGGTTCCCCAGCATGAGCACAGAGACGATGGGAGGTGGAGCTGCATAGTGCTGCAAGCACCTATGGGCAGCTTAATCCCCATGTGATGGGTAGCGTAAATAATCTGCAGATAAGGTGGCCTCGCTAACCTGTACACTGTGCAGCCGTAGCGTAGCCACGAACGATCAAAAGTCCTACAAAACTGGAGCAGACGCACGCTGTTTGCCACACTAGACCTGTGACTAAGGCACTTCATGATATTCAGTGTCTTCAGGGTTCTGGTGGCTTCCATGTCTTCATGTGCGGTAACCATGACAGTTTGGAGTAAAAAATGAGGCCCAGAAACCTCACTGAGTCCTTGAAATGTGGAATAGTATCCCTCATATGCAAGTCAGGAAGTCAGGTAAATTAAAACCACGACGAGAACGATTAAAATGTCCTTAGGGACACCGTTCTCCTCTCAAAACGTTCTGACAGCATGACACCAACTGGGGAGATAGGAAAGACCCTATGAAGAAGGGGAGGTATACACAAAAGCCCATTGATGCAGTTACATGAGAATACTATGTCTTTATGTGTGGCATAATGGCTTGACGTACGAACTCTGTGCATGGGGCCCGATGTCATATGGTGTCTTCCTCCAGTCTTACCTATCTAACAGAATGTTTCATGTGTTGGCTGATGAAAGCATGTCTGCTGTGAGGCAAATATGTGCTGGGGTGCCACAGGGGTCGGTCTTTGGTCCCATCCTGTATTCCCTTTATACCACAAATGCTCCACAGGTTGTACATGTGGAGTTGGCTCTCTATGCCAACAACATAGCGATGTTCACATATAGCATGAATGCTGACAACATGGGCCGCCGCCTTCAGCAGACTATGATGCACTGAGTGCTTGGGGCACCAAATGGTGGCTCAAGTTCAACCATGCTAGGGATCAGCCGATCGTTATCGCCAGAAAACAAATCCCATAATCTCTCCCTCAAGTCATCATCGAGGGCGACTCCATCCTTTGTAACAAGACCACCACTTACCTGGGGGTCAAACTTGACCAGAGGTTTACTTGGCTCCTGCACATCCATGAGATCTGAAATAGGGCTGTGGGGCACCTATGGGTGTCTTCCTTCCGAGTCGACACTTCGTCCCCCACCATGACATTATGCTCTACCTGACGCTGGTCTAGCCAGTATTGGACTATGCAGCCGTGGTGTGGGGGAATACCGCAGTCTCCCACATCGCCACCCTCCAAAGTTTGCAGAAATGGGTGCTGAAACTGGTGCTGTGCCTCTGCAGAATGTGCCCCTGTCATCAACTTCACGAGGACTTGGGCTTCCTGCTGCTGCTGCAGAACAGGTTCCACAACACTACTCATCCATTTTACGACTAAACGGACCAGTCCTGCAGTCAGCTTGTCAGTGGTTTGGGCCGCCAACATCACCATCCACCAACCGCACACTGGCCAGCCCTGTTGTGCGAGCAACACTCCTCAACGCCATGAGGATCACCCCGTACATGAAACCCAAGGCCAATCCACCATGTTAGGTTCCACGACACCATCCAGTCAGGAAATGTACGAATAGCACCTTGTTACTTAGCCTGCCACAGGACGAGTTCAGTTTGCTCGCCGAACCAAGTGAAACGGAGAAGCTCAGACTACAGTCGTGTACCGATAGCGCTCGTAGTCGTTTATCTATTCATCGTTCCTCTCGTCGTTGATAGTAGCTATATCTTGGTGTTCAATTTGGTTTTACTCTCTCTGTCTTGGTATTTCGCCATGTGGCCTATGTTGTCAGTTGCCCCTATTGTGTCTGCATAGTACTGGCGATTCCCCACTGGCGTCGGCGGCTGGTGGGCTCCAATCTCGCTCGATTCCGTTTCCTATAGGGTAACATTCTGAGGTTTGTTTACCTATCCAGGTGCTCTGTAATTCCGACGTTTTTTATCATAACAACAGAGCAGCAACTTGTTTAGCAGTTTCTCTGCTCTCTTACTTATGAGGTGAACCAAAATTTGAGATTTTTAAAGGTGCCTAGCACACCCGATTTTTTAGCTATGTGATCTGCGAGCAAGAAGTCCCTAAGTTTACGCATGTCCTCGTTCAGCTAACCATCTTCAACCTAACTTTACCATAGAGACAGCGCCATTACTTTAAATGATGACCATTAATTAATTATCGAACGCGATTGTGAATAAAAGGGACTATAATTTTAACAGAACTTGTATCTTATGTCCGCTCTGATTTTTAAACATTTACCATAATTCATTCCTGAGAGTGCCACAGACTGAGTTAATAGACACGCAGTTCCTATTCTGTTTACAGTAGTATGAAAAGTATTTCACAAATTTTAGATTTAAGAACTCCATTTTATCTCTTCTACCTGCTATAATGTCTGCTTTGTCCTTACAAATCAGGTCATTGTCCCTTCTCAAGAAGGTGGACCCATTCTGTCTTATACTTCTGCACCTAATATAAACTAATATAATTATGTATTTTGACTGATGACTCGAAAAAACGTATCAACCAAATTAATAATATGGAGCCATAGTCACGGTATCACTGAGTAATTACGATTTACAGAAGAATCGTTCACATGGAGAGGCAACTTTTACGCTTTGATCCCTGTCCCAACGCCAACTTTAAGCTATTTTGCAACATGCATGGACAAATATATTGTCCCCTTAAGTAGGATTCAAAGCCATTAAAGTTAGTTTGGGGGCTGTTTTAATCTATGCTGCTAAATTGACCAGCAGGGGTCAGAGCTCTCTTTACTTCTCTGATACAAACTATTAGTATGCAATATTTGTCTCTTAGTAGAGAGTTAGTTCCAATAGCGTATGATCAGGAATTTTTTTTGGTTCTATACATTCACTACCAAATGTTATCCTCGTTTTAGCCTGACAAAACCATGTCGGTTAGAGTCTACTAATAGTGATGAAGTATGAAGTTCCTTTTCTAAGCTGACTGCACATTATTTTTAGTCTTACTCGATAGTCTGCGAACATTTGAACCGTTCTTTGCACAGTTGACGACATTTATCATTGCTATTCCCACAGTTCTAAAATTACATCTGTTATTTAGTATTTTATCATAGCACCGTAGTGTCTGACTCTATAAACCACATGACCATGACATTTTTCTGTGTGCATCTTCTTGAATGACACTCGCAGATAATACGACAGACTTCTGAAGAAGGGCACTAAGTGCTTAAAACTAGGAAAAAATTAAATTTCTTTTATTCAACTTGTTGCTTATTTTCTCGTTATAAACTTGTTAATCTGCTTTCATTAAATACTCACTGACGCAGCATGAATCTCACTTTTTCAGCACCACCGTTTTCTAAAAATTTCTCGCAACTTGATTTTTTTATCTTTAGAACAAATGAAAATTGTCGCTTTAGCACATGTAAGCTATCAATAGGAGGTATTCAGAAATGAGATTTAGCAGAAAGGGTTTTCCGTTATTCTATCTTGAAGTCATAGAATTAGCAATCTGAAACTGTGAAGACAAACGGCAGCGGCGAGGTCCTGTATTGAAGAAAGTGGTCGACTGTGACATTGTTTTATAACATCAGCTGACAGAAACAAGTTCCTCTGTCCATTACTGGTAAGTTGGTTAAATACTAGTGTTGTCTTTCCTCTTGTATATTTGATGCATAATTGCAACCATAATTCGACCTGAGTCGAAACAAGGCCCCAGGAGTAGACAACATTCCATTAGAACTACTGACAGCCTTGGCAGAGCCAAAACTCTACCATCTGGTGAGCAAGATATATGAGACAGGCGAAATACCCTCAGACTTCAAGAAGAATATAACAATTCCAATCCCAAAGACAGCAGGTGTTGACATCTATCAGTTTAATAAGTCACGGCTGCAAAATACTAATGTGAATTCTTTACAGACGAATGGAAAAACTAGTAGAAGCCGACCTCGGGGAAGATCAGTTTAGATTCCGTAGAAATATTAGAAAACGTGAGCCAATACTGACCCTACGACATATCTTAGAAGCTAGATTAAGGAAAGGCAAACCTACGTTTCTAGCATTTGTAGACTTAGAGAAAGCTTTTGACAATATATCATTTATATATATTGTAAACAGTAACGGTGCTATCACACTTCCCTCTGGTACTTCGGATATAGCCTTTACCTCTGTCGATTTAGTTCCGTTAAGAGCGACGTGTCGAGTTCTGTCTGTAAGAAAGTCTCGAATCCAATCGCAGGTCTGCTCCGATACTCCGTAAGATTGTATTTTTTTAAAATTATTAAACGGCAATGCAGGACGGTGTCAAATGCCTGACTGAAATCAAGGAACACGGCATCAGCCTGAGCGCCGTTGTCCACTGCGCCGTGGATCTCATGGAGGAACAGAGCGAGCTGAGTTTCGCAGGATCTCTGTTTGCGGAATTCGTGTTGGTTCTTATAGAGGTTTTCATTTTCCAAGAACGTCATAATTCTTGAGCACAAAACATGTTCCATAATTCTACAACAGATTGTGGTCAACGATGTAGGTCTGTAAATGTGTGGATCTGCCTTACGGCCTTTCTTAAAAACAGGGATGACCTGTGCTTCTTTCCAGCCGTTAGGTACCTTTCGTTGTTCAAGCGATCTACGATTAATTACTGCTAGAAGAGAAACAAGTTCCATCGCATAATCTTTTTAGAATCTTATAGGTATCTCATCTTGTCCTGAAGCCTTTCCACTACTAAGCGATTGCAGCTGGTTTTGAATTCCGCGAACGGTTATCTCAATATCTGCCATTTCGATGTTTGTACGACGATTGAAAGGAGGGACAGTGTTAGTATCTTCGACGGTGAAACAACTCCGGAAGACCGAATTCAGTATTGCGGCCTTCTCTCTGTTATTCTCTTCCGTTTCGATGCCGGTGTGGGCGCAGAGAGAATGAATAGATGATTTTGACCCACTTACAGATTTTACATACGACCACAGTCTCTTAGGGCTTTTACTCAGATCGGTTGACCACGTCTTACTTTCAAAATCATTGAACGTTTCTCTCATTGCACTCCTTTTGCTAATTTTCGCTTCCTTCAGCTTTTGTTTGTCAGCTAGGATTTTACTTCTCTTGAGTCTGATATGAAGCGCTCTTTGTTTAATTAGCTCTTTTCTAACACGGCTATTAAACCATTGTGGATCTTTACCATCACTTAAAATCTTACATACTTGTCTAGGGCATATTGAACAATGCCTTTAAATTTTTTCCATTTGTTCTCCATATCTTCGTCCTCATCGCTGAATATTTGATGCTGACGCTGAAATATTCTGAAATTCGTATCCTGGCACCCTTGCTGAGGAAATATATCTTCCTACCTCGGGGAAGATCAGTTTGGATTCCGTAGAAATGCGGGAACACGTGAGGCAATACTGACCCTACGACTTGTCTTAGAAAATAGATTAAGGAAAGGCAAACCTACGTTTCTAGCATTTCTAGACTTAGAGAAAGCTTTTGACAATGTTGACTGGAATACACTCTTTCAAATTCTGAAGGTGGCAGGGGTAAAATACAGAGAGCGAAAGGCTATTTACAATTTGTACAGAAACCAGATGGCAGATATAAGACTCGAGGCTCACGAAAGGAAAGCAGTGGTTGGTAAGGGAGTGAGGCAGCGTTGTAGCCTCTCCCCGATGTTATTCAATCTGTATATTGAGCAAGCAGTGAAGGAAACAAAAGAAAAATTCGGAGTAGGTATTAAAATCCGTGGAGAGGAAATAAAATCTTTGAGGTACGCCGATGACATTGTAATTCTGTCAGAGACAGCAAAGGACGTGGAAGAGCAGTTGAACGGAGTGGATAGTGTCTTGAAAGGAGGATATAAGATGAACATCAACAAAAGCAGAACGAGAATAATGGAATGTAGTCGAATTAAGTCGGGTGATGCTGAGGGAATTAGATTAGGAAATGAGACACTTAAAGTAGTAAAGGAGTTTTGCTATTTGGGGAGCAAAATAAATGATGATGGTCGAAGTATAGAGGATGTAAAATGTAGACTGGCAATGGCAATGAAAGCGTTTCTGAAGGAGAGAAATTTGTTAACATCGAGTATAGTTCTCAGTGTCAGGAAGTCGTTTCTGAAAGTACTTGTATGGAGTGTAGCCATGTATGGAAGTGAAACATTGACGATAAATAGTTTGGACAAGAAGAGAATAGAAGCTTTCGAAATGTGGTGCTACAGAAGAATTCTGAAGATCAGATGGGTAGATCACGTAACTAATGAGGAGGTACTGAATAGGATTTGGGAGAAGAGAAGTTTGTGGCACAACTTGACTAGAAGGAGGGATCGGTTGGTAGGACATGTTCTGAGGCATCAAGGGATCACCAATTTAGTATTGGAGGGCAGCGTGGAGGGAAAAAATCGTAGAGGGAGACCAAGAGATGAATACACTTAGCAGATTCAGAAGGATGTAGGTTGTAGTAGGTTCTGGGAGATAAAGAAGCTTGCACAGGATAGAGTAGCATGGAGAGCTGCATCAAACCAGTATCAGGACTGAAGACCACAACAACAACAATTGCAACCTATACAGCACCCACAAAATCTGTTGCATTTCTTCCCTTATACAGATTTTCTGTGTCATAATCGCCGGATTGCCTTGTGATCGACCTTTAAGTGATAAATAATTCCGTTTTGGTGGATCCATGGAAAGTTTTGTTTGTTTACAACATTGAATTAGTAGGTAAAAATATTTCTGGCCTACCAATTGCTTTTGATTATTGTCTTCTACAAACAGGAGAGAGTCCTCAACATAAGATTTCTGAAGCCATATACACAATGAGACAAAATTAAAAATAAAATTAGAAAAAATCGCAATGGGACGGAAATCGATAGATTTGATGTACATTTTTAGGTAAACATATGCTTACAATTTCAGAAAAATTGGGCTATTTACTCAATAGAAAGAGTTCTAAGAGTTGTCATCCAACGCAGTGGCTTCCTTAGGACTTTCGGACACAGAGAATATGCCATTTCCGACGCGGACAGCTTAACACAAGAACTTGCGCATTTGATGGTTGTTGTTATGGAAAATGGATACTCCGAGAAGCAGATTCGTCGGGCTATGGAGTTTGGACGATCACTGGAGGTGCATGAAGAGGAACGTAGATCGGTGGCCTTTCTTCTTTTTGCTGGTGGCATATCGTTTAAGATTGTACGAACTTTAAGGAATTTTATCATTAAGAGTGGCTTCCGTCCATATTCTAAGATTAGGGCACTACTCGAATCTGTGAAATATGATTTGGGGCTTAGGATACCCGGTGTATACAAAATTCCGTGTCAGTGTGGGAAGGCTTATATTGGTCGTTCGATTCGCACAGTTCATGACAAATGTGTGGAGCATCGCCGTCATACGAGGCTACAACAGCCAGAAAAATCGGCAGTAGCAGAACACGGCTTAAATGACGGACACGTATGAAATTTGACGAAACTGTGGTAGTTGCCAACATTTCCGGTTTTTGGAAATTAACAGAGACAATGGGTTTCCTATTAGCAGGACGTGGAATCCTGTACTATCCCGCATCAAAACTGAACGTTCTTCGATGCGACCCTGAGTGCGATATGTCGCTGCCGCCAGTTCTCTACTAAGGGCTGCGCCACGTCCTAGCAACCTATATAGGACTTCGATTTGCAGCCTGGCGTCAGTTCTCAGCGGGACTCATCAGCGAAGCAGCTTTCTCCTGAAGATGGTGACTAGTTGGATCCCCGAAATATCGAGTCAAGTTGATTTTAGCAGCCGGCAGCAAACCCGAAGAGAAGTCACAAACGTCTGTATTAGGTTAGGTGTGCAATGTCCGATTTCGGAAGAGCTGTGTTCGCTAGAGGATGTGTTGAATAACGGCGACGTATTTTGGTGTAGGATGAATGCCTAAGGCCGTGAACAAGTATCCTACTAGGTACGTGACCTCGGTGGCAAAACTCATGCACTTGTCTTTGCGACATTTGTGGCTGGCCTCTCGTAGTATTGTGAAGAAGGCTGCGTGGTTGCCTGCTAACTCCTTGACATCCTTAACAGAGTATGTCCTTCAGATAAATGACTATGCTGGGGAGTGGCTGGACAAGTTTATTCAGGTATCGCTGAAATATGGCAGGAGCATTGACTGTGCTGAATGGAGGAGTCTTCTGTCGAAATAGCCCCAAGGGGATGTTGATAACCAAAAGTCACTTGCAGACCTTGTCCAAAGGGGGTTGTAAGTGGGCATCTTTCAGGTCGACTTTCACATAGATTTTCTCTGGCTGGATAGGCCAACAACTCGCCAATTCTAGGAATTGGATGCACGTCCACAATAGATCGTGAGTTGACTGTTGAACTAAAATCTCCGCAAACACATAGCACATACAGTAGATGTTCCATGAGAGCTATGGTTGCTTCCCATCGGCTGTTGGCCACTTTGTGATGCCCACAGCTTGGAGCCGATAGAGTTCATCCCATAATTTGTCTTTCAGGGCAAATGGAATATTGTGGGCTTTGCGGAAGTGGACGCAGACCGTGGAAAGAAAGTCAATATTGCTTAAAAATATTTCAGCTTTAGATATGAGGTACTTGCAAACAGACATGAACTCCTCCAGCAGCCATGTCACATAAGAGTCCGAGTTCACTCAGTGGTTGGTAGGTTCTGTATCATGGCTCCTGAGAACACAGAATAAGTCTATCTCCGGAAGATTTCTGAAGGCTGCGATCGAGACATGATTTTGGCCTGAAACTTCCTTTGATGTCACCAGTATCATTAGTATAGGTCTGCAGACACTGTCTAAATGGCTGGAGAGAAGGGGATCACAAAGTGGAGTATGTAACCCAGTCAGTGATGGTAGCGTGAATGAACCCTTGGTCGGGTACGAAGTGATGTCGCCCTCTGATTAATCATCGGTTTTGTCGCAATTGTTACAGTCCATCGACATTTTATATGTCGAATGGCAGGCCTCTGCTCTATGTCCTGTCTTGCCACATTGACTGCACTACTTCTACCTCAACTGGCACTGATGGCACTGATGGTGTATGAAGCATTGACTACACGAAGGACGCTGCTGTGTACGGTGGCAATGTGGGCAATCTGCAGGTCCACGAAGCCGCATCTGCACTGGGTGTTGTTTCTGAATCAGTGTGCATTGCAGTTTGGTCATGAAGAGTCGCGGAGGGTTTTGTATAGTCGCTGTCGACCTCAAAGATTGTTTGAACACCTCGATGATAGAGAGGCACGTTTCAAGAAGAGGGTCCTGTAACTTGAGTAAGTCTGTGCGAGGACTGTCATCCAGTGTGTAGACAAGAATCATGTCTCTGACCAGCGACGCAGTGTACAATTGATGTTGGCTCACTGAAAATGGCAGTCTCTGGAGAGTTATATATGTTTGATTGACTTGTTTCTGATAACTTAAAAATTTGTCTTCCTGCAACGACATGCAGATTCAAGAAGACTGGAACTCAGTTGTTCATCAGGAAGTGAATGGGGCATTGAATCACGGATTAACTCCTTGAGGAGGTGGAAAATGTCTGGACCGACATAGGGAAGGAAATATCATGTCTGCAATGAAATACTGTTTCAACTGGGAATGTAGTTTGCTCAAGGTTTCACCATTTTGTCAAACGGTTGTAAAGCAGGAGGTGCCGGACAAAGACCAGAGACTGTGGACGAGAGGACTGCCAAGTGATAGCAGAAGTATAGCTGAGTGGCAGTACACATAGTTAAACATTCACATAATAGTTACACATTTCGGTGTCTCTGATGCATGACAACTAGCAGATTACGTGAGAGATCTTCTGCCTTGGTGGGAGTGCAATAGCGACTCTGGTGGACTGTACAAGAACTGGATTGGGAGACACACATGCACAAAAGGTCCCTTACTTTACCTCGACGCCGGCTGAAATGCCCTCACAGGGACACAAGGAAAACAGTGATCAAGTTTTAACAAGTTTATTGGCAACGAAATACGCCTGATTCGATGGTAAGAATAAAAGGCACAGAATACAGTGTCTAATTGGTTACTGGAACAGAGGCCTGACGGAGCTGCTGTCGCCTCACAATTTCTAGTGTGTAGTAGCTGCACTAGGAGATCTGTAGAAAAATACACTTGCAGGGAATTAGTCCAAGTCCCAAGAATGCTGTCCTGATTAAGTGGGACACACGCACAGAAAAATTTATTCCTAATAGAATCTAAGTCTACAGAGGAAGCGACATCCTTCTGTAGCACCACATTTCGAAAGCTTCTATTCTCTTTTTGTCTAAACTATTTATCGTCCACGTTTCACTTCCATACGTGGCTACAATCCATAAAAATACTTCCAGAAAAGGCTACCTAACACTTAAATCTATACTCGATGTTAACAAATTTTTCTTCTTCAGAAATGCTTTCCTTGCCATTGCCAGTCTACGTTTTATATCCTCTCTACTTCGACCATCATCAGTTATTTTGATCACTAAATAGCAAAACTCATCTACTACTTTAAGAATCTCATTTCCTAATCTAATTCCCGCAGCATCACCCGAGTTAATTCGACTACATTCCATTATCCTCGTTTTGATTTTGTTGATGTTTATCTTATATCCTCCTTTCAAGACACTGTCCATTCCGTTCAATTACTGTTCCAAATCCTATGCTGTCTTTGACAGAATTACAATGTCATCGGCGAACCTCCAAGTTTTTATTTCTTCTCCATGGATTTTAATATCTACTTCCGAATTTTTCTTTTGTTTCCTTTACTGCTTGCTCAATATACAGATTGAATAACATCGGAGAGAGGCTACAACCTTGTATGACTCCCTTGCCAACCACTGCTTCCCTTTCATGTCCCTCGACTCTTATAACTGCCATCTGGTTTCTGTACAAATTGTAAATAGCCTTTCGCTCCCTGTATTTTACCCCTGCCACCTTTAGAATTTGAAAGAGAGTATTCCAGTCAACATTGTCAAAAGCTTTCTCTAAGTCTACAAATGCTAGAAACGTAGGTTTGCCTTTCCTTAATCTATTTTATAAGATAAGTCGTAGGGTCAGTATTGCCTCACGTGTTCCAACATTTCTACGGAATCCAAACTGATCTTCCGCGAGGTCGGCTTCTACCAGTGTTTCCGTTCTCAGAATATTAAACGTACCTTAAAGTAGGGCACTCAGAAGCCGATGTTTCGGAAAAAACCCTTTGCTGAGTGGGTCGCCGACCCATCGTGTGAGGGCGCACTACAATTGCGTGGAGGACCCTACCTGCACCCCGTGCTGTGGCAGTTTCACCATGTGAAAACACAAGGGATAAGGTTATATGGAGGGGGGGGGGGGGCTTGTAGAGCTCGGGAGAACAGATAGCGGTGAACAGGTGGAGCCAACGAACCTCGACCCGGCCACTATACAATCGTACACCACAAAGGCAAATGTGTTGGGGCACATAATCTCGGCGCAGGGGTGAGAGCTGACAGACTGGTCGGTCTGTGAATCGGTAGCTTTAGGCGGAAGTGTGGTACAGCCCTTAAGCAAGATTTTTGGACTTTAGGGCGCTGATTTACCGATGACAGTGAGCGGCGCAGAGCATTCAGTCGCTCGCTGCGGCTGGCTGCGGGGCACCTCCGGGAGGTCCAGATTTACGGCAGGCAGTGTGTCGCCGCGACAGGTGGGGCCCGTGCCGCTTCCGGCCCGCCCCCGCACGAGAGGCGGCGGGACGCGCCCCGGGGAACACTAAATAACGCGCGCCGCGCGCAGAGTATTGAAATTTGAACTGCGCCCCGGCACCTCGCTCCTCGCCCTCGCCGGGCGCCGCCCACACCTATACGTCTTGCTGTAGGACGCAGCAATTTACTCCCGTAATGCGATGTAAATTGGCCAGCAGTGCGGCGGCCGGGGCGGGCGCCTGCGGCGGGCGTTTGTCAGGGCGAGCTGCGCCGCGCCCCCACTTGCCGGCGATCCCAGAGTACTCATTAGGCGTGACAGACGGAGCCCGGCGGCCCGTGATACTAATGTCGCGGGGCCCCATTCCTCGCTGGTGCCGGTATTGGAAACAGAAATAAGTCATCTTACATAAAGGTCTCTTCCGATGCACTCGGTATATCTCGTTGTAAGTCATCAGTCTTATTCTGACGTACAGCCCTTTCCTCCTACGTGTTCCGAGAGCCACTGTGCAGCACAATGTGGAGGTTATTTCATCTAAAAAGGAATCAAGGTACTGTTGGTCCGGATTGTCTCACTCCTCAACGGCGATTCGGTGTAGATCCCTCAGAGAGGTTGGTGGGTCACGTTGTCCATAAAGAGCCCTTTTCAATCTATCCCAGGTATGCCCGATAGGATTCCTGTCTGGAGATCATCCTGGCCACTCTAGTCGAGCGAAGCCGTTATCTTGGAGGAAGTCATTCACAATCTGTGCACGTTGGAGGTCCGAACTGTCGTCCATGAAGATGAATGCCTCGCCAATATGCTGCCGATAGGGTTGCAATATCGTTTGGAGGATGGCATTCACGTATCGTACAGCCGTTGCGGCGCCTTCGATGACCTTCGGCGGCGTACGTCGGCCCCACAGAATGCCACCTCAAAACGTCGGGGAACCTCCACGTCGCTGCACACGCTGCACTCGCGTTCAGCCTGACCGGGATGCTCCAAACACGTCTCCGATGATTGTCTGATTGAAGGTGTTGTGGGTTGGCAGGAGAGCCAACACCTTAAGAGAGGAAGCCGAAAGGCACGTGTTCTAGCTCACGCAGGCTGGCGTGAGGTCTGGAACAGGACAAGGAATTTAGACTTTAGAAAAAAACAGATGTAGCTGGTGGAATGCTTAACTTTAATCCATTAATGGTGAACGTCGGTCTTGCCGTTACATGATTAACAAGATCAATAGCAACTGATAATGGCGCCTTGCTAGGTCGTAGCAATTGACGTAGCTGAAGGCTATGCTAACTATCGTCTCGGCAAATGAGAGCGTATTTTGTCAGTGAACCATCGCTAGCAAAGTCGGTTGTACAACTGGGACGAGTGCTAGGAAGTGTCTCTAGACCTGCCGTGTGGCGGCGCTCGGTCTGCAATCACTGATAGTGGCGACACGCGGGTCCGACGTATACTAACAGACCGCGGCCGATTTAAAGGCTACCACCTAGCAAGTGTGGTGTCTGGCGGTGACACCACAGAAGGCATATGAGACACTCATCAGTGAAGAGAACGTAATGCCAATCCCGAGCCATCTGCACCGCGCTGCATGGTGTCGTGGTTGCACAGATGGACCTCGCCATGGACGTCGCGAATGAAGTTCCGCATCATGCAGTCTATTGCGCCCATTGTGAGTCGTAACACGACGTCCTGCAGGTGCACGAAAAGCATTATTCAACATGGTGGCTTTGCTGTCAGGGTTCCTCCGAGCCATAATCCGTAGATAGCGGTCATCCACTGCAGTAGTAGCCCTTGGGCGGCCCAAGCGAAGCATGTCATCTACAGTTCCTGTCTCTCTGTATCTCCTCCATGTCCAAAGAACATCGCTTCGGTTCAATCTGAGACGCTTGAACACATCCCTTGTTGAGAGCCCTTCCTGGCACAAAACGACAATGCGGACGCGGTCGAACCGCGGTATTGACCAACTAGGCATGGTTGAACAACAGACAACAAGAGCCGTGTACCTCCTTCCTGTTGGGACGAGTGGAACTGGTCGGCTGTCGGACCCCTCAGTCTAATAAGTGGTGCTCATGAAAGGTTGTTTACATCTTTGATGGATTTAGTAACATCTCTGAACAGTCAGAGGGACTGTGTCTGCAATACAATATCCACAGTCAACGTCTATCTTCTGGAGTTCCCGGAACCGAGGTGATTCAAAACTTTTTTTGGCGTGTGTAATTTGAAGCACTCTAACTTAAACAGTTTTCACCCCAGTCTTCAGTAGGCATAAATCGACAAAAATCGTAATCTTTCAATCACATACCTATAACACATTTGATACACCTCTCACTCGCCAACCTTTGAGATCCTATCACACCATAACGAAGTTTCTGCAAAAACTCCGTTGTTGAACATGAGCTAGTTGTGTAGGCGGCAGCTGTGTGATCCAAGAGCACTACTGGCACCTAACTCATAGGACACCTGCTCGGTAGTAATTTTTTTCTGAAGCAATTTGGAGGAAATGACACTGTGACAACAGCGCTCGTATACAGTCTCTGACCGAGGGGGAAGCTTCTCCTCACAGGCAACCGATGTACCCCTCCCCGTGAATCCTTCAACCACCTTTCGATTTCCATTTTTTTTTTTCGTCAGGTGGTTTTTGCGCTTTTTATGTACCCGTTCCCCTGGCCAGTCTCGACAGGGCGCTGCTCAGGGCTTACTAATCATCGCATTCGGAGAAGATGTGTGTGAGCGCTGGCAGTCGACATCTGGTGTAAACAAAAAAGACGGCGGTCTACCTGCCATACACAATGACCATCGAACCTCGGCCACACTTCCCTTAGAAATGGAATTGCTCCCTGGGGCAGGGATGACTGTTATCACTGCAACAGTCGGTTTTTCGGTTATATCGATTTTTTCTCGCCATTTTAACCCGATTGTTAAAACCGCTCAAAATAAATGATTTTCCTTTTTTTATTCTTATTATTTCCTGCAATGCACATAGAAATCAAATAAAAGAGGAAAAATTTTGACTTTCTCAGTTTCAAGATACATAGAATCAAAATATTAAAGAGACAAATAGAAAACGTAGTCCGTTGAATACCACAATCACAAGAATTCTCTTACTGATTCTAATTTTTTGTGTCGATGCTCAAAAATCGCAATCAGGAATTATTCAACTATTTGGGCATTATGGATAAACAGTGCTAAACGGTGAACATTAAGGTTGAAGAACTCTGTTCTTCGAGTTAATTTGTCCGTTTTCAAGGACGACAAGCGTCTAAAGGGAAATTATGAAGACGCAGTCAGCAGATGAGGTACTTTCTGTTTTTACAGAATACTATAAACGGATTCTTGTTAAGATTTTACTTTATTATTTTTGCCATAACGTCTTCCCTCCATTATTATTTCATGTAGAAGGCAGACAAACCATCAGTCTATGAAAGGTAATGAAGAATTGTACTTCACTGCTTCGATCTCTGAAAGGCTTTTGGTTGTGTAAATCATGGAATACTTATAGATAAGCTCAAGTACTGTGGTATGAAAGGGACAGCGCTCAAATGGTTTAAATCATACCTAACTGGAAGAGTGCAGAAAGTTGAAATAAGCAGTTCACATAATAGGCAAATAAGTGGTGATTTCTCAAACTGGGGAAAATCAAGAAAGGGGTGCCGCAAGGTTCGGTCTTAGGTCCTCTGCTGTTCTTAATATATATTAATCACTTGACATTCGATATTCACGAAGATGCAAAGCTGGTACTTTTGGCCGATGATACAAGTATTGCTATCATACCCAACAGACAAGAATTAACTGATGAAATTGTAAACGATGTTTTTCAGAAAATCATTAAGTGGTTCTCTGCAAATGGGCTCTCATTAAAGTTTGACAAAACATAGTATATACAGTTCCACACAGTAAATGGAATGACACCATTAATAAATATAGACTTCGATCAGAAATCGGTAGCTAAGGTAGAATATTCAAAATTTCTTGGTGTATGCATTGACGAGGGGTTGAACTGGAAAAAACACACTGAATATCTGCTGAAACGTTTGAGTTCAGCTACTTATGCTATCAGGGTCAATGCAAATTTTGGCGATATACATCTCAGTAAATTAACTTACCACTCCTATTTTCATTCTCTGCTTTCGTATGGCATCATATTCTGGGATAACTCAACATTGAGTAAAAGAGTGTTCATTGCACAAAAGCGTGTAATCAGAGTAATTGCTGGAGCTCATCCAAGATCACCCCGCAGACACTTATTTGAAGAGCTAGGGGTGTTCACTGTAACCTCACTGTATATATATTCACTTATGAAATTTGTTATTAATAATCTGAACGGATTCAAAAGTAATAGCAGTGTACACGGCTACAACACTAGGAGAAAGGATGATCTTCACTATTCAAGGTGAAATCTAACTCAGAAGGGGTTAAATTATGCTGCCACAAAAGTCTTTGGTCACTTACCTAACAGCATCAAAAGTCTAACAGATATCCATATAACATTTAAAAGGAAATTAAAAGAATTTCTGAATGGCAACTCCTTCTACTCATTAGATGAATTTTTGGATATAGTGAGTGGGTAATTTCCCCACCCTCCACAAAAAAAAATAAATATTAAATGTCATGTAATATTTTGTGTAATGTAATATCTTGTATGGACACCTTTTTTTAACCTGACATGATCCACGTCATTACGAAGTGTCGTATTCATGATCTATGGAACAAGTACTAATCTAATCTAATCGTCACTTCGTAAAAATACTTCCGGAATAGGGTTGGTGCCATTCTGCAAGACAATCAACGTCCGTCGTCGGCAGCAAGGAACTTCTGTTTAGGTCAGGTGTTGGTTGATTAATTCGGGGAAGGGAACCAAACAGCGAGGTCATCAGTCCCATCGGATTAGGAAAGGAATTCGGCCGTACCCTTCCAAAGGAGCCATCCCGGCATTTTCCTGAAGTGATTTAGGGAAATGACGGAAAATCTAAATCAAGATGGCCGGATGAGGGTTTGAACCGTCGTCCTCCCGAATGCGAGTCCAGTGTGTAAATCACTGCGCCACCTCGTTCGTTAGGCCAGGTTTGGGCAAGTCTTTCACACAGCACATACACGCGTACCTTAAGTCAAGTCACATGCCAACAGGAACATTATTGTCTCAGAGATGCTTTACCAATTCTTATGTCACACATTTGTTGTTGCTCGTTTCTATCGACAGTGTTATTAAAATAGCACGATCGTTTTTCCCATTTTCTATAATAATGCAATATTTCAAACCAATGCAAATTTTGTGAATAAAACTTACTCCATTTTAAAAAAGAGCTATTGAAAAAGGAAAATTTTAGTACTGCTGCTGCGATTATTTGATATTTCGGTGATTTATTTTGTTACCATCCCTTCCCTGGGGTCTGTCCTGGAGTCACCAAAGCTTGTCTGTCCCTTAGTTGTATTACACGACCAAGACATGCAACAACAGAAAAATTTCACGTGCAACAGCTACAAAATATGGAGGGAACACTAAAACGGGAATTGACGGCTTAAACAGCGCAATTACTAGTTGGCTGTTAGCCTTGATATATTTAATCGGTACAACAGTGTCTCAGATAAGAAAATGAATTAAAGAAATGAAATGAAATGTAAATGAGACAAAGCAATCCAGAGGAGGGTGACGTGTTTCAAAATGAATGTTTCACGTTTAAGAAAATATTCACGCAGGAGGATCGTACAAACATACTGTTATTTTACTGTTGCACAAGCTGCTGTATGGAGGACATAGAAAGAGGCATCTGTGACACAGAAAAGCAAGTGAAAGATCTGATAAAGGATATTTTGAAATTCTACACCTCAGCTGTTTTCGATAATTATCCAGTCTATAACATCTTGCGCGATTTAGACCTTACATGCCATTTTCCAGAGCAATCTATCAAGAGACAGAGCAAAGGTACAGCAATCATAAGTTTGGCTTACTGACTTACGAAAAGTGATATTTGCGACGGACAGCCTAAAAGTTTACTTACAGGAGTCAATGTATTGTACTCATACAATTATCCGATTACAAAACGGTGGATATAGCCAATCAGAAAGCGAGGACGTAAGGTGCAAGAGTCAGAACTAAAATCAGAAAGCACACTTAGTGGAGTAATAGCAATCTTCATAACTAATGTCACGTTTTAGAACACTATATGTGCTTGCTTCCGTTGTTGAACACCCGCTGTCACTTCTACTCAGGCGGGAAACAGATTCAGCAAAGATAAAGAAATCTGAATCATTGTGTCCATAGGTCGATAAATGTGTCAGAGCTGTAACGTACTGTATGCCATTGTAAGTATATATCAGAAGGTCGAAATAGCGCAGGACCAAATGCAGAACGAACAGTGTGCCAAGGCATCAAATTCTTCTGCAGAGACTGGTGAAGTCCAAGAAAAGGAGGAAGTCTTCATTGCATTTTGGACATGAGATAATGAGAAATATAGTTCTTGAGGTGGGACATCATTAGAAATATGATCTTGACTTCAAAACTAACTAAGTATATAAAATATATGACAAGTAATGTTTACTCTAACTGGAAAGTTACGTCCAGTTTTCACATTCAGAGTCCGAGCAGTTAGTGTAACACACGGCTCACCAAATGACACGTAAAAAATTACGTAACAAAATGCAAATGTAATGATGTTTTAAGCGAAGGAATGACACGCTGAAAAGAACGAATAATCAGTTTACATTTTAGCATCATGCACGTAAGGTCATCTTACGTAAACGTCGTGCTACTAGCACCTAATAAGGCAAATGTTGCATCAAGTATAGAATATACTGCAATCTAAATTATACGGTTGTTAACATTTAAATTATTAACAGAAACAGTTTGTTACCAAGCAGTAAGTGACAGGGTGCAAAACATGATGATGAAATACATAATATATAGGGTGTTTCAAAAAGAATATACGTATTACGAAGTATTATTTTGTCCAAACTATCAATCGTTGCGCCTCCGCTCGGCACTTGGAGAAACGAATACATAGTCTAGTTTATATTAAAAGCCGATAGACCGCAGTTGTCTTCTGTTTTGCTTGGTAGCCGTCATATGTTTAAAATGGCTACTCCGCAGCAGAAATCATTTGTCTTCTCGAGTTTCCGAAGTGCAAACCCGTGATTACAGTGCAAAGACATTTCAGGTTGGGGTACCAAATTGATTCTCCTAATGGATGGAACATTTGCAGATGGTATCGACAGTTTCTAGATACAGGATGTGTGTGTAAAGGGAAGAGTCATTGCCACCCTCGTGTTCCTGAAGAAAATGTTGCAAGAATTCAAACTGCTTTCCAACGTAGTCCTTCAAAATCAGCTCGCCGTGCCAGTCGGGAGCTACAACTGCCTACAACAATAGTTTCGCGTGTTTTGAGACGTCCGTTGGTTATGAAGCCGTACAACCTACAGCTGTTACAAGCTCTGCGTCCTGATGACAAACGCCAACGTGTGGCATTTTGTAACTAGTTTCTTGATGCTATTGACTATGATAACACTTTCTCACGACGCATCGTGTTTAGCGACGAAGCGACTTTCCATGTTAGAGGTCAGGTAAACAAACACAATGTTCAAATTTGGGGCCTACAGAACCCACATGCAGCCACTGAACATGTACAATGTGTTTTGTACGATATCCCGATCATCTGTTTACGGCCCCTTCTTCACGGTTAACGGTTAGCAGTATCTCGCTATGTCACAAAACTGGTTGCTTCCGAGGCTGCACGAAGACAACTTCATTTTTCAACAAGACGGGGCACCCCTCACTGGAGTCCCAAAGTACGTGAATATCTGAATGAAACTCTACCGAACTGCTGGGTTGGTCGTCAAGGAGCTGGCGACTTAGCGAGTCTCAGCTGGGCTCCATGGTCACCGGATTTGACACCCTCCGAATTCTTCCTGTGGGGTTTCGTTAAAGACAACGTTTATATACCACCTCTCCCACAGAATCTGGAAGAATTGAAGAACCGGATCCGTATTGCCATAACATCAGTGGCGAAGGACACGCTTGCCCGAGTATGGGAAGAATTTGAGTATCGATGTGATATTGTTAGTGTCGCTAATGGAGGACGTATTGAACATGTGGAATCTGAACTTGAGAGGTTCGTAAATATGTGTATAAAGGTTCATATTTGTATGTCTTGAAGCTTAATAAATATATGTATTCGACGTATATTGTTTTTGAAACACCCTGTAAAATAAAACGACATACTCGTACCAGCTAAAAAAAGGGACAATGAAGGAGTTGAAACAAATAAGTCGCGAGGAACGGATGCAGTCCCCATTCGATTTTACAGAGAGTACTCTAAAGCTTTGCCCCCTTATTAAGTTTCGTTTATGGCGAATCTTTGCCCAGAGCAAAGTCCTAAGCCACTGGGAAAAGCACAGTTGACTCCCGCATATAAGAAGGACAAAAGAACTTACGGACTAATATCCTTAACATTGGTTTGCTGCAGAATCTTTGAACGCGCGAGTATTCTCAGTTCGAATATTACAAATATTCATGAGTTTGTGAAGCTTTATGTCCACGAATCAGCATGGTTTTAGAAAGCATCGCTTGTGCGAAACTCAGCTTGCCCTTTTCCCACATAATATACTGCGAACTATGGATGAAGCGCTACAGCCAGATTCCCTATTTCTAGATTTCCGAAAAGCATTTGACACGGTGCCCCGCTGCAGACTGTTAACGAAGGTACGAGCATCCGGAATAGATTCCCAGATATGTGAGTGGCTCGAAGGCTTCGTAAATAATGGAAGCCAGTACGTTGTCCTCGACGGCGGGTGTTCATCAGAGACAAGGGTATCGTCAGGAGTGCCCCACGGAAGTGTGATAGGACCGCTGTTAGTTTCTGTATACATAAATGAGCTGTTGAACAGGGTGTGCAACAATATGCGATTGATTTTGCTGATGTCGTTGTGGTGCACGGGAAGGTGTCATCGTTGAATGACTATGGGAGTATACAGTACGATTTAGACAGAATTTCTAGTTCGTGTGATGAATGACAGCTTTTTCTAAATGTAGAAAAATGTAAGTCAGTGCAGATGAATAGGAAAGACTACCCCGTAAGGTTTGAATACAACATTAATAGTGTGCTGCTCGACACAATCACGTCGATTAAGCATCTTGGGGTAACGTTGCAAAGCGATATGAAATCGAACGAGCACGTCAAGACGCTAATAGAGGCGACGAATGATCGGCTTCGGCTTATTGGGAGAATTTTAGAAAAGTGTAGCTCATCTATAAAGGAGACCACATGTAAAACAGTAGCGTAATCCACTCTTGAGTTTGGCATCCCCGACAGCTGGGATAAAAGGAAAACATCTAAGCAATTCATATTCCGCCACCGTAGCTGAGTGGACGCCAGCGCGGTAGCTCAGCGTGTTCCGTCAGTGCTTCGTACTACCATGCTTTCTAGGCGCTACAGTCTGGAGCCACGCGACCGCTACGGTCGCAGGTTCGAATCCTGACTCGGGCATGGATGTATGTGATGTCCTTAAGTTAGTTAGGTTTAAGTAGTTCTAAGTTCTAGGGGACTGATGACCTCAGATGTTAAGTCCCATAGTGCTCAGAGCCATTTGAACCATTTTTAAGGAAAAAAAATAAACAAAAAAAAAAAACAAAAAAAAAAAAACGAAACGAAACTACCATGCTGGCGACAAGATTGGGTAGGGCATTCCATTCCTTCACCAGCGTGGTTTACAATTAGTAGATGGTCGTTGGTGCGTGCATATGTGTTGCATTATGTCTGCCCAATGCTTCTCTCATGTGCTCGATGGGATTGAAGTCGGGGGATGGACAGTCCAGCCCATTAACCAAATGTTGTTTCATTAACCACATATTGTTTCGTTCCAGGAGGTTCTCCACCTCTGATATTCTATGTCATCGCGTTTTGTCATCTATAAAAATGAAATCAGGGCCGAATGTATCACTGAAAAGATGCACATCGGTAAGAAGTACAGTGCCGCAATAACATACACCTAGGCAATGTTATTGCTCCGGGTGCCGTAATACCTGTACCACAAGAAAGATCATCTTCGACGATGTTGGATGTACCCTCACATGGCGACATGTGGGAACTCGTAATTCACCCAGGAACACTGTCGACCATGATCTTGGAACAGTGTAGAGGCAGCCAGAATGTACCTTTCCCCACTATTATCTACAGTACTTCGTCACTGTCAACAGTTAAGGAAAGAAGAATTTTTGGCATCATTTTTACACTATCTGTAAATGAAAAGTATAAGGGGAGATAGCAATAATTTTAACTTAACTGGTGGCTACTGGTTTCAGTTATACAAAAATCATCGTCAGATCAATTCCCAAAATAAATAACACAAGCTATGTCACAACAACGACAGTGGAATGCCTATGATAAGTAGCAAAAAAATCATAATAATTTTCTTTCTTTACTAAAACCGTAAAACAGCTTCGTCAAGTCCACAAGAGGTCCACACGAGGAGACAGTGTGCGAGGTCACTGACTTATTACCGTGTGATATTGAATGACAAACTGTTGACTAGTCAGCTGAGGCACTGTTCACTGTTCCACATATGGCCTGTGTACAAAGTGTTTACAACCTACAGATAGCTTGTACGGTATATACGCTGACGGATATGGAAAGCCGGAGACTGTTAGCACCCTGACTGCTGTTATCAAACTAATATTCTAATTAATTTCTCATGGTCGGGGTTCACAATTATGTCGAATTTTTTAAAGGAATGGCATAAATGACGTTCTTTAAAAAATTATATTCTAGTAATTAGATGTTTGCAGGTTATCTTGTTTAAAATTTCATCGATATGCGAGCTCATTTTCAGTACTTTCAGCAGAGAAAAAAAGCTGCTCCTTTTGTAATGACTGGTGTGATCACGTGGCCTCTGTTGGGTTACCAGAACGTATCAGATGGAGACCGCAACAAGCTATGCCGAGAAGAAATGCAAGTGCAGCTTACCAGCCTGTTTTGTACTTTGAGACAGTTCGAATCATTAGCATGAGGGACCTGGGAGCCTCATATCGACAGACAGCTAGCTGCGAAGAAGTTACTGAGTAATGGGTGGTGATAAAAAGCACTCAGGGCGAAGGTGTGTTGATTTTGGTCTAGTCCAGCTTCGCTTTGAAGAACTATAACTTTCTCGCTGTGACTAACACTCAATGTAGCGCCACTACTATTTTTTTTATAAAAAAAATGGCTCTGAGCACTATGGGACTTAACATCTGTGGTCATCAGTCCCCTAGAACTTAGAACTACTTAAACCTAACTAACCTAAGGTCGCGCGGTTCCGAACTGAGCGCCTAGAACCGCTAGACCACCGCGGCCGGCTTTTGTGTCATTCTGGCTATGTATGCTTACTGTATATGGGTGTTTTCTTGAAAAGTGAGGAGGTGTCTGTGCTTACTGACTGATACGATGTTCAGATCGTTTACTGTCTTTGGCTTATGGTATTCCCATTTAAGATGGACTAAAAATGTTGCGTGATTTGTATTATATTTTTATGCGCTGATGTGACATCTATATTTTGTGTCAGAAGTCTTGCCACTCATTCCGATGTAGATTCCTTTACAGTCCATGCACTTGAGCTCGTAGAAACCAGATTGTTGACATCAGTCTGATTGTAGCTTTTTTTGAGGAATGTGTTTATGTACTTAGCTTCATGTTTTGCAGGCAACACGTGTACCCTTTAAAAAAAAAGTATGTTACCTATTTGAATTGAGTGTGGTAGGTCTTTGCATGCCATTTTCTTGTGATTATGTTGTATGTAAGTATTGGTACGATTTCGTTTCTTTGTTTCACTGAGTATCTCTTTCTTTTCGTTAAGTTCATATACTAGGTTTCTTTATAGCCATTTTAATGTTATCTGTCTTACAGTAGCTATTTCTTATTGGTAATCAATCTTACTGACTCAGTTTGGCGTGCATACGGTTGCAGGTTGTTTGTGATTCTGTGGATAGTTTGAGGTTGCGTTTATTATTGTATCTGTTGTGCATGTTCTGCATCCGTCAAAGGCATGCTTGTGACTATCTTTTCTTACACTTAGTCTAGAATGCAGAGTATGGTTTCTTGTGCGTTTTCTGTTGTTAACTTTATATTATTGTATATATACACTGAAGAGCCAGAGAAACAGGTGCACCTGCGTAATATCGTGTAGGGCCCCTGCGAGCTCGCATAAGTGCCGCAACCCGACACGGCATGGACTCTACTAATGTCTGAAGTAGTGCTGGAGGCAACTGACACCATGAATGCTGCAGGCCTGTCCATAAATCCGGAAGAGTACGAGAAGGTGGAGATCTCTTCTGAACAGCACGTTGCAAGGCAACCCAGGTATGCTCAATAACGATCATGTCTGGGGACTCTGGTGGCCAGCGGAAGTGTTGAAACTCAGAAACAAGTTCCTGGAGCCACTCTGTAACAATTCTGGACATGTGGAGTATCGCATTGTCTTGCTGGAATTGCCCAAGTCTGTCGGAACGCGCAACGGACATGAATGGATGCAGACAGGATGCTTACGTACGTGTCACCTGTCAGAGTCGTATCTAGACGTATCAGCGGTTCCATATCACTCCAACTGCACACGCTCCACACCATTATAGGGCCTCCATCAACTAAAACAGTCCACTGCTGACCTGCAGGGTCCATGGACTCTTGAGTTTGTCTCCATACCTGTACACGTCCATCCGCTCTGTACAATTTGAAACGAGAATCGCCCGACCAGGCAACATGTTTGCAGTCATCAAGAGTCTAATGTCTGTGTTGATGGAAGCAGGCGAGGCGTAAAGCTTTGTGTCATGCAATCATCAAGGGTACACGAGTAGGCCTTCGCCTCCGAAAGTCCATGTTAATGATGTTTCGTAAAATGGTTAGCACTCTGACACTTGTTGATGGCCCAGCATTGAAATAGGCATCTATTTGCGGAAAGCATGCACTCCCGTCAAGTCGAACGATTCTCTTCAGCGGTCGTTGGTCCAGTTACTTCATGATCTTTCTCCGGCAGCAGTGATGTCGGAGATTTGATGTTTTACCGGGTTCCTGACTACGGGAAAATCTCCACTTCATCGCTACCTCGGAGATGCTGTGTCCCATCGCTCGTGCGCCGACTGTAACAACACGTTCAAACTCACTTAAACCTTGATAACTTCCATCATAGCAACAGTAATCGATCTAACGACTGCGCTAGACACTTGTTGTCTTTTATAGGCGTTGCCGACCACAGCGCCGTATTCTGCTTGTTTACATATCTCTGTATTTGAATACGGATGCCTATACCAGTTTCTTTGGCGCTTCCTTGTATATCTTTGTGTAACTATATTCTGTTCTGAGGTTCATCTTCGATGCGTAATATGTCATCCATGTACCTGTTCCAGTAAGTGATGTAGCTTTTATTTATTACTATATGTGTCCAATTATTAGTTTTTCTATATCATTTGTGAAATGTTGGCTAGTGTTCCTGCAACAAGTTAATCCATGTGTAAATTTTGTTTTTGTATGCCGTATTCTCGACTGAATTCGAAACAGTTTTGTTGTGCTAGTAACTGCAATAGGTTAATTGTTTCACTAACAGGGAAGCAACTGTACATGTGTTTTAAATCTCAGGGGAGTGGTGTTGCCGAATACGGGATTTTTATGTTTCTTATATGTCCTATAAGCTAAGCGATATTTCTTAGTATTCTATTGTTTGCAAGTTCATACGCTGAAGGAAAGAAACGCTGCACCAAGAAGGAGATGTGGGACGTTAACGAAAGTTGCTAGGCATGTCTCTACGTATAACAGTTCATATGTATCCAGATTTCGTGTCAGTTGCATGAGAGTGACTCTAGCAGCACCAGTATAAGGATGCAAATTAGGTCTGCTTTAAATACGTGCTGCAACTGTCGTGAGGATTCGTTATCTTTGAGATAGGACGTGATGAGTTGATACAAGTCAAGAATGCCTTTAAGGTGACAAAGACGTCATTAGCAACATCTCAGTGGAGTGGTGTAATTGTGCAACAAGAATATGGATGTTCCTTCTACGATATTGCAGAAGGACTTGGCAGGAATGTAGTCACTTTGTGAGATTACTGGCAGCGGTGGTCACGAGAATATACGGTCTCAAGTAGACTGGGCTCTGGACGGCCACGTGGAGCTGAGATGGAAGGCCCTCGTGTTTGGAGCATGGCTCTAGCGCATGGTACTGCATCTGCAGCAATAATTTGAGCAGCTCTTGGGACTACAGTGACACATCGGTTACTTCACAGACAGCTCCGAACCAGACGCCCTGTACGGTGTATTCCAGAAACCCCAAACGACCACCGTTTGAGACTTCAATGGGTCAAGCGAGAGCTCATTGGAGGGCAGGGTAGAGATCTGCTTTGTTTTCTGATGAAAGTTAGTTCTACCTCGTTACCAGTGATGGCCGAGTGTTGATAAGGAGGAGACCAGTTGAAGTCCTGCAAGCAACCTCTCTGCATGCTAGACACACTGGATCCACGCTGGGAGTTTAGTGATTTCGTATGATAGCATTCAAGAGGATGTTTTCCAACAGGATAACCCTCACCCACATACCACTGTTGTAACTCAACATGCTCTACAGGGCTTCGACATATTGTCTTGTCCTAATTTATCATCAAATCTGTCTCTAATCGAGCACATATGTGACATCATTGGACGACAACTCTAACGTCATCCACAAACAGCACAAAACTTTCATATACTAACCGAGCAAGTGCAACAGATATGGAAACCCATCCCACAAACTGACTTCCAACATCTGTACAACACAATTCATGCACTTTTGCATGCGAGCAATCCACGTTTCGGCGGCTACACCGGTTATTAATGTAGCAGCATTCACATTTGCAATGGCTTAAGTCACACTTGTATTAATAACTTCTACACTCGTATGTTCCCTATAAATTTAATCTTATGTTCCCAAATTTTCATTACTCAACATTAATTATTTTTTAGTGTTGTGTTTTTTTTAGTTAGTGTAATATTGGGAGAACAGTAATTTCATTTGTTCTGTAGTAGAAGCAAAAAATAACTGAATACGCAAACACATCCCTTAACTAAAACCACATCTAGGGCCGATACCAACACTCTGGAATCTACAAGCCCATTTGCATGGACTATGAATGCATCTACAGTGGAATGACTGGCAGGACATTTGACACAGGATATAAAAACCACATCCCGGCGTGAGAATATAGTACAAACCACTCAACATTTGCAGATCATCTGAAGCAGGAATTCCGAAGGCCAAACACAATAGAGAAACATATGAATATCATAAAAATGAGTGAGGACAGACACTTCCTCTTTCTTTAGGCACTAATATATCATAAAAGTTAGTTAGTGGCCAAAATAATTGAGGAAACCAGGTTGTATACCAAATAGCTGAAAAAGTCACATAATGAGAGAAAAAGATATTTTCTTTTTCCATCTCTCTCTCTCTCTCTCTCTCTCTCTCTCTCTCTCTCTCTCTCATTGCATCTCTACCCCCTGTCACTTCATCCCTTGTGACATACTAATTTTCCTCCTACAATCTCTCCGTCCCACTACTTTCCGTTCGCTGTTTACTCATCTTTGTCCTCCCTTCCCCCTCACTTACTCACCATTTACTTCTTCAATTCCATCACTACACCTTCAGTTCTCCTACACATGAAACAAATACGTAGCAACATAATTAAATGACGTAACACAATATGACGATTCGCAGAGGGAGAGAACATTTTTAGATCAAAGAAAAAGCTAGCGGTAAAGTTGGTAGCGCTACACAAAACATACGAGACTTACGTAGCCAGAAAGATACAAACAAACCGTAGTGGTGCTACAATGTGGTCAGAAACTACCAGTCACAAAGCTCGTGCGCTACCAGCGTATTAAAGCAGGTACATTTCGTAGCTGATTGTAAATTTTTTAATTAGTATATGCTGTTGTTCAACAATATGAAACTCTAAGTAAATTATATACGAAGTATATCTCTTTAACTACATTTTTAAAGAAAAATACAATGAAAACTACAACAATCTTCTTAATAGATCCTTATTATACAAACAGATTCTACTGAAAGCAAGAAGGAAGCAATTTTATTTAACCTTATGCACTTTGTGAATTAATAATGACACCAGTAAAAGCTTCGCCTCCTGACAGTGGAAAAAAGAACCTGTGAGTTCGGAAGCTACACAGTAGAAGATAACAACGTTTATTAAACGCAAGGTCTGTACCGCTGCGCAGTCAGGTCACGCATGGTTAACGAAATTCTGCCTTTAGACCCATTTGCCCTTGAGTGGCGGCACAACAGTAACAGCAGTACATTTCGGATTCCACAAATGTCCTGAATCGCCTGGCGATCGAGAAATAGGTTTGCTTAGTTTCCCTAATTCACTTAAGGCAAATTACATAATATTTCGCTGGACTGAGAACGACATGCAACTTACTGCATCACACCATACAAAGTTGTAACACAATATGTGACCGGAAACGGATATTCACCATCACTTGACTGTATCCCATACTTTCCGTTTTTGGATAGGATGTGACGATTTAAGGTAATTGAAACGGTGAGCAATTGACAAAAGAGAGCAGTTGCACCGACAAGGCATTAGCCTTTGCGACATGTATGCACACTGTTGTACAAAATTAATGTAACAAACCACTATTTCCCCGTCCTGCCTTTAATTCACGATATAGTCGTACAAACTGCCAACGATGACGCGAGGACACCTATCTAAAGGGATAGCGTTTACCAGGTAGTCCCAAATCCACAGTCACACTGTACAAAGTCACAGACGGAGCAGTATGACAGAGAGAAGACTCCTACCAGGCTCTCTGCTATGGACGGACATGGTAAGAATGGAAGCAGGACATTCCCAAACTGATGTGGCCCGGTGGCTTAATGTGAATCGTTATATTGTTTTTCGGATGTGGTTTATCGAAATCGAAATTGTATTCCGAAGAACATGGCAGAGCCGAGTACGTGTAACATCAGAAAGAAAGAACTGTTATTTGGCTGTAATGGCACTACGGTGCCGCCTCAGTATTGCGCAGCAACTGGCATCTGACCTCGCAGCATCCACTGGACGAGTTGTATCGAGGCAAACGGCGTAGAGAACGCTTCGGCGGAGTGGCCTTTATTGTCGGACCTGCTGTATGTATAGCCCTGACGCGTCTTCACCGAAGGGAAGGTCTAGAGTGGAATTGTCAACAAACCACCTGGACGGTCGAACAGTGGGGCAATGTTCTTTCCACAGATGAGCCCCAATTTGGTCTCGACAGTGATTCTCGACGAATTCGCATCTGGAGGGGGCGTGGAACACGACTTCGGGACCCAACCAACGTGGAAATAGACTGATATCGAGGATGATCCCCAATGGTTTGGGTAGGGACTATGCTGACTATTCGAACACCTCTTCATGAAATTGTACGGTTAAAAGGGCAAGGTTTAACTGCTGACAGGCACCATGACGAAATCTTTGGACCTCACGTGCGGCCACTGCAAGGTGCCGTGGGCCCATTCTTAGTACTGCTGGACGATAATGATCGACCTCATAGAGTACGCGTGGTTGATGTATTTTGGAAACGAAAGACATTTCACGCAGCCTGCTCGCTCTCCCGATTTCAGTCCCATAGAGAAAGTCTGGGTTGGACAAGGGCCACGGATTGCATCACGTCAGCATCCACCAACCACTCTCCCAGACTTGCGAGCAACGCTGCCGGAAGAGTAGGCGTTATTGCTTAAACATGGCGTTGATGACATCGTTCATAGTATGCCCCGTCGTTTGACAGGCCTGTATTGCTGCCAGAGGTGGCCACACCTCATACTGAGCGCACTAACCAGTTGTCGGAATGTTTGTGTAAATCTGTTAAGTTGGAAAAAACGAAGAACATTTTTGTCTGCCGTTATGCAGGTTGCATTTGTTTACCTTCTGTATTCTTCGTATTCTTTCTACTTTACTATCAACTGAAAATACTGTTTTGTGGCAAAATTTCGGTTTGTTGCTTCAATTTTGTACGCTAGTGTGTGTACTTTCGTCCTGGCTATGTTTTATCACGTGATACCTTCTTTTAGTCAATTTCTGCTATAATTTTCTTTTTTTGTCAATTCTATATATAACATCTTCATTAGTTATTCCATCCACCCATATGATCTTCAGCATTCCTCTCTAGCACCACTTTTAAGAATTTTCTATTCTCTTCTTGTGGACGTTCCATTTATGCACAATGCTACACTCGAGACGAATACCTGTAGAAAAGATTTTCCAACACTTAAATTTGTTTTAGATACTAAGAATTCTCTCTTTCTATAAAATGCTTTTCTTGTTATAGCATTTTTTGTATAGTCGTTACTTAGACCTTCATCCGTTATTTTGCTGCGGAAATGGCACTTTGGGTGCCTCATTTCCTAATCTCATTCTGTCAGCATCGCCTGATTTAATTCTACTACAAGTCCTTTGAAGTCTCTGACAGATTTACATCGGCACGAACTCTCGAAGTTTTTATTCTTTCCCTTTCCATATTTCTCTTTGGTTTCATTTACTGCTTGCTCAATGTACAGACTGAATAGCACTGGGGGGATATGCTATAAACCTGTCTCACTTCCTCCTCAACTATTCCCTCCATTTATGTCCATAACCGCAGTATTGTTTCTGTACAAGTTGTAAACGACATTTCGCTTCCTGTATTTTATCCATGCTGCCTTCAAAATTTCAAGGAGTATAGTTCAGTCAATATTTTCAAAAGCTTTCTCTAAATCTATAAATGTTGTAAGTGTAACTATGCTTTTATTCAACCCATCTAAGTAAGTCGTAGGCTCAGTTCTGCCTCACCTGTTCCTATATTCCGCCGTAACCTAAACTGATCCTCCCGACGTTGGCTTCGCTCAGTTTTTCCATTCCCTTGCAAATAATTCTTCTAAATGTTTTTCAACCATGACGTAGTAAACTGATGGTTCAGCTGAACTGGAGTAGTGAATTGATAGCGGGGGAAGTCTAGAAGAGGTCGTAACTCACTGCAGAGACGAGTGCAATGTTGTATCGAAGTGAAACGACACATGGATCACAATTGCGGGCGAACAGTAAGTTTTAACACGTAACGTGCTAAAGCATTATTTTGTTTGTTGATGAGTTAGATCATGGATGGAATTTAAACCCAGTTACGTGGAGGTTTAATTCAAAAGTCTGCATTTCAGTTGCATTTATCCCAACTGGGACAATACTGTCATTCGTATGTTTTCTGATTTTCCATAGTTGCTGTTCTATCATTATTATTGTCAGGTGTACTGGAAAGTAATATCGTTTCTGCGGATGTAGATATTCGATCGTCATCTACCATCTCATTCTGTACTTCAAAGTGGAGTCAAAAACAGTTTAAGGTTAGAGTGCCTGTTTTACTCGTAACAAGTGAAATCTTAATTTTTTTGCATATTATGGTGAAATGGTTAGCTAAGTATCAGGAGAGGTACACGTACGGCGTCGTATGCTTTTTGAGTTTCACAAGGGTAGTAACTCAACAGATGCTACCAGAACCATTCGTGATGTTTATATAAGTGCGTTAGACATTCGCAAACGTCAGAGGTGATTTATTATGTTCAGATTCGGCAATTTTGACCTTTCCACTCCTATCGATCTGGAAGGCCAACAATTTTAGGCAGTGACATTTTAAGGGCGGAAGTGGAAGCCAATCCGTGTGAATCAATCGAGGAACTGTCGAACACTCCTAACCAACTTTGCTCGACCCTTCAAGATTATTTGCAGCAAATTGGTGAAGACAAACAATGCTGCCGGCCGAAGTGGCCGTGCGTTCTAGGCGGTACAGTCTGGAACCGCAGGTTCGAATCCTGCCTCCGGTATGGTTGTGTGTGATGTCCTTAGGTTAGTTAGGTTTAAGTAGTTCTGAATTCTAGGGTACTGATGACCTCGGCAGTTAAGTCCCATAGTGCTAAGAGGCATTTGAACCATTTGAACAAACAAAGCTAACCGATCCGCTAGGTGCAAGGTAATCCTTCAGCGACACAGAACAGAAGCGTTTTTTGATCGCTAGATCACTGGAGATGAAACATGGGTCTTCAGTGATGATCCAAAACGAAAAAGACAGTGGCTCTCTGCGAATGAATCTCCACGAAGTGCAGCTAAGCCACGTTTATAGCCCAAGGGGCACTTTTGTGTGTTCGCTCGAGTGTTCGTGGGCCCGTTCATTTTGGAGCACTGAAACCTTGACAATCCGTGAATGCTTATCTTTATCGTGAACAGCTGAATAGGGTAAATCAATTTTTAATTAAAAAGTGCCCAGCGACTTTCAGCAGAAAAGGTCTTATTCTTAAACATGATAATGCAAGACCGCACTGCGGCTGACGAACTCTGGAAAAAATGGATCAAGGGTGGGAAGTATTGCCTTACCGACGATACTTGCCCGATAATGCGGCATCGTATTTCCATATATTCCTATCGCTACATTTTGTGCGTGGAACAAAATGTAGAAATGCGGATGATGTTCAAAGTGCCATCTCTAGATATTTTTATCAAAAATCGGCACTGAAAATTTGCACACTAGATCACAAAAGGTTGATGATGAGAGTGATTACATCATTGATTAAGCATAAAAACTTGGTAGCAGTTACTCTGTTTGAATTTATTGTAAAAAATCATTGCTTTCCAATCCCACTAAAATTGTTATTTTCGAATATTTCCTTTTAGCTGAGTATTTGAATTATAGCAGTTATGAATTTTTCTTGGTCCCCCACGCTTCCCAAACTCTCTTCATAAGTTCACTGTGTTCTCTCTTGCGTTCATTAACCGTGTATTTGCTTATCTCTTTTCGTGTGTTTTTGTTTAAAAATACAGTATTATGAAACGGATAGTTGCTACTCACCATATGACGGAGGTGCTGAGACGCAGATAGGCACAACAAAAAGACAATCACAAAATAAACGTTCGGCCAACGAGGCCTTTGTCAGAACTAGATGACGGACATGCACACATACTCATGCAATCGTATCTGAAATACACATGACCACAGTCTGTGGCAGCTGAAGACAGACAATGAGCAGCAGCAGCAGTACGTGGTGGGAGAGGTAACTAGGTGGGGAGACTGGGGAGGGGAAGGGGAGGAATACCAGGGTAGTGGTGGAGGAAAGTGAAGTGCTGCTGGGGAGCATGCATGGACGAGGTGGACAGAAGGTAGGGCAGCTAGGTGCAGTCAGGAAGTTAGACCGACAGTGAGGGAGAGAGGTGGGTAGCTGAAAAGGAGAGCAGTAAAAAGAATGGGGGCATTGGTGGAACTGAGGGCTGTGTAGTGCTGGAATGGGAACAAGGAAGAGGCTAGATGGGTGAAGACAATGACTAGCGAAGGTTGAGGCTAGGAGGGTTACAGGAATGTAGGATATGTTACAGGGCGGTTTCCCACCTGCACAGTTCAGTAAAGATGGTGCTGGTGGGATGGCTCCATATGGCACACACTGTGAAGCAATCATCACTGTGGGAGAGGTAGTCTGCCATACACAGAACCCACATGCTCCCAGACATTTACCCATGGCTCATATCCCTATAATAGGCCTAGATGCAAGAGCTGTCCCATACAACTTCTCACCACCACCTACTCCAGTCCACCCACAAATATCACCTACAGTCACAAAAATCACCCATCCCATCAAAGGCAGGGCTACTTGCGAAACCAGTCGTGTGATATGCAAGTTAAGCTGTAACCACAGTGCTGAATTCTATGTGGGCATGACAACAAACTAGTTGTCTGTCTGCATGAATGGTAACTGACGAACTGTGGCCAAGACACAAGTGGTCCACTCTGTTGTTGAGTATGCCGCCCAATATGACATTCTTCATTTCAATGACTGCTTCACAGCCTGTGTCATATGGGTCCTTCCGACCAACATCAGCTTTTCTGAATTGCCATATATCCTACATTCCTGTAACCCTCAAGGCCTCAAACTTTGTTAGTCATTGTCTTCATCCATGTAACCCATTCCCTGTTCCCATTCCAGCACTACACAGCCTGTATTCCATCAATGCACCCAGTCTTTTTGCTTCTCTCCTTTCCTGCTACCCCCTCTCTCCCCCACCCCCCATCTAACCTCTCGACTGCACCTAGCTGACCTACTCTCTCTCCACTTCATCCCTGCACTCTCCCCAGCAGCACTTCACCTCCCCCATCCCTATCCTACTATCCCTCCCCCTCTCCACCTCAGCCTCCTCCTTACACCCTCCCTGTTGCCTCTCTCATCATGCACTGCTACTGCTGCTCTTAGTTTGGCTGCAGCTGCACAGAGACTGTAGTCATGTGTGTATAGTTGCGTTTGCGTGAGTATGTGTGGATGTCTGTTGTCTATTTTTGACAAAGGCTTTGTTGCCCAAAAGCTTATCTTGCGATAGTCATTTTGTTGTGCCTGTCTGAGACTCAGCATCTCCTCTATATAGTGAGTAGCGAGTATTCTTTTCATAATATTGTTATATTCCAGCCGGGATTTTCATTGTTTGTTTACGTATGAGTTTTCCTATGGTATTTCTGAACTGTTCTAGCTTGCTTATGTTATCTTCTGTGATGCCTACTTGGTTAACATCTTTTTTCCATTTCAGTGATTCATTATGTCTTCTTTTTGCTAATATTTGAAATCTCAAAGATTTATGTTGTGACCATGTTGTTAATCGTACGGATATGTACTTTTCAATCGCTCTTATTTTTGTAAGAGCATCAGTCACCATAGTATCTGCAGCGTAGAGTGCTTCCAGTAGAACTGCTGTATTGTGATATCTTAGATCACTCTTATGAAGTCTTTCTACTAATTTAACTTTGTAGGTTACATCTGGTAACATCTGTTGGACAACTGTCCTTGTTTTCCCGTCAAGTTAGAATTCCTCTAAAGTATGGAATAATGTTTGTCTATCTACCGAATAAAAGCTTTTTGAAGTCGAAAGAAGTTACCACATTATTTTCACATCTTGTTTGCAAAATTGTCTTCAACCTCCATGTCTATTCTACATAATATCGCCGTTCGCGAAATTCTACTTGATACTGTCCTATAATTAATCTGTCGACTTAACAGGACTTATGAAAGAATTTTGTACGCAACAGGGAGCAATGAATTTCCCGTTTAATTGATTGGATCGGTTTTATTTCCTTTTTTGTGAAGAGGATGAATTAATGCACATTTCCACTCTCCAGGTATTTCCTTACCTTTACAAATGTTTGATATATGTCTCTGAGGTACTCACTGACCGTGTTACATGCTAAAATAGCAACAAACCGAAACTTAGAACATAACCAGATCAAGTGACAAATTGCGCAATCTTCTTAACACTATCATTTCCATAAACAATAAATGCTATTATGTACACCTTCGCTCTGTGCGTCCCTTACTGCACACAGTAACACACGTAACTTCTTAACAAACAAACGAATTTCACATTGCGTACAGACACCACAACCCAACCAAAAGAGTGCTGAAAAACACACAACGACCATTGGCACGTTCATAAACAGTAAACATGTTCAACCGACCCCATTAAAAATAATTAAACAAACATATGCTGTGAAAGTGATGTATTAGGTGAAGTGCTCTCGCAAAAATTAATCTGGTGTACGCATTTCAACGAGAAGCAATTCCGAGATCCTCCCCCCCCCCCCCCCTCTCAAAAAAAAAAAAAATTCTAAGCTGGGCGCTGGTATCAAGAGCAGAGCTGCGTCAGCGCCACCTTGATTCAACAAGCTAGCGACCGCGGTGACAGTAAAGCAGTCTGTTGGGTTGCAGCGGAACCGGATGGAGTAGAAATGGGTGCCTATGGGTCCATGTGACGGTTGGTGGCTGATGACATGTGAGAGGTCCTGAAGACAATGAGGAGGGGCTGATCAGTGATGTGTTGGCCTCCTGGAAGTCTGTTCCTTGTTGTTCGAGAAGGGCACGGACAGCGACGACGGCGTCTGCCGTGTGTGGTGTCTGGCATACACAGGTTGTCAAGGACCACTGCAAGCTGTTTTCAAGTCTGCACTCTATATGGTAGACTGTGTATAGACAGGGAATAGAACAGGCACTAGTGCTACGGAGCTTACGTGAGCAGTGATTATATATGGAATGGCTGCGTATTACAATTCCCTGTAACTGGACTTATGTGTAGTTGGTTCCGCCTGGTCAGTTAAACATAATGGCTGTGCTATTCAGCCAGGTTTTATTTCATTGCCTCAAATTGTCTCTGATGGATTTTGAGTGGACAGACAGGAAACAGAACAGGCACAAGTGCTATGGAGCTTACGTTGGCAGTGACTTCATATCATTGACTGCGTACTAACACTGCCTTTGACTGATTTATGATGAGTAGTTGATTCTGTCTGGTCAGCTAAAAATAATGGCTGTGCTATTCAGCCTCGTTATTATTTAACTGTTTCATAACGCCTCTGAGGTATTATCTGTGCATCAAAGCAGAGCACAGCTTCTGGGATTACATACTCTGCTGTTTTTCGTATCATTAGATAAACCATTTAAATCATAAACTTTGTTCGTTTTACTGTAGATTTTAATTACTGATATGTGGTTTGGCCTACCGCAGTTCTGCTGCTTTTGATATGGGTAGTACTGAACTTTCACTCATAACATCTTCTTCTACTCATTGTATATTTTAATGTCTGTTAGTTTAGTAGTAGGCACTGACATTTTGTTGCCCGAAAACTTTGTATCAGTTACACATAGGTATGTAGCATTCTTTTATATGCCCTGTTCCAGTATTAGCTGGAGGCATTTTTCTGGCTAAGATTTCTGTTGTATTGAAGGTTTGTTATTTGAGAGATATTATATCAAGCCTCCCTTTTTACTATGTATTTGTTTAGTATCGTCTTGGTGATTCTACTGTTAATAAGTTTTGTATTCCGATAAGGAACTGTAGCGGCCCACAGGCCACTGTGATGTAGAGGTTGGGGTGTGGAGGGGAATGGAGAAAGAAGTGCTAGTTGGCGATCGTTAGGAAAATACAGGTGGAAGGTAAAATACTTTTAGTCAAAGAGCTCCACAGCATTCTCAGTACGGGGACGCTGTGGTCACGTCCCCATGAACGTCCATCGACCACCGCCTAAGGTGGATGCTGGTGAAGAGTCTTGTAGCGTTGTCTGCGCCCACTTGTTTTGCCCACTCAGCGAAGTGTGCCCTACTTTGCGCAGTGTGGCAGCATGTGCCAAGTGCCAGAGACGTGACTGTGTAACACAATTCTCGTGGAGACATGATGCAGAAGAAGTGCTCGACCCTGCAAGTTACAATGGCGGGTGCTGGAATGTTCGCCCAGATGCTGGAGGCTGGAGTGCAGAGGACCGTACTGCCCTCAACGGGAACTGCTGCCCTCCAAGGCAAAAGATCTGCTGTTGCTGCAGAGAGCAGGGGAGCCACTCGTCCGCCAAATGGCGCCAAGCACACAGGTGGCAGGTTTAGCACTCGGAGCTGGACTAGATGAGGTGGTGGCCCCATCCAGCGTTGGCTGCTTGTTGACACATAAACATGGTGGTGACTTGCGTGGCCCTCGCGTCACGTAAGTGGACTGCGCTTATCCCTGCTGAAATCAACGAATATTTATATTGGATTGTGACATGTTTGTTACTCTGATGCATCGCTTCCAATGACCCATTAACCAACACCCCTGTGGTTCAGTGATGTAGGAACCCCCTGACCCATCCCATAGATAAGCTGCACTTCCGCTACATCACCAGGACTGCGTGGTGCAACTCACCTTGAGATAGGTCAACAGGACTGTTAATGACATTGACAAACCATTGCCTCAGTACCCATCGGCTGCCCATGTTTTTCAACACAGCCATAGCAGAGTTGCCATTTCCTGTCTATAATTTAGCTGCTGCACTACGAAACTTATACGCTCCTCCATCCCCAGTCCCAATCACTTCCATTTCTCAGTCTTTGCTGCTGACGAATCTGCTGTACCAATCCATAAAACAAATATGTATACAGGTGACTGATGATGTATCATAAATAAAAAGAAACGAAACGCGATCACGTAAAAAATATATAGCGTTTTATTTAGTTGCAGAGACAGACCACACATCTAAGAAAATAATAATAATAATAATAATAATAATAACAGGTCAGTATTTCTCTGTGAAGTCAACTTCGCTTTCTAGACACGCACTTACAATTATCTCGCAATTGGCTCCTATTGGGACCCAAGGTTACTGGAAATTCTTGTTTCTGTTAGGTGTGGTAGCTTTTATTTACACTAAGGTTATCAGAAATGGTAAGATTCCACACACAGCCACTGGAGATTGATCTTGTGGCAAAGACGTGTCTGATGTATTTTGAATTTTTATGTGTTTGTAACCATGCAGTTCTTCCTTTTTAAAACGAGCAAAAAGCCTGAAACTACAGTCCTGGAATTTGTGAATAAAATAATATCAACAGCGGTGGGTGACAGTTATGGCATTTAAAAAATGTTTGTCTGAGTGTGGACCGTCTCGAGGGAAAGATCGACGCGACTGAATTGCACTGCGTGTTGTAGGGTCGGTAGCACTGTTTTGCCGCGGCGTGGCAATCCCGCTAAGGCGGCAGATGGCGTGTCCCTCCTGCCTGAGCCCCTTGTCACACGGAGCCCTGCCTGCAGGAACCCTGCCTGCAGGAACCCTGCCTCTTTTAATTGAGAAACGGCTACGCTTAATTACGCTAAGCGGGTTGGTGCGAGAAGCGCCACTCGAGCGGGGTTTAAAACTCGGCCGCCCCTCGGAATAACAAGCAGGCAGGGGTGCCAACATTCCGGAAGCCTCTGGTGCTCTTGCTCCCTTTCTTGACTGTATGGTGTGGTTCCATCGGTTTGCAATGCTCTCCTGATTTACACTGCAGCCGTCATTTCCCCACACTACAGTGCTCACAACACCACCGAGCTCATTTTCTACTGATTATTTTTTCCATGTTCTTATAACTAAGTCAGACTTGTACATGTGACCACATTACCTACGTTTACTGCACTCTAACGCAACTGAACTTTAATCAGGTCGAGGGATGTACGTTTCACTTATCTGTAATGGCACTTCTTAGTGTCTGCCATGGGCGCTGACAGAATAGGAATACCTACCTCACGTCCTCCACGGCTATGGCTTTCTATAGAAGGATCAACTGAAGACACCTTTTAGTCTGCTTTCTTAAGTTCCTTACTAATCTTCCTAATTGTTGACCACAAAATATTACTGCAGAAGTTGGACCGGAGTAGCTTACAACTGGTTCGCCTCTTACTTTAAGAACAGAAAGGAGAAGGTAATTCTCCGCAATATTGAGAATGGTAGTGATGTTCAGTCCCAATGTGACACCATTAAGTGGAACGATGCCCAAGGGTCTGTGCTGGGGCCACTGCTGTTTCTTATTTATGTAAGCAATGAAATATTTCTGTTTGCTGAGGTCACCAGCTTGGTAGTGAAGGATCTTGTGTGTTATATTGAAAAAATATCAAATAATGTAGTTCACGAAATAAGTTCATGGCTTGTGGAAAATAATTTGATACTAAATCACAGTAAGACACAGTTTTTACAGTTTCTAACTCACAATTCAACAATAACCGATATTTTGATAAGACAGAAGGGGCATATTATTAGCGAGACGGAACAGTTCAAGTTCCTAGGCGTTCGGATAGATAGTAAGCTGTTGTGGAAAGCCCATGTTCAGGATCTTGTTCAGAAACTAAATGCTGTTTTATTTACCATTAGAACAGTATCTGAAATAAGTGACAGTTCAACACGAAAAGTAGTCTACTTCGCATATTTTCATACGCTTATGTCGTATGGTATTATTTTTTGGGGTAATTCTTCTGATTCAAAAAGGATATTTTTGGCTCAAAAACGGGCTGTTCGAGCAATGTGTGGCATGATTCCGAGAACCTCTTGTCGACCCCTATTCAATAGTCTGGGAATTCTGTCATTGCCCCCACAGTATATATTTTCTTTAATGTCGTTTGTTGTTAGCAATATTAGCCAATTTCCAAGAGTTAGCAGCTTTCACCCAGTTAATACTAAGCAGAAATCAAATCTGCATGTGGAATGCACTTCCTTGACTATTGTGTAGAGAGGAGCGCAGTATTCTGCTGCATCCACGTTCAATAAGCTACCACAAGAACTCAAAAACCTTAGCAGTAGCCCAAACACTTTTAAGTCAAAACTGAAGAGTTTCCTCATGGCTGACTCCTTCTATTCTGTCGAGGAGCTCCTGGAAGAGCTGAAAAATTAAGCAAATTCCAGTGTTACATTGTTGATTTTCTTTATTTAAACTTACGACTTGTCGCCTGAATATGTTTCTTATATTTCATTTTACCTGTTTCTATCGTGTTATAATTTTATGTACTGACTCGTTCCATGACCATGGAGACGTCTCCTTAATTTGGTCCCACGGAACAATAAATAAATA
This sequence comes from Schistocerca serialis cubense, assembly GCF_023864345.2. Classification (NCBI taxonomy): domain Eukaryota; kingdom Metazoa; phylum Arthropoda; class Insecta; order Orthoptera; family Acrididae; genus Schistocerca; species Schistocerca serialis. Next base: position 188,650,167 of record NC_064643.1, read on the forward strand.
AATAAGTAAATAAATAAATAAAAATAAATAAATTGGGAGAAGAAGTAAAGTGTATTATACATCATACGAGCAGCTGGTGCATTAGTCCAGTCTCATCATAACTGGAGTGGTCATATATTGTTCATATTAAAGAGGATACGTCTCCGTGAAGCTGCTTTCTGTTCAGTTCTAGAAGTATTTAAATATGGCCAAGAGCTCATTGTTAGCCGTGAGGTGTGGTATAAGCACGCAAACAACTCTTACATTAACACTTCGAGAAAATTTCTACTGTCAGTTAATTTTTATTGCTCCCACTTCCTTATACATCAAAGCAAAACTATGAACCTTAAATAACACTTCGATTAAAGAAGTGTACTCCCAGTACCTTCCTCTCGTTGGAGGTTCACGTCAGCGCTGGTGCGAGCTTCAAACTTAAGCTTTATCAGTCATCTTCATCTACTTGAAAAGATCATGAACAGTGACAAACTGCCTGTTGGCTTCTTTCTCGAGTTCTTCGGCCGACTATCGTCTGACGATTTTTCTGACTTTTCCGAGGACGAGAGGCTGGTATCGTCAATGTTTCACCCTCCTTTGCCGCTTGTGGACTGGAGGGGAGCTTGCGGCCGCAGACTATATGTACCTGGATTCCGATTTCCGGTGCGGTTCTCCTCTAAGTACCTGCAACGGTCGTTCGCTGCAGCACGGGAAGCGTGGATCCGTTTACTTTGAGGCTTTCCTCCTTCTTTTTGAAGCTAATCTCGTGTTTGTGTACTTCTATAGCTTCTCTGAACAAGCGGGTGTGACAGCTCTTCTCTACAGCCAGAAATTTCGTGTTAGCGAATTCTACTTCGTCGTCGGTCTCACATAGCACAATTTCTGCCACGGCCCGATTTCTCCAACTGCTCCAGCGTGAAATGTCGCTTCTGTTCTGTGGTCCTGATGTTGATTGATCGTCCACTCATTCGAACATAAACTTTTCCGCATGTGGGTGGAATGTGCTATATTCCCAACATTTCAAGTGGGTTCCTCTTATATTTTGCCTATCTGAGACACTCTTTGATCTTTTTTGTCCTTTTGCGCAATGTACGTCCGATTCAGTCCGTCACTCCGTGAATGTATGGCAGAAAGGCCGTACCCAACACTTCTTGTTCTGATGTGTCACTTCCCCGAGTGTTTCACTCTATTGTACTTATAATATAACTAGTGGAGTACCCATTGCTCCTCAGAACACTTTCCAGGTGTTGCATTTCCCGTATGAGGTGCTACGGCTCACATATTCGTCTTGCTTGCGTTACGAGCGTATTAATCATGCCTCTTTTCTAGCTCGTGTGGTCATTTGATAGTTTGTGCAGGTATCGGTCAGTGTGTGTCGATTTTCAATACACGCTGTGTACCAAGTTTTCACCATCCCTTGTCACCAGCACATCTAGAAATCATAGTTATTGTCCTTTTCTGCTTGCATGGTAAATTTTATTTTGGCGTGGAGGCTGTTCAAGTGTCATGTCACCGAGCTGTTCCTCACCATGGCTCCATATAATGAAGAAATCCTTATGTATTTGTATCACACTTTAGATTTACAAGGTGCAAGTCCAGTGCCTGTGCTTCGAAATTTTCCAAGAAGAAGTTGGCCACCATTGGACTAAGAGGACCACCCATGTCGAGGCCTTCCACCTGTTCGTAGAAGTTGCCATTCCGCGTGAAATAGCTCATTGTGAGACACGCATGAAAGAATTTTGTGATGTCTTGCAGGGAAATGGAGTCGATGTGCTCAAGAGACTCACTGAGCGGTACGTTCGTAAACAAAGAAACAACATCAGAGCTGACAAGGACGTCGTTTGGTGCAAGTTTTGGTTTCTTCAGTTTCTGAATTAAATGTTCTGAGTCCTTTATGTTTGTGTCAGTCTCCCCCACGTGCGGCTGGAGTAGATACTCCAACAGTTTTGCCAGTCCATATGTCGGTGAGCCAAGAGCGCTGACAATCGGCCTTAGTCGAACGTTATTTTTTGGATCTTTGGTAATCCAACAGCCGAGGTGGTAGGGCTTTTGTGTTGCGCAGGTTCCTCTGAATGTCTGCCGGCAGAGATGACACCTTGATTAAACCAGTCGCATTCGGTGGGTGAGCCGCAACATTTCACACGCGAAGTCAACACCTGGAAAGTGTTCTGAGGAGCAATGGGTACTGCACTAGTTATATTACAAGTATAATAGATTGAAACACTCGGCGAAGTGACACATCAGAACAAGAAATGTTGGTTGCGGTCTTTCTGCCATACATTCACGGAGTGACAGACAGAATCGGACATACATGGCGCAAACATGGCGAAAAGATTACTTACAAAACGAAAAAAGAGATCGAAGAGTGTCTCAGATAGGCAGAGTATAAGAGGGACCCATTTGCAATGTCGAGAATATAGCGCATTCCACACACATGCAGGTTGGGGCGGATGGAGAAATCTGCCATGGCAGAGATTGCGCTGTGTGAGACCGACCACGTAGTAAAATTCGCTGACACGGAAGTTCTGGCTGTAGAGAACAGCTGTCACACCCGCTTGTTCAGAGAAGCTTTAGAAATACACAAACACGAAAATAGCTTCAACAAGAAAGAGGAAAACGTCAAGGTAAACGGACCCAGACTTCCCGTTCTGCAGCGAACGACCGTGGCAGGTAGCAAGAGGAGAACCGCACCGGAAATGCGAAGCCCTTGGACGCTGGCGCGGCAGGTACATATAGCCTGCGGCCACGGGCTCCGCTCCAGTCCACCACCAGAAATGGAGGGTGAAACTCTGACAATGCCAGCCACTCGTGCTGGTGAAACGTCAGAAAAATCATCAGATGAACGTCGCCGAAGAACTCGAGACACATGCCAACATGCGGTCTGTCAACAAGCGGCAACGAAATCCTTAACAATTTTGGATCACGAACGGTAATCTCATTGTGTAAAGTGACCATTTTTGTCTGAAAACGACCACTAACATATATCAGAGGTTCGCATGCATCAGCCTTTGGTCAGCTCTGTAACTGCAGATCTGAACTGCCAGTGACCGTTTTCGCTTCAGTATTTGTTCAAATGGTTCAAATGGCTCTGAGCACTATGGGACTTAACATCTGAGGTCATCAGTCCCCTAGAACTTAGAACTACTCAAACCTAACTAACCTAAGGACATCACACACATCCATGCCCGAGGCAGGATTCGAACCTGTGAGCGTAGCGGTCGCGCGGTTCCAGACTGTAGCGCCTAGAACTGCTCGGCCACCCTGGCCGGCTCAGTATTTGTTTTTATGCATTTCTTATGGTGGATTTTTTGTAGACCTGCAAGCTCAAATGTTGGGTGTATGAGATAAGGGTCCTATTGAAATGAATATGGCGCTATAAAACTGTTCCCCAAGGGAAGCTCACCTCCTTGTGTGTCGAGGTTGGCCTTGGCGTTACCCCATCTCACACTGCATGAGTGTTGTGGGACTCACATTCCTCTCTCAAATTAAGCATGGAACTCCTCGCAGAAACGTTTTCGGTAGATGAGAGATATCGAGGAAGGTGTGGCTTCTCTCAATGCACTTGACTGTTCGTTAAGGTGCGTTTACACCTGTACGATTCGCTCCTAATTGCTGTGTGACTGTGCTTTATCTCAACATGTGCGTCTGAGTGATTTCATTCACACCTGTGTCCTAAATCCTCACGGCAGCTATCCGCAAGGATCACTGGTGTAAACACACCTTTACGAGACACTAGAGTAGCGTTCAGTTAAATATTTCAAAATACCGTCGTCTCATTGGGTCATTCTGTATTCTCCGAAAGAGACAGCGTTATTGTGATGTGCCTAAGTGTAGAGTCTCTAATTCGTCAATTTCAGAATCATGCCGTGATGTGGGAGAAGTTCCCCGGCTCTAACTGCCCGCCGCTGGGTAATTGGCTGGAGTTAATGAGACAGGAAAGAGTGGGAGATTGTTTAACGCAGATACATATTTTTCGTTCGTCGGAAATCGGAATATCTGTGCTCACTGGCGGTGAATTCCACTTCTAGCAGGAAGACAGTCAGGGTTTAGAAGGCTCTTGGACAACAGACTTTTTTTTTCAAACGTTCGTAAAGTATACCTCATTTTAGCCCTTCGCAATGTAAAGACTTCAGGCTAGGACCGGAGGTATTACTGATAACACAAGCCTTGCTGACGCTGGAAAGATACCTGTACTTAATCGGTACGTCCAAAACAGGGCAGAGATCACATTTTCCAGCCTCTGCTGCCGCCAGCCTGTTTATTTACTCAAATGCGCGATTGGTAAGATCGTACGTTGTCACAGTTGCCGAATCAATTTAGAAGCGAATGTAACTCGCTCCCTTCAGGAGCTGTGCACGCGTTATTAATCACGTGTTAAGCTTGTTTCTCTCAGTGCATGTTTTTGCCAGTCTTATGGTGTTCGCTCGTATCTTTCCGCTGGTTAACAACTTACGCAATCACTGGCCGTGTCCACGAGTTATTAACTTAGGTGTGTTTTATCCTCCGTACCTACCTTTTGTTTCTTTTAAATCTGTCAGCGGGTAACTTTGATGCTCTAGGTCAATAACTCTGTTTGTTATAGTGTCTATTTGTTTTCATTCATACCTAGAAGATCGCTCATCCCATTAATATACAGTATTTATGTGAGTGGTGTACTAACCATTTATTTCGCGCTTAAATGGGCCATCACGTAATGATAATCATTTAAAACAGATGTTTTCCGTCGGACGGCTGTATCCATGGTTTCAATTAATTTGCAGGATCAGTTGGGGTGGTTCCTCATTTTGTTGGGCACCAGATTTTGGCTTTTCGCATCCTAGGGAGTATGCTCTGACCACAATTGCCGCTGTTCTGCCGCCACCTGTTCATCTACATCTACATCTACATTTATACTCCGCAAGCCACCCAACGGTGTGTGGCGGAGGGCACATTACGTGCCACTGTCATTACCTCCCTTTCCTGTTCCAGTCGCGTATGGTTCGCGGAAAGAACGACTGTCTGAAAGCCTCCGTGCAAGCTCTAATCTCTCTAATTTTACATTCGTGATCTCCTCGGGAGGTATAAGTAGGGGGAAGCAATGTATTCGATACCTCATCCAGAAACGCACCCTCTCGAAACCTGGCGAGCAAGCTACACCGCGATGCAGAGCGCCTCTCTTGCAGAGTCTGCTACTTGAGTTTGTTAAACATCTCCGTAACGCTATCACGGTTACCAAATAACCCTGTGACGAAACGCGCCGCTCTTCTTTGGATCTTCTCTATCTCTGTGCAAAGTGTCTCCCTTTAATGGAGAAATGCCCAATACAGACTGTCATAGTGCTAACACCGACGACAAAGGGCAATGGAAAGATGCACTGTATGTCGAGGAAGCGTTTAAACTCGGTTCATGCGTTCATCTTACAGTGTGAAGTCTTATGAACTCCAAGACTTAATTATAGTGCCTTGCACAATGTGAAGAAACTTTGCCAGAAACATTTTAAAACTTTCACGCCCCGTACGTCACAAATTACTCATTTCATCTAGAAAAAATCACTGAATTTAAGAATTTAACATGCTATCATACGGCCATGCCGCAGTGGATACACCGGTTCCCCTGAGATCACCGAAGTTAAGCGTTGTTGGGTGTGGTCGGCACTTGGATGGGTAACCACCCAGCCGCCATGCGCTGTTGCCGTTTTTCGGGGTGCACTCAGCCTCGTGATGCCAATTGAGGAGCTACTCGACCGAACCGTAGCGGCTTCAGTCAAGAATACCATCACAACGACTGGCAGAGCGGTGTGCTGACCCCACGCCCCTACTATCTGCATCCTCCCTGAGGATGACACGGCGGTCGGATGGTCCCGGTAGGCGACTCGTGGCCTGAAGACGGAGTGCTTTAACATCCTATCAGAATAGAGTCATTAAGAGATATAATTCTACATAAAAGTTTAACGGAGTAGGAAAAGTATTACAGGTTGTGTATATCTTGTTGCAGTGTAACTGATGCTGTGCAAATATTCGACGTTTATTGATCTAATATTTGAGAATGTGAGTACTTAGACTTCCGACGAACTTTGCACACATAATTTCAAAGCCTTACGAAAAATTTAGGTTGACCCCCCCCCCTACTGCCAGAAGATGACAAAAGAAGAAAAGTTTATCGCGTACTGCATTTTCGCTGTTCATGAAGTGAAACTTGAGCTTCAGATACGAAGTTTTAAGTTATTACTGATGTGTTGGTAAATGTGCCAACACCTTGTAGATAGAGGAGGCCTTTATGCACGCTATCTAATGCAGACGGGCGTGACTTCTGGAACAGGATAAGTAGTGAAAGCTAATAAGAAAAGTATGCAGCTCCTCGAATACTTAACTTTTATTTATTCTTGTTGTATACATCGTTCTTCTTGTTGAGACATTTCATACGATAACTTTCAAACTATGTAAGGCTAATGGCGCCTTGCTAGGTCGTAGCCATGGACTTAGCTGAAGGCTATTCTAACTGTCTCTCGGCAAATGAGAGAAAGGCTTCGTCAGTGTAGTCGCTAGCAAAGTCGTCGTACAACTGGGGTGAGTGCTCGTCCGTATCTTGAGACCTGCCTTGTGGTGGCGTTCGGTCTGCGATCACACAGTGGGTCCGACATGTACTAAATGGACCGCGGCCGATTTAAGCTACCACCTAGCAAGTGTGGTGTCTGGCGGTGACACCACAATTACTTCTTAACTACTAACTTCTTCTTCTTCTACTTCTTCTTGCGTTACAGCCTCTCTAGGACCACGGGTATCCCCTTCGTGGACTGCATTTTCCTCTTCTTCTTCCAGAAAACCACCCCTGGAATCAATTCCACAGGCGCTCATGCAGTGGGCCTCTCTGACGAGGCTTCCTCCATGACAAGACCTGCCGTTAGGCAGAACACAAAAGTCAAGTTTCTCCCAGAACCTCTTCATTCTTTATCCTCTCTTCGTTTTCTTCTTCTCTTAACTACTAACTCTATTAGCAACACACTTTTCAGGCAGTATCTATACAGAGTGAAGAAAAATTCGCGCACTCGCACTTCGCAGCGCGATTCCTTACATACTTGCTCTCGCACCTGGGCATATTTTCTGCAGTAAATGACGGTAAAGATTGGCAGTCTGGCAACACGGTAGTCACATGTAGGGTAACTACTTCTGTCAGCATATAAGAGTAACGCTTTGCAACTGCTGCAGTGGCTGGCGTCTTAGGTTAGCGTGCAGGAGCTCAAGGGTTCCATTCTGGATAGAAGCGTATTTGCTTTTATTTGCTAAATGTAGTCTGCGTGTTACGGTGTCTGGTGTCTTAATCGTCACACAGCGATTGCAGTAGGTGTTATACGAAACATTTGCACTTACATGCTACGGACACAAATGGAAGTGCAATTGTTTTCACTGGTCAAGTTTCCAAGAAGCCTTTTGCACGTTGTGGACGCGAAATGTTTCACACCGCTACAGCTACTAAATTCCAAACGTGTTTCCTGTGTATCCTCCTCGATGGTACCATCGTTTAGTACCAACTACTATTCTTGGCACTTTGAGGTCCATTACATTTCGTTACGGCCTTACGACACCAGTAATTTCCAAACATGTACTACGTAAATGTCGATACATGTGGCTTAAGAAACGGCGTATACTACAATATTGTATGGCGGAATGAAACAGGCAAATAAAAACAAATATGCCTTGAGCCAGACTCGAACTCCCGACTTCCTGTGTGCTAACCCAAGACGCTATCCACCGCACCAGTTGCACAGCACTCAAGCTTTGCGCTGACAGAGGTAGTTACCGTGTACGTGATTACAGCGTTGCCAGATTGCCAATCTTTAACGTTCATTTAATGCCGGAAATATGCGCAGGACGAAATTTTATGTGAGGAATCGGGAATCGTGCTGTTAATTTCGAATGCTCGAATTTTTCGTGACCCATATATATATATATATATATATATATATATATATATATATATATATATATATATGACCGAATGTACAAACAAAATGATATAACTCTACGACACATAGTCAGGGGATATGACGTCGTAAATATTGAGATGTGGGGAAAAAACTGCTTTTGCTTAAAATGAGGGACAAGTTTTCGAGAATAGATCCATCCAGTATGTCATAATCGTGGCACTTAGCCTCTTGCAAAAAACTTGAAGTATAATTTCAAACATTTTCTAAACTTTTCCTCGGTTACACGCTTAACAGCGCGGGATTAGCCGAGCGGTCTAGGGCGCTGCAGTCATGGACTGTGCGGCTGGTCCCTGCGGAGGTTCGAGTCCTCCCTCGGGCATGGGGGTGTGTGTTTGTCCTTAGGATAAATTAGGTTAGGTTGTGTGTAAACTTAGGGACTGATGACCTTAGCAGTTAAGTCCCATAATATTTCACACACACACGCTTAACATCAAATATTTGACACATGAACTCATTTGTAAAATGATCAGACGTTTGAAGCTGTTTTATAAATGGGAGTTTCATTCAGAGGTATACTAGTCATATATCCAGCATTCTCGACGATTTTTTCAGTACATCTTGCATTTTACTTAGCGTACGAGCACTCTTAACAATTCTTTGCTGAAGAGTCGTGTCACCAGCTCTGAGAGCTGCTTGTGCTGTCCGTAAAAGGACCACGGGTAGTCCAGTTATCAGAATAAATTTGGACACCCATGGAGGAGCTTTCCAGACCTGCCGTATTCCGGGCGCCCCACACACATCTCTTCAGCAGCACGGGGCTTGCAAAATTTATTTACCTCACCCTGCCGCTCCGAAAAATCAATATTCTAATAAATGCGTCCTGGCGACTACATTTTGTGACAAGCGGAAGCGCGTTCGTAGGACGTGTTTAATATCGGCGAGTCTTCCACACACATTCCTTCCGTCGCAATGGGACTGCGGTTTGCGCGGCCCATCGGGGAGAAGACATCTCGGCGTTTTCCGATGAGCGAAGGGCGGCGCCCTCTAGACGAAGGGCCGGGTCGCCCGCTCCAGCCCCGCCTCGCAGGGCGCAGTTCTTTCTTTCATTTAGGCACGCTCGATTTTCCTCTTTCGAGAGCTGCCTGCCACCCCCTGCCACGGGAGATTTCGAGTAGCAGTGTATCAGACTTGTCTTGTGCTTCTGTTAGGAGTGGGGGCGGGGAGCAAGGGGTACTTTAAACATTCTGTGGCTCTATTTCCCCAACCTCGTTCTGTATTGCGCTCGCAGTGTCCAGCCAGTTTAACGATCACCACTTTTCAACTCTGTTAAACTGGAGAGCCTACATACAACAGCCCATCAGAAGTTTTCAGAAGTCACCTTCAAACTTGTCCTTACAAATGCAGTTATTTCAGAGATACCTTGTACTGCTATTAATGGACTTGTGCTTTACTGCACTGAACTACGTAGTTGCCTTAGTTGTCATTGTCTGAACCCAGGCAGACACGGTGGGACGCTGCTTTATTACATGATTGTGTTTGCTGTGAATTGCTGGAGAATGGAGACATATAAGATGTTCTATAACTAGACAGAGAAAGATTCTGGTTGGTTGATTCGTTTGGGGGAGGAGACCAAACAGCAAGGTTATATGTCCCATTGGATTACGGAACGATGGGGTACGAAATCGGCCTTGCCCTTTCAAAGGAACCATCCTTGCATTTGCCTGAAGCGATTTAGGGAAATAACGGAAAATCTAAATCAAGATGGCCGGATGCCGGTTTGAAACGCCGTCCTCCCGAATACGAGTACAGTGTGCTAACCACTGCGTCACCCCGCTCGGTAGAATCATATTGGTTTGAAGTTAAAAATGAGGCCTATGTTCTTATAACAAGAAGCACAAAAAGGTCAAGAAATAGCAAGTCCATATAGAAATATTAAAACACGCTAATCCATATTACAAACTGAAAATTATTGAATCTTGCATACTTTGAAACTTTGATGTATCTAATAAAGATTTTTATTCGCACGTAAGTATCGACAAAATGCTTCTATTAATCTTCTTTTACTTCTGCAAACCTGTCTACAGGATAAGTTTCGAGTATTAACGTTCATCATCTGCTATATTATCTACTGTCTCTTATTATAATCTCTTACATACAACTACCAGGGTCACTCCAAAAGAAATGCACACTATTTTTGTAAAAATACAGTTTTCATTCTGCATGTGTGAAAGCGTGTAGATACATCCTTCCTGCTTGTTTTAAAACTTAGTTCAACCTGTTTCTGAGAGTGGCGCCGTCATAGCATGTCTTCACGATGGCTGCTACACTTGACGTTCGTCAGAAGCAACGTGCTGTCATACAATTCCTGTGCTGTTGAAACGAGACAGTGGGAAACATCCACAAGAGGTTGGAAAAGGTGTATGGAGATGCTGCTGTCGATCGCAGTATAGTTAGTCGGTGAGCAAGCAGGATCTTGACAGTGGCTCACAAAGAAACAAGAAAAACGGTATGCAGCGAACTTTTGGAACAGTACGAGAATGGTGGGGATGAATTTCTTGGAAGAATTGTGACAGGTGATCAAACATGGCTCCATCATTTTTCACGAGACGAAGAGGCAATCAATGCAGTGGCATCATGCAAATTCACCCAAGGAAAAAAAAAAAAATAATTCAAAACCCCACCTTCTGCTGGAATAGTTATGGCTACGGTGTTTTTCAATTCCGAAGGACTCTTGCTTTTGGACATAATGCCAAGTGGAACCACCATAAATTCTGATGCATATGTGACGACAATGAAGAAACTTCAAGCTCGAGTGAGTCGTGTTCGACCACATCGGCAAAAGCAGGATGTTTTTCTGTTGCACGACAATGCACGGCCACACGTCCGTCAAAAAGCCATGGAAGCGACCACAAAACTCGGATGGACAACACTTACAGTCCTGATCTGGCTACATGTGACCATCATCTCTTTGGAAAACTGAAAGACTCTCTTCGTGGAACAAGGTTTGAAGATGATGGCTCCCTTGTGGTGCACGCTGCCAAACAGTGACTCCAACAGGTTGGTCCAGAATTTTACCGTGCGGGTATACATCGGCTGGTTCCAAAATGGCGTAAGGCAGTTGAGAGGGATGGAAATTACGTGGAGAAATGAAAATATTGTTTCTAAAGGATGTATCTACACACTGTAAAACTTTCAAACATGTAGAATAAAAAATGGATTAAAAAAAAATAGTGTGCGTTTCTCTTGGAGTGACCCTCGTACTTGCACGTTGGTACAGTATAGGAGGTTGTCTCCTATACGAACTTGGAAGGAGTTCTACATAAGTGCTCACATCTAATAAATGACATCATAGTGTGATATTCCTGGCGGTGGCCGCCAATGTTTTATTTTGCTAGAAGCTCCCCCTGATGCAGCTTGATACACGCGAAGTACAAAAGTGGAGTGAGGTACAAGCGACAGATGGTACAGTATGTACCATTCCCGTGGGAGAGCCCGCCAATTGTACTGAACTTGCTTCTGATTGGTCGACACATTCGGGCACTACGTGCCAAAACGCCTAACTTCTCTTATTAATTGTTTATATACTGTTCATTGTATTTATCCCAGTTTTCAGTACTTCAGTCTCTCATGGGTACCCTACGACTCTACCGTTTTTGTTTATTAAATTTCACTAGTTTTGAGAAACATAAGATTAATGATATTACAACCGAAATGCTTCGGACACTTTCAGGTCGCTTCGGGTGCACTAGTCAGACTGTTTGGGCGTTCTAGTGGGACGAACATGTGTCTCAGTTTCGGACGGACATGTCGTACTCTGTATGGGAAGTTGTCAGAAAAGTTACTGTACAATTAAGAAACCTATGTCGAGTGTTATAAAAGACAGTGTAAAACGTGTGATGGTTTAAAAATATAACAAAATAGGTTACAGTAATGAGAAGTGTCGCCAACCACCATTGTCAGTAGTACAGGTCGTGCCCTCTGTAGATACGGAGACTAACCTGGGCGAATGGCAACCCATAAAAAGAAAGCACAATCACAGGTTCCAGATGACGACATAGCAGCCTCCGCCGAAGAAGGTCTCATGACCAATGAGCTGTCTCCTGTGCTGGGGGTACAACTTTAGAAGACGATAGGTTGGTGGAAAGAAGGGTTATGGAATGTTATTCAATCTCTTCAGATCTCTCCAGCTTCCAGAGTACACGCATAATTTATACTATGGCATCTCCTTGCTGGAGAACATGTATTTAAAGAAGAGGATACTTCCCGTTAACGAGAACTGTCAACTGGATGAGACGTGAAAATCATAGTGAGAACAGTGGACTGCAAGAATTATCATAAAACGTCCGAATCAATAGCATACGAACATTGAAAAGACAAAAAGCGACACTGTGTGACTGTAAAATTATATCCTGTTTGAACTTTTGTAAGTTTGTTTGAACTGTTAGGCAACAAAATTTATAAATGCCGCTAATTAATCCGCGAAGCATAGCTGAAAGTGAAATCGAGAAAACACAAATCAAAGTGCAAAGTTATAAGTGTGTGCGCGGTCCAAAGGGGTTACGTTTTATTTGATCGCTACAAAAAACGAAGCTTCAGGGAGCAGCTAGCAGAGCAGCCTACAGTAGGCAAGGCGAATGACTTGGAAGCAGCACCTGTCGCCTACACTAGCTGAAGTTCAATGTCAGAGAGCGCCGAAAGGCAAGGATAGACGTCTGTGTTCGACTATAGCAGCCTAAGACACACAACACGACAAAAACAATGTGGCGAGCAGCAGCATCGCGCCGGAGAAGTAGCGTGTACGTTAATCACTTTACAGCTAGCGAGAGGAAGCTGGTATTGACAACCGTAGGGATTTTTAAGAATGTTGTTAAACTGTTTCGTAATTATTTCGTTAGTAACAAAATGTTGAGGGATAGCAAAATGCGGCACAATATTAGAAGGAGAGAGGCATTGCAGCATCAGGGCAATGAAATTGAAGAGGCAAGCCAATTACAGAGCGTGCCAAATGAAATTAGTAACATAAGTAAAGAGGAAAGTGTACAAGATCAAATGGATTATAGCTATTTACCAGAATCATCTGATGCAGAAACTGAAGTTTTTCAAGCCCACATAATTTCAGATAGCAGCAATAGTGAATTTGGAGAGCTGGATTCTGGTGTTAGTGAGATGAGTGTTAATGAGTTCAGAGGTGATGGCCCTGACACCGCCATTGCTAATGAATCAGCGAGTAGATTAAGCCGTAGAACAACATCAGCAGATACATTGTCTACACAAGATAATAATAAAGATATGGTTGAAAGTATAAAGGAGTTAGTATATGGGCTAGAAGGAAAGATAGAACAGGGGCAAAAAGAATTAAAAATGGAATTAAAGAAAGGACTGATAAAATAGAAGCAGCAAACGAGGAGATAGCAGAAATTAATCACAAATTTAAACATTTAGAGACCGTGGTTGATTCTCATGAAACTAGAATAGGGGCTTGTTAGAAAAGAATTGAACATGAGAGTGAAGAGTGGGGCCAAAAATTAGATAAGTGTGAGCAAGAGGTTCATCGTAAGATTGATGGTAAAGTAGCGAAAACAAATGATCTCATGCAAGATCAAGATACTTTTGTATTGTCAGTTAGGGATGAAGTCATTAAATTAAATAATGATCAGAGTAAAATAAACAAAACTTGCAAAGACACCCATGAAAGGCAAAAAAAAGCTAGTCGTAAACTTGAAGGACGAAAATGCAGTCCTTAGCCGTGAAGTATCACGAATAGAACCTGTTTGTAATGCTAATACAATTACATTCAGGGTCGTTTGAGAGAATTAGAACAGAAGGTAGAAAACATACCTCAGCTAAGTGAGGTGAGTAAAAATATACATTACTGGCCTGTAAAATTGCTACACCACAAGATGAAGTGCTACAGACGCGAAATTTAACCGACAGGAAGAAGATGCTGTGATATGCAAATGATTAGCTTTTCAGAGCATTCGCACAAGGTTGGCGCCGGTGGCGACACCTACAACGTGCTGACATGAGGAAAGTTTCCAACCGATTTCTCATACACAAACAGCAGTTAACCGGCGTTGCCTCGTGAAACCTTGTCGTGATGCATCGTGTAAGGAGGAGAAATGCGTACCATCACGTTTCCGACTTTGATAAAGGTCGGATTGTAGCCTATCGCGATTGCAGTTTATCGTATCGCGACATTGCTGCTCGCGTTGGTCGGGATCCAATGACTGTTAGCAAAATATGCAATCGGTGGGTTCAGGAGGGTAATACGGAACGCCGTGCTGGATCCCAACGGCCTCGTATCACAAGCAGTTGAGATGACAGGCATCTTATCCGCATGGCTGTAACAGATCGTGCAGCCACGTCTCGACCTCTGAGTCAACAGATGGAGACGTTAGCAAGACGACAACCATCTGCACGAACAGTTCGACGACGTTTGCAGCAGTATGGACTATCAGCTCGGAGACCATGGCTTCGGTTACCCTTGACGTTGCATCACAGACAGCAGCGCTTGCGATGGTGTACTCAACGACGAACCTGGGTGCAAGAATGGCAAAACGTCATTTCTTCGGATGAATCCAGGTTCTGTTTACAGCATCATGATGGTCGCATCCGTGTTTGGCGACATCGCGGAGAACGCACATTGGAAGCGTGAATTCGTCAACGCCAAACTGGCGTATTACCCGGCGTGATGGTAACCAATGACTTTGGTTACACGTCTTGGTCACCTCTTGTTCGCATTGACGGCACTTTGAACAGTGGACGTTACATTTCAGATGTGTTACGACCCTTGGCTCTACCCTTCATTCGATCCCTGCGAAACCCTACATTTCAGCAAGATAACGCACGACCGCATTTTGCAGGTCGTGTACGGGCCTTTCTGGATACGAAAATGTTCGACTGCTGCCCTGGCCAGCACATTCTCCAGATCTCTCACCAATTGAAAACATCTGGTCAATGTTGGCCCTGCAACTGGCCCCGTCACAATATGCCAGTCACTACTGTTGATGAACTGTGGTATCGTGTTAAGGCTGCATGGGCAGCTGTACCTATACACGCCATCCAAGCTCTGTTTGACTCAATGCTCAGGCGTATCAAGGCTGTTATTACGACCAGAGGTGGTTGTTCTGGGTACTGATTTCTCAGGATCTATGCACACAAATTGCGTGAAATTGTAATCACATGTCAGTTATAGTATAATGTATTTGTCCAATGAATACCCGTTTATCATCTGCATTTCTTCTTGGTGTAGCAATTTTAATGGCCAGTAGTGTAGATAATATGGAAGTTGCGTTAAAACAGAAATTCGAAATGTGGGTTGAACAGGAAAAACGTAAGGGTTTTGTTCATGTTAATGAAGTAGTCAGTAATGCCAGTGCTTGCAAATTCCATAACTTTTCGAGCAAAAGTTATATATATCCTGTTGCTTTCATTTAGCAGTTTGAGGGCATCATACATGACAACATAACAACAGCATAATATCAAATTTGTAGCCAATTGTTTTGAAGGGGACGCAATATCATGGGGAACAGGAGCCAGTAACACATGTATAACATACCAAGAGTTCGTTAGAGCATTCTTTAATCAGTACTGGTCCACAAGTGCCCAAAACATTACGGAAACAAAAATATTAGAAGCTAGGAGTTTTGAAAACGGTGGCCGCGATAGTTATAAGGAATTCTTTCAGCACTACTAGGAAAAGAAACAGTATTCAACTGAACCTTCACGTGAATCTGACCTCGTAGGAATAATAGTTCTTAACTTTCCAGTGTCTGTGCAGAAAAAACTAATTCAACAACCTCCAGTACATATTAGAACAACTGGACGCGCTTTTAGGCAACAGACAAGTGCAGGAAGGCTGGTGTAAAAACAGGTAGCGTGCAGACCGCCGTCACCACCGTGACTCAAACAGTAACAGCATGTCGAACAATAATAGCGAGCAAGGTATAAGGGAGGAAGACAGACCTCACGATAGTAACCGTAGTCCATCTAGAAGGGACAGAGGTGGATTTCGAAGAGGTTTTAGAATAAGATATAACTATAATGGTAACAGGGGATAATATAGTAATAAAGATCAATTTCAAGGCAGAGATCGTACACTGGAGAGCGAAACATGTAGGCGGTTCGGACGTGGTCCAACCGCGAAAGTGGATCGCTAATGAGATTCTTGGGATATGAGGAGAGAAATAATATTAAAGATGCACTTATAGAAGAGGAGTGGCCAGAGGTGGAGGAAATATACTAACCAGATGTAGAAATTGAAGTTCAAAGCATGAAGACAGTTGCGATTCTGGACTCAGGTAGCGACGTTAGTGCAACCCCAAGTGACTCTTACGAGAGAATAAAGAAAAATAAGCAAGTAGCAGAGTTATCCGTACAAGGAGTAACTGTAGTTACTGCCTGTGGGGCCTGAAGCAAAATTTTATTGGAATTTACACTGCCGGAAAAGACAATCACAGTTAATGCCATGTTAGTGACGGGCCTGAGTGTCAATTTAATCCTCGGAACAGATTCGTTAACTGCTAACAGAGCAATGCTAGATTTTGCCGAAGGTGTAATGAAAATGAAAGAGGGACAGGAGGAAGATGTAACATGATAATATGATTTGTAGGGAACCAGGGACCACAGCGTGATGACAGTAATCCAGAATACGAATACTCAGGGAAAAGATGTGTTGGGACCTCAAACCGAGAGAAATCCTTAGTTTATTTACAAGAGTAGAGTCACAGGAGAAGGTAAGCATCGAGATTAGGATCAGAGAAAAGATCGCAAGCAGTAAAGGTTTAACTAAGCAACAAGCCTATGAGTTAGAACGCGTATTACTACAGCACAAAAGAGAATTTTCCAAGAAACTAGTGTGCATGAAGGACTATGAGTACTGTTTTCAAGTAAAGCCACAAGACCGTTTTAGGTTTAAGCCCTGTTCCATTCTACAAACAGTCGGTAAATCTATGGTTTCTAGTATCAGCTAAATGTCTTGCCACTCAGAATGTTTTGCCACAGTTCAAATGGTTCAAATGGCATTGAGCACTATGGAACTCAACTGCTGTGGTCATCAGTCCCCTAGAACTTAGAACTACTTAAACCTAACTAACCTAAGGACATCACACACATCCATGCCCGAGGCAGGATTCGAACCTGCGACCGTAGCAGCAGCGCGGCTCCGGACTGGAGCGCCTAGAACCGCACGGCCACCGCGGCCGGCTTTGCCACAGTTCATAGTAAAATACATGGTCGAAAAGACTTACCATAGAAAGACTAGGAATGTGTTTGAAAGGGATGTAATATAACCATTAGACAGTAAATCACTTCTTGTGATTGCGGAGCCTGATGGAAATACACTACTGGCCATTAAAACTGCTACACCAAGAAGAAATGCAGATGATAAACGGGTATTCATTGTACAAATATATTATACTAGAACTGACATGTGATTACATTTTCACGAAATTTGGGTGCATAGATATTGAGAAATCAGTACCCAGAACAACCACCTCTGGCCGTAATAACGGACTCGGTACACCTGCGCATTGAGTCAAACAGAGCTTGGATGGCGTGTACAGGTACAGCTGCCCATGCAGCTTCAACACGATACCACAGTTCATCAGGAGTAGTGACTGGCGTATTGTGACGAGCCAGTTGCTCGGCCACCATTGACCAGATGTTTTCAGTTGGTGAGAGATCTGGAGAATGTGCTGGCCAGGGCAGCAGTCGAACATTGCCTGTATCCAGATAAGCTCGTACAGGACCTGCAGCATGCGGTCGTGTATTATCCTGCTGAAATGTAGGGTTTCGCAGGAACCGCATGAAGGGTAGAGCCACGGGTCGCAACACATCTGGAATGTAACGTCCACCGTACAAAGCGCCGTCAATGCGAACAAGAGGTGACCGAGACGTGTAACCAATGGCACCCCATAACCATCACGCCGGGTGTGCAGCCCCAATCTTTAATAATAGTCTAGATGTAATTATTATTGATGGAATAAATTCCAGTACGGCGATGACGAAGACACGCTTCCAATATGCGTCCACCACGATGTCGCCAAACACGAATGCGACCATCATCATGCTGTAAAAAGAACCTGGATTCATCCGAAAAAGTGACGTTTTGCCATTCGTGCGCCCAAGTTTGTCGTTGAGTACACCATCGCAGGCGCTCCTGTCTGTGATGCAGCGTCAAGGGTAACCGCAGCCATGGTCTCGGACCTGATAGTCCATGCTGCTACAAACGTCGTCGAACTGTTCGTGCAGATGGTTGTTGCCTTGAAAACGTCCCTATCTGTTGACTCAGGGATCGAGACATGGCTGCACGATCCGTTACAGCCATGCGGATAAGATGCCTGTCATCTCGACTGCCAGTGATACGAGGCCGTTGGGATCCAGCATAGCGTTCCGTGTTACCCATCTGAACCCACCGATTGCATATTCTGCTAACAGTCATTGGATCTCGACCAACGCGAGCAGCAATGTCGCGATACGATAAACCGCAATCGCGATAGGCTACAATCCGATCTTTATCAAAGTCGGAAACGTGATGGTACGCATTTCTCCTCCTTACACGAGGCTTCACAACAACGTTTCACCAGGCAACGCTCGTCGACTGCTGTTTGTATATGAGAAATCGGTTGGAAACTTTCCTCATGTAAGAACGTTGTAGGTGTCGCCACCGGCGCCAACCGTGTGTGAATGCTCTGAAAAGCTAATCATTTGCATATCACAGCATCTCCTTGCTGTCGGTTAAATTTCGGGTCTGTAGCACTTTATCTTCGTGGTGTAGCAATTTTAATGGCCAGTAGTGTATGACATTAGTCTGGGGTGTAAGGGTTCTTAATAGGACCATTCTGCATAGATGAATCAGTCGAAAAGAGCTATGGAGTAAGGTGCCTCATGAGTGTCGATCTCAATAATTCATATTGGCAATTTTCTCTGGCAATGGAATCAAGTAAATATACCGTTTTTATGCGTACCTGGAAGTTTTACCAATTTAAAGTGTTTTGTTTAGGTCTTAATGTGAGTTGACGTGTATTCACAGCATCACTACCTGACTCTGCCCTAGCAACTAAGATTCTCATCCATATGACTCGCTTATAGCAACAGAAACATGTCATATCATATTGATGTGGTAGAGAAAGTGTTAAACAGTTCTTGAAAGCGGCTGTTACTGCACAACCTACAGAATTCAAAGTTCAGTCATGAACTGTGCTCAGAATGTTTACGTCACTGTTATACTAACGGACAGTGAAAAATTAGTGAATAACCTATTCCCCCAATCCTCATATCAGGAACCAAC
Organism: Schistocerca serialis cubense; assembly: GCF_023864345.2. Taxonomy (NCBI): domain Eukaryota; kingdom Metazoa; phylum Arthropoda; class Insecta; order Orthoptera; family Acrididae; genus Schistocerca; species Schistocerca serialis. The sequence continues at coordinate 188,669,333 of NC_064643.1, forward strand.
TGAAAAGTTTCACTGATCTTGTATCTCTCTACCAAGAATTCGTTCCACACCATCAACTGAATTCAGAACCACTTTTGAACCTATCAAGAAAACAAGTTGAGTGGTACTGATTTCAGGTTTGTCAACTGACATTTGAAAATATGAAATAAACGCTAATTAACTGGAACACATTAGCACACAAGGAGCTGGGAGAGGTAGGTAGCAGGCCATGACAACATAACAGTTCAATCAGAAAAGATGTTTTTAACAATTAACGTAAACTGAATTTTTTAGCGTGTGAAACTTGACAACAAAAATTAAGGCAAGAGAATCATAAAGATACAGTATTTGAAATACGGAAAATTTTCAGTTGAGGTTTGAACTCGTGACAATTTGCAGAGCCTCAGTTTCAAAATAACTACAGTAAAGCACAGTATGAATTGAGATTTTACTAGAAAACACATGAAATTATTTCAGTTACAACATGTTCCTAAAAATAGGTGAAGCATCAATAAATATACAGTTAACACATCAGTTAACATCTGTGAACACGGCACATCAAAAGAGACAATGATCAACTGTAAAATAATATGAATCATAATCTTTATGTACTCAAGAGATATTATTTAAGGTCTCATAAATAGGTATCAGTTATCTCACTGAAATAGCCAAATATTATTTTAAGGAGAAAGAGCCAGAAGACAATGTACCAATGTGTGTGGGCTAATACCATGACAGGATGTACAAATAAAATTTAAATAACAGTGCCCATATGGCTCCAACTTAAAAAGCAGGTAGAGCGTACTTGAACACCGAGTTGGAGGCACTCACAGTCATTTGGGCATTCCTGAAGTTCCACTGTTATCTGAATGAAACACACACGGAAGCATACTGTGACCACCTAGCATGGAACTTCTCAGTAAGTTATGAACTGCTACGTGCACGACCTCCCAAATAGTCTGTAGCCCTCTAGGATTATGTCTTTGAGATCATTCATTTCAAAGTACAGGATCACATAGCGACAGATGCCTTATCGTAATTGACTGAACGATTATGTTAAATTACAGATGTGAATGTACAATCTTCAGAATTTAGGATACTACTGATGAAGGATGAAGTTGTACCGTGTTATGCCACTTTGATCTACATAGAGTGGCGTGGCGAAATGAGACTCTAACATATACACTGACAATAGCCTTGCCTCTAACACTATACACACCTCGTCCCAGTATTAATATAATCGTTAAATTTTAGTCCAAGGTGTTTAATCATGTGAATGTAATAGGAACTGCACACAAACTACACATCCGACTAAAACAGAAGCACACTGTTTGTATGTCCCTGTTACATCGTACACACTTTGTCAATACTACACTCGTCAGTAGTATTGCAGTGCGTTGAAGTCGTGAATGGTCAGCACAGTTTAGTGTTGGTACTTCTCGTTATAGTAATTGCAATTTGATTAAAACTTGTGCATACTATATATTATCTGAAACATAAATACGCTTGTTCAATGAACTGTAACGGGGGCTGTTGTTGACAACAACAGTGCAACAACTCTCAGTAACATTGCGTACGCTATAACCCGTAGCTTGCGCCGCCTATGGCGTTATTATCCGCAATTTAAATGATTAAAACCTCTTAATGGCAGCAGACAACTTGATAACTCAAAATAACTGCACCTATCGCTGGTTATTTACCTTATTCACGATAACGATCGGTACAGTTTACGATGTGAAAGTCTTTCACTCACAACTGTAAAGCAAAATCACCTAAAATTCGTAATAAATATTTACCGTGACCAACATTTCGCTTACTTACGGTAAATGTCAGATTCTTACACCCTTCTTCAGTTAAATTTAATAAAACGTTTCTTATTACGAAGTTCCAAACGTAGCAACCAAAGTTATAATTTCACTGCAAACCAGCGATATAGCGATAGCTATCTCTGCGATACTATTAACTTCCCTACGATTTGTAAACGTTATTTCTTACTCTCCCTTTTCGTTCTTTCTTTCTCTTTATGTCCTTCAAATAACCGTAAGTGAATGACAAGGTTAATAATTTTGCCTTTTCTTAAATGAAATCTAGTTAAGTTACTTACTGATTTTAATTCGTAATAAAATCTCGATAGAACGTTTGTTCTTGAAGTCTAGCTCTTTAAAACCTAAACACTGCGTCTAGATGGCGCAGTGGTTAACGCAACTGCCTAGTAAGCAGGAGATCACGGGTTCGAATCCCGGTGCGGTACACGTTTTCGTTCGCTTAATATCCCGCTGCAGCTGTCAGCAGTGATCCCCCTTCCATTTATATACAGTGTTTCACAGCTGATTGTTCTGCGTGGCGTCTGTCCTTTCGAGGGACCAGATACTACACATTCATACGAAAGATAAGTATCTGAGATGTGGTGCTACAGAAGGATGTTGAAAATTAAGTGGATTGACAAGATAACGAAATGTGATGGTTCTTCATAGAATCACCGAAGAGAGGAACGCGTGGAAAACACCGATAAGAAGAAGGGGTAGGATAACAGAGCATGTGCTAAGATATACTACAGAGAGCTGTACAGGAGAAAATTTTTTTTGGGAGATAGAGACTATAATATAGGTCTCAAATAAGTGAGGATGTAGGGTGCAACTGCTGCTCTGAGCTGAGGAGTTTGGCATCAGATCAGTCACTAGACTGATCACAAAAAATAAAAAAATTAAAAACTGTTGATTGGTAAATAATTATTAAACAGAATGCAATAAATTACACTGGAGAGCAACTGGTCGGTTATTTGATTTGAAACATGTTCGACGATGATCTGTTGCGAAAAACGTCTATGAATCAATGTATAATTAGTTGGTTCAAATGGCTCTGAGCACTATGCGACTTCTGAAGTCACCAGTCGCCTAGAACTAAGAACTAATTAAACTTAACTAACCGAAGGACATCACACACATCCATGTCCGAGGCAGGACTCGAACCTGCGACCGTAACGGTCGCTCGGCTCCAGACTGTAGCGCCTAGAACCGCACGGCCACTCCGGCCAGCGTATAATTAGTTGCAGCGGATGAGACCTCTAGTCCATATACAGAATAATTGGTGGTAACGTTCCTGGTGAGAACCGAGAAGTGGTACTCCACTCACTGTATCAAATACTCGGTTCAAGTTGGGAAAAACACGTAAAATTGGCACTAAATGTATTAAATGATTAATTACTATGTTGTTGTTGTTGTTGTGGTCTTCAGTCCTGAGACTGGTTTGATGCAGCTCTCCATGCTAGTCTATCCTGTGCAAGTTTCTTCATCTCCCAGTACTTACTGCAACCTACATCCTTCTGAATCTGCTTAGTTTATTCATCTCTTGGTCTCCCGCTACGATTTCTACCCTCCATACTGCCCTCCAATGCTAAATTTGTGATCCCTTGATGCCTCAAAACATGTCCTACCAACCGATCCCTTCTTCTAGTCAAGTTGTGCCACAAACTTCTCTTCTCCCCAATCCTATTCAATACCTCCTCATTAGTTACGTGATCTACCCACCTTATCTTCAGCATTCTTCTGTAGCATCACATTTCGAAAGCTTCTATTCTCTTCTTGTCCAAACTAGTTATCGTCCATGTTTCACTTCCATACATGGCTGCACTCCATACAAATACTTTCAGAAACGACTTCCTGACACTTAAATCTATACTCGATGTTAACAAATTTCTCTTCTTCAGAAATGATTTCCTTGCCATTGCCAGTCTACATTTTATATCCTCTCTACTTCGACCATCATCAGTTATTTTACTCCATAAATAGCAATACTCCTTTACTACTTTAAGTGTCTCATTTCCTAATCTAATTCCCTCAGCATCACCCGATTTAATTTGACTACATTCCATTATCCTCGTTTTGCTTTTGTTGATGTTCATCTTATATCCTCCTTTCAAGACACTGTCCATTCCGTTCAACTGCTCTTCCAAGTCCTTTGCTGTCTCTGACAGAATTACAATGTCATCGGCGAACCTCAAAGTTTTTACTTCTTCTCCATGAATTTTAATACCTACTCCGAATTTTTCTTTTGTTTCCTTTACTGCTTGCTCAATATACAGATTGAATAACATCGGGGAGAGGCTACAACCCTGTCTCACTCCTTTCCCAACCACTGCTTCCCTTTCATGCCCCTCGACTCTTATAACTGCCATCTGATTTCTGTACAAATTGTAAATAGCCTTTCGCTCCCTGTATTTTATACCTGCCACCTTCAGAATTTGAAAGAGAGTATTCCAGTTAACATTGTCAAAAGCTTTCTCTAAGTCTACAAATGCTAGAAACGTAGGTTTGCCTTTTCTTAATCTTTCTTCTAAAGTAAGTCGTAAGGTTAGTATTGCCTCACGTGTTCCAACATTTCTACGGAATCCCCACTGATCTTCCCCGAGGTCCGCTTCTACAAGTTTTTCCATTCGTCTGTAAAGAAATTCGCGTTAGTATTTTGCAGCTGTGACTTATTAAACTGATAGTTCGGTAATTTTCACATCTGTCAACACCTGCTTTCTTTGGGATTGGAATTATTATATTCTTCTTGAAGTCTGAGGGTATTTCGCCTGTCTTATACATCTTGCTCAACAGATGGTAGATTTTTGTCATGACTGGCTCTCCCAAGGCCATCAGTAGTTCTAATGGAATGTTATCTACTCCCGGGGACTTGTTTCGACTCAGGTCTTTCAGTGCTCTGTCAAACTCTTCACGCAGTATCTTATCTCCCATTTCGTCTTCATCTACATCCTCTTCCATTTCCATAATATTGTCCTCAAGTACATCGCCCTTGTATAAACCCTCTATATACTCCTTCCACCTTTCTGCCTTCCCTTCTTTGTTTAGAACTGGGTTGCCATCTGAGCTCTTGATATTCATACAAGTGGTTCTCTTCTCTCCAAAGGTCTCTTTAATTTTCCTGTAGGCAGTATCTATCTTACCCATGGTGAGACAAGCCTCTACATCCTTACATTTGTCCTCTAGCCATCCCTGCTTAGCCATTTTGCACTTCCTGTCGATCTCATTTTTGAGACGTTTGTATTCCTTTTTGCCTGCTTCATTTACTGCATTTTTATATTTTCTCCTTTCATCAATCAAATTCAATATTTCTTCTGTTACCCAAGGATTTCTATTAGCCCTCGCCTTTTTACCTACTTGATCGTCTGCTGCCTTCACTACTTCATCTCTCAGAGCTACCCATTCTTCTTCTACTGTATTTCTTTCCCCCATTCCTGTCAATTATTCCATTATGGTCTCCCTGAAACTCTCTACAACCTCTGGTTCTTTCAGTTTATCCAGGTCCCATCTCCTTAGATTCCCACCTTTTTGCAGTTTCTTCAGTTTCAATCTGCAGTTCATAACCAATAGATTGTGGTCAGAATTCACATCTGCCCCTGGAAATGTCTTACAATTTAAAACCTGGTTCCTAAATCTCTGTCTTACCATTATATAATCTATCTGATACCGTTTAGTATCTCCAGGATTCTTCCAGGTATACAACCTTCTTTTATGATTCTTGAACCAAGTGTTAGCTATGATTAAGTTATGCTCTATGCGAAATTCTACAAGGCGGCTTCCCCTTTCATTTCTTCCCCCCAATCCATATTCACCTACTATGTTTCCTTCTCTCCCTTTTCCTACTGACGAATTCCAGTCACCCATGACTATTAAATTTTCGTCTCCATTCACTACCTGATTAATTTCTTTTATCTCGTCATACATTTCATCTATTTCTTCATCATCTGCAGAGCTAGTTGGCATATAAACTTGTACTACTGTAGTAGGCATGGGCTTTGTGTCTATCTTGGCCACAAGAATGCGTTCACTATGCTGTTTGTAGTAGCTAACCCGCACTCCTATTTTTTTATTCATTATTAAACCTACTCCTGCATTACCCCTATTTGATTTTGTATTTATAACCCTGTAATCACCTGACCAAAAGTCTTGTTCCTCCTGCCACCGAACTTCACCAATTCCCACTATATCTAACTTCAACTTATCCATTTCCTTTTTAAATTTTCTAACCTACCTGCCCGATTAAGGGATCTGACATTCCACGCTCCGATCCGTAGAACGCCAGTTTTCTTTCTCCTGATAACGACGTCCTCCTGAGTATTCCCCGCCCGGAGATCCGAATGGGGGACTATTTTACCTGAGGAATATTTTACCCAAGAGGACGTCATTATCATTTAATCATACAGTAAAGCTGCATGTCCTCGGGAAAAATTACGGCTGTAGTTTCCCCTTGCTTTCAGCCGTTCGCAGTACCAGCACAGCAAGGCTTTTTTGGTTAATGTTACAAGTCCAGATCAGTCAATCATCCAGACTGTTGCCCCTGCAACTACTGAAAAGGCTGCTGCCCCTCTTCAGGAGCCACATGTTTGTCTGGCCTCTCAAAAGATACCCCTCCGTTGTGATTGCACCTACGGTACGGCCATCTGTATCGCTGAGGCACGCAAGCCTCCCCACCAACGGCAAGGTCCATGGTTGATGTTACTATGTTACAAGAAACATAATCGAACTACTTCACATTATACGTTTTTATTTATTCCCTAAAAGTGAATAGTTCATAAACGATTAGTAGTATTTTCTTGTTTCTAATCCGATGATGAATAACTGCTACAATCTCTATTTGAAAGTGGGTACTGTAATGAAGCCTCCCTCCTCTATTTTTACCCCTCATAAAGTTCTCTCTCTCTCTCTCTCTCTCTCTCTCTGTGTGTGTGTGTGTGTGTGTGTGTGTGTGTGTGTGTGTGTGTTTGTGCGTGCGTGTGCGTGCGTGCTTGGGGCTTACGTGCACTCAATGCTGATGTTACCAGCGCTCTTACACGTATTAAAAGAAACGAATGTGAATAAAATAAAATGACTAAAAGTGTCGCCACACACTGAGGAGAAATGTATGAATGGACATTCATTCACTCATTTCCCCCTCATTCACACTAAGCCACACAATCACTCTATCTCACAATTCTGAAGACAACTGAGGAAGGATGGTAGGTGCTACACCTGGGAATAAAAAATTATAGAAAAGCTAAAAAACGACACAAGGAAATGTAACTGGCTGACCACTTACAGAAAAGCATAAGCATGGATGAGCCGTCACCTTGTTAACACATTAAAAACAACACCCTAAAATTTTCGGAAACAAGTTGGAAACGCCACAAAACCTTAAAAGTGGCAGCACATTCGTCTGAACGTCACCTAACATAGAGGGTAAATTTGCCAGCAAATCGACCACTGCTTTCTCGTCCTAAAATAAAACGGAGGCTAGTAAAATGTGGGGCACAGAGATCAGTACGCCGCAAGCACCAGACATTAGAGGATCCTCACGCCGGAGCAAGAAACGATAAGTCAGAGGACTGTGGCCTCCTGAAGACGTGGGAGGGGGTCTCAGCTCGTCTTCACGCTGAAAAGAGGTACGCCACGGCCACATAGTGGGGTTAACGGGACGCAGTTTATTGCCAGTTACTTCCAGGTGCTCGTCTCCCCATCGACGCATGGCTTCTAACTTCAGCAGCGGGGTGATAACATGCAAGGGCATAGCGCACTGAAGTAACTCTGAATCACGACGCGCCTCCTTGGCTGCTACATCCGCACTTTTATTCCTCGCAATACCCATGCGGCTTGCCACCCAGCAGAAAGACACCTCTTTCGCCAGCCGTCGTAGTTGTAGAAGAGCGTCCTGGTTGTAGACAGTGAAGGGCACTCAGTGAATCCGAAAGAACAACGAATTTAGTACTCGAGGCACATCTCATCTGTTAAGGTGCCCCCAAGAAGGCGTATAATTCTGCGTCAGAGGTATTAAAGTCTCAAGGCATTCGGGCCTTGACAACAGGACAGGGATAACGACAGAGCAACCAGCAGAGTCCCCCTGTGTAGACACATCTGTAAAGACAGCAGTCGAGTTGGGCTCATTCGGAATGAGTCTCTTCTGTACTGCACCAAATCTAAAATTATTCTTGGCCTCTTCACTAACCAGTGTGGTAGACAGTTAAACCATGGGTTTGGTGTTGTGCTTGCTCCACTCCAAGTGACTCTAGCACATTCTGCACGCGGATCTCAAGTGGCCTTGTTGGTAGTGGAGGACTGGAGAAGATACATTACAGAGATGGACGCCCAACAGTGTGGTACGCGGATGAATTCAGAGTTGCGAAGAACTTACATGCCTGATGTACAATGAGGAGCTTCCGTCGGAATGTGAGTGGCAGTTCACTACCCCAGTGCAGAGACTCAGTATGAGGCTGGCCCTATAAGCACTTGTGGCCAACCTGATTCCCTCATGGTAGACAGCATCACTGATCCTCAAACAAGGAGGCCTCGCCAGGCCATACACTGTGCACCCGCAGTCTAGCCGCAAACACACGAAAGTCATGCAAATCTGGAGCAGACGTGCCCTGTCTGCTCCCCTAGACCTGCGACAAAGGCACTTTACAATGTTCAATGTTTTCAGAGATCTGGCTTTCTCTCAGGTGTGGAAATTATCAAAATTTAGAGTAAAAAATGAGGCCCAGGAACCTCATCACGCCTCTAAAATATAGAATGGCGTCCCTCACATGCAAATCAAGTATATTAAAAATATAATGAGAACGATTAAAACTGAAAACCCGTCTTTCCAGCGCACTCCTCTAACCTCTATACTCTAAGTTGCAACTGACGAATCACTGTTGCAACACTCGAGGCGGAACAGGAAAAAGCAAAATCGTCCACGTGACACTGTTTGTGGCTATGGCTCTGAGGAACAACATTCTCTTGCTCAAAACGATGTGAGAGCGTGTCACCAACTCGGGTCTTAAAAAACCACTAAGACAGAAAAGACCGTATAAAGATGAGGATTTGGCCACGAAGGGCCTATTGATGCAGTTGTGCCAGAATACTGTGTCTCCAAGTAGTGTCATACGCTTGACTGATATCACAGAATGTGCCAGTACTGTGATGTTTATGTAGGAAAGATTGCTGAATAGGCGCCTCTAGCACGCTCAGATTGTCGACAGTGGACCGAAGTCTCCTGAATTCACACAGAGCGGCTGAGGAGTTGCCTGGCCTCTAACACCCAGACCAGACGACGGTTAGACAGTCTTTCCGATACAGCTCCTTAAGGTGATACCCCGGTAACTACTAGGACATGTGCGATCATTTCCTGGTTTGGTGAGAGGTATCAAAATTTCCTCTCTTGACGAGTTGGGGAAGTGACTTGTCTGCCGCATTAAATTAAAACAGTCCAGGAGGATTTCCTTTGATATTACAGGCAAATGCTAGTGGCATGCACTACCGGTTTAGGTCATGACTGAATCCAGCATAATGAGTCTCAGACAGCGCCGGTACTAACTCCCACGTGAAGAAAGGGCGGTTGGAAGCCTCAGAATTGTTAGATCTACGCCGGCCGGGGTGACCGAGCGGTTCTAGGCGCTACAGTTTGGAACCGCGCGACCGCTACGGTCGCAGGTTCGAATCCTACCTTGGGCATGGATGTGTGTGATGTCCTTAGGTTAGTTAGGTTTAATTAGTTCTAAGTTCTAGGGGACTGATGACCTCGGAAGTTAAGTCCCACAGTGCTCAGAGCCATATTTTTGTTAGATCTACGCCCACTTTGCCACTCTCTACAGCTATAATGTGGCGACGAAAAGCCGAATTCTGGCTTTTATTGGCAGTAGTATTTGGAAAGTACTCTGCCAGCATTTGAGTGGTGTCTCTGGGCGTTGCTTGGAGGCATCCCTGTTTCAGCATTGCTGCTATTTGTAAACGATTGTGTTTACTGGAAATCCTCCAGGTGGTTTCACATGCTTTGGTAATACAGGTGGGACAGTTGATAGAGTCCAGGAACGCTTGCCACGATCTTTTCTTGTTCTCCTTAATTATGCGTGAAGCCTGCGACCTCGCGACTCGATGCTGTGTGTTGTCTGCTGTCGGGCGGCATCTAAATTGTTGAAGAGCTGTACACCTGTCCTGACCTGCTGAGTGGCAGTTATCTCTCCACCGAGGTACAGGTCGCCTCCTAAGATGTTCCGAAGACTGTGGAATGGAGAGGTCTGCGGTATGATGGATCACTTGTGTGATGTCGTTCACTCATTCCCAGGAGCTGCCAGCTGGCTGAATAGCGCCCAGTTTGCCCTGCTGATCACCCATTTCGTTGGCTTATGTTCAAGCAGTCTTCCATCTAGTAGGTGGATCCAGAGTGGGAATTGCTCACTGGAATGGAGGTTATCAGTGTCTGCTCACTGCGCTGAGTCTGCAAGGGCTGGAAAGTAGAAAGGCAGGTCGATGCTGAGGGTGACCCAACAGCAGTTGAGAAATGAGATTATTCATGTTGAGGATGCACGGCTCCTGAGACATCATGAGGTTCTTAAGACTCACCTATGGGGCAAGTGTCGTTTGAGTCTCATAACACAGTTGAAGAAATGGGGGGTGGAGGGAAGGCTGTGTTCAATAAGGCGTGTGACAGCCTCAGATTCTAGTGTACCCTGTGGAGGAAAGTACAGTGAGCAGATACTGATTTAACTGTGATGGCTACTGCCTGTAGGTCAGTAAATAAAGAGAGAGCAGAGGAGTGGTGTGTGTTATTGACAGACACAGCAACACGTCCATTGGCTCTTTCCCAACTCAGGTCATAGGTCATCCTTTTAGTGAAGAGTATAGCCCCGTAGCACAGGGGTGTCAGTGGCTTTAAAATGTATTTCCTGTAAACACAAGCACAGGGGGTGTGACTGTGCTAGCAGTTTCTGTTCCTCCACATGTGTCTTGAACGCATTTATGTTCCACTACAGGACGGGAGCCATTTATCACAGGGGTAGCACTTTCATCCCGACTTTCTGCCATAGAGGGGAACCCACAATATGTGAAGGCTCAGTTGGGTGAGATGAGCGCCTTTCCAACATCAAGGTCCATCGCCTCTGAAGAAGATTCGAGAGAGGCGTCAGAGTGGATGACGTCGACATACTTCCCTTCTCCGTTAGTGGTCTATTCTTCGCCTTCTACACTGACTTTTTGGTGTGAGTAGGCTTCGGAGCCACAAGTACAGAAGTAGTGGAGGCAGTGCTGGACTGTGAACCTGACGAAATCTTTGGAGGGGCAGGGAGCTCCGCAACCACGGCCTTTTCTGAAGTTCTGTGGGGGTGGGGGGAGGGGGGGGAAGGGCTTAGAAATTACTGCATCAGCACAAGTGTATGGACAAATGCAGGTACTAGTGCTGACACTAGCAACTTCTGCCTGTGTAGCTGGTTCAAATGGTTCAAATGGCTCTGAGCACTATGGTACCTAACTTCTGAGGTCATCAGTCCCCTAGAACTTAGAACTACTTAAACCTAAGGACATCACACACACCCATGCCCGAGGATCCCGCGTCCGTCCATCCTGATTTAGGTCTTCCGTGATTTCCCTAAATCGTTCCAGGCAAATGCCGGTATGGTTCCTTTCAAAGGGCACGGCCGACTTCCTCCCCCATCCATCCCTAATCCGATGAGACCGATGACCTCGCTGTTTGGTCTCCTTCCCCAAGCACCCAACCCCATGCCCAAGGCAAGATTCGAACCTGTGACCGTAGCGGTCGCGCGGTTCCAGACTGAGGCACCTAGAACCACTCGGCCACAGCGTCTGGCGTCTGTGTAGCAGTATCAGCTTTCTGCACTGGCTCTTGATGAACCGAAGCAAACAAGGTAGCAAACGTTAGAGGCGCCACGGATTTATATATCCGTTTCGCCTCAGAGTATGAGCTTCTTGGTCTTATTACACTCTTCTACCATTCGTTCTTATAGGTACATGCAGCAGTCCCGACTCCAGACAGGGTGAGCCCCAGAGCAACTCACGCACGTAGGAGATGGGCTCACCGCATTTTCCCCAAGTGGCTTCTCCCATACGTCCAAGAGTACTTTGCCCAAAGCGCTGTAATTGAAATAGCACATTGGGTTGGAGACTTATGGCCGCACACTGAGGTGCAGGAAACCTGCCTTAGCGTGCTCAATAAGTTTCCTGCTACTGAATGTCATAATAAAGGAGTCGGATTTGACAAGAACAACATTCACCCTCTTCATGATGTTTGGAACATTGGCTATACCTTCTGATTCCCACTCACGTTACAATTCCTCCTTGGGAACGTCAACTAGATCCCTAAATATGACAACATGTTTGCTGTAATTCAAGGTACTGTGCAGTGTCTATTGCATATTCTCTGAGGCACTTAGCTTTTTGTAGGTTAGTGGCTTGCTGTGAGTTGGAAGTCTTCATTAATAGTCTCCCATTGCGGAAATGCTTTACTGATTTTGAGAAGCCACAGCATTTCTCTAAACTCTTTTGTATACATAAGGCCGAAACCTTCTCAAAACTACCGTCTTTTCTTTTCATTACTAAAACCACAATCTGATGACCAGCATGCATTCTGTTACTTGAGACAATGCATTTAGAATGAACTCCTGGTTCGGGAGGACTGGCTATACGAGCCCTCTTGTTTGATTGGATGTTAGTACCTTCTATTAGCCCACCATTTCCGCTGGGAGGGGGAGAAGAGAATTTCGAAGGATCCATGTCGGTCCCATGAACAGCTAGAGAAATGAAAGTCCACTCAGAGAGAGCCCCACTTGCCTGAGTAAGTCTTATAGAACTGAGGTGCGGCAGGTTCCCCAGAGGTTGCCCGCTAACGACTGTTCCACCTCGACAGCCATGCATCTCATCGGCACGCCAAAAACCTGGAGATGGAGTTGTTTGTTATAGAGGTTGTTTCCATTCTCTCGATCCGAAAGGTCAAGCCAAGGCCCTCGTTTCCAGCGATACACAACGTTCCACCACGGCGCTGGACAATGGTCGCTGAAGCATGCCCAGGGCTTACAGTGGTAGACAACTTCTGGCGCTTACCAGTCCCCAGCTCAGGAACCCAGGGGTGGCCAAGCCCTTACTCATCAAAGAATACTGTACCCACGCATTACCAAATTAATAATTTCCTAAAGCCTCAGGAAGGGGTATAGCAACTTACCCCACCTTAAGTCATGATATACAGCTCTTTTCCGCCATTCAAACTTCTGTGAGCAAACTTATTGTCTTACTGACAGTCAGTAGTCCACCTTGTTTTTCATAAACACTGGATAAAGTTCATTAGCTTATTAATCACAGCACTGAAGTAAATAAACTCAGTATGGCAATAACAATTTGTAATCCGTAATCTCAGTGGACACATGTCTTTCATCTCGTGGATTAGCACAGCGGGAAAACCAACCTCATATGCTGAAACATTTTTGTACCTGTGTGAGAAGTGAACATAGCTCGAACTGTAAAAAAAAGGCGAGACTGTGAACGAAGGAAAGATCGACCAAGGATTAAAGAACATTATGCTGAGGACATGTAAAATCGATAATACCTATTTCGAATGAACGGATATTGAGATGGAAATAGCATAAACAATGGGATGGGGTGGGGTGGGTGGAGATTAGATATCATAAAAAAATAAAGTGTAAACATAACTGGCACACAATGCTTGGTCACATGTTACACATGCAACCTCGAGAAATCATGTGTTAACCATAATTAATGAAGGCACTGAAAGACATTGAGAAAGAGTTATATGAATGCTTCGCGTTTGCGTGGTATCTCATGTCCGAAAGAAAAGAAACCATGTGAGATTCCCAGCTGGGAAGGCGAAGTGGGGGGGGGGGAGGGGGGAGGAAGGAAAGAGATGGAACTAATGAGACCAGCTGCATTGGGATTTGCCGGCCGCGGTGGCCGAGCGGTTCTAGGCGCTACAGTCTGGAACCGCGCGACTGCTACGGTCGCAGGTTCGAACCCTGCCTCGGACATGGATGTGTGTGATGTCCTTAGGATAGTTAGGTTTAAGTAGTTCGAAGTTCTAGGGGACTGATGACCTCAGATGTTAAGTCCTATAGTACTCAGAGCCATTTTTTGCATTGGGATTTTGTGCGATATTAGTGGTGACGAGTGAAAATGTATGCCAGACCAACTCTCGAACCTGGGATCTCCTGCTTACTAGGCAGTTGCGTTAACCACTATGCCGTCTTTTCTTTTTTTTAATTGACAGAGAGTCGAACTGAGGACCTTTGCCTTTCGAGGGCAAGTACCCTTCAACCTTTAATCTGAAGGTGCAGGAAAGGACGGACAGTCAGTTTCAGGCTGGGTGGAGACGAGGTGGGCAGGGGTCGAATCCAGAGGCCTGGTCACGTTGCCTCCACCTGCCTGCCACTGTGCTGGTCCTATACATGGTACTGGACTCCTTTTATTTTTTTATCTTTAGTTTTTTTGTTGAAACCGTAAAAGTTGCTGCTAAAAAGGGAAAGAAACCAAATCGCACTTAATTCTACCTGGTTTCTGCCGTCGAGAAAAGAAAAAAAATCATTTTCAGCATGCAATATTTTTTCTCTATTTTCTATTAATTAAAAAAATTGACAAACAATACACATGAGAACGGACCGTGACGAAATACCAAGAAGACCAGTTAACTCAACATCTTTTTTATTTTTTTGTTAAGTTTACCGAAGGCAAGGTAACAAGAATGAAACACACGAACAGAAAAGGGATTCAGCACTTCATCTGCCTTCTTGACGGTTAAGTATCAGGTAGCGCACATTCGCATCCTTTGCCATTTACAGTGGACCGTAACAATATATTGGTAAAAGACACAAGGACCCGAGACATAAAAGCTGCTAACCACACCATGAACATAATCCTCGGCAAGCCACATGACCGTTGTGTTCTTCGTTCTGAGAAAGAAGGTGGAATGGTGACGCAGAGGAATCTCACCGGACATTGCCGCCTCCATCGTTCTGGAAAGAAAGGTCAATTATTAGTACAGCCCACGCCAATGTCTGTGTCCACAAGCGACCAACCGATGACATTATGTATCCGTTTCGTGGCAACGACTGCATCCGTCTGTCTGACTAAGACCAATGCGAAACAGTCGAACGCTGGTGCGAACAAGGCTATGAACGACATGATACTACGAGGACGCTACTTCCATAGGAAAGACAGGTAGGCTGAAATTGGACCAAACAACCTTCCAATCTGTCTCTGGCGATAGGGACTCCACAGAGGAAGCGCGGTTTGGAAACGTCCAGCGACATAACAGCATTGTGACAGAGATTTGTGGCTGATAAAGAATATCAGCCCAAAGTAAATGACGTCAAGATAAAATTCACGAATATGCCTTAATGTGTTACTTATCCTATCAAGATATATTGGAGGGATTAAGCTCGCACAGGTGGGAAATACGCAAAAGGCGACCTGTAAGTGATATGGGGTGGTGGGGGGGGGGGGGGGGAGGGGGGGGGGAGACACATTAAAATAGCGCATCGAAGAAATAAAAGTGAAGCTTTGGCTCATGCATCAGGGAGGCCCAAAACTCCCATTATGCGGGGTCTCGCCATAGCCTCATAGTTGATACGAAAAATAGGGTTTCGTCAGATAAACTTTCCCTATAGTCGTTGTAGCCTTCGAGAGACCATCTCAGGAAGGGAAAATTGGGTAACAAAATAGGCTTTACTCATCACAAGTTTCCAAGGTTCGAACCCAATGAAGTGACGAGAGGGCGCGATACTCGTGTTCAAGCATCGCTCCTTGAATCCTGTGAGTGACCAACTTACAATATAACGCAGCCATATTTATCGAACAACGGTCAATTATAACGCCCAACAATCGATGAAGGCGACCGACACAGTTCATGGAATCTCAACAACGTCAAATCACCGCAAATTGTGTAACCTTCCGGTCGCTAATCTGTGCTCCCGTAAGACGGCAAAATGCATCCAGAACGTCCTTGAGCAATGATATGTCGTCATCAGTACGAAGAATACCAAAACGTCATCGGCTTCTGAGAACGATGAACCTTTCGCCCAATAGCGGACAGCGACCTAATCGAGCAGCTATAGTCAACGGTAAGGGTCCGAGAAATAATAAATAGCGCGAGTAATGACGTAGAAATGGAACTCCCCTGCAGGACACCTCGACACACTTCTATGGGTGGGGGAGGGGGGAGGGGGGAGGGGGGGGGAGGGGGGGAGTAAGACGACCATTCACATCAATAGATGCCTGAATACCAGAAATTCGAAAGGAGAACATCCGTCGTGCGGCATCATTAAAAACAGCCGCAGGCACTCGCAACAGAAAATCATGAGTAACTCGGTCAAACGCATGGTCCCGCGTTTCTGGGAGTTACAACAATTTCTCCGACCTGAAAGGAGAGCAGGATGTGTACCCCTCGCACCACTTCACTCCCAAAACAGAACATAAAATTCTTTGGTAAGCCCATCCAAACCTGGTGATTTGCGGGAAAGAGAGCAAACTACAACGCCAGACACCTCACCATGGCGAAAAGCTGTCAAAAGCAATTCATGGAGAGCTAGCGTAACAACAGTACAAAGTAGGGAAGTAAAATCAGCAGACGGTACACAGTCTGATGCCATTCCAATGTAAAGATTGGAAAAATATCGGAAACGTTCCCGCATTAGTATCAGGTTGGGATGACCAGTAACGATCATCTATTGAACGAATGGTAGTGAGACGCGAACTTCGAGATCGCGTTCGAAGCCGAATTGGGTGATACAGAGACGCCAACTCATCCTGGAGAATCGAACGTGACTCGGATCGCAAACTAAGACTATCTAATTGTAGTGTTTTGAGTTGCAGGAGTTTGGCCATCACGTGGTGAACTTAAAGGAACCTCTCGAACACTATCATAAAGATCACGGAGAACAGCATACTATAATTCCCGTGTCGTCCTCGTTCCAGTCGCTTTACACGCGCTAAGACGGATGAGTGCAGTGCGAAGCCGAGGTTTGGCAATGGCAACCCACCATTCCATAACTGAGGAATCACGCACTTGGGAACGGATTGCCCGCTCCAACACGGCAGCAATTATATCATTCAGACGAGATCCGCCAGATGTGAAATGTTTAGCTTCGAAAAATGTCGAGTAAGGTGTACTCACTGTGGGACACAATTAAAAGTCAGTGAAACAACAGTGGTCAATGAATCTGGAAGGGATTACGTCAGTTCACAAGAGTTGATAACATGCAGGAGCAGACAAATGAAAACGGCCTAGTCGATTATCAGAAGTTTCTGTAAAATACGTGAATCACACTAATGAGGGTTATCTGCAGATCCAAGCATCCTGTAATTAAAGGACGCCACTGCGTCAATAAGTTCACGACAGTAGCTGGAAATCTGATCCACAGGATGTAAGACGCAGTTGCAATCTCCCACCATCAAAATGTTTCTCTGACTTCGATGAAGTAAATGAATAGCATTTTCCTTGTAAAAGCGCGAAGGATGAAATTCACGACCAGATCCAGATAGTGCATAAAGAAGAGTTAAGGTGAGATTATAGAAACGATATACTATACCCCGACCGCCGTCCAGTGTTTCAAAGTCTGTCAACGAAATACCGCCCCTATAAAGCACGCCCACGCCGGTAAAACTCTCCGGCGCAATATCAACACACATGGAGTACCCAAGGAGACAAAACAGATCAAATAACACTTCCTGAAAACACACATCAGATTGGGAACCAAATCGTCGTAACGCAGCAAGCCGTAATGTAGAGCATATACTCTCAACATTTAGGGGAAACAGCGTATGTATCTGCATTAGTTAACACATAAAGGGTATGAAAGTAGAACTAGAGAAAATGTACGCATCAACTCCCGCTCTCCACAGCACCGGCAGGCAGCGGATAGGAAGGTACAACCGTAAATCCTCTTCACCGGAAGGTGCAGATTCCATGTTTCGTTTATTCGTCGCGACACAGCACGCTCAGGTTGAAAATATTGTTTCACGGAAGTGTAAGGGGGCTCATCGAGGTCCGCTGCAGGCAGGAGGCATCACTCAACAGATTGCGAGAAACACAACCAGGAGCGACGAACATCGTCATCAGGTAAAGAAGAGACAAGCAGCGGAGCGTCTGAAGCTTGCTGCATCCTCTGAGTAACGCGAAGAGAATCCGCATTAACCTGGTGCCCCGTTGTATTAGTCTGAGGAACAGATAACAGTTCATTGAAACACTGGAAAGGCAGAACAGTAGACGATGCCTCCGTTAAATCATCGGAACCCACCGCAACAGACGTGTCTACGTGTGGAGGAGACGACGGTGACGCAAAATTTATTTCATCATCAACAGAACCTGCCTCGTCATCCTTGGAGAAACTAAAATCGCAACTATCGGCAGTATTCAAAGTCTCACCACTGGAAGAAGCGCCCTCCACCATTACCTTCTCGGAGAGGCGAGATTGGGAAGGGGTGACTTCAGTATCTTTACCATCCTGAGATCGCCGGCGTCTAATTTGTGCTACTGGTGAACGCCAACCATTCTCTAAAGCTGGAGAAGTACTGATAGCAGATTGCGAAGACACTAATTCAGCTAATGTCATCGGACGACATTTTCATATGATGACTTTAAAACACTAACACGGGGGAGGGGACGACGGCGACATTGGATATAAGATTATCAATTTCACTACAGATGAAGTAGGTATCTTCTTAACCTACGTACGTAACATGAATCCGGTAACCAGAAACCTTCAGATGTGAAGCAACGTTCTTTGGACACAATTTTTGTACGGTTCGGATATCACATTAAACCCTAAGCGATGCTGAGCAGATCATCGTCACCCGCCCCCCCTACCCCCCCCCCCTCCCGACCCACCCCAAAGAAGCAACGCAGCCTTAAGAAACGAATCGTCCACTTCGGGTTGAAGTTGGTAAACTCTATCCGGAATGTACCTCATCGCCAAATTTGCAACGACTGGGGTAACGGAACCGTCGAGAGCTGCAAGATCACTAATTGTATCTGTTCTTTCGGTTATATCCGAAAGAAAAAATTCCATCTTCATATAGATAAGACTTACCGGCCGATGATGTTCTTCTGTGCGGATGCACTCGCTTTGCCCGAACTCCTACGGGAATCGGTAGATTGACCGCCGCGAGTAAAGTGCATAGAGGGTAAGGGCACTACAAATGTAGTGTGTGGACAGTAAGACGTAAGTGTGGGTCTCACGGGGAGCGTGCCAGAGATAAGTCCCTGCAGTCGCTCAGTCTGGTAAAGCGTTTGCCATGTAAGCAGCGGATCCCGGGTTCGAGTCCCGGACGGAGCACACATTTTCAACTGTCCCCGTTGATATTTATCAACGTGTGTAAGCAGCTAATGGTATGGTTTTCACTGTCATTTAATTCATGAGTCGCGCCGCTACAGAGGCGGAAGTAGAGACTAACTGCTCGCTCAACGCGCAAAACGGAACTATCTTCACTAGACCGTATGTATCACAAATTCACGGACTATCTCGGAGCGCTCCCCGACCGATTCACGTTCCTACCTAGCGCCATCTATCTGCAAACCACGTCCACGTCGTCCATACTCGCTAATTTTAAATAACTGCCGGTGGTCGAAACTAAATGTTCATCCGCATTGAATGTTGTGGATTAATTGCCTATAAAGGAGAATCAATTATATGAAAGCATGGTTGTTCTTTCGGAGATACTGTGTCTGGCACACATTTTCTCTCGTCGGCGCTGTTTACACACAAAGTCCCAATGTAGCTGGTATTATTAGTTCCTTCCCTTCCCTTTCTTCCCCCTCCCTCGAACACCCGTGAAGGGCAGTATACGTGTCGAATTACCGAACGTCCGTTATGCAAGTGAAGCTTCAATCACGGGATCCGCGAAAAGAAAGTCATAGAAATTCAACACCCGTAATACGCACAGAATACGGTTTTAATTTAATCTGCTAACCGAAATAACAGGAGTGATCAAACGCGTTTGGGAACATGTTGAAGATTAATAGAGGTTCTCGTTAACCACAGTTTGTAGCAAGGGACGTCTGAAGCAGGTCCTCCCCTCTGTTGCCAAGTCCCAAAGTAAGTTTGCGCTTACACAAAGAGTTTATCCAGCGCTTCTGGCCAATAAAGAGGTTTTGACACATTTGCTGATGAACTTAACCGAAGAAAATCAACTGACGCACGTGTGTCCCGTGGGCAAACACGTTCCTCCTATTGTTGTATCGGTACCGTCAGGCTATTTTTACGTCAACAGTCACTGCGTCTGCTGAAAGCTGAAGTAGTACTGGTATCATGATGTAAGATAGTGCGGTGATTGCTTTTTATCCCATATACAGGCAATAGAGCCAAATTTAGCCCTTTTCGATTCAACAGCTCTACATCAATTACTATCGACGTTACCTTTAGCGTTCTTCTGTAACGCTATGTGTGAATCTTATGTGTACCGGTTATAGCGCACGTTTG
Organism: Schistocerca serialis cubense; assembly: GCF_023864345.2. Taxonomy (NCBI): domain Eukaryota; kingdom Metazoa; phylum Arthropoda; class Insecta; order Orthoptera; family Acrididae; genus Schistocerca; species Schistocerca serialis. The sequence goes on from NC_064643.1 coordinate 188,689,536, forward strand.
ACTTCTCTACAATGCCACACTGCAGACAAATACTTTGGAAAATTCTTTTCTGACAGTTCAATTAATTATAAATGTTAACAAATTTGACTTAATTCGTTTCATTTTTACAGAAAAGCTTTCTTCTAACAATCATCATTTTATATCCTCTTTGCTTTTGTTGTTGTTTGTTAGTTTGGTGCTCAAACAGCAAAGCGTGTCAACTACCTTTAGTGTCTCCTTTCCTAGTGTAGTTCTCCAAGCATGAAGTGATTTCATTTGACACCTTTCCTTCACCCTTTTCTTACTCTTACTAATACCCAGCTTATAAAATGGAAACGATAGTGTCGTGAAAAGAGATTACAAAATGAAATCAGCAAAAGTAAACCAGAAGTACTGGAATGTAGTCGAATTAAAGTTGACGATGCTGACGGATTTAAACTATATAACTCTTTCTGGATATCAATAGGTTCAAGGGATAGTTTCAAAACTCTGTCAACCATAGGCTGAAAAAATTCTTTTTTGTATTGAGTGGATGACGAGAAGACGCGTTTATGATCACATCAGACGCAGAAGGTTTTCTGTAAATTGTGAAACAATGCTGACCACTGCAATTTGAGATTGTCAAATCGAGAAAATTTACACACCTATTATTCTCACATGCAGTTGTAAAAAATTAATTTCTGATGAAAACTTGTAAAAATGCTAGTGACAGCATCTAACTCTTCTTTGGGACCATTATATAAAATTATTGAGTCATCCACATATATTCTGAATAGAGAATTTTATTTTCTGTCTGTGGATTGCCTTTAAAAAACTGTAATTCAATAAAACTGACAAAACTCTCAGCCACAGTACTAGTTAAAGAACAGTCTATTGTCAGGTCTTTTTCTTTTTGGTAGTAAATTTTATTACAAAATGAAAAATAATTGAGACTTAGCGCATTATCCAATGCCTCTACAAACTCACCTATTTCATCTGTATTCATAATTGCATGCCATGGTAAATTCTCTCTAATGATGATGGTATCACTGAAGGGTCATTTGTGGACAAATTTTTAGTATTTAAAGAGTTAAATCTTCACCATCAGGAATGTCAATATTGTATATTGCTTGTTTTAACTCATAACTGCTTTTGACATTAAAATTATCCTCATGTACGTAAGGTGACTTTAAAATTTCATTTATTTTATTGTTCAGTTTATGTGTGGGACAATTTTTACAGATGAGTTAGCTGTATTGCCAAATCAGGCTCATGAAGCTTTAATTGCAGTCTTAACTTCAGTAGTTGCGCATTAATCATTTTAAATGACAGTTTCTCATGTGGCAAAATTAAATGACTATTTTCATCGATAAATTTTGTAATGTTGGTCTGAAATTTCGGGATAGAATCTCTATCATTCTCTACAATACCGTTTTCAGTAAAAAGCCACAATGTTTTGGAATTATAATCGTTCTCACTAACTACAGTCAGAGTATTGCTTTTATCCACTTTCCTTATTATAGCTCTTCCCTCTCTGAGTTCATTATTAATACTTTTGACAACTTTAGGTCGTGGTTATTGCTATGTCTACGTTTTTCAGCAGTGATAATGTCTTTAGTTTTCAACGCAATTTTGTGTATGTCAGATTTTGTAAGCTGGAAATCCTTGGTGGCTACTCTAACCTCAGTGACGATGTGTTTCACATTTGCATTATATAGTCTAGGAGTTAAATCATATTTTAATCTCTTGCTTAATAGTGATATTTCTGCGACTGTAAATTGAATATTAGTGAGGTTAACATCCTCGGGTAAAATTTAGCACATTAGTTTGATGTTCATTTAATACCTGGTGCTGCTGTTCAATAAGTGCAACAACTTCTTTACCGGGTATTTCAGAAATGGTTTTTTGTAAGAAATCAATTTTACCATCTATAATATAAAGTAACAGAGAAAGTTAAGGAAGAAACCTTTTTCCTTAAAGAAAGAAGTAATTTATACATCATATTATTTAGTGCCTCTTTTTTCTTAAAGGCGGCTCTAATCTCTGATTTCATCCACAAAATACTGCCTTTTTGTTGAACATAAGCGATAGTACAAGACCTAGATTTAGTGCTGACTTTAGCGTATTTCGGAATGATTGTTAACATGAATTTTTGTATTCAATTTCATATTTTTCATTCTGACCCCTCTACATTTCTTGAACATTCCAAGTACCCGGCTAGATAAGGAATTTAAAATTTCAGAAAGCATTCCAGACACTTCGGGATGATGATGGAATTGAAACAGAGGATGACGCGCGTAAAGCTGAAATACTAAACACCTTTTTCCAAAGCTGTTTCACAGAGGAAGACCGCACTGCAGTTTCTTCTCTAAATCCTCGCACAAACGAAAAAATGGCTGACATCGAAATAAGTGTCCAAGGAATAGAAAAGCAACTGGAATCACTCAACAGAGGAAAGTCCACTGGACCTGACGGGATACCAATTCGATTCTACACAGAGTACGCGAAAGAACTTGCCCCCCTTCTAACAGCCGTTTACCGCAAGTCTCTAGAGGAACGGAAGGTTCCAAATGATTGGAAAAGAGCACAGGTAGTCCCAGTCTTCAAGAAGGGTCGTCGAGCAGATGCGCAAAACTATAGACCTATATCTCTGACGTCGATCTGTTGTAGAATTTTAGAACATGTTTTTTGCTCGAGTATAATGTCGTTTTTGGAAACCCATAATCTACTCTGTAGGAATCAACATGGATTCCGGAAACAGCGATCGTGTGAGACCCAACTCGCTTTATTTGTTCATGAGACCCAGAAAATATTAGATACCGGCTCCCAGGTAGATGCTATTTTTCTCGACTTCCGGAAGGCGTTCGATACAGTTCCGCACTGTCGCCTGATGAACAAAGTAAGAGCCTACGGAATATCAGACCAGCTGTGTGGCTGGATTGAAGAATTTGTAGCAAACAGAACACAGCATGTTGTTATCAATGGAGATACGTCTACAGACGTTAAAATAACCTCTGGCATGCCACAGGGGAGTGTTATGGGACCATTGCTTTTCACAATATATATAAAAGACCTAGTAGGTAGTGTCGGAAGTCCCATACGGCTTTTCGCGGATGATGCTGTAGTATACAGAGAAGTTGCAGCATTAGATAATTGTAGCGAAATGCAGGAAGATCTGCAGCGGATAGGCACTTGGTGCAGGGAGTGGCAACTGACCCTTAACATAGACAAATGTAATTTATTGCGAATACATAGAAAGAAGGATCCTTTATTGTATGATTATAAGATAGCGGAACAAACACTGGTAGCAGTTACTTCTGTAAAATATCTGGGAGTATGCGTGTGGAACGATTTGAAGTGGAACGATCATATAAAATTAATTGTTGGTAAGGCGGGTACCAGGTTGAGATTCATTGGGAGAGTCGTTAGAAAATGTAGTCCATCGACAAAGGATGTGGCTTACAAAACACTCGTACGACCTATACTTGAGTATTGCTCATCAGTGTGGGATCCGTACCAGATCGGGTTGACGAAAGAGATAGAGAAGATCCAAAGAAGAGCGGCGCGTTTCGTCACAGGGTTATTTGGTAACCGTGATAGCGTTACGGAGATGTTTAACAAACTCAGGTGGCAGACTCTGCAAGAGAGGCGCTCTACATCGCGGTGTAGCTTGCTCGCCAGGTATCGAGAGGGTGCGTTTCTAGATGAGGTATCGAATATATTGCTTCCCCCTACTTATACCTCCCGAGGAGATCACGAATGTAAAATTAGAGAGATTCGAGCGCGCACGGAGGCTTTCAGACAGTCGTTCTTCCCGCGAACCATACGCGACTGGAACAGGAAAGGGAGGTAATGACAGTGGCACGTAAAGTGCCCTCCGCCACACACCGTTGGGTGGCTTGCGGAGTATAAATGTAGATGTAGGTGTAGATGTAGATGAGCAGAGCAGCGCTCGGTGTAAAATGCTAAAAATCAAATGAAAACAATCTCGATTTCGCTTTCAGATTTTTATTCCTTATCAAACTGTTTTGGCCCTTTCTTTAGGACATCTTCAGGCTTTTCCCCGTTGCAATCCAGTAACAATACATATTCAGTATAGAGGGGTGAAAATACGGCTAAATAACGTTTAGAATATAAGTAACAATAATTAAAAAGTACGACATTATACCCATTATAGCTTCTGGTGGCGGCAGACGGAGCAAAATCCGTAAAGTAAGGTTCAAATGGTTCTAAGCACTATGGGACTTGACCTCAAATGTTATCAGTCCCCTAGACTTAGAACTACGTAAACCTAACTAACCTAAGGACATCACACACATCCATGCCCGAGGCAGGATTCGAACCTGCGACCGTAGCAGCAGCACGGCTCCGGAATGAAGCGCCTAGAACCGCTCGGCCACAGCGGCCGGCAGAAGTAAGGCTGTCACTGCAGAATAAGGCAGCTTTAGTCGAGATTATATATTGTAAGCTCCACCCTATCATCTACAGCATTACCATCTCTAATATAAAGTAACAGAGAAAGTTAAGGAAGAAACCTTTTTCCTTAAAGATAGAAGTAATTTATACATCGTATTATTTAGTGGTGTGCTCTCTGCCGCCGTTGGATAAGCAGCTGCCAGCAGAAAGTCGTATACTCCTAGCTCACTTATTTGTTACATAGTTTAATTAATTTCTTTGTGTGTTTTTGGTACTTGCATTGTTTAATTCATAAATTTCGGCCGTATTATAGTATTTGAGAGTTGTAGCATCGCGTTTTAGTACCTGAATACTGTAAATTCGCGTAGTCGTCTGTCTTCCGTTTTTGTTTTGAACGGCCAGAGTCGGTTGGTCACAGCCAGTGTGCTCTCTGCCGCCGATGGATAAGCAGCTGCCAGCAGAAAGTCGTATACTCCTAGCTCACTTATTTGTTACATAGTTTAATTAATTTATTTGCGTGTTTTTGGAACTTGCACTGTTTAATTCATAAATTTCGGGCGTATTATAGTATTTGAGAGTTGTAGCATCGCGTTCTAGTACCTGAATAGTGTAAAATCACGTAGTCTCCTTCCGCCGCCGAGCACTGTGTCAGCAGTGCGCAAGTAGCAGCATTACTGCATTTACTAGGCAATCTTGTATTTTAATACCCGTTTAAATTTTGTGTCGATTTGTTTGTGCTCTCTGTAGATTAGTACAGACGTTCTTTGCACGACAGTTTTTAGCATGGATAGGGACTGCAACTGCTGTGTTCGGTTGCAGGCTGAGTTGGCACCCCTTCGCTCCCAGCTTCAGGCAGTGTTGGCTTCGGTCACACAGCTTGAGGCTGTTCCCAATGGGCATCACTGTGGGGGTCCGGATGGGGGTTTGTCGGGGACGGCCAGCTCGTTCCACGCATCCCCCGATCGGGCTACGACTGTGGCTGCCCGGGATACTGCCCACATTGAGGCTGATTCCTCACCTGTGGTAGAGTGGGAGGTCGTCTCGAGGTGTGGCAGGGGGCGAAAGACATTCCGGAGGGTTGAACGGAAGGCCTCTCCAGTTTGTCTGACGAACCGGTTTCAGGCGCTGTCTCAGGCTGATACTGATCTTCGGCCGGACATGGCTGCTTGTCCTGTTCCAGAGGTTGCCCCTCAGTCTGCAAGATCCGGGCGGTTGCAGAGGGTGGGCTTGCTGGTAGTTGGGAGCTCCAACGTCAGGCGCGTAATGGGACCCCTTAGGGATATGGCAGCAAGAGAGGGGAAGAAAACCAATGTGCACTCCGTGTGCATACCGGGGGGAGTCATTCCAGATGTGGAAAGGGTCTTTCCGGATGCCATGACGGGCACAGGGTGCACCCATCTGCAGGTGGTCGCTCATGTTGGCACCAATGATGTGTGTCGCTATGGATCGGAGGAAATCCTCTCTGGCTTCCGGCGGCTATCTGATTTGGTGAAGACTGCCAGTCTCGCTAGCGGGATGAAAGCAGAGCTCACCATCTGCAGCATCGTCGACAGGACTGACTGCGGACCTTTGGTACAGAGCCGAGTGGAGGGTGTGAATCAGAGACTGAGACGGTTCTGCGACCGTGTGGGCTGCAGATTCCTCGTCTTGCGCCATAGGGTGGTCGGGTTTCGGGTTCCACTGGATAGTTCAGGAGTCCACTACACGCAGCAATCGGCTACACGGGTAGCAGGGGTTGTGTGGCGTGGACTGGGCGGTTTTTTAGGTTAGATGGTCTCGGGCAAGTACAGAAAGGGCAACAGCCCAAAAGGGTGTGGGGCAAAGTCAGGACATTCGGGGACCAAGCAGCAATCGGTATTGTAATTGTAAACTGTCGCAGCTGCATTGTTAAAGTACCGGAACTTCAAGCGCTGATAGAAAGCACCGATGTTGAAATCGTTATAGGTACAGAAAGCTGGCTCAAGCCAGAGATAAATTATGCCGAAATTTTTACAATGGCACATGTGGTGTTTGGAAAGGATTGATTGCATGCGACCGGCGGTGGCGTGTTTGTCGCTGTTAGTAGTAGTTTAACCTGTAGTGAAGTCGAAGTGGATAGTTCCTGTGAATTATTATGGGTGGAGGTTACACTCAACAACCGAGCTAGGTTAATAATTGGCTCCTTTTACCGACCTCCCGACTCAGCAGCATTAGTGGCAGAACAACTGAGAGAAAATTTGGAATACATTTCACATAAATTTTCTCAGCATGTTATAGTCTTAGGTGGAGATTTCAATTTACCAGATATAGACTGGGACACTCAGATGTTTAGGACGGGTGGTAGGGACAGAGCATCGAGTGACATTATACTGAGTGCACTATCCGAAAATTACCTCGAGCAATTAAATAGAGTTTCTCTGCCTCGTGATGACTGGGTGTTGTGTGATGTCCTTAGGTTAGTTAGGTTTAAGTAGTTCTAAGTTCTAGGGGACTGATGAACATGGATGTTAAGTCCAATAGTGCTCAGAGCCATTTGAACCATTTTGAATTAAACAGAGAACCGACTCGTGGAGATAACATCTTGGACCTACTGATATCAAACAGACCCGAACTTTTCGACTCTGTAAGTGCAGAACAGGGAATCAGTGATCATAAGGCCGTTGCAGCATCTCTGAATATGGAAGTTAATAGGAATATAAGAAAAGAGAGGAAGGCTTATCTGTTTAGCAAGAGTAATAGAAGGCAGATTTAAGACTACCTAACAGATCAAAACGAAAATTTCTGTTCCGACACTGACAATGTTGAGTGTTTATGGAAAAAGTTCAAGGCAATCGTAAAATGCATTTTTGACAAGTACGTGCCGAGTAAAACTGTGAGGGACGGGAAAAACCTACCGTGGTTCAACAACAAAGTTAGGAAACTACTGCGAAAGCAAAGAGAGCTTCACTGCAGGTTTAAACGCAGTCAAAACCTCTCAGACGAACAGAAGCTAAACGATGTCAAAGTTAGCGTAAGGAGCTATGCGTGAAGTGTTCAGTGAATTCGAAAGTAAAATTCTATGTACCGACTTGACAGAAAATCCTAGGAAGTTCTGGTCTTACGTTAAATCAGTAAGTTGCTCGAAACAGCATATCCAGACACTCCGGGATGATGATGGCATTGAAACAGAGGATGACACGCGTAAAGCTGAAATACTAAACACCTTTTTCCAAAGCTGTTTCACAGAGGAAGACCGCACTGCAGTTTCTTCTCTAAATCCTCGCACAAACGAAAAAATGGCTGACATCGAAATAAGTGTCCAAGGAATAGAAAAGCAACTAGAATCACTCAACAGAGGAAAGTCCACTGGACCTGAAGGGATACCAATTCGATTCTACACAGAGTACGTGAAAGAACTTGCCCCCCTTCTAACAGCTGTGTACCGCAAGTCTCTAGAGGAACGGAAGGTTCCAAATGATTGGTAAAGAGCACAGGTAGTTCCAGTCTTCAAGAAGGGTCGTCGAGCAGATGCGCAAAACTATAGACCTATATCCTTGACGTCGATCTGTTGTAGAATTTTAGAACATGTTTTTTGCTCGAGTATAATGTCGTTTCTGGAAACCCATAATCTACTCTGTAGGAATCAACATGGATTCCGGAAACAGCGATCGTGTGAGACCCAACTCGCTTTATTTGTTCATGAGACCCAGAAAATATTAGATACCGGCTCCCAGGTAGATGCTATTTTTCTCGACTTCCGGAAGGCGTTCGATACAGTTCCGCACTGTCGCCTGATGAACAAAGTAAGAGCCTACGGAATATCAGACCAGCTGTGTGGCTGGATTGAAGAATTTGTAGCAAACAGAACACAGCATGTTGTTATCAATGGAGATACGTCTACAGACGTTAAAATAACCTCTGGCATGCCACAGGGGAGTGTTATGGGACCATTGCTTTTCACAATATATATAAAAGACCTAGTAGGTAGTGTCGGAAGTCCCATACGGCTTTTCGCGGATGATGCTGTAGTATACAGAGAAGTTGCAGCATTAGATAATTGTAGCGAAATGCAGGAAGATCTGCAGCGGATAGGCACTTGGTGCAGGGAGTGGCAACTGACCCTTAACATAGACAAATGTAATTTATTGCGAATACATAGAAAGAAGGATCCTTTATTGTATGATTACATGATAGCGGAACAAACACTGGTAGCAGTTACTTCTGTAAAATATCTGGGAGTATGCGTGCGGAATGATTTGAAGAGGAATGATCATATAAAATTCATTGCTGGTAAGGCGGGTGCCAAGTTAGATTCATTGGGAGAGTGCTTAGAAAATGTAGTCCATCAACAAAGGATGTGGCTTACAAAACACTCGTACGACCTATACTTGAGTATTGCTCATCAGTGTGGGATCCATACCAGATCAGGTTGACAGAGGAGATAGAGAAGATCCAACGAAGAGCGGCGCGTTTCGTCACAGGGTTATTTGGTAACCGTGATAGCGTTACGGAGATGTTTAGCAAACTCAAGTGGCAGACTCTGCAAGAGAGGCGCTCTGCATCGCGGTGTAGTTTGCTGCCCAGGTTTCGAGAGGGTGCGTTTCTGGATGAGGTATCGAATATATTGCTTCCCCCTACTTATACCTCCCGAGGAGATCACGAATGTAAAATTAGAGAGATTCGAGCGCGCACGGAGGCTTTCAGACAGTCGTTCTTCCCGCGAACCATACGCGACTGGAACAGGAAAGGGAGGTAATGACAGTGGCACGTAAAGTGCTCTCCGCCACCCACCGTTGGGTGGCTTGCGGAGTATAAATGTAGATGTAGATGTAGATTACTTCATTGACAACCAATCATGCGTGAGATACGCTACATTGACTGGTTCAGTGGAATTTATAATAAAAATAGCTACAGAAAGAAATACAATAATTACATGCATAACATTTTAAGTGTCTGATCCTATCATAATTTAAGTAAGAGAAACGAAATGACAGACATGCTGCAATCGCTGTTGTGTGTAGACTGCCCCCTGTGGGCATTTTTATGTATTCACTGTAGCAAAGACAGTTATATTTGGCTGCTATGTAGAATTGTTAGTTGCAATGCAGCGAGGCCCACCGCAGACACCATGGTAGAGAACAGAACGCTGAGGAGGAAGCGGATGTCTAGAGATTTCGAAGTCGATTTTCGTGCTTCAGGTTTGCTCGACGGTAGTAGCGAAGAGTGACTGCCCCAACATGGCCTCCAGTGGTCAGAATGAACCTCTTAAGCGACCACTTGCACGGAATGTACATTACTGCCAAAGATCCTGGTTATAAACTTGGACGATTAAGCCGTTTATTCTGACCACTGGAGGCCATATTGTACAGTCAGTCTTAACTACTACCCACGAGCAAAATTGAAGCACAAAAATCGACTTCCAAGTCACCGGAAATACGCTGCATTCTCAGCGTTCCGTCGTCTTCCATGGTGTCCGTACTGCGTCTCGCTGCAGTGCAACTGTCGATACTGGCAAGCCATTGCTACAGCAACCAAATATAGATGTCTCTGCTGCAGTGAGTACATACAAATGCCCACAAGGGGCAGTCTGCACACAACAGGATTACAGAATGCCATTCACTTTGTTTCTTTTCCTTAAATTAACTATGATGGGATTAGACGCGTAAAGTTGTATGTAATTTTTGTACGTATTTCTGTGTCTATTTTTCTTATAAATTCTACTAAACCAATTAATATACTATATCCCAAGCATAATTGGTTGTCAAAGATAGAATTCTGTAGGTGGTGGGCGGAGATTACGGTATATAATCTCGAATAAAGCTACCTAATTCAGCAGTGACATCCTTACTTCTAAGGATTTCATTCCGTCTGCCGCCACCAGCAGCCACAATGGGTACAACACCATATCTTTTAGTTATCAAAGCTTATATTTTAGACGTTGTTTAGCAGTATTTTCATCCCTCTATACTGAATATGTATTATTACTGGATTGCAGCGGGGAAAAACCTGAGGATGGTCTGAGGAAAGGGCTGAAACCGGTTGCTAACGAATAAAAATCTGAAAACGCCATCAAAACTGTTTTTATTTGACTTTTCGCAATTTATGCCGTTCGCTCCTTCGCTCCAATTACAGAAAGCTTTCTCATCTTTTTTGTTATGGCTCTCTTCTGCTGTTTGAAAATTGTATTCATATTTTGTGCATTTGTTCGCCAGAGGATAATACCATAGCTAAGAACTGAGTGTACATATGCATAGTATGTAAACAAAAGACACTGTTACACACTGATGTCAGGCCTCTAAGTCAAGTGCACGACATTTTGTTTGCAAGTATGTTTGTACTTTCACAGCACTTCAACTGAGAATCAATATCCATTCCTAGAAATTTTGCGCTTCTTACACAGTCTTTGGAGGCACCATGTACACTTAATTTCACAGTTTCAATTTTTCTCTTCGAAGTGTAATTCATGGCGCTAATTTTCTTTATGCTCATTTTCATTCTGATGCTTACTGACCAACTGTAAACTTTCTTGAGGTTTAGGGTTTCTTTTGGTTTCTCTGGAAGGAGTGCTCTTGTTCTCTCAGTGGCTATAATATTTTTGTCATCAACAAAGATAACAAAGGTAATTTGTTCTCCATGACTAACAATAATGCAACCCTGAGAATCTCCTATCTTAATGTGTTTTGGTACTGACAAATGTGTTACTAAAAGTTTGGATTTATTTGAGTCATTTGTTATTTTTACTCTTTAGACCTTATCTGCTAGATATGATCGGAACCTATCATTAACTACCCTTGTAACTCCTAACGATTCTATCTTGATCTTAGAATCCTGTTCTCAGCTGTACCAAAAGCTTTAGAAAGATCTAAAAATATGCCAGTGACCGACTCATCGTTGTCAAGTGCATCAGATATCACTTTCGTGAATTCTACTATGGCTGTTTCCACACTTCTACCACTTGGGGCACAAAACTATGATTCACTTAGTTGGTATCTATTCAAGTAATTCATTAATCTGTCTTTCATAATTAGTTATATTATTTTTGAGTATTGTAACCGTGGGAAAATGGGTCAGTTATTTTTTATGTCTTCTGCACTACCTTTCCTTAGCAGAGGTGCAACTGTTGCTTATTTTAAATAGTCTTGAAATTTTCCTGATGTGAAGAATTCATTTATTGTGTTTTTAAGGAAGCCTGGGTGCGCTTTATGAGCTGTCTCTGTACAAATACTACTGGTTTCAGGCACTGTGGTTCTTAGTAACATCACTGCACTTATTACATAGTTGTTTACAGGTGTTCTGTTTGTTTTTTAAATTTTTTTAACTTCTGTGGAGTAGTTGAAAAATAGTCATTCACATAATTTGCTAGTTGTTGAGTCTCAGTTATTACTTTATCCCCCAACCTTGTGAGTCTGTTCTTATGGCTTCGTTTGTCTCTGTCCCTGTTTCCTTATGAATGGCATTGCTTTTATCCTCTGCTGTGTATGTTATTTTCTCATGAAATGACTTTTTTGGAGGATCAGCAGCTTCCTATATTTTTGCACTTGTGATAAAAATTATGAGTATTTTTCATGGAACTAGCGTATTTTAGGATTTCGGAGGCTTTCATAATACGTGCTGCTATATGGCTGCTATTGTATATGTCTTTACGAAGTTCAGTTTAAATAATGTCAAGAATACAACGAATTTAACTTCCACGCTGGTTACTCTACACAGTTCATGCCAGCTATGATTTGCCAGTTATTTTGAAATATCTTGTCTTTTGATTTGGTAAATGTGTTTTGTAGACCTGCAGCTTAGGGAATTGTTCTAGACGCGATTTTATTGCTATTTTTAGACAGAAATAATGATATTCTAACATCTTTTAAAGCTAAGTTACATCTTTGCCCTTCCATATTTGTAGGCATATGTTCAATTGCTGATGCAGTCACTGTAGTAACCGTTGATGCGCTATTGACTGAAAAGGCATAGCCTAGTACAGAAGTGAAACGTGGATCACAAGCAGCCCAGGCAAGGAGAGAATACAAGCTTTTGAAATGTAGTACGGCAGCAAAATGCTGATGATCAGGTGGGTAGATCGCCTAACTGAAGAGGAGGTTCTGAATCGAATTTGGGAGAAAAGAAATTTATCGTGCAACTTGACTAAAAGAATGAATCGAATGGGAAGACACATCCTGAAGTAACAAGATATAGTCAGTATGGTACTGGAGGCAAGTGTGGAGAGTGAAAGTTGTAAAGAGGGAGACCTATACAGGAATGCAGTAAGACGGGTTAACTGGATATATGTTACATGGTTATTCAGAGCTGTAGGACCTTGCACAGGATGGACTAGCGTTGAGAATTCCGTCATACCAGTCTATAACAAAAACTACAAGAACCTCTTATTAAGACACTATTCTTTCCATTAAACTAGAGTTCCAAATCTTTTGCCATCTCTGAGAGAAGTAACGTTAAAAGCTTTAATTTCTTCTCCAGGAACTTGAAATATCTGCTTGGTTTCCTTAACTGCTTGCTCTATGGTTGTCAAACAGTGACCTGCAGTCCACCTGTTGCCCAAATGGAATATTTGTGCAGCCTGCGGTTCTCAGCCATATTTTATAATAATATGCATTTGTCAACTGACAGCCAAACCCAAAAACGTCAACTAACCCCAGCTGTTGCATACGACTTCGTACACAATGGTAAACAGGGGAGGGCTACAGAGTCATGTGATAACTGTCCTCGTAGGAAAGCTGGATAGGAACATAAATGATCAGTGAGCAAGTTAACACACTAAACAGAAGGTTTACTTAACTTGTATTTCTCCAACTGCAAGAAAACTGTCAGAAATAATTAAGTAAGAAACAAGAGTCCAGCTATCAAAATGTCTCTCTGTACCAAAGCGCAAACTATGAGATGTGACCAGGAAGATTCTCCATAGCATCACGTTACGTAGAGAATCTGTGTGCGAGTGGGCTGAGCCATTTCTGCTGGCCCTCCTACATTTCAGTGGCAGAGGGCGCTCAGAGATCTACATCTACATCTACATGATTACTCTGCAATTCACATTTAAGTGCTTCGCAGAGTGTTCATCGAACCACAATCATACTGTCTCTCTACCATTCCACTCCCGAACAGCGCGCGGGAAAAACGAACACCTAAACCTTTCTGTTCGAGCTCTGATTACTCTTATTTTATTTTGATGATCATTCCTGCCTACGTAGGTTGGGCTTAACAAAATATTTTCTCATTCGGAAGAGGAAGTTGGTGACTGAAAATTCGTAAATAGATCTCTCCGCGACGAAAAACGTCTTTGCTTTAATGACTTCCATTCCAACTCGCGTATCATATCTGCCACACTCTCTCCCCTATTACGTGATGACACAAAACGAGCTGCCCTTTTTTGCACCCTTTCGATGTCTTCCGTCAATCCCACCTGGTAAGGATCCCACACCGCGCAGCAATATTCTAACAGAAGACAAACGAGTGTAGTGTAAGCTGTCTCTTTAGTGGACTTGTTGCATCTTCTAAGTGTCCTGCCAATGAAACGTAACCTTTGGCTCGCCTTCCCCACAATATTATCTATGTGGTCTTTCCAACTGAAGTTGTTCGTAATTTTAACACCCAGGTACTTAGCTGAATTGACAGCCTTGAGAATTGAACTATTTATCGAGTAATCGTATTCCAACGGATTTCTTTTGGAACTCATGTGGATCACCTCACACTTTTCGTTGTTTAGCGTCAACTGTCACCTGCCACACCATACAGCAATCTTTTCTAAATCGCTTTGCAACTGATACTGGTCTTCGGATGACCTTACTAGATGGTAAATTACAGCATCATCTTCGAACAACCTAAGAGAACTGCTCAAATTGTCACCCAGGTCATTTATATAGATCAGGAACAGCAGAGGTCCCAGGACGCTTCCCTGGGGAACGCCTGATATCACTTCAGTTTTACCCGATGATTTGCCGTCTATTACTACGAACTGCGACCTTCCTGACAGGAAATCACAAATCCAATCGCACAACTGAGACGATACCCCATAGGCCCGCAGCTTGATTAGAAGTCGCTTGTGAGGAACGGTGTCAAAAGCTTTCCGGAAATCTAGAAATACGGAATCAACTTGAGATCCCCTGTCGATAGCGGCCATTACTTCGTGCGAATAAAGAGCAAGAACGATGTTTTCTGAAACCATGCTGATTACGTATCAATAGATCGTTCCCTTCGAGGTGATTCATAATGTTTGAATACAGTACATGCTCCAAAACCCTACTGAAAACCGACGTCAGTGATATAGGTCTGTAGTTCGATGGATTACTCCTACTGCCCTTCTTAAACACTGGTGCGACCTGCGCAACTTTCCAGTCTGTAGGTACAGATCTATAGGTGAGCGAGCGGTTGTATATGATTGCTAAGTAGGGAGCTATTGTATAAGCGTCATCTAAAAGGAACCTAATCGGTATACAATCTGGACCTGTTGACTTGCCCGTATCAAGCGATTTGAGTTGCTCCACAACCCCTAAGGTATCTACTTCTAAGAAACTCATGCTAGCAGCTGTTCGTGTTTCAAATTCTGGAATATTCCATTCGTCTTCCCTGGTGAAGTAATTTCGGAAAACTGCGTTCAATAACTCCGCTTTAGCGGCACAGTCGTCGGTAACAGTACCATCGGCACTGCGCAGCGAAGGCATTGACTGCGTCTTGCCGCTTGTGTACTTTACATACGACCAGAATTTCTTCAGATTTTCTACAAAATTTCGAGACAATGTTTCATTGTGGAACCTATTAAAGGCATCTCGCATTGTAGTCCGTGCCAAATTTCACGCGTCTGCAAATTTTAGCCAATCTTCGGGATTTCGCGTTCTTCTGAACTTCGCATGCTTTTTTCGTTGCCTCTGCAACAGCGTTCGGACCTTTTTTCTGTACCATGGGGATCAGTTCCATCTCTTACCAATTTATGAGGTATGAATCTCTCAATTGCTGTTGCTACTATATCTTTGAATTTGACCCACATCTCGTCTACATTTGCATAGTCAGTTCGGAAGGAATGGAGATTGTCTGTTAGGAAGGCTTCTAGTTATACTTCATCCGCTTTTTTAAATAAAATTATTTTGCGTTTGTTTCTGGTGGATTTGGAAGAAACGGTATTGAGCCTAGCTACAAAGACCTTGTGATCACTAATCCCTGTATCAGTCATGATGCTCTCTATTAGCTCTGGGTTGTATGTGGCTAAGAGGTCAAGTGTGTTTTCGCAACCATTTACAATTCGCGTGGGTTCGTGGACTAACTGCTCGAAATAATTTTCGGAGAAAGCGTTTAGGGCAATCTCGGAAGATGTTTTCTGCCTACCACCGGTTTTGAACAAGTATTTTAGCCAACATATCGAGGGAAGGTTGAAGTCCCCAACAACTATAACCGTATGACTGGGGTATTTATTTGTTACGAGACTCAAATTTACTCTGAACTGTTCAGCAACTATATCACCGGAGTCTGGGGGTCGGTAGCCAATTATTAACTTAGTTCGGCTGTTAAGTATAACCTCCACCCGTACCAATTCGCACGGAGTATCTACTTCGACTTCACTACAAGATAAGCGACAGACACAAACACTCAACCACTAATTATGCCTAATCTATCTTTCCTGAACACCGTCTGAGACTTCGTAAAAATTTCTGCAGAACTTATTTCAGGCTTTAGTCAGCTTTCTGTACCTATAACGATTTCAGCTTCTGTGCTTTCTATTAGGGCTTGAAGCTCAGGGACTTTCCCAGCACAACTATAACGATTTACAACTACAATTCCGACTGTTCCTTGATCCAAGCACGTCCTGTATTTGCCATGCACCCTTTGAGATTGCAGCCCACCCCGTACTTTCCCGAGGCCTTCTAACCTAAAAAACTGCCCAGTCCACGCCACACAGCCTCCGCTACCCGTGTAGCCGCCAGCTGCGTGTAGTGAACTCCTGACCTATTCAGTGGAACCCGAAACCCCACCACCCTACTGCGCAAGTCAAGGAATCTGCAGCCAACACGGTCGCAAAACCGTCTGAGCCTCTGATTCAGACCCTCTACCCGGCTCTGCACCAAAGGTCCGCAGTCGGTTCTGTCAACGATGCTGCAGATGGTGAGCTCTGCCTCCATCTCGTAAGCAAGACCGGCAGCCTTCACCAAATCAGATAGCCGCTGGAATCCAGAGAGAATTTCCTCAGATCCAAAGCGACACACGTCATTAGTGCCGACATGTGCCACCACCTGCAGCTGGCTGCACCCTGTGCTCTTCATGGCATCCGGAAGTACCCTTTCCACATCAGGAATGACTCCAACCGGAATGCACACGGAGTGCACACTGGATTTCTTCCCCTCCTTAGCCGCCATATCCCTAAGGGGCCCCATTACGCGCCTAACATTGGAGCTCCCAAGTACCAATAAGCCCACCCTCTGTGATTGCCCGGACCTTGAAGGCTGAGAATCATCCTCTGAAACAGGGCAGGCAGCTGCATCTGGCTCACCCTGAGACAGTACCTGAAACCTGTTTGTCAGACGCACCGGGGAGACTTTCTGATCAGCCTCCGGGGACGTCTTTCGCTGCCTGCCACGCCTTGGAACGACCTCCCAATCAACCATAGGCGAGGGCTCAGCCCCACTGCGGGCAGCAACCGGGGCAACCACAGCGGTAGACCGATCTGGGGACAGACGGGACGAGGTTGACCTCCTCGTGATACCCAAGTCCGGCTCCCCACTGTGGTGCCCACTGGTAACAGCCTCAAGCTGCATGACCGAAGTCAACGCCGCCTGCAGCTGTGAATGAAGGGATGCCAACTCAGCCCTCACCTGAACACAGCAATCACAGTCCCTGTCCATTCTAATCGATGCTGAACAACAGTTACTGAAACACGAATCCGTGCCTAGATAACGCAAGGGAATCACGCAAAGAATGTATGGACTAACCTGTACAAATGCCCAACGACTGCGCTACAATCTGCCTGAATTTACGGTTACAGTAACTAAAACTCGAAATTACACCTCCTATACGAAACTCACACGCAATGTAAGTAAGAATCTACGAAGCAAACACAGAAAAGAAGCTATATACGTATCTTTCAGCGCTGTAGATGTGCACCAACTGGCGCTGCTAGAGGCGTGGCTCAGCAGGTATGCTCCATTGGGTCCGCCAGATCCCGCACGACCATAGTTGACGTCTGACGGAAACTTCACTTCCATTGCTGTGACAGCTGTGGGATAGCGTTGATATTTGATATGACATAATCAGATTCTTAAGACCGTAGTTCCATGGTCAGTAACAAACAAAACTAATTCAAGATGCACTAGTATATTAAGATGTGTTCAATTTTAATTGAGATTTGTGAATTCAGTGGTGAGCTAAGTAAAGTCTGACACTTACCTGAAGGGCGAAGGCTAAGTAGCGTGGCCATTGCAGAGCTAAGAAGATGTGAGAGGGGAAATATTTTATTGTTCATCTTCCAGTTCTGACAACTCAGAGTCGTATGTACCTCGTACCAATCAGTTGCTATTGTGTAAACGAAAAGTATGTAACATGGACTCATAAATAGCCATTATAGATACGTTACATACTTCTACCAAGGAATATGAAATTAAATTTAGACTGTTGTAATACTTTGGAATGAGTAGAAGAAAAATGACATTCAAAACGTTTAGTAAATATCTGCGATTGTTTCCCATATTACACAATGCTTTTAAATACGAGTGCAATTACTGTTACAACTCAGTTACTCATCCGCTCACACAGAGAACACGACAGTACCTCGTCATGCAATTACAGTATCTCAACTTTGGGGTCACGACTGGTGGCAGCAATCTGAAACAGAGAACAATCGACACCAAGTGGTCAAAACAGTGCCCACTTTTAGATCAGTACTTGCTGGTTGGCGGCAAACTTCGAGTTCCCTTACTAAAACCAGTCTGTTGGGAGCTAAGAACATACTACCTTATGTAGATAAAATTTTTTTCACTAGATTGGAGGGCTGGTTTATTTCAAAAAGAGAACAGTCTTGGTTGCAAAATAAAGATTATTTAATAATACGTTTCATCCTTTTGGGGCATCATCATATATCATTTGTCAAAAAAAAGTTGAGAAACGGCATGTACCTTATACGGGTCTGTGGATGCAGGTGTGTTTAGGGTCCATGCCGCATCTCAAAGATTTTTGACGAATGTTTCTTTGCAGAATACTACGTAATCTGATGATGCCTCAAAAGGATGTAATGTGTTCATAAATAATCATTATTATTTAGCAACCAACACTGTTTTATTTTTGAAATTTATGTACGTTACGAATTAATAAGAAAGTTTGACGACCGCTGATGTAGACAGAGAATAACATTGGGGATAGACTACCACCCTGTCGGACTGCTATCTCGACTACCGCCTTCCTTTACTGTGGGTACGACTGCTGTAAATGCTGGTTTGTTTCTGCACGATTTTTA
This sequence comes from Schistocerca serialis cubense, assembly GCF_023864345.2. Classification (NCBI taxonomy): domain Eukaryota; kingdom Metazoa; phylum Arthropoda; class Insecta; order Orthoptera; family Acrididae; genus Schistocerca; species Schistocerca serialis. The sequence goes on from NC_064643.1 coordinate 188,708,308, forward strand.
AAAAAAACAAACTAGAACGACGTGCTCGGATGAAAAACGGTATAAGATAGGGATGTAGTTTTTCGGCGTACAGTTCAATCTGTACATCGAAGAACAAAGATGGAACTAAAAGAAAGGTTTAGGAGCAGAAATAAAATTCTAGGTGAGAGGACATCAACGATAATATTCGCTGATGACATTGCTATTCTGAGTGAAAGTGAAGAATAATTACATGATCTGTTAAATGAAATGAACAGTCCAGTGAGCACAGAATAGGGACTGAGAGTAAATCTAAGAAAGACGAAAGTAATGAGAAGTAGCAGCAACGAGAACAGCGAGAAATTTAACATCAGAATTGACCATCACGAACTAGATGAAGTTAAGGAGTTCTGCTACCTAGGCAGCAAAATAACCCATGTAGGACGGAACAAGGAGGACTTATAAGGCAGACTGTCTGGGGCAAAGATGGCAATCCTGGACAAGAGAAGTCTACTAGAATCAAATATAGGCCTTCATTCGAGGAAGAAGTTTCTGAGAATGTAAGTTTGGAGCATAGCACTGTATGGTAGTGAAACATGGACAGTGGGAAAAACGGAACAGAGGGCATCGATGCATGCAGACGAATGTTGAAAATCAGGTTGACTGATAAGGTAAGGAATGAGAAGGTTCTGTGCAGAATTGGAGAGGAAAGGAATATGTAGAAAACACTGACAAGGAGAAAGTACAGGATAATAGGACATGTGTTAAGATATCAGGGAATGCGTTCCATGGAACCAGAGGGAGCTGTAGAGGGCAAAAACTGTAGACGAAGACATAGAGACAGGGTTGTAGCCTCTCCCCGATGTTATTCAATCTGTATATTGAGCAAGCAGTAAAGGAAACAAAAGAAAAATTCGGAGTAGGTATTAAAATCCATGGAGAAGAAATAAAAACTTTGAGGATCGCCTATGACATTGTAATTCTGTCAGAGACAGAAAAGGACATGGAAGAGCAGTTGAACGGAATGGACAGTGTCTTGAAAGGAGGATATAAGATGAACATCAACAAAAGTAAAACGAGGATAATGGAATGTAGTCGAATTGAGTCGGGTGATGCTGAGGGAATTAGATTAGGAAATGAGACACTTAAAGTAGTAAAAGAGTTTTGCTATTTGGGGAGCAAAATAACTGATGTTGGTCGAAGTAGAGAGGATATAAAATGTAGACTGGCAATGGCAAGGAAAGCGTTTCTGAAGAAGAGGAATTTGTTAACATCGAGTATAGATTTAAGTGTCAGGAAGTCGTTTCTGAAAGTATTTGCATGGAGTGTAGCCATGTGTGGAAGAGAAACATGGACGATAAATAGTTTGGACAAGAAGAGAATAGAAACTTTCGAAATGTGGTGCTACAGAAGAATGCTGAAGATTAGATAGGTAGATCACGTAACTAATGAGGAGGTATTGAATAGAATTGGGGAGGAGTTTGTGGCACAACTTGACAAGAAGAAGGGACCAGTTGGTAGAGCATGTTCTGAGGCATCAAGGGATCACAAATTTAGCATTAGAGGGCAGCGTGGAGGGTAAAAATCGTAGAGGGTAGACCAAGATATGAATACACTAAGCAGTTTCAGAAGGATGTAGGTTGCAGTAGATACTGGGATATGAAGAAGCTTGCACAGGATAGAGTAGCATGGAGAGCTGCATCAAACCAGTCTCAGGACTGAAGACCACGACAACAACAACAAGTCTATGACGTATCGAAAAATGTGTAACCTTTTGTATTTCATGGAGGCCCGCCTACAGGAGATGATCGGTGTTGCAGATGCACTGCCCGGCATTTGAATAAAACGCTGTGCACTGGACGCCGCGGCGATATCCGCTGGTTCCGGACGTATTTGCTTCACCACCCACCCCGGTGGCGGCTGCGAGCGGCTGTTTGTCGGCGTGGCGCGGCCGTGTTGTCTCGCTGAATTACTGACGGCTGATGGTAATTGCAGCGCACACGGCGGCAGTTTGCGAGCGCAGGGCGAGCGCCGCCACCCGTGTGTGCGCGTATGTGTGTGTGTGTGTGTGTGTGTGTGTGTGTGTGTGTGTGTGTGTGTACGCGAGTGCGTACGCGTACGGAGGCCGGCCATTTGCGGGGCCGACACTTTTCGATAAACACCGCCCGGCCTCTAAGTGATCAGCATTGCAAACAGGTACTCCGTAAATAACGCGACAGCGGATAACCACATCACTACTTGCACTCCTGTTGCCAAACGGAGCATCTGAGCACGTAGGAGTGTTCTGAAATTTCAGTCCGCCATTCTGATGAATGAAATATGTTACTGTAAAATAAAGTACGAATAATAAATTGCATTGTACTTTTTGCACACCGATCGGGATGCGTTGCCGGAGAATTCACTCCACTCTCTCCACGAGTACGAACTATGCAACATCGAGGGATGAGGTTGCTAGGGAACGGGGATGAGGAGGGGGAAAATTTTACACCTATCTACTAGACAGCCTTTACACTATCTGTTTCTTTAACTGACTCATATGCAAAGCATATTTCAATACGTGATCTGATAATGTAATTACTCAGATTCCAAATGGCTCTAAATTCAAATGGCTCTGAGCACTATGGGACTTAATATCTGAGGTCATCAGTCCCCTAGACATAGAACTATTTAAGCCTAACTAAACTAAGGACATCACACACATCCATGCCAGAGGCAGGATTCGAACCTGCGACCGTAGCAGCAGCGCGGTTCCGGACTGAAGCGCCTAGAACCACTCGGCCACAACGGCCGGCACTCATATTCCACCTCTACCGAATTATTCATACAGTCTGACTATATATATGTTCCAGTAAAATTAGGCCAAAGGATGAAGCAATACTGGAAGAAACGTATTAACTGTTGTACTACTGTGAACCAACTTGTACGACGGCTATTCAGAAAGTAAGGTCCGATCGGTCGTGAAATGGAAACCCCAATGAAAAACCGATGAAGCTTTGCACAGGTGTGTTCGTCAGTATCTCTGGTATGCCCGTCGATCGTGTCAAGTCCCTTTTTCAGTTCTGAGCGCACAGTGTGCACGTAAAGGTACCTAGATAAATAGTGTCTCCTGCCAAGTATGAGGGCCTGGTGAGCGATTTCGCTTGATGGCATGCACCCCATGTAATTTAACTGTCATGCGTTTCCTTCTTCGTGACAATTCTCGGCTGCACGCATCAGAGGCAATGAAGATGCTCCTGCAGCGTTTTCGATGGGAGAGCCACTGGCTATCAAGATTCTTCCATACACAGTGAACTGTAGACTAGCGTAGAGAACTGACAATTTACAGGTGCGTGCCTTCTGTGTATTGGAAAGCTGATCCAACACTACGAAAAATGTCTAAGTCGCAGCAGCGACTATGTAGAGAGGTATTTGGAAGGTGTAGCTAACTGTTGCAAAGAAAACATTTTTGATTTTCACTGTATTTTCCGAATAGGACTCGTATTATCATTTCACTAGATGTAATTAGGTCCTAGTTTCACTGATCTGAACACAACTTTCTTCCAAAATAGGTACTGGTGGGTTCTCATGTTCTGACGGAAATAGAATATTAATTACCGTATTTCATTGAAAATACTATCACTTATTCTACGATCCTCTCTCTAATCACAAAATACTCTCTAGCACGTCTATTTTTTTTGAGTCATCAGTCTTCTGACTGGTTTGCTTCAGCCCACTTCAAGTTCCTCTCCTGAGCCAACCTTTTCATCTCAGAGTAGTCCTTGCAACCTACGTCCTTAATTATTTGTTGAATATATTCTAATCTCTGTCTTCCTCTACGGTTTTTAAACTGCACTGCTTCGTATAGTACCATGGAAGCGATTTCCTGATGTCTTAACAGATCTTTCATCCTGTCCCTTCTTCTTCTTTTCCATATATTCCTTTCCTCACCGATTCTGTAGAAAAGCTCCTCATTTCTTACCTTATCAGGACACCAAATTTTCAACGTTCTTCTGTAGCACCACATCTCAAATGCTTCGATTCTCTATTGTTCCGGTTTTTCTATAGTCCATGCCTCTCTACCATAGAGTACTGTTCTTCAAACGTACATTTTCAGAAATTTCTTCCTCAAATTGAGGCCTATTTTGATACCAGCAGACTTCATTTTGCCAGGAATGCCTCTTTGCCTGAGATTGTCTTCTTTTTATGTCCTCTTCCCTCCATATGTCATGGGTTATCTTGCCGCCTAGGTAGCATAATTCCGTAACCTCGTTCGTGACGGCCAATTCTGATGTTAAGTTTCCCGCTCTTCTCATTTAAGCTACTCATTACTTTCCTCTTTCTTCGATTTACTCTCAGTCCATATTTTATGCTGATTAGATTGTCCATTCCAGTCATCTAATCCTGTAATTCCTCTTCTCTTTCATCCAGGATAGCAAATACATCAGAGAATCCTATCACTGGTATCGTTTCATGTTACCAGCGCTAAAGGTCAAGGAAATTAATTACCAGGCACTCTTGGAAACGAAGTTAAATCATGAACACGTGGGATATCAAATGACAAACCAGATGTCACAAGTTAGTTACTCTGGAAAACGGTTTGCAAAAAGAAACTTTAATATATAGTAAAATGAGTGGTGCAAATTTATCATTAACTTGTCCCAGTAAAAATTGTCCTTAGAATGTACAGTATCTAACGTCTCTAAAATTTGTCCTTGTGGATGCCACATACCACGGCACCTAAACTGCAAACGGAAGCAACAATTTTCAGAGCGATGGAGTAACATTACCTGATACAGCAACGATCTCCGACAAGCAGTGGCAAGAGTACCTCTTCACGCTACCCTTCGAAATAGTAACCAGTTTCATCAATTCTTACTAACGCTACCCTTTACTGACCAAGAGGACGCATTTGGTGAATACAGACCTCCGAAAATTTCGGTCGATACGCTAGATTGTTGTGCGCGGCAGTCAAATAGGTGGTTATATCGCTTGCCTCAACCCACGAGAGGTGGAAGGCTTGGTAATATCGCAGACTCCATTGACAGCCTGGCGAAATATCGGGATCTGGCGTGATTATAGTATTGAGTTGGCAGGGCAAATAAATCTCAAGGACTCTGAACATCAATGATGAGACGTGCCCTATGACCGGTCTCATCTATTATCACCATATCGGAATTGATGTTACTGCTTTGCAGCTTAACATAAACTTGATACGGCCTAATGTAAACACCAAAACTGAACGTGTGGACTTAACAAAATACTAGTTAAGCAGCTTTTCACTACTTCAACAAAGGTTGTGGAACCAGCCTAATCCATACATGAAGGAACTAAAAATTAGGTTATTTAGAGAATAACAATCTTTAGGGTTTAGCAATGATAATACTGAGTGCATCAATCTGACCTTTAATTCGTGACTCTCTGTGCTTTGGAAAAGTGGAGAGAGATATTAAATTGACGGAATTTTTGCGACTTGGAATAATTTCGGTATACATGCCAAAAGTTTAACCCGGCGAGCTCAGAGTGAATAGGTCAACTTGGGATGGATGTGCCACTTGGAATGTCAACGTGGCGTACCGCCAATGTAGCGGTAGACAGGACAGTAGGCGAGTATTGCCACACAACCTCTGAGTACGGAAAGTCAGACACCGTAACACAACATAACAGGGCAGTATGAAGTAACATTCTGTAACTTAAAGCGTGAAGCAAAAGTCAAACGCTCCACGAAGACTCAAACTCGACGACCCAGAATAATCACTGAACCACCACATGAGGCAACGAACGCTGACGAAACCAATAAACGAGGGAAAATGCACCCAGATTATTTAAACCACATTCAGTCGTGTGGCCGTTCTTGTCCATGTCGTCAGAACCACAAAGATTGTCTGTCTACTGAGTTTCATTGAAACCATAACGAGCTGATAGAAGATGGTTTACCGGCTGCCCGCTTGCTGACTTCAGCACCGTGATGCAGCCAACCTGATGTAAACTATAGCTGTGGTCTGGCGTAGCTGCCTACTGGGTTATCACGGGTGAGAAGAAGGCTACTGTGCTGCAGGTCCTGCTCCCATCAAGGGTCAGTCACACATGATCTACAAGTTGTCGCTCCCACATCATCCAGGCATGGCACAGCCACACAGCCCCTGACCGACTCATGAACATCTGCCGCAGTATTGCTTAGTCCATGGTGAGCAGAGCTTAATCTTTACAAGTGACATCCTGGACCACACAGTCGGCTATCCTCAATTAAGGCCGTTGTGGCCGAGTGGTTCTAGGCGCTTCAGTCTGGAACCGCGCTGCTCCTACGGTCACGGGTTCGAATCCTGTCTCGGGCATGGTTGTGTGTGTGATGTCCTTAGGCTAGTTACGTTTAAGTAGTTCTAAGTTCTAGGGGACTGATGACCTCAGATGTTAAGTCCCATAGTGCTTAGAGCCATTTGAACCGTCTGAGTCATCCTCACTTAAGCACGCAACAGACTGTCTACGAGAGCGCCGAGGTGTAGGCAGAACTTCTAGAACAGGTGGTACCTGCCCATCGCAAAGCTGCCTCCTGCGTGACGACACACATGCGCAGCGCACTAACGTGCGGCTCTGACGTCACAGCTCCCTGAAGAGGCGTGTCAGTACTTCTTTGTGTCATGCAATGTGGCCCGGCCGCTGCATGATGCACCGAAGCACCTTTAGAACACTGCCACTAATAGTGCCGAATAAATTTTATTAAAGGTACTTCTGTGTTTTTAACGCCTCAAGGCATTTCTCTGGACCACTCTTCTGCACTCCGTGCTTGGCTTCCTGCATACAAGCGACATAAGCTCACCTTGTCGCAACAGTATACAGTGTGTCTTGGCTAGAGAAATACACAAACAAATCCTTATAGTGAAATAACTAGACATTTAATGTTGTTGGCTAAATATACAGCAGATGGTGACGCTCTCCAAGATGTGACGCTTACCATTTCATGAACATCGCTGAGTCGCATGGTACATACACGCCAGTGACAGGCCACAGCTATCTCGACATGTTGACGAACTATTCGGTTCTGCAAAGATGCCTCCCGACATCATTTTCTAGTCCCACCCCACTGTCATGGGCACGTTTCACAGTTCTCCATGAAACGTTCCCTATGCCTTGTGTTAGAAAGTGTGTGTATGGGGGAGGGGGGGGGGGAGGGAAGGGTGGGGGTTCTATTGCCTGGCCCACTCAATCTCCCAATCGAACTTAAAGAACGTAGGTTCGAGATCTGGTATATTTGGTACAACAGATCTACGAAGCGGTAGAGGCCATAACACTTCTCATGCTTCCAAACGATGCCAAAATTAGACTGTACCAACATGTATAACAATGTTTGAGCCACTGTATACAACGTTGGACTAGGAAATTTATAAACTTTAATAGCTGTCGAAATACACTCCTGGAAATGGAAAAAAGAACACATTGACACCGGTGTGTCAGACCCACCATACTTGCTCCGGACGCTGCGAGAGGGCTGTACAAGCAATGATCACACGCACAGCACAGCGGACACACCAGGAACCGCGGTGTTGGCCGTCGAATGGCGCTAGCTGCGCAGCATTTGTGCACCGCCGCCGTCAGTGTCAGCCAGTTTGCCGTGGCATACGGAGCTCCATCGCAGTCTTTAACACTGGTAGCATGCCGCGACAGCGTGGACGTGAACCGTATGTGTGACGGACTCTGAGCGAGGGCGTATAGTGGGCATGCGGGAGGCCGGGTGGACGTAACGCCGAATTGCTCAACACGTGGGGCGTGAGGTCTCCACAGTACATCGATGTTGTCGCCAGTGGTCGGCGGAAGGTGCACGTGCCCGTCGACCAGGGACCGGACGGCAGCGACGCACGGATGCACGCCAAGACCGTAGGATCCCACGCAGTGCCGTAGGGGACCGCACCGCCACTTCCCAGCAAATTAGGGACACTGTTGCTCCTGGGGTATCGGCGAGGACCATTCGCAACCGTCTCCATGACGCTGGGCTACGGTCCCGCACACCGTTAGGCCGTCTTCCGCTCACGCCCCAACATCGTGCAGCCCGCCTCCAGTGGTGTCGCGACAGGCGCGAATGGAGGGACGAATGGAGACGTGTCGTCTTCAGCGATGAGAGTCGCTTCTGCCTTGGTGCCAATGATGGTCGTATGCGTGTTTGGCGCCGTGCAGGTGAGCGCCACAATCAGGGCTGCATACGATCGAGGCACACAGGACCAACACCCGGCATCATGGTGTGGGCAGCGATCTCCTACACTGGCCGTACACCACTGGTGATCGTCGAGGGGACACTGAATAGTGCACGGTACATCCAAACCGTCATCGATCCCATCGTTCTACCATTCCTAGACCGGCAAGGTAACTTGCTGTTCCAACAGGACAATGCACGTCCGCATGTATCCCGTGCCACCCAACGTGCTCTAGAAGGTGTAAGTCAACTACCCTGGCCAGCAAGATCTCCGGATCTGTCCCCCATTGAGCATGTTTGGGACTGGATGAAGCGTCGTCTCACGCGGTCTGCACGTCCAGCACGAACGCTGGTCCAACTGAGGCGCCAGGTGGAAATGGCATGGCAAGCCGTTCCACAGGACTACATCCAGCATCTCTACGATCGTCTCCATGGGAGAATAGCAGCCTGCATTGCTGCGAAAGGTGGATATACACTGTACTAGTGCCGACATTGTGCATGCTCTGTTGCCTGTGTCTATGTGCCTGTGGTTCTGTCAGTGTGATCATGTGATGTATCTGACCCCAGGAATGTGTCAATAAAGTTTCCCCTTCCTGGGACAATGAATTCACGGTGTTCTTATTTCAATTTCCAGGAGTGTATAATGCAATGTTTATGTATACCTGTACCCCAGACGCCCTGTATATGCTCTGATACTGAAGTATAGTCATTAACGTTTTCTGGTCCTAATTGCAATTAATTGCTAAGTTAATCATTTTGGCGGACGTAGCGTTTTCGGTTGAAAGGGAGCTTGCTGTGGTAAGTATGAATGGTCCTTCATGCATTATCACACCAGACAGGCGCCAGAGAAATGGATCTGGCCGTTAGAAAAAGCCAGTGTCCGTGTAGCCTAATGTAACTAAGCAGCCTGCTCAAAACTGTGCAAATGAGCACATGTTCGCTTTGAAAACTATATCCCTTTATGCAGTCTTCGAAACACGATGTTTTCTTTTTTTATTTTCTTTTAACCGACAGCTAGTAACTACGGTCGCATCTAGACCACTGACGACTGCAGGTTGCTGCCATGATAATCAACCAGACTCTGCTGCCATCTACTATCATTAAACAGTACCTCTCTCGTTCACTCCTAATTATGTGTTTTATTTCTTCTCTTTGTATAAGTCCTCTGATTAGTTGTGTGTGTGTCAGTCAACCACTGTAGCAATAACTATCTCATATCCATGATTCACTCAAGTATTTCTACGCCCATTCACAGTGTTCAATCGAGTGAGCTTCATTAATAATATATTTGTGAGACTTTTGTCAAAATATACATATTTGATTGGGGCTGTAGTCGACTCTCACTTAAGTAGATTTGTGCTACCCCCTTTTGTCCTTAACCCATCATCACGCCTGAACAACTCCACTTTGATTGTGAAGACAAGGTCGAGTAATCCGGTATTGGGACATGAATTCGATGCTTTGGGCACAGTCATGGCAGGAAGCAGCATGGTGGGTGCTTGTTTCCAAGCCCTACGGCTGGGAACGCTGTTCCACCTCTTCACAAGTATAATTTTACATGCTTTAACAGCGTCTAGAAAACACAGTAGTCATTGTCAGGGAACAAGCATCCTCCGAGATATCCGTAACTTTAACGCCTTCAATAGGCCTACAATAGGCAAGACTTGTCGGATTCGGCACTGAGAGATCGATGCTGGGCGGACTGTACACACATAACGGCCGGCACCGTGGCCGAGTGGTTCTAGGCGCTACAGTCTGGAACCGCGCGACCGCTACGGTCGCAGGTTCGAATCCTGCCTCGGGCATGGTTGTGTGTGATGTCCTTAGGTTATTTAGGTTCAATGAGTTCTAAGTTCTAGGGGACTGATGACCTCAGAAGTTAAGTCCCATAGTTCTCAGAACCATTTGAACCACACATAACGATTTACCAGACCCAATATCTAGAGGCGAAGGCCAAGCTGAGAGCTAGAGACTACTGTAATCGCTGGACGAAAAGGAAGTGCGTAATCGAGCTTAGGGATCTCTTTTTTTTCGCAAATTCGTTAAAACTTCCAGGTAAGTACTTACATTTCTGTGCTGCCTTTTGTCTGAAATCTTTCTGTTTTAGGCGATATTTTTATCCTGGCACCACAGTTACTACATACGTGTTCAGTGACTCTATGATGCCTGCAACTTTTGATTTTTATTTTATTATGGAATGAGAAATTCTACACGATATTGTACCAACATCACAAAGAAGTCGTGCTGTGCCTTAGGGCTTCCCAGTTTTCTCATGGTAACACAGAAAACACAGAAGCAGTAGAGATGAATATGAAAATAATAAATAATGGTTTTAAGTTGCAAATGGAATATATTAGTAAATTTTATTATTTTACAATTAATAAAATATTCCTAGCTGTTACGCCGTGGTCGAGTGGATTTCGCCTTAAAAACCAACGTTTCGTCCCCAACTGAGGAGGACACTTTCAGGAGGGATCGTCCTTTCTTTGAGTGTCGGAGTCACACCCTGGCTCGCTACAGACTGCATCAGAATACCGCTTACGCGAGCTCCCACTCAGTGAGTGGCGTGACGTCACATGCTTTGAATATCCGAACTCAACTGGCCGTTGTCGGTTGCTGACGTCCGCTGTTGCTATCGCCCCATGATAGAAGAGTAGCACATATTTTCTTCAGCACTGAGATACGGATGATATTCAATTTCACTTCCTCCTCCTTCCCACTGAAGTTGCTGCGGTGTTCAACAACTCTATGGTTTCTCTGTATTGCCTTTCGTGACATCCGCTGGAGGGCTCCCAGTACTTGAGCCCGACCGGAATGAATGTGGTCGTCTCCTGGCTACAAAGCATGTTCCGCAACAGCTGATCTGTCAAATTCCAGATTTTTCCAGTCGTTTGCGACGATTCTTCACCAATTTTATTCGATCATGTATCTTCCGGGTTTGTGAATCACCGCGATGTTCCACTTTTTTTTCCTGGGCGGTCAGTAACGTCCTTAGTAAAAAGCAGGAAAACTTTCGATTTCACAGGCGCCTGGGCATCGCTAAGATTTTTGCACAATGTTTTTAAAGCTCTTTTTACCTCAGTGGGTGAGTAACCGTTCATGAGCAATGCACTGGTGACATGTTTTAATTCCACGTCAAGCAGGTCTGGTTTCTTGCTCTGTCTGCCAACGTTTATATGATGCCCCGCCTTTTTTGTGTTTTGCGGCTACTGACGTTAGTGATCGCAAAGGAAAAAATCTTGAAAATCGTGGTAATCTATAAACCTACGCGACGGCACGTAACGGTTACTCCGTGTGACTGCTACGGTCGCAGGTTCGAATCCTGCCTCGGGCATGGATGTGTGTGATGTCCTTAGGTTAGTTAGGTTTAAGTAGTTCTAAGTTCTAGGGGACTGATGACCTAAGATGTTAAGTCCCATAGTGCTCAGAGCCTAACGGTTACTGTTGAGTGTAATTGCTCTTCCAAACAGCATCCCATACGAACAAACCAATGGTGACTTTGCCTGGTATTCCTCCTACCATAGATACTTGGGCTGTGTTCACGACTCTGTTTAAAAAGATAGGCTCGATGTAGTCACGGGCTCTAGCCATACACATCTGCTTTCATTCCCCACAGCTAAGTCGTTGTAAATAATAACCTGTTGCTGTGATCCTGCAGTCAAATATTCTATGCATTGGATAGGGTTGCGAATTAATAAAATAGACAGAAATAAAAAACAAAAATGAAATGAATTTGTTAATAACAAGAGTTCTGTTCTAACGTCTGTCATTGATTTAGACGACAGAGGACTATGTTTAATAATGTTTATTCAAGAGAAGAATTCTCAAATAAACGGGAAGTGGTTCTACGATATTCAGCGAAAATACAGACAGAAAATACCCTTATCAAATGCAGTAAAGTTACGCTAAAAGCATTGCGAGAATGGTAGCAAAATACCCAAACAAAATTCTCATCGAAGATGCGCGAGAACTAAGTTCACTTCGTGATCACAATACACGAAATATTTACCAGCTCAAAACAGTTCAGGGTTCAGCACGATGGTTCACAAATTAACGCACATGATGCAAAGAATGGTAACTCATACTCCCTCCATTCTCAGTTCCGTAATTCAAGCAGAAAAAATTAGAGACCTGTTCTGGAGCACATCCAGACCTCTCGAAATATAAAGTCTCTTCAGAAGTTAAGGTATGGTAGCGGCTGTTCACCGCCTAAAATCAAATACATCGATGATCATATCATGCAAATTACCATATTCAGATGTGTCCTCTTCCAGAACTCAACACAAAGTCCAGAATCGCTCCCTTCAGCTCTGCACTCGAAAAGTCCCAGTCTCATCTTGACTCCCGTAGTCTTCCGCTGCTGTCCGCTTATCCATTAGCTAAAGGCCGTCCCCACCACAAATGCATCGTTTTTACGTTCTAACAGACATCACTTGACTCATCTTTACCACTTTCCCACACTAACCAATATATTACAACAATATTTAAATAAAAGAAATGTTATAAACATTTAATCACACTCAGATTTTTCATCATAAGCATAAATAAAGATTTTTCATTGATAAATAAGGCATCATTCTATTGCAAGTGCACTAATGATAAATGACAGATAATTGTTGTTAAATATTGTCTAAACAATTATGCATGTATGTTTGACAGAAGCGTCTTTTGGCACTCACATTAATGGTGGTGCACACCAACATATGCAATTGATCACTTTTAAATTAGCACAGTTTTTTTAACAGTACTAGCAATCAACATCTGAATAAAGTTACTGGCGAAATAGTAAACTGTTTATGAAATAAATACTGAAGTGTTTCAAAATGTGAGGTATTTATGCTGTATTCATTTGCTGTATAGATGTGGAGAATACAGTTTCCTGGCAGACATTTCCGTCATGAAAAATACAGTATACAAAAGGCATCATAAATCAATAAATAAAATTGATACAGATATGCATCTTACAGGGATGCAATGCTGTCATCTCAGATACAGTTCGTTGAAATCGAATGAAGCGACTGAAAGTTTTTAATTAAGAGGTTCATTGTGTAAATGTTTGTTCACTGTCAAATAACGACTTCTGTGGTTTTAATGATATTGACGAATTGCTATGTCAGTGGATGCACCTCATTTATATGACATCACTGATATGTTCAGATTTGCGTTAATATGTAACTGTGTTTTATTATCGAAGTTCATAGAGTTGTAAGTTAGTTATCTTTAAGATTGTCTGTCACTCTGCCATGTCTTGGAGCATTGTCCCCCGCACAAAGGCCACGGGAGCGACAGCCGCCAAAATTCCCCAAACTGGGATTTTCCCTATTTTTGGCGACGCTACGAGTCTTTGTTCCTGGACTTGCTTGTACCAGTCACCTTGCTGGAAGCTGGAACTGCTGAGACGCATCCTGAGACGTGGATCCCCTAGTGCTGAGCCGTACAACAAATTCATCTTAACTTGTACCAATACTGGGTGGCCGATTAGTTCGCCTAAATACGCGCAACATTACACCTACCCGGAAGATACAGGGTCACCTAGAATTGGCCAAGGATGCTCGCAAACTGCTGTAATATGTTGGAATTACAAGAATGTGTATTCGTGGGGAGGTGTACGTGAGTACCACAATAATAAAAATCAAGAAACAATTACAAGAGCGCAATGGCAACTGTATAACGGCAGAGGTTGACAGATCAGCTATTGTGAAACATATTTTGCAGCCAGGAGACCACCACATTCATTTTGGTAGGACTCAAGTACTGGGAGCCGCAAGTGGATGCCATAAAAAGCTATAAGGAGAGGCCATAGAGGTTATTAAACACCACAGGAATTTCAATATAAATGAGGAGGGTGTTAAACTGAACGATATCTGGGTCCCAGTGCTGAAGAAAATGTGTATGAGTCTTCCACCACGGGCAGTTGGCAACAGCGGTTGATAGCAACCGACCACTGCCATCCGTACTCAGGTATTCAAAGGATGTGACGCTCGCCTCTCACTGCGCTGGAGCAAGGAATTCTGCTGCAATCAGTAACGAGCCAGGGTGCGATTCGGATAAAGAAGCGACGATACCTCCTGAAAATATCCTTCAAGCCTGTTGCTCTTGTTCCCGGGTTCGATTCCTGGCGGGGACAGGGATTTTCTCTGCCTCGTGATGACTGGGTGTTATGTGATAGGTTAGTTAGGTTTAAGTAGTTCTAAGTTCTAGGGGACTGATGACCATAGATGTTAAGTCCCATAGTGCTCAGAGCCATTTTTTTGAACCTGTTGCTCTTGGTCGGTCAGTACTGGGACCGTTAGTGCTGTTTCAAGATGACGGTGGAGTTGTCATCCGATGATGTCCCATGTGTGCTCGATTGGAGACATTTAATGGTCGACTTTCTGTAAAGCATCTTGGGTTACAGTAGTGGTATGTGGGCCAGCATTATCCTGTTGGAAAACATCCCCTGGAATGCTATTCATGAATGGTGGCACAACAGATCGATTCACCAACCTGACTTCCAAATTTACAGTCAGGGTGCGTGGGATAACCACGAGATTGCTCCTGCTGTCACACGAAATCGCGCCACGCCATAACTCTAGGTGTGAGTCCAGCGTGCCTAGCATGCAGACAGGTTGTTCGAAGGCCTTCAGCCAGCCTCCTCCTAACCAAGCTGCGGCACCGAGTCAGGACCAGCTTTCATCAGAAAATCAACAGTCCTCCACCCTGTCCTCCAATGAGGAAGTCGCAAATGAAGGTGGCCTGGAGACAGTGGAAGGGACATTACAGGGCGCCTGGCTCGGAGCTGACCCTGGAGTAACCGTAACCTTTTGTAGCAGTTGGTTGTGTCACGGTGGTGCCAACTGCAGCTCAGATTGCTGCAGTAGCTGGAGTACGATGCGCCAGAGCCATACCGAATACGGTGCTCTTCCCGATCGATAATGTCTCTTGGCCGTCTGGAGTCCGGTCCTCTTGCGACCATACATTCTCGTGACCACTGCTGCCACCAACCATGTACTGTGGCTATGTTTCTGCCAATCTTTCTGCAGTATCGTGGAAGGAACGTCCAGCTCCTCGTAGCTCA
Organism: Schistocerca serialis cubense; assembly: GCF_023864345.2. NCBI lineage: Eukaryota > Metazoa > Arthropoda > Insecta > Orthoptera > Acrididae > Schistocerca > Schistocerca serialis. Next base: position 188,723,484 of record NC_064643.1, read on the forward strand.
ATTACACGACGTCGTTCAAACTCAGTGATGTGTTGATAATGACGTCTTTGTCGTCTTAAAGGCATCTCTTCACTATATCAACTCACCACGTCCAATCTCAAAAGTAACTGACGCTGACGACCGTTTCAGCGTCTGTTTAACGCAAACCTCATTTGTAGCCTCTTCGTAGGGCTACTGTCCGCCTCCGGTAGCTGAATGGTCAGCGTGACGAATTGTCAATCCTCTGAGCCCGGGTTCGATTCCCGGCTGGGTCGGGGAATTTTCTCCGCCCGGAAACTGGGTGTTGTGCTGTCCTCATCATCATCTTATCATCCTCCTCGACTGCAGGTCTCCGAAGTGGCGTCAAATTGAACGACCGGCAGCCGGCGAACGGCCAGCCCGATGGGGGGCCCTAGCCATACGATTAAATAAATAACTGGGGCTATTTGCGCCACTCTCATACGAATAGCGCGAAATAAGAGCAGAATTCATCTTTTAGATGCAGAAAAATGCCTACCAACTTTCGTTTATGTAACACAACTCCAGCTTGTTGTTGTGATTTTCTTCCCGTCAGTGTATTTTTAATAATATGCGAATTTTCCATCCACTGCAACACTTAAAATATTAGCGCTAGCCAAAAAAAATAATAGGACCTTTCCTGTGGGAAATATAATGTAGTTTCATTTTGCACTGGGAAACATTTCCCCAGAAACCGCGGTTTTCGTAGAAGATTGCACTGTATCGATGCAGTTTCAGAGGGTATCGTGTGGATTCGCAGCGGAAATTTTCTGGTCATTAGTTCTGCAAGGGTCATTTACATGAGATGCTGCCTGGTTTCAGCACCAGCTAAACAGAGTTATCTTTTGTGTAGACGGTCATAGCCAGCTTTAAGGTACTTAAAAAACTTCGTTGTATGTTGACACAGTTATTTTTTACTAAGCGACTGATTTCCCTCAGTTTACGACTATATTTATCTGCGTCACAGGGAAAATATCATTACAAAACTGCATGCTAATATACCGATGCACAAACCAATCGAAAGAAATTTGTAATAATACTTACATTATCAGTAATTTTGTTAACATCGTACATACATTTCTTTTACAAGATATGAACCATTCCAAATGACTTTATGTACAGAGCATGACTAATGATCTTTGAGCGGCGCTGGGTAAGACGGCAGATTATATGTGGTGGTTTTTTCATAGGTGTACGCAAAATAAGGAGGATTGCAATAGTAAATGTATAAATCAGACAATCTATACGAAATGTATATGAGGCTGTTTGTTATAAGAGATTCAGGCAATTTCTTTAATGGTCTCAGCAATAACTATATTTGGATTTGACATATTCTGGCTTTAGACAGGTTTTGTATGTGTACCCACTTCTTTCGAAATTTTATTTTTATTCTCTCTTGGGTTGCCACAATATTGACACCCGTGATTATCTAAAGCACTGTTCCTCTTTTCAGTGTTCAAAAGTTGCAAGCCGTAAGCAAACCAAATTACGATTTATTGTAATTGTATAACGGGTGATCAAAAGTTTCTGTTGGGATGGGAAGTTTCCTTTAGAGGGAGTTTCTGCAGCACGTAACCAGACTCCGAAGTGGGTTTATAAGCATAGACATGGTTCAAATGGCTCTGAGCACTACTGATGAGATCACTAATTAAACCTAACTAACCTAAGGACATCAGACACATCCATGCCAGAGGCAGGATTCGAGCCTGCGACCGTAGCGGTCGCGCGGTTCCAGACTGTAGCGCCTAGAACCGCTCGGCCACTCCGGCCGGCCAGCATAGACATGTATTCGTGTCTTTCCGACGCGTGCGGTAAATGCGGAAACGTGTAGTATCGCGGCATTATTACCAAATGCGTCCACACATGAGCAACGCCCTGTTATTCTTTTCCTGGCTGTCAAAGGACAAACTCCGATAGACATTGCAACCTACCCTCTACTCACTCCTATCTTTAATTGGCCCATATGTTATTAAGGAATCTGGTGATTTGAAATTAGTCATTATTCTACAATTTTTTTAGGCCCAATTTGAGTATTCTATCAGATTTGTTACAGTCTCTTACACTACGCAGATCATTGTTTCAGCGCAACGGATGACGCTAGCCTACAGTCTAGTACCGCTACAGCCGATACAGAGGGAGGTTCACATATGATTCGTTCATGATATGCTTTATTCATTACCCCAGATACTATGCAAAATTAAAGTTCAAAAACGTCAAATTTTTCATTTCTTTTATCAAATCTCAATGATTTTAAGGTGGCATATAGGGAATCTAATCAAGAACGAGATCTGGCTCAGTAACAAAATTAGGTTTTTATTATATTAAAAGTTCAATGCCACATGATCATACGAATATTACGTTCGGTAAGCAAGCTATTAAAAAGGATCTTTCACAAATAAAATTGAATAGCAAACATAAAAATAAAGAAAACTGATAAAATATATCGGCAACCTTACATTGGTCTCCTACCTTAATAAAAGGGTTGCCACACTATTAGGACCGAAAGGGTGAGCTTATGTCATGAAGTATGGGTGCCACGCATACTGAGCACATTTACGACTCTACACTACACACTCTGCATGTAAATGTTAAGCTTTGCTGGCTAATAAAGACGTGGGATAGGCTGTGCAACAGGAGAGTGAGTGGCTGTACGAGTTACAATAAAGGCTGCCCTACCCTTCGCAGATTTCAACAACATGACCCACACAACCACAGTTGCCTTTCTGCATCATACAGAAGGTAATGATCACTAAACATGTTAGCTCTTCTGTAAACTACCGCATATACCATCAACACACTTGGCATTCGAAATCCTACTGCGGCAAAGCGACATTTATCATATTTTGATGCAAAATTTTACCTGAGCATTATTATGTTAATAATCAGCAGACATGTCCCAATGAATCAGTCCTTTAGCATTGAGTGAGAGCCCATCCCTTAAAATGATTAAGCGCAAAGCACATGGCTCCACCAGTCACCCAAGGACACACACGAAAATACGTAATGTCGCGGGACACTGAAAATGCCATCACGCACACTGACTAGAAGCATTTTTATTTAATGGTTCGTACTCACGTAATTAAGCACTAAAGGTGCCTTTTGCCACACATCTGCTCGATTCTGCACCCACAGTGGTTTGGCGAGAAAATTTGCAGTCACTCACAAGGAAAAATTCCTCCAAATTCAAAAGATATTCTCAAAACACATGTCAATGTGAAGTGATTTATGTGATCTATTAATTTAACAAATACAAATAACTGAAACACCAAAAGTTACAGTCCTATACTGAAAACAAATGCCGATAGGTGAGACCTCGCGACCGCAGATATTTCAGTATAGCAAAATAATTAAAATTGTCGAATCTCTCCATGTATGCTGTCCAAGCTCCACTTGAAAGGCAACATTCCGCATAACATCTAACACAATATAAGTTATTTTTAACCATGTTATCTCACCATTTCTGCCGGAGCTTCTCGGATACGTCCTCACCCTAGGTCTCCCCGCTGCAGAGAGCCAAACATGGCGGAAAGCTGCCCCAACGACCACCTATTCAAACGAAAACGAGGAAGATGCCGTTCATTGGCAGTTTCCTGTTTCGTCCTCCAGAAACAGGTGAAACTCAAGAAAGCCACTGGCAACTCTACTCTTGCGCCACCTGACGTCAAAGAGTTGCTAGTTCAGTACCAACGTCACTTACTTATTGTGGTATCGATAGTTCCGATGCCACAGCGTAGGTGCACGCTCGTAGGTTGTCACTACGAGAGCGGACGGACTACGCCGACCACAGCGCCCCCTAGCCGAGGCTGTGGAGCTCAACGAGCGCCGCTCTACTTTCGCCCCAGTTGATCAAGAGCAGACGGCCTAGCAACTTAGCTCCTACTTGTAGGGGGGCTAGCCATCACGGACTTTGCCTTTGTACCTCCTAGTAACTGTTAGCTTTGACATATGAACGGCTTCGGACCTACGTGCTCATCTGTACCAAAAGTTAAGTAATATGTTTGTATATGTTTACACACCAGTAAAGGTGCCTTAACTTTACTTTTAGTACCGAAGTGCTCTACCCCACCTGCTCCTACTCGCTTCTTTCATTCGGCCTAATTTACAGATCGCAGAAGCAGACCCACGCGGAAGGGCGGGATACAAAACTTATCTTTGCTTAATGATCCATACTTTTACTCCCAAAATAATTACTTTCAGTCACATCCATACAGGATAGATGAAGAAGGAATAAAGGAAGTGTGGCAGAAAAATAAAACTCCAATGACGACTTTCCATGTCCAGCTGGCTAGAGGAGTAACTCTACGTCATGCACATTAATTTGTTAAAAAAATAGCCTTAAAGGCTAAAATGGAGCGCACTACAGCACCGCTTCAACATCCACCGGAGAATGAAGAATCTGTATGGGGCAGCATGCCTGTCGAAAACCGACGATGTGGAATGGTGCGTCAGGTTCCGTGCTGCTGCTTCATGCTAGCACACGACCCCATATCGCCAATTTCGTAACGCAAACGCCCACTCAAGTAGGAGCCTCTCGAGCAACCGCCCTACAGTCCTGATCTCCCCCAGTCGATTATCACGCGTTCGGTACCTTAAAAAAGACCTTGAACGGCCGACGATTACAGTCGTCTGTGAGGTTATTGCCTCAATGGTCACGGCGATTTTTCCTGACTGGCTTACGGTTTCTGGACATAACAACATTCGCACAGAAACTTTTGACTGCCCCTTGTGTCATCCATGTACGAGGGCCACTCCAAGAGAAATGCACACTAATTTTTGTTTTAAATCCATCTTTTATTCTACATGTTTGAAAGTTTTATAGTGTGTAGATACATCCTTTAGGAACAATATTTTCATTCCTCCACATAATTTCCATCCCTCTCAACTGCCTTACGCCATCTTGGAACCAGCGTCTCTCTACCCGCACGGTCAAATTCTGGACCAACCTGTTGGAGCCACTGTTTGGCAGCGTGCACAAGGGAGTCATCATCTTCAAACCTTGATCCACGAAGAGAATCTTTCAGTTTCCCAAAGAGATAATAGTCACATGGAGCCAGGTCAGGACTGTAAGGCTCGTGTTACAGGGTTGTCCATCCGAGTTTTGTGATCGCTTCCATGGTTTTTTGACTAACATGTGGCCGTGCATTGCGGTGCAACAGCAAAATATCCTGCTTTTGCCGATGTGGTCGAACACGACTCAGTCGAGCTTGAAATTCCTTCAGTGTCGTCACATATGCATCAGAATTGATGGTGGTTCCACTTGGCATGATGTCCACAAGCAAGAGTCCTTCGAAATCGAAAAACACCGTAGCCATAACTTTTTCAGCAGAAGGTGTGGTTTTGAATTTTTTTTCCTTGGGTGCATTTGCATGATGCCGCTCCACCGATTGCCTCTTCGTTTCTGGTGGAAAATGATGGCGCCATGTTTCATAACCTGTCACAATTCTTCCAAGAAATTCATCTCCACCATTCTCGTACTGTTCCAAAAGTGCGCTGCATGCCGTTTTTCTTGTTTCTTTGTGAGGCACTGTCAACATCCTGGGAACCCATCTGTCACAAACCTTTTTTAACGCCAACATGTTCTGTATTCTGTAAACACTTCCTTCCCCTATCCCAACGTAGCGTGGCAATTCGTTCACTGTGATGCGTCTGTCAGCAGTCACGAACCCGTTAACTTTCTGCACATTGTCTGGAGTGTGTGCAGTACGAGGCCTGCCGCTGTGAGGACAATCCTCAATGTTGCCGTGCCCGCTTTCATCACGTAACCTGCTTGCCCACCGACTAACTGTACTGCGATCGACAGCAGCGTCTCCATACACCTTTTTTAACCTCTTGTGGACGTTTCCCACTCTCTCGTTTTCACAGCACAGGAATTCTACAGGGTGTTTCAAAAATGACCGGTATATTTGAAACGGCAATACAAACTAAACGAGCAGCGATAGAAATACACCGTTTGTTGCAATATGTTTGGGACAACAGTACATTTTCAAGCAGACAAACTTTCGAAATTACAGTAGATACAATTGTCAACAACAGATGGCACTGCGGTCTGGGAAACTCTATAGTACGATATTTTCCACATATCCACCATGCGAAGCAATATAATGAAATTACCCGAAACCTTTGACTACGTGTCTGGCGGAATGGCTTCACATGCAGATGAGATGTACTGCTTCAGCTGTTCAATTGTTTCTGGATTCTGGCGGTACACCTGGTCTTTCACGTGTCCCCACAGAAAGAAGTCACAGGGGTTCATGTCTGGCGAATAGGGAGGCCAATCCACGCCGCCTCCTGTATGTTTCGGATAGCCCAAAGCAATCACACGATCATCGAAATATTAATTCAGGAAATTAAAGACGTCGGCCGTGCGATGTGGCCGAGCACCATCTTACATAAACCACGAGGTGTTCGCAGTGTCGTCTAAGGCAGTTTGTACCGCCACAAATTCACGAAGAATGTCCAGATAGCGAGATGCAGTAATCGTTTCGGATCTGAAAAATGGGTCAATGATTCCTTTGGAAGAAATGGCGGCCCAGACCAGTACTTTTTGAGGATGCAGGGACGATGGGACTGCAACATGGGGCTTTTCAGTTCCCCATATGCGCCAGTTCTGTTTATTGACGAAGCCGTCCAGGTAAAAATAAGCTTCGTCAGTAAACCAAATGCTGCCCACATGCATATCGCCGTCATCAATCCTGTGCACTATATCGTTAGCGAATGTTTCTCGTGCAGCAATGGTAGCGGCGCTGAGGGGTTGCCGCGTTTGAATTTTGTATGGATAGAGGTGTAAACTCCGGCGCATGAGACGATACATGGACGTTGGCGTCATTTGGACCGCAGCTGCAACACGGCGGACGGAAACCCGAGGCCGCTGTTGGATCACCTGCTGCACTAGCTGCGCGTTGCCCTCTGTGGTTGCCGTACTCGGTCGCCCTACCTTTCCAGCACGTTCATCCGTCACACTCCCAAAAAAATGGTTCAAATGGCTCTGAGCACTATGGGACTCAACTGCTGTGGTCATAAGTCCCCTAGAACTTAGAACTACTTAAACCTAACTAACCTAAGGACATCACAAACATCCATGCCCGAGGCAGGATTCGAACCTGCGACCGTAGCGGTCGCGCGGTTCCAGACTGTAGCGCCTTTAACCGCTCGGCCACTCCGGCCGGCCTCACGCTCCCAGTCCGTTGAAATTTTTCAAACAGATCCCTTATTGTATCGCTTTTCGGTCCTTTGGTTACATTAAACCTCCGTTGAAAACTTTGTCTTGTTGCAACAACACTGTGTTCTAGGCGGTGGAATTCCAACACCAGAAAAATCCTCTGTTCTAAGGAATAAACCATGTTGTCCACAGCACACTTGCACGTTGTGAATAGCACACGCTTACAGCAGACAGACGACGTACAGAATGGCGCACCCACAGACTGCGTCGTCCTATATATCTTTCACATCGCTTGCAGCGCCATCTGTTGTTGAAAATTGTAACTACTGTAATTTCGAAAGTTTGTCCGCCTGAAAATGTACTGTTGTCCCAAGCATATTGCAACAAACGGTGTATTTCTATCGCTGCTCGTTTAGTTTTTATTGCCGTTTCAAATATACCGGTCATTTTTGAAACACCCTGTATGACAGCACGTTGCTTCTGACGAACGTCAAATGTAGCAGCCACCTTGAAGACATGCTGTGACGGCGCCACTCACGGGAACAGGTTGAAAACAAGCAGGAAGGATGTGTGTACACACTGTAAAACTTTCACACATACAGAATGAAAACTGTATTCTTATAAAAATAGTGTGCATTTCTTTTGGAATGACCCTCGTATAAGTGTAGTTTGTTTTTAAACTTTGTGACTGGCTGGAGGGGGAAGAAGATGGGTGCAAAATTATTTTTTCTCGTGGAGTGCTGAAGACCAAAATGCCGAACAAGGGGATTGGTTGAGTGTGTGGAAGACAGTCACACTGTATACTGGAGCCACAGTGTCGATTCCTTACCTGAGATTCACTTCCAGATTCTTTATTGTGGCCGCAGCAAAGAACGGCAGACATTGCGATCAGTGAATTCTTCAGACGGTACGAGTGACTAGTCCTTGTGTAGTCAGCTGGAAGCAGTCATTGTATAAGAGCAATCTGCTTCCTTACGCTCCCTACCCTTCCCAGCTTACCCACCACCGCTTCTTAATTAATTCACTTGCCATTAACAGAATGTAACCTTTCCAGCGGCAGATTCGTTTCGTTAAACAGAAGTTAATTGTTGTACTTTTGGCCACACGTGCTCAAATAAATTAAAACAGGTATTTAATTAACCCGCTGCCGGGTCGGGGCAGGGGCCGCATTGGCACGGCTAAATTGGAAAACCGACGTCTGGAACAAACGCTAATGAATTAATTTGCTTTCCGTGGTGAACGGCGCGCCGGCCGTCCTGCTCCGTCTGTAGGTGGAGTGAGGCAGGAAGGGGGCTGGGGGAGGGGGTAGAGGGTAGAGGGTAGTGCTATGGGATGGGGGCAGCTCACGACACGACCCGATGGTTCTGCCACGTGCAGATACTGTCGCCGAATAAGAAGTCGCTATTTGAAAGTGCCACCACGAGAGAGGGCTTTGCTACGTTCCTCAACTTCGGTGACCACCCTCCCTCTCTCTCTCTCTCTCTCTCTCTCTCTCTCTCTCTAAATTATTTTTCTAAGATCATTGTTCAGACAAGCCACAAAGTTTTAGTGTGTAAAATGTATCCAAAGATACAAATAATTATATGTAGTATACAGGAAATGTTAACAGTTCTTTATAAAGAAGTGCAAAATAACATAAATACATATAAGGGTTAAAATGGTTTAAGCCGCCATATAGCATTAGTCATTACATAAAATGTGTAGTGCATGTCATGAATGTAAATACATGAGACAGGACTTCAAAAGCCACCATACGAATTCTAAATGTATACAGAGCAGTATTAAAGATAACATCAGGACTGTAAGTATTAATTAGAAAATATTGGGAAGCTGCTCAAAGATCTTTAAAAGAATATTTTCGTCATGTGGTATAAAAATAACTTGATGACAACATCTATGTTATCTTTTAGGATGAAGATAGAAACTTCGTTTTCTATTTACATACGACGTTTTAGTTTTACTGAAGATGTTCACCAACGATAGTCCAGTTCTCTACATTACCAAGTACACTACTGGTCATCAAAATTGCTACACCACGAAGATGACGTGCTATAGACGCGAAATTTAGCCGACAGGAAGAAAATGCTGTGATATGCAAATGATTAGCTTTTCAGAGCACTCACACAAGGTTGGCACCGGTGGCGACACTAACAACGTGCTGACATGAGGAAAGTTTCCAACCGATTTCTCATATACAAATAGCAGTTGACCGGCGTTGCCTGGTAAAATGTTGTTGTGATGCCTCGTGTAAGGAGGAGAAATGCGTACAATCACGTTTCAGACTTTGATAAAGGTCGGATTGTAGCCTATCGCGATTGCGATTTATTGTACCGCGACATTGCTGCTAGCGTTGGTCGAGATCCAATGACTGTTAACAGAATATGGAATCGGTGGGTTCAGGAAGGTAATACGGAACGCCGTGCTGGATCCCAACGGCCTCGTATCACTAGCACTCGAGATGACAGGCATCTTATCCGCATGGCTGTAACCGATCGCGCAGACACGTCTCGATTCCTGAGTCAACAGATGGAGACGTTTGCAAGACAACAGCCATCTGCACGAACAGTTCGACGACGTTTGCAGCAGCATGGACTATCATATGGGAGACCATGGCTGCGGTTACCCTTGACACTGCATCACAGATCGAGCGTCTGCGATGGTGTAATCAAGGACGAACTTGGTGCCCGAATGGCAGAACATTTTTTTCCGATGAATCCAGGTTCTGTTTACAGCATCATGATGGTCGCATCCGTGTTTGGCGACATATCGGTGAACGCACATTGGAAGCGTGTATTCGTCATCACCATACTGGCGTATCATCCGGCGTGATGGTATGGGGTGCCATTGGTTACGCATCTCGGGCACCTCTTGTTCGCATTGACGGCACTTTGAACAGTGGATGTTACATTTCAGATGTGTTACGACCCGTGGCTCTACCCTTCATTCGATCCCTGCGAAACCCTACATTTTAGAAGGATAATACATGACCACGTGTTGCAGGTACTGTACGGGCCTTTCTGGATACAGAACATATTCGGCTGCTACCCTGGCCAGCACATTCTCCAGATCTCTTACCAATTGAAAACGTCTGGTCAATGGCGGCCGAGCAACTGGCTCGTCACAATACGCCAGTCACTATTCTTGATGATCTGTGGTATCGTGTTGAAGCTGCATGGGCAGCTGTACCTGTACACGCCATCCAAGCTCTGTTTGACTCAAAGCCCAGGCGTATCAAGGCCGTTATTACGGCCAGAGGTGGTTGTTCTGGGTACTGATTTATCAGGATCTATGCACCCAAATTGCGTGAAAATGTAATCACATGATAGTTCTAGTATAGTTATTTCCCCAATGAATACCCGTTTACCATCTGCACTTTTTGTTGGTGTAGCAATTTTAATGGCCAGTAGTGTAAGTTTTCATCGAGATATTTTTATACCACATGACGAAAATATTCTTTTAAAGATCTTTGAACAACTCTTCAATATTACCTATAAGTAATACTTACAATCCTGATTTTATCTTTAGTGTTGCTCTGTATAGATCTAGAATTCGGATGTTTGCTTTTGAAGTCCTCTGATATATTTACGTACATGGAATGCACTACACATTTTAAGTAATGACTAATGCAATATGGTGGCTTAAACCATTTTATCCCTCATAAGTATTTATGTTATTTTGCACTTCTTTATAAAAAACTGTTAACATTTCCTGTAAACTACATATAATTATTGGTATCTTTGGATAGCATCCGTGAAGATGGTCCAAGACCGAATCGGTAGAATCTGGGTTTAAAATAAAAACAGCCAATGGTTCAAATATGCATTTTACACATTACTTAACGGCTGTAGGCAGTCATCTTCCAAAGAATGTACAAACTTATAGTTTTCAGTTCTTCTTGAAGTTTCTGTAACGACCGCACGCTGCTATTTGCTACTAATGATAACTTTCCCGTAGTGTGTGCTTGCCAAAGACATAAGTGGAGTTCTCTTCAGCAGTCGTAACAGTATTTATCCAGAGACAGTTATTAAAATTCTCACAATCTACTTCGGAATACGTGAAGATTATTGGATTAATGTTTCTTTTCGTACTGAGTGCCTTGTCAGAGATCCGACGTCATTAAGTGTATTCACACTAAGCTCTGTATAAACGCTCTACATAAGCTGTGGACCAATTTTTTTGTCTTAGTAGAGGAAGAGAAATTTGTATTGTTTTCACTGACTTGGAGAAAGCCTTTGATGACAACAGTGCAATAAATTAACGAACATTCTAAAAAATCTATGTAATCAAGACGACGGATTTGTAAAAAAATAAAATGATTGCGGACTCATATACAGACTTTGTGTCTTAAATTGATAAATTCAAAGGTAGAATGGTGTCAGCTGGAAAGATAGAAGGCTAATTAAGAACCTATACTTACAACAGAAAATGCGAATATAGCTCGGACATGGGATGACAGAGGGAAGCACAATTGGAAGGCGAGTGAGACTTCGGCATCGGCCACACTTTCAAATAAGCGCGCCGCCAGTTACTTACGTGCCTTGCTTCTTAACCACGTGCTTTTGTAATATTCCTTACTTCCTTATTCACTACCCTCTGACCCTTCTTGCGATCTGAAAACATCGCAGAGGCATATGATACAATTCCAGCGGCAAATGGCTCATCAGTTACTGAAGTATGAATTTTTCTTGACAGAAGAAAAACAAAACAAAACTACACTCCTGGAAATGGAAAAAAGAACACATTGACACCGGTGTGTCAGACACACCATACTTGCTCCGGACACTGCGAGAGGACTGTACAAGCAATGATCACACGCACGGCACAGCGGACACACCAGGAACCGCGGTGTTGGCCGTCGAATGGCGCTAGCTGCGCAGCATTTGTGCACCGCCGCCGTCAGTGTCAGCCAGTTTGCCGTGGCATACGGAGCTCCATCGCAGTCTTTAACACTGGTAGCATGCCGCGACAGTGTGGACGTGAACCGTATGTGCAGTTGACGGACTTTGAGCGAGGGCGTATAGTGGGCATGCGGGAGGCCGGGTGGACGTACCGCCGAATTGCTCAACACGTGGGGCATGAGGTCTCCACAGTACATCGATGTTGTCGCCAGTGGTCGGCGGAAGCTGCACGTGCCCGTCGACCTGGGACCGGACCGCAGCGACGTACGGATGCACGCCAAGACCGTAGGATCCTACGCAGTGCCGTAGGGGACCGCACCGCCACTTCCCAGCAAATTAGGGACACTGTTGCTCCTGGGGTATCGGCGAGGACCATTCGCAACCGTCTCCATGAAGCTGGGCTACGGTCCCGAACACCGTTAGGCCGTCTTCCGCTCACGCCCCAACATCGTGCAGCCCGCCTCCAGTGGTGTTGCGACAGGCGTGAATGGAGGGACGAATGGAGACGTGTCGTCTTCAGCGATGAGAGTCGCTTCTGCCTTGGTGCCAATGATGGTCGTATGCGTGTTTGGCGCCGTGCAGGTGAGCGCCACAATCAGGACCGCATACGACCGAGGCACACAGGGCCAACACCCGGCATCATGGTGTGGGGAGCGATCTCCTACACTGGCCGTACACCACTGGTGATCGTCGAGGGGACACTGAATAGTGCACGGTACATCCAAACCGTCATCGAACCCATCGTTCTACCATTCCTAGACCGGCAAGGGAACTTGCTGTTCCAACAGGACAATGCACGTCCGCATGTATCCCGTGCCACCCAATGTGCTCTAGAAGGTGTAAGTCAACTACCCTGGCCAGCAAGATCTCCGGATCTGTCCCACATTGAGCATGTTTGGGACTGGATGAAGCGTCGTCTCACGCGGTCTGCACGTCCAGCACGAACGCTGGTCCAACTGAGGCGCCAGGTGGAAATGGCATGGCAAGCCGTTCCACAGGACTACATCCAGCATCTCTACGATCGTCTCCATGGGAAAATAGCAGCCTGCATTGCTGCGAAAGGTGGATATACACTGTACTAGTGCCGACATTGTGCATGCTCTGTTGCCTGTGTCTATATGCCTGTGGTTCTGTCAGTGTGATCATGCGATGTATCTGACCCCAGGAATGTGTCAATAAAGTTTCCCCTTCCTGGGACAATGAATTCACGTTGTTCTTATTTCAATTTCCAGGAGTGTATATAGATATAAACAACAGAAAAGTATAATGTACTAACGAAGAAAGCTGGAGCGTCTAAATGGCAAAAAAACGAAACACTACCCAAGGCAATAAAATTCAGTACACAGTAAGGCAAAATTTATCGTATGGGCAATACTACCACTGCTCATATGCGCCGTGCCGATGTGAGCGTATGGCCGGGCTACTTTTCCGCTCCCCGCCTCATATTTCCCACGGTGCTAGCGAGGCACGCGCGACGCGCGGCGCGAGAAACTGTGCCTCAACCACAACGCCGCGCGACCTGGCGCAGTCGGGTGTCGCGTTCCAGTCGCGTCGCGTCGCAATTTGCTAGGTTCCATTTGAACCTGTGAAGTCACAAAAACCCGCGCTGCGATGCCTCGCGCCACACGCGCTATAAGCGTCTCAATTTGCGCCTAGCCTAACGCTGCCGTGTTTCCTACAGCCGCCACCGCGGCACGAGGGCGTTGCCATCAACGATTACGCGGCTGCCAATGAGATGCAAGCATCCCCTCTCCGGAGCATCAAAGGCGGTTGTACTTAAGTTCGAACATTCGTGTACAGAGCCCATTTTGTGTGTTTGCCAGTACAATAACATTCACAGACTTTCATAGTGTCCAGGTCTCGACATCTTCAGGACAAACATTGTATTCAAGAGTGATAGATTAGTAAATATTTTGCGTTTTTATGTATTTCTACACTCAGATATACTTTTAGGAGCTGCCGCTGCAAACACAGCAACACATTTATTTATTATTCTTACTATTTGATACTAGATGTAAAATAAATTATTATCTGAATTCTTGTTCATGAACAGCATCTATTCCTCGCTCCTGTATGCACTAAAGAACCACACAGCGTGTGAAGGAAGTGACAACAGAAAAAAGACTGCTTTCTCTCGCCAGTTATTGAACGTATACTTGGAACATATTACTTGGAAACTTTTGGATCGAAAAAGAGTAGTGCAGATTGGTGGTAGGAGGATAGAATGTATTCGATTTACGGATGATGTGGTGTTATTGGCAGAAAGCGAAACAAAACTAGGACTGATACTATAAAAGAATCAAATAAAAACCTCTGAGGAATTTCGGAATGAGGATTAATAAGAAAAAGACAAAATGTATGGTGCCAAACGGGAAAATACCGAAATGGTTCCTCTGAAAGAGCACGGCAGATTTTCTTCCCCCTTCTCCCATAATCCGATGGAACCGATGACCTCGCTGTTCGGTCCCTCCCCCAAATCACCCAACCAACCAACCACCAAATCTGGTCCTTCAGGACTGTTCCATTTCCAGAGTCCTCAATGATCTCATCTGCAAAAAAATACCACTGCTCCACGTCACTATCCTTCAAAGGTTGGCACAACTGAATGCTGTAAAAGAAAAGGTTAAGTTCTGTTTCATGATCCTGGGGAGGGACAGTAGTGACATCATGAGTTGATGTGCTGAATGTCTTTTTTATGTAAGGGTCTCCTCCCTGAATAAGGTTCGAACTCGTTCCACATTTTCCAGGGTTTCAGCTGAGGCTGATCTTCCTGAGTGACCCTTTCTTGAGTCACATAAGGAGCCAGTCTTTTGAAAATGTTTTATCAACTCGTAAAAGAAGACTGGGAAAACGTTACACAGAATCCTTATCAGAGTATGCTTACATTTCGTCATCGCAGTTGGAATTCCTTTCAGTGCTGTAATCTCACGGAGAAGTGATCATTCCGGATGGTGCTGTTCTTGGATCAAATGCGCTGTTGAATGCGCATCTCACATAGCAACACGTCCAGAATTTTTGTAAAATGTCTTTACGATAAACAAACACTGTTCCAGTGATCGTGCTTCCATTCTGAAAAATGAACTGATACCTATAGAATTTTCAGAACTATAATGCATCAGAATCACAAGAAGAATCACATATATATAATACGGTCAAACCACTGTAGACAAACACTTTCTAACACCTGTTTTGCGCCATCCTGTAATATCACCGTCCTCCCCAGTTTCAAGCTCATTTCTCGAGTATGCTCTTGAAATGTGCAATAATGTACTTCTGGTTGTTGCATAACTGGTGAAAACCGAAAATTTGAGTGGAAAAGGGCATAATTTGATTAATTTATGTGATTTGCGTGAGGTATGGTGTACTGATGTGGTCTCTAATCTTCTTAAAGTCCAATGACAGTAATCTGTTGGTATTAAGAACGCATTTGGTATTCCTTTTTCTAGGAGAAAATTTTGACCTAGTATTATTCCGCTGTGTGGAACGAATTATAGTTAACTCTATCATATTGTACCTTCCTGGTCGGTTTGAGTGAGGTTATTATGGTTCACCAATCACTGTATGAAAGGAAATATAATTTTTAAGTACTGGAGCTGTGACGATAATCTACCGTAGCGATAATTTCAAGTTACACGAATTTTTGTTACTCAAAGTCTATAGTGAACAGCAATCACTCACATTGCACAGAGACAAGAGAGATTTCTTTCATCTTGTATACTACGGTACATAGGGTACTTCAAGAGCTGCCGTAAAAGTAAAGTTGTATGGTCTGACTTGCTGGCGGAAAACAAGAAAAAATTACAGTCACGTAATTGTAAAAGTTTCTCACCCATCACGCACAGTGGACGTCTCTTCACAGGGTGTGGGAGTTCTATCACGAAGCGTGATAGTCGTTAGTTAAGTGCTTCTACTGTCTATAGGAGGCTGTAACGAATGGAGTGCGATGTTATGGTTATTGTTGTCTGTTAATGAGGGAAGGGATAGAGGATAAACCCTATACCAGTACTCAACCTACAACTCTCACTTAGTAGCATGGGACCACAGGGCTGACATAAGGACCACCATCAATAATGTCACATGCTCTCACTCACTGAGACATGGGGCAAGTTTTGACATTTAATTGACATTTAATCGAGAACACTGGTGCATTCTCTGATGATCAAGTTCCTTGCACCGCCACATCTCCTCTTCCTGCTGGTCGAAATATGGCGATGAAAGTTTCTTCTGCCACCAGTGTTCTAACCGGCTTACCTCCGAGTCGAACGACCCAAAACTGGCGTGCCTTAGCGACTTCCGATACTTTTTTTAAAATTTAATTTTAGGGATTCCTTCCACCCCATTTTCCATACCTCACAGTCATCATAAAAAAAACCTTAATTGGTTCAATCTTATAACTTGAAAATAACGCTTTTCTCCTGGTATTTGTCCTGAAGCGTATTCTACACTGCTTGAGTAAATGTAATGAAAATCAAAACCTCGTCTCGGTAGGCGATGAGCTTCTACACGAAAGTAAGTAAATAACCTACTCAGACAAACGAATAAAATAAAAATTCAATGAAAAGAAAAATAAAACTTCTCTTTCAAAATTAATGAACGTCGTCATATGGCGGAAAAATTAATTACTCTTACGCAAGAAAGAAAAAGGAAAAATTTCTTATTGAGAGAAAAAATATTAGCAGTTATTCTTGAGGAAACAATAAATAAGTATTAAAAAACGATAATTGCTAAGAACATTCATAAGGAAGGCAGTTGCAGCCTTCTAGAAGAACAACAAGACCTGTATGGAAACCTCAGTCTGCTTTACAGAGAGAATTTTTTTATAAATACACAGTAACTTTTTTATACTTCTGTTGCAACACATCTTAATAACTACTGTTGTTGGTTCAAACATTAGACAAATGGCTCTGAGCACTATGCGACTTAACTTCTGAGTTCATCAGTCGCCTAGAACTTAGAAATAATTAAACCTAACTAACCTAAGGACATCACACACATCCATGCCCGAGGCAGGATTCGAACCTGCGATCGTGGCGGTCACGCGGTTCCAGACTGAAGCGCCTTTAATCGCACGGCCACACCAGCCGGCAAACATTAGACAGTCTCCGAAACTCGTTGTGCCTGGTGTTGAAGTATGTACACAAGAGACAGACTGAACCACCTACCACACATAACTGTTCTACTTTGCAACAGGATATAAGTGCCAATCCGATCGTAGTATCTACATCTACATACATACTCCGCAATCCACCATGTGGTGCGTGGTGGAGGGTACCTCGTACCACAACAAGCATCTTCTCTCCCTGTTCCACTCCCAAACAGAACGAGGGAAAAGTGACTGCCTATATGCCTCTGTACGAGCCCTAATCTCTGTTATCTTATCTTTATGGTCTTTCCACGAAATGTAAGTTGGCGACTGCAAAATTGTACTGCAGTCAGCCTCAAATGCTCGTTCTCTAAATTTCCTCAGTAGCGATTCACGAAAAGAGATTCCTCAAGAGATTCCCACCCGAGTTCCTGAAGCATTTCCGTAACACTCGCGTGATGATCAGACCTACCAGTAACAAGTCTAGCAGCCCGCATCTGAATTGCTTCTATGTCCTCCCTCAATCCGACCTGAAAGGGATTCCAAACGCTCGAGCAGTACTCAAGAATAGGTCGTATTAGTGCTTTATAAGCGGTCTCCTTTACAGATGTACCACATGTTCCCAAAACTCTACCAATGAACCTAAGACGACTATCCGCCTTCCCCACAACTGCCATTACATGCTTGTCCCACTTCATATCGCTCTACAATGTTACGCCAAAATATTTAATCGACGTGACTGTGTCAAGCGCTACACTACTAATGGAGTATTCAAACATTACAGGATTCTTTTTCCCGCATTAATTTACATTTATCTATATTGAGAGTTAGCTTCCGTTCTTTACACCAATCAAAAATCCTGTCCAAGTCATCTTGTATCCTCCTACAGTCACTCAACGACGACACCTTCCCGTATACCGCAGCATCATCAGCAAACAGCCGCACATTGCTATCCACCCTATCCAAAAGATCATTTATGTAGATAGAAAAAAACAGCGGAGCTACCACACTTCCCTGGGGCACTCCAGATGATACCCTCACCTCCGATGAACACTCACCATCGAGGACAATGTACTGGGCTCTGTTACTTAAGAAGTCGTTGAGCCACTCACATACTTGGGAACCAGCCCCATATGCTTGTGCCTTAGTTAGGAGTCTGCAGTGGGGCACCGAGTCAAACGCTTTCCGGAAGTCACGGAGTATGGCATCCGTCTGATACCCTTCATCCATGGTTCGCAAGATATCATGTGAAAGAAGGGCGAGTTGCGTTTCGCAGGAGCGATGCTTTCTAAAGCCGTGCTGATGAATGGACAGCAACTTCTCTGTCTCAAAGAAATTCATTATATTCGAACTGAGAATATGTTCGAGAATCCTGCAACAAACCGATGTTAAGGATATTGGTCTGTAATTTTGAGGATCCGTCCTTCTACCCTTCATATATACAGGTGTCACTTGCGCTTTTTTCCAGTCGCTCGGGACTTTACGTTGGGCAAGAGATTCGCGATAAATGCAAGCTAAGTAAGAAGCCAATGCAGCAGAGTACTCTCTGTAAAACCGAATTGGAATCCCATCAGGACCTGGTGATTTATTTATTTTGAACCCATTCAGCTGCTTCACAACCCCAGGGATGTCTATCACTATGTCCTCCATACGGGAATCTGTACAAGACTGAAAGGGCGGTATGTTTGTACGATCCTCCTGCGTGAAAGATTTCTCAAGTGCTTCGTAGGGTTATCGATAAAGATTCCGTACAGGTGATATGGACCTATCTTTTTGTTTCTATGAGCGCACACAAAGCAGTGTTGTAAAGTGTCTTTTGGATCACGATTAATATATGTCCACTGTCATTCCGATTCGAAATCCTGAAAGCCATTGACAACGTCGTACCACTGTAATATTACGTTCATAGGGAAAACCTTTGAACTGTATTAAGCCACACAAACCCTGTGTTCATTGTGCTGGATGTATCGGAGGCAGTCGTAGAATCTGCGGTACAAGGTCGTGGTATCCGTAGAAATGTAACTGGCATTGATGTGGAACTGTATGACATATGGGAAGGGAGACATACCCGCCAGTCTACAATGGGGCATAAAAATTTTTGTCACTGAATTTGTTTTCGCTTTAAGGGGTGCTGTATGTGACCTTTAGAAACATGATGCGAAAATGAATACACGAATTTTGTAGATCAGCTCTTTCGGCTGTTGCGGTAACTTGGTAGGATAATTTAAAGATATTTTCTGATCGTATGGTCCAACCATCGACTGATAAGAAATGTTTTGTGTTATGAGTGATAGAGGACAGACGAGCACGCTCTATTGTACCTTGGGTACAACACCGATATTTATTGCCGTGTTTCTAATCTCTCCATTTCCCGTTGTTGGTATTCCTGTATGCCGACTACATAAAGCGCATTCCAGTTTGCCATTTCGTTCGATACCTGAGGATCTGCGAGAGTAGTTGTTTGAATTCTGCTACGCTCGGAAGCCACTCCGAATGAAGTGGTGGGCATCCGCTACAGAGACGGTTAATCGATGGTGCAAAAGCATACGAGGATTGTCGCGGGTTTTCAGTATCCTTACGAACACATCCCAAGCCCTGTTAGCGCTTTCCTCTTAGTTGTGATGGACAGAGTTGCTGGGTAACAGCACGAGCATCAGTATCAGAGTAAAAAATTCTCGCTACAATACCAACCATTGTCTGCCGTTAGAAGCTCTAGACTTCACAGTAGGGACTAAGGTATTACCTTTGCAAACAAATTTATTTGTCTGGATTTCCACGGTGGCATGTTACAACAGAAGCTCTTCTGCTAGTGTTTGTCTTTCCTCTTAATGTGCTGCAAACACTTCATTTCACATCTGACGTAACATGCAACGTATTACCTTATCCACATAGAATAAACAGCGTAACACAGCATTCACCTAAGTTATTGAATATACACTGGATTGCATTCGAAATAATAGTATTAACGTAAGTGATATACAAACATGTCCATTTCTTAGGAAACGGGAAAAATATTAAACGTGTGGAATTTTAGAAGAGCTTCCATCAAATATGTAACTAGTTTTTCATTCATTTAATAGGAAAACTTTCGAAATGTGGCCGACTGAAATAATGAAAATTCCCAGGGACAAAGCCCAGACGTAATTACTTGCTTCACCTGTTACGCACCAAATAATTCTGTACACGTGGGAGGAAAGCAATTACTGTCAGCATACATTTGATTCAGTAGGGACTGTCAATGGTGGACAGTGACAATGAGTGCGTTCATTTTATTAAAAACTCACGGAATGCCTTTTGGAGCAGCGTTAGTCTCTGCATCGAAAAGCACAACACGCACAGCGAGAGCCGAAGTACAGTCTGACCCAAAAGTCAGTTAACATTTGAAAATGCTCCATGCTCAGAATGATATAGCAGATAGGAAAAAATTGATACACATACCTAAAACGACATGGGGTTTTACTGAAACCAAAAACGAGTGCAAAAACTGGCGAACAGTTGGCACTGGACACCAACAAGCCGGTAACGCCACGTGACAACTGCGTATACACTGAGTTGACGAAAGTCATAGGGTATCTCCTAATACGTGTCAGACGTTCTTCTGTCCGGCGTAGTGCAGCAACTCGACGTGGCAGGGAATCAACATAATGCTGGAAGTCCCCTACGTCTATAGCTGTCCATAGTAGTGAAAGTGTTGCCGGTGCAGCGTGTTGTACACGACCTGGCCTCTTGATTATGTACCATAAATGTTCAGTGGGATTCATGTCGGACAATTAAGATGGCCATATCATTCGCTCGAGCTCTGCAGAATGTTCTTCAAATCAATTGCGAACAGTTGTGGCCCAGTGTCACAGCACATTTTCATTCGTAAAAATTCCTTCGTTGTTTGGGAATATGAAGCCCGTAAATGGCTGCAAACGGTGTACTCCAGTCAACGATAGGTTCAGATGCACCAAAAAGACCAAGTACATTCCGCGTAAACAAGGCACACAAAATTATGGAGCCACAAGCAGCTTGCACAGTACTTTGTGAACAAATTAGATCGCCGGTCGGAGTGGTCGAGCGGTTCTAGGCGCTACAGTCTGGAACCGCCCGACCGCTACGGTCGCAGGTTTGAATCTTGCCTCGGGCATGGCTGTGTGTGATGTCCTTAGGATAGTTAGGTTTAAGTAGTTCTAAGTTCTAGGGGACTGATGACCACAGATGTTACGTCCCATAGTGCTCAGAGCCATTTGAACCATTTCTTTTTCTTCGAGGAAATGCAGGGCGTTGCTCTTCGAAGTGTCAGAGTGATGGGTGCGAGTTACGCCGATTCGTTACAGAATCGCATCATCCCCAGTATGGCTGGAAGGCACGACTTTTATGGAGGATGCTAGACATGTGGAAAGATCTCTTGAAGACATCGTCAGGTGAGGAACGCGTGTTGCATCCCCACTTCATTATGCTTGGCCTTCCAGGTTCCCAGACATCAATCCGTGTAATTCTTGATTGTGGGGTTACCTAAAGTCGCAAGTCTAAAGCGATTGTCAGACCTCTTTAGGGATGATAAAAGAAAACTTCCGACGGCAATTTCTCAGCGTACATGGATGCTGTACAGTGCTGTTCACAACATAGTCCCTCGACTACAGGTATTGTTGGTGAATGACGGTCGGCATGTTGAGCATTTGTTATCAACAACATCTTCTTTGCAAAACCCGGTTGTTACGCTAGTTACAGCTTTTGCACCATGTGAAGCGCCATGTGTTGGTCATTTTATCCACTTTTTTGGTTGCAATTAAAACTGCCATGACATTTCAAGCCTGTATGTCAATTTCTACCTCGCTGTCAATATTATTCCGTGAATTACTGAATTTTCAAATGTTAACGGAGTTTTGGGTTACCCTGTCCACTGATCGTTTTGATGGCGTTCCAGATGATGCTCAGGGGAGAACATCTCTACCATTTCAAAAGCTGGCATGAACATAATGTAAACGTGTACCATTTCACGTACAGCTCATTAACAGCGCGATGCATTTTCGGTTCGAATGAAACTACGGGGAGGACTAACTTAGATAGAACGGGATATATTTGTAGGGGTTCACTGATTTCAGCATTCCATCGATGTGATTCAACAGGAGTCAAACGTGCTTGTGCTAGAGATCTCCACCTAAACTGGATATCAAATGGCAGATATCTGAGCGTGCCGCCTACCCCCTCTCCCCTCCCACCCTCCGCCAAAGACACCCTTGCTACATTTCTTGCGGAAATTCTACATCGAGGCCGCGAAATGTCACAAGAACGTAAAAGAAAAGGACTTTGCAATTCTGCGCCCCCGTGAGGAAATTACATCGGGTGTTCCACTTATACGGAGAAGAATAAAAGAACTGTCTCATCATTAGCGTAAAAGACAGAGAGAGGACCACTCCGTTTTGGTTGGAATCATCATCCGTTCTTTGGCAACGAAAGGTCGGCTAAATGTAAGAAAAAAGACTCTAAAGCACTTCGGTAGCGGCATGTGACACACAGGGTATTGTGACTGGTATCCACAAAATATATGTCAAAAGTACCTCGGCATATGCATGTATGCAATATACGACAAAATATCGCCAAGAATTAGGCATAACAAACTAAACAAAATTAGATAAAGCATCAAATTGTACTGCTACAGGCAGGAGAACTTCTTTGTAAGAATTAACCTACATTAATCGTACACAGCCACGGTCTCACCATGTCAGTTTTAGACAAAATAGCATTATTATAAAAGGTGCAAAAATTCAAAAGCTCGGTAATAAGTACACTGAGTTACTCGGCGCAGTTACTTGCAGCGCATGTTCCCATAGCAAGTAACATCCACCGAGCGCTGTACTGGTTTATCATGAGGGGAAATTTTGTGGAATGTCTTCTTACTACACGTTACCACTGTAACAACGATGGGTGGTCTAGATCGCACAAACCTAGAACAGAATTGAAAATTTCTCTTGATCAGTTATATGACAGACTGGAATCATAGTATTGTATACAAATTCATCAAAGATGGCAGCCATGAAGCATGGAGACACAATAGCGATACCAAGAGCTTTAATACATATTATCATATTTTCTCGAGTTCAGCTACGCATCAAGAACTACAATCCCCCGTGTATTTACAGAAACAAACAGATCTAGGACTTTTTAACGAAGAACTGCGAACAAAATCACCTAGCGGAAGCCGGCCGGAGTGGCCATGCGGTTCTGGGCGCTACAGTCTGGAACCGAGCGACCGCTACTGTCGCAGGTTCGAATCCTGCCTCGGGCATGGATGTGTGTGATGTCCTTAGGTTAGTTAGGTTTAATTTGTTCTAAGTTCTAGGCGACTGATGACCTTAGAAGATAAGTCGCGTAGTGCTCAGAGCCATTTGAACCATTTGAACCTAGCGGAAATGTAACCTCAGAAAAAGTGGATCATCATCTCCAGAAATCTACACAGCAACGTTCTACCATCTAATGTTAAAATGATGTGATGTAATCGATAACGAATAGACAGAAACTAACGAAGAACTATACAACATCCACTTCAGTACAATTTTCATACGAGACACAAGTGATCTCATCGAAACTGCGAAACTGCATCTTAAACCTGGTCTTAGATCTGAAGGGGACATGTGGTCGTAATGGAGATGTTAAAGCCATAAAATCTGTCATACGCATGGTCAAAAAAAAAAAAAAAAGATGCTGCAACAATGGTCGCCTAAAACTGAAATGTATCATAGTGCCGAACTTTCATTGATATTATGGAAGAACTCGCACTAGACAGAATCACTGGGCTACATTCTAATTCTAACTTAACGTAATGATATTACCATATACAATAATTTGGAAAGTTAATAGTAAATATTTGTCCTGTGTAAAAACTGAGGTCGGGCAGAATATTAGACTTCCCCTGCAAATAGATGGGCTTCCTGAACATCTCGGCGTTCCTGGTTTCATCTAGCGCTTCTCCAAACCCTAACACGGCTAGTGTCGCGAACCGATCCTGATCTCGTCAGCAAACACGACATTGCTGTATTATGCAACAGTGCAAAGTTAATACACAATAGCCCGCGTCCTCACACTGCGTCGGTCCCGTTGGTTCATTGTTCTTCTGGAATGAAGACCATGCTGGTGCAATCTTGTACAAACTGTTGGCCTGACATGCGAATCAGTGTTGCCAAGGAGAAGTCATTTCCAATTTTTTTGGCATTTAATGTTGGGCACGTGCGAGCCAACAGTTGGAGGAAACAATCTTGCAGTGATATTGTCATACGACAGCGTCCATTGCGAGGTCTGTAGTTCACATTTAGCGTCTCTCTGTACTTTATCCGCACTTTACACACACAAATTTGAGTGAAATCGAACTGATCGGCAACATCTTGCCATGCATGAGCAGCAGGATGTAAAGCCACCGTCCTGACTCTATCAAAGTGTTGTATGCGTCTACGTGACATTTTACAGCAGTGCTGAACACAAACTGAATGAAGCTGTTGTTGATACTGGACTGCTCGCGGCGTGTCACTGCGGCAGCGCTATGTTTACATGACTGGGAAACGAGCACAAAGCATGCTAGTAGTAAACACCGTCCAGTACACGGGCTGTAACTGGATAATGCATAAAGTGCCTAGGTCAATGAGACCTCTAGTATCGTAGACTACGTTTTGCGATAGTACTAGGGCTATTCGGAAAGTAAGTTCCGATTGATCGCTAAATGGAAACCACTTTGAAAATCATAAATGTTTCATCTGCAACAGTTAGCTACAGCTTCCAGCCACTGCCCTACATAGTCACCACTCCGACTTAGGCATTCGTCGTAGCGTTGTACCAACTTTCCAATAGCCTCGTAATAGAAGGCAGCCGCCTGTGCTTCCCGCCAATTCTCTACGCTCATCTGTACTTCGTTGACTGTATGAAAATGTCATCATAGCCAGTAGTTAATGTGAGTAGAGATGAAACGCAGAGAGAGCCAATTACAGGCTGTGGTGCGGGTGATCAAACACTTCCCACCGAAAACGCTGCGGGAGCATTTTCATTGCCACTGCAAATTGCTACAGAGAATTGTCACGTAGTAGGAACCGTATGACAGTTCTGTAATGTGGGCTGCATAGCATCAGGCGAAATCTCTCACTAGGACCTCATACTTGGCGGGAGACACTATTTTCTACGCATCTTTATGTGCTCACCATGCGCTCAGAACTGAAGAAAGCAAACTGATGTAAGCGACAGGCTTATTAGAGACACTGTCGAACACATAGGTGCAAAGCTTTATTAGATTTTCGCAGTTGTTTCAATTTCTTGACCGATCGGAAGTTACTATCAAACTTTCGTTGAGCAGTGTATTCTATTGGGATTCAAACTCTCTAGATCTTTCCAAAGTGTTGTTACTTCATAAACTCGGCTATTTTGCATACTTTTGTGTCTTCTGTGAACGATCAAATTACGATTCACTGTAAATAATTATCACTCAGCTCCGGAGCTGTATTTTCATCGACACTCCCCCTTCAATTTGCTTTTCTACAGCGTGACTGAGATCAATTTAGACGCGTACTGTCCCTTGGTGTGCCGAAATAACCGAGTCGTTAGATTTCCATTCACGAAGTTGCTGAAGCGTGTAGATCCTTTTAAAAGAGTCCTTAACGTCCATTTTCAACAGCGATAACCGTGCACTGTCATCACACCGCGCTCGAGAGTTCGGAATAGCAGCCGGCAAATTGGCGGTTTGTTCGGTCCCAACGGCACCTCCGCAGGGAGCCAGCGGGTCGTCCGACGCCATCAGTCGCACCGGGTAGGAGGAGGGGGAGTGGCTTGCAGCACTCCTACCCCACCCCCCCTCCTCTCACCCTCTCCCCGCCCCCTCTGGCACTGTCATCGGCGGCTCTAATTAGCCGAGAAGGGCGCGCGGGAGTCAGCGGCGGCGTTTCTTCCGTGTGGTCGAGCGCCTAATGACCTCGTTATGCTGTCGGACAAGCTCGTTGCAAACGCCTCTCCACGCTGGCAAAGGGACCGCTCCCTACGCCCTGCCGCACCGCGGGATAAGCCCAGGGCTGCTGCAGAGGGCGCGCTCTGTCCAATCAACGGCGTGCCGCTGGGCCCCGGTAGGACCAGTTCACTCGCCCGGTAGTGTCTCTAGTTGGCAGAGTCGAAATGAATGTTCTCCACCAGTGATAGTCCCTATTCTACTTCTGAGAACGTATTTAATTTGCATGTTTCTCCTGCAAATAAGGCCAGAGAATTTTTTCCGCTGTTATATACGAGGCCTGTTCAGAAAGTAAGCTCCGATTGATTGCCAAATTGAAACCACAGTGAACATCAGAAATGTTTTACTTGTAACAATTAGCTACACCTTTCAGCAACTTCTCTACGTAGTCGCCGTTCTCACTTAGACTTTTGTCATAGCGTTGTACCAACTTTTCAATAGCCTCATCATAGAAGGCAGCCGCCAGTGCTTTCCGCCAATTCTCCACGCTGGCCTACACCTCGTTGTCTGTGTCAAAATGTTGTCTTCAAAGACAGCGGTTCATGTGACCAGAGATGAAACTCAGGGGGAGACAATTGCGGACTGTATTGTGGGTAATCTCACATTTCCATTTGAAAACGATGCAGGAGCATCTTCATTGCCCCTGCAGAATGCGGCTGAGAATTGTCTTGAAGAAGAAACAGCACGACAGTTATGTCGACTTTTCTCACCAGGCCCTCGTACTTGGCGGCAGACACTATTTTCTAGACATCTTTACGCACTCACTGCGAGCTCAGAAATGAGAAGAGCGACGTGCTGCTAACTGGGGTTATACTAGAGACACTACCCAACACATCTGTGCAAAGCTTTATCGGATTTTCATAGTCGTTTCCATTTCGCGACCGATCGGAGCTTACTTTCTGAACGCCCCTCGTACAAACAACTGGAACTGGTTTACTATATTCGGTCCACTATAAGGAAGGCATTCAATAAGTAATGCAACACATTTTTTTCCCTGAAAGCTGGTTGGTTTTATTCAGGGTTCCAATACACCATATTATTACCCCCTCTTTTAGCTACAAAACTCTACTTTCAACATAATCTCCGTTTAACGCGTCAACCTTTCACCACGCTACTGGGAGGGCTGTGTGCACGGATGGTACCACTCTAGAGGTCGACGTAAATGAGTCAGCGTCTTGCTGAATCAGTAACGTACTGCCGGAAACCGTCCTTCATTGGGCCAAATACATGAAAGTAGGAGGTGTGAGATCCAGGCCGTAGGGTGGATGAGGAAGAACGAAGTTCTCTGAGCTCCTCTCCGACGCGCGGACTTGTGTGAAGCCTCGCGTTGTCATGGAGAAGGAGATATTACCATTTTCGTGGCGACGAAGAAGACCAGACGTTTCTTCAATTTCCTGAGGGTAGCACAATACACATCAGAGTTGACTATTGCACCATGAGGGAGGATATCAAACAGAAAAACCACTTCAGAGTCCCAGAAGAGAGGTGGTACGGCGCCACTCCATGGATTGCCGTTTTGTTCCCAGTTAGAAATGTCTCATCGTGCCGGCCGACGTGGCCGAGCGGTTCTAGGCGCTACAGTCTGGAACCGCGCGACCGCTACGGTAGCAGGTTCGAATCCTACCTCGGGCATGGATGTTTGTGATGTCCTTAGGTTAGTTAGGTTTAAGTAGTTCTAAGTTCTAGGGGACTGATGACCTCAGAAGTTAAGTCGCATAGTGCTCAGAGCCATTTGAACTATTTTTTTTTTTGTCTCATCGTCTGTGACGATATTCGACAAAAAATTGTCACCATCAGCTTCGTAAAGCACAAGCAATTCGGCACAGATGGTGCTTTGTTGCCCTCTATGATCTGTTACACGCCGAGGAACCCATCTCGAATGAGAGTGTCCGCACGTTCCAATATTGCAGGAGTCATAGCTGTGTGCGGCCGGCTGGAACGAGAGAGATCGGACAGCTTTGAGCGATCTTGTTGCGGTGATGACAGACGCCTCGCCCAACGACTCACCGTGTTTTTGTTCACTGTTAGGTCTCCGTAGACGTTCTGTAAGAGCCCATGAATATCGCTGATGCTCTGCATGTAGCACCGCCATTTATTGGACCTTCATGAAACTATAGCAGCTGAAACGGGAATATTTCACGATGTCCCACAAAAAATTCCGCATTTTTCTATCGCGACTGGCCGGGAAAAGAATGTGTTGCATTACTTATTGACCTTCGCTAGTAACTCAACGGGATGGTTGATCTAATTTTAAATCGTGTATATTGCCTTCTAATGAAGTGGTAAGCTAATCTCTTTACATTACTGTGTATTAACCTAACTGTAATAATGAAAAGTGATTAATTTCAAGTGTGATATTAGGATGTAAAAGCAATTAAATGAGATTTATTGCCGGCCGGAGTGGCCGAGCGGTTCTAAGCGCTACAAATACTGTCGCAGGTTCGAATCCTGCCTCGGGCATGGATGTTTGTGACGTCCTTATGTTAGTTAGGTTTAAGTAGTTCTAAGTTCTAGGGGACTGATGACCTCAGGAGTTAAGTCTCATAGTGCTCAGAGCCATTTGAACCATTTTTTGAGATGTACTGTGAGACACTACCACTTCGTTTCACCTACCTCGTCTGTTTCTAATTAGGAATGACATTAAATCTGTCGTGAGGTATCGGACGGAAATATTGGCAGTCCCGTGTAATAGCTGCTCGAAGTTTAATACTGTTACATTCTATATAAATGCGTGTTGTCTGTTCTTTCGGACATGTCCAAAAGAAGACATCATGCATTCATACAATTGTTTTGCCTCGATGCGCATTGGATCCACCACATTCATTGGGGGAGCAGAAGCACTTTCCTTCGGGGTTATTACCGAACTCATCTCACACAGCCGAGAGGGAGCTTGGCTATAAGAAACTAAAATACTTAACTTTGCTTAGCATGTTGCTGTGAGTAATTTCACAGTCAAACACAACACTTGTTATTAAAATACTTGAATACTGTTGTCACTGTAACAAGCAGTTTACTGCCTCTTTCGGAGATGCTACATAATGGCACCAACTGCACAAACTTATACACTTAGCTCCAACCAAGAGGTAAGATCCCGTATATCCTAGTGCTACCTTTATGTAGTTATCCGACAACCAAACTGACACTTCTTGATGTTCGTTTCATCATTGTAACAACTGGCTGTTAGATCAATAGAATATTTGGCTAACATTATACGTAACGACTACGTAATGTTGCAAAAGTTTGACAACTCAAAAGTATCATTTTATATAACAGCAAATTAAAGGCTTTCTCAATATAATGCCCAAATTCAGACCCGTAAGGAACTCCTGACGAATGTCTCTAGTTCCTTTATGGACGTTATTCTCTCTCTAAATACATTTATACATTCCGAGAATAATTCGTAATTATTTTGTTCATATGCACAACTATTTATTATTATTAAACGCTTTTGTTATAAATAAATGGAACTTGAAATATAATACTTATATTATACATACACAGAACGATATTTATAGCTAGTTGTACACAGCGAGTCACAAGCTGGGAAGTTACAATAACTGCCGCTGTGGTGAAGCCGCTGTAAGAATATCTGTGAGAGTTAGGGTTGCCATATGTAGCTGGGACTTCGTCGGGACACTCAGAGATGGGAGTGCAAGAATGAAGTAAAATTTTTTAAAAATACAGCTGCATTTTATTTAGAACACAATTACGTGGGACTTGCTGCTGCAGAAGTAGTTCGTACACCATATTTTTGGAAGAAGCAAGTCTTTTTATGAAACTCCATGCAAGTCAACTTGTGGTTAAACTGGCACTGTAAGATTGATTCCACAGTCCCTGGTAGCAGTCTATTCCTTTCATTAGTCCACTGGGCCGAAACCAGCGAAAATAATTTTTCCACAGTGGCGGTGTGTGCGGGAACACAAAACAAATACTTGCACAGTTATAGCAGCTGGCATTTGCGTTCTGGATGTTCGGTTTCCTTAAGAAAGTAAATCCACCTTTCTTCCACGGAGTATTTACACTTCCATTCTTCCGAGTCACTCTTAGCTTCTGAAAAAGCTCTTCAGATACATACACTGAAGCGACAATGAAGCTGGTATAGCCATGCGTATTCACATACAGACCCCCCTATATAGGGCAACAAGTGCCTGGCGCAGTTGTTAGATCGGTTACTGGAGAACATGGCCGCGGCATACAATTCCTTCTACATTTTTTCCTAGTTCTTTAGTTTGGCGAAACACATTCCGCTGGCCGCGTGATGAAGCCCTCCACAAAAAGCAATTATGTAATGGAATTTGCAGTTGTCTTAAAGTGTCTAGACAAAACTGTGCAGTTGTCTTCGATGTTTCGTTATCCGGCGAATCAAACTTCAACAGCTTGTGTAGGATTCCGTCTGTTTCAGTCAAGTATTGAATAACTGAAGTAAACATCTTTTGAGCCCAAAAGGGCGGGGGGGAGGAGGGGCGGGCTGGCAGCAGCGTAATATGCCACGCTACAGCCTACAGAAAAGTTAAAAACAAAATTAGGAGCTACCATTAAAAGAAAAACAAGCGTAAAACGGTGATTGATTAAAAATGGAACAAGGCAAAAAGTTTCGAAGACAATACAAAAACAAGGGGTCGGTGATGCTGATTAAGATACATAGTAAAAAGACGGGCACACTTACAAAAACACGGAGACAGTCTGGTTTCTGTTCGCAACAGTTTAAAAACACTCCTGGCGACGTTATGGTGTCCGTTCGCAACGTTGACAGGTGACACACAACACTGAACACGCACATGAAACAGCACCATAGAGGAGACACTGCGGCAGATGGAGAGGGGGAGGTGGGAGGACCTGGACCGAGGAGGAGAAAAAAGTTGGGCAAGAGAGGAAAGGAGAAAAGGTGGGGGGGAGCCGATGGAGGGATAGGACACAGGAGAAAGGGGGGCAGGGCAGATGCAACAAGCACTGGGGAAGGCAGTGGAGGGGAAAGAAAAATGACCTGGGGGGAGAGAATGGAGTCAAGGAGTGGGTAGATGGAGAAAAAAGAGGATGGGAGGGGGGAGAGGGAGCCAGGGAAAAGGAGGGAGGGGAAGGTGAGGATCATAGTTGATAGGAGCGATAAATGGAGGGAGAGAGGGCATCATCCAGGAAAGGAAATGAAGGGTGCCGAGATGGAGGGTAGGGAGGACACAATGGTGAAGGCGCAGCAGTGGGTGGGGTTGGAGAGGAGAGGAACAACCAGAGTATGAGGGGGATCAGGTTGGCGGGTGGTGTAGAGGGCGTGGACATATTCGAGGAAAAAAGCAGATGGGGGAAAGGAATCAGCTCATAGAGGAACCACATGGGAGATGAGAGGCATATACGGAAGGTGAGGCGCAGTGCATGGCGCTCGAGGATCTGGAGGGACTCATAGAATTTGGGGGGAAGGGGGGAGGGCAGATATCCAGCCAGACATGGCATAACAGAGGATGGGATGGATTAAGGTTTTGTAAATGTGGAGGATGGTAGAGGGGTTCAACCCCCATGTCCGGCCAGAGAGGAGTTTAGAGAGATGGAGGCGGTTGTGGGCTGTGGATTGGGCAGAGCGGAGATGAGGGATGCAGGTGAGGTGACTATCAATGGTGAGTCCAAGGTAGGTGAGGGTGGGGGAAAGGCGGACAGAACGAGCGCAGGTGGTAAGGGAAAAATCAAGGAGTTAGAAGGAACGAGTTGTATGACCTACAATGATTGCCTGGTCTTGGAAGGATTGATTTTGAGGAGCCACTGAGTACACAATGTGTCAAAAAGGTCAAGGTGATTCTGAAGAAGGCGTTGGGACCGGACCGTTGAAGTGTAGAAGCGAGGGCAAAGATGGTGGTGTCATCGGCATGCTGCAGGAGGTGGTCCAGAGGGGGGGTGGGGGGGGTTGGGCCATATGTGCCGTGTATAGGAGGTAGAGAAGAGGGGAGAGGACAGAGCCCTGGGGAACACCTGCGGAGGGGTAGAAGGTGCGCGAATCGGCGTTATGGATGGTCACGCAGAATGGGCATTGGTATAGGAAGGAGAATCAGACGGACGTAATTGATAAGAAGGGCTGGAGTTTAAACGGGAGACCAGGATTCCTTAAACTTTCGTAGGCCTTTTGAGGTCTAGGGAGACAAAAATGGCGGAGCGATGGGAGTTAAGCTGGAGGGAGATGAGGTGAGTGAGACGGAGGAGTTGGCTTAGGTCTTTACTTGCCGATATATATAAGGGGTTCGCTGGCCCAAGAGAGAAGCACAGAGTTTGGGAATTGCGGTAGCGTCGCGGCAAGAGGTGATCATGAGGTCCAAGCGGCCGAAGCCACGAGCTACGCAAGGAAGGCCTGTGCAGAGTGAAGATACAAGAGTACTTAATCGGAGTCAACGTCGACTACAAGCAGCAGGCCGACATCCCGTCGGTTGGTTTGCAACATTTGTGTAGGACGACCGCTCCTAGCCTGGCTGCCCTCTTCTACCTGGCTTTCATGGGCAACACTCAGTAACCGGCGCGACACATCGTGGATCCATGGAACTGCTTGCTGATGAAGGCGAGTAATATTTTGTAATCCTAGTGGTAATTTGTGTCATTGTCTACCTGCCCTCCTTATTATCTACTGGTTTGTGCCCGGCCCTCAGAGTTTTACTCGGTCGGCTCTTTTGTCGTACATATAAGCTGTAATATTGTACTAAGACACTAGTTGTCGTCTGAAAACTTGTTCCGCTATTATATTGCCTTTCTGCTTTGTACCCCATTATTAATGTTGTAATTAATCAGCTCTTGGTCGTAAATACAGCCGGAACAACTGCACTAACGCACAGGTTACCATTAAACAAAAGAGGGAATTTGTGGTTAAATTTAGATGTTAACCGATTAAATTCTTTGATTGTAATTGCATTTTTCAGTCATTAGTTGCAATCTGAACAACCTGTTGTACTAAGCTTTTCGTTTCTGTGTTTGAAAGGTCGGGTCATTATTGATGTATTTTAAATGGATCTTTTGGTTCCGTCGAGTGAGTTCTCTTGTAATAAGTGTTCACGAGTGATGTTTTAGCCGGCCGGGGTGGCCGAGCGGTTCTAGGCGCTACAGTCTGGAACCACGCGACCGCTACGGTCGCAGGTTCGAATCCTGCTTCGTGCATGGATGTATGTAATGTCCTTAGGTTAGCTAGGTTTAAGTAGTTCTAAGTTCTAGAGCACTGATGACGTCAGAAGTTAAGTCCCATAGTGCTCAGAGCCATTTGAACCAAGGTATGTTTTAAGACGGTCCTTCAGAGCTGTCTTAATACCTGACAATCAGTTTAACCTTGAAATAAATAACAGTCAACTGTCACCAGGGCTTTAGCCAATTGTAAGAAGGGACGGGTTGGGATCCAGCCGCACCTTGGTTGCCGACTGAAATTAAGAAGTTGGTTGCTTTGAAGTAAGCCTTATCACTGTCATACTGTTTGCTAATCGGTTTAACTTTTAAACACAGGTGCGCATCTTAACCCCGAACCTTTCACAATACAGCTTTCGAATTAAAAGTTAAGCCATTTGTTTTGAGTAATTGAATCACTCCTGTCATCAGTGTAACTTATACGGTTTTCATGTGTTGTCGAAGGGTATTTAATAAGGCAGACTGTGTCCAGCGCGGTAGTAAACACCACTGTTTTACCCGATCAGGTCCGGTCGTCTTTTAATCATTGTCATATCGTTTGCTGTTTTGTAATACAGCACTTCAGAATTCCTTTGTAAAGAATAAAAGCTTATTCAACTTACGGTTTAAGGTCAAAAGAATTTTGCAAATTTGTTCATTTTGTTAAAGAAAATTTTATGGTTAAAAGCTTCGATTATCTGTAAAACACAATTTATATATTGTTAAATAAATGTGATGAGTGAAAAGAAAGTTATATTGGTAGGTCCTCCCTTCAACGTTTCCTTTAATTCCAGTAAGTATCGTGTATCAATACATGCATTGTACAGCGCCAGATTTGCACCTGGTGGCCAAAATTGGAACTAATTTTTTCCAGCGCAAATCTGTTCTCTACCACGTTTCGCTGCCATACATTAATTACATCCCACATTGGACCTCTGTGAGTATTTGTACTTTAATTATAATCACCTGGTACATCTATTATAGGTAATGAGACGACACATGTACTGCTGCAGCTGTGGTCGGAGGCTTCAATGCGTGGGACTGCATTTACAGATTGTGCACTATTCGAAACATGGGGCATTGACGTATTGGTCAGTTATATTTGTCTGTGCGATATTCTACTCAGTGGCACACAGGGAAAAGTTGCTGTTCACTGAGTGACAGGACACAGTTCAAAGCTTATTCACATCAAAGCACAGTCCTCGTGATGTTCAAATCTGATATTGTGTACACACGTTGTTTCACTAGCGATCCACCGATATATGTCCCTTGCACACACAGAACTCTGTTATTCATCCAGAAACGAAAGCACAGCGCACGGTTCAGTTTGTTTAATAGCAAGCAATGTTTATCTGCAATCCGCACTGACACGGTGCACATATTGATTGACTGATCCGTGTCTTCACGTCAATCCACAAGTCGTGCTGTCGCGTCAACAGAATCCTGCAGCCCCCGACTCTACCACGCGACTTTACAGTTTCGAGAATCGAAACAGGCTCTCTAATACCAAAGATATTTAACAACGCTGTGAAACATTCATGTTGATATACATATACGGGGGCCATTGCACAAGTTATGGCAAGTGTGCGAAAGTGTGGCGTCACCGTATTCGCAGTAAGCACATTCGATGGACTGCGGCAAACATTACCGAAATCAGATTGCGATCACATGCTAGGATGGCTCGGTACCAGCGGCTGAAACTTTCAGTGAGAGATTGGCTGTGCTACAAGATAGATCCTCCATCATCCACCCTACTCGCTAGACCTCTGTCCATGCGACTTCGACCTCGTTGCACACCTGAGCAAACAGGGCGAATGTCCGCACGGCATTTTGGCGACAGGGGGCCAACACTGATGGCAATATCATTGGCAATCAAGCCTTCCCCATTGTTCGCAACGCTCTGTTTTTGTACTGGGAGGCTATTTTGAAGCACAGTAGTTGATTATAATTCATTTTTGTTCCGTTTGTACTCGTGCACAATAAATTTAGGAAGAGTTCCAGTGCATGTGTTTCATTTCAACCTTTCCCGTGACCTCCTGTACTGAAACCCTATTTTATGTTGGCATTCAGGTACACACTACCCTGCCAGCTCAATGCACATCGTGGAATTCTTACGTTGTCGCATTATCGGAAGATATACCACACATTCGTAATACATGGTCGTGCTGACATTTCTTACTAAATTCAATGAATAAAACAAAATAATAAAACTGCTTATATAGGCTGTGTACAGCTATACCTTTCCACAGCCACAAGATAGTATTGGTTTATGTCATTCAGTTATATGTTTCATTTAACATTTGTGGTAGTTGTGAAGCTCTCTGGTAGAAAGACGTTCTGCATATTCCTTGTGACTGTTAAAGCATTATCTCATATGCAGTGGGCACATTTAATGAATTTGCAGGCTATGGTGCGTGCGTGCTATAAGAGTTTTTCACTCTCCGACGCCACGACGAGGACTAGTTAACTGTACGCTGAGGTTACAAAAGTCATGGTACAGCGATATGCACAAAAAAGAGA
The DNA here is from genome assembly GCF_023864345.2 of Schistocerca serialis cubense. Lineage (NCBI taxonomy): Eukaryota > Metazoa > Arthropoda > Insecta > Orthoptera > Acrididae > Schistocerca > Schistocerca serialis. Next base: position 188,759,222 of record NC_064643.1, read on the forward strand.
CGCCAGCAGTATCACCTACACAAGGAATAAAAGGACAGCGCATTGGTGGAGCTGGCATTTGTACCCGGGTAGCTCACGTGAAAAGGTTTCCGACATGATTATCGCTGCACGAAGAAATTAACAAACTTTGAACGCGGAATGGTAATTAGAGCTAGACAGATGGGACATTACATTTCGCAAATCATTAGAGAACTAAATATTCCGAGGTCCACAGTGTCAAGAGTGTAGTGAGAATAGCAACTTTCAGGCATTACCTCTCACTACGGACAAAGCAGTGCCTTCGCTTAACGAGGGAGAGCAGCGGCGTTTGCGTAGAGCTGTCGGTCATAACAAACCAGAAATACTGCGTGATATAATCGCAGAAATAAATGCTGGACGTACTGCGAACGTATTCATTACGACAGTGCTGCCAAATTCGGCGTTAACGGCTATGGCAGCAGACGGCCGACGCGAGTGCTTTTGCTTACAGCAAGACATCGCCTGCAGCGCCTCTCCCGAGCCCGTCGCCATATCGGTTGGACCCTAGACTAGTGTAAAACCGTGGCCTGGTCAGATTAGTCCAGATTTCAGTTGGTAAGAGCTTATGGTAGGGTTCGAGTGTGGCAGGCACGCCACGAAGCCGTGGACCCAAGTTGTCAGCAAGGCACTGTACAAGCTGATGGTGGCTCCATAATGGGCTGTATTTACTTGGAATGGACTGAGTCTCCTGGTCCAACTGAACCGATCATTGGCTGGAGTGGTTATGTTCGGCTACTTGCAGACCATTTGTAGCCATTCGTGGACTCCATGTCCCCCACACAACGATGATATTTTTAACGGATGAAAATGAGCCAAGTCACCGGCCCACAGCTGTTCACGATTGGTTTGAAAAATATTTTGGTCAGTTCGAGACAATGATAAGGCCACCTAGATCACCGAACATGAATCCCATCGAGCGTTTATGGGAAATAATCGAGAGGTCAGTAAGTACACTAAATTTTGCACCGGATGAACTTGAGGAATTATTGACGACTATAGAGACAACAGGGCTCAATATTTCTGCAGGGGACTTCCAACGACTTGGTGAGTCCTCTCCACATCGCATGACACTGGTCTCATCTATGTATTATTCTATATCTACATGGATACTCTGCAGATCACATTTAAGTGCCTGACAGAGCGTTAATAGAACCACCTTCACAATTCTCTGTTATTCCAATCTCGTGTAGCGCGCGGAAAGAAGGAACACCTACACCTTTCCGTACGAGCTCTGATTTCCCTTATTTTATCGTAGTGATCGTTTCTCCCTACGTAGGTCGGTGACAAAAAATATTTTCGCATTCGGAGGAGAAAGTTGGGGATTAGAAGGTTCCGTCGCAACGAATAAAGTCTGTAGCCTGTATCCTGTATCATTTCTGTGACACTCTCTCCCATATTTCGCGATAATACAATACCTGCTGCCCTTCTTTGAACTTTTTCGATGTACTCCGTCAGTCTTGTTTGGTAAGGATCACATACAGCGCACCAGTATTCTAAAAAGTGGACGGACAAGCGAAGTGTAGGCAGTCTCCTTAGTAGATCTGTTACATTTTCTAAGTGTCCTGCCAATAAAACGCAGTCTTTGGTTAGCATTCCTCACAATGTTTTCTGTGTGTTCCTTCCAATTTAAGTTGTTCGTAATTGTAATTCCTAGGTATTTAGTTGAATTTACGGCCTTTATATTTGACTGATTTATCGTGTAACTGAAGTCGTTTTAGCACTCATGTGGATGATCCCACACTTTTCGTTATTTAGGGTCAACTGCCAATTTTCGAACCATTCAGATCGTTTTTCAGTTTGTTTTGATCTTCTGATGACCTTATTAGTCGATAAACGACAGCGTCATGTGCAAAGAACCTAAGACGGTGCTCAGATTGTCTCCCAAATCGTTTCTAGGCATTTCAGTCTGGAACCGCGTGACCGCTACGGTCGCAGGTTCGAATCCTGCCTCGGGCATGGATGTGTGTGATGTCCTTAGGTTAGTTAGGTTTAAGTAGTTCTAAGTTCTAGGGGACTGATGGCCTCAGATGTTAAGTCCCATAGTGCACAGAACCATTTGAATCAAATCGTTCATATAGATAAGGAATAGCAAAGGGCCTATAACATTACCTTGGGGAACGCCAGAAATCACATCTGTTTTATTCGATGACTTTCCGTCAATTACTATGAACTGTGACCTCTCTGACAGTGAGTCACAAGTCCAGTCACATAACTGGGACGACATTCCATAGGCTCTCAATTTCACTACAAGCCGCTTGTGTGGTACAGTGTCAAAAGCCTTCTGGAAATCCAGAAATACGGAATCGATCTGGAGTCACTTGTCAAGCACTCAACATTTCATCTGAATAAAGAGCTAGTTGCGTCTCACAGGAACGATGTTTTCTAAACCCCTGTTGACTCTGTGCCAATAGACCGTTTTCTTCGAGGTAATTCATAACGTTCGAATACAAAATATGTTCTAAAATCCTGCTGCATATCGACGTTAACAATATGGGCCTGTAATTAAGTGGACTACTCATACTTCCTTTCTTGAATATTGGCGTGGCCTGTGCAACATTCCAATCTTTGGGTACGGATCTTTCGTCGTGCGAACGGTTGTATATGATCTTCACGGTAAACGATAACAGCCAAACAGTTGCAGAATAAAGATTTATTGAAATCCTTGACCACGGTTTCGGTATATCTAAAGATACGTTCATCAGAAGAAAAAATAAAATCACATCCTGCAGTGGAGATACATAAAACAATCGTCAGGAGTTTAAATATCACATCCATTTGTACAGCTGTACAAATGGAGGTGATGTTTTAACTACTGACGATGTCTTTTTGCACGATTGTTTTATGTAATTCCACTGCAGGATGTGCTTTTAGTGTATTTTTACTTCTGATGAAGGTATATTTAAATAAACTGAAACCGTGATCAAGGATTTCAATAAATCTTTATCCTGCAACTGTTTGGCTTTAACCATTTACTCTGAAGATTTTCATCAGTTGCTGATTCAGCCATGTTTAAAATTTTGGTTGTATATGATTGTCAAGTATGGAGCTAATGCATCAGCATAGTCTGAAAGGAACCTAATTCGAATACAGTCTGGACCAGCAGTTATTGCATTATTGCTTTATTAAATGAAATGAAGCGGCTACTAGGGTAGCAGAGTACGTGTGGAGGGCACATGGGGCTTTGTTTAGGTTAGAGAAACCTTCCCTTGGAATCAAAGAAGATCTGCCAGATAAATTGGCCACATGTCCTCAGAGAACGTTTGTCGTCGCAGATCAGGGATATAAAAGGTTAATATGATTTTAGTAAACTGCAAGAGCATCCAAGGTAAGGTCCCAGAGTTAGTATCGCTTTCTGGATTATGTGGCGTAGATAGCATTAGGAACAGAAAGTGGTTGAAATCGGACGTTAATGACAACGAAATCCTAAGTTCAGATTCGAATATTTATCGTAAAGGTAGTTTAGTGGCCAATGGTGACAGCGTGTTTATTGTAGTAAAGAATTCGATTAAATCTAGCGAAGTTATCATGGGTGAAGTGAAGTATCAAAGATCGGTCAGGAATGGTAATCGGATGCTTATATAGACCGCCTGGGTCAGGGGCTCTAGTGGTAGAGCGCCTCAGACACAATTTGCAGAATATCGTTAGTAGGTTTCCTGATCACGCCGTTGTGGTAGAGGGTGATTTCAACTTGCCAGGTACAGATTGGGTGTGTCGTGATACCAAAATTGGTGTGAGAGAAAGTGATTCATGTGACATTGTTCTGGATGCATCGTCCGAAAATTTCTTTGAGGAGATAGTTGGAGAACCAACTCATGAGGGTAACGTCTTAGACCTCCTAGAGATGAATTTATCGAGTTAGTTAACATAGAGGAAGGTATCAATAATCATAAGGCTAAGATAGCATGTATGAAAACGTGTCTGAAAAAAAAAAAAACGTGAAGAAAGGCAGGAAGATATTTTTGCTTAGCAAGGGTGACAGGACATAAATTTCAGACCTACCTGAGCAGTCAGCAGTTTGATGATGAGGTCGAAGATGTGGAAAACAAATAGAAAATTCAAAGGAATCGTGCAATATGCCCTAGACACATACGTTCCCAATAAGGTCTTAAGGGATGGGGAAGATCCACCATGGTGTAACTGCCGTGTTAGATAACTGCTACGTAAACAAAGATAGCTTCACCTCAGATTCAAGAGAAGTAAAAACGTAGCTGACAAACAAAAGCTGAACGAAGCGAAAATGAATGTAAGGAAAGGAATGAGAGGAGCATTCAATGACTTTGAAAGTAAAACTTTGTCAAAAAAAATAAGAGGTTTTGTTCGTATGTAAAATCAGTAAGTGGGTCAAAATCATCTACTCATTTAGTCAGTGACCACACTGGCACCGAAAGGTAAGATGACAGAAAGGAGGCCGAAAAACTGAATTCGGTCTTCCAAAATTGTATTCACCATGGAATATTGTAATTCAGTCCCTTCTTTCAATAGTCGTACGAATATCGAAATGCAGATATTGAGACAACCGATCGAGGGATAGGAAAATAAATACAATCGCTTAGTACTGGCAAAGTATCAGGACAAGATGAGATCCCTATAAGATTCTACAAAGATTATGCGAAAGAACTTGCTCCCCTTCTAGTACTAATTTATCGTAGACCGCTTGAGCAAAGGGAGGGTACCTAGCGACCGGAAGAAAGCGCATATCATTCCAGTTTTTAAGAAGGGCAGTAGGATAGATGCACACAATTATAGACCTACATTGTTCACGTTAATCTGTTGTAGAACTATGGAATATGTTTTATGCTCGAAGATTATGGCGTTTTTGGAGAAGGACAAATTAACATGGATCCGCAAGCAGAGATCCTGCGAAACTCAGCTCTCTCTGTTTCTCCGTGAGTTCCACAGAGCCGTAAACAATGGCGCTCCGTTGATGCCCCGTGTTCGTTGACCTGAGGAAGACATTTGACACTGTCCCGCACTACAGTTTAGAGAAAAAAAAATACGAGCGAATAGAGTAGAGTATCAGAGCAGATTTGCGACTGGATCCAAGACTTCCTCGCAGACAAACCTGAATACGTCGCTCTAAATGGAACAAAATCGACAGATGTAAATGTAATTTCCGGTGCACCCCAAGGAAGTGTGATAGGATTGATACTATTTACAATATACACAAATGACCTAGTAGAAAGCGTCGGATGCTTTCTAAGGCTGTTCACAGATGACGCGGTTGTCTATAACAAAGTAGCAACGCCAAAAGATAGTAACAATTTGCAGAATGACCTCCAGAGAATTGACGAGTGGTGCAGGCTCTGTCAGTTGATCTTGAACGTAAAAAAAAAAAGAAGTAGCGTATTGCGCATGCTCATGAAAAGAAATCCACTACCATACAGCTACATTATTGGTGACAAACCTCTGGAAACAGTAGCTGGATCCGGAGCGACCTTAAATGGAATCACCATATAAAAAATATAGTGAGAAAATCAGATGCCAGGCTCAGATTCGTAGGAAGAATTTTAAGGAAATATAACTCATCCACGAATGAAGTGGATTAGTTGCTGGCCGGCCGCGGTGGTCTAGCGGTACTAGGCGCGCAGTCCGGAACCGCGCGACTGCTACGGTCGCAGGTTCGAATCCTGCCTCGGGCATGGATGTGTGTGATGTCCTTAGGTTAGTTAGGTTTAAGTAGTTCTAAGTTCTAGGGGACTGATGACCACTGTAGTTAAGTCCCATAGTGCTCAGAGCCATTTGAACCATTTTTTTGATTAGTTGCTTGCTCGACCCATTCTTGAATATTGTTCACCTGTGTCGGATCACTACCAGATAGAACTAATGGAAGAGATAGAGGAGATCCAACGAAGAGCGGCGCGTTTCGTCACAGGATCGTTTATTTGGCAAGAGACCGTTACGGAGATGCTCAAGAAACTCCATCGCTAGACGTTATAAGAGAGGCGTTGTGCATCCCGGAGAGATTTACTATTGACATTTCGAGAGAGAACTTTCCAGGAAGAGTTGGACAACATATTACTTCCTCCCACATACGTCTCGCCTAATGACCATGTGGAGAAAATTTGAGAAGTTAGAGCCAATACAGAGGCTTATCGACAATTATTCTTCCCACACACTATTTGCGAATGGAACAGGGTTGGAGGGCTCAGTGGTATAAAAAGTACCCTCCCCCACACACCACTAGCTCAGGGACGAGGGCTGGTTCACTTCACAGTATTTAGTCGAGTGGCATAACCATTTTTCCGAGAAAAATGGCCGGGCCATCTGACACTGCACTCTTTTTTGGAAGCGTCGCTGTTCAAATCCTCTCCTGGCCATCCAGATTTAGATATTTTGTTATTTCCCTACGTCGAGACGGAGTTTAAACAGGAGACCGGGATGCCATGCGCATTTGTAGCTTGTGCTCCGTTTCTACATGACCAGGTCGTCTATGGGAGTTTAGAACGTAAAATTTCTTGCTTCCTTTGGTGACTGATTTAGTAACTAGACGTTTTTCAACAAAATCACTCATTTGAGTATTGTAGTATACATTCCTGGCATGTCAGAATGGGGGCGATCTGTTGCAAAATGAACTCCAGTAAAAACTCCAAACAGCCAAGATCGCTAATAACGTTTTTATTTAGATGAACGGGTTTGGTAAGTCTATGTTACCATCTTCAGCTCCTCAACTTTTCAATATTCATACATTCTCCGCCAACAGCACTTTCTATCGTGCATACAGACATGTATACGTCAGTAATATGACACGATACAAAGCGCAGATGGCGGAGGTTGTATGAACTGCAAAACTGAAGATCCTAAGATGGTAACATTGTCTTACCGGAACCAATCGTCTAAATAAATACTTTGCTAGCGATCTGGGTACTTTCGAATTTTCCGGAGTTATTTTCGTTTAGTATAATTATTTAATAAACTCACTTCAGTAAAGTGGTGATCGACGGTCGAGTAGCTGCCCACATACGAAGTCACTTATCAGTGTCGCCCCACTGGACTGGATTTTACTTTAGAAGGGTCACAAATAATGTCCACGTACAGCAGCCCCTTGCGTGTAGTAGAGAAAAAGAATGGAAAAATCCGTCTGTCCTAGACTTTCGTCAAATTATCAGTTCTGACGTTTACCTTTCGGGCTAAATGTATCTTCAGCTGATTCATCCGCAGTCTGGGAACGATACTGAATGACACGCTGAAGGAGCGCGTCACGTCCTATGTAGATGACATTTTGATAGGCGAAAGTTCCTGGAGACGGTACGACGACGTGTTAGAGATTATGCTGGACAAACTGCGTGAGCATGGCGTCACGGCAGACATCGATAAACCGTGTGTCGGAACCAAGGAAGTGGACTTCCTTGGGCACGTTATTTCGGCACAAGGGATCACCCCCAATTCTGAGAAATTGGAAGCAATAGCCCAATTGGCTGCTCCAAACTCTCGTAAGAGTTTACATAGGTTCCTCGGAGTAATTAGCTTTTTTAATCGATTCATACACATAGAGAATTTACCACATCCCGGCTCTGTGCACTGACAGGGATGAACACACCTTTTGAGTGGGATGAGGCAGCCGATGGGAAATTTAGGAGTCCGAAGCAGGCACTCCTTGAGGATCCTATTCCTGCCCATCCCAATCTTCAACAGGGCTTCTGCATGGCCAATGACTCCGCGAAGACGGGTCTCGGAGTCATGATCTTTCAAGGCTATGAGCAGCGTGGTCAGAGGATACACAAAACCATAGCTTTCGGAAGTCTTGTGCTCGGCAAGAGCAAGCAGAACTATTCCGTAACGGAACTGGAAGCTTTGGCAATAGTTTGGGGGTTTCAAAAATTTCGGTACTTCCTGTTTGGCCGTAGAACCCTCGTGTATACGGACCATCGAGCACTCGAATTCCTCCAAACAGCAAAGCTAACGCATGGTCGACTGGCCCAGTGGACCTTGTTGTTACAAGAATTTAACTTTACAACCATTTACGTACTGGGGTCATCAAATGACATCCCTGACATGTTGGCACGATCGCCAGTTGGTGGAAATGACACTCAGCTACGGGAGAGAGATGACGAACCGTTTTCTCTCTACTACATGAAGAAGGTGGCGTTTGCGAACTACGTGACTGTTTCGATGAAAGATATTCAGAAAGAACGGGATTAGGATCCGCACCTGTTAACAGTCAAACAAAAATACCGAGATAAGACACAAGTAAAGATTAGGCACCATTACTTGATGCGCAAGAGTGTGCAGCTCCCTCTGGGTAATATGTGAGCCGGATGAGCTGATCAACAAGGTCATCTGGAACACGCATTTTAACTATGCCCACTCTAGCGCTCGAAAGTGTTTCTTGAAGTTGCGGAGCGTATGCCACTTCCAGAACATGAAGAGAAGAATACGGGCAGTGTTGCGTTGCTGTAAGGTTTGCCAGAATGGGAAAACTAGAACGGTCACCATCCAGGCACCAGTGTATCGAATTGTCCTTATAAAGCGGCGTCGGACTTAATGCGTCCCCTAAATAGGACAAAGAGAGGCTACCGCTACATACTGGTTGTAATTGAGCTGACATCGAAGTATGTAACGCTGACACCTTTGAAAAGGGCTACGTGTCTCAGTGTCAGTCAAGCTTTGCGGCGAAACTTTTTAAGTCAGCTTGGGCGTGTCTACCGGTTTACATGTGACAATGGTCCTCAGTACATGATACATGGGACGTCTTTCATAAAGACTTTGAGGAGACCATCAATGAAATTCCCCGTAGCACCACACTTCTTCCCCCGGTGACAGTGCTTAAGAACACCAATCCGCTGGACAGAATTAGGGAGATTGTAGATTTTCCCCCACGGCCAAGATTAAGACACAGGGAGAATGTTGCAAAACATTCAGGTGGCTGCATACTCGCGTAAGGTGAGATCGGACAAGTCGTGAGCAGTGAGGACATTTTCAATCGATGACAAAGTATTGATAAAATCTCACTACTTATCTAATAAACAGAAGAAAGTGTTCAAAAAGTTCTTCGCTCTGTATTATGGCCCTGTGCGGGTGCGGCGAATTCCCCACCCCAATGCCCTTGAGGTAGAGAGCCCAAAGAACAGGAAGTCCTTGGGAATGCCCCATATCACTCAAGTGAAGCTCTGTGTGGGATAGGATGAGACCGTGAATAAAACATTCTCGGTTTTCAAGCAGCTCCAATTCGAATAAAATCCTCGAGCTTTCGATTACCATCTCCGCTATCGTCGTCATGAGCTCACTGACTGTCGGGGCTGCTTTTTTTCCCCTTTATTGTTAATTTCACACCTGGTACAGGTATGCCAGCAGCGGCATACTACCCCGCTCTTCGGCCACAGATAAAACTAATGATACAAAAGAAGACAATCGCAGAACAGACATGGTGGATATACAGGCATAGACATACAAAATTAAAACACACGTAGCCGTTCACGGGCGCAGAGTCCAAAATGAAAATGTTCAGACACGTGGGCATGCACAGAGATGACATATGACACACGTGAACGTTGGAGCACACTGGAGCACTTGAGCACGAACACGATGGCACACACAACAATAGGCGATGATCTCTGGCGCACGAAAGTTCACTATACGTGTACGAGTCCGGGGACCTGCTAAAAGGGGAAAAAAGGGGGGGAGGTGGGAGAGGGGAGTGTGTAGATGCCAGTGGCAGAGTAGATGGGAGGGGGAGGAAAGAAGGTAGGGGTAGGGGAAGCCCGGAAGAAGGAGGGAGAGAGGAAGGGAGGAGGGAGAGAGGGTGCCCTCGGGAAAAGACACAGGGTGCGGTAGAGCAAGATCAAAGTTGGTAGGAGCGGTAGATGGAGGGGATGAGGGCATCATCAGCGAGGGGGAGTTGGTGGAAGCCACCTTGGGCGAGGGTATGGAGAGTGGAGAGATGGAGAGCAGGTGGAATGTGGGAATGCAGGCGCGGCAGTGGACAGGGGTGGGAGAGGATGGGAGAGACAAGCAGGTGAGGGGGATCAAGTTTGCAGGAGGTGTAGAGGATCCGTTTCCGTTCAAGGAAGAGAAGGAGGTACGGGAACAGAATGAGGTCATATAGGATCCGCGTGGGGGAGGGGAGACGGATGCGATAGGCGAGAGCGCATGGCGTTCTAGGATTTGAAGGGATTTGTAAAAGGCAGGAGGGGCAGAGATCCAGGCGGGATGAGCGTAGCAGAGGATAGGGCGGATAAGGGATTTATAGGTGTGGAGGATGGTGGAGGGTCCAGACCCTATGTGAGGCCAGAAAGGAGCTTGGAGTTGGGAGTGTGACTTGGCTTGGATTCTCCAGAGACGAGGGGTCCAGGAGAGGCTACGGTCAAGAGTGACGCCAAGGTACTTAAGGTTGGGGGTGAGGGCGGTTGGACAGCCATAAATGGTGAGACCGGGGCTGCTAGGGTTTCTCGCTTATATAGGCATGATGACATCATCAGCAGCCAATCAGATAGACCGAATGTGGCGAAGTCGACCCTGGTAGCTAGTGGAGCTATTGTGCGTGGCAGCACCGGTGACGTCAGGTGGCGCCAGGGGCAGGCGCCACGTTTGAAACTTCTAAGTTGCAGGATTTGTGCTGTCCTGTGGGGTGGAAGTTTGACAAGCAACTTTCAATTGAGATTACCTCAAACTGGGAGTGCAGTGATTCGGAAACCGCAGAGCCATCCGAATTATCAGTATCTTCACCACAGGGCCAGTCTGAGTGATTGCCTTCACTATAGGTAGAGGATCGCGCATTTTTTTAGATCCACACGACGAGGTTCGGCGCCGGAGATAAACGGTCTGTATCGCAGTACTGCATCAACGAGTGTTCCGTGCAGAGTTCTGCGCTTAGAGCTATTTGTGTGCTCAGAGCGAGATTTTCACCAACGCTTAGCCACTTCCAAGAACTTATCTAGTATTCTTGATCTTGTAATTATCCTTGCGCGTTGTCGAGTATTCATCAACATAGCTGCCGGTAATTGGGGCGAGTAACTGAAAATTAGTTAATGTGCCATTCTCATGTGTGTATGGGTGGTCAAAGAAATTAACATGTTTGTAAATTTTTTCAGTTGTGGGAAATGTCAAAATTAAATGCCAGTATTACAATCGAATTATCGACTTCATTGTAGCTAGCATTTAACCTGTCCCAGTAAGCTTTACATGTACCCTAGTCACTGCACAGCCTGCGCAGACGGGACGGAAAGAAGGCCTGCGATCTTCTATGTCAGCGACGGACAAGTAAGCTCACAATCGGGCTATCATAAAATATGATGGGTACCCATCGTGCGGCGCTGCAGGTCAATGCGGCCTGTAACCTACCAAGCTCAACCACATGAAGCTACCCAGAAAGACACTGATCGTCACAATGAATTGATAATGGACTTAACTAATTCGAAATGACAACAAAACCCAAGCTCCAAGCAGAACAACCAAATGCGGCTGCGCAGACCGAACAGACCTAACAACCGACTGTAGTTCTTTAGATGGAAGGGACCCCCGAAAAACAAGGAAACCTAGGCTCCACCTGTCAAAGAATATGGCTGTGAGCAAGAAACAAATGTGGCAACGGAGGAAAGTGGAACCGTGCAAGAGGCAGTTTCCCAAGAAAGCCTAAAAAGAGGATAATAGTTCACAAATGCGCTGAATAATTAGCACTACCTGTGTGAGAAATAGCAAAGAGATCAGCAAGAAACTACATGAACAACTCAAGTGTGAAATAATAAAATGAAAAAAAAAAAGCTTCTTCAGTAATGTTGAATGGTTAATTCACCTTTTTGAAATCCATACGCAGACGCTTAATGTGAAGCGAACACCTCATACAGGAACATAGCTTATAGTGAGCCGTGTACCAGTTCAACAGAGCTGTAGGTTTGAGATCATCTTTTAGCCTCGCGGAATTGGAGTCGAGCGCAGTGGCGCTGTGGGCTCTCATAATCCCGAAACTGTTGCGAGAGACACGTCTTCCGATGGTCGCACAGATTCAGCACGTGCATCGCTGATACATCTCCAGAACCCCAGGATGGCTGAAATTGCCTCCTAGCTGCTTAAGGGGTTACAGCAACTATGGATACTGCGTCGCGCCTCTATAGATATACACTGATGAGCCAAAACATTTTGCGCATCTGCTTAATAGCTTGTTTTTCCGTCTTTGGAACGAAATACATCACTGTAACATGGATCCGACAGGCTTTTGATAGGTTTGTGGAGGTTTGTGGCATTAGATGTCTACGCACAGGCCATTTACTTCACGTAATTAACGGGCCACTGATTTGTGTACGCCGTGTTAGCGCTCGACAGCGAGCCGGATGGTATTTCATAGCATTTACATCAGGTCGCCGAGACATCAGCATGAGTTCTGTGGTGTCACCGCCAGACACCACACTTGCTAGGTGGTAGCCTTTAAATCGGCCGCGGTCCGTTAGTATACGGCGGACCCGCGTGTCGCCACTGTCAGTGATAGCAGACCGAGCGCCACCACACGGCAGGTCTAGAGAGACGTACTAGCACTCGCCCCAGTTGTACAGCCGACTTTGCAAGGAAAGGTTCACTGACAATTACGCTCTCATTTGCCGAGACGATAGTTAGCATAGCCTTCAGCTACATTTGGTACGACCTAGCAAGGCGCCATAGCTTTGATAATTTATTATATGAAGCCTGTATCATCAAGAGTGATGTTCTACAATTATGGATTAAAGTTAAGTATTCCAGAAGCTACGTACTTTTCTTTATAGCATTCATTACGTATCCTGTTTCAGACCTCACACCAGCCTGCGTGAGTTTAAGCGCGTGCCTTTCGGCTTCCTCTCATTGTGTCTAGGCTGTCTTGTATAGACACAACAAGTTCACTATAATGCTCTTCGAACCACTGTAGCACGCTTCTGGGTCCGAGACACTCACAATTACACTACTGACACATGACATCGCCATCGGGGAAGACATCAAGCATGACGGCGTCCAGGTGTTTCTCAGCTGTAAGCATGTCTTCGATTACAACCACAGGCCCACGCAAACGCCGGAGATTGTCTCCCATAACATAATACAGCTCCCACCAGTCTTCGCCCGTGGCGAGCTGCACGTTTCGAGCTGCCGTTCACCTCGACTGCGGCGTTTGTGGGGACGACCATTGACCTAGTGTAGCAAAAACGTGATTCACTCGAAGAGCTGACACGTTCCCATCGATTGATGGTCGAATCCCGATGGTCTTGCGCTCGCTGGAATCGTAATTGACGATGTCGTTGATTCAACACGTGAACACATAGGGATGGTCTGCTGCGGAGCTTTATGTCCAACATTGTATGATGAGCTGCATGCTCCGAAACACTCGTGCGTGCACAAGTATTGTGGTCTTTTGGCAGAAGTGCCACAGATCAGAGCAGACAATTCACTGAGTCCAAAGTTCTGTGAAGAGTCGTGGACGTCCTACCATTTAGCGCCGAGTTGTAGTTTCACTGTCCTTCTGCCTCTTTCCGTAGACGCTCACGACAGTAGCACGTGAACATTCCACCAGCTTCGCCGTTTTCGAGATACTCGTTCACAGGTTCTGCTTAGTTATAATCTGCCCTTTGTCAAAGTCGCTTATCTCAATGGATTTCCCCATTTGCAGCCCTTAGCTTCTCTAGGGTGATCCCCCGTCCGTGTCTGCTCCGTTTACATACTTTCGTTAGTGTGATAAGTGCCTGCAACGGCACCAGGTGGCATCCAACGTCTCGGTGGCAATGGCCATAAAGTTTCGGCTTATCGATGTTTGTTAACCTTACATATGTGTACGCCACTGCCAAGGAACAGTAAGAGGGAAACAAACATTGAGGGCACTGCTAGGCCACAAGGGTATGATTGTGGATGGCTCAACCGAGTATGTGGACAACTAAGATTTATTTGGAAAATGCTGTAGGGAATTAATTTGAGATGTTCAGTCTGAAAATGGGCTGCGTAGCTTATATGTACGGTAATACACATTAATCACATTAACTTCTTGTAGTCATCCACCAATCCTTCAGCCTTCAGTAGACGAAATATCTGACGATGCAAAAATATTCTGTCAGGCTTGATCTTCCTGAAGCAGAAAACTCTTTGGACACAAGACCTTTACGTTTATTTTCTTAAGGCTTGTAAGAGAACGCAACGATAATCTGAAAGATGCCTGTTTGTTGGCTCTTCTACTTAGAATTTGCTTTACTTCTATCTTTGAATTATTACATTGACCAAAATAAGTTTGTATCGACTTTCGGAAACTCTTTGGTAAGACACTGCATCCATATTAAGTATTTGGAGAAACAGTTTTCGTGCGTTGGCGGTTTAGAACGCCATATGGGTCATTGTTCGAAGGAAATCAGCGATCACATTCGTGTACAGTATCTTGGAGTAAGACACATCACATTCAGAGAAATATTTGAGGAAACGTGCTGTTGTAATGAAATTCCCTTCATTGTAAGCAGAACCATAGTTTTGAACAGTCTTCATAATGCACAAGATGCTTGATAAGGTCAATCCAATTTACATTCTGTGCCAAAATACAATTTACAGTGTAAGGTTAGTCTACTTGTTGATTTGCATTGGCCCACACGCTAGATTTCTTTTGCGTGTTATGTGCAGGGGAACAAGCTTGGAGAGGTAGCAAATTAATATATTCTTAGACACTGCTTACTGCGTTCTTTTTAAAGTCATTTCATTCAGGAATACCTTTAATTTTTCAACGTTAAATGTTGAAGTAGTGTAAAGTTCCTTTTGTGTGGATGACTTGGGAATACATTTTTGATATAAGAATCTTGGTTTTGTAATGAGTAATAAGGATAGAATTACTGCCAAAAAGTTGTAGATTGTGTACATTTTCTAAATGTTGAATATATCAATTATTGACAACATATGTCGATATCTGATTTATTAGATATTCGTCACCTGATGTACAGGAATTTTTCATTTCTTTGCTTGCCTTGGTAATCATGCAGTATAATAGTGTCGTAATTATCATCTGCCATTTCATTTTCACTACTACGCACAGACCTCCCCAGAACATTTACGTACATTAAGCTCTTCATCTTTCTCTAATTTCATGCACCTACCTTCCATCACGTCGTCGTCTCTCTCATCCGCTCAATATATTCCAATGGCCACGTGTCTCTTCCATGCCCCTTTCTGTTTCATTGCGGCCATAGTTACGCCTTTTTATGTAGACTGTCAGCGGATCCATTTGTTACTTTTCCTTTCCCACCCATTAATTCCTAACAAGTAACTTTTCATTGTTCTTCGCTAAGCAACCTCTTTGTTTTTCAAAATAAAATTCAGTGTTTCATACCTGGTAATACATTCTGTTCGTAAACTTTCCGTTTCAGACTCATGGACTCTTAGCTCTGAATCTTTAGTTTAACAGAAACACTTCAGAGGATTTTTACTCTTCAGTTTATTTCTTTTGCTGCTCATCCAGTCGTCTTCAACTTTCATCCATACAAGAGAAATAGTACTGTTTCTTTGACCTATTTTATTTTCAATGCACTGATATGTTTCACCTATTATAACAGATTGTCAGGTACACACAAACAACCTCTGTTAAACTGGAGAGGAATTCCGCCTGATACGGGACATCATTTTATAGTCTTTGTACCACACGGTGTCTTGCATGAGGGGGAATTCCTCTCCAGTTTTTCCTAGCAAACACGGAAATGAGGAGAGTTGCAACATCCAAGAGCTCCATTAAGCTGTCCATTTGTCGATGAGGTTTATCTATACCAAAGACAAACACTACAAAGCCATTCTCACACCCAGAGTGGTTTATATGTGTTCACTTCTTTTTTGTTTTAACGAAAAGGTTTGCTCTAATATATCTTAGAATAGTTGTGGTGACGTGTAATCTCTTTGACCAACTTCTCTTTCAGTTCCCCATATTTTACTTCCCTGGTGAAGTCTAACGATGGATGAACCATTGGGTATACACTGAGGTGACAAAAGTCATGGGATACGTCCTAACATCGGTCGGACCAACTGTTGTCCGGCGTAGTGCAGCAACACGATATGGCATGGACTCACCAAGCCTTTGGAAATCCCCTGTAGAAATCCTGAGCCGTCCATAAATGCGAAAGTGTTTGAAGTGCTGGATTTTGTGGACACGCTGACCTCTCGATTAGGCCCCATAAATGCTCGATGGGATTCTTGTGGGGCCATCTGGATGGCTAAAGACATTCGCTCGAATTGTCCACAATTTTCTTCAAACCAATGGCGAATAAATGTGGCCCGGCGACACGGCGCACTGTCATCCCCAAAAATTCCGTCGTTGTTTAGGAACAAGAAGTCCTTGAATGCCTGCAAATGGTCTGCTCCAGTGAATGATAGATTCAGTTGAACCAAAGAACCTAGTCCATTCCATGAAAACGCACTTCACACGATTATGGAGCCATCACCAGCTTGCACAGTGCCTTATTGAGAACCCGGTTCCATGGCTTCGTGCGGTCTCCGCCACATTCGAACCCTCCCATTAGCTCTTGCGAATTTTCAGTCAGGGCTCATGTGATAACGTCAAGGTTTTCCAGTCGTCTAGGGTCCAACAAATACGATCGCGATCCCAGGACAGGCGCTGCTGGCGACACCGTACTGTTGGCAAAGGCACTAGCGTCGTTCGGCTGCTGCCATCGCTCAATAACACCGAATTTCAGATTTCGCCTCACTGTCCTGGCAGATATATTCGTCGTACGTCCCACCACAGATTTCTGCAGTTATTTCACGCATTACTGCTTGTCTGTTAGCACAGAGAACTCTACGAAAACGTCGCTGTTCGCTGTTGTTAGTGATGGTCGTCGGACTCTTCGTTGTCCTTGGTGAGAGGTAAATGCCTGAAATTTGCTATTCCCGGTACTCTCTTGACACTGTGGATCTCCAAATACTGAATTTCCTAACGATTTCCGAAATGGAATGCCACATGCATTTAGCTCCAATTACCACTCCGCGTTCAAAATCTGTTAATTCCAAACGGATCACCCGCGTACAAATGACAGCCCCGCCAACGCAGTGCCCTTTTATTCTTGGTCTACGTGATACTACCGCCGTCTGTATACATGCATATTGCTATCCCATCTGTCTTTTGTTACGTGTACGTTATTCTGTGTCCAATATAGTATAAATCTAGGAATGTTACTACAGATGTTTCTGAAACCGAATTAAACATTAAAATAGGTAAAATTATTACTTGGCTAAGCCCACAAGACCAAACGTGAGTTACCACTGAAAAGTACGCACACGTCGGTTTCGAGCGCTGTGGAGGGGTAGAATTGCTACCAGGGATCACATGGCTCTCCACTGCTGACGTAACTCGGGCCAGTGAAGAAATGTGTATGTGGCAGAGTCAATTGTATGCAGTCAGTGCAGAAAGAAAGATGCCGGTGAAGAGGTGACAGAATGGCCGAAAGTGGCAGGAAGGGACAGAAGGGGGTGTTTGTTGTCTCCCTTTCTGTCAACAACAATCGGTTCGAAACACGACAGGAATTTCCAAAAGAGGAAAGGCCTCTGGACCTGATGGGATACCAGTTCAATTTTACACAGAGTACGCGAAGGAACTTGCCCCCCTTCTTGCAGCGGTGTACCGTAGGTCTCTAGAAGAGCGTAGCGTTCCAAAGGATTGGAAAAGGGCACAGGTCATCCCCGTTTTCAAGAAGGGACGTCGAGCAGATGTGCAGAACTATAGACCTATATCTCTAACGTCGATCAGTAGTAGAATTTTGGAACACGTATTGTGTTCGAGTATAATGACTTTTCTGGAGACTAGAAATCTACTCTGTAGGAATCAGCATGGGTTTCGAAAAAGACGGTCATGTGAAACCCAGCTCGCGCTATTCGTCCACGAGACTCAGAGGGCCATAGATACGGGTTCACAGGTAGATGCCGTGTTTCTTGACTTCCGCAAGGCGTTCGATACAGTTCCTCACAGTCGTTTAATGAACAAAGTAAGAGCATATGGACTATCAGACCAATTGTGTGATTGGATTGAGGAGTTCCTAGATAACAGGACGCAGCATGTCATTCTCAATGGAGAGAAGTCTTCCGAAGTAAGAGTGATTTCAGGTGTGCCGCAGGGAAGTGTCATAGGACCGTTGCTATTCACAATATACATAAATGACCTTGTGGATGACATCGGAAGTTCACTGAGGCTATTTGCTTATGATGCTTTGGTATATCGAGATGCTGTAACAATGGAAAATTGTACTGAAATGCAGGAGGATCTGCAGCGAATTGACGCATGGTGCAGGGAATGGCAATTGAATCTCAGTGTAGACAAGTGTAATGTGCTGCGAATACACAGAAAAATAGATCCTTTATCTTTTAGCTACAAAATAGCAGGTCAGCAACTGGAAGCAGTTAATACCATAAATTATCTGGGAGTACGCATTAGGAGTGATTTAAAATGGAATGATCATATAATGTTGATCGTCGGTAAAGCAGACGCCAGACTGAGATTCATTGGAAGAATCCTAAGGAAATGCAATCCGAAAACAAAGGAAGTAGGTTACAGTACGCTTGTTCGCCCACTGCTTGAATACTTCTCAGCAGTGTGGGATCCGTACCAGATAGGGTTGATAGAAGAGATAGAGAAGATCCAACGGAGAGCAGCGCGCTTCGTTACAGGATCATTTAGTAATCGCGAAAGCGTTACGGAGATGATAGATAAACTCCAGTGGAAGACTCTGCAAGAGACGCTCAGTAGCTCGGTACGGGCTTTTGTCAAAGTTTCGAGAACATACCTTCACCGAAGAGTCAAGCAGTATATTGCTCCCTCCTACGTATATCTCGCGAAGAGACCATGAGGATAAAATCAGAGAGATTAGAGCCCACACAGAGGCATACCGACAATCCTTCTTTCCACGAACAATACGAGACTGGAATAGAAGGGAGAACCGATAGAGGTACTCAAGGTACCCTCCGCCACACACCGTCAGGTGGCTTGCGGAGTATGGATGTAGATGTAGATGTGGAATTGCTGTCAGTGAATGCAGTTCCAAATCATCCAGTTTCTGAGCAAACTATTGGGTTGGTCATAAGTTCGTAGCGTCTTCCTACACGTTTAATAAACACAGCATATACACGTATCCTTAGTCATCAATAACACATTCTCCTTCACTATTCACAATCTTCTGCCAAGTTTTCAGTTCCGCGGCTGTAGAAATCACGCGGTTTTCAGGCGAAGACCTCGTCGAGCCATGTTCGGAGCGCAGATTCATCCAGAAAGGAAGTTGCTTGAAGATAGATAGGGAAAATATGAAAATCTGAGGGCCCAATATCGGGTGAATAAGCTGGGTGCGGAATGACTAGCATCTAGCAGATTGCGAGCGGCCGTTTCCGTGGAGAAGCATCACTTCACGCAGTCTTCCTGGTCGTTGTGTTTGGATTGCGTGTGCAAGACGTCTCTGTTGCCGACAATGAATGTCAGCAGTGATGGCTACACCTCGGGGAACAACCCACCGCAGCTCTTTTACCAGATGCATAGCATTGTCTTTTGTGCATGTACGCAGGTCTTTGTACGGGGAGTTCCTGTTATGTTTTGGCTGCACCATTCCTTCCTTTCCCTTATGAGACACCATTTCTCGTCGCCAGTAACGATGCAGGATGGGAACGGTCGGTGTTGTCCGTGAGCCAGCTGATGACGAGCAAGCAGAGGTGCTCGCCACTCACAGATTTTTGTGATTTTGGCTTAGCTCATGCGATACCCATAAACCCGATTTTCGAACCTTCACAGCTGCATGCAAATGTCGCGCAATGGTGGAATGATCACAGTTCATCACATCTGCCTAGTCTCGAGTTCACTGGCGTGGATCGCTGTCGATTACTGCGTTTAAAAAGTCTTCGCGAATCCCTGAAGGCTGTGGAGAGTTAATAATGTCAAGACGATCCTCCTTAAAACCAGAAAACCAATTCAGAATGAGATTTTCACTCTCCAGCGTAGTGTGCGCTGATATGAAACTTCATGGCAGATTAAAACTGTGTGCCCGACCGAGACTCGAACTCGGGACCTTCGCCTTTCGCGGGCAAGTGCTCTACCATCTGAGCTACCGAAGCACGACTCAGGCCCGGTACTCACAGCTTTACTTCTGCCAGTATCTCGTCTCCTACCTTACAAACTTTACAGAAGCTCTCCTGCGAACCCTGCAGAACTAGCACTCCTGAAAGAAAGGATACTGCGGAGACATGGCTTAGCCACAGCCTGGAGGATGTTTCCAGAATGAGATTTTCACTCTGCAGCGGAGTGCCAGTTCTGCAGGGCTCGCAGGAGAGCTTCTGTAAAGTTTGGAAGGTAGGAGACGAGATACTGGCAGAAGTAAAGCTGTGAGTACCGCGCGTGAGTCGTGCTTCCAGAAGTAAAGCTGTGAGTACCGCGCGTGAGTCGTGCTTCGGTAGCTCAGATGGTAGAGCACTTGCCCGCGAAAGGCAAAGGCCCCGAGTTCGAGTTTCGGTCGGGCACACAGTTTTGATCTGCCAGGAAGTTTCAGAAAACCATTTACTTACCGCGCTCTATCCAGTGGCATTATCCTTATTCACGGCGAAGATGTTTCTGATTGCCTCCGCTGCTGTCACCCCTTTACTGAACTCAACTGGAAGAATGTGTCGGTAATATTCCGATTTCTCCACTTGGTGCTCCATTTTTCAGAGCCCACAGCTGTACTTGCTATCTCCAGATGACAAAATTACTATACGTAAACTCAGATGTCAACAATGAACTACAAATTAAAAACGATAATTGATAAATATAGCAACCGGAATACCAACATGAAATGTTTCTACGGCAGCCGTACGCAGTGGACATCTAAAGTCGGATACCTCGCAGAAGGCCTTTGTTTACAGCTGCACATAATGGCTGTACTTCTGGAACGGGCGAATAATAACAGAAACTGGGCATTAGCTGACTAGAATTACATTTTCTGATACTTTTACTTTATGCATAAAAAATCTACATGAGCAGGAGGTCTGAAATTTTTTACGATATTTCAGGCTACTATCTGGAGGGAAGTAGACTACAGACAGTAACGTACTATCAGCAGGAAGAGAAATACATATTCATCAGTTATTAAAAAAGTAATCTTAACTTAGGTTATCACATGTGTAAATATTTCTAGAATAAAAACATGTGGTTGAATTCACATGACTGTAGTGTACTTTTTAGATAGTCATGTTGTTATTGGGTAATTGAAGTTTCAAGCATCTAAGTTAGCTAGCTAGCCAGTGCTTAGATTCTAAGCATGGAAAAACATATAATGGTATTATTTACAGCTCTTCATAGTGTTGCGGTTTCAGGGGTCGAACTCGGGGCTCCAGATGGCCGAGCTAAAGCTGGGACCCACCACGCTGTATTTCGTCAGGAGGCCGAGCAAGTACAAGAGCGTTGAGGGGCAGTGCAGAGTGATACAGCAGAATTCGGTAGCATTGATTTATTCAGCTAATTTACAGTATTCGATGGGTAGAGCATAGCGTCGGCGTGCCGCCTGCATTGCTGTTCCACTAGTCCAGCCGGCTCAGCAACTCCTGGTATGTCGACACTGCTGCTGTTGTCATCGCTGGACAGGGTGGCCGTGCGGTTGTAGGCGCTACAGTCTGGAACCGAGCGACCGCTACGGTCGCAGGTTAGAATTTTGACTCGGGCATGAACGTGTGTGAATTGTGATATATTTTCAAAGAATATTCTTTAGAAGCCGACCTCGGGGAAGATCAGTTTGGATTCCGTAGAAATGTTGGAACACGTGAGGCAATAATGACCCTACGACTTATCTTAGAAAATAGATTAAGGAGAAGCAAACCTACGTTTATAGCATTTGTAGACTTAGAGAAAGCTTTTGGCAATGTTGACTGGAATACTCTCTTTCAAATTCTGAAGGTGGCAGGGGTAAAATATAGGGAGCGAAAGGCTATTTACAGTTTGTACAGAAACCAGATGGCAGTTATAAGAGTCGAGGGACATGAAAGGGAAGCAGTGGTTGGGAAGGGAGTGAGACAGGGTTGTAGTCTCTTCCCGATGTTATTCAATCTGTATATTGAGCAAGCAGTGAAGGAAACAAAAGAAAAATTCGGAGTAGGTATTAAAATCCATGGAGAAGAAATAAAAACTTTGAGGTTCGCCGATGACATTGTAATTCTGTCAGAGACAGCAAAGGACTTGGAAGAGCAGTTGAACGGAATGGATAGTGTCTTGAAAGGAGGATATAAGATGAACATCAACAAAAGCAAAACGAGGATAATGGAATGTAGTCGAATTAAGTCGAGTGATGCTGAGGGAATTAGATTAGGAAATGAGACACTTAAAGTAGTAAAGGAGTTTTGCTATTTGGGGAGCAAAATAACTGATTATGGTCGAAGTAGAGAGGATATAAAACGTAGACTGGCAGTGGCAAGGAAAGCGTTTCTGAGGAAGAGAAATTTGTTAACATCGAGTATAGATTTAAGTGTCAGGAAGTCATTTCTGAAAGTATTTGTATGGAGTGTAGCCATGTATGGAAGTGAAACATGGACGATAAATAGTTTGGACAAGAAGAGAATATAAGCTTTCGAAATGTGGTGCTACAGAATAATGCTGAAGATTAGATGGGTAGATCACATAACTAATGAGGAGGTATTGAATGGGATTGGGGAGAAGAGAAGTTTGTGGCACAACTTGACCAGAAGAAGGGATCGGTTGGTAGGACATGTTCTGAGGCATCAAGGGATCACCAATTTAGTATTGGAGGGCAGCGTGGAGGGTAAAAATCGTAGAGGGAGACCAAGAGATGAATACACTAAGCAGATTCAGAAGGATGTAGGTTGCAGTAGGTACTGGGAGACGAAGAAGCTTGCACAGGATAGAGTAGCATGGAGAGCTGCATCAAACCAGTCTGAGGACTGAAGACCACAACAACAACATTGTTAAGAATTTATTTTATCTACTAGCGATTCATCAAGAACATTAACACATTTAATCACACTATGTAAGCGTGGAAGTAGTTGCCAGGGAGTAACTAATGAAATCATAACAAAATTCCTTTTAACAAATAGGAATTTTGTTCACTTTAATAGTTCCTAAAGCATTTTTTAAAAGAAACAGATTTAAAATTATAATCATAAGCACCCTCTAAATATCAAAGTTACAATTTATTCAGAGGCAGAAAGAGACAAGTTTTGACTGTACGAGCTTTCGGGCAGAGAACCTTGCCGCTCCCTTTTGACACGGCCGTACTTAACGACCGCTCACAACAGCCTCTGAAAGACTACACTGGTGGAAATCTGCAACACACCAGATAACTTTAAGAGTTATAACAATTTACACAATCACACAAACTATGCACCCCCTGTAGGAGGGATGGAAATGGTAGAAACACTAACAATTAAAATACTAACCTTGCCACCGAAGGTGCAACTTGATTTTAACTTCTAAGAAAAGTCTTATGATGAAAGGTTGACAAATTTATATACTAAAATGATCATTTAAATAAAAGCCCATGAAATGCAATCTTATATTAAATTCTACAAGGTTGGCCAAACAATAGTTAAGATGCTCTACAGTACACAGATACCGCCTCTCAAGATCATAGGAATAATATCAAAGTTTCCAAAGATCAAAACATATTTCAGGTATTAGGCCGTTACACTCCAAGCAATTACTTCGTTAACACACCAAATCCGACAAACATGACAGAGGCAGCTACTAACGTACGGTAGATTGCCCTCCAAACCGCAGGTAGCTCTAACCCGCCCCTACTCCACAAGGGATAAACTGACCAACCAATTTCTAAACAACCATCTTCCCGCAGTTGGGCAAACGGAGAATAATGGTGGGACGACCCCAGAGCAAAACGGCTGGTGACGTCACCAAGAAAACAAGTAGAATTTAACAAGAGTAATCAAACAATATATCACCAACCACTTAAATTCTAATAAACTGCGATTTCTCGAGAAGACTTGGCGCAGCACCCCCAAATCGCTCTCCCATACCGCCCGCTGCCAGCCGCTTCAACGGACGCAGGAAGGCGCGCCGATCTCCCGTCTCACGGCGTCGCAGCTCGCACCGGCCAGACCGATGTCGTGGGTTGACTCCTGTTGTTCTCCTGTCGACCGCGAAATCACTACCCCTCGCTATACGCCGCGGCCCACTGGACTCACGTGGCGACATGCGCCGACGCTCAAGACGGACAAGTCATCTTGTGTCTCAGTGCGCGACCGACCAACCGATCGATTCAACCGCCAATGACCATTGCCTGAGGAAACTAGAGCAAACTGGCGGCCTAACGCGCAGACTCAGATGCAGGTACTAAGCCCCGACCGGGCGACCACTCGCTGAGTTCTCTTACTGGTGGAGTGGAAAGACTCACATTTTGCCGGCTTTAAAGGTTGATCCGAACGACAGACATACTAGCACTTCGAATGACAGACAGACACTACCTGCCTAACAAATGCGGATGAGCGACAGATTAGCAAGCTGGGGAAGAGACTGCCCCAAACTCACCCAGACTGGCCAACTGGCGAACTCATAGCGCCCCTTAAATGCACGTGAACAGGCAACCTTTCCCCTTTCCCACCAAAGGGAGACACCAAAGTTGCGGCCGGCCGGAGTGGCCGAGCGGTTCTAGGCGCTACAGTCTGGAACCGCGCGACGGCTACGGTCGCAGGTTCGAATCCTGCCTCCGGCATGGATGTGTGTGATGTCCTTAGGTTAGTTAGGTTTAACTGGTTCTAAGTTCTAGGGGACTGATGACCTCAGAAGTCAAGTCCCATAGAGCTCAGAGCCATTTGAACCACTTTTTTGCTGTTGTCATCAAGGCTGCTCAGCTGGAAGTCGGCCGCACTCTGCCCGGTCGCCGCCCTCCGATGTGTCGTGTCTTGCGCCGCTTAGCTGCCCGCAATTCCGGAGACTGCTACAGTCCCTGGTCCTCGCTGCCCTCTCCCCTGTTTGGCCTGCTCTGTCCGACCATGGGAAAAAGGTGGACGTACTGATCACCCATGGCCCTCGGGCCACCACTGTTCCCAGGACAGGCCCGGACTCGAACCGGCGCCCTCCTGGATGTTGTGCCACAACTTGCCGCTAATGGTGCTTGCTGGATGGCAACACCCACTGCCGTCTCTGGTGCTGGCGCAGCGCTGCTGCGCCTCCCACAGCGTGCGACTCCCCCGGACCCCGGGGAAACGAACATGGGCCGTAGACGGCAGTGGAACCGAGCACCTCCTATACCCGCTGCAGACTGCTGTGAATACCCCCTTCCAGGCGGATCGTGTGATCTGCAAGTTCAGGCTGCCGTTCTGTCCCACCCTGGTGTTTTGTCCACTTGGATGGAATATAGCCCAAGCAAGTACATAGAAATAAAGTACAATTTATGCCTAATACTTATAACATTGATGCCAGTTGGCCACTATAAGCGTAGAACATCAAAGGTCCATCCCGACGTTCGACTGACCTGGCACACACACTCTCTCTAGCTAAAATTACCCGTCTATTTATATTGGTTTTAACCTCGCTTCTGACGTAGTGTCAGAGAGAGACAGAAACTATGGCAGAGATAAATTCCCACCCATCAGCCACTTACAAATCGCTACTCTTGGCTCCGACCTAGTGCCCCGCCTCATACATCGCAATAACTTCTAGTAACACTGCAGTTTCCTGCCTCGTTGTTGCTCCACTCTAAACAAATCGTGCGTGCAATACCGCCGTTGCAGCTCCGCGCCCGCGAGTGCCATGTTTACCTTGCCTGGACTGCTGGCTGTCATCTGTTACCACACTCTGCCAGCGGCCCCAGATTTCATCGCCCAATAGCGCCTTCATTGAATTTTGATAGAATTTCCCTTTCCCTCGACTAGGACTGACACTAGTGCAGCAATATAAAAATTCTAATAAAGTCTTTGTGTGGATTAATTGTATATCACGTATGTTCAGCCGAAGTTATTCCTATTGACAGACAGTTTTCATCCTACTATGAGTTTTAGTTAGAACCGTGTAAAGTTTATCGAAAGCAAGTTAACTTAAAACGATGCAAAATGATTGTAGCATGGGAACAATACTTCTTTTAAAGTTTTGTAAAAATTTGTTGCAACTCTGCTGCAAAGAACGTCCGAGCCGCAACATAGTACCACGTTATAGGTACCTAACGTGAATGTAGGATGTCAAATCAAACACCTTTCAGCGTCTAGTTTCCAAACTTATTTCATGTGGCTACCAGTTTCGAAGATTTACTATGCCGTCTTCAGGCCCTGTGTACAGACAACAATGATACCAGCATGAAATAGATGAACAAAAAAAGGGGCGTGGTGTCTTATATGCAGTGGTAATATGAAATAACGTAACAATACCAGACAGTATAGGAAGTTGCATAAATTTACAGCTAAATTAGAGAATAAAATAAGATAACTGTTGCACACTGTGTTAACTTAAGCTAGCAAGCAAGGTATATGTGAATGTGTGTCATATAATCGTAAAAAAGGAACCTACTAAACGGAGGTCAACATTTCATGTTACGCATAGATAATGCTAATGCAGTGCTCGTGAAACAAGTGTAGTAAAACAATGTAGTCAAATACTGACGAGTACAGACCCAACATAAAACATTTGATTACATGCTGACGTATTCTAGTAAAACATATACCACTTACTGGATGTCAACCGCACAGCTATCTGTATCATCATACTCCATATACAATTGCCGGCCGCGGTGGTCTCGCGGTTAAGGCGCTCAGTCCGGAACCGCGCGACTGCTACGGTCGCAGGTTCGAATCCTGCCTCGGGCATGGATGTGTGTGATGTCCATAGGTTAGTTAGGTTTAAGTAGTTCTAAGTTCTAGGGGACTGATGACCACAGATGTTAAGTCCCATAGTGCTCAGAGCCATTTGAGCCATCCATAAACAATTAATAACTAATAAAAGAAGAATATAAAATACATCAGTGCAGTTTATCGATCGCAAACTCATAAGCTGCAACATATTTAATAAAACGTTTCTAGTGAATCAAACTACGAATCTAATGTAATATACTGTAACGAATTCCCACTAAACAGTAAGTATTGAAATATATGGAAAACGCAAAACCAACTTTATCACGAAGGTGATAAGTCTGTTGACAAACAGCCGTGTGGCTACTTAATCTACCAAACCATAAGCTATGAAATAAGCCTAAAAGAAAAGAACTGCGATACATATACAGTATATTAGAAAGACGCTCATTACAATGACAACAAAGGCGCGTACCTCCATATGTTACGTAGGCCTTCAGCAAAGGAAGAGAAAGGATAGTATGACCTACGACAGAAAAACCACCAGATCACATGTGTCGGGATATACGATACAATGTATAATATGTCAGCTAGTACCTGTGTGATTAGATGGTCAATTGAGAATGTGGATATCAAGGAATATACCAGAACACTGTGTCGGGTATTATCAAGGCAATAGAGGTTCTTGTGAGCAATCTGAATAAACACCCATATCAACTGATTAAAATCAGTAATCAAGTGGAAACTAACACTCGCCATGTAACATGAAAACAATGTAAAGAGGCAAAGAACTCACTCGCAACACTAACGCCCTAATGTCAACCAATGTACTCGTAGTATAGCAAGCGTCGTGGTTACATGTCGAAGAATGAAGGTAAGGCAACGTTAACCCACGTCATGCAGGACTTGTGAAAAAAGTAGCAAGCTGCAAAAAACTAACGATATCTGTATTATTTGGAGAATAGTAACTGTACGGTTGCAGTGCAGCCTAGGAAAGTGACGTTACAAACCAAGTAATGAATATGTGTAAAGAAAAATTCCTGTATCTGTTGAAGATTAGCAAAAATAACATGTGTGTCGGCACACGGGTACGGTAAGAAATTGTTAGCGAGAAGTACGAAGGTCACAAACTACAATTACGTGTTCCTCACAGAGTGGTGTCTCATATGTACAGTACACATGAAAACGTTGCACCCAGTACTCAGTGATAAACAGGAAACTATGTTGACGTATTTTTATATACAGGCAAACACAAATGTAAAGTAGAATACCATTTTAATTAACAATGACCAAAATGATCAGAAATTTAAAACTCACAGTCAGTCGGACATTAGTCGACAACCATACATGGGAAACCAAGCCCCTGTATTTCAAATAGATCAGTCCTAAAAGGAAAGAGAAAGAACGGTTTGCACAAGCCATCGACCGTGGAAATGGTATAAAAAGACCTTATGCGAAACAATGCTAACACACTGGCATGGCCTAAACAAAAGGGAAAAAGCCATAAAGAGAAAGCACATCCGTATCAGATTGAGAACATCTTCTGTTACCGGGATTCCTGTGTTAGAAATCATTAATAATAAGCTGTTTCACTGTGAAATCATTACACCAAAAAATGAGAAACCAATTTCTTCGGCACATAAAGTGCTAAAGACATCGTAATGTTGTCGAAACGACAGTAATCAATTCAACGAAACCTGTGGAAACCCTGGTGATGGTTAACCTCTGTAAATAAGGGGAAACACGCGACATGAAAGATGATATTGTATTTGGCGTCACAGTTGTGAACTTGTAACGCTCTACGCTCGAGCGTACGTTAACTCTTTAAAGCCTGTACTATGATAAGTTGACGGGCTTCACCTTATAAGAAAGGATTTTAGTAAATATATTGACCGCGTGTACCTGAATGGAGTCAAAATCAGACTTACGCCCACTCAGTAACAACAATGATACGTCAAGCAAGTCTAAAGTGCAACTACGCGTTAGGACGGGCAAGAAACATACACAGCAGATGCTACCAATTGTTAATAATACGGTCGCCAGCCTAATTAGGCATTAAGTGAGTTTTTTCCTTGTACAAGTGGATGTACGTACAAGCATAACAATACGTAGTAATACTGCATTATATGGTAAATTTTAGAACCAGAAAAATCTACTGAACTAATATTTTCCCTTTTTGTACTAATTTGGACAAGCTATAAATACACAACATTACACTATAATGATTACTACAGACTGCGTTTTGTTTATTGATCTGACTGAAATCGGGCATAGGTTACCCTAGAAATAGCACTTTTGAAACACACAAACAATGTCAATTTTAATAAGGGTAAAACACTGATAAATTTAGGTTTTATATTGACTTTAACTTTGCAGGTCAAATCAGTTCAGTACACTCCAGAATTTAAATGAAGAGAAAAGAAAGGAGTGGAGGGGAGGGAGGACCCTGAAACTGTTATAATCACTGTGTTGCAACTATTAACTATTGGAAACATTAATCATTCAAGATTTACAAAATATGAGTTACTACTCTTTTTGTCTTATTACTTCCTCATTTAACTACCATTATTTTTGTCTCAAATTAATTAAGCTTCATTACTAAACCAGTTCCAAAATTAACTTCCAACTTTGTCAGACCTTTGTTCTTTGCTTATATTTTCATTAACAATAAAGCTCCTTAAAATTCATTCTAGCATAGAAAGGTCTGCAGGAAATTCTTATTAACATAAACTTTAAATCTTCATTTCGGGGCACTCGGATTGCACAACATGTGGAAAGGACCCTGTCTAGGTTAGTGATAAGGATAATTAATTGATAGAACATTTCTGGTAAAAGTTAAGTTGTTATTGAACAGTCAGGAACAAAATTAACACTGGTCCACACGAATACAATTCTAAAGATTCAACCTGTTCGTGTCGATGCGGCGGTTGGCGGGCGGCGAGATGGCGAGGTGTACAGCACACATACAATCACAGCTATGGCTCTTGGTGTATCGGCACTTTGCTTCTTCTTAGCGTCGCAATCCTTTTCAATTCAGTGCCTATAGAAGATAGCCATGCTGTGTAGTCGTCGGAAACGGCGCATCCGAGGCTCAATGAAACCACTTTTTCCAGGATAGCCTCCTCGATCCAGAACGTGTTTCTCAGATCAATGCCCAACTCCGACTACCACTGCTGAGCCCGTTATGCCGTGCCGCGCCCGTGTGCATTTTCCCGCGCTCGCCTGCCATCCACCCTTTACCGCTCCCCTACAGATAGGGTATTCACCAAAGGTTTTACATTACACATATCCTAATACATTGCCTACGCATGGACCAGGCGCACAATTACAATTTTAAACATGTTACAACAGATTCAACATGTGTTACACTTCAATTCCGTTATAGCATTTCTTGAAATTTGACATAAATATTAATATTCACATCGAAAGTTGCTTACATTTTCTTTAACATAATGACAGGAAAAGAAAAAGAAATGAAATCAAAACATTGCTTACATTAATTCATCGAAAATCAGAAGAAAAATTATTATATGTACAGTTGTTGTTGTTACAAACTGAAGGAGAAAAACCGCGTTGTGAACTAGTGGAAACTATGGAGTCAGTAAGAGTGATTCGTGAAACTGATATAATCTGTTGAAAATGCTCAAAAAGTAGCGTGCTTGATGGTCTGAGCATAGTGTGTGAACATTGGTGTCTCTGTTACATGTGCAGTACCGTACCCATAGACATACCATAGACGATAAAGCTATACAAATCTACAATTTACAAGACCAATAAAACCAAAACCACATCGAAGTACATAACCTATTCTTAGTTATGGTTGAGAACGTGTCATTACTAATCACAATTAGTGCTTAAAGGAGTGGGGAAAATATTGTGTAATAACTCGTGACAGCTGTATGGTCAATATAAGTCAAATGCGAAAGGTTAATGAAAGCAGCACATTCATTAACGTTAACTACTTTAGAAAAGAAGATGTGTTGGAGTGAAGTGTATGATATCTGCAAATACCCAGTGCAAGAAAATACGTAGTGTGGGACTGTCTGTTGAATGTTTTGCAGCTTTTCATACCAAGTGCTTAGGCATTATTATTTTTTAATTATTCGTGTGTTTAGTAGTTTAATTCTCCAATTTCTTGCGTGTTTATGTGCCTGCTAGACCCAGTTTCGGTTTTCAATGGCTGTGTAATGTAGAGAACCACCACCTGTACCGCCACATTCGTTTTTTTGTTTTGGGTATAAGAGTACAGTATCGAGTAGACAGTCAGTGAAGTGGCTGCTTCCGTTTTGCAACAGCACAGGCGAGTGCAGCATTCGTTTGTGAGTGATTTCATGAGCTCCAAACAGGAGCGACTTATCTTTCAGTTATCTGTGTGCTCAGCAGTTTCGGTTCTCACATTTCTTGCGTGTTTGTGTGCTTACTAGGCACAGTCTACCCTGTTAACAACGGTGTAGGATAGAGTTCTGTCGCGTTTACTATGGATGGGAACTGTAATTGCTGTGTCCGGATGCCGGTTAAGATGGTGAACCTTCGCTCACAGCTTCAGACAGTGCTGGCTTTGGTGGTGCAGCGTGAGGCTGTTGCCAATGGTCATCACTGTGGCGGGTCGGACGTAGGGATCCGAGGGATGTCTAGCACGTCCTCTGTGTCCCCCAGTTGGTACATTACTGTGGCGGCCTCACTATTGCCTGCACTGAGGTTGACCCCTCACCTGTGGTCGAATGAGGTCGTCCCAAGGAGTAGCAGGCAGCAAAAGACATTCTGCAGAGTCGATCTCAGGACCTCCTCCAAGGCGGTATCTATGGCTGGTGATTATATTGATGCAGATGGAGTCGATTGTTCTGCTTTAGAGGAAGCCTTCTCAGTAGTCAGCGTTGGGAGCTCCAATGTTACACAAGTGATGGGGGCCCCTTCGGCCAGGGGTGAGGGGGGCGGGTCAAAGGAGGGCCAGTGTGCATATCTGGAGGGGAAGGGGGACTCGTCCAAGAAGTGTGGCGGGTCCTTTCGGATGCCATGAAGAACACAGGGTGCACTGAATTTCTGGTGATGGCGCATGTCGGTAGTAATAATTGCTTTTGATCAGAAGAGTTTATCTCTGGCTATCAGATCTGGTGAAGACTGCCAGTGTTACTTGTGAGATGAAGGCAGAACTCTCCATCTGTAGTATCTTCGACAACGCTGACTGTGGACCTTTAACACAGAAGTGAGTAGAAAGTCTGAATCAGAGACTCGCAGAGTTCTGTGATCGTGTAACCTGCAGCTCCCTCGAATTGCGTCGTAGGGTTGTGGGTTATGGCGTCCCACTTAATTAGGCAGGGGTCCACCACACACAGGACACGACTACAGTGGTAGAGCTGGACACAGGCCACCACCACAAGATTGGATGCGATATTAGCGTGATATTTCCTGGGAGTGGTTAAATTTTTGTTGGTTTGTTTACCTAGGATTGTAGTTGTGGTCTTCAGTCCAAAGACTGATCAGTGTAGCTTCCCAAACTGGTCTGTGTTGTGTGAGCCTCTTTATATCTGAATAATTTTTGCGACCTACACCAATTTGAATTTGAACTTGGTTGCTTTATTCAACCCTTGACCTGTTGGCCTGCCTACAATTTTAGCCCCATTCTCCCGCCACACACACACACACACACACACACACACA
This sequence comes from Schistocerca serialis cubense, assembly GCF_023864345.2. Classification (NCBI taxonomy): domain Eukaryota; kingdom Metazoa; phylum Arthropoda; class Insecta; order Orthoptera; family Acrididae; genus Schistocerca; species Schistocerca serialis. The sequence goes on from NC_064643.1 coordinate 188,791,550, forward strand.
CACACACACACACACTTACCAAATTGATCATTCCTTCATGTCTCAAGAAGTGGCCTATCAACCGATTCTTTCTTCTAGTCAAGTTGTGCTATAAATTTCTTTTTTCCTCAGTTCCATTCTACACCTCCCTTCTGAACTACTACTTCCCTATCATTTCCTTCGACCCCTACAACTGTAGTCTGGTTTCTCTGCAAACTGTAAATAATACTTCATACCCTGAATTTTATCCATTCCACCTTCAAAATTTTGCAGAATTTAGTCTAATCAACATTGTCAAAAGCTTTCTCCAAATCTGCAAATCGTTGGTGGAGATACAATACTGCGTAACAGAGAGATTATCAATTTTGCATTTTTCAGCCAGTTCATATTCTTGACTCTCATCGCTTCTACTCTTACCGCCAGACTGCAGATTTTTTAAAATTGTCTACGTATAAAATGAACTAAAACAGTACCGCGTGTTTGGCAGAACAAAGAAACAGATGTAAGCGCAAAATAATGAAATACTGCGTAACTAGACTGTTTCGCATGTAGTAAATGATGCCGTGTAAATTCAATAGCGCGCAGCCACAGCACTTGTAGTTATCTTCCAGTGTTCGAAAGTGGTTCCTTGGTTCTACGTTCATTTTATGAAAATGGACAGCGTTTTAGGAGATCATCTCTTTACTGGGGAAGAAATGGTTTCTCAACTGAAATTAGCGTATAAAGACGGAGAAGCCTTCCTGAGAATGACTGACAGTGGTGAGAAAACTGTTTTGTTACCTTCCTCGCTTTAACAACGGTCCACTAAAACATTAAATTCATTACTACCACAGCTGTTTTATTTTAAAGCCACACTTCATTTATTGCGCGCTTTAATCCTTTCTGCCAAAGATGTTTTGAGTACCCACTTTATTATAGGTTCTCATGTAAATCCAGAAAGAACAACAGGCTATAACAGTAATAACAGTGAAGTAAAAATCCCCAGAAGAATAATTAATTTCGTATAGGGACGCTCAGTCACTTTTCCTGGGCCATCTAATGACACAGGTAGTTTTTTGTTGCGACAGTTTTATCAATGATACTGTAATCGCCTTTATCGTAAAGACATGAATTTGAAATTCAACATTGGTCTTCTTCAGTTAATTTTTCAAACATTTCTTGTCTGGAAACATCGCTGACTGTACCAAGAACGTTCAAAATGATACATCAGTCACAGCGGCCACTGGAGACTACAGAAGCTCTTCACGTTTTTGCTACACAATGGTGCTGATATTTGGCAGACAATTCAGATAACTTATTGGAAGTGACGGAAGCAAGAATGTTGAAAGTGGAGGCCAACAATTCTGTGGTGACTCAAGCAGGAGAGGAAAAGGAAATCTAAAGCGTGCCCTGAAAATTGGAAGAAAAACGATAACAGAACTCTGAGAATGCGCAGACAAGCGTACACTGGATATGAAAGAAGTCTGAATGGCAAAATTACTGATAATAGTTCAAGAGAGGCGCGAAAATTACGTCCAATGTGTACTTCAGAGATGTGTTAGAAATCCGTTCAAAAGAAGTGTCATCAAATTTCTGCTGATGACAGGAAGGCAATTTTTAATATTTTCTGAGAAACGCTGTCATGTGATCGGAGGAACATTTACGTAATCTGTCGTGTGGTCATAATTCCAACCAAACATCCAAGGAAGATCATTGGTGAATCCAGGAGAAAAGGTACGCTCGATTATTATCTGGTAAACGATACGAGAAAACATCAACTATGCAAAGAAAAGTTTCTCAAAACTCCTGGCATTAAAGAATGGACAGTGAGACATTAGATGGATAATTCTACACACAGGATGAGCCCTGATTCAGAATCGTCACTTTCTCGAATAAAACAAACAAAAAAGAAAGATGAGAAAAACTTCGTAAAAGAATTCCTGGACTGTCTTTCGTAACTCCCATCACATTACTGTAGGAAGTCCGCCTCCAAATTGTTTCTTGAGCCTAGCATACAAAGCAAGCAACAGCTGTATGGTCTCTACATCGAAAAATCCAGTAAGGAACAGGCTTCACCATTAAGTCGGGCCACCTTTAACTTTATTTCCGAAGAGAGTAACCTTAGTTCATTTTTCTCCAGTAAAGATCAGCGCTCGGAAACGTGATTGAAGACATGTGGAAGCAGCATTTACAACGGAAAGGGCAGCCATGGTTACAGGAAGATCTAATTAAGGAAGATCCCCAGAGGAAGCTCTGCGCAGTATACGCCATGGACTTACAGGCCGTGAAAGTAGCACCACTTTTACAGGCAAGTGCAGGTTATTATAAACAAAATTGGCTGTCCATAACTTTACAATGAGTAATTTAGAAAGTCAGGATGCAGAATGTTACTAGTTCGATGAAACCCAAGGTGGACTGGATGCATCATGTTTTGCCTCGTGTGTCGTGGACACGCTATCCAAGACGATTAAGGAAAAATCCTGTCCCAGTTATTTTGTATTCTGACGGCTGCACATATCATAACAGGAATGTGATAATATCAATCGATCATAAAGGATTAGCAATTAACTCAGGACTACGTAAAAGGTTTTGGAGAAAAAAGATGGAATGTGTCTCCGTTCACAGTTCCATCGACTGATAGCTCAAAGGACGTGAAGTTACACTTCGTAGGTAGTATGCATTGATATCTAAAGAGGTGAGAAGAAAGCCACGAACTTAAGAAATCCATTACCTAGATTAGAAGGGAGAACCGATAGAGGTACTCAAGGTACCCTTCGCCGCACACTGTCAGGTGGGTTGCGGAGTATGGATGTAGATCTAGATGTAGACTACTCCTTTCTCACTAACTATGCAGAGAAAAGTTTGTGGCTGTATGACTCATTTATGTCTGGAAGAGCTGCAAAGAATGAGGCAACAGTTACGGACCTGAAGGCGATACAGTACCGTCCAAACGGTATTATTTACTACAATTGCACTTTCAACGAAATGAGGCAAGAAATACCAGAACGTCCGAGAAAACTTTCTGGGGAAGCTTACTACCCGAAACTATACAAAGAAAGACCGAAAATCAAGGAAGCCAAACGCGATCATTCACAACAACTTAAAGCCGTTGTTCCTAAGGATTGTCAATGCTATTACGACAACATTCGTTATGAATGATCATCATCTTGGACGTTACTGTTTCAGGAGTGACAGTGCGGTGTAGTTCTTTGTTCAGCAGTTTTTTCTTGAAGAAATCTGCAGACATTATTAGCACCTAAGTGAACCGTGTGCATGTTTGAAGTTTTCCCATGTTGTCTTTCAATAAAGTCTTTCCAAAACGATGTTGTTACTGTTTCTCCAGCACCAAAGAACAACGTAAAAGCTGTAAGTCGTACAGGAGACTGAAAAACCAATACCACGTGAATAGCACTCTTCTCCCACAAATGACGAGACAATTCCTCATATCTGCCGTAATGATGCTTTCTAAAGAATATTTTCTTTGATTCACTTTTTGATACGCTCCAGAATATCATTATAGCGCAACAATGCAAATCGTATGTACTTACGAAACGTATCAGGTATTGTAGACGGTTTTTAGTCTTTCCTGTGAAATTCGTGTTTTGCTACTTGCGCGATATTGTATCTTCACCGACGAAATACTGTAAATTTAAGTTTGCCTTTCTTGAGTCTCCAAAGATAAGCCGTAGGGGCAGCACTGACTCAAATGCTCTTACATTTCTCTGGAATCAAAACACATCTTCCCCAAAGTCGCTTCTGCCAGTTTTTAGAGTTCTGTGCCTCAGTCTGTAAAAACGGAATCCTCATGGGATTGCTTTGTCTGCCTGTCTGTCTAACTATTAAGAACCCTTTTTCTCAGGAACGGGATGACTTATCAAGTTCGAATTCATGCCACATACTAAGGTCTATGATCCCTTCGCAATTGGAAAATTTTAAGCTTCTGATTCAGTTCAATAAAAATATGCTGTCATTTATTTCACATATTTTGATACTCGAAAACTCTCACACCAAAACCGATACGGTACATACCATTGACTTAGAATTATGAAATTTGACATGAAGCAAGGTTTCGCAGTAAAAGTAAAGTAAGAATACTAAATTGTTAATTTTTCATTATAAAACAAACCGTCCCAACAGGCTTTGAAGGCCCAATGGTACCGACCAGCCGCCGTGTCGTCCTCAGGCATTAAGCGTCACTGGATGTGCGTACGGAGGGGCATGTGGTCAGTGCACCGCTCTTCTGGCCGTTGTCAGTTTTCCTGCCCGGCGCCACTACGTTCAGTCAACACCCCACTTGCCACCAAAACTTGGCAGAACAGGACACTGACCCACCTAAGTACTAACCAAGCCCGACAACGCTTAACTTCGGTGATCTGACGGGAACCGGTGTTACCACTGCGGCAAGGCTGTTGGCACAATTATATCACATAAAAATGTCTTTTTGTTATTTTCCTTCCATCTGTTTGTCTGTCCGTCTCTTACGACCGCTTTCCCCCTTCAACACATTACCGTTTCAAGTGCACATTTATATCACACACTAAAATCTGTGACTCCTTATCGGTGTAAAACATTGAAGCTTCATAGTCAATTCAGTCGAAAGATTCGGCCATTTGTGTGACATATTTTGAAGCACACAGACCTACTCATCAAAAGCTGTAGGGTACTTCTCATGAGCTGGAATCGAAATCGGGCAAGAAATTTCACGGAAATTGTCAAAGGAAGAAAAGCAGAACTTGTTAATTTGTAAATATATAATAGGAACACACATTTTTTTCCTTTTTTATCCATCTGTCTGTTTGTCTTTCCATCTGTTCAGAACCATTTTTCTTTTAACAGTTTGCCGTATCAAATTTAAATTTATGTCACATACCAAGATTTGGCCATTTGCGTCACATATTTTGACAGTCGCAAATTCACTCATCGAAACCTATAGGGCACTTCCCATTGACACATAATCATGAAATTCGGCAGAAAGCAAACTTTCACAGTACAAGTAAGGCAAAAACTCTGAAAATCTTAAATTGTACTTATAACAAATAAAAAATATCTTTTTGCCATTAGAGCGTACAACGCATTCATCATCCGTCAAAAGCATAATAGACGAACATTACTGCATGCAAACATAAAATGTAAGCTGTAGTCGTGTTTTAGGAAGCAAATAAAAATATTTTATTAAATCTGCTATACGTACACATATAAACTGAAGTCCCCTGCCCACTTCTTTCGGGCTAGTGTGGGGAATTACTGTAAATCTTTTGTTACAGTCTTGCCCGTATCTATATCGAATACAGGAAAGACTCTCTGGGGTCCTGGACCTGATTCCCAGGCTGTATATAAAGTTTGCTTGAACCCTGCGATTGATCTACACTATTGACCATTAAAATTGCTACACCAAGAAGAAATACAGATGATAAACGGGAATTCATTGGAATAATATATTATACTAGAACAGACATGTGATTATATTTTCACGCAATTTGGGTGCATAGACACAGAGATATCACTACCCAGAACAACCACCTCTGGCTGTAATAACGGCCTTGATACGCCTGGGCATTGAGTCAAACAGAGCTTGGATGGCGTGTACAGGTACAGCTGCCCATGTAGCTTCAATACGATACCACAGTTCATCAAGAGTAGTGACCGGTGTATTGTGACGAGCCAGTTGCTCGGTCACCATTGACCAGACGTTTTCAGTTGGTGAGAGATCTGGAGAATGTGCTGGCCAGGACAGCAGTCGAACATTTTCTGTATGCAGAAAGGCCCGTACAGGACCTGCAACATGCGGTCGTGCATTATTCTGCTGAAATGTAGGGGTGCGCAGGCATCGAATGAAGGGTAGAATGGTTCAAATGGCTCTGAGCACTATGGGACTTAACATCTATGGTCATCAGTCCCCTAGAACTTAGAACTACTTAAATCTAACTAACCTAAGGACATCACACAATACCCAGTCATCACGAGGCAGAGAAAATCCCTGACCCTGCCGGGAATCGAACCCGGGAACCCTGGCGCGGGAAGCGAGAACGCTACCGCACGACCACGAGCTGCGGACTGAAGGGTAGAGCCACGTTTCGTAACACATCTGAAATGTAACGTCCACTGTTCAAAGTGCCGTCAGTGCGAACAAGAGGTGACCGAGACGTGTAACCAATGGCACCCCACACCATCACGCCGGGTGATACGCCAGTATGGCGATGACGAATACACGCTTCTAATGTGCGTTCACCGCGATGTCACCAAACACGGATACGACCATCATTATGCTGTAAACAGAACCTGGATTCATCCGAAAAAATGTCGTTTTGCCATTCGTGCACCCAGGTTCGTCGATGAGTACACCATCGCAGGCGCTCCTGACTGTGATGCAGCGTCAAGGGTAACCGCAGCCATGGTCTCCGAGCTGATAGTCCACGTTGCTGCAAACGTCGTCAAACTGTTCGTACAAATGGTTGTTGTCTTGCGAACGTACCCACCTGTTGACTCAGGGATCTAGACGTGGCTGCACGATCCGCTAAAGCCATGCGAATAAGATGCCTGTCATCTCGACTGCTAGTGATACGAGGCCGTTGGGATCCAGCACGGCGTTCCGTATTACCGTCCTGAACCCACCGATTCCATATTTTGCTAACAGTCATTGGATCTCGACCAACGCAAGCAGCAATGTCGCGATACGATAAACCGCAATCGCGATAGGCTACAATCCGACCTTTATCAAAGTCGGAAACGTGATGGTACGCATTTCGCCTCCTTACACGAGGCATCACAACAACATTTTACCGGGCAACGCCGGTCAACTGCTGTTTGTGTATGAGAAATCGGTTGGAAACTTTCCTCATATCAGCACGTTGTAGGTGTTGCCACCGGCGCGAGCCTTGTGTGAATACTCTGAAAAGCTTATCATTTGCATATCACAGCATCGTCTTCCTGTCGGTTAAATTTCGCGTCAATAGCACGTCAACTTCGTGGTGTAGCAATTTTAATGGCCAGTAGTGTATTCTTCTGTAAGTAATGCGTGCCAATATTTTACAACCGTCGCTTATGAAGCTGATGGTTCGCTAATACTACATTTATGAGATGGAATGAAACAATATTGGAACGGTGTTGTGAAAGCTCTAAACGTTTAGACTACAGAGTGCTTGGCACGTGCGCTGTGAGTTATGCATGTAGTGGCGCAGGCGTTTGCGGTCCGAGAACCGGCGGCTGAGTGGAGTGGAACGTTCCTCGGCTCTCCAGAGCCGCCCCCCGCCCCCAGCCTGGCCTTGGCGTCGCGCCGTCTCGTCCGCCCCATTTGCGTCGCGCCTGCCCCTTGCCGCCGCCGGTTGGGGGCGGGGCTGCCCGTGCGGCGGTGTTTACGCGCTGACGCAGCGGCCCAAGTCGGCGCCGCGCTCCGTGGCGGCGTCGCTTTACTGGCGCCCCAGGCATCTCGAGTAGAAAAGGAAGCGAGGCCGGCCGTCGAGAGAGACTGCATTCCGGCTTAGGCGTCACTGGTCTGACGCCCGCCTCTTTGAAACGGAGCATGCCCTTTTCGCACGATCAGCTCTGTCACTGTCTTCGACTGTGGAAAGCCAGCGAAGCTCGTGGACGTACTTCATGGAGCGAAGCGAGTTTTCTTCTGAAGAAAGTCATTTTTGTGAACCACCAAGTACTGTTGATGAAACAGACTTTTATTCCCTACCATTCTCGATCGATCAGTCATGAACAGATAATAAACCGTAACGCAAAAGGAAAACGCACCATGAAGGAATTATCCGAATGGAACGGAAATCAATAGATACGATGTACGAGGGTCACTCTAAAAGAGAAGCACACTAGTATTGTAGAAATACAGTTTTCATTCTGCATGTGTGAAAGTTTTACAGTGTGTAGATACATCCTCCCCTCTTGTTTTACAAACTTAGTTCAACCTGTTCCCGTGATTGACGCCGTCACAGCATGTGTTCAAGATGGCTGCTACACTTTATGTTGTCAGAAGCAACGTGCTGTCATATAATTCTTGTTCTGTGAACACGAGACAGTCGGAAACATCCACAAGAGGTTGAAAAAGGTGTATGGAGATGCTGCTGTCGATCGCAGTACAATTAGTTGGTGGCCAAGCAGGTTACGTGATGAAAGCGGGCACGGCAGTATTGAGGATTGTCCTCGCAGAGGCAGGCCTCGTACTGCACACACTCCAAACAGTGTGCAGAGAGTTAACGAATTCGTGACTGCTGACAGACGCATCACAGTGAACGAATTGTCACGCTACGTTGAGATAGGGGAAGGCTGGCAGCGATGGCCGTGCGGTTCTAGGCGCTGCAGTCCGGAACCGCGGGACTGCTATGGTCGCAGGTTCGAATCCTGCCTCGGACATAGATGTGTGTGATGTCCTTACGCTAGTTAGGTTTAAGTAGTTCTAAGTTATAGGGGACTGATGACCTAAGATGTTAAGTCCCATAGTGCTCAGAGCCATTTGAACCATTTGATAGGGGAAGGAAGTGTTTGCAGAATACTGAAAGTTTTGGCGTTAGAAAAGGTTTGTGCCAGGTGGTTTCCCAGGATGTTGACAGTGGCTCACAAAGAAACAAGAAAAACGGTATGCAGCGAACTTTTGGAAAAGTAAGACAATGGTGGAGATGAGTTTCTTGCAAGAATTGTGACGGGTGATGAAACATAGATCCATCATTTTTCACCAGAGACGAAGAGGCAATCAATAGAGTGGCATCATGCAAAAGCACCCAAGAAAAAAAAATTCATAATCACACCTTCTGCTGGAAAAGTTATGGCTACGGTGTTTTTCGATTCCGAAGGACTCTTGCTTGTGAACGTCATGCCAAGTGGAACCCCCATAAACTCTGATGCCTATGTGTCGACACTGAAGAAACTTCAAGCTCAACTGAGTCGTGTTCGACCACATCGTCAAAAAAACAGGATGTTTTGCTGTTGCACGACAATGCACGGCCACATTTCAGTCAAAAAACCATGGAAGCGATCACAAAACTCGGACGGACAACACTGAAACACCTGCCTTACGGTCCTGACCTGGCTCCATGTGACTATCATCTCTTTGGGAAACTGAAAGACTCTCTTTGTGGAACAAGGTTTGAAGATGATGACTCCCTTGTCCACGCTGCCTAACAGTGGCTCCAACAGGTTGGTCCAGAATTTTACCTTGCGGGTATACAGGCGCTGGTTCCAAGATAGCATAAGGCAGTTGTGAGGGATGGAAATTATTTGGATAAATGAAAATATTGTTCCTAAAGGATGTATCTACACACTGTAAAACTTTCAAACATGTAGAATAAAAGATGGATTTTTTTAAAAAATAGTGTGCATTTCTTTTGGAGTGACCCTCGTACATGTGGAGAATAACAGATAATTTCAGAAAAACTGGATCATCTAGTCAAGGGAAAGAGCTACGAGGAAGTCAGTAACAGGTCGGTCAACCCCTGGACTTTATGCAAGAGAGGATATACTGTCAAACTCTCTCCAGTTCTCGCGTTAGATAGTCAAAATCCCGACCTGGTTAGATGGCTGTGCCCGTAATCGTATGTCCTCACTTTGGGAGAGATCCGGCGACCTTGCTGGCCAAAGTAGTGTTTGGTAAGCATGAAGACAAACAGTAGAAACTATCGCCATGTCCGGGCGGACATGATCTTACTGCTTCGGCCTGGAATGTCTTTCACTGGAGTAGAATTGTCTTCAGTGATGAGTCCTACTACTAACTGACCCCTATGACCACCAAAGACATGTCCAGAGGCCCCAGAGAGTAGTGACATACCAGCCTCACTGTCGACCGCCATACGGCCTGATAACTAGCAGTGGTGGTCTAGTCTGCCATTTCTGTTCATAGCAGGACACCTTAGTTTGTCATCGGCACCGTTACAGCACAGCGGTACGTCGTGACATTCTACGCCCCATCTTGTTGCCCTGCACGTTAATCCATATGGGCCTACATTTCAGCAAGATAATGCCCGCTCGCACATGGCGACAATTTCTGCTCCTTATGTTCGTGCTTGCCAAGTTTAACCTTGGCCAGAAAGCTTGGCAGATATCTCGTCAGTCCAGAAAGTGTGTAGCATTATGAGCGGGGTCCTCCAACCAGCTACGAACTTTGACGATCCAATGCGTCAATTGGATTGAATTAGGCATGATATGCTTCAGGAGGACATCCAGCAACTCTACCAAACCGAATAACAGCTTGCATAAGGGCCGAATGTGGCCAACGCATTATTGACTTGTTCAGTTTGTGAAGCTCGTTCTTTTGAATAAATGATCCAAATATTCGGAAATTGTAATCATTTGTTTGTCTGTACATGAAGATGAGATGTGACGATTTCCGCCCCATTCGGACAATTCCTGCGTGTTGTGTGGGTCTCCTTTTTGTTTTTTTGTTTTTTTTCTTGGAACGAATTGGATCGGATTGTTTGGGGAAAGAGACCAAACAGCGAGGTCATCGGTTTCATCGGATCAGGGAAGGACGGGGAAGGAAGTCGGCCGTGTCCTTTCACAGGAACCATCCCGGCATTTTCCTGGAGTGATTTAGGGAAATTACGGAAAACCCAAAACAGGATGCTGGATTGAACCGTCGTCCTCCAGAATGCTAGTCCAGTGTGCTGACCACTGCGCCGCCTCGCTCGGTTTTTTTTTTCCTTGGAGTGTATACGAAAATTATTTACGTCAGACTGTATACTATCGTTTTTACTATGACGTCAGAAAAATAAAAAAATAAATCAATAAAAAATTTCGCATCACTAAAGCTGTCATCAATAATAAAATTAATAAAATCGATAGTAAAGTGCACTAGGGTTCCTGAATAATCTAACAACCCAATTGTAGCTGCGGTGACCGCTACTGTAACTACGCTGACTGCATGAGGCACATGGCACAGCATTTGCCAGTCTCGGCTGGACTCAGTACGTAAGTGGAACCACACAGTCCACAATCATCGGTGTTACCGAAATCCAAACGCACCTGTGGCATTGCGGCAGTGGAACAGCGTGACACCTGGGCCATCTATATGTGATCACACCTGGCCCTGCCGCGAGTAAGTAATACCCACCAAGTAGGTAAAGACATTAAGTCGGTGACCTCTGGTGGGCGTGCTACCGCCGTGTGTCTTGGAGAGGCATCGGTTGCTGCATTGCTGTGTTGTCATTGTCTGTCACTCTACGGGGCCGCCCGCCATACGATCAAACATCAGCTCCGATGGGCCGAAGGTCGAACGAGGACCCTTCTAGCCACCAACACCCTTCGCGTCTGCCCCCTTAGCGTAATTTAGGGTTAATATCCAGATGTCGGGGGCCAGAGTTCGCCGCCTGGATGATGCTGCCTCCACCAGAAATCCTCCGGCCTTCAAGCAACCTCACTCTTGCGCCGTCAGGCTGCAAACCAGGACCGCGTGTCCAGCTCTATGTGTCAATTGCACCTGATGTCTGCCTTGCAAACTCGCTTGGCTCCGAGTCATGCTGCACTGCCTGCGGCCGTGGGCGGATTCCTGACAGCACTATCGCCAACGACTCTGCGTTCGACATCCACACCCCACCTGCAAGACATGGACATTAAATCTCCGAAGTATTCTCTACAAGAGATATAAACTGGATCGAATCTGGGTGTGGCTTCTTTTGCTCTTCTCTCCTACACACCTGGGCTGAGGGGGTCAAATCGGCCACACTGACAAGTCCCTTCGTGATCCCCCACTCTTCAGTGGGGTCGCCGCTACCGATAATATTACACTCTGAAACTTCCTGGCAGATTAAAACTGCGTGCCGGACCAAGACCCGGAAGTTTCATAACAGCACACACTCCGCTGCAGAGTGGAAATTTCTTACTGTTACACTGTGTTTGCTATCCACACAAGACTCCAGTGTCGGACGAGGAGCCGGCCGCGGTGGTCTAGCGGTTCTAGGAGCTCAGTCAGGAACCGCGCGACTGCTACGGTCGCAGGTTCGAATCCTGCCTCGGGCATGGATGTGTGTGCTGTCCTTAGGTTAGTTAGGTTTAAGTAGTTCTAAGTTCTAGGGGACTTATGACCACAGATGTTGAGTCCCATAGTGCTCAGAGCCATTTGAACCATTTTTTTTCGGACGAGGAGTTGTTTGTGATCAAGAGGCCGGGGTGATGTGCGACTCCACAGTAAGCGGCGTGCCTTTTGATTCATCGATTTCCTGGTGCGATCTCCAAATCCTGCTTGACGTTGGCGCGGACTGTTTCGTAATAGATATACTTTCGCTTGATTCGTTTTGAAAATTGTTTGCGCTTTCGCGCTCTTATACCCACATAAAAAATGTTTTGCATCAGCTCTTTATGTTGAAATTCAAGGCTCAAAGAACAAAAAAGAATTGGCAGTGAGGAATACGTATATATTAATTTGCAGTAAAACCAGATTTGAAAAAAAGTCGTCTGTTTTCCATTTGAGATATTTCGCACCATTCCTGAGCAGCGTCTATACCTAGTGGAACAACCACTTTCTGAGATGCAGGCTTGAATCACTGATGAGTTCATCAGGCCAGCCCTTCAACAAATTGTATCCCTATTCAATGACGTTTCTACGTAGTCATTGTTGACGTCCAAAAACAGCTTGTTTCAGTCGATCTCATACGTATTCGATGGGGTTCATGCCCGAGAAACTGGCAAACTATTCCATTCTGGTGACCATATCATCCTGAAGGGAAGAGTTTGTGAGAACAGTACGATGAGCACGAAAGTTGTCATCCAACAAGATGAAAGTGTCACTAAAATGTTGGTGATATGGTCATACTATTCGTTCAGAATCTCGTCCCAGTACCTCACGGCAGTGAGATTTCTCTCAACAACCACGAGAGGTGTATGGTGATGCCATGTAATGCCACTCCAGAACATCACTCCACCACCATCTTGTTGCGCATGTGGAACACAGCGTTGGAAGCATTCGATATTACCAGGTTGTCTACAGACACGATCTCTGTGGCTAGTAGCGTACGGACAAATCCGAGTTCCGAGCCTAAACAGTACCCGACGCCAGTACTGCAGTGAGTGAAAGAAGAGAAATTATTCGCGGTGCGGAAATCACGTAGGTCGAAATCAGATGATTGTCTGATGTTTGCATACCAGTGAACCGCCTTTGAAGAAAACAAAAGACGTATTGGATAAAATGTTTTTAAGTTGCACCAGCCACTCTGTTTATATTTCGATTGAGCACGGGGTTATGAGGTAGAAAGTCGACTGGGTCCGCTTTGTTTTAGAACACACGAGATATTCCATGTTCCAAAGGCATGGTTAATGTGAGAAACACACGGCAGAAATGAAGCAGCGTAAGGCAAGGAAAAACGGAGTGAAGAAAGTACATGTGACAAAGAAGTGCAAAGTGAGTTGTGTTAGGAAAGGAGTTATTGAAGCGTTTCTGTCCTGCAGTATCAGTGGAGCTGGAATGAGAATATAGAGTGGAAGGAATGTTACAAAATAAAACTGTAAGGTATAATAGGAAAAAAGTAGGCAAGTGCAAGACTGTTAAACTAAAGGCCACGGGTTCAGTTCAGTGCCATTTTTTTTTTCTCACTGATCACTTATTTCTCCTATTGAGACGATTTCTTAACGTGAAAATAGTAGCAAGTTGCAGCCTGGTAGAGACCTCATCTTAAATCGTAGGTCCGTCTACAACTTACTGGGTAACCCAGTTCGAAGGTCGGTGGAGGATAAAGACTGTTGTCCAAACTAAACTTAGGTTTTTGGACTGCTTTATTAACAACGGAAGTGTCTCTGTTCGAACAGCTAAAACCGAGCAAAAATCATTTTAAAATACACAGATATTCCTATTCTACCATTCTTCACGGCCATTTTACCGTAAAACTTCGCATTTCTGTATCATCGCTATACGAGGCTTCACGAACCAAATGACTTTAGAAGAAGAAGTCGTTGAAGAAACAATACATTGCAACGAACAGTTATAACCAATATATTCTCAAAAACCTTAAATGAGCTACTATTTGGCAAAAAGCTAATCGTGATTGAAACAATATACGTTACCATCCTCAGTTCTTACGGAATCGTGTTTCCAAAATATAAGCTGTCGTGCGATCTTCCCTTATTCACCACAGAAGTACAAATGTAGGACGTCAATGAAGTGGCTAAAGCCCAGCGCAATAGAACAACTGGTGGAAATGATCTGTATATTGCCATCATTGTGTCGTCTGATATTAGTCTAGGGCAGTGGGGATGCATCAAAAGCTATGAACTATTTCCACGTATTGCCCTTGTCAAGTGTACGTACTGTTTTAATCACTTCATTGAATCTTCATATTTGCACTTCGATGACATATGGTAATTACCCTGGCAGAGCCGAGATCCACGCAAGCTTCATTATCGTCCAATTTAATTTTACATTCACTCTGCAGTTTGCCGTTGATTCGCGAGTACGTGAAAGTGCGATGGTTTGTAACATTCACAGTCGCCATAATAATTCTGTGTCGGTAGTTTCGCTTCATGCTGTAATGGCCACTACTGAAAACATACGTTAGGATGATGCGTTTATTTTCCTGTAATCAAGGGTCTCGTAATTCGATAATCCCGGTAGTTTCTGTCACATATACCCGAATTCCTACTGTAGCTTTGTCTGATCATTCAATAAATCTGGTGATTATGTCTCGCGAAGCTATATGATAGCGTTAACGTAAAGGTTCGGAATGGACGTAGAGTACCACGACGCTTGGCATCCGTGAACAACTACCGAAATGTCAACCTTACAGACAAACAGGGAGCCCGAAAGCGCGGCCAAGGGGAAACACGGAACTAAAAGCGCGCGACAGCACGGAGAATTAACAACACGAGCTGTAAAGCCTTTATTACTCGACACATCTATCATAAAAAATCTGCAATAGAGCCCCAAGCGTACAAGTATGAAGCTGCCAACTTTTTCGTTAGTCTCTTACACTTGCGCGTCCGCAGCAGCGCCCCAAGGGTACACATTCGGAACTGCAGGTTTGTTTATGTTGTAAAACCAGATATCTATGGACAGCTGCTATTTACTCACGTTGAAATCTCTGAGGTGTCTACGTTCGTGTTTATTAAGCAGTTATTGTTATTTTTTGCAGCTACAATGAACTTACGTTATGATTACATACAGTTGCGGATTTACCAGAAGGCTCAGTACGCTGGAGCCTAGGGTGGCAGATTTTAGGGGCGGCAATTTTTGGGCCAATTTTTTGTATGTTTTACCGAAATTAAAAGATTGATATTTATATACCGGGTGGTTATAATTAGCCTTTCCATATTTAACACGTTATAACATGGAATCTAATTACCGCAAGAGGACCAAATTTGGTAGCATTAATGTCAAGGATATGGGGAAGAGTAATAATCAATTCAGTTGAAACACTTTTCATGTGTTGTTACGGTACATCATACCATTACATACCGTTACCATTACTGCTACAAATGGAGGTCAATATGGCGCCCATCAGTGTCTAGAAGAGTCTGAAAGCGCAGGATTGCATTCTGCACAGCAGACCGAAGCATGTGCTTAGGTATCCTGGCTACCTCTCTTGATATACTGCGCTTCAGATCAGCACATGTGTGAATGTTCCCCCAGTAAACCATACACTTCAGGAAGCCCCTCAGCCAGAAATCACAGGGAGTGAGATTAGATGATCGTGCCGGCCAAGCATTTGGAAAGATCGGCTGATAATTCGTTCGTTTCCAGTTGTGTTTCGGAGAAGCAGGTGAACTTCACGAACGATGTGCCGTGAAGCCCTATCTTGCATGAAAACCAGTTCAATGCGTCTCTCTTCTGTAGGGCAGGTGTGACATGCAGGTGAAGCGTATCGCAGTAACTCTGGGAAGTCACGCTGCACGTCTTTGGTCCCTGAGCGCAACCTGTTCAAAACAGAATGGGCCAATGGTGACTGCAGCCGTGAAGCCACACCATACGGTGACACATTCATACAGAGGAACTTCATGCTCAGTGACTGGAGGTGAAGAGACCCACACTCGACAATTCCGTGTGTTCGCCTCACCCGTCAGAGAAAAATGAGCTTTGTCTGTCCATAGGGCGGTCCTGGACCAGCCCTCGACAACTTCAATCCTTGCGAGAAAATGGAGAGCGATGTCAACACGTAGTTTTGCATCCTGTGACGCAAGCTACTGTATGTTATGGACCTTGTACGGATTCCGTTTGACCATGCTTCGAAGCACCTTCCGTACAGTGGACCACGGGATGTTCAACTGCCGTGACACAGCATGCGCACTGCCTGACGGTCGAGAATTGCGCGCAGCGTTGTCTGCCGTAGCAACAGCGATTTCGTCAACCACCTGTGGTGTAACCGGTCGTCGGCCTCTTCCCGGAGCGACTTCCAGTTCACCAGCTCATTCGAACTTCTCCACCATGCTCCGCACAGCAAGTGGAGAGAGAGGACCCTTCCGTGATCCTTTCAGCCGGCGACATTCTCGAAGTGCAGCTGTAGCACTACTGCTGTTTTGATAACAGAGCTTCACTAATAATGTCCTGCTCCTTTTGTCCAAGCTCATGTTGACTTCACGTGCACTGCGACTGGTCAGGTGTGAGAGACTATGAATCACAATGACTGCTCATGGCACCTGGTAGCCATAGCTGGAACTGGACGATGGCGCTGTGACGCATGGAAATCATACTCTGGACATTAATGCTACCAACTTTGGTACTCTTATGGTAATTAGTTTCCGTGTTATAATGTGTTAAATTGGGAAAGTTTAATTATAACCACACGGTACTTAAATGTTATTAGGTCCACACAAACAATTCAGCATGTAATATGTTTCACAACTTAGACAAATATTTCTACAATTTGCGTATTCGCGTTTAGTTGCAACGCTGGAACTAGTGACATGACTGTTCGCCAAGTGTGTCTGGCCGAACTGAATGCACGAGTTTGGCCTGGCCGCCACGGGAGCCGAAGAGGGCGGAGTTGTGCTGTTGCCAGCATACGCCGCGTGGTGGCACTGAGTTCGTGAGAGACAGATACAGAGCGCCGATGCAGACGGGGAAGCCCCGTCCCGAATTTACTTCAAAAGCAAAAGAAAAGCCGCCTCTGTTGGTCGCGTCCTGAAATTTCTAATCGAATCTGGCCACGATAACTCGACGAGTCGCGCTGAGGCTGCTGGGAACGACCTCGCCCCCACATTAAGGCTGTCGAAGGGAGAGGAGTGGTACGGGGAACGCAGCGTCTGCTGCTTGCAGCAGTGCTGCCACCATTAGCAAAAAAAAGTTCAAATGTTTGTGAAATCTTATGGGACTTGACTACTAAGGTCATCAGTCCCTAAGCTTACACAATACTTACACAATACTGAACCTAAATTATGCTAAGGACAAACACACTCACCCATGCTCGAGGGAGGACTCGAACCTCCGCCGGGACCAGCCGCACAGTCCATGACTGCAGCGCCCAAGACTGCTCGGCTAATCCCGCACGGCACCATTAGCCTTAGCAATATGTACAGCAGTAACACATCGCGTCTACGGCAAAATTACGTTGACAGCGATCGTAGACGAATGAATATCTTTCAAGTAGTGTAATTTTTTTCTGTTTGTGCTAGTGTAAGCGCAATCGTGAAATTATCGTGGCCAAATAATATGTATGAATATTTCTCTGACGCAGTTTTCTAGATGCGTGCTGTAATTTTTCAAAATGTTTTGTGGATTGTATGAATAATTTCGTAACATCACATCGCCGGTGTGTACGAAGTTATATAAGGTAAGTAATCACAATATATTACAATAAATCATGCTTAACGAATCAGTAGGAGGTAATTTAGCTGTTTCGGAACACATGCAAAGAAATTTAGATTTTTTTGTTACATCATACTTAAATAATATAGTTATATCATACTTCTCATATTGTTCTTCTACTGTAGGCCTCAAAGGCCCGTTAAGACAATAAATAATGATGATGATGATACCATCCTTAAAGAAATTTCTCGTACTTACGTAATTATTCAATGTCTGAAGTCTGAACAAAGAACACTGCTAATTACGTGAGAGAAATAAAACTCCCAATGCAATATTTTCTTTATTTCAGTTCCTGGATAAAAAATTGTTAAAATAAGTGATGGGACAGAGCGACTTAGTGGAGCTGAGTGTAAAAAGATTGTCAAAATGAAAAAAGAAGAACAAAAACAGATTATCCGCAAAACCATAAAAATATATAATTTTTTTAAAGTAAAAGTAGAAGTTTTGTTGAAGGGCCAGGAACCTCAACAACATACAGCGACCCAATAAAATCTGGAAAAGATGAAACGGATTTGAGTTCTGCGGCCCAATCTCAAACAGTATATCTAAACTAAAAGGAGATACGGTTTCTATCAAAACAAGTCTTGTAACTTCTCTCAGGGTTTTTTAAAAAAAAAAAATTGCTGATCGGCTTCGTTTCTCGGCAGTGAGTATCTTCCAACGAAAAATGATATAATAGTGAAGTAAATGACCGAAATTTGCTGAAGGTATTCTAAAAGTAAAAGATCTGTATATTGTGGGCCCTTTTTGGCATTCAGTCCATTGGAGAATAAGGCTCAGACTGAGAACGAAGGATTTAATGACTGGAAAAAATACAGAACAAAGAGTAGCTCTGCATGAAAACGAAGCGGCGATAAACTTCTGAATTTAGAAAAATCTAGTACCTTTAATTTGACAGAAGTGAGACTGATGGCCGACTGGACAATTTACATCTACATCTACGTTTATACTCCGCAAGCCACCCAACGGTGTGTGGCGGAGGGCACTTTAGGTGCCATTGTCATTACCTCCCTTTCCTGTTCCAGTTGCGTATGGTTCGTGGGAAGAACGACTGTCTGAAAGCCTCCGTGCGCGCTCTAATCTCTCTAATTTTACATTCGTGATCTCCTCGGGAGGTATAAGTAGGGGGAAGCTATATATTCGATACCTCATCCAGAAACGCACCCTCTCGAAACCTGGCGAGCAAGCTACACCGCGATGCAGAGCGCCTGTCTTGCAGAGTCTGCCACTTGAGTTTGCTAAACATCTCCGTAACGCTATCGCGCTTACCAAGTAACCCTGTGACGAAACGCGCCGCTCTTCTTTCGATCTTCTCTATCTCCTCCGTCAACCCGATCTGGTACGGATCCCACACTGATGAGCAATACTCAAGTATAGGTCGAACGAGTGTTTTGTAAGCCACCTCCTTTGTTGATGGACTATATTATCTAAGTACTCTCCCAATGAATCTCAACCTGGTATCCGCCTTACCAACAATTAATTTTATATGATCATTCCACTTCAAATCGTTCCGCACGTATACTCCCAGATATTTTACAGAAGTAACTGCTACCAGTGTTTGTTCCACTATCATATAATCATACAATAAAGGATCCTTCTTTCTATGTATTCGCAATACATTACATTTGTCTACGTTAAGGGTCAGTTGCCACTCCCTGCACCAAGTGCCTATCCGCTGCAGATCTTCCTGCATTTCGCTACAATTTTCTAATGCTGCAACTTCTCTGTATACTACAGCATCATCCGCGAAAAGCAGCATGGAACTTCCGACACTATCTACTAGGTCATTTATATATATTGTGAAAAGCAATGGTCCTATAACACTCCCCTGTAGCACGCCAGAGGTTACTTTAACGTCTGTGGTCGTCTCTCCATTGATAACAACATGCTATGTTCTGTCTGCTAAAAACTCTTCAATCCTGTCACACAGCTGGTCTGATATTCCGTAGGCTCTTACTTTGTTTATCAGGCGACAGTACGGAACTGTATCGAACGCCTTCCGGAAGTCAAGGAAAATAGCATCTACCTGGGAGCCTTTATCTAATGTTTTCTGGGTCTCATGAACAAATAAAGCGAGTTGGGTCTCACACGATCGCTGTTTCCGGAACCCATGTTGATTCCTACAGAGTAGATTCTGGGTTTCCAAAAACGACATGATACGCGAGCAAAAAACATGTTCTAAAATTCTACAACAGATCGACGACAGATATATAGGTCTATAGTTTTGCGCATCTGCTCGACGACCCTTCTTGAAGACCGTATGTCCAGGTTGACAAAATGGAAATGCCGTGTGGCTAGGGCCTCCCGTCGGGTAGACCGTTCGCCTGGTGCAAGTCTTTCAAGTTGACGCCATTTAGGCGACTTGCGTGTCCATGGGGATCAAATGATGATGATAAGGACAACAAAACACCCAGTCCCTGAGCGGAGAAAATCTCCGACCCAGCCGGAAATCGAACCCGGGCCGTTAGGTATGACATTTCGTCGCACTGACCACTCAGCTACCAGGGGCGGACTCCTATTGATGAAGAAACTATTTATTGAGGGACCGTTATGAGGCGGATTGTTGCCTAGTGAAGCGACTGCGTTCAAGAGGCCTCGCTTTCAGAGGAAAAACTGAAAGTTCGGTGATGCGCATAACTGAAATTATTGTATGATTTTGGAAGTGTTAGCTAAATTCGGTCCTTTTTTAGCCAGTCATATTGAACGATTTGGGAATCAAGAGTCTGGAAGTATCAGTTGCTTATTAAAGACCTTTTGCGATGAGTTTATTCTCTTGAAGGGTCATAAAGTCTTAAAATTAAATCGAAGATGAGAGCCAATAGCACGCTGACTAGGAACGGCGTCTGCACGAAGAGAATAAAAGCGACGTGCCGCCTAGCCACGGCCGCACAAGGAGAGCCGCACTAGGAGGCAAGCCGTGACTTGTGATCTCTATTAATTGCTTGCATGAAAATTGTATACCCGTATATCAAATGACATTGATTATTTGCATGTCGCCAATTGATGGCGACACTTCATTGCGAAGAAACATAGTTAAGGATTGTCAATTTAACTCATTCTAATAAACTCCATTAATAGGATTTGCTTGAATTGTTGCCTAGCTGTCCAACAAAATCTGCCAGCACGGTAGCTCAGCGTGTTCGGTCAGAGAGCCGGTTGGCCTCTGTAATAAAAACTGAGTGGAAGGTGGAAGGATCAACCACCGAACTTGAACAGGATGCCTTGCGACGTCCGCAACGACAAAACACAACGATAAAAAAAATAAAAATAAAAAAAATGGTTAGGGCTCGGACTCTTACGCTAGAGGTCTCGGGTTCGGTTCCTCCTCTGCTACTTTTTTTTCTTCTCTTTCATTTTCTTTCGTTATTCCACCAATTATTCAAAAAGTTTCCCAAACTTACATTATTTTAGCTCAAGAACGTAAAGTTTTATTCACTGAAAAATATTCCTACTCGTTGTTCTATTCCGTTTTATGGGGTTTCAAGGTTTAAAGGGGCTTTGTAAGGGTCCCCTTGGGATTATAACGGTCATCTGCGCATAGGACTGCGCGAGCCGTGAGAAGTAAACGGCAGTTTGTTTTTCGATTTCGTCGTGAGCAGACGTGCCTGTTTCAAATTTCAACGTGTTATTCCGATCCGAGGTTAAACATGTCGACTGAAGAAGTTGCTGGCTCATTTGGAATAGGAGAAGAAATTCCTGAAGAATCCATTCGTAGTGATCCATCAAAATTACGATTGAAGGACGCAGTGGTGTATTATGAAAAGCTTTGACGGAAAATAATTTTATTGCAAAAAAAGGATGTCGCCAATTGAAGAGAAAAGA
Organism: Schistocerca serialis cubense; assembly: GCF_023864345.2. Lineage (NCBI taxonomy): Eukaryota > Metazoa > Arthropoda > Insecta > Orthoptera > Acrididae > Schistocerca > Schistocerca serialis. Next base: position 188,813,046 of record NC_064643.1, read on the forward strand.
ATATCTTCCACAATGGGAGAAAGATATTAGAAGTGGTGGTACGCGAATGGATAAATTTGAGGAGATAGATTCGTGGACCTACGACCGTTTCGTGGAAGCAAGACAGCAATATCAGCAAGTCACGACAAGAAATTTAGAGCAATATGCATTGGCTGCGGCTGCACAATTTGTCGATTTCAAATTCAAGGCGTCTGGTCGATGGGTCACGGCATTTAAACAGAAGCACAGAATTTCACAACGCAAGATCACGAAACTGGTTTCGAAAAAAGAAGCGGCGTCAATGGAGGACATCCTGGCGCCTGCGGAGAACTTTCGTCGGCAGACGTGCCGTTTAATCCCTCAATACCATGAGGATTACGTGATAAATACTGACCAAACAGGTAAATACATGTTTTCTGCGTACAAAATGTTTTTACTGATGTAAATTATCAGCAAGCATGAGCACGAACATTTTTCAGTGAATGAAAAACTTTCCGTTCTTCAGCTAAAATAATGTTTTAAAAATAATGTAGGTTTCGGAAACTTTTTGAATAATTGGTGGAATAACAAAAGAAAACGAAACAGAAGAAAAAACAAGTGCCAGAGGAGGAATCGAGACTTCTGGCATAAAAGTCCGAGTCTGAGCCGTAACCTTCTAGGCCAGACGGCGGCTCGCCAATGGACTAACATTATATACTCATAAGGCACCTAAGAAACTTTGGATAGATTTTTCTCGGGATTTTCCGAGTAGTGCGTCCTAATATTTTAACTGTAGTGTTGCTAGAGGAGGCCGAAATGCGCGCGTTTAATTACACGCTGACTGGCGTGAGGTCTGGAACAGGACAATATCTTGAGAATTGCAAATAAAGTACGTAGATGATGTAATACTTAACTTTAATCCACAATTGTAGAACATCTCTCTTGATGATACATGCTTTACAATATAAATATCAGTTGAATACGACGCCTTGCTAGGTCGTAGCAAATGTAGCTGAAGGCTATGCTAACTATCGTCTCGGCAAATGAGAGCGTATTTGTCAGTGAACCACTGCTATGAACGTCGGCTGTACAACTGGGGCGAGTGCCAGGACGTCTCTCTAGACCTGCCGTGTGGTGGCGCTCGGTCTGCTATCACTGACAGTGGCGACACGCGGGTCCGGCGTATACTAATGGACCGCGGCTGATTTAAAGGCTACCACCTAGCAAGTGTGGTGTCTGGCGGTGACACCACATTCCTCCCCCGCAAATCGGCGTACGTTTGTGTTATAAGGCTTCCGCCCGCCGTGGGGAGGACCCCATGTTGACGTATGCGACGAGGTGGGGAGCCTAACAACAGGCGAGGCTGTGCCACCCGCACCCGGCCATTCGTGTCCGAGGGGAGCTAGGAAACGCCTGAAAACCTAGTCCAGGGTGCACGCCAACATGCGGTGTATGCGCCCGTAAAGAGACAGGAGGGGCCGAAGATTCGACCTCCATCGGGGCGGGGCAGCCGACGGGTGAAGACGACATCTGGTCCGGAGCGGGCAAGAAGTCCATGTCGGAGGACAGCTGGTCACGGGAAGCGATCGGCGGCGCGTGACCCAGAGAGGCGCTTGGCGGCTGCAGCGAAGCGTCCACCGCATGCGGCGCCGGCGGGAGAACAGGCGGCTGCGGCGGCGGCGCGTCGCCATGGGGCAAGATGGAAGGCAGCGTCGGTAACACCTGGGGATGAGGCAAGCCAGTAGATGGGTCCCCAGGGCGCTGACCGGACGGCACCGTCGCTGAAAGCAGACGGGGAGCGGCAGAACCCGTGCGACGACAGAGGCGCAGCTGATTGAGATGCCGACGCACCTCACCAGAGGCCCCCAAAACGAAATACATAGCGCGGCCGAGGCAGCGAAGAATGCGCCCTGCGAGCCAACGCCGTGAACCTCGATAGTTGCGATAGTATTCAACGTCGCCTGGAGCAAAGGCAGGCGTCTGCCGCTGCACAGGAACCTGATGCGGCGGATGCAGCAAAGACATCAAGGTTCGATGAGGACGACCGTGGAGCAACTCAGCCGGCGAGCGACCATCTCGGGGCTGAGAGCGATACGAAGACAAAAAGAGCAACAACGCGTCCTCCCGAGAATGCGACTCTTTCAATTTCAACATCTGGGACTTGAAAGTCCGGACCAATCGTTCAGCGGCACCGTTTGACTGAGACGAATACGGCGCAGTTGTCAGATGTTGAATACCATTGGCCTTGCAGAATGACTGAAATTCTGCGGGCATGAATTGTGGGCCATTGTCGGAAACAATAGTCTGTGGAAAACCTTCAATACAAAAGATAGCGGATAACGCTTGGATGGTGGCAGATGATGGCGTGGAAGACATCCGGACAACAAAAGGAAAATTACTGAAGGAATCTACCACAACCAACCATCGAGCATTCCAGAATGGACCAGCAAAATCTATGTGCAAGCGTTGCCAAGGGGAAGCGGCTTTCGGCCATGCAAAGAATTTCCGCGGTGGTGCGGGTTGTTGTTCGGCACACGCCATGCAAGAAGAACACATATTCGTAATCGCAGCATCGATTCCGAACCAAGTACAGTGCTGACGAGCAAGTTGTGTCGTTCGGACTATACCCCAATGTCCTCGGTGGAGAAGTCGTAAGACAGAGGACTGTAACGAACGTGGGACCACGACCCGGGACTGATCATTATCAGAACGCAACAGCAAAACACCACGTCGAACAAAAAGTCTCTCCTTGTGAGCAAAAAATCGGCGAACCAACGGATCCTCGATCCGTCATTTCGACAAGGGCCATTGCGTAGCAACAAAACGCAAAACGGTAGCAAGGACAGGGTCAGCAGCTGTGGCTGTAGCTACACGACGAAAATCAATCGGAAACGATTCGACCACGTCATCGGTTTCCGCATCAATGAACATGCAAGCAAGTTCGGAAGAATCGAATGCTCTATCCTCAGCAACAGGCAAACGGGACAACGCATCGGCGTTTCCGTGCTTAGCAGTGGACCGATACAAGATATCGTAGCGGTACTGCGAGAGGAAAATAGACCAGCGAATGAATTTCTGCGCTGTACGTAGAGGTACAGGCTTGTTCGGATGAAAAAGCGATGTCAAAGGTTTTTGGTCTGTGATGATGGTAAAGTGACGACCATACAAGAAATCATGAAACTTAGTAACACCAAAGACGAGAGCCAAAGCTTCCTTCTCGATCTGTGAATAATTTCTTTGCGCTGACGACAGCAATTTGGACGCAAAGGCAATAGGGCGATCATGCGAGCCATCTTTGTGCGCAAGCACAGCACCGATCCCGAAATCTGATGCATCTACCATCAACAAAAGGGGTTTCTGGGGATCGAATGGCGTAAGGCAAGTATTTGAAAGCAATGCTGATTTCATCTGGCGAAAGGCGCATTCGCATTCCGTCGTCCAGACGAACGGAACACCTTTACGGCGTAAGCGATGGAGCGGCTGAAATTGAAGAGGCATTGCGCACTTAGCGATGGTAGTAATTTATTTTATCCAGCACACTCTGTAGCTGCTTCAAATTCTGCGGCGAAGGCAAGTCTTGTATGGCACGGAGGTGCTCTGGACTAGGATGTATGCCTTGGGCATTGAGTACATGTCCCAGATATGGTAAATCACGAGCAAAAAACACACATTTGTCCTTCCGCAAGCGAAGACCATTTAGGCGCAAGACCTGTAATAATGTTCTGAGATTGGCTAAATGTTCTTCTTCTGTCTTTCCGGAGATTACAATATCGTCCAGATAGTTTGCTGCAGTAGGGACCGAGGCACAAACAGTGTGCAGATATTGCTGAAACAATGCAGGGGCGGATGCACACCCGAATGGCAGTCTTTTGAATCGGTACAAACCAAGATGCGTGTTAACCACCAAGACGCGCTGGGATTCGTCGTCCACTGGTATCTGCTAGGTCCAACTTCGAAAAATATTTACCCAGGCACAGTTTGTCAAAAAGATCTTCCGGGCGGGGTAAAGGAAAAGTTGCAATCACTTTTTGTGGATTCACCGTCGCCTTGAAGTCCACACAAAGTCTCAATTTTCCGGAAGGTTTTGGCAAAATTACTAAGGGTGAGGCCCAGAGAGAAGCCTGCACACGTTCAATCACACCTTGTGATTCCAAATCGTGTAATGTTCTTGCGACCTCATCACGCAATGCGTGGGGAACCTTGCGCGCTCTGAAAAATTTCGGTTGCGAGTTGACTTTCAGTTCCAAATGTGCTTTATAGTTCTTAGCGTAACCAAGGCCCGGTGCAAAAATGTCTGCAAATTCTTCACATAGACTAGAAACACTGGCCGAAGGCACAGTCTGGTTCACTGAGAGGACCTGATTGACGATAGACAAGTTAAACAACTTAAATAAATCTAAACCAAACAAGTTCACAGCAGAAGAAGAACGAAGTACGTAAAAAGACACAAGTTTTGTTTGTCCCTTGTATGTTGCAAGAAGGCTGCACTGTCCTAACACAGGGATATTCTGACCGGAATAACTATTTAACTTAACATTTGCGGCACGCAACGGAGGTTTGCCCAGCTGTTTGTACGTGTCAGTATTGAGCAATGAAACTGCAGCTCCGGTATCGAGCTGGAATGGTATGACCTTGCCATGAATGTCCAAATCTACAAAGAGTTTATTGTCCTGCTGACGACAAGAGCGACTGTCTCGTGCAATTTGAACAGACACTGGTACAGAATCACTTGCTAATTGACGTGATTTCCGGCGACGTCGACACACACTTTTTGTGGGACGCACACAGTCACTTTTAGAGAGAGTGGCACTGGGCGGAGTGGAATTAACTACATGAATGTCCATGGGCGAAGGTTCACGAGCCTGAGTATTCTTGGTTCGACTCCGATTCCGGCTCGAAGCAAAGGGCCTAGAATGGTTGTGAGTGTCCGATCTGAGCTTTTTCTGGAAAACACTCTGAACATGTCCTTTTTTATTACAGAAGAAGCAAATAGCTTGGCGTGACGGGCAATTCTCACGCGAATGTCTAGTAGCACACCGCGGGCATGATTTCACTATCACACGGTACGTCTGGACGCCGACACATGATAATAAGTGAGGCTGCCGCTGATTACCTTGAATTCTGTAGGCGGCAAGATGGAATCCAAATTGGCGTGACCACTCCGTCCAGCTTTCCAGTGCCGCAACAAACGGACGAAAAGGTGGTGCAACTGCATGTTGTGGCTGCGGTAGCGGTAGAGTGGCGGCTGCCGCATCGTTTTGCATCGCACGTTGACCTTGGACGAGCTGTCCAAGGGCATCCAATAAGGCCTGCGTCTGCTGATTCTGCAAGCGATAAAATTCGGACAGTACATCTGGAGATTGTGGCGAAGCCATGACAAGTAAATTAGAGCAATACAACCATCCCATCCTCGTCGCCAATTTGTAGTGTTGCTAGAGGAGGCCGAAATTCACGCGTTTAATTACACGCTGACTGGCGTGAGGTCTGGAACAGGACAATATCTTGAGAATTGCAAATAAAGTACGTAGATGATGTAATACTTAACTTTAATCCTCAATTGTAGAACATCTCTCTTGATGATACATGCTTTACAATATAAATATCAATTGAATACGGCGCCTTGCTAGGTCGTAGCAAATGTAGCTGAAGGCTATGCTAACTATCGTCTCGGCAAATGAGAGCGTATTTGTCAGTGAACCATTGCTATGAACGTCGGCTGTACAACTGGGGCGCGTGCCAGGACGTCTCTCTAGACCTGCCGTGTGGTGGCGCTCGGTCTGCTATCACTGACAGTGGCGACACGCGGGTCCGGCGTATACTAATGGACCGCGGCCGATTTAAAGGCTACCTCCTAGCAAGTGTGGTGTCTGGCGGTGACACCACATTAACCACGTGAGGTGTTAGGGGTCTTCTTTCACCACACAAAATTTCGGACAAATCCCCGGCCCCAAGGTCGTGCCGCCTCCTTGTCAGTGCCTGGCGGCCACGGAGTTTTCTTTTCTGATTTGTTGGGGCCTTAAATCTCTCTTGTCATTTCTTTGCAGGGCGTTTACTTGCTTTAACAGTCTCTTTTGCAAATCAGTGGTTTCAGGTGGGTGTTGCAGCGATTTTCTTTGCTTTTTTACTTGTTTCTCTTGCTTGTCTTGGTTATTTCTTTCATTTGTCTCTTCCAAAATCCCACCTATCGCACCACCTGCTCAGGCGCCACAACCGCGAGTGCTAGGTGCAACACAGTTAATGCACATGTTTCAGTTCCAGGAACAGCAAATATCTACACTGCAGCAGCTACTGGCCAATGCCGCATGCCTGATGGAACAAGCACCACCTACTACAGCTGCTATACCCCCCTTTCTCCAGTTTCGTAAACATGTTCTTGCTCACAATGTACAGGTACTGTGAAAAGCCATTACTTTCTCTCAACGGTAAGAAGTGCAGTGGTTAGGCTCCTAAACAAACTATTTCCTAACGCCACTCCAAGTAAACTTTCGTATGAAGAGGTTGTAGATTCGTTAACTATTACGACCAACGAGTAAACGTGGTAGCAGCTAGGTATCAATTCTTTAGTTGCAAAACACGGTCAGAAGAAACTTATCATAAGTGGGTAATATATTTGCAGGATATTACAAGGAAATGTAAATTCAAATGTGCTTCCGGTGTTTTATACTTAGATGTTATGTTGCTTCATGCAATCGTGTACAATGTCCCTGATGTCAAACTCAGAGAACAGATTTTGAAACAGTCCAATCCATCGCTTCAGGTAATGCAAATACTAGATCAGTATGATTCACATGCCCTGTCCGCCCTTAAATTTGAACAGCCAGGATTTTTGTCAGGTTGAGTATCTTGTTTGCAACCGGCCCATTGAGCAGTAGCAGCTCGCAAAAAAAAAAAAAAAAAAAAAAAAAAAAATGGTTCAAATGGCTCTGAGCACTATGGGACTTAACAGCTATGGTCACCAGTCCCCTAGAACTTAGAACTACTTAAACCTAACTAATCTAAGGACATCACACAACACCCAGTCATCACGAGGCAGAGCTTGCACTCGCCACGCCAAGTAAACAGCACCCCAAGCCACGTAAGCAGGTCATTAAACTGCTGGCTACACAGGCGAACAGAATTAAGTCTTGCCCTCTGTGTTATTAATGGCACAAACACCGAGACTGCCCATCCCAACAAGCTCAGTGCTACGCTTGTGGCAGGAAAGGATATGTACAATTCATGTGTTTGCAATGGAAATCCCCAAGATTGGCAATCTTTTACACAAGCTTGAAATTTAGCGCGGACTTCAATGCGAGATGCCTGTGACACTTTCCACAACTAAACCTTGTCTCGAAACCTGGCAGAAAATCCAAAGAGATTCGGGTCGTATTTGAATTATGTTAGCGGCAAGAAACAATCAGAGCCTTCTCTGCACGATAGCAATGGAGATGCTATCGAAGACAGTGCTGCCAAAGCAGTGTTACTAAATACAGCGTTCCGAAATGCCTTCGCAAAAGAAGATGAAGTAAATATTCGAGAATTCGAATCGAAAACAGCTGCCACCATGAGTAACGTAGAAGTAAATATCCTCGGAGTAGCGAAGTAACTTCAATCACTTAAGAAATGCAAGTGTTCTGGTCTAGACGGTATACCAATTAGGTTTCTTTCGGAGTATGCTGATGCGTTAGCTCCATACTTAACAATCATATACAACCGTTCGCTCAACGGGAGATCCGTACCCAAAGACTGGAAAGTTGCACAGGTCACACCAATATTCAAGAAAGGTAGTAGGAGTAATCCACGCCGCGCGGGATTAGCAGAGCGGTCTAGGGCGCTGCAGTCATGGACTGTGCGGCTGATACCGGCGGATGTTCGAGTCCTCCCTCGGGCATGGGTGTGTGTGTTTGCCCTTACGGTAATTTAGATTAAGTAGTGTGTAAGCTTAGGGACTGATGACCTTAGCAGTTAAGTCCCATACGATTTCACACACATCTGAAAATCTGAGTAATCTACTAACTTACAGGCTCATATCGTTAACGTCGATATGCAGCAGGGTTTAGAACATATATTGCGTTCGAACGTAATGTATTACCTCGAAGAAAACTGTCTATTGACACACAGTCAACATGGGTTTCGAAAACATCGTTCTTGTGAAACACAACTAGCTCTTTATTCACATGAAGTGCTGAGTGCTATTGACAAGGGATTTCAGATCGATTCCGTATTTCTGGATTTCCGGACCGCTTTTGACACTGTACCACACAAGCAGTTCGTAGTGAAATTGTGTGCTTATGGAATATCGTCTCAGTTATGTGACTGGATCTGTGATTTTCTGTCAGAGAGGTCACAGTTCGTTGTAATTGACAGAAATTCATCGAGTAAAACAGAAGTTATTTCTGGCGTTCCCCAAGGTAGTGTTATAGGCCTTTTGCTGCTTCTTATATAAATAAACGATTTGGGAGACAATCTGAGCAGCCGTCATCGGTTGTTAGCAGATGACGTTGTCGTTTATCGACTAATAAAGTCATCAGAATATCAAAGCAAACTGCAAAACGATTTTGAAGAAATATTGAAATGGTGCGAAAAGTGGCAGTTGACCTTAAATAACGAAAAGTGTGAGGTCATCCACGTGAGTGCTAAAAAGAACGCGTTAAACTTCGGTTACAAGATAAATCATTCTAATCTAAAAGCCGTAAATTCAACCAAATACCTAGAAATTATGAATAATTTAAATTGGAAGGAACATATAGAAAATGTTGTGGGGAAGGCTAACCAAAGACTGTGTTTCATTGGAAGGACACATAGAATATGTAACAGACATACAAAGGAGACTGCCTACACTACGCTTGTCCGTCCTCTTTTAGAATACTGATGCGCGGTGTGGGATCCTTACCAGATGGGACTGACTGAGTACATCGAAAAAGTTCAAAGAAAGGCAGCACATTGTGTATTATCGCGAAATATGGGAGAGAGTGTCACAGAAATGGTACAGGATTTGGGATGGACATCATTAAAAGAAAGGCGTTTTTCGTTGCGACGGAATCTTCTCACGAAATTCCAATCACCAACTTTCTCCTCCGAATGCGAAGATTTTTGTTGACACCGACTTACACAGGGAGGAACGATCACAAAGATAAAATAAGAGAAATCAGAGCTCGTACGGAAAGATATAGGTGTTCATTCTTCCCGCACGCTATACGAGATTGGAATAATAGAGAATTGTGAACGTCGTTCGATGAACCCTCTGCCAGGCACTTAAATGTGATTTGCAGAGTATCCATGTAGATGTAGATGTAGATGTAGATGAACAAACATAAGAATTCTGCCCACTCACAAAAATCTAGTCACAAGGCCCATGTCATTAATGCAGTACTTTCAAAGTCTGCAACAGGCATTATCAATACTAGCAAGTGTACAGTTTTTCAATGGAACGCCAGCCCAACAAACGTTTTGTTCATTTACGTTTTTGTGGGAAACGTGTGAAATTTTAGATGGACGTGGGTGCATCTGTCACATTGCTGAATCGGCACACACATGAACTGTTAGGCTCCCCACGCCTGTCTAAAACTAGCACGCAACTGGCCGGTTGTGATGGACAGGTCATTCCCTTTCTCGGAAAATGTACTTTTCCTGTCATGTACCGCCTGCATACGCGAAGAGTGGCTTTTACAGTGCTATAATCACGTAATTGTGAGAACATATTTGGATCGATTCATTTGATTTGTTTGGCTTTAACATTCAGGACAATGCGTTGTCAGTGTCTGCATTCCATGAAAGGGACAGTGTAGCTAGCTTGATAAAAGAACTCTTTCCTGAAGGTTTAGGCAAACCTATCAATTTTGTTGCACACATTACACTGAAAGACAATGGCCAGCCAAAATTTTGCCGGGCCCGTTCATTTCCCATGGCATTATGGGACAGTCGCTGCTGAACTTAAAAGAATTGCAAGATAGCGGAGGTATAGTGCCCATACAAGCTAGTCAGTGGGCAAGTCCATTGATTTTGCTCCCAAACCTTCAGGTCGCATTCATCTTGTGAGCGACGTGTGGGTGCTATTCTGTCATTCTGCGCAACGGATTAATCGGAGATGTACCCTTTACCCTGTGGCTCCTGCAAGATGCAATTTCCACCTCCACACTACTACAGAAGTCAGACAGACGCTCCTAACGTTCTGAAGAGAAATGCCTGAAAAACTTTCAGCAATAAATATCTTCTGGAGTCGTCTAAGAAATGGCACAAAAATTCACAACATTTCTTACGTAACTAGTTTGATACTTGGGTACTGGAGTAGTGCTAGTTATAGTAAGAAAAACATGAAACTAACGAAAATTATAATTCTTTTTTTTTTTTTTTGAAAAATTCTGAGGAATCACAATGGCACTTTTAGTTATGAACTGAACAAGTTATTTCCGGGTTCTTTTCGGAATGTGAAGTTACCTCTTAAGGACAGGATTCTTTGATGAAATTTCTATACAAAGTTTAAGATTGTTATTGACTTGGCAAAATGCATTAGAGCCGCGCCTACTCAACTTGAATAATTATCCGTTAGAATGTTGCTAGGTACGGTCGAGGCTGTTACGTGTGAAATGCAGTGAAGTGTACTGTTGTGGAGGAAATATGGATCTCGCAAGAGCTGTAGCGCACAATACCGTAAACCTCGATGACTGCTGTCTGCGCCACTCGCAGCTGACAAATAAGATAATTCTCGTTCTATCTGGATTCACCTTAGCCAATCACACTCTCCCTACGCCTTGATGAAGTCAAGGACTCCTATTCGCCTCTAGCCTAACTATTGGCTTGGTACACTGGTCAGATAACCAGTCCACCGCGATGCCACTCAAAAACTCGCTCGCAGGCGTTTAACTATAACTCTGTCCGTTCACACCGCACAGTAAGTGTGTCAGCCAACACAGTGAACAACGCTTAATTGCAAGGATTCAATATAGAGTCTCACTCCGATTCGCTCTTGGCAGAGGTGCTCTCTCAGTGAAGTACTGAGGAGAGACTTGTTCCTCACTCTTTGAGTACACGTACGAGCGCACACGCTCTCCTTACGTGTTCCCGCTCCAAGAACGACAACGGAACGGCCTCTCTCCACGCCAGACGTGAAGGGGTATATCTTTCGGTCTCTTCCATTACTCCTTCAGCTCAAGGTGTCAGGAATATCGTCTGCAAATCAGCATTGCTCCTCTAAAACGGGGGAATGACGTTTCGTTTAAGGCGACCAATCCAGAAATCTGAAGCATCGGCGTTTGACGTTTGCTGTCTCCCTGTGAAAACCTCTGAAACAGTATGCTATGTTTGTAAAGAATGCGTAGGCTGGGTGCTCCCACACAATGTAGCGGAATTTACTTTTAAGCCGAACACGGGTTCATTCTCCCTTTCACTCGTGCAAATGCTGCCTGCTCTACAGGCGGTCGCCGGCCGACGTAGACAGGTTGACTCATCCTCTGAAGGGACCGGCCTCCTGGAATGCAGTTTGGCCCTCCCGAACTAAAAGCTTTTGTGACAGTCGTGTCTGGAATGTGTGTGTGTGTGCGCCAGCCTCGAGTATTTCAATCTCGGTGCGCACTTGCGATTTACTTGTTATTTGCATATCGTTTACATAAATTCATACAACATTGACTTTATCTTATCGAGTTTGGGTTCGAATGAAGCGTCTTGATGTGTAGAATATGATTGTGAGGGCGGAATATGTAAGCAATGAAGGTCAGGAGACCACAACGTCTTACAGTCTCTGTGTTGACTTTAAGTCTACAGTCAACCCCCAAACTGTGATTGATACTTAACCCTTGCCACGCCAAGATGATCTCATGGACAAATCAGGCGCTGGTCGCTGCTTTTCGAAAATAGATTTGCCCGACACTTTCCTTCAAGTAACACTCCATGAAGAATCTCAAAAAGTATGTGTAGCGAATACTGATTTGGATTTGTTTAAATTTTTGCGTTTGCCTTTTGGCAGTGCTTCCGCACCCGTCATTTTCCAACGGGATTTGGAATAGTTGACTGCTAAAGTGTCAAAGTGTTCAAACTATCTGGAAAATACTGTTGTACACTTGAAGAACACATTGCAAATTTGCGTGCTTTGTTTCATGTGTTATCCGATGCAGGACTACAGTGTAGACTGTTCAAGTGTGATTTTTTCAACCCTGAGTTCCAGTATGTTGATCATGTCATAAACAGTCAAGGTATGCATCCTCTTCAGTCGCATTTGTTAGCCGTACGAGATTTGCCAGTTCCTTGCAATGTCACAGAATTACAGTCAGTATTAGCGAAAATGAACTATTATCTTCAGTTCATACCGAATACTGCGCAAATCGCAGCTCGATTGCGTCACAAGAACGTCCCCTTTGTTTGGACAGATGAGTGCCAAGTTGCTTTTCAAAAACTTACAGATGCATTGCTCAGTGATCGATGCTTAGTTCGCTTTGATCCTGAAAAACCAGTTGTGTTGCAAGTTGACGCTTCCTCTCACAGAAATGGTGCAGTGGTTTCGCACATGACTGGTGATAAAGACAGGCCTATTGCTTTCACATCAAAAGTGTTGTCCAAAGCTCAGTGTAACTATTCACATATTGAGAAAGAGGCTATGGCTACTGTGTATGGTGTCACCAAATTCTATCACTAATTGTATGGCAGAAAATTCTACTTAGTACCGGATCACAAGTCTTTGCAGTCCTTATTTCATCCGATGAAACCGGTTCTTGTAAGAACTGCCCAAAAATTGCAAAGACGGGCTTTGTTGTTGTCTGAGTACCAGTACGAGATTGTGTATCGTCCAACGGCTCAACATAATAATGGACATGCAGTTTCACGTCTTCCAGTTGGCCCTGATACGGACTTTGACGCTTCTGCTGCATCTTGTTGGTACATCTATGCTGAGGATTCTGAATTGCTTCATTTTTTTCTGCTGAACTATAGGAAAATTGCACAGGCCACGGAAGCTGATTCTGATTTGAACATTTTGCTAACACACATTCGCACATCTTGGCCTCACTCATTGCCTAGCATAAAGAACCCTACTGTGAACCGATACTTTGCACTTCGACACAGCCTCCCTGTACAAAAACATGTGTTTCTTGCTCAAAATGACAGTGGACAGTCATGTTTGTTGATCACCAAAGATTTGCAAAAAGAAGTGTTGCAGTTACTTCACCAAGGACGCTGGGGATTATTCGTACGACACAATTAGTGCGTAAACACTGTACTTGATAGGGTATGGACACCCAAATAGAACGGATGACGTCACAGTGTCACGCATGTGCGGATAATCAGTCAGCTTTGCCTCAAAAAAACTCTGCTTGGCCTAAGTCGCAACCACTATTGCAACGTGTGCACATAGACTTGCGGGACCTTTATGGAACACTCCCTGGTTGATTGTGGTTGACTCGTAGAGCAAGTTTGCTTTTGCTGTTTCAATGCCCTCGACAACCTCACGTAGCACAATTCAGGCGTTGTCCTCTATTTTTGCCTGTAAGGTTTACCTGAAGTGATAGTGTCAGACAACGACTCTCAGTTCACGTCAAACGAATTTGAAACATTCTGTGAACGCAATGTCATACACCATCATTCCATCCAAAATCAAATGACGGAGGGAGGTGTACGTCAGTGAATGGTACTACGCGACACATCAGTTTTAAGGTTAATTTGGTCGAATGCAGATCGTTTTTAATTATTATTTGTGTTCTGTGGTTTGCGTTTCTGTCAGCGTGGACAAGTTCTTGTAATATAAGTACAAATCATGATATTTCAAATGTACCATGCGTATCTAAAGACATGAATAGATGAAAATGCTGAAAGTATAACAACAGTTTCCCGAATTTCAGTTTTACATGTATTACTGTTGAAGAACGGCCAGAGAGTGTCATTTGTTTCAAAGTCCTAGCTATCCTAGCCATTGAAAGCATGTTTCGTAGTAAAATGGAACAACATCTGGAGCCAAGTCAGGGTAGACTGGTAACCAAACCACGACAACATGTTTTCTGTACTTTTTATGGCGCATTCCATCATCTTTCTGGCGTGCATCCGGGATATTTTTAATTCTTCCCATTCTCAGGGTCAGTCACTTGCAAGATTTTTAAATCATTTTGCACAATACTGTGGATTAAATGTACGGTGTGTTTCGAAAAAGAGGCTGCTCATTCTACTCTGAAATACTATTTTATTCAACGAAAAGCACTGGCATCAAAACGCATGATCCTTGTCCTCCATGAGGTTCTTGAATCAGTGATCGAAGTTGTAAACTTCCTTAAATGTCTCCCACTTAACTCGAGATATTTTCATTAACTGTGCGTGAATATGGGGCTGAGATTTCCCTAATTTATGACGATATCTCGCGCTGCCTTTCACGTGGGAATCCATTGAAAAGGGTGTACGAATTCGGGAATGAACTGTAGTCTTGTCTTCTTCAAGAAAAACGTTTGAGTTCTTGGAAGTTCGTAGACAGTGCTTATTTTGAAGTTATTTTCAATTCATAAAAAGTATTCCTGCAAAGTAATGAAACCAACAATCTGCAACTGACAGTCAAAATATCATCTTTCAGAAAGGAAGCGCTATTGTGGAAGAAAAAGTTGAATGATAAAGATGTACATTACGTTTTGCCTGCGCTTCACACTGTCTTAGAAGAAAATTATTTTCAGTTGAGTGAAGAATTGAGGTCTGTATTTGTAGGTCGTTTAAGCTTTATGAGTATCTACTTTCTGACGTACATTCCGTAAGAAGTTGATCAACACATTTCGATGAAAGATCCTTCTAGTACAGAATCTCCATCAACACTTATACCTGCCACAGAAGAACAAGAGCAATTCTTTTATATTTCTTCAGACTTCACACTGAAATCGAACTCTGTTTCTGCCGAGGTAGCTGCGCGATTAGCGCGAAGGAGCTCTAATCGAAGGGGTCGTTCTCCGCTCCGGAACCGGGTATTGTGTTGTCCTCACATTCGTATCGACATAATTGACATCACACTTTTGAGATGGATGTATGGGCACGTACCAGGACCCGAAAGCCAATAAATTAGAAAACAAGGCAACTTCTGCTTCTCATCAACAAGGCCATACTAGTTTTGATACCTTCCGAAACATCCTGCTAATGTGAGGCAGGTTTTTCAGGATTGACAGTGGTTAACCTGAAATATAGACCACGAATGCACGTGCAGAAAGCGATGCGAGTCGCAGTTTCCAGTACTGCACCGAGATTTGAAGAAGTGACAACGTAGAAGCAAACTCATTCCTCTCAATGATTTCCTTGCAGGAGTAAGATGTAGTAACGTTAAAAGTTGGCTAAAATGTGTCACTTCAACAGTCAATAAAAGAATAAATACTCTCATTTATTTTTTCGAAACTTTAGTTTATTTACCCCCACACTTCGAGCTGCATGTCATATGCAGAAGGAGCCACGGGTGTTTAAATTTTCAGATTCAGGAAGTGATGAACCTAATATATTTAAAAAAAACATATCCTATACATTACTAAAGGTTCACTTACTCCAAGGAGCGAGGGGAACGTCTAGCTGCTCGATAGAGTGCCGGCGTGAACGGGCCTGGTGTTGTTGTTGCGGTCGTCAGCTCTCCGTGCTGCTCTACACTGTATAAGGCTCTTTGTTTCCGAGTAACAGGTGCAACCTGTGTCCTTCTGAATGAGGTTACTGTGTTTATCTCTTGGTCTCCCTTTACGATTTTTACCCTCCTACACGAAACTGGTGATCCCTTGATGTGTCAGAATCTGTCCTACCAACCATTCCTTCTTCTAGTCCAACAGGCTTCCACCCAGCCCGCCAATGAGCTCTCGGTTGACACCACTGAAGTCGCAAATGGCGGTGGTTTGGGGTCGGTGGAATGTTCGCTACAGGGAATCTGGCTCAGAGCTTCCTTGAAGTAACTGGTTTTTAACAGTTCGTTGTGTCACAGTGGCGCCAACTGCTGCTGAAATTGATGCTGCAGTTGTAGTACGATGCGCTAGAGCCATTCGCCGAACACAATGACTTCACTCTCGTAAGAGCCACGAGGCCGTACGGAGCCCGGTCCTCTGGCGACCGTATTCTCGTGACCACAGCTGCCGGTAATCACATTCAGTGGCTACATTCTTGCCAAGTCTTTCTTCACTATCACAGAAGGAACATCCGACTTCTCGTAGCCCCATTACACGACCTTATTCAAACTCAGTGAGGTGTTGACAATGGCGTCCTAGTCGCCTTAAAGGAATTCTTGACTAAAATCATCTCCAATCTCAGAGGTAACTAACGCTCACGACCGCTACAGCGTGTATTTAAAACAAACCTGATTTGCATCATCATGCTAGCGCCACTGTTATACGATGGCGCGAAATTTGAATGGACATCATCTTTCAGGTGTAGAAATAGGCCTACGAACTTTTGTTCATACCGCACAACTTCTTCTTGGTCTTGTGATATTTTTTCCGATCAGTGTGTAACAAAATGGTTCAAATAGCTCTCAGCCCTATTGAACTTAACATCTGACGTCATCAGTCCCCTAGAACTTAGAACTACTTAACCTAACTAACCTAAGGATATCACACACATCCATGCCCGAGGCAGGATTCGAATCTGCGACCGTAGAGGTCCCGCGGTTCCACACTGAAACGCCTAGAACCGCTGGGCCACATCGGCCGGCGATGTTAACAAATTTCTCTTCTTCAGAAACTCTTTTCTTCTCATTGCCAGTCAGCAACGTAAGTCTCCCTGCTTCGTCCATCATGATTCTTTTGCTGCCAAAATAACAAAACTCATCTACTGCGTTGTGTATCTCGTCTCCTATCTCCTTACCATCATCTGATT
The DNA here is from genome assembly GCF_023864345.2 of Schistocerca serialis cubense. Lineage (NCBI taxonomy): Eukaryota > Metazoa > Arthropoda > Insecta > Orthoptera > Acrididae > Schistocerca > Schistocerca serialis. Next base: position 188,829,777 of record NC_064643.1, read on the forward strand.
TAATCGACTACATTCCGTTCTTCTTGTTTTGCTTTTTTTCGGTGTTCGTCTTATATCCTCCATGCAAGACATTGTCCGTTCCTTTCAGCTGCTCTTCCAAGTCCTTTGTTGTCAATGACAGAACTACAGTGTTGTCGGCAAAGTTTGAACTTCAGTTCCTCCCACAACTTTTTACTTTATTTTCCTTGTTCTTGTTCAATGTACAGATTCAATAACATCGAGGATAGGCTATGACGCTGCCTCAATCCCTTCTGAACCAGTGCTTTCCTTTCATGCCTCTCAAGTCTTACAGCTGCCGTCCAGCTTCTGTACAAGTTGTAAATGCGAGGGGCGCCTGAAAAGTCCGTGCAAAAATAAAAACTACCTACGTGTTTGGCGTAAACCTATTTTATTTTTCGTCATAGTCTCCTTTTAGACTGAAACACTTCGTTCAACCCTGTTTTCATTTGTTGATCCCTTTCGAATAGTGGCAACTGCCTTACCGCAGTGAATACACCGGTTCCCGTGAGGTCACCGAAGTAAAGCACTGTCGGGTGTGGCCGTCACTTGGATGTGTGACCATCCACGCCGCCATGCGCTGTTGCCATATTTCGGGGTGCACTCAGCCTCGTGATACCGAATAGTAGCGGCTCTGGTCACAGAAAACCATCATAATGACTGGGAGAGCGGTGTGCTGACCACACGCCCCTCCTATCTGCATCCTCAACTGAAGATGACGCGGCGGTCGGATGGTCCCGATGGGCCACTTGTGGCCTGAAGACGGAGTGCTTCCGAATAATAGGAATTGTCCAAGTCTGAAAAATAGCTATTAGTCGATGCAATCACCTCCTCGACTGAATAAAATCTTTGTTCTTTCAGCCATTTCTTTAAATTGGGGAATAAATAGTAGTCTGAGGGAGCCACGTCTGGAGAATAGGGGGGATGTCAAACGAGCTGGAATCCTATTTCCAATAATGTTGTGACCACAACTGCTAAGGACTGTATTGGTGCATTGTCGTGAAGGAAAAGGACTTTTTTGTGGTCCAATCGCCGGATTTTTTTTTTCTTTTGCAGCTCGGTTTTCTAACGGTTCAATGACGATAAATAATATGCACCTGTAATAGTTTTACCATTTTCCAGATAGTCGATGAGGATTACCCCTTGCGAATCCTAAAAGACAGTCGCCATAACCTTTCCGGCCGAAGGAATGGTCTTCGCCTTTTTTGGTGCAGATTCCCCCTTGGTAACCCATTATTTAGATTCTTGTTTGGTCTCAGGAGTATAGTAATATATCCATGTTTCATCCACAGTGATGAAACGACGCTTAAAGTCCTGCGGGCTTCTTCCTGAACAGCAGCAAACCGTCTTTGCAACACTTCACACGATTCCGTTTTTGGTCAAGCGTGAGCAATCGCAGAATAGCTTTCTCATGTCCAAATGTTTATGCAAAATATTATGTACCCATTCATTCGAGATGCCCACAGCACTAGTAATCTCAAGCACCTTAACTCTTCTGTCATCCATCACCATACCACGAATTTTATCAACGATTTCTGGAGTCGTAACCTCCACAGGGCGTACAGAACGTTCAGCGTTGAAACCACTTATAAACTGTTCTAATCGAAGGTGCAGAGTCACTTTAATGTTTCTCAAGCTTCTCTTTAGTCTCCTTAAGCGTTTTGCCTTTCATAAAGTGATGTTTAATCACATCACGAAATCCTTTTTCGTCCTCACGAAATCCTTTTTCGTCCATTTTTTGACAATCACTCGACTTCCTTGATTCAAACGAATGCCAAACACAAAGAAATAGACCAATATGGCTGAAACTTGGCGTGCGTTCTTTCCAAAGATGCTACTAACTAAACATGACCTCGATACGCGCCTGTGGTGGCTGAGCCGTGGCAAAATTTGCTATTTTGAAGAGCGCGCCGCAGCGCGTAGTGTGAAGTAGTCGCCCTCCGTTCCTGGCAGTGGCGCCGCTGTGGCAATCGCAGCTTTGGTGTCTCCCTCTGGTGAAAAAGGGGATAGGTTGCCTGTTCGCGTGCATTTAAGGGGCGCGATAAGCTCGCCGAAGGCCGGAGATCATCGCCATCAGTGTTTAGTGTGTGTGCATCGTTTTGTGTTTCGTGCAGTTACAACTCCACTGTTCACATGTGCCGTCGCCGTTCTCCGTGTTTTGTGCGCCGTGTCTCCAAGTGTTAGTGTTTTTTTCGTTCAACGTGAACGGCTTCTTGTTCCTTGTTTTTTTGTATCTCCATTTTTTACCCGCCGTTTTTTGTATTGTATCTATCACCTCTCTGTCATGTTTATTGTTCCACTTAAGGCTGAAGAGCAGCGTAATATGCTGCTGACAGCCCGCCTGTATAGGCGTTTAAAATTACAATAAAGGAAAAAAAAAAAAACTCGCCGAAGGGTCAGTTGGTCAGCCGGGTCAGTTTGGAGCAGTCAGTGTCTGTCTGTCGTCCGGAGTGCTAGTATGTGTTAGGCAGCCAGTCTGTTCGAGTTACCGAGCGAGGTGGCGCAGGGGTTAGACACTGGACTCGCATTCGGGAGGACGACGGTTCAATCCCGCGTCCGGCCCTCCAGATTTAGGTTTTCCGTGATTTCCCTAACTCACTCCAGGCAAATGCCGGGATGGTTCCTCTGAAAGGGCACGGCCGACTTCCTTCCCCGTCCTTCCCGAATCCGATGAGACCGATGACCACGCTGTCTGGTCTCCTTCCCCTAACCAACCAACCAACCATCTGTTCGAGTTTGTTCAGGCAATGGTCATTGGCGGTTGGATCGATCGGTTGGTCGGTCGCGCACTGAAACACAAGATGACTTGTCCGTCTTGAGTGTCGGCGATTGTGAGGTCGCCACGTCAGTCCAGTGGGCCGCGCCGTATAGCGAGGGGTAGTGGCTTCGCGACCGACATGAGAGCAACAAGAGTCAACCCACGACATCAGTCTCGCCGGCGCGAGCTGCGACGCTGTGAGACGGGAGATCGGCGCGCCTTCCTGCGTCCGTTGAAGCGGCTGGCAGCGGACGGTTCGAGAGAGCGTTTTGGGGGTGCTGCGCCAGGTCTTCGCCAGACATCGCGGTTTTTATAAGTTATATGTTTCGTTATATGATGTTTCATTTTCTTGTTAAATTCTACTTGTTTTCTTGGTCAGTCTCTCGTCCCCAGCTTGCTCGTGTGTCACCCGTCCGTATTTGTTAGGCAGTTAGTGTCTGTCTGTCTGTCTGTCTGTCGGTCTGCCGTACGTTAATAGCTGCCTCTCTCATGTTTGTCGGATTCGGCGTTAACAAATTTATTGATTAAGGTGTAAAGGCCTAATTCCTGAAATATGTTTTTATCTTGTCTATGATATTGATAGGCGGTATATGCGTAATATTGAGCATGTTTGTACATTTTATGTAAGACTGCATTTCATGAGTTTTTATTTAAATGGTCATTTTAGTATATAAAGTTGCCACCCTTCCACCGTAAGAGTTTTCTTTTAAAAACAAGTTGCACCTTCGGTGGCAAGTAATTTTTTTTTAATGTGAGTGTTTTGTGCCATTTTCATCCGTCCTACGGGGCGTTTGTGTGAGTTGTTAAAATTTTTAGTTTAAAGTAATCTGGTTTGTTGCAGATTTGCAGCAGTGTAGCCTTTCAGAGGTTGTTGTGAGCGGTCGTGACTACGGCGGTGTTAAAAGGGAGTGGCAAGGTTCTCAGCCCGAAAGCTCATACTATCAACAAAAAAAAAGAAAAACAAATTGCAACTTGATATTTAGAGGGTGCTTTCTGATTATAATTTTTCAATCTGTTTTTTCTTTTTTTAAAAAAAAGAAAAAAAGTGTTTTTAGGAATAAAATTTCCATTTGTTGAAAGAAATTAGTTTTCATCAGTTACCAACTGGCAACTACTTCCACGCTCAAATAGTGTGATTAAATGTGTTAATGTTCTTGATGAATTAAATTCTTTAAGAAAAGATTTTGAAAGTAAATCCACCGGTTCAGTGGCATCTCTCGGACTTTTCAAACGCCCCTCGTAGCCCTTCGATCCCTGCCTATTCACTACACATTCAATTGGCACCTTGTGTTTTAGGGATCGCTCTACTCGAAGAACAATCTTTTTTTCAGCGAGAGGGGGTCAGGTTAGCAGAGGCGCGAGCGTAGAGGCGGTGTGTAACTGCTGGCGCCCTACCGCAGAGTGGCCGACCGGTGCCGACTGCGGTCGGGCGCCGCCGCAAAACCGCACCTGGCCGGTGCGCAGCACGGCGACTGAAATATGAGCCCCTGACGCTGCCGCCGCCGCCGCCGCCGCCGCCGCTGCTACTGTCGGCCGACGTAATGGTTTTTGGCGGTCGCGGCCGACGGGCGGCGCCACGGTAGCGCAGGCGCAGGCAGAGCAGCCTCGGGGCAGGCAACGGCCACCGCCTGATTTACGCGCCGCTACACACATAATTATGGCCCGCGCTAATCGAGACCGGGAGCGTCACTCTGTGGTCGGCGCCCAACACGCTGGACCACCCGTCGCAGCAGCACAGTGTCCGACTGCAAATGGATGACCGCCGCCTCCACTGGACCAGACTCATGTATCTTATTCTTAGTTTCTACATCTACATCCATACTCCGCAAGCCACATGACGGTGTGTGGCGGAGGGTACCTTAAGTACCTCTATCGATTCTCCCTTGTATTCCAGTCTCGTATTGTTCGTGGAAAGAAGGATTGTCGGTATGCCTCTGTCTGGGCAGTAATCTCTCTGATTTTATCCTCATGGTCTCTTCGCGAGATATACGTAGGAGGGAGCAATATACTGCTTGACTCCTCGGTGAAGGTATGTTTTCTAAACTTCAACAAAAGCCCGTACCGAGCTACTTGAGCGTCTCTCCTGCAGAGTCTTCCACTGGAGTTTATCTATCATCTCCGTAACGCTTTCGCGATTACTAAATGGTCCTCTAACGAAGCGCGCTGCTCTCCGTTGGATCTTCTCTCTCTCTTCTATCAACCCTATCTGGTACGGATCCCACACTGCTGAGCAGTATTCAAGCAGTGGGCGAACAAGCGTACTGTAACCTACTTCCTTTGTTTTCGGATTGTATTTCCTTAGGATTCTTCCAATGAATCTGTCTGGCATCTGCTTTACCGACGATCAACTTTATGTGATCATTCCATTTTAAATCACTTCTAATGCGTACTCCCAGATAATTTATGGCATTAACTGCTTACAGTTGCTGACCTGCTATATTGTAGCTAAATGATAAGGGATCTTTCTTTCTATGTAATCGCAGCACATTACTCTTGTCTACATTGAGATTCAATTGCCATTCCCTTCACCATGCGTCAATTCGCTGCAGATCCTCCTGCATTTCAGTACAATTTTCCATTGTTGCAACCTCTCGATATACCACAGCGCCATCCGCAAAAAGCCTCAGTGAACTTCCGATGTCATCCACAAGGTCGTGTGCCTTCGCTTTACAAAGGCATTGGGAATAGCTCCGCTATGTGGCTCGGTGGCTCAGTGGGTGCATACCTCGGACGTAAGACTGTTGATATTCAGCCACAAAGCACAATTTTCTTATACTGTGCATTAGCTCAAGTGGTTTATGGGCAGAACTGTGTCAGGGGCTATTGAGAGACGTACTAAACTACAATGGTGTGCAGCTGCTGAGCCACGCCTCCAGGAACTCCGTACCACGAGCGCTCTCTGCCCCTGCCATATGGGATGGCTGCCAGCAGTCATTCAGTTGCATTTGCACTTGAAGCCTCTTTGCGACGATACCATCGTTCACGCTTAGTACAGACAACCCTAGCCGCGCGGGATTAGCCGAGCGGTCTCATGCGCTACAGTCATGGACTGTGCAGCTGGCCCCGTCGGAGGTTCGAGTCCTCCCTCGGGCATGGGTGTGTGTATTTGTCCTTAGGATAAATTATGTTAACTAGTGTGTAAGTTTAGGTACTGATGACCATAGTAGTTAAGTCCCGTAAGATTTCACACACATTTGAACATTTTTGAACAGACAGCCACATCCTTGTTGACCCTGTTACAGCTTGACTCTGTTTCTTGCTGCATTAATTGTAATGAGATTTTGTACGTGAGCTGTGCTGCTGCTCGTGTTGGTGCTGTTTGTAGGTTTTCGTCCTCTGTTGGAGGCCAGACTGTATCGTTTGGTTGACTTGATTCCGGTGGTTGGTCTTCTTCTCGTGCTGACAGGCGCCACTTGGTTTCGCATGCGTTGCCAGTCCGCTAGTGGCAGCAGCGGCGGTTATCGATATGTAGTAACTGTGGCCCTATCTTTGGGGTGACGTCGTGCTCCTTCCGGGTCGAGTCAGTGTGCAGTTAGGTTGGGGTCTCAGGAGGAGCCAGGTCCGCGTAGTGCGAGAACACGCCAGGACCGCTGCCGGCGCGCATATAGTGCCGGATCGGAGGCCTGTGGTCACGAGGGTGCACTGCCTCTTCGTAAACCGGATCCTGCGAGCACTGAGTGCACTTGGATTCAAGTAGAGAAACCTCCACCATCGTGAGATCTTGCAATTCTCCTGTGACTTGGGTTCGTGTTGCTGCTCGTAGTGTTGCCGAGGCGAAGAGCAGCTGTTGGAGGAGTGCTTGGGGAAGGCCGATCTGATTAGCTTTCCTGGACATCTAATTACTATTTATTTCGTTCAGTTAGTTACTATTTGTTAAGTTCTACCAGCGATATTTTTCCTGCCTCGTGGCCGCTAACGCCCCAGTTACCGGCCCTGGGGGTTAGTGTATGTAACGGCAGTGTACGTTTCCTCGCCTTGCCGTTGCTGTCCGGTGAGGTGTGTAGTTTTGACAGCTTTCTTGATTGTAGGTTGGTTGGCGATTCTTCTACTCTGGTGGTAGTGATTCCTTTCTCGTTCCGGACGCTCTAAGCACAGTATTCTGCGGACGGAGTCCAGACAGCTAGTTCCGGCTTTGGCGTATTTTACATATTTGCATTTGGTTTACTGGACATCAGATTATCATTAATCATTCTTTAGACTACCACTAGTCTGAGTTAGCATCTTGTGACGTGAATGCAACTCTTGGCTGCCTATCTCATCGCTCTCGAAAGTGTATTTTGCCGGACCTACTCAGAGGTCGCTTCCTGGTGCACCGTCTGTGACTGGCCCTTGTGTTTTATTATTGTATTTGCTGTTTTATTGTATGTTTCTAAATTTTTTTATATAATTGCCATTCTTACCGTTACAGCAGGTTTAAATGATTGTGCTACCAACTTTACCACAATTTTGTCTCACCGGTTTAGTGATCAGTTGCCTGTCTTTTTTAAATTAATCTTTGCTATTTCATTTCTGTTTTACAGTATGTTTGTTAAATTTTTTTATAATTGCCGTTCTTGGCGTTAAAGGCCTTCAGCCGTGACTGTGGTTACTTGCCTTAAAATTCTAATTGGGATCACATTGACTTGTTTTTAAAACATTATTTGCTGTGTCTGTATTTTATGCCCATTTGGTAAATTGTAACACGCTGAAAGCACTATTAATTACACGTTTATTCTTTCATTAATAACGTGTGACATCCTTATTTATTTCCAGCCCACATGTTTGTATGTAAACATAGTGTATTTCACGAGTGCACATCATAATTGTGTAATATGGAGCTATACCTGTTATATGGACGTGAAATTGACCATAAGAGTGTAAGTAAGCGGCAAAACTATCATCACAGCATAACTGTAACAATGGTGCTTCATCTTTTTTGATCTCCAACAGCACAAACATTTAAGTGAATGTATAAACACCTGAAGATGGGCGCAAGCCCGAAACCGGTCGTGTGACGAATAAACAACCTTTTATTGTGACTGGTAGCGGATATTTTTCTACAATCCCATAAAGGAACAGCCACGGAGTTCGACAGCACCCACTATGGATAAAACTGATAAAAGAAATATGTGTAATAGTAACTGATTTCGGCCCCATCGACAATCGTAATCGAATCCTGTCTTCCTTGACTACCGGGTCTCAGTACGCTTGGGAAAACAGAAACTAAGTAAGACTTCTGTTTGTTCTTTTAACTTGTTCGCTAATCGTTTCTGCTCATGTCCAACTTTCCTATGACGACAGTTGCCGCACCACTCTGTACCCCATCTCTTCTCCTTCCTGTTGTCCTGTTGTGTGCGAAGTCGTACACACCAGTTGGACATGCATTTCATTGCAGCAGCACAACTTGGTACAGGAGATGCCAGCTACATTCGACAGACATGTGCAAAACTTAAGAAGAAAAGTAAACTTCGCATGAGGTGTCACTGCCAAGTAATATAGCTCCATGAAACTTGGAACATAGAAGGAAAGAGCTGCTACAGTATGATATAGAACACCGGTGCCAGACGAAATAACGGGCATCAGCACTGTGGTGTTCTTAGATTTTCTTCTGGAGGAGGCCAAGCTGATACTGTAACGCATACAAAATATTGGATCGCCCATTTATAACTGGAGCAATATGTAATACTTAACTTTCAAACAATCCATACTACAGGAATGTCAGGTGCATTTTTTACTGTCTCTTGACTCTAATGTATCATCTGGTACACTAAAAGATAATATTCCCTTCTTTCAAAGTTCAAGTGTGTACAAGCTTTCCTACAAAGTCCAATACAAATCTCGCACTGCTGGCTCTAGGGAGACGATGCTGTCGTCTTCGGCTCCGATTACACCCTGGGGCTGAGCAGCAGTCTTCTCTGACGTAAGTAAGCCTTCTCTAGCGGCGGGGTGTGGAAAATCCTGAGGGCATGTCTACGCCGAAGTCTCCCACTCGTTCTTTAGTCGTTGCTTATAGCTGCGAATGTACTTACTCGCGATTCTGTTGCAACACACTAACATTCTTTTTCAACCTTTTTCTTTGGACGGCCCCACACTGAAGGTTAAATACACAATGAGACGAACAGAAATGAAACATTTGTTCAAAGACAATGATTACACTCAAGTCACAGGAAATTTATTATATTCCTCATGACGTTACAGAAGGTGCGACATGATTCTTAATAGACTGTGTCATCACTATGGACGGCAGTGCACGTTCCACAATGTGCTCCAGTGCTGGTCACAAGTTTGGCAATGAGTTCTTGTAGTAGTGTGTTCCATTCCTCCACAAGAGCGATTCACGGTTCGTTATTTTCTACCCTTCCTAGTGTTCTAATTTTAATGGGCAGTCGTGTAAAAGGAAAATAACTCTGTGTGTAGTGATACAGTTACACCGTGACCCTTCTGGAGAAACAGGATTATATCAATTTCTGGTCTCACAGCAAGAGTAAGGAAAAAGTTACAGGCATGGGAACGGTAGAGTGATAATTCCAGAGGAAATGCAGGCTAATATAGAACAGAGGAGGCAGCCATTCTCCTCTGTAAGATACTGCATAATCATAATAAGGGCGTCTGCTGTGTAGCAGAGCCAAAGGTCAAAAGGGAAGACTCGCAAGCGTCCCCGCGCAGGCAGCTGCGGGAAGCAGTCGAATAGACTCCTGACTGGTTATTCAGCGAATGCTGGGCTGCACTGTGTGTGGACTCCGATCCACCAAATAACCAGTCGTGTAGCCGCCCGGGTATCTGCTCAGGAAAACTTGGTACTGAAGTTAAAATCTTAACTATGAATGTAAAATTAAAGAAAAAAAAATATCAATTTCTAGGGCACCACATTGATACTGAAACTGTGTTGTACAGTATTTCCGCATCTACAACATACAAACAACGTACGTAGAAGACGACACATTACGGCGATCCCCCACAAGAGTCTAACAACACTTAACCCAGTGCTATCTTAAACATCCTATACCCATCAAATATCCTCAAATAAATTGGTCACAACTTTCGAGAAATGTCCAGTTGAGCGTTTAGGTCACTAACGTTCGATCCAGTTGGCTAGACTTTATTTTGCTTAATGGAAATAGGATAAAATTCATTCACACGGCATGGAATAGCGTGTAATGATGAAGCGAATGTGGTACACATCGTGAAAATCCTCACTACCCAACAACTACGTGGATATTTTCATTCTATTTTATTACTTGTCATTATCTAGGCACAGTATGTTAACAAGAAAGTTATAGACGCAGTTACCGAGTTATTGCTGTTATGTCAGTTGTCTAGAAGACAACGAAATATGGACAGTAAAAGAAATGAAAAACTGTAAAGATGAGGTTATTTTATAATGAAGTATGAGGCGACGTCGTATTGAGTCGTAGGGACTTCCAATTGATAATACAATCCAGGACAAAAAAAGGGGAATAAACGACGCACCACGAAGGAATTACCAGATTGGGACAGAAATCGTTACATGTGATGTACATGAACAAGTAATTGATTACAACTTCAGAGCAAGTCAGTAACACATTGGTTCACCTCTGGCCTTTATGCAAGTAGCTGCTCGGCTTGGCATTGACGGAATTGTTGGATGTCCTCCTGAGAGACATCGTGCGAGATGCTGTCCAACTGGCGCGTTAGATCGTCAAAAGCCCGAGATGATTAGAGGCCTTGCCCATAATGTTCCAAACGGACTCAATTGGCGAGAGAGCCGGCAACTTTGGTGGCCAAAGTAGGGTTTGTCAAGCATGAATAAAAGCAGTAGAAACTCTCGCCGTGTGCGGGCTGGCATTATCTTGCTGAAATGTAAGCCTAGGATGGCTTGCCGTGAAGAGCAACAAAACAAAGAGTAGAATATCGTCCACGTACCGCTGTGCTCTAAGTGTTCCCTGGGTACAACCAAACGGACCGTGCTATGAAATGTAATGGCCGACAGTCTTCCACCGCCATCCACATCTTCTCGGGTCACTGGGGCTCAACCCAAATTGGGGCTCATCAACGACCACAGTTCAGCTCGATTTAATGAAATTCCAGGCCGAAGATCTGTCTGAAGACGCGCTGGACAGCGATTGAGTAGCAACCTGACAGTCACCCGCTATAGGACCTGGAAACACGAGTGATGTTCTGGAGTGCCACTTCACTTCATAGCAGAGCCCTTTTGTTCTGTCATATCTGGGATCCTTAGAGCACAGCGGTACGTCTACGATATCCTGCGCCTCGTTTTGTGGCCCTGCATGGCAAGCCATCCGAGGCTTACATTTCAGCAAGATAATGCCAGCCAGCACACGACGAGAGTTTCTGCTGCTTTTCTTCATGTTTGACAAAACCTACCTTGGCCAGGAAGTTTGCCAAATCTCTCTGTCGCCACATCTCTCCCCAGGCGAGAACGTTTGCAGCATTATGGACAGGGCCCTCCAACCAATGATCTAACGAGCCACTTGGACTGAATCTGCCACGGCATCCCACAAGAGGACATCCAGTAGCGCTATCAGTTAGTGCCAAGCTGAATAACTGCTTGCACAGAGGCTGTAACTCACAACAAGAATTGGGATAATTTTAAGGAAAGACACGCGGAAGGTGAACCCACGTCTTACGTCATATGTTGTTTTATGAATGACACTTCATTGCTTAACATGTGATTCGACGTTTGGAAGCAGGTAAAACAATATAACACCCAAATTTGTCAGTACTACACAATAAGCGGGCCGGTGTGCCCGAGGGGTTGTAGGCGCTTCAGTCTGGAACCGCGCGACCGTTACGGTCACAGGTTCGAATCCTGCCTCGGGTATGGATGTGTGTGATGTCCTTAGGGTAGTTAGGTTTAAGTAGTTCTAAGTTGTAGGAGACCTCAGATGTTAAGTCCCATAGTGCTTAGAGCCATTTGAACCATTTGAACTGCACAATAAGCCACACAAATGCGACGAAAATTAATGTAGCCTACAACACGACTCGAATGACGCAAATGACTGCGCACAACCTATTGGCAGATCGAGTATTGTAAGGCATCATAACATCTGCCAACAAAAAAATGGTTCAAATGGCTCTAAGCACTATGGGACTTAACATCTGATGTCATCAGTCCCTAGACTTAGAACTACTTAAAGCTAACTAACGTAAGGACATCACACACATCCATGCCCGAGGCAGAATTCGAACCTGCGACTGTAGCAGCCGCGCGGTTCCGGACTGAAGCGCCTAGAACCGCTCTGTCGCCGCGGCCGGCACCTGCCAACATATTTGACGGAGCGCCAACGCAACGACCGAGCTAATAATGGCAACCAAGCGTCGTCGTTATCTCGCAAAGTATGCGTTTCTGTACTCATGGTTATTGGACTTACTTTTCTTGTTCTGACGATTGCTGCCACCTCTCAAAGTATTCGACATTATTTTTTGAACACCCTGTATATGCAATAACATTAATTACAAAGGTACAAGCAATCACAGTTTTTTTTACTACTACAATAAGAAAAACGACTTTAGAAAGCACCGATCTTGTACAGATCCCACCTTCACAGTTAATCTGGTAATCGTAAACACAAAGAAATATATCCTTGAAACTCATGTTGCTCTAATTGAGTACAGAAAATTATTCGAAAAAGTAATGAGGGAAAAACTGTTGAAAATCATGACTCAAAGACGCTACCCGAATCGCCTAATCAAAGTACCAAAACGTGCGCTGATGGGACAAAGTCACAGGATAGCGATATCCACATATGCAGATGGCGTTAGTGCTGCTTACGCAAGGTACAAAAGGACAATTCATTTGCGGAGCTATCATTTGTACTCAGATGATTCGTGTGAAAAGATTTCCGTCGTGATTAAGGCCGCACAACGGGAGATACCAGGCTTTGAGCGCGGTGTACTAGTTGGCGCTAGGTGCATGGGACATTGCATTTCGGAAATCGTTAGGGAATTCCATATTCAGAAATCCACAGTGTCAAAAGTGTACCGAGAACACCAAACTTCAGGGATTACCTCTCACTACGGACAGTGCAGTGGCCGACAGCCCACACTTACCGATCGAGAGCAGAGGCTTTTGAGTGGTAGTCGGTGCCAACAGAAGAGCAACACTGCGTGAAATATCCGCAGAAATCTCTGTGGGGAGTACAAAGAACCTATCCGTCAGGGCGTGCGGCAAAATTTGGCGTTAACGGGCTATGGTAGCAGTCGACCGATGCGAGTGCCTTTGCTAACAGCATGACGACGCCTGCAGCGTCTCCCCTGAGCTCGTGACCATATTGGTTGTACCATAGACAACTGGGTAACCGTGACCTAGTTAGATGACTCCTGGTTTCAGTTGGTAAGAGCTGAAGGCCGTGTTCGAATGTGACGCAGACTCCATGAAGTCATGGAACCAAGTTGTCAGCAAGGCACTATGCAAGCTGGTGGTCGCTCCATAATGGTATGGGCTGTGTTTATGTGGAATGGACTGTGCCATACAGTCCAACTCAACCACATGCTGCAGGTGGTTGTATTTGGGTACTCGGAGACCATTTTAAGCCATTCATGGTCTTCATGTTTCCAAACAATGGTGGAAACTTTACGGATGGCATCGTGCCATTTCACCTGGTCACAATTGTTCGGAATTGTTTGAAAAACATTCTCGACAATTCGAGCGATGATTTGGCCACCCAGATTGCCCGACATGGATCCCATCTAACATTTACGGGACATAATCGAGAAGTCAGTTCATGCACCAAATCCTGCACCGGCAATACTTTCACTGTTATGGACGGCTAACATGCACCATGGCTCAGAATTTCTGTAGGGGACTTCCAACGACTTGTTGAGTCCATGCCACGTCGGGTTGCTGCACTACACCGGGCAAAACGAGAGCCCACACGATGTTAGAAGGTATCCCATGGCTTCAGTGTATATACAGGGTGAAAAGTATTTAAACCGACAAACTCTGGGAGGTTGTAGGGGACATCAAAACAAATATTTTTCCCTAATGTCATTTTTTCCTGTGAGGATTATTTAAACCGGTGGAGGCCGTATTACGCTCTTCAGTTGTTAGAGGTCGTATTGCGATCTTCAGTTGTTAGAGGCCGTATTACGATCTTTAGTTGTTAGAGGCCGTATTACGATCTTCAGTTGTAAGAGGGCGTATTACGCTCTTCGCTCTTCAGTTGTAGGCAACTGCTGTCCACTAGTGTAGTAGTGCATTGTCTCTGTTCACTAATGGATCGATACACCTGGAGTGAGTACACTGATATGGTTGGTGCGTACTACGTAGCGCACCACAACGGACGAGCTGCACAGCGGATTTATCAACAACAATATCCTAATCGCCGTATCCCGCATCATACGACCTTTGCTGCTGTGTACCAACGTTTGCTTGACACCGGGTCATTTAGCAGATTACCTGGACAGGGGCGCCGTCACACGGTAAGAACGCTGCAATTTGTGGTAGCTGTTTTGCAGCATGTGGAGGGGGATCCTTCAATCAGCACTTGTGCAATTGCACGTAACATGGGGACGAATCAGACGAATGTAAAAACAGTCCTTCGAGAGCAATTGTTACGTCCATTTCACTAACAGCGTGTCCACAATCTGGAACCAGTCGATTATCCACCCAGAGCGTAGTTTTCGCAGTGTTACCTGGAACAGTGTGAAATGCATCCTACATTTCCATCCTTTGTGTTGTTTACCGATGACGCAACGTTCGGTTGTGGTGGAGTCTTCAACATGCACAATTCATATGTTTGGAGTGAGGATAACACACATGCCACAGTTACTAGCGCTCATCAACTGCGGTTCTTCGTTAATGTGTGGGTCAGTGTTGTTTGGTACTGTTTAAATGGGCCGTATCTGCTACCTAGGCCATTAAATGGCAGGTGCTATTACAATTTTCTCGCCAGAGCATTGCCAGAACTGCTGGAAGACGTCCCGCTCCCTACAAGACAACACATGTGGTTCCAACATGACGGGGCGCCGGCACATTTCAGTCGTCGTGTGCGTCGATTCCTGGACCGACGGTTCCCAGAAACGTGGACTGGCTGAGGTGGTCCTGTACCACAGCCTGCTCGATCCCCAGATATGTCCCCTCTGGACTTTTTTGTGTGGGGAGAGACGCGCAACCTTCTTTATGCAACTCCTGTTGCATCAGAAGAGGATCTGGTGGCCCGGATAGTAGCAGCAGCAGGAACAATTCAGGATAATCCTGGGTTTTTTTCCCGTGTCAGACAGAACATGATCCGACGGCGTAACCTTTGTTTATGTGTCAATGGAGGCATTTTTTAAATCTACTGTAATTGAAACTGGGTTGTGTTAATGTGTTGTCTCTTGGTCATAAAAAAACGGAAAAGTGTTTGTTGGTTTAATTAATTTGCCGCCAGATAAATCTTCCTCTACCGGTTTAAATACTCCACAGAGGAAAAAACGACATTAGGAAAAAATATTTGTTCTGATGTCCCCTACAACCCCCCCAGAGTTTGTCGGTTTAAATACTTTTCACCCTGTATAAAGAAACGACAGTCAGCGCACATGTCGGAAATGGAAAGTGTTCCGGCGTAACGACAATCGCCGGCACGAAGATCAAGAACGAGACGGCAGAGAGGGCTGTGAGACGACGTCGGCCAATAGCAGGCTGACTAAGACGTCACCACGACAGGAGCGGCCTCTACACAAAGAGAAGAAAAGAGATGTGCCGCCTTGCCTCGGCCGCACTAGAAGAGCCGCTCTAGAAGAACATTGACTTGTGATTGTTATTAATTGCTTGCACGGAAGTTGTATATTTCGAAGGACACTGATTATTTGCATTACGCCAATTGCTTGAGACACCACTTTGTACAAACGCAAGTTAAGCATTGTCAGTTCAATTACTGTATATCATTTGCTTGTATCTTTTCTAGCTATCCCAGAAAGCAGCTTCCTTGGCACCCTATATTGCAATAGTGGGTTGGATCCCACAGACCAGGCTGTTCCAACCGAGCTCCAGGGAGCCGGAGCACTCCGGAGCGCTCACTGCAGCAGCTCGGAGCCCGCGTGGAGGGGGAAAGCGAACTCACTGCCCCCTGGCCGCATGCAGCCGCAACGGACGCAATAATCCTCCTTGTTCAGTGACAGCTATGACTAGCCGCGGGAGCCCTGTACCTCTATTGGAGCATACCTTTCTATTCATTGAGAGTCTGTATGTCATAAAGTACTTAATTCTGCCTAGAGGTACAATATACAACGACATTATACACGTCTTCACGCTGCGCACTACGACCAGATAGAAGGCGTTCCACGCAGAGACCTGGTAGCCAGGTTTAAGAACGACATACTAAGAGACGTAAGTTTAAAATACGGAGGGTATCAAAACGAACATAGTTCGTGTTCTGTAATGCGTTTATAACTTTCAAGTGAATGGGAGTGGAGAAAACACTACTGAATCTGCAATTCGAGCAATCTACAGGGTCGCTCATATCATTGCGACAAGTGGCAAGCCATTTTCGGTGCGACCACTCGTAAAATCGTGCATGGTAGCAGTTGCAGAATGTTTGTTTCCAAGGGAGGTGCAGACAATTGAAGGGGTTTGCCAGTCGAAGCAAACAATGTCTCGTCGAATCCTGGACATGGCAGCGGATTTAGAGACACAGCTCAGGAAAAAGGTGGAGAAAATAATGGTTCAAATAGCTCTGAGCACTATGGGACTTAACATCTGTGGTCATCAGTCCCCTAGAACTTAGAACTACTTAAACCTAACTAACCTAAGGACATCACACAGATCCATGCCAGAGGCAGGATTCGAACCTGCGACCGTAGCGGTCACGCGGTTCAAGACTGAAACGCCTAGAACAAAAAAAAAAAAAAAAAAAAGGCGGATAGCTTTGTTGCATTTTCGCTAGCGCTTGACGAAAGCAGCGACATATCGGACTGCGCTCAGTTGCAGTCTTTGTGCGTGGTGTCGACATGGAGCTGCAAGTAACTGAAGAAGTCTTGGATGTGGTACCACTCGATTACACCGCAACAGGACGTGACATTTTTGAAGCTGTTTGTGAATCAGTGGACAATATGAATTTGCCGTGGGATAAGTTCCATTCTGTAGCGACAGACGGTGCACCACAAATGATCGGGCGTCACCAAGGTTTTGCTCCTTGCTTGAAAAATAAACTCGGGGACGAATTCGGGGAAGAGATTTTGACTCTTCATTGCTTTATTCAGCATGAGGTTCAACATGGCTCTGAGCACTATGGGACTCAACTGCTGAGGTCATTAGTCCCCTAGAACTTAGAACTAGTTAAACCTAACTAACCTAAGGACATCACAAACATCCATGCCCAAGGCAGGATTCGAACCTGCGACCGTAGCGGTCTTGCGGTTCCAGACTGCAGCGCCTTTAACCGCACGGCCACTTCGGCCGATTCAGCATGAGGCACTGTGTGCTGAAACAGTAGAGCTAGGTGCCGTAATGAAAGATGTCGTGAAGTGTGTGAATTTTGTGCGGCTTCACGGTATGAATTATCGCCAATTCAAAGGATTCCTGAAAGATATGGGAGCGGAGTATGGGGATATAGCTTACCACAATACAGTTCGTTGGATGAGTCGGGGAAAAGTTCTTGATGTTTTCTTCGCCATTCGTGAGGAAATATCCATTTTTCTCGAAATGAAAGGGAAAGAAATGCGTTGTCTGAAAGACATAAAATGGATATCAGACCTGGCGTTCCCAGCTGACATAACTATGCATCTGAATAATTTAATTCTGTCATTGCAGGGCAAAGGGCAGCTAATCGTTGACATGCACGACCAGATCAAAGCGTTCATGGAAAAGTTACGTTTATTTGAGAGGCAGATGAGTAATGGACATTTAACGATCTTGAATCGTCTTGCTTCTTTAAAACTATCTGAAGGTACTACTTTCGGCGATTACCAAGCAGAGTTAAAGCAGCTCATCACGTCGTTTGAAACATGATTCCGAGACCTTACTAGTTTGGAAATGGAACTTAAGGTGTTCAGCACTCCTTTTTCTATTTCCCCCGATGACTTGTCATCGTCACTTCAATTACAGATTATTGATTTGCAAAATTCAACTTTGTTGAAAGAGAGGTACTACAACACGTTGGATTTGTCACGATGGTATCGTTCATTACAGCAAAAAAACATTTCCCAAGCTTCACAACAATGCCGCTCATATCATGTGCATGTTTGGATCTACGTATTGTTGTGAGAAGCTTTTCTCAGCAATGAAAAGAGTAAAAAGTAAGGAACGATCGTTTCTTCAGGATGCAACAATGAAGGCCATCCTCCGCATTAACGCTGCGAGCACTTTGACGCCTGATATTTCCGATCTTGTAACGAAAAGAAAATGTCAAGCTACAGAGGCCCAATAAATTCAGTATGCAATTTCTTGTAAAACTGTTGTTTCTTATTTATTTCCTGAACATTGTATTTCCTGGTGTAGCATGTCACCACGTCTTAGCAGCTAAGAGTATGAGGTTGTAGATCTTGTAAGACGCAGCTGGCACAGCAAAACGCTTGCCTTGCCGCCTGCCTCAGCCAGCCGTGCCACGTGCCGGCGTGCCGGCCCACTAGAATGGTCGCAGCGAGCGACACGGCTCCCTGGAGCAGGGAGCGCTCCGCGGCTCACAACGGAGCCGACGAGCTGGAACAGCCTGCCACAGACAGTATAGTAAAAAGGTACATATAACCTAAGGTGTAAGGCAGCTTGTCTCTTGTTTTGTTGGAGGATCTGATTAGAGAATGGATGCACATAATTAACAGAGGCATTTGTATTGCCCCATTTTTACGCTTAAAAAAATGCTATTTGCTGATGTTACTATAAGTAAAACTGCAGACGAGATGCAAAGAGCAATACAAATGTAATATTAATTATGTGGGAATTGTAATTTTGAAATTTCCATAAATATAACAAATACATTTGCCTTCAAAGGTAAATATACTGTTAGAACCAAATATAAATATAATTACAAATGTTATAACATACGTGTGGTACAATAAATGGAAGCCTAAAAACGAAATCCAGAAAAAGTGGTTGTGTAAAGTAACGGCTGTGCCTACTTTTCTCTATAGACCTAAACATGAAAGCTGAAGACAGCAGATAAAAAAGGTACTGACTGCCGAAATGAGATTCTTAGTAACAGCAAAAGATATATCCTTTCAGGTAAAATTGCAAATGAAGAAGTAAGGGGGGAGAAGTAGTAAATGCTGTGGATTTAAAACTGTAAACAACTGAAATGATTGGAGATCCCATGTTGATAGAATGCCGAAGGATTCCAGAAAAGGTATTTTTCTGTAGGGTTAACGGAAGATGGTCGGAAAGACCAACGAAACGATGGTCAGAAATACTTTGAAGCCGGAAGAGGAAGTTTACCTAATCCTTGGTGAGCAGAAGAAGAAGGAATTATCACATTGTCGCGTAACAGCTTCATTTAACATATAGACACCATGAAGTTATATAATTTTTTACAAAAGTTGTGTAACTGATATTAACTTACTCCCAGTTTCATGATTCTGTTTAACACTTAAGTGAAGCTGTATTAACAGTAGCAATTAGATAACAAAGAATGGAAATATTATTGAAAATGGCTAACATTCTTAGGAAACGTATTTTTTAAACTTCAATTTTTGAAGATTTATTCACTTAAAACGCGGCTGGTAATCGGAGCTCAGCTCGAGGCGAGACTCATCACTGAAGACAATTCTACTCCCGTTAGTGAGATTTCAGTCCCAAGATGTGTCTGGAGAAGCTCGGAACAGCGGTGGAATACCAGCCAGACTATACCTAGCCATAGGGTCTCAGAAACAGGAGTGATGGTTTGATGTGCCATTTCTTTCCATAGCAGGACCCCTATGGTTGTCGTCCGTGGCAACCTTACAGCACATCGAAACGTCGACGATGTTCTGCGCT
Organism: Schistocerca serialis cubense; assembly: GCF_023864345.2. Lineage (NCBI taxonomy): Eukaryota > Metazoa > Arthropoda > Insecta > Orthoptera > Acrididae > Schistocerca > Schistocerca serialis. Next base: position 188,849,396 of record NC_064643.1, read on the forward strand.
CCGTTTTGTTGCTCTTCACGGCAAGCCATTCTGGGCTTACCTTTAGCAAGATAACGCCCGCCAGGCACACAGGGGAGGTTTTCCTGCTTGGTTTCGTGCTTGCCAAACTTACCTTGACCAGCAAGGTCTTCGCATCTCTCCGCAACTGAGAATGTTTGCAGCATTACGGACAGGACCCTCCAACCAGCTTGGGGCTTTGAGAGTCTAACGCGCCAACTGGACAGAATTTGGCACGATATCCCTCAGGAGGACATCCAGCAAAGCAGTCAGTGCTAAGCCGAATAACTGCCTGCATAAGGACCAGAGGTAGACCGACGCACGCATTGACCTGCTCCCTCCTTAAAATATATCATCAGATTTATCTGAAATTGTAATGATTTGTCTGTCTGTACACGTACATCACATGCACCGATTTCCATCCCATTCCGATAATCTCTTCATGGCCTTTTTTTTTGTCTTAGAGTGCATTTAATTTATTGAGTAAGATGTATGATTTGATGTATCGTATCAGAATGTTACGACATCGTTTGAGGGCCGTAAAAGTGATCACTAGCTCTAGAAGGCATTATTTCACAATTAGCAATAGTTGTGGATACCTTTTGCTTATGAATGTAAATTTGCTTGGAATGTTGTTACAGTTAAGAAACTTAAGAAACTAAAGAAATTAAAAAATGGTGCAAATGGCTCTGAGCACTATGGGACTTAACTTCTGAGGTCATCAGCCCCATAGAACTTAGAACTACTTAAACCTAACTAACCTAAGGACATCACACACATCCATGCCCGAGGCAGGATTCGAACCTGCGACCGTAGTGGTCGCGCGGTTCCAGACTGAAGCGCCTAGAACCGCTCGGCCACACAGGCCGGCTAAAGAAATTACTTTCAATAATAAGCCGCTGAGTTTTTAAAAACATGATGACTCCAGTGCTACGTAAGTCTTATTTGCAAGTTATTTAAGTTCGATAAAAGATATTTAGCTCCATAATCTTGAAGCAATATGCGGAAAAAAATAATTTCAGTTTTGCGCCTTGCGAGCTGGCAACCGCTTTCGTTGGATTTCAGAGTGGTTGTCATATAGTAAGTTAGTAGCTATTCTCAACAAGTCTTAAACAAGGCCAGTGTTGGATTGATGGGTAGAACCAAGTTACCTGAAGGACAACCGAGGTAGGCAGTTACGTGAACTATCTGTGTGTGTTGTAGGTAACACGTGAATCCCATATCCGCCCGTAAAGCAGTGTCTTTGCCAAGCACGTAAGGCTCGTTGCGAGGCCATAGCGTCTGTTGAAATTAGTCCATAACTCAAACTAAGAGAAAGTAACAAAATTAGTCCTTGAATTTATATCTCAGATTCGAACTATCAGTAAAATTCCGAGGAAAATGATGCTACGCAAGGACCGGCGTCAATCTTGATTACCCAATTAAAAATAAATGACGTTTGACTAGGGTCTCCCGTCAGGTAGACCGTTCGCCGGGTGCAAGACTTTCGATTTGACACCACTTCGGCGACTTGCGCCTCGATGGGGATGAAATGATGATGATTAGGACAACACAACACCCGGTCCCTGAGAGGAGAAAATTTCCGACCCAGCCGGGAATCGAACCCGCGTCCTTAGAATTGACATTCTGTCGCGCTGACCACTTTTTCTTTGTTTTTTTTTTTTCACTCAGCTAGCGCGGGCGGACATTAGCCAATTAATACTACTAAACTAATTTTCCCAGGTCCCCCGACACTACCGAGGTATTATCTACGTAGAGGATCATCGGTTGGAGGGGGGCAGGATAATTTTAGCATTGCTCAATTCACTGGTCGGTATTTCGAAAGATCGTTGAAGCCTCGCTGTGGCGGAGACGTACAAAGTCTGCTGCGTTCTGGAAGCTCGCGTCAGTTCGGGCCAGCCAACCTAAAGACAGGCACTCTGCCGCTCCAGCTGACCCGAACAGCAGCAACTGTTACTCCTCCAATTTCTGTTAGGTTGGCTACAAGGGCCTTTTCGTTTACCGCGGAGGTGCACTGTATTTCGTCGACTTAGTCTTTTAACAGTCCGGAGAGCAGCTCTCCACTCCATTCTTCTGCAGTTACGTTCACTCTGCAGCAGTTGCCGCCATTTCGTGGCAAGTGTTGTCTTCCATTACCTTAGGAGAAACCTTGTGCGAGCTGCTCGTAATTCTTATAATCACAAAGGACGCTGCAATTAGAGTGGTAGCGTCTACGCTGTCGCTGCATTTCCACCGCGAGATACCGGCGCTGCAGATCGTCATGTCTTGCGGTAAGCTCTATTCTCCGACCCCTGTTACTGTGACCGCAGTCTTGTCCCATGCCTACCTCCTTAGCTATGGTGATTCATATTAATTGATTTTAGGCTCTCTCTGTGGACTGGTCTTTATGTTGAAGACATTATTGTTTGTGTGAATGAGCCGTGCGCGGTTCGTGTTCATCTCGTTTATTGCTTGTCATCTTTACGTACTGCCGCCTCATTTCTTATTCGATTTACTGGCGTCACCAAGTTGCTGGTTTGCCTGCCCGTGAGTGACAGCAGCAGCGCCTCTCGATAAGAGCACTTTTGTATTATCTTTGGAGCGACCGCTAGCATTTCCGTCGTCGCGTGTCGGGAGTTGAGACGGGATGGAGCAGCAGTGGCGTTCAGACAGCCATGACTCGCCCAATCGTTCCCGACACACATGACTTGAATGGGGATGACATTCGTTGGTCGTTCTGTCGGTCGCCTCATCGGACGAAGTGTATTTGGTCTCCGACCGCTTCTGAGTTCTCTGTGCGTGTCGACTTGTGATCAGTCCTTGTTGTTCCTCAGTGACTGGTTTTGGTATCATTCGAGTTGTTTGTGGCAGTGTTTCCGCAGAACCGTGTGTAGCTTGTGGTTTTGACTGACCAGTTATTGTAATGCTGTCTCTGTGTTCGGTGCAGTTGGTCGGTTGGGACAGAGCAGCGAGGAAGTCTCCACAGTGCGTGGTCAGGCCGAGACCGCTGGCGGCTTGCACGCGCGTCCGGATTGTGAGGTGCTAGCTGAGAGAGCTACAAATTTCGTCCCCCACCGAACCTGGACACTGAAGTTGAGTGATCAGTTAACCTTTTATGAAACCTCAACTGCTGTGACATCTCTTCGTTCAATGCCGGTTGTTGCTTCCTGGGCCTTTCCGGCTAGCAGCAACGTATAGTTAGTGGGAGTCGGCGAAATTTTGCAGCCGTCTTCCTGTATTGTCTTTAACCATTACATTGGTTGTTACTTATCAGTGAAGTGCACCAGCGGAATTTTCTGCCCTGTGGCCGTTAACGCCCAAGTTACCTGCTCTGGTCGTTAATGTAGTTTTCCGGCAGCATTTTTGTTGTTTGTTCATATTTTTTTCTTGTAGTGGTTACTGTGCCTTGGCTGTTTTTAGACGCCAATTTTGAAGACGTAGTGCTGCTGGTGTCTTCGTTCTCGGCTGATACTTTCTCTTGGTCGGGCGGAAGGGAATTGGCTCTGAGCACTATGGGACTCAACTTCTGAGGTCATTAGTCCCCTAGAACTTAGAGCTAGTCAACCTAACTAACCTAAGGACATCACACAAGTCCATGCCCGAGGCAGGATTCGAACCTGCGACCGTAGCGGTCTCGCGGTTCCAGACTGCAGCGCCCAGAACCGCGCGGCCACTTCATCCGGCGGAAGGGAATTGATTAGGTTGTTGGTCGGTCCTTCAGCCGTCCCTGGGTCGGGTTGCCATCCGATTATTTAACCTTACTTTTGGCTGCCTTTCTCACCTTACCTTACATTAGAGCTACCTCCTCAGGCTCACCCTCGGAACACTTCTGAGGACCACTGTTCTGTTGGTTTTAGACTGCGATTTTTATTTTAGGCTGAAGTACTGTGCAAGGCCTTCAGCTGTCTATTAATTTACCTTGTTTTAATTTAAAAATAAGGCCTTCAGCCGTGTTAAATTAAAATTTGAAAATTGATTTGTTTAAAACTATTTTTTTTAAAAGTTTTATTCGAAGATCTTGTTATCCAGGCCCTAAGTCCTGAGTTGTTCACTGTCTTGTGTGTGGCCTTCAGCCAAGTATTTTTTTTTAAAGGTCTTCAGCCACGTGTATTCTTTAAAGCAATTTTTGATAACTTGTGTTCAGGCCCTCAGCCGTTCTTGTTTTTGGTGTGGTTTTGGGCCTTCAGCAAAGGAGGTACCGCAAGTTTTCTTAATTAGGCCTTCAGCCACATTGTTTTAATTCGATCCTTTTAAGGCAGTGTGTCATTAAGTCGTTCTTGTGCAACTAACAGTAACTTATTATGGCCCCTTTCCACAACCATAATTGATCCACTCTATCCGGCGAAACCAGATTTCAGTGAATTTTTGTTCTTTTCACCTGTGCTGCAGCAATAGCTCGTCCACAGCTGCTTTATTGTGAGTGATATGGTAGGAAACTTGTGACACGATTTGTGTGTCCATTTATAAATAGATGCATTGCCAGACTCACTTCCATTGGCCTGCAACTTTCCTACACTCCCGTTAGTCAGTCCTTTACTAGACGATGGAACAGTGCTGTAAGAGACGAAGTCCGACATCTGGGACAGAAGGTCAGCAGGCGAGTGTTCCGCCAGGGAGCAGTGATAGACGGAACAATTAATTTATACTCTTAACAAGAAAGATTACTAAGAACCTAGCCACCACACACGCCACACTCCTTACAGAATGGCTCTGAGCACTATGGGACGTAACACGTGTGGTCATCAGTCCCCTAGAACTTAGAACTACTTAAACCTAACTAACCTAAGGACATCACACACATCCATGCCCGAGCCACTCCTTACACTTGGGAAAGAAATAGTCGACCGCCTTAAAATAACTGAATTTCAGCTTGAGTTATATATGATCAAAGTAATACAAAATTTTCATTAATAATAAGCTTGTAAACTGTGAGATTAGTGCCTATAACCAGTTTCGTTAAATAGGACTGTACAATTTAACAAACGGCTTATGCCAACGGCAGAATTTTACGTAAAGTTGTGGTGCCAAGGACACAAAACGAGGTCTCTTGAAAGGCCGAACAAGTGGCAGTTTTTGTATGTAAACGGCTAGCAAGATAGGAATGTCTATTATGTATGCTAAGAGTTTAGTAAAGTGTGGCAGTTAATGACGTTATTAAGTGACAGGAAGGAAAACCCACATGCGTCATTACGTAACAGAACAACAACCACTGCTACGGAAATAATAGGTTCCATTACACGCGGTTTGTTGAACCAAGAAGTGGCAAATTGGGTACACGTGATAACTGAGTGTTCCGTTAAAGCATGTCTATGTGCCGTGGAATTACACAGCTGGAATGATCGTACCTTTGGTCTCCTTTGCTCATACATGACGGCAACAGAAGTCGCAACAACAAGTCGTGTGTCTTAAACGAAAGTTGGTAGGCGTGTTTCTACGTCTGAAAGATGATGACTATTCAGATTTCGTGCCATTCGCTTCAGAGTGGAGCTGGTAGCAGTACTGTCAGTCTGCAAATCATGTTTGCTTTAAATACACACTACAACTTTCGTGATCGTTATTTACCTTCGGAATTGGACGTGGTAAGTTGATGTCAGTGAAGACGCCATTAGCGAGACCCCACCGAGTTGGAATTAGGTAGTGTAATAGGGCTACGAGAAGTTGGATGTTCCTTCTGCCATATTGTTCAAAGTCTTGGCAGTAATGTAATCACTGTACATGGTTGCTAGCAGCAGTGGTCACGGGAGAGTAAGGTGGCAAGTAGACCGGGCTCCGGATGGCTGGGTGTCACTACCGAGAGGGGAGGCCATAGAGCTCGGCGTATGACTCTGACGCATTCGCACTGCTTCTGCAGCAGCAATCTGAGTAGCAGTTGGCATACAGCGACACAGCGAATTGCTAGAAAACGGTTACTTCAAGGAAAGCCCCGAACCAGACGCCCTGTATCGTGGATTCTACCGACACCAGATCACTGGAGTTTGGCACATCAATGGGCCAAGTGAAAGCTCATTGGACGGCAAGGAGGAGGTGTGTTTTCTGACGAAAGCTGTTTCTTGAGCAGTGCCAGTGGCGACGCCGTGTTGGTTACAAGTAGCCCAGTTGAGGGCGCGCAACCGATCTGTCTGTGTGCTAAACATAGAGTTGTGGTCTGGTGTGCGATTTCGTATGACAGCAGAACAGTGTCTTGGTTATCCAGCGCACCCTCATTGTAAATTTGCAAGTGAGTCTCGCGATTCGACGTGTTGAGCTTCCAATCATGAACAGCATGCCAGAGAGTGTTTTGTGGCTGTTAACACTGGCATGGTGCTCTACAGAGTGTCGACATGCTGCCTTGGCCTACTCGATCACCAGATCTGTATCTTGTCGAGCACGTATGGTACATGAACTGGCATCAACTCCAGCGTCATCTATAAACAGCAATAACCGTCCGTGTATTGTCCAACGAAGTGCGACAGGTATGGATGGTTCAAATGGCTCTGAGCACTATATGACTTAACATCTGAGGCCATCAGTCCCCTAGGAACGTAGAACTACTTAAACCTAACTAACCTAATCTAAGGACATCACACACATCCATGGCTGAGGCAGGATTCGAACCTGCGACCGTAGCAGCCGCGCGATTCCGGACTAAAGCACCTAGAACCGCTCGGTCACAACGGCCGGCCAGCAGGTATGGAACTCCATCCCCCAAACTGACATCCGGCACCTGTATAAGACAGTTCAGATCACCAGATCTGTCTCCAATGGATCACATACGGGACATCATCGCGTGACAGCTCCAGCATCATTCAGAAGCAGCATTCACTGTCCATGTATTGACCGACCAAGAGCAACAGGAATGGAACTCCATCCCCCAAATTGACATCCGGCAGCTGTAGAACACAATGCATACATGTTTGCCTGCTTGCATTCAACATTGTGTTGGTTACACCGGCTATTAATGTCCCTGCATTTAACATTTGCAATGGCTTATAACATGCTTGTGATCTTGCAGTGTTAATCAGTTAATTATGTTACCTATGCAAATGTATTCCCGAAATTTCAGTATTGTACGTTAATAATCTTTTAGTGTTGCGATTTCTTTTTCCGTCACTGTATATTGTTTGTGAAGTTCGGTGAGTCAGAGCTGTTACGGCCAGAGAGGTTCCCTGAACAAGTGCAGCGGGCAGGGGATCGGCGCGGCCGCAACAAGTGCGCCAGCTTTGAGCAAACAGCCATTAAGGCTGCCGCCGAGGCGTGGTTTTTGGGCTGCGGCGCTCTAATTGCAGGCAGGCGGACAGAGCCGAGCCTGGGGGAGAGGGTAGCGGCGCGCGCCCCCTAATACAGAGTCGCTAATTAGCGAGCCGCCACAGGACGGCAGCAGCAACAACTAATGGCGACGGCGCCACATCGGCGGCCCGCTATGCCCTGCCCGACGTCCCGAGCATAGCTGACCTGTCGGCGTCCGCTGGACTATCTGTCACTCAGTCCAGTGCATCGGTCGCTAGGTAATGAAGCTGCGTAATACAGTGCATAGGATAAAACTCTGTACTAAAAATATCGAAGATGAACTCACACTCGGGTGAAATTTTAATCAACGTATTCCAAAACCATGGAAATATTGTAGAGCCAGTTTCGTAGCGTTTGATCAACATATTCGTAGCGTAACAATTTTCACTTCCGACAGTGTGCGACACGTTTTCTCGTAGAAAAGTCCACACATGAGCTGCAAAAAATTTGCAATTACTTTCTCGTCGGTATTCATAAACGAAAGATTAACTTGTTCAGTGTCAAATAGCCTGACTTTTGATCATGTACCTGTTGGTACAGTTAAAAATGTGTGTGAATTTATATGGGACCAAACTGCTGAGGTCATCGGTCCCTAGACTTAAACACTACTTTAACATACGCTAAACACAACACACACACCCATGCCCAAGGGAGGACTCGAACCTCCGGCGAGAGTAGCCACTCGATTCGTGACATGGCGCCTCTATGTGCAGTTAAAGTTAACATAGTGTTAGAGCTAACAAACTGTGTCCTGCGCTGTAGAAAGAACTGACTTCAGCCTGACGTGATGATGATGATGCTGTTGCTTTGCGGGGCGCTCAACATCATGATCATCAGCGCCCAATATTTCCATTTCCAGTCTCGCCGCTACCCCAATGATGATGAGATGATGAGGACAATGCAAACACCGGGTTCCCGGGTTGAGAAAATCCCCGACGCAGTCGTCTTCAGCGTGACGACAAAGTGGTAGAGCACAGTCTACAAATACGAGCTGGCTTATTGTATCGAAATAAGTTTGATGTAAGCGGTCAGTAAGGTAGGTAAAAAGCGCTTTTGTGATACTAGGTTGGTGCATAACTACACAGAGCTTTGTTTTACATTTTGGTACTTCGGTTGCTGTGAGTTTATCGATTGTCAATTTTTACTTGTAGTTCACTTTTGGCACTTGAGTTTACATATTGCCATTTTGTCATTTGGAGACAGCGAGTTCAGCTGCGGACGCCAGAAAATGGAGAGCCAAATGGAGATATCGGAAGACTGCCGATATATTCTCGTGTTTGATTTCACTAGAGGGGTGGCAGCAGCGGAAGCATCCAGAGACATTTGCGCCGTGTGTGTGGATGGGAAAGAGCTCGTCAAAAAAATGCTTTCCTTGTTTTAAAAAGGATCGTGTCGACTTTAGTGACGCTCCACGTCCAGGAAGACCTTCGTGGTATGATGAAGATTATTTAACGCATTAATCCACAATGATCCATGTTAGTGTTCTCGAGAACTGGGGGAGATGTGATTAGCTGTGATAATTACTCCATCATGCGATGGAGAAAGATAAAAAAATCGAATGTACGGGTACCGCGCCCGCCCGGTTGGCCGTGCGTTCTGACGCACGGATTTCCGGGCGGAAAGGAGCACCCGGTCCCCGGCACAAATCCGCCCGGCGGATTTGTGTCGAGGTCCGGTGAACGGGCCAGTCTGTGGATGGTTTTTAGTCGGTTTTCCATCTGCCTTGGCGAATGCGGGCTGGCCCCCCTTATTCCGCCTCAGTTACACTATGTCGGCGATTGCTGCACAAACAAGTTCTCTACGTACGTTTACGCCACAATTACTCTACCACGCAAACATTGGGGTTACACTCGTCTAGTTCAAAATGGTTCAAATGGCTCTGAGCACTATGGGACTTAACATCTGAGGTCATCAGTCCCCTAGAACTTAGAACTACTTAAACCTAAATAACATAAGGACAACATACACATCCATGTCCGAGGCAGGATTCGAACCGGCGACCGTAGCGGTCGCGCGGTACAAACACCTGCACGCATCCACAAAAGATAATATTATGCACCTAGTGGAACATCACTGGTCTGGTGTTCTACGAATTGCTTTCTCGAGGTGTAACCATCACTGTTGACATTTATTGTCAGCAACTGAGACGTCTTGCAGACGCAGTCCAAGAACAAAGACCAGGAAGATTGCTTGAAGTGATGCTACTCCACGATAACTCCCACCTACATTCTACTAGACTGTTAAAAAATATTATACTGGAATTGTGTTGGGAAATCATCCTGCTCGTACGTTATTCAGCAGATTTTGCGCCCTCAGATTTTCACCTTTTCCTCTGTCTATCGAACAGCCTTAAAGGAACTTTCTTTGCGGATAGAAATGCGCTCTGAAAATGGATGGACGAGATCTTTGCCTCAAAACCACTTCATTTCTATAGTCGCGAAATCGAAAAATTACCCCAGCATTGGCAGACTTCTGTAAATTGTGAAGGAGACCTTATTATTTATGAATAAAGTCTCTGCCATGTGTATCTGTTGCGTTTATTAAACGTTTGGAAAAATGCTAAGAACTTATATACCAACAGATTTGAATATATGGCCTAGTTGTCATGCCATATGCACAGAATTAGAGTTAGGCCAATATCTGGACTCATATTTTTCGTCTACGTGACAAATTTAAAAGCACTTCGTAACTCCTACACCTCTGTGCCTGCCATCCGAGCACAAGTAATGGACTCCATATTACATTTTCTGTCACCCCACAACAATGGTCACAGACTATTAGCAGCCGGACTCGAGAGTAATTATCCCATACATAGGACGCAATTGACATCACAACACTAAAGGCTTTTGAGTGATATCGTGACTGAGAAGCATGGGTTGCTGATGAATTGCAGTCCTGCGGTATTTTGTATTGCGCCAGCACTCCTCTGAACTGACTTCACAACCGTGGCCAGGCAGATCATCTAGCTGTCTGTGAAAGTCTGCAAGGAATACAAGAATACTGCTGACGCAGCATGGTGCTAGACCCAGTCTGCCCACAGCAGGAAGCTGTGTTACATCATGCCATGGCCTGAGACTTCAACACTTGGTCCATATGTATCCAAAGGTAGGTCCTGGTCACAACAAAAGCTGGGGAAATCTACCATAAAAACTCGAAGCCCACAACTAGCTGGACGTTGTCTTCGACCGCTACCGATGCCGAGACTCACTCAACGTCAGTCGACGGCCCAATGAGGGTCATCCAGGCTTGAGTACAACTAGCCGCCACCACTGTTAGCTGCTGCCTATGGACTCCTCCTACAGCTAATGCTGCTGGGACTTCGGCTAACTCCATCCAGCTGGGTCCACCGCCAGGGTTATACTGACTGCCCTCTGGCCGTCTTTCGGAGTCTCTGGTTCAAGGCCTGTGCCGTTCTGTCACGGTTCGTGAGGCTCCCCGCATCGGAGGTTCGAGTCCTCCCTTGGGAATCGGTGTGTTTGTTGTCCTTAGCGTAAGTTAGTTTAAGTTAGATGAAATAGTGGGTAAGCTTAGGGACTGATGACCTCAGGAATTTGGTCCCATAAGATCTTACCACAAATTTCAAAAATTTCCAAGACCTGTGCACCAGCATGCCTCATTCCTGGCCTGCTGTCAAGCTGCTGCCTGTCTGGTGTACATGTGATCTGCCGCTGCAGACTCATGCCCACATGCTGTATACACTACATTGTATGACGAGGTCGTTGGTTCAAAGCGCCAAGCTGCCTCGTCTCTATGTCAGGTGTGGTAGCCTCGCCCATCAGCAACTGACGCCATCGATCTGCATGTCGAGTACCCGGCCAGCTGTACAGTGCCAGCATCAGCACCACTGGGGAATGGTAACCACACAAGGTCTCTGCACTGCTGTGGTTTGCTGTGCGAAGTAGCTACAGCCGTTATCAAACGCTCGCTGTCGCAGACAGTCGGATGGTCCATGCCAGACTACATTTACAAGTCACTGGCATCTGCCACTGTACAAGAGTCTCGATGAATAAAATGATCTGGTAGTGACTGAGGGAACTCCGGTGGTACAGCGCCATGCTGCAGGCGCACTGCGACCTCATGCGTCAGCTCTCATGCGACAGTATCGTGGTATCATTTCTCTCCAGTGCAATGCTTGTCCGCACACGACACGTGCCACTATGAGCTGTCTGCCAGGTGTTGAGATACTGCCGTGGCTAACAAGATCCCGAGATCTATACCCGATAGAACATTTCTGGGACCAGTTTGGAGGTCAACTCCATCTCATTGCCACTATCTGGGACTTCATGGACTATGTACAAAAGTTGTGGGCCACCTTGCCTCAGGAGAGAAGGGAACAGAGTTATAGCACCATTCCCAAGGGAATCAGTGCTTGCGTTCAGCCCAGAGAGGAAGCTACGTTATACTAATAAGTGGGCTCGTACTGCTAATTTTGTAATGAACGAGACAACATACACTATGTGATCAAAAGGATCCGGATACCCCAAAAACATACGTTTTTCATATTAGGTGCATTGGGATGCCACCTACTGCCAGGCACTCCATATCAGCGACCTCAGTAATCATTATACATCGTCAGAGAGCAGAGTGGGGTGCTCAGCGGAACTCACGGACGTCTACCGTGGTCAGGTGATTCTGTGTCACTGATGTCATACGTCTGTGCGCGAGATTTCCGCACTCCTAAACATCCCTAGGCCCACTGTTAGCGATGTGGTAGTGAAGTGGGAACGTGAAGGGACATGCACAGCACAAAAGCGTACAGGCAGACCTCGTCTGTTGACTGACACAGATCGCCGACAGTTGAAGAGGTCACAATGTGTAATAGGCAGACACCTATCCAGACCATCACACAGGAATTCCAAACTGCATCAGGATCTACTGCAATTAGTATGACAGTTAAGCGAGAGGTGAGAAAACTTGGATTTCATGGTCGAGCGGCTGCTCATGAGCCACACATCACGCCCATAAATTCCAAATGACTCCTCGTTTCGTGTAAGGAGCGTAAACATTGGAGGATTGAACAGTGGAAAACCGTTGTGTGGAGTGACGAATCGCGGTACACAATGTGGCGATCCTATGATGTGGGTATGGCGAATGCCTGGTGAACGTCATCTGCCAGTGTGTGTAGTGCAAACTGTAAAATTCGGAGGGTGTTATGGTGTTCTCGTGTTTTTCATGAAGGGGGCTTGAGTGGCGCCGGTTGGAGTGGCCGAGCGGTTCTAGGTGCTACAGTCTGGAACCGCGCGACCGCTACGGTCGCAAAAAAATGGCTCTGAGCACTATGGGACTTAACATCTATGGTCATCAGTCCCCTAGAACTTAGAACTACTTAAACGTAACGAGAAAGCTACGGTCGCAGGTTCGAATCCTGCCTCGGGCATGGATGTGTGTGATGTCCTTCAGTTAGTTATGTTTTAAGTAGTTCTAAGTTCTAGGGGACTGATGTCCTGCGAAGTTAAGTCCCATAGCGCTCAGAGCCATTTGAACCTTTTTTTTTTTTTTTTTTTAGCTTGAGTGGCACCATCACGGCACATGCCTACATTGATGTTTTAAGCACCTTCTTGCTTCCCACTGTTGAGGAATTCGGGGATGGCGATTGCATCTTTCGACACGATCGAGCACCTGTTCACAATGCACGGCCTGTAGCGGAGTGGTTACACGACAATAACATCCCTGTACTGGACTGGCCTGCACAGAATCCTGACCAGAATCCTATAGAACACCTTTGAGATGTTTTAGATCGCCTACTTCGCTCCAGGTCACACCGACCGACATCGCTACCTCTCCTCAGTGCAGCACTCCCTGAAGAATGGGCTGCCATTCCCCAAGAAACCTTGCAACGCCTGATTGAACGTATGCCTGCGAGAGTGGAAGCTGTCATCAAGGCTAAGAGTGGACTAACACCATATTGAATTCGAGCGTTACCGATGTAGGACGCCACGAACTTGTAAGTCATATCCCGCCAGGTGTCCGGATACTTCTGTTCACATAGTGTAACATATTCTCTCAAACCGTGAAGATTCGTTTACTCCTCTCCTTCTGGGTGCTTCACATTTTTTGTCAAGCAGTGCACTTTTACAGTGGCTTTTACAGACTACGACTCGGAAAAGATGAGACCTTGAGTTAGTTAAAATACGTCGAGGTATATGATGTATGATCTAAAGCCTAGTATTATTTGAGCTTCCGAGGAGCCTAATCTTATCTGCCTAACGGTTTATACGCAGAGATGCCAGCCATCACACTTCTGCATTGTTTCAGGAAACATTTTTCATAAAAACAAAGCGTAACTCTCCCGTATATGAGACAGTTCATTACAGTACACCTTCTGCATCTGCTATTACCTAGACGTGATTTATTTACCCGACAACTTGACGTGTACGAAGCCACCCCTCAGCGAAAATATTGATCCATGGATTCACTAAGACTTTTCGGCAACCAATTTTGTACACTTATTTAGTTGACATTATCAAATGTCTTTTCCAAGTCATTGAAACTGAGGTACATCCATCTGTTGACTTCTATAACGCTCTTTAAACAAACATATGCAACGGTGCATTTCCTGCGTTCATGCACATGTTCGTACCACAAATTGATCCTTTTCATAATGCCATAAGTTTTACCTTCAGTTACAATAGTAACCTGGGTATATATATATATATATATATATATATATATATATATATATATATATATACCCAGGTTATTATGTGAATCCATGGATCAATATTTTCGCTGAGGGGTGGCTTCGTACACGTCAAGTTGTCGGGTAAAATATATATATATATATATATATATATATATATATATATATATATATATATATATATATATATATGCTAGGAAAAAAATCACACAGAAACTAAAGAGAGCCTACGGTCGAACACACCAACTTTACAACAGAAAGTGCATGTCCATGCATCTGGCAATACAGCACTGTCATTAAACACGAAGTGCTGAGAAATCAGCAGAAACCTTGTCACTTCATACCAAGATGCCAGTACAAAATCTGCAAAAAGAAGAAGGAAAGATCATTAGGAAAATCTTGGACCACGAAAAACTGAAGCTGGATATAGACTGCAAACCTACAAAACTACAGAGGAAATTTCAAATATTGCTGCTGACATTAGAAAAAGACTGTATAATTCTATGCACACGTACATAGACTCCCTGAGTATAAACTCACTTGCCATATACTCACAGCCACTGAAACAAGTACGAAGAGACCTTACTGAACCTCAAGTCACCATTTAGGGCACTGCAGACTGTAACATCTACAGAAGCAATATAGACAAGTGGGAACTCCAGCCAGAGACAAGAGCCGAAAAGACCGGTAAAAAGAAAGAAAGCCATGAGCGAGGTTCAAAAATGGCTCTGAGCCCTATGGGACTTAACACCTATGGTCATCAGTCCCCTAGAACTTAGAACTACTTAAACCTAACTAACCTAAGGACATCACACAACACCCAGTCATCACGAGGCAGAGAAAATCCCTGACCCCGCCGGGAATCGAAGCCGGGAACCCGGCCATTACCGAGAAAATGAAGGTATCATGGAAAAACCGCAGGAATAACTATATAAGCTTCACGTGATCTACAAAGGCTCTACTACGTGTGTAATAATAATAAATGTAATGGCTAATAGCTTGGTAAGACCGCACTTTATTAAAAGTTAAGTATGCAGAAAATATTCTTACCAACAGTTTTCCGCATTTTAATGGAGATGTCGTCAAAACCGTCTTAAATGTTTGCAATACATATTGTGATACATGTTTCACGAAAGGAGTGATGTCTTCATGTTAACACTTTTTTTTTTTTGGCCACTATTGAGACCTCCCATGTACTATTTCTACATCATTTTCATCATTTGATTAATAATTTCACATGTCCTTTCCTGATTGTCGTGTATTTAGTACTTAGTTGATATTTAAGAGGTTTTCCTATAGACTGTCTTCTCTTCCGATTTTGTGATTCTCATTTATCTCAAATGTAATTGTTTTAAAGAAGAAGAACATAGTCCATATTTCACAGAATCTCGTGATGTTCGAGCTTAGCAAATGCTTTAGAATAGTTCTGAAGAGGGTAATTTGCTTGTATAATTCTGTGCACCAATATTGTTACCCTTTTAGAGATCGGCGTCCTTTTCATAACACTGTGGAGATCATGACAAGTTCGAGGGTAAAGGGGCTAATGCGAACGTATTCAAAGTAAAAGATTTTTCTCTTCACATGGTCCATATCTACGCCTTTAGCCCGTGTCTGTGTGCCCCTTAAAAACATATGCCATAGCGTTATAAGTTTCATTTTGTGAGATGTACATTTCCTATGAGAGAAGTCCCTCTTCACGTATAAATGTCAGAAGTTAACTGCCTTTTGTGAAGAAATCGCCTAAAAAATTCAAGCGTCTATGAGACGTTTTGGTTACAAGAAAGGATAACGCCTACGAAATTTTCTCTTAAATAACACCAGAATTCGTCTCGAAGCGGAAGAGTATTGTCTGACAGAGCCCTTTTTGTTTTGGCGAGTGCGTTGTGATGCGTGCTGCGTGCGCGGTAGCGTTATTTTGGGAGCAGTTCCTGCGCTCCGGCACTCGCCAGCCTGCGAAACGCAGTGCGGGCTGCCTTAGTGGAGGCGCCGAAAGCCGCACAACGGCGCCGGCCATTATGTAATTGAATGTTTAGCCGTGCACTTTGCGAAATGCGTCAACAGCGGGAAGGGCCCACAGCGGCGACACAGTAAACTGGGCGCCGGATTACCGCGGGACGTGTTCGGGGCGGATCGCCGCTGTTCGGTGCCGGGGGCGGGGGTGGGGGTGGGGGTAGGCCAATTAAGTAGGGCGCCAGATTAAGTCTGTGACGCGGCCGCAGGCATTTGCCTTGCATGCGCCCGGCGTGGCGGAGCGCACGGTTAATTTGTAGCGGGTGGCGACAAAGCCGGCAGTTAAAGCGCGTCGCGCGCCCACGCAAAACACTTGCCGACAGCAGGGCTGGGGGCACTTCATTTCCCGCCACTGTGTCGCTGTAGACGGGTGCTTAATACGCGTATCCGTTACTCTCCACCGTAGGGGTGGACGTTAGTCTAGGGGTGAGAACGGAAGTAACAGATGCGGAGACGTTACGTTTGTCGTTTCTAAAATTTGACACAAAAGTGAGTGTGTTTAATAAGTAAACTGCATGGCCCAACTTTCGTCAAGGTCTACATTGGCCTTCCTTGAAGCAATTTCATGGCGATTCCTCTCTTGTCCACTATGCTTTATTTTGTAGCACACTGTAGGAACTCAAACTCCACGGACAACATTTCGTGGGTTGTTCTGGTATATTTTGTGAGTACTTTGTTTGTGTATGACCTTGTACATAATGTTAAGGAGAGGTGGAGTACTGAGTGGTTGGTACGCACCGTTGTGCTATAGCTGAGCAGGAGCAGAAATGATTAGCGAACAAGTTAACACAGTAAACAGATGATATATGTAACATGTATTTCTCTAACAAGGGAACCTCCCCATCGCACCCCCCTCAGATTTAGTTATAAGTTAGCACAGTGGATAGGCCTTGAAAAACTGAACACAGATCAATCAAGAAAACAGGAAGAAGTTGTGTGAAACTATGAAAAAAATAAGCAAAATATACAAACTGAGTAGTCTATGTGCAACATATGCAACATCAAGGACCGTGTGAAATCAGTAGTGTCGTGGTCCCGTGGTTAGCGTGAGCAGCAGTGGAACGAAAGATCCTTGGTTTAAGTCCTCCCTCGAGTGAAAAATTTAATTTCTTTATTTTCGCAGTTATGATCTGTCCGTTCGTTCATTGACGTCTTTGTTCACTGTAATAAGTTTAGTGTCTGTGTTTTGCGACCGCACCGCAAAACCGTGCGATTTGTAGACGAAAGGACGTGCTTCTCCAATGGGAACTGAAAACATTTGAGCGCAAGGTCATAGGTCAACCGATTCCTCGACAGGAAAACACTTCTGATATATTCTATGCGACACTGGTGACGGCATGTGCGCCACATGACAGGAATATGTTGTCGACCCACCTAACTTGTACACTTGGCGAATGGGTAAAAAGATTTTTCTACCTTGCCCGATTTAGGTTTTCTTGTGGATGTGATAATCACTCCCAAAATAGTGACGAAAACATGAGAGTTTGTCACACAAACTGCAACAAATGACTGCAACAGTCGCACAGTTTTCCCTGTGCTCTGTCAATACATATGTTTTTAACGTTTTCAAATTTTTCCGTGTGTAGACCGTCAAATCCTGCATATGTCCAAGCAAATCTGAACATGTCCTGGAATTTTGGAGAGCGAAGTTGATTGTGTGTGTGCCTCAACTTTGATAATTGTCTGAAAATAAAAAATTGAAATTTTTACTCGGGAGGGAGATTCGAACCGAGGACCTCTGGTTTCGCAGCTGCTCACGCTATCCACAGGACCACGGCGATACTGAAGTAATAATATCCTTATTGTTACATATGTTCAGCATGGACTACTCAGTTTGTATATTTTGCTTATTTTTTTTCCTAGTTGCACACAACTTCTTCCTGTTTTCTCGATTGATCTGTGTTCAGTTTTTCAAGGCCTATCCACTGTGCCAACTTATAACTAAATCTGAGGGGGGTGCGATGGGGAGGTTCCCTTGTAAGCATACGAAGACTCATTATAAATAATGGAGCAAGAAATAGAGTCCAGCAACAACGCTGAAGCTCTCTGAACGAAAGCACGAGCGATGGAGTCAGGGCAACAACTAGGCAGTGTCTGTGTTGCGGCACGTAACAAAGATGCTCCAAGTGTGAGTCGCCTAGGTGGCTGCTGCCAGCCGCCCTGTTCAGTGATCTCTACGCTACCTCGATGTTGAACTTCAGCCATTCTATCGTGCCAGCCATATATGCTCATTTTTAGTTTCTTACCAAACTACAACATGGCTGCTGTGCAATGTCACTAGAACACGAAAAGAAAGTACTTTTCAATTCCTCTCCCTCATAAGCCTATTACTTCGTATGTTGACATGAAGTACAAACCAAGAAATCAGTTTGCAATTCTTTGTCACATGCAAACCGATGGAAATTTGTTTGCCAAACTACAATATTGCGGACGATACAAAGCACTTGTATTTGCAGACACGCTGCAGTTCTGTATTCAGAGACCGGACTTCTACATCCAGGTTGTATAGAGACCACTGGTCCTGTATCATGGCAGCAGAGGGCGCTTATGGTACAGAGCCACTGGAGGCGTGACTCAGCAAGCGTGCTACATTGGATCCACCGTGTCCCACACAACCGCTTTCAAAAGCTAATGGAAATTTAAAATTCCATTGCCAACTTTCACACCCATAGTGTTGTATCGAAATGTGATACCAGATTTTAATATGGGGTCTCCCTTGCCTGGATTCAGTGTAATTGCATTTCATTTTATTTACTGTCTCTGTTTAATTTGTATCACTATTGCACTGAAAATATCTGCGCAACACTACAATTATCCACGGTATGCACGGTGTATCTTGTTTGGAAACAGAGTTGTTCTGTTCACTCACTGTTGCCATGCTTACGGAAAATTCCCTCCTTGAGAGATGTTACCATTGTGTCCTCGCTGCTGACCTCATTTATACCAAGTCAGCAATCTGTGTGGGGGTCGTAGTTGTATCTTAACTCATCAGAAATGCCACATTGTTTTGAAATTTGTACTAACCTTCGGTCTTCACTCCAAACACACTACCCAATAGTAGTGGACATTAATATGGGGTACGACCACGTTTCGCCTTTATCATGGGGACACTTTCAGAGAGGTGTTTCTCTGTGGGGGAATGGTAGTCCATTCTTCCTCAAGAGCTGAAAACAGGGTAGGTATTCACATTGGACGTTGATATCTGGAGCGGAGTCGACGTTCTAACGTATCGCAAAGGTTTTCTATTGGAGTCATGTCGGTACTCAGGGCACGCTAGTCTGTTTGCGGAATGTTCTCCACAACCCATTGTCTCACATATGCTGTTTTATCACAAGGTATGTTTTCGAGTGGTTCCTCTACTGTAAGCAATACCTAGTGATGTAAAATGTGTTCATGCCTTTCAACACTTAGCGTTTTCATAAGAGCAGTAAAGGGACCACGCCGTAATCACGAAAAACACACCACTTCCTCAATATGTGATAGCAGGAAGCGTCCTCCGGGCATTCGCCAATCCCAAACCCTTACACTGACTTCCACACGGTGTAGAATGTTCCATCACTCCAAATCATTCGTTCTCATTCATGCACTCTACAGTGGCGTCGTTTTTTACACCATCTCACTCATCGCTTAGCGTTAACAACAGAAATGTGTGGCTTACGCAAACCTCTTCGATACTAGATCCATTCTAACTCCCTTCGCCCAGTCGATGTGCTAGCTGAAGTGATGGCAGCACTTCGGAAATCACGAGAGATTCCTTCCGCTGATTTCACGCGATTTTTTTACAAACACCCTGCAAAATTCTCGAAGGTCTCCGTCCGTCAGTCCTCGAGGTCCACCTGCTCTCGGATTAGCTATGGTTGTTCCTTCATGCTTCCAATTCACCATCACATTACCGATAGTCGACTTGGGCAGTTTTAGAGGGGTTTTAAATGTTCGTGATCGATTTTGTTACTCGGGTGATATCCAGTGACTCGTCCGTTTTCGAAGTCACTCAGCTATCCTGACCAACCTCTTCTGCTGTCACTCCTTCCCTATGAGCAGGTCCTCCTTTTATGCTGGCGGGTCCTCTTCTCGTTACATCTAATGGTCATACCCAAATTAAATTGCCGAGTCTGGATACTTTTGATAAGGTAGTGTAATTTGTCCCAGGGCAGTACCAGGCGAATTGATCAAGTACTCGGATATTCAGGCTTGGACTAGTAAGTGACGTTCTCGAAATTTTACAAGTGATGCTGCTTATTTTATTAAGGCTGTTGGTGTTGGTTAAAACAACAATACCTAACTCGCAAAGTCATCTTCTCAAAATGATCAGCTATCTGCAGTTCAAACACAGAATAATCTACGTATGTTACAAGAATGCTGTCCATATACAGTGATTAATAAGTGACCTTCCTAATAAGCAATTAATCTCAATTGCTGGTAGACTCGCTTACACGTAGTCACACTGATCGCGGCAAGGCGCGCACTTCGAGTCTCACTGCCAGCGCCTGTCATATTCTGGGGCTTTTTTCGTGATTCGGCTGTTACTGTATTTTCTCATTTTACAAAATTTATCCTCACATTCTTTTAATAAATGTGTCCTAGTTAATTTATCAAAGAGAGACTCTTTACCTTTCCGAAATTCATATTTGACATCTTTTTTAATTAATAAGTAGTACTGACGTAATTAATTTTGAAACATAAGCCGTACCCCCTAGTCAAACGGGGCGTAGCTTAACTGCTGGTGCCACGTCAGCCGAAAGCCGTCCTCTTCGCTATAATTCCGTGTGCAAATTACACGTGGCAGCCTCGTTCGGTCTCTGTTTCCCTCTATCGGTTTTACCCTCTACGGCTCCCTTGGAAATCACTTCCTGATGTAGTAACAGATGTTGTACTATCCTGCCTCCTTTTCTTGACAGTGTTTTCCACATATTCCTTTCCTCGTCGATTCAGAGCACCGCCTCATTCCTTACCTT
The DNA here is from genome assembly GCF_023864345.2 of Schistocerca serialis cubense. Taxonomy (NCBI): domain Eukaryota; kingdom Metazoa; phylum Arthropoda; class Insecta; order Orthoptera; family Acrididae; genus Schistocerca; species Schistocerca serialis. The sequence continues at coordinate 188,870,243 of NC_064643.1, forward strand.
ATCAGTCCACCTAATTTTCAACATTCCTCTCATCTCAAATGCTTCGAGTCTCTTCTTTTTCTGATTCTCCCAAAGCCCACGTTAAACTACCATACAATGATATGCTTCAAACTACATTCTCAGAAATTTCGCCCTCGAATTAAGGCCTATGTTTGATCCTAGTAGTTTCCTTGGCCAGGAATTCCCTTCTTGCCAGTGCTAGTCTGTTCTTTATATCCTCCTGGCTCCGTTGGTCATGTGCTATTTTGCTGCCCAGGTAAAAAAATTCTTTAACTTTACCTACTTTGTGATCACCAAACCTGACATCAAGTTTCTCGCTCTTCTCATTTCTGTTACTTCTAATTTCTTTCGTCTTTCTTCCACTTACTCTCAATCCTTATTCTGTACTCATTAGACTGTTCATCCCATTCAGCAAATTCTGTAGTTCTTCTTCCCATTAACTGAGGATTGCAGTGTCATCCGCGAATCATATCATTAATATCTTTTCATTTTGAATTTTAATTCTAGCCTTGAATCTTTCTCTTATTTTCGTCATTCCTTGTTAGGTATAGAGACTTAACGTAACGGTCTTACAGACTTTTTAATCCGAGCATCTCGTTCGTGGTCTTCCAGTTTATTATTTCCTCTTGGTTGTTGTACTTATAGTATATTACCAATGTTTCCCTGCATCTTAACCTTATTTTTCTAAGAATTTTGAAAATCGTGCAGCATTTGACAATCTCGAACGCTTTTTCTGGGTCGACAAATCTTATAACACTGTCTTGATTTTTCTTTAGAGTTTCTTCCATTATCAATCGCAACGTCAGAACTGCCTCTGGTGCCTTTACCTTTCCTAAAGCCAAACTGATCGTCATCTAACACATCCACAATTTTCTTTTCCATTCTTTTCAGGAACTTGGATGCATGAGCTGTTAAGCTGATTGTGTGATAATTATTACACTCGTCGGCTCTTGCAATCTTCGGAATTGTGTGGATAATGTTTTTCCGAATATCAGATGGCATATAGCCAGACTCATACATTCTACGTACCAACGTGAATGGTCGTTTTGTTGCCCCTTTCCCCTACGACTTCAGAAATTCTGAGGGAATGTTATCTATTCCTATTACATTAATCGATCTTAAGTGTTCAAAAGCTCTTTTAAATTCTGATTCTAATACTGTATCCCAAGTCTATCCTATGTCGACTCCTCGTCCTTGTACCATCATGTTACAGAGGCCTTCAGTGTACTCTTTCCACCTATTCCCTCTCTTCTCTGCATTTACCAGTGAAATTCTCATTGTACTCTTAATTTTAACGTATTTGTTTTTAATTTCATCCAGGGTTCCTTTGACTTTTCTTTATGTTGAGGCAGTCCTTCTGACAATCATTTCTGTGTCGATTTCTTCACATTTTTCATGCAGTGATTTTTGTACTTCGTTCCTTCACCGATTATCTTAAGTATTTCTTCTGTAACACATCATTCCTTCGCAGTTACCTTCTCTGCACCTTCAGCTTTCCAACTTCTGTGATTGCCCTTTTTAGGTATGTTCATTCCTCTCCAGCCGAACTGCCCGTTGAGCTATTCCTAATAGCAGTATCATCATTCCTTAATATTTCTGCATTCCACTTCTTTGCACACTGATTCTACCTGACTATGCTCTTGAACTTCATCATTCCTACATTGTGATCTGAGTCTATACATATTCCATGGTAAGCCTTACAATCCAGTATCTGATTTCGGAATCTCTGCCCGACCACGATGTAATCTAACTGAAATCTTCGTGTATCTACCTTCCTTTTCGAAGAATACCTCCTCCTCTTGTGATTCTCGAACACAGTATTCGCTATTACTGTCTGAAAACCATTACAGAACTCAATTAGTCTTACTTCTCTCTCATTCCTAGCACCAAGTCCATACTCTACCGTAACCCTTTTTCTACTCCTTCCCCTATAACCCAATTCTATTCCCCCGTGACTACTAGATTTTCATCTCGCTTTAAGAATTAAATTATCCTTTCAATATCTTCATTTACTTTATCTGTCTCTTCATCTACGGCTTTCGACGTCAGCATGTATAAATGAACTATTGTTGCCGGTGTCGATTCTGATAAGAACAACCCCATCACTGAGATGTTCACAATAAGTCACTCGCTGTCCTACCTTCCCATTCATAACGAATGCCACTTCCTTTATACCATCTTCTGCTGCTGGTGATATATCCTATACTCATCTGACCAGAGACCCTTGTCTTCTTTCCATTTCATTTCACTTCACTGATACCCAATATATCTAGACTGAGCTTTAGAATTTTCCTTCTCAGATTTTCTAGTTTCATTTCCACGTTCGAACTTCTGGCATTCCAGGCCCAGACTTGTAGAATGTTATCCTTTCGTAGGTTGATCAGTCTTTCTTTCATGGTCACCCTCAATTAGTAGTCCCGCGACGGATATCCGAATGGGGGACTTGTCCGGACTCTTGTGTCAATGGAGATATCATAACGCCACTTTTTCATGAGAGGCCATGTGTCCCGTGATACTCATTATGTGTCTTTAATGCAATGGTTTCCATTGGCTTCTGCGTCTTCATGCCGTTGATCATCGCTGATTCTTCCGCCTTTATGGATACTTTCCTACCCCAAGGACAAGAGACTCTGGAAATCACACTTAAACGGCTGACAGAGGCTTCATCGAACCACCTCCACAATAATTCTCTATTTTTCCAATCTCGAACAGTGCGCGGAGAAAGTGAAAGCCTATATCTTTCAGTACGATCTCTGATTTCTCTTATTTTATTATGATGTTCGTTTCTTCCTATGTAGATCGGCGTCAACAAAATACTTTCACATTCGGAGGAGAAAGTTTGTGATTGAAATTTCGTCAGAAGATTCCGCCGCAACGACAAACGCCTTTGTTTTAAAGGTCCGTCCGAAAGCCGGTATCAAGTCAGTGACACTCTCTCTCCTGTTTCTCGATAGCACAAAACGTGCTGCTCTCCACTGAACTTTCTCTATGTACTCCTCTAATCTTATCTGGGGAGGATCCCACACGACGCAGCAGTACACCAATAGGGGACGGACAAGTGTAGTGAAGGCAATCTCTTTAGTACATATGTTGCATCTTCTAAGATTTCTGCCAGTAAAACGTAATCTTTGGTTCACCCTCCCCACAGAATTTTCTATTTTTTCTGTCCAATTTAAGTTGTCGGTAACTGTAATTCCTAGGTATTTATTTGGGTTTACGGCGCTTAAATTTGACTGATTTATCATGGAGCCGAGGTTCAATGGATTCCTTTTAGCACTCATATGGATGACGTCACAGTTTTCATTCTTTAGGGTCAATTGCCAATTTTCGCGCCATACAAATATCTTTACTAAATGATTTTGCAATTTGTTTTGACCTTCGGATGACTCTACTAGAGGATAAACTACAGCATAATCTGAAAACAAAGTAAGACGGCTGATCAACATATCTCCTAAATCATTTATATTGTAACACTGACAGTGCCAAAATTCGATAATAAACATGCCGAACCCATGTAGGTACAGGAAAAATGGAGAGAAAAAGAAGCAGAAAATTCAATAAATTCGGACACTAGTAATTTTCACCTAGATAACTTTTCCGTTGTACGGTAGCCGTTTTGTGGTAAGTTTGAACAGTCGGCACATGAACACAGAAAAGCATTGCCAGAGGAGTGGTTCTGGCCGCTAGAAGATGCCAGTATCTGACAACCTAATGCCGTTAAGCAGCCTATCAAAAACTGGGTATATGTGCACGATTTCGGTACGAAAAGTAGAGCCCTCTATACACACTGTCGTTTTCTTCGAAAACCGAAGTGTTAACCCCTCCCCCACCCTGTCCCTCCCTCCTCCAAACCATCCCCCCCCCCTCCCCCAGGACAAGAGCTATGCCTTACTGGGACACGGGTATGTCTGTTATTAAGATGCATTTCTATGTCTGGTGCAGTCAGTCTCCAGACCATATGATGCTACCGTTTATGAACCATGTTAAAACAACTGAACCGAGTACTTTAGGCGTCAGAAGGCCAATAAAACAGACGCGGTTACACGAAGAAACTGTTGGTCGCTTGTTGCACCAATAAGGTCATGTGGAGTTACAACACACAAACATAATTATGATTGCATCCGGAATACAGACCTTTCCATCTCACGGCAAACGTAGTTCCTGCGCTCTACTGCCACGTGCCACCATTAGAGAGTACCTCTGTCTCTCGACCTGGAACACACGTTATGTTGATGGTGTTAGGACAGCAAAGAGCCACAAATTAACTTTCAGTTCCTTTATTCAAAGGAAACCGTTACCAGTTTCGAATCGTTGTGATTCATCCTCAGACGGTTTACACGCTTTCTTTATGACATGTGGTGTTTTTACAGATTAATTGTCCTAAAATATAAATAAAACATAATTATAAACACGCCACGCACAGATGGTTGCGTTACAGATTTTCGTTGCATGTGACTTACGTGAAACGTCGGTTTCGAGTGCTTGTTTTCGTAACATTCGTCCAACAGATGTAAATGCATTCCCACTGCATCCTCGTTGTTGCACACGTAAATAGTTCTCACTGTACACTTCAGATTTGTCGCTGAGATCATTTCAACCACGCACCACACGTTTTGATACATACAAAGAGCTTACAAACATATGAGCATCACAGATGCTATGATATATCTTAACATTTGACGATGATGTCCTATGTTTGGAAAGCTTCATACATTCATTTGCACAACTGCAATGCCTTTTACATTAGTACAGAGACATTGAATTTTTGAGTTGATATTGCTAAATTAATTATAAAGTTTTTTATATATATTTAGAACTGGTATAGGTAAAATAGTACATTATTTAATTACATTTGGCATCATGAGGATTATAGTAACATATACTCGTAGATTTGCTACTTGATCTGCAGATAGGTGTACTAATATTATTTTCTTTGGAGGCTGGAAAGTAATTTATGGAAATTTTTCAGGAAAGGGGTGTTAGCTAACTCTGTTTGTTCGTTAAGGATATAGTCTGTGGTGCTGTTTTTGTCTGAGTGTATTTCTAATTCTTCTAATATATTCATAGTGGCTCCTTTGTCTGCTAGATGCAAAATTTTTAAGTTGTCCTCAATGTTTCCCACTGAATGGTTTTCTTCAGCAATATGGGCTGCAAATGCTGATTTGTTCAAGTTACCAAGCCTTAGAGCGTCAATATGTTCTTTGTATGTAATTTCAAAACTTCTGCCTAGAGCTGATACCTACCGGCGGTCACGTGACCTCCCACTGCTGACACTTCAATACAGTAGAGTGACATGTGTGAGTCAGTCGGTTGTATGAAATGGCTGAATTAAGATGCGTTGACGTAGAGACGTGCAAGAATGGCAGAGAGGAGCTATCGGCCGAAATGTGGCCATTACAATACCGTGAATGATGATGCCCGATTTGTTGGTGTTTCAGTGTTGACTGTCCAACGGGTCTACAGGAAATGGTGTACCACTTACTAACATGCATTCGGGTAAACTGAATTCAGATGTTCTAAAAGATGTTTAAAATTTCGCTGTGATGAGGCCAAGCAAAAAAAGTAGCAAGCGATCTTATCAATAGGGTAGATGTTTTTTCCATATATTCTGCTTGGAATCCTGTTCTCTGCTTTGTCGACAACAGAAGGAAGGAGTGAATGTTGCTTCCTTACTGCTGGTAATTAATATGTACCATAGCTTCTGACGACGGTCACCTTTGGTTGCGTGGTGCATTAGCTGTTTACTAAGAGTCTCTCTCTCTCTCTCTCTCTCTCTCTCTCTGTGTGTGTGTGTGTGTGTGTGTGTGTGTGTGTGTGTGTGTGTGTGTGAGTGAGAGAGAGAGAGAGAGAGAGAGAGAGACATAGTTGTCTTTTTGTATGCGACATATTATAGCTCTTGGCCGACTCTGCCCCGCCTATTGAGGGTTTGAATTTCATTGTACAGCCATCTCTCGTTGCATTTGTGCCTTGAATGTGACAAATCATTCACCTGTCGAGGTATCGCCGGTTGTCGAAGACAACCCGCCTGCATTAACGTCAATAGCGTTAATTGTCTTAACTTTTCATACTTCAGAAGAAACGCAAGTTTCAGATAGAAAGTTAATCAACAAGGTAACATTAAAGAAAAATTTTTTAGTGAATAGGGAAACATTTCATATTGAAGTCATTGGCAGCTTGTAACTACACATACGGAATTATTTCGTAACCGGTTGGTGTGGAGCGCATGTTTATTATAGTCGTATACTTTCATCCATTACATTTTTGACTATCATATGTATACGATTATTCCGTAGGATTCAGTAGGATTCACAGCCACTACAAAATATTTCGATATTGCCTATCATTGGATGAATCAGTCTTTTATGTCTATAATGATACAATTAAATAAAGACAGTAACACATCTCTAAACGCAATCACTTTTAGAACATGGAGACACAGTATAGCTGTAAATTTCAGTCCATAGAGGAGTTTGATATATTTGAAACTAGGTCCAAGTTTTCTGGATATGTAAAAGTAACGCCATCTGTTTGAAGCGTAAAGAACTGTTTTGCTTTATCAAGAAACTCGTACATACTGATGTTATTACTTTATTGATTAATTCTCTGAAAAGTTTAATAACGTAGAAGCCATCAAATATGTAGTGAAAGCAAATGCAGTACATGTAAAAAATAAACGTAGCTGTACAAGAGCAGCACTCCGAGGAAGAGATTTTATTTTTGTAGTAGGTTTTCGTACAGTAACAGTCTGAGGCAGTTGGTTGTTGTGTGATGTGGTCAGAATGCAGCAGCAGCATGTGTTTCTGAGGATAATGGGATTCGTAAGAGAGATATTTACCTGGAACATGGCAACATATATTAACATTAGAAGATGAGGAAAGAAATCATTGTTGTGACATACCATGAAACGAACGGTGGAGGATATGAAGGTTATCCGCCACTAAAACATGACTACGACGACAGAAATCTGAAATAAATAGATGAACGCAGATCAGAAGTACAGTCAGCAGACCGTAATGTAGTAATTTCGTTGAATAAAATATGGAAATTTTACGTCAGCAGATAGGTAAATTAAATCGAAATATGAATATTATTTACGAAAGGGTGCACGTCTTAGAGAAAAAGGTTGATTGCGAAATGAAAGCTATAGATGAACGACTGAAAACAGAGAACATCTAAGTTAGTGCAGTGCACTCAATAAACAACATCTGGAAATTGATTTAGCTGACATTGAATAATAGTAACGAAATGATGCAGAGTTTAGAAACGCGAGTTGATGAAAAAATGAACAGTAAGGTATCTGAAGTTAAAACAGATGTTGATGGAAGAAATAAATCATTGGAGGCTTCCACTGACAAGCAAGGTACAGGTGGTAGAAAAGTTACAGGGTGACAATTATTGAACTATATGAAAAAATAGGTAAATTAGTTACAAACTACCGCTTGCACACACTTTATTCAACATGTTAAGTGACTACAGATATTCGGATTTAGGTTATGACATGTTCGACATGCCTGCCATCATTGGCGATGATGTGGCGCAGACGAATATAGAAATTCTGCATGACTCATTGAAATGTCGGAACATAGATGCTGTCGATGACTTCCTGAATGACTTTTTTCAGCTCAGCAATCGTTTTGGGGTTATTTCTGTACACCTGGTCTTTAGTATAGCCGCAAAAACAGGAGTCGCATGTGTTCAGATCCGGAGAATATGGCGACCAATTGAGGCCCATGTCATTAGCCTCTGGGTACCCCAAAGCTAGAATGCGGTCTTCAAAGTGCTCCTCCAGGTCATCACTCTCCTGCTTCGATGGGGGTCGAGCTCCGTCTTGCATGAACCTCATCTTGTCGAAATCAGTGTCACTTTGGATAATGGGGATGAAATCATCTACCAGAACGTTCACGTACCGTTCGGTGGTCCCCGTGCCATCAACGAATATCGCACCGATTATTCCGTGACTGGACACTGGACACCACACAGTCACCCGTTGAGGGTGAAGAGACTTCTCGATCGCGAAATGCGGATCCTTAGTCCTTCAAATGCGCCAGTTTTTCTTACTGACGAACACATTCAAATGAAAATGGGCTTCATCGCTAAACAAAACCATAACGCGCGTACTAATTCCCATCGTGCCCCACGCCCAACTGTGCAGTTTGAACGTCGAAGCGCAAACCGTTCAGAAGTTATGACGACTTTATTTCGTATATTTCAATAATTGTCACTGTGTAAAAACTAATATTTCAAAAATTTCAGAGAAATTCAAGTGAACAATATTTTTCCGGTTAGAAGGGCATGCTGTGGGAACATAGGGATCAATAATGAAAAATTTGACCCCAAGGGCAGCCTGCACTGGGTGATTTTCGTAGATTCATGTACGAGGACGATTCCACTAGTATATCACGATACTGACAAAATTAAAATTGCGGAACAAAGGCTCGAAAGAGACACTGAAGTTGGACAATCAAAGCTGTTGTAGGATATAACGCTTGGGAACAAATTTTGGAGAAATTTTTGTACAAAAATTGGTGAAGAAGTAAGCAAATGGAACTATGACTATGTATAGAAAGTTTTCAAAGGTGTGGGAAGGTATGTTAGTGTGGGAGATTGTAATTTATAAACCCTTTTCAGAAAAGCTGGTGAAGCAGATAGCTGGAACCGAGGTGGTGATAGAAATATTCATGATAATCCTGGGCAGCACAGTCAGGGAAACCAAAACCAAGATTATTACGTACGCACAACAGGAGCAGATAGAGCGAGGAGAGGAGGACGAGGTTCAAGGCCCTGGAAGGGCACTAATAGACAATTTCATGAAAGGGATAATCAGGAAAGCACTGGCTCGCAGCCGTGGAGGGCCTATCTGGCGTGGACTGTAAGCACAGATCCAGGGATTAGAGGTGCAGGCAATCAACTGGTTGTAGTAAAATCATTCAAATAAGTAAAAGTTAAGGAAGAAATAATGGTAATAAAGACAGGTATTTTCTGTTCTTGTAAAATAACAATGGAACTGAGTGGAATAAGCAACAAGTGAGCTGTAGTTTAAAGGAGGTTCAGTCACTAATGAAGGAAGATGAAGACAGTGGTACAGTCAGATTCTGTGATGCGGACGGATTCTGCCAAAGTAATGAGGGAACTGGGATGCAGGAAGTTAGCAACGAGGAGATTAGGGTGGTCAACAGAAGAGAAAAAGTGAAGAGAAGGGTAAAATGACTTGCAGTTTGGGTGATATGAATAGTGACTGTAAATAAATGTTTGTAGTACCAGTGCAAAAAATTTCATCTTATAAAGGGTTGTACAATGGGCACGAGGAAGAAATGAATAAGTTAAGAGATGTTATTAAGGAATATTCGAAACAAAAGGGAGAATCCATAAAAAGGATATTTGAAAGATATGTAATGGACAAAGTGCAGGAAGTGAGGAGGATAAAGTATAATATAGAAGTGATGAGAGAGAACTGAGTGTAAATGGGGAAGAATCAGAAGACTATACGGAAGTTGAGAGTAGGGAAGATAGTCAACTAGGAGGTTATGTTGGTACTGGTGAAGAAATAGAAGGAGAAAGAGCAGTCACTACAGAGGTAGTTCAAGTGAAAAATGACGAGCCGAAAAGTGAGATCAATCTTTTCTGGATTAGGAAGGGAGAAGGTCAGTGGGCAAAAAAGAATGCCAGTCTGTAAAATCTGTGACACTGGAGGTAGTGAGAGCGTAAAATCTGTGAGACTGGAGGTAGTAAGAGATGAACCAACGCTAGGGGAAGACGAATATTGTTTACAGAAGAGTGTATATGTGAATGGGGCAATGAACAGTTTAATCAAATCTGATTGGGCATCGGAGGCTGTTGAACAGGATTTGCTGAGAGAGGAGAACTACAATGGTCAATTTTTATGGTTTAAAGGAAAATGTTTAGCTGAAAATGGGGGGGGGGGTGAAATCAGGGGTGTATTTAAAGAAAAACAATAAGATTGTACAGATTTCTGGAGCTGGTGTGGCTGGTGCCACAGGTAAGTTAAGTAAAGCGATGAAGAAACAATTTTATTTGTTGTTCGAGACTGAGGGATGTGAAGTAGAGCATGACTTCTTAATTATACACGATTTGCTTTTAAATATAATCTTTGGAATGGAATTTATGAGAAGGTATAATGTCAAATTTCATTGTGAAGAGCGGAGGATTACGGTTTAGCACGAGTCTGTTGAAATGTCAGTCTGGTTCAGTGAACAAGTAATGGAGAAGAGTTAAAAGGTAGGGTGCATGCGGATGATTGTGATGCCAATGGTTATCTGAATATGTATTACAAAATTGTAAAGATTGTGCTGAATCAGTCAGTAACAAAAAAAGGTTATCCAAGATGGAGAAAGGTGAAATCCAAGGCATTAGTGAAAATCAGAGGCAAGAGTTATATAATACTTTGTAAACTGGTTGTATTCCACCTAAACCAGCTCCATACCCAGTTGAAAAGGAAGACAGGGAGGAATACCACCTTACTAAAAAAACTTGGTTCACTTGAACTGGGTGATAGTATCTTGTAAGGGTTCCTTGCCAGGATAATGACGAAGATCGCAATGACAGTGAAATCGGAGATGCACATCATCATAACGGTGGAACTGGGTGAAGAGGCAAGCTCTATAAAGCAGATAAACCATGTGCGATGCGGCTGAACATTATCCAACCAGCATTAACCGTACCTTTATTACGAGCAGAATGATTCGTTTATGTAATATTAATATTGCTGCAGGTGGTCAATCCATCCGCCCAGTGACGATAACCAAGCTATCGGATTATGGGGAGCTTGGGCTCGTACAATAAAGAAAATCAGAGTTCTCTGCTAAATTTCCACGAAAATTTCACACATATATTGCCACTTTAAAAATCCAAATACTTATTCAAATTGGCAAATTACAAAATCAACAGACAGAAAATTCAAATCCTTGCATTTCAAGAGAGTAGAATCACTGATTCGAAAACAACAGACTACAACAATACCATACCTTTAAACGCAAAACAGACAAAAAATAAGTAACAGAGCTGCATTATTTGGCATAGCTGTTATTGTGAATTTAAACGAAATTCAAACGAATACAAAATCTACGAGATTGGCGATATTTTATACAAGATCGAAATTTAGCGCGGACTGCAAAGTGATTTGCTTGTAACAGTTTCCATAACGAAACTTTGTCTCGAAACCTGACAGGAAATACAAAGAGATTTAGGTCATATGTAAAGTATGCTAGCGGAAAGATACAATCAATGCCTTCTCTGCGCAGTAGTAATGGAAATACTATTGACGACAGTGCTACCAAAGCAGAATTGCATTACACAACCTTCCGAAATTCTTCACCAAAGAAGACGATATAAATATTCCAGAATTCGAATCAAGAACAGCTCCCACCATGAGTAACTTACAAGTAGATATCCTCGGAGTAACGAAGTAACTTAAATCACTCAATAAAAGAAAGTCTTCCGGTCCAGACTGTGTATCATTTAAGTTCCTTTGAGAGTATGCTGATGTAATGGCCTCATATTTAAAAATCATATGTGACCGTTTGCTCGATGAAAGTTCCCCACCCGAAGACTGGAAAGTTATACTAGTCGTATCAATTTCAACATAGGTAGTAAGAGTAATCCACTAAATTACAGGGACATATCATTAACATCGACATGCAGTGGGATTTTGTAACATATGTTATGTTCGAAGTTTATGAATTATCTCTCAGAGAGCGATCTGTTGACAGACAGTCAACATGGATTTAGAAAACATCGTTCTTGCGAAACAAAACCTGCTCTTTTTAGACGAAGTGTTGAATGCAATTGACAAGGAATTTCAAATTGATTCCGTATTTCTAGATTTACAGAAGGCTTTAGACGTTGTACCACACGAGCGTCTTGTAGTGAAATTGCGTGCTTATGGAATGTCGTCTCAGTTATGTGACTGGTTTCGTGATTACCAGTCAGAGAGGTCACAGCTGGTAGTAACTGAGAGAAAGTCATCGAGTAAAACAGGACGGATTTCTGGCATCCCCCTAGGTAATGTTATAGGTCCTCTACCGTTCCTCGTCTGTATATTCGTAAATGATTTAGGAGACAATATGAGCAGGCGTCTTAGGTTGTTTGCACATGATGCTGTCGTTTATCGTCTAGTAAGTTCATCAGAAGATCAAAACATATTGAAAAACGATTTAGGATAGATATCTGTATGGTGTGAAAATTGGAAACTGACCCTAAATAAAGAAACGTGAGATATCATCCACATGAGTGCCAAAAGGAATCCGTTGAATTTCGGTGACACAATAGATCAATCGAAGCTAAATGCCGTAAATTCAACTAAGTACCTAAGAATTATAATTACGAACAACTTAAAAAGGAAAAAAAAACACATACACTATGTTGTGGGGAAGGCAAACCAAAGACTGCGTTTCATTGGCAGAACACTTATAAAATACAACAGATCTACTAAAAAGACTGCCTACATTACGCTTGCCCGTCCTCTTTTGAAGTACTGCTGCGCGGTCCGGTATCCTTACCAGATAGGATTAATGGACTCCATCGACAAAATTCAAAGAAGAGCAGCACGTTTTGTATTACTGCGAAATATGGGAGGGAGTATCATTGACATGATACAGAATTTGGGGTGTACATAAGTAAAAGAACGGCGTTTTTCGTTGCGGTGGAATCTTCTCCCAAAATTTCAATCGCCAACTTTCTCCTCCGAATGCGAAAATATTTTGTTGACGCCGACCTACATAGGAAGAAACGATCCACATAATAAAATAAGGGAAATCAGACCTCGTGTGGAAAAATATAGCTGTTCGTTTTTTCCACGCTCTGTAAAAGATTGGAATTATTGAGAATTATTGTGAAGGTGGTACGATGACCCCTCTTCCAAGCACTTAAGTGTGATTTGCGGAGTATCCATGTAGACGTAGATGTAGATACAGTCTTGACTCTGTTACAGATGTAAATAAAATCGGCAACAGGCTAATGACAATGCGAATTTAGCACATGAACAAAAATGCACAATTATTAATGTTCTCGCACGTCTTAACATCGACAGAGACAGGAAAATTTTGGGAAAAATTTGAAGTTAAAATGTACAGAATTCCGAAGGAGGACGTAAAAATTCTTCTTCGTGATTGCAAAGCAATAGTTGGCAAATGGAGGAAATACAATAAAGAAGTCGTCAGTTATCCTGTACACAAATTCACGATCAAGAATGGTGTCAGGCTCATAGAACTGTGCCAACAAAACAATCTAAAAATTATGTCGACATCACTTTGAAAGAAGGCTTAAAAACAGAAAAATGCCGTGATCCCCAATTCTTCAGCTATATGAATTTCAAATAGACCACACTGCGACCTCTTATGATTTCCAAAAAGAAATACACGACGTTCACGTCCACACACGGATAAATATTTATTTCTACCACTATCTTGCCAGAGTCAAAATTAAATTCACACCAAAAAGGAAATACTGAAAGAAAACATCACTAATTCCCAAATTTCATTTGCAAAATCGAAGGACCAAAACTTACAGAAATATAGAAAAAACAACCTACAAACAACTGGAGTCATTTCCAAACGAAAACTATACAAAAAGCAAGAGAAGAAATCCTATTACAGAAAAGATCCAAACACCGATGGTGGAATTCAAGTTGTGTCAACGTAGTAGAAGAGAGAGAACGAGTCTATATAAATTAGAATTGTGACTGATCAGAAACCACACAACATAAATTTTTCTAAGTCAAGAAACAAGAAGCTAAAATACATAGGCAAACTAAAAGAAACTATTTAATTAACAGCTGAACTTAACTGAAGAAGATATTAGGAACCACAAACACACAACTTTTACAAAACGTTTGTAAATCAAATTACAGGATACACTACACGAAACCACTGTTTCAGGAAACAAAATGGAAACTTGATACTAACTAACAAAGAACATTGTCAAGGTTAGCCAAACATTTCCCACAATTTCTAAATTGCTCACAACTAAGTACGAGTTTCCCCAGATTACAACCAGAACACATAAATGAAACTTCATTACTGCCGTCTCAAGAAGAAATTTATATTCCCATTAAAAGGCTGAAAAATAATAAGTCATCGGGAGAAGATGGGATTGCAGCTGGGCTACTGAAGAACCGTGGTCCAAATTCCTTAAGAGAGGTCACTTAAATCATGCAAGGAATGGCAGACAGAAAATATTCCAGATGACTGGAAATGCGCAATAATCCGTCGATTGCACAAAAAGGGATGGAGGTCAGATGTAAACAATTACATAGGCATTTCAATTTTAACCGTCATTTAGAAAATTTTATCTGCATCTCTCCTAAAGAGGGCACACAAACAACTAGAACATACAATTTCAGATTACCAAGCAGTCTTTCTCCCTAAGACCATGTCCAAAACAGATCTTTAATCTTAAGGTATTTTAAAAATTAAAGCAATCGGGTCGAAACCAACGGTCTGCACATTTGTTGATTTTTAAAAAGTTAACAACTCCATAAATAGACACACCCTATGCAGTATTCTAGAAGAACATGGACTAGACGTCAACTCCCGAAAACAGATCGAACAAACACTGATAGAAACGAAATCAAAAATTAAATTCATAGATGAAATTTCGAAACCATTCTTTGTTAAAACAGGCGTCAAACAGGCCGATCAGATCTAGACACTATTATTGAAGCTAGTTTTAGATAAATTAATTGAAGAAAGGAAAACTGAACTACGAAAACAAACTTTTAGAAGTCATTCGAACTTGGAAAAGATCAAGCAAAATTAGCGCTTGCAGATGACTAAACCGTTCTAATCGACAGTGAAGATACAGCAGTAAAACAAATTGAGACCATCACAGAATGTGCCCGAGAACGTAGGACTGGAAATCTCCTTTGGGAAGACTGAATTACTCTCCGAAACTTAAAACAAATTATCCTGAAATCAACAAATACTTTAATAATGGACGATGCTATTATGACCTTATCATTTTAGGACATGGTGTAAAAAAGATCTGAGGATGGTCATTACGGACTGAAAACGGTCATCGTCTAAAGAATTCATATTGTGATCAAAGACTGTAATAATAAAAAACATTTGACAGTATTGGATCACTGTTTGTATACATGACTATGTCGCAGTTGGTCAAACACTTTAAGTATCTTGGTGAAATTATTGAACCAACAGGACTTGAAAAAAATGCACAAAAAGAACAGACTGCAGAAAAACAAAAAAACTGTCCCTACTTGTTCAATATTTATATAACAAACAATGCCTGTCCAAAGGCACTAATATCAGGCGCTGCAACACAGTAATCAAACCGACAGACAGATTTGCAAGTGAAACATTCTCATTGAATTAAAAACTAGATTTACAAGAAAATAACAAAGTAGAGAGAAAGATTATTAGAAAAATTCTCGGACCACGATACACACAAGATGCATACAGACTGCAAACCATCGACACAACTGAGAAAGCATCAAACATCCACACTGTCATCAGAAAGAGACGAATGAAGTTCTATGGACACCTCAACAGATGACTTGCAAACAGGCTAGCTAAACGTCTACTGGAGTATGAGAGTTGGCTTAAACCTCAATGCCCTGGGTAACTGAAGTTAAGAAGAATTTGACAAAGGTAACAACTGAAATAATAAACACGTCAGACAGGGACACATTCAGAAACAAAATTGACAAGTGGAAGTTTACTCCAGAGAATGAACCAAAAGCATACCGACCAAAGTGGATTGAAGAAAGAAAAAAGGCCTTTGGGGAGAAATGGACGAAATATTGGGGAAATAAGAAGACCCTTAAGAAAGACTGAAAATCTCCTGCTTATCGTTCTCCAATAGGAACATTCTCTGCTAATAGTAATAATACACTGGCTAACAATGAATAGATATTTTCTGATGAACAAGGAAGCGTGAAATATTTCGAATGATATCTGAAGATAGACTCATATACTCCATTTTTTGCAAACTATTATCTAAAATCTTCGACTACAAGAGAGGCTGTGGCAGAAAAGTTGGAAAGTGGGTTGCTATAGATAGGAACAATAGTGAATTTATGAATCCTTTAGTGAGTGTGAATGAAGAAGATGGAGGAGTCCGAGTTCTATATGTTAGAAAGGTGAACACTATAGTGCAGAGAGAATGTGATAAACCAGGGGTTTAATGGTATTAAATTTATGACAAGCCTCGATCTAACAGAAAAAAGTTACCAACCCTGTGTTCACCCTTTTGGGTCAAACACTTCCATTTAACTTTTCATTGGAGCACTGGATTTAATCTTGGGAATTATATGAATTCAAAAATTAGTGTGTATATGATTTAGTACCAACTAAATATTGGGGGAGTTGTAAAATTTTGTAGCAAGTATTTCAGGCATTGAAAAAGATGGGATGACCTTGAAACTGAAGCATCAGAATTTTGTAGAAAAGAGTTAAAATTTCTATGATATTTTGTGAGAACTGAAGGAAATGAAAAGGATCCTGATAAGATAAAGACTAGGAATTTTCAGTTCCAAAGAGTAAAAAACAGTTAAAGCTATTCTCACACTATATGGTGTTTTTATGCAGTTCACCTCGGACCAATTATTTAATAATCCTTATGTTTGGACACCAGAAGACCAATAGAGTTTGAAAAGTTGAAAGCTGGTTTGAATGAGGATAAGATTCTGTCACTCTGATTAGAGCCAACCATTTAGTATGAGCATAGACAACAGTGAGAATGGCGCTGGCTATCAAATTTTCCAGCTATAGAAACTGACAAAGGCAAATAATGCAGAACCGTAGTATTTGCCAGTAGATTTCTTACTAAATGTGAGAGAAATTATTATGTATCAGAAAGGAGGCACTTACTGTTGTCTGAGGTCTTAAAAATTTTATAATTTTTCTTGGTTTCAGAGACCATGCGACTTTGACTTTTATTTACAAATGTAGACTGTTGGTCAGGGTTTGAAACATTAGATAGGTTATTTACAGCAATTGAATTTTGAAATTAGGTTGGTATAAGGACAACAAAATATAGTACCATATCCTTTGGCTAACCTACCTGTAGGAATAAAGGGAAAAGTTAGGGATGCAATTATGGAGGAAAACCTGAAGATGTTTTATAAGAAATGTGTGTTTGGACAGAAAGAAAAAGCGAATTTCTTCAGAACTTGTGTAGGGAATGAAATGGTGATGAATGTTTGAAATTGATGAAAAGAGAATTGAGGACACCAAGAAACAATAAATTACCTAAAAAATACTGCATATTTAATGGTACATTGTTTAGGCAAAGGGATGAGGATTCAGAGGATTATAAGTCGTGTTGGCCAGAAAAACATGTACAGTAAGTAATTGCTGCATATATTTAAAATAGAGGCATTGTGGGGCTAAGACATGTATGGGAAAATTCATGGAGATAGTTATTTTCAATAATATGTATAGAAATATGCAGGAGTGCGTAAAGATATGTGACAATTGTCGAAAATTAAAAGTTTCAAATTTGAAAAATAAAGGCCCAGTGTTATCAATTTTACCTAATGAATTCTGATTTGTTTGTCCTGTTACTGGAAACCTCAGGAGGACTTGTTCATATTTTGGTTGCAGTATATAATTTTTTCGAAATGTAGTAAACTGTATCTTTTAAGAAAAGCTGCTGACAAAACAAGAGATAAAATAGTTAAAGATTATTTTGTGGAGCCAGGGAAACCTAAACAATCTTGTTACAAAATGGATCTCAAATTATGTCTGAAGTTTAAAGAATGCAGTGATGGTGCTGGGAATTGACCTAAAGTACATAGCAGCTGATCACCCAGCCAGTAATCCAGCAGCATGTTATATGGGAGAATTGTTGAGATACTGTAGAACATTTTTTAACCAGCATCATAGTTTTCTGGGGAATTTATGTTAAAGGTTTTGAAAGGATAATGAATTAATTAAACCACAAGAGTATGGGGTTCAATTTGGAGGAAATCATGACAAGGTTAAGAACAAATAATTTCATTAAAGAAGTCATTAAGTTTCCACCTAAACAGAATATAAGCACTGAGGAAAAGAGAAAACTTGTAAATTAACATGTGGAAAAGCAGATTATGGCTAGAAAAAAGAAATATAAGATCAAAGTCAAATATGCTATTTAGATGGAAGATTTATTATGGGTTAAGACCAATGAGAAATATAAACAAATATCTTGCAAAATTTCTAAATTCTTTCTTATATGTCATGGACAATTTGAGGTAGTAGATGTACCACATACAAATGCCTACAACCTCGTTTTTCCTAAATCGAAGGAGACGTTTGGTGTTAAAGAAGTATTGTGGATGTGAAATTGTACAAACAGAGGATTGATTAAGGCAAAAGACATCAGGGGGATTCACACTCTTTATGAATCATGTGCTTGGTGAGAAAAGGGCTGTGAGCCATTCAGTACAATTTTATTTATCTTGTGCTGAATTTTTCTTCTTCCATCTTATCAGTCTGTGAAACTTACCCTTCACTGTCATTGCTGTCTCTATTATAAATAGGTTTGATGATGAGGTGATGCTGATTAATGAAGCTGATGGTATATTTTCAATGTGTTACCAATATGTAAAGGATGTCTTTCATGTATGTATGTTCTTTCAGTGAAATGCAAATTTGCCTGTACAAAGTAGCATTAATTTTAAATTTGTTCTTACTTATAGCTTAAGAAGATAAATATTGTTTTATGCTTTTACATGTTAGTATGTATTTTGATTGTGAGTGGAAATGTTTACTTACTTGTAAAGGAAATGTAAATGAAAACAATACAAGAAGTAAACAAGAGGTTAAGAGTATAGGGGAAAATTAATATATAAAATACACAGATTGGTTGTGTGTGGTATTTGAATGTCTATATCACTGAATTATAGATACTGAATGTAAAAACGAAGCTAGAAATGAAAAATTTAGGACGACTCTTATAAGAAGTGGTATCACTTGCTGTGTAGTAAATCTCTAAGTAAATGCATATTGTATAGGTTTTGATAAAACTGTGTTGAGATTACTATGCTGTACATTCTGAGTATGATTATGCCATGGAAAACTAATTCTTATAATTACTGGCTGTTTGACAAGAGATTAAATTTTTAAATGTACTGTACATAATAATAAGAAGTCTGAATGTTAGTAAGAGTGATAAGCAGTATTAATTGTATCATGTGTAATACTGTAAACCTGTAGACTGATTATGAGATTAATGAAAAGGATCCTGATACCACCAGTGCTTATTCAAAGTAAAATGTCGAAAAATAAGTGCCAAAACAAAATATATTAACAAAAGAGTTATAGGTAATTGTAATTGTACATTCTATGCAAGCAAGAACTGATATCAGTTTGCTTCAGATGAAATAACATATTAATTAAAATGGCAAATGTACAGAGAACATTTTACCATAAAGGAAGAAGTGTGACATGAGACTGGAAATGAAGGGCTCAGAGAATCCATTGGCATGCAAGCTTGTGCTGCATGTTGACTGATAAACTAATTACCAAAAACGAAATTAAGTGGTAATGTGGAGGATAATTTCACTGACAGGAAGAGTTGTTTCAAAATGTGACATAGAGAAATAGACCAAGGTTCTTAGAGCGAGTACTAACAGGCAAAACTAACTAATAAACATTTTCTGTTTTTTATGAACTTCAAAATATAATTTTGTTTTTCTGTCTCAAGAACAGTGTTAATTGTGAGGGACATATAAAAAGAATATCATTCCTTACAGTATATAGACATTAATACAAAACATTGCTTTTGGCTAATATTCTTCTAAATGTACTTTTTACAAATAAGATCTGAAAAGAATATTAATATTTTATAATTAAATGACTCATTTGCTTCTAATACATAATTACATTGACATAAAAATTTTCATATATGGTTGTATTAAGAGATTTTGACAAGATTAATGTAAGAACTGTTATATATGAAGTAACTTTCAGTGTTCAAATAATCTGAGGTAAAAGTAACTAACAATTTAATTGTTTCAAATGATAAAGGTAATTATTTGTAAGACTACACAATGACGTTTCTTAGCAACAAATAGATTTCCAGTACTGAAAAATTTGCTAATATTTACACTAAGAAATCTTGATCAAATATGCAGTGGTACAGTTTCCAGTTGACATGAGAGTTAATTACTTTACTATGTTGATGATAAATGTATTATATGTTCAATATTTTTCTGTAACTGTTTCATTACATAGTAACTAAATTATAGTTTGCCTTACAACACAAACAGGTACATATTTCTCGGTTGTTCTGTAACAGCGTTATAGCACTTATGCACTGTCTGAGGCAGTTTAGTCACTGTTTTTCACTGCTATGCTGAACTAGAGGGACATGTGTAATGACAAAATAAAATAAAAACAATAATGCACATTTAAATCAGCTCAGTTTTGCAAGATGTAGGCATAGCATAAACATTATTTTTATGCATGCAAATTTCAGTTCATAGCGAAGTTTGAGATATTTGAAATTAGTCGCCAGTATTTTGTGGATATTATAAGTAATGCCGCCTGTTAGAAGCGTAGAGAACTATTTGCACAAACGATGTCATTTTTCCGTATGAAGAAACTCCGAAGTACCGCAGCCATTATTTTCAAAAGTTTGATATCGTAGAAACCTTTGAAAAGAAAGTGAAAGCAGATGCAGCAAACGCGCACACACACACAGACACACACACGCTGTACAGGAGCTGCACTCGCTAGGCAGAGACTTTATTTTTGTAGTAGCATTGAGTACAGTACAGAGACAGTGAGTACCAACTGGTTGATGTGAGATGTGCTCAGGAGCCCATCAACAGGATGTTTTCTGGTGAAAAAGGAATGCGCAACGGAAATTTACCTGAACATGTAAACATACGATAATATTAGAAGTAGAGGAAAGAAACTGAGGAATCATTGATGTGACATTGTCAAGAGATGAATGGCGAAGAACAGGAAGGTTATCTGCCACTAAAACCCGACCACAATGACAGAAGTCCAATTAAGTGACCATTTTCCTCGTTAAGTTCAGTTTCTCAAGAAATAACAATCTTTTTATTATCAATATAGGCACACCGTTCATTAAAACCAGTAAAACGGATTTATGCATTATCTGACTATTTTTATAACACGCATTCGTAAACACTTGGCACTGCTTCAGATATTATGTACCATTTTGCCATTGCAGTAAACTGGTGACATCAAACACTGCACAGTATGGCTTGCACAGATAATCATCCTGCCTAATTCAGTATTAGTAGTTTAGCTGCATGTGCAGCAGTGTGAGCAATTATTGTGTGTACTATGACTACAAGCTACTGTGTAGTTCAGTGCGACATAAGCATCATAGTTTGGAATTTTTAGCCAACACTCCAGTGCTGTCGAAGTTTTACTTGTTGTTGATTTTAGTACATGCGCAAGAAACCATATTTTTCCGCGTACTTGAAATTTAGTTATAGCACGGCGTCTGGTAGTGTGATGCCCAAGTCACATTTTTGCGTAGATCGATACTACTAAATTATATAATCTCGACTGTCGCGTTATAAGCCACACCTTATCCAGTGACACCACGTGTAGTACAATGTAATCACTCAGATCAATAGCACTTAACGGCAAACTCACAGTTAGGACTGTGATTCCTTAAGTTCATAGGTTACACGATAAATAAAAGAAAAACTTAAATTGAAACGATCACGCAGATAATGTTGTGTGGAAGGCAGAATACGCAGAAGATGCAATGAGCCTGCTAAAGAGACTGACTACACCACGTTTGTCAATCCTCTTCTGGACTTTTTTTGTTGAGTCATTTGTCTTCTGACCTGTTTGATGCGGCCCGCCAGGAATTCCTCCCCTCTGCCAACATATTCATCACAGAGAGCAGCACTTGCAACCTACGTCCTCAATTATTTGCTGAAAGTATCCCAGTCCCTTCGACGCGCAAATCGCCGAAATGGCGCCAAATCGAAAGACTTGCACCCGGCGAACGGTCTAATCGACGGGAGGCCCTAGTCACAAGACATCCCAGTCCCTGTCTTCGTCTATAGTTTTTGACCTCTACAGCTGTCTCTAGAATCATGGAAGTCATTCCCTGATGTATTAACAGATGTTCTATCCTGTCCTTTCTCGTTGTCAATGTTTTCCACATATTCCTTCCCTCTCTGATTCTGCGCAGGACCTGCTCATTCCTTACATTATCAGTCCACCTAATTTTCAACATTCGCCTGTAGCACCACATCTCAAATGCTTCGGTTCTCATCTGTTCCGATTTTCCCACAGTCCATGTTTCCCTACAATGCAATGTTGTGCTCCAGAAATTTATTCCTCAAATTAAGGCCTATGTTTGATACTAGTAGACTCCTATTGGCTGGGAATGCCCTTTTTACCAGTGTTCGTCTGCTTTTGATGTCCTCCTTGTTCCGTCCGTCTTTAGTTATTTTGCTGCCTAGGTAGCAGAATTCCTTAACTTCATCTACTTTGTGACCATAATCCTGATGTTAAGTTTCTCGCTGTCCTCATTTCTGGTACTTATCATTACTTACGTCTTTCTTCGGTTTGCTCTCAATCCGTATTCCGTCCTCACTGAATTGTTCGTTCCATCAGCATATCATGTAAGTCTCCTCGACTACTGATGTGCATCATGGAATCCTTACCAGATAGAGTCGCCGAAGAACATGGAGAAAGATCAACAGAGGGAAGCTCGTTTAGAGTTATCGGAAATAGGGGAGAGACTGTCACGGGTAAGGGTGACAATCGTTGAAACATAGGCGATTTTCGTTGCGGTGGGATATTTTCTCGAAATTTCAATCACCAACTTCTCCTCCGAATGCAAAAATATCGTTGAAATATGGAGAAATGATAGCCTTAATAAAATAAGAGAAATCAGTGTTCGTGCGGAAAGATTTCAGTGTTCGTTTCTCCCGCACGCTGTTCGAGAGTAGAAGGGCAGAGAAATACTCTGAAGATGGCTCTCTCATAGGCACTTAAGCGTGAAATGCAGGGTAGTAGACATAGATGTAGGAAATGTGGCACGAAAAGTAAGATATACTACAGCATTTGGACGCCATAAGGAGCAGCTTGGTTACTTAAGAACTGCCGTCGTCATAGACACGCACAACAGGAATCAGTTGCAGGCATGTCGTCGGTGGCACCTCGTCTAACCGAGTGTGTGTGTGTGTGTGTGTGTGTGTGTGTGTGCAGCAGGCAGCGGCAGCGGCCGTGTGGCGGTGTCACGCAGTCTGACAAAGCGGAACAAGTGCGGACGGCTGCGGTGCTGGTGACAACTTCATTACGCGGGCAATTGTGGCTGCGCGCGTCACGGCCGAGGCATCAGCAGCGCCGCCATTGTCCCGGCGCCGACGCCTCTTTCCCAGGAGGAGCGTGGGTGGAGGCGGGGGCGGACTGTCGCCGCCTGACAGCCGCCGCCTCCCTGATTAAGTCCGCCCCCTGGTGCAGGCTGCACGCCGCCTTCTGCCTCCAGAATGTAAATACGGCCAATCTAACAGCCAGTGTATTTCTGCCTTACTGAATGAGTCAAGGTACCTAGTGTTACCTATCTCCTCAGGTCGGACAGTGAGTAACTATGTCCTTAAACCAAGGTTTGCGTATACGATAAAAAGCTGGCAGCACTATCATAGCCTAAGGGACGTGGATCAAATGCCATGCGTGCTGTTATAGCTGATAACAGAAGGTCAGTTGAAGTTGTGCAGTGAGCGGCGAAGGCTTTGTTTGAATCACTTACAGTGTGTATTGAAAAAAAAAAAAAAAAAAAGTGGCTCTGAGCACTATGGGACTTAACATCTGTGGCCATCAGTCCCCTAGAACGTAGAACTACTTAAACCTAACTAACCTAAGGACATCACACACATCCATGGCCGAGGTAGGATTCGAACCTGTGACCGTAGCGGTCACGCGATTCCAGACTGAAGCGCCGAGAACCGCACGGTCACACCTGCCGGCTGTGTACTGTAAGAAAATACGAGATGCTGGTTCAGGTGCCCTAACACTATGTACAGAAAACACGAAAATCGTATGTGGATCAAGACTGTAGTGGTACATGGGAGTGTGTGAAGCATGTGCTGATGCAGCATTGCCATATTAGGAAAGCCTGCAGTCGTGTTATCAATGCGGGCGTGTGATATCATATGTATCAGATGATAAGTAGTATATACTGGCGACAGCTCTGACCAAAATAACGACCTCTTCACATCAGGCCTCATATTACACAGCTGGTTACACACTTCGGCTCCTTGGTGTCCCAACTCCCTCTCTCCCAGGAAACCCCCAGGTGTTAATCAGTGTTACGCAATGGAATCCCCTGCCCCTTCCCTCCGCCCCTTCTGCCACTATCCTCCCCATCCCTCTTGGCCAACATCTATCAAACACCTTTCCCCCCCATTCATCTTTTATAACTGGGCCACTTGGATGGGTGTAGTTCACGCAACAGCTGGGCAGCATAGGGAGAGGTTGTAGGCAGTGTCTACTTGTTAATAAAAAATTACATTGAGTCATATCACTTGAGTTCTGTTTGTTGACGTAAATTTAATATTACATCCTTCAGGGCATCAGCAGAGACCACATCTAAGAAGACATGTAACTACTCACATTTTTCCACAGTTTTATGTATATTTGCATGTCTTTCACATTTTCTCCAAATTTATTTATTTTTCACCCATTTTCGTATTTTTCCGGATTTTCCACTATTTTACAAATTTTTCCACTTTCTGATATTTTATCCAACTACACACATCAAATACGCTGATCCTAATGACACGTCATGATGCTCTCAGGGAATCACAGTGTATGCCTGAATTTATCGTCGCTATTCCAGTACCCCACCCCATCTTTTATAAGTGGGACACTCTGGAGCTGGGCAGTATAGAGGGAAAAAATAAATTACGTTAAGTCACGTCACTCCAGATCTATTTGTTCACAATAATATTACGTGGTAGCAGCAGAGATTACACCTCAATAGATATGTAAGTACTCTCTTTATTCCACAATTACATGCATTTATACAAATTTTTCACATGTTTCACATATTTTCCGGAACTGCATGTACCCTTCACCTATTATCATATTTTGTCGTTTTTTTCCCGAAAGTTATGCATTTTCCACTATGTTACTTATTTTCCACAGTTTTTACACATTGTACCCATTTACGCCAGTTCCACTGACCCCGACGTCACATCAACACCGTATCATGATGTCTCCCGATCTCATGGCGTCATATCATGCCTTGTAGTGACGTCACATCAACACAGCATCACATCATGTCGATGTCATGAAGCTCTCAGCCTACTACTAAGCAGTATGGACTCAGTTTATTCATCATTGTTAAGCAGCCATTCCATTAGTAGTGCTTATGACGTAATAGCGTGTGTGTTAAAAATGAACACATTGGTAGGAATTATGACATCATAGCAAATTCTATAAAAACTATCGATTTCAAAACAAATAGAATGTGTACGAAATAACACGTAGTGATGCGTTAACTCCTTCTAAGCCACTACTATATTACTAGAATGTGATATTCTAATACCTCCAACCAAAGCTATTGTTTTTGGGTCGCACAGCATTACAAAATACGCACCTAGAGTGAGAGTTAAACAGCAATTAAAATTACGCCAGCGAGAATCATGTCGCCTGCAGAGTAGAGCAACTGCGAGTTTCCGACGTTTGTGGTTATAGCTGTAAACACTAATACTTGAAGCAGGATCGCAGATACACTACCCCCCAACACAGCAATTGCCACAAAATTACACTGTAAAAGATGAAATCATCTCGAGACTGTTGGCTAAGACTGCTGCAATATATAAATTCCGGCTAAAGGATCTCCCATCCAGGGTGATGATGGCAAATAGATCCAAATAGATTGGAGGAAATACCAAAGACTGCTACCTATACACATCTAGATTATTAGGAATTCTACCTGGCCCCCCCCCCCCTCCCCGCATTTGCTAGATTATGTCAGTAAGGTATGGAAATTTTTTTCCAGCAGTCGCTGTTCTCAGAGAACACCACGTCAGGAACAAAAGAGCTCCACATGTCTGCACAACACTACGCTAGCCCATCTCCACAGGCATCGTATCTGTAATCGGCTCCGACATGATGAGACTCATGGCTGGTACAAACGGCGTTCCGTCATTCGAGGAGGGAGTCCCCTGCAGCAGCAAGCCATTTATAGCTCAGTGACGACATTGCGGATAAATATTGCTAACAGCTGAAATGCCAAGCAATCCCAAACCCAGTTGTTCTGGACCAATCAGAAACATGCTCCCCTTCCTCCTCCAAAGGCCATACTTTTAAAATTAGCATGGGCGGCCCCATTTTCAGCCAGACGACGCTCCAAGATGGAATGACGACACGATATTATAATCACGATACCCAAACCAAATAAACTCTGCGAATTTAGTAGTGTAGGCGACATTACGATAAGTCTTGTGTATTAACTACAGGAAAATTCAAGTACGGCCGTCGCTGTTAATGCAGTTCTGACTGATTCGTGCCGTTCTAAATACACACGCTTATCAGTTAGCACACTGCGGTATTTGCTATGAAAATTTATCTGTGCATTAATAATAACTGACATAGCATACACAGTATGTGTAGCTTTAATAGTGGAACGGAAAGCCATTGCTACCAGCCTGCCATAACACAATATTTATGCAAGTAAACCCATCAATCTCATTAGTTTGCGGTAGTGATATAACACTCGTAAATACAAGCCTGAAAGAATACTGACTGTGGAGGAGATCTGCCCTTGTCCACAGGCATAATATTATTGTGTGGCGTCACCGTTAGACTCATAAATACATGTGGAAACATTGTGCCACGCACTAATGAGCTTCAGCAATGACCACAGTGCAGCAAAAATAAACTGTTTCTACATGCAACGATTTTCAGAGGTCATGACCTCTCTCTCGTTATACATTAAAAAATATGATCTTCCAATAAACCGATTATGTAACCCACCACCAACGTGATTAAAATTGTGAAGAACAAATGTACAATGACTGCTGTAACACAATTTCTGCACATACCTGATAACAGTACAATCGTCATCATATTTGTGACGAGATGCTGTCCATATCTTCCGCTTCAGGGGCACGACTCCTGCAGAAGCCAGACCTATAACACAACGACGTTCATCCTCTCTCCCTCTACTCTCTTGGGAAGAACCGTCTCATTGAATCCAAGTAACCACAGGAGAAATCATTCTTCACAAAGCTGATAAACCGACCTGAGCGTCCGTCCAGCAAATTCCTTCCCACTCTGCCCATGACTGCTACAACCAGAAAACTGTGTCTGCAATGCAGCCATAATGAAATGATGTATGAACAGTGTCCCACACAGTAGCAGTGGCACCTCCAGTCGCAGGAGGCTGTTGGCAAGACTACCAGGATGCACTTGTCGAAAGGCAAAGCACCTAGAGGATGCTATATGAACATAAACGCAGTAAGTTTACTTTTACTTTTAATCTGTGAATTGCTGGATTTACCGATACAGCCTTACTAACAAAAAAGCATTACTTAGTAGCAAAAACACACCTACTTGTACTCGATACATTAATATCATGAAGTGTAAAGTGTCGGATGTGAAAATTTTACTACGAATCTACCTCTCCCAGTTCCTATATATCGTTAGAGATCAGAAAACATCCTGTATATGAACTATCAGCGATGACGAATCACAGTTCAGTTAATATCGGAGTCACCTTCAGTGCCCGATGCTTCTGAGAGAGGATAAGGCGGTAGAAGGATATTACTAAAGTCTTTTATTGTTCTCTTCTAAGACGGTAATAGCAATTGGTGATACAATTTTTTTGGGATTATTCCGTTAAGATAGGGTGCTCGATAATGATATTCCACACCTATTAAGCCAGTCTGGTAGGGGTATGAGGTTGATGTGCAAATCAGACAATGTGGTTTCGTAAGCACGCGGACCACAGTTCGCAACAGGGAATCTTTTGTGGCAGTGCCACATATTTTAATAACTAAAGACTTTTCCTAAAAATCCAATAACGTAATGATGGACTTTGTAACATAACCTTCAAGCAACGCGTTATTATTACGTGAATTCAAGTCGGACTATGCTCTTTTTACGAAAAACACTAATGAGAAACGACGTTTGTAACCGGTCTATGCTTTGGGTAAGACACGAGAAATTAGGTATCAATAGATGTGCTCCTCTGTAGCACTGTGTTTACGCGTGGCACAAGATTTGTACTTAGTGTGTGTCTTGGGAAGACACACGACATGTTCACGTGATCCTGTTATAAGCCTAGAGTTCGGTTAAGCATTTAATAAACAAAATAAGTCTATGTGTAATAGTTGTTCAGAATCATCTAAGCACTGGGCTGTCAATAAAATAGACTTCTATGGAAGTAACTGTCATATAGTTACAGCCCACATTCGCACATGGTATGGATAGAATCTTTAATTTGGATGTAACACAACACAAAAGTAATAAAAATGTTATGTATGTGATAGTTATAGATTCGAAGGCCAATCGTAGATATTTATGTACAACACAATACTGACATTAGCAATACGTGATGGAATCCTAAAACATCTGTAAAGCATGTTTACCACTCTTGCTTCTATGGGAAGTAATAAGGTGGATGAAATGAGTTCAATGATTCTGTGGAGTAACTTCGAATTTTACCATTACGTCGACTACAAATTGTTGCGAATGTCACAGTTTGTTCGTGAAATCGATTTCCATCTTAAAGCTATAGGAATACAGGGTACAGTTTTATAAATCGTTATAGGTTTGAGTAGAGTATTGAGGTATTACATCCTGCCGTTACCAATATTCCATTAAAACTGCAGTCTTCCACGACATGTAACATTCCAGTTAAAAATATGTCACTTACAAATTCTCTTTTTAGGAGTCGTAGCAGTAAAAGGACATCATACAAACACGGTCTAATCTAATATTATTTCACCAGTAGGTACCTTAGAGAAAAACGTTGCGGCTACATACTACACGAAAACTTTAATAGTTAATGATATAAGTCTGCTTGAAACACAATTCCTCGTTCATGTATCAGAAGGCGTAATTACTTTTTAACTGCTTGACAGTACTACGTAAAAATTTTACCAAAGGTACGTTTATAATTCGTTCATTACTGTACACTTATTGTTATTGAACTGATGTAGATTGTGATGCAGCCCTGGTGATCACTAAATTGTCATTCTATACCCATTTTTGTAAGACTCTGTCCTCCAGAGTTTGCTTGACGATTGCTTTCCAATGTAGGCTTAATTTTGCGAGTTTCTGAGGATGGAAAATTAATTTGCCGAAACTAGTCAAGAAGTTAATTTAAAAAAAAATTGTGCAGCTGACAGCTGATCAGCCACACAAGTCAACAATATTTAATTCTCCAGTGATTCCGAACGATACGCCATGCCAGTCTGCATTAGTATTCGTAATAAAGTATACGACAAATACTGGAATGTGTCTTAACATGGTAACATGACCACCAACAGCAAATTCTTTATACTAATGATGATTATTCACTACAGAATCATAGAAACTATCCTTTAAAGACCATCATGGTAACGTTTCAAGTCACATGAACTTCTAAATGTGACTCAACTTGCACTATATTGTCAGAGAGCATAGTCCAATTTTAGTTCATGTGCTGCTGGCGTGTTGATTGAAGCTACTGGTATCAAGTCCATCATTACGTTATTGGTTTTTGTGAAAAGTTACTAGTAATCAACTTATGTGTTATTGCTACAAAAGATTCGCCAAAGTGTGGTCGGCAAGCTTATAATACCACATTACGGAATTTGCTGATCAGTCACAAAACCACATCAGATTGGGTTTCTAGGTATGAAACATATTTAAATGAATGACCTCATAACAAACCGTACAGCTGAGTAGTATTACCGTCTTAGAAGAGAACGATAAAAAGCTTTAGTAATATCCTTTCTACAGCCTTCATAAGCATGAGACACTGAATGTGACTCCGATATTAGCTGATTTGCGATTATTTATCAATGTTAGTGTCGTAGACAGGATGTTGTTGGAGCTCCAACGATAAGTGGGAACTGAGAGAGTGCTGGACTCATGGCAAAATCTTAACTTCCAAGACTTTTTTCACCCTATGATATTACTATATCGAGTATAAGCAGGGGTGTTTTTGCTACTAAATAATGCTTTTTAGTTAATAAGATTGTGTGGGTAAATCCAGCAACTCACAGACCTGAAATAAAAATCTTTTTTGTGCGTTTATATTCATGTAGCTTCCCCCAGCTCCTTCGCTTTTCGACAGGTGAACGCTGATGGTCTTATCCTCTTGCGGTTGGAGACACCACTGCTAGTGTGTGGGACGCTGTTCATATATGATTTTTTTACGGCTACATTGCAGGCACAGACTTCTCGAGGTAGCGACGACAGGCGGGGGAGAACGAATTTTCTGGCACATAACTGGTCGGACACGTAGGTTGGTGAATCCTCCTCATTTATCAGGTTTCAGAAGGATGATATTTCGGATAGTTACTTGGGGTGAATGAGAGTACTTCCCCCCCAAGACTAACGCTAGAGGTAATGGGCATGTCGTCGTTAATATGGTGATGACTACAGTGTTATCAGGTACGTGTAGCCCTTTGTATTTCAGTAGTCATTGTGCGTGCGTTGTTCGCAATTTGAATCACTTTAGCGGTACATTACTTGGTCTTTGCTTAATTTGTGCCATACTCTAAGATAACACTTTATTATCATACAGTGAGAGACAGGGTGAGACCGTATGTCCTTGTGTATAGAAATAGTTTATTTATGTTGCACTGTGGCCATTGCTGGGGTTCATTTGTTTGTAGCGAATACGTAGTTACTTCATATTATTTATGAAACTTGTAGTGACATCGCGTACTAATATTGCTAGGGTTACTTGTCTTCCTATTCTGCCTGGCATCCATGGCAGATCTCATCCACAGACAATGTTCAAATGGCCCTGAGCAGTATGGGACTTAACATCTGAGGTCATCAGTCCCCTAGAACTTAGAACTACTTAAACCTAACTAACCTAAGGACATCACACACGTCCATGCCCGAGGCAGGATTCGAACCTACGACCGTAGCGGTCGCGCGGTTCCGGACTGAAGCGCCTAGAACTGCTCGGTCACAGTGGACGGCCAGACACTGATCTTGCAATATTATATTTATGAGCCTTATAACATCACTGAATAGA
This sequence comes from Schistocerca serialis cubense, assembly GCF_023864345.2. Lineage (NCBI taxonomy): Eukaryota > Metazoa > Arthropoda > Insecta > Orthoptera > Acrididae > Schistocerca > Schistocerca serialis. Next base: position 188,901,407 of record NC_064643.1, read on the forward strand.
CTCTGTGGTCAACGGGGTAGCGTCTTTGATTAGTAGCTGAAACGTTCTCAATCCTGGGTTCGAAACCCGCTACCTTTCAAATTTTGATTAATAGTAAGCATTGGCGGTTGAAGATTCCTGCCATAAGAAGTCAACGCCCTTGTCAAAGAGGGCATAGGAGCCTACAGAATTTCAGTGCATTCTCTTGTCCCTGGGGTGGGAAACTGCCCCTAAAGGTGGAAGACTCAGCAATGATCAACGGCATGAGGATGCAGAATGCAGTGGAAACCACTGCATTAAAGACACGTAACGTGTATCCACAGGACATGTGACCTGTAATTGAAAAAGTATTATGACGATCTCTCCATTGGTAAAAGGTTCCATAGTGGTCCCCCCATTCGGATCTCTAGGATCTCTAGGAGGGGACTGCCAAGGGAGGTGACCATGGGAAAAAGATTAAATAGCCAACGAAAGTATAAGGTTCTACTAGTCAGGGCGTGGAATGTCAGGAGCTTTGACGTGGTAGGGAAGCTAGAAAATATGAAAAGGGAAATGCAAAGGCTCAATCTAGATGTAGTAGGAGACAGTAAAGTGAAGTGGAAAGAAGAGAATAATTTGTCGTCAGATGAGTATGGGTAATTTCAACAGCAGCAGAAAATGGTATAACGGGAGCAAGATTCGGAATGAATAGGAAATGGTTCAAATGGCTCTGAGCACTATGCGACTTAACTTCTGAGCTCATCAGTCGCCTAGAACTTAGGACTAATTAAACCTAACTAACCTAAGGACATCACACACATGTATGCCCGAGGCAGGATTCGAACCTGTGACCGTAACGGTCGCTCGGTTCCAGACTGTAGCGCCTAGAACCGCACGGCCAGTCTGGCCGGCCGAATGAATAGGAAGGTAGGGTAGAGGGTGCGTTATTGTGAATAGTTTAGAGACAGGGTTGTTCTTATCAGAATCGACAGCAAACCAACACCGACAACTATAGTCCAGGTATACATGCTGACGTCGCAAACTGAAGATGAAGAGACAGAGGAAGAACTGTATATGACGATACTGAAAGGGTAATACAGTACATAAAGGGAGAAGGAAACCTAGTACTCGTGGGAGACTGGAATGTGGTTGTAGGTGAACGTGTAGAAGAAGAGGGTTCAGGAGAATATGGGCTTGGGACAAGGAATGAGAGAGAAAGACTAATTGACTTCTGTAATAAATTTCAGATAGTAATAGAGAATACTCTGTTCAAGAATCACAAGAGGAGGCGGTATACTTGGAAAAGACCGGGTGATACGGATAGGTATCAGTTATAGTACATCATGGTCAGTCGGAAATTCAGAAATCAGACACTGGACTGCAAGGCGTACTAAGGAGTAGATACAGACTCAAACCACAATTTACTAGTGATGAAGAGTAGGCTGAAGTTTAAGAGATTAGTCAGGAAGGATCAATATACAAAGAAGTGGGATTCGGAAGTACTAAGCAATGACGAGATACGTTTAATGTTCTCTAAGGTTATTGATATAGAAATAAGGAATACATGATGTAACGGTCTTGAGCGTTAGTCGCTTTGGGTTAGACGTGGCCAGAATGATTTTAAGGCTACAAAGACGCCACCAGGAACACCTCACTGAGTTTGAAAAAGCTCGTATCAAAGGGCTACGAGAAGCTGAATGGTTCAAATGACTCTAAGCACTATGGGGTTAACATCTGAGGTCATCAGTCCCCTAGACTTAGAACTACTTAAACCTATCTAACCTAAGGACATCACACACATCCATGCCCGAGGCAGGATTCGAACCTGCGACAGTAGCAGCAGCGCAGTTCCGGACTGTAGCGCCTAGAACCTCTCGACCACAGCGGCCGGCAGAATCTGAATGTTCTTCATGCGCTATTGCAGAAGGACTAGACAAGAATGTAAATACCGTAGATGAGTGCTGGCAGCGCCGGTCACGAGAATGTACGGCCACAATAAGACTGATCTCTAAATGGTCACATGGCACTGCCGAGAGGGAAGGCCATCATGTTTGTCTCACGGCTGTGGGGCGTCTCACTGGATCAGCAGCAGCAGTTTAAGTAGCAGTTGGCTCCACGGTGACGCAACGAGTTATTTCAAATTAGTTGCTTCAAGTAAAGCTCTGAGCGAGACGTCCTATACCATGCATTTCACGGAGCCCAAACCACCGTATTTGCAACTTCAGTGATGCCAAACGAGAGCTCTTTGGAGTGCAGGATGGAGGTCTATTGCGTTTTCTAATGAAACCTTGTTCTGCCTCTGTGCAAGTGAAGGCCGTTTGCTTGTTAGAACGAGGTCACTTGAGGGCTTGCTCAAATGTTCAAATGTCTGTGAAATCGTATGGGACTTAACTCCTAAGGCCATCAGTCCCTAAGCTTACACACTACTTAACCTAAATTATCCTAAGGACAAACACACACACCCATGCCCGAGGGAGGACTCGAACCTCCGCCGGGACCAGCCGCACAGTCCATGACTGCAGCGCCCAAGACCGCTCGGCTAATCCCGAGCGGCTGAGGGCTTGCTACAAACCAATCTGCATGCTAGGCACACAGGACCAACACCTGGTTTTACAGGGTGTGGTGCGATTTCGTATGACAGCAGGAGCTCTCTCATTGTTATATGACGCACCTTGACTGCAAAATTGTACATTAGTCTGGTAATTCGACCTGTTGTGCTGCCATTAATGAATAGCATTCCAATATAACAATGGCCCACGTACCGCTGTTGTAATCCAACATATTCTACAGCATGGCCTGCTCGATCACCAGATCTGTCTCCAATCGAGCAAATATGGGACACCGCGCAACTGCTACGGTCGCAGGTTCGAATCCTGCCTCGGGCATGGATGTGTGTGACTTCTTTATGTTAGTTAGGTTTAAGTAGTTCTAAGTTCTAGGGGACTGATGACCACAGATGTTAAGTTCCATAGTGCTCAGAGTCATTTCAACCATTTGAAATATGGGACAACATTGTCGACAAGTCCACTGTCATCCACGAACAGCATTAGCCGTCGCTACATCGACCGAGCAAGTGCAACAGTCATGGAACATCATCCCAAAAAGTGACATCCGGCACTAGTACAACATAATTCATGCAGTTTTGCTTGCTTGCATTCGACATTCTCACATTTGTACCAGTTATTAATGAACTAGCTTTTCACATTGAGAATGACATATCTCGCACTTACATTAACCTGTGAGCTTGGAATGTTATCACTTGAATATGTTACCTAGACGGATATATTCCAGAAATTTCAGTGCGCTACATTAATTATTTGTTGGTGTTGCAACTTTTTTTCTGTCAATGTTTGTTAAGAGGACACGCTTGAAACGTTCACCACAAAAATAAATTGTGTACAGTATGAACAATGGCTGTTTACTCTCTGTAACATAAGCAACCCCACAGAGACATGAATCACGCCAAGTTTATGTGTACTAGTTGTGTAACAGCAACATATACAAGTCGAATCGTAGCTATCGAAATGTGATGAATAGCTATGAGGGAAAAGCAGGGTCTTTTCAAACGAGAACATTGGTCAATACCTTACTTCTACACGACATATCAGCACTTAATTTGTCATCAAACGAAAGTCCCAACTCCAGCCAAATGATTATGATCACAGAAAACGTTTCACATTTATAGTGGCATAGTTCTTTGCTTTGAAAAGCACTGATCTTACTGAAAAATAATAGGCAATAAAAGATGGATTCTATGCTTTCTGTGACACAATCGAAATGTGTCAATTCCATCAGTAATCGAGCATGTAATGTACGAGTATACCGATATGCTATTCAAAATCAAATCCCATTTTCCAAGAACTGACAGTAAATATCGAATGTTATCCGAGTTTTGTAGAGACCATACCGCTTTGATAGCGGTATTTCAACGACAACGTCTAATGGAAGTCTTAGAAAAGTAACTATGCATACTTGACAAACCATTATGCAGCGACGACGCATGACGGGAGTCGAACACTGTGCGCCAGCAGCAGCAGCTCTCCACCCGATGAACTGGAGTGCAGCCTGCGGTGCTGGCGTGCGTGAATGATACGCGACGCAATGCCGTGGCAAGACCTTTCACACGTCATTCCAGTTAGCCTCCGGCCACATGCATGAGGCACAGCATTTGTCTTTCTTCCACCAGATGGGTGAAACGTTCTCCGCTGTGTTACAGAACAGTGCTACAGTCGTCTGCCATCTGTTGCTGCCGCACTCTGATGTTAAGGTAGTTCAGTTTTCGTCCTGATATCTTGTGTGTAAATAAGGTATTGACCAATATTGTCGAAGAAAAGATCATGTTTTCCCATCATAAATATTTGTCATCTTTTTATGGGTACGATTTGATTTGTCAATAAGTATAAGTGTGTTTCATTATCAAACGTCTCTGCTACACGGCTGCGACATACTACTTTGTGTGATCGATGGCTCTGTAATGTTGGTTACGTTATGATCGGTAAATAGACACCGTACTAGCCACACGAAATTTAATTTTCTGGTGAATTTTACAAGCATATGATCTTAAGACATTACTTTTTTTGGTTGCAGAGTGAGCGCAAAAGTGTCCACCGTAGCGTTAGGTTATCGAATTGGTGGTATATGTGTAGTGTCTCTCTCTGCCCGAAGCTGTTTGTGACGGATTCTTATGGCTGACCGCGGCGGTTGACAGCTCTACCCAACCATCTGGGAGGAGTCGGTGTATTTCAAACACCAGAAAGGGAGCTCTTCATGAAAAGATATTGCTTTAAATAAAGATGCAAGTGTTCCTTCCACACAGCGTACAGTTTGGACTTTAGCTTAGGGAAGAAGTCGGGGTGACATGCCTGGAAGGTCTGTCCCTCCTGGTGTTTGTTTAAATAAAGGAGCAAGTGGACAGACCCAGAGTTAGTAGAAGATATGTGGCCATACACCTCTGAGTGAACAGTAGCTTGAGGGGGAAAACATGTCAAGCAGGTCAGCAGACAGGCCTGAACCTGCTCAAACATCCTTTTTCTCAGACTTTGTAGTACCGGTATTCCAGAATTTGGATTCTGATGTCATAGAATCTTCCCAGTACCTCATGTCTGGGCCAGTACGTCAGAATTCTACACTGTTATAAATAGCCCGACAAGTCCGAGATGGATTCTGACGTCAACCTTAGTGTCAGTATCCCGAGTTTACTATTATAATGTCACAGAGCCTGTCCCATTTTCTCAGGTCGGGTTCAGTATGTCGGAATTTCACACTGTTATGAATAGCCCGACAGATATCAGATACATTGTGACTTTACAAAGGTAGGGCCAGTATTCCAGCTGTGAGGCACGATGCCACAATGCCTCAAGTCTTGGCCAGTATGCTTGAATACCATACTGTTATAAATAGCCTTAGAGACCTAAGCTAGTGACGTCATAGAGCTGTAATAGTATTCTCCAGTCAGCATGTCCAATCGCCACCTTGTATTCCAGGTCAGCCATTTTGGATTCTTACTTCATAGTCATATTGGTTCTAATAATCTACACTACTGGTCATTAAAATTGCTACACCAAGAAGAAACGCCGATGATAAATGGATATTCATTGGACAAATATATTATACTACAACTGACTTTTCACGTAATTTGGGTAAACAGATCCCGAAAAAGCAGTACCCAGAACAACCACCTCTGGCCGTAATAACGGCCTTGATACGCCTGGGCATTGAGTCAAACAGAGCTTGGATGGCGTGTACAGGTACAGCTGCCCTTGCAGCTTCAACATGATACCACAGTTCATCAAGAGTAGTGACTGGCGTATTGTGACGAGCCAGTTGCTCGGACGCCATTGACCAAACGTCTTCAATTGGTGAGGGATCTGGAGTATGTGCTGGCCAGGGCAGCAGTCGAATATTTTGTGTATCCAATAAGGCCAGTACAGGACCTACAACATGCGGTCGTGCATTATCCTGCTGAAATGTAGCGTTTCGCAGGGATCGAATGAAGGGTAGAGCCACGGGCCGTAAGACATCTGAAATGTAACGTCCACTGTTCAAAGAGCCGTCAACACGAACAAGAGGTGGCCGAGACATGTAACCAATGGCACCCCATACCATCACGCCGGGTGATAAGCCAGTAAGGCGATGACGAATACACGCTTCCTATGTGCGTTCAGCGCGATGTCACCAAACACGGATGCGACCATCATGATGCTGTAAGCAGAACCTGGATTCATCCGAAAAAATAACGTTTTGCCATTCGTACACCCAGGTTCGTCGTTGAGTACACCATCGCAGGCGCTCCTGTCTGTGATGCAGCGTCAAGGGTAACCGCAGCCATGGTCTCCGAGCTAATAGTCCATGCTGCTGCAAACGTCATCGAACTGTTCGTGCAGATGGTTGTTGTCTTGCAAACGTCCCCATCTGTTGACTCAGGGATCGAGACATGGCTGCACGATCCGTTACAGCCATGCGGATAAGATGCCTGTCATCTAGACTGCTACTGATACGATAAACCGCAATCGCGATAGGCTACAATCCTACCTTTATCAAAGTTGGAAACGTGATGGTACGCAGTTCTCCTCCTTACACGAGGCATCACATCAACGTTTCACTATGCAACGCCGGTAAACTGTGTGTGAGAAATCGGTTGGAAACTTTCCTCATGTCAGCACATTGTAGGTGTCACCTCCGGCGCCAACCTTGTGTGAATGCTCCGAAAATCTAACCTTATGCATATCACAGCATCTTCTTCCTGTAGGCTGAATTTCGCTTCTGTAGCACGTCATCTTCGTGGTGTAGTGATTTTAATGGCCAGTAGTGTAGGTCTCTGATTGTGATATCATAGAGCCAGGACCAGTATTCCAAGTCAGACAGCATCATATTGCGTCATCTTGGATTTCCCTCCAGAATTTGATTTCGCCACTTCATAGGTAGAACAAGTGGCATTTGTCAGCGGGTGGACGGGTCTGTGTCTGCGGAAAACCTTTGACGTCATCGATCACGTCATAGGGGGTAACGTCGTCTGTTGGCCTGTTCTGTCTTTGCATATCTATTTGTCTGCCTCCTTTTATACTGGCGAGTCTGCCTCTTGTGGGCTAGTGGTCAGTTCCGTATTATATAGGAGTGTCTGGGTAGTTGTTTTATCAGATAGTGTACGGAAATACAGGATAGATGGATGTCATATGCGGCGACGACCACGTCCTTAACCAAATAGTGTAGCCATATCCCTAGGTGATCACCAGGTTGTCTGCTTTGTCATAAAGGACGATCAATTTCACAACAATCGATACTGACCCCCTTCGTGGTAATTTGGGGGCTGTCTTGAGGTAAAAACCGAAGGCAGAAAGCAGCATCCATCTGGTGACGTTAGAGAGCATCGAAGTTAATGGGGTTCACACCTGCTGCTGGGCAGCAAGAGGATATTCTCTCAATAGGTCTGACAGGACTTTAGGTGAGATCTAAGGCGTCCACGTGAATCAGAATAAGCCTGCTCGCTGTCCGCCAGCGTGAAACCTCACGACTGCTCAAAAATGGCACTGAGCGCTATGGGACTTAACTTCTAAGGTCATCAGTCCCCTAGAACTTAGAACTACTTAAACCTAACTAACCTAAGGACATCGCACACATCCATGCCCGAGGCAGGATTCGAACCTGTGACCGCGGTCGAGCGGTTCCACACTGTAGCGCCTAGAACCGCTCGGCCACCTCGACCAGCACACGACTGCTGCCGAGTGGCTGGCCCAGCAGCAGATATTGACGCCTACGACTCCGAAGCTGGTTAAAGTTGTGGGATTCTTATCCTCAGTCTGCCTGAAACCGCTCGAGGTTCGTCGGTATTCATTTTTACGTCCCATGTGGTTTGGTCCACGTAATCGACTCTATGCTGGACCACTGTAATTGTCGTGCGTTTATCTGCATCAAAGGTATGTTTCTCGTGTGGCATGGCCTGATGGACACACTTTATTGCATCGCCTTCCACTTTCAGAAAACAAGATCGCCGGAGACCGCAATGGCTTCGCAAACAAGGTTACTGTCGTGTGGGGCAGCTAGTGATAGCGAATTACCACTTCATTCTGTCCCATAGTGACGGCCGTGTAGGTACTACACATGCTGTAGTGGCCAAACAGTTCTACAGACTGCGCTGTTGAATGTAAGGGCGAGCAACTGGCAATTTAAATGGTTTCGGGTGGTAGAATTTCATACAGCAGAAAACGAAATTAAAACGATATTCGAAACACTACTTCTCCCAGGTCGGTAGTCTATGCTCGTCTGTCATTTTGTTGCGGTACTACTTGCCTCAATCCCCTTAATTGTCGACCTAATTTCCTGCCATTCCTGCAACTTGTAGGTCGATTAGGGGAGTATTATATGATAGAATTTGTTCGGTTTATTGCTCCGTCTTTCAGCAGCTGCAGCTCACGGGTCGTGGAAAAACGTCAGTTGGGAATGACCGTTAGTCCTTTACCGACAATAAATGTCGGAACTGGCGGACAGGTCGAGCAGTTCTTATTCTTTTATTAGAGCCTCAGATACTTCTGCCTCACTTCCTGGAGATTATTGAGAGTTTCAAAGGGAGCATTACACAACGGTTGACAGAGAGAGGGGGAAATAATACAACACGGACGGACGACAAAACACAAGGTCCAGTAAAACGTCTTGTATCATACGCGAGATATTTAATTTGCAAAGGATGATAATACAAAAATGACAATATAGACGCCAAAAATATGAGATTGACAGAAAGTTCGAAACGGCTAGGAAGGAATGGCCAGAGAACAAAAAAAGCTCTAAACAAGCATGGCTGGCAAAAAGATAGATTCCCCTTGTGGAAAATTATATAGACCTTAGGGTGAAAAAGTGAAGCAAGTATATGAATATCAAGAGCTCAGTACAGAACGGACTGCTGAAAAAGCCAAGGAATAGATGGAAGGGCTATACATAGTAAATGAACTTGCAGACAATACGATATAAAAACAACACGAACTTGGTTCAAATGGTTCTAACCACTACGGCACTTAACATCTGAGGTTATCAGTCCCCTAGACTTAGAACTACTTAAACCTAACTAACTTAAGGACATCACACACATCCATGCCCGAGGCAGGATTCGAACCTGAAACAGTAGCAGCAGCGCGGTTCCAGATTGAAGCGCCTAGAACCGCTCTGTCACAGCGATCGGCAACACGAACTAGATGAATAAGAGATGGGAGACATGACTGCGAGAAGGATTTGACATAGCACTGAAAAAACAAAGTCCACTGAAGGCCTTTGGAATAGGAGACATTCTCTCAAAACTATTGAAACCCCTGGAAGAGGCAGCCACGACAAAACTATTCCATCTAGTGTGCAAGATATATGAAACAGGCGAAGTAGCCTCAGAGCTCAAGAATTTAAAAATCCAATTCTAAACAAGGCAGGTGCTCGTAAGTGTGAATATTACCATACTATTAGTTTTTGTAAGTCATGATTGCAACGTATTGACATGAATTGCTTACAAAAGGGTGGAAAAACATGTGAAATTCATCTCGGCGAAGATCAGTTTGGGTTCCGGGGAAATATAGGAACACACGAGGCAAAAAAAGCCCTACGACGTCTAGTATTTCTTGAAGAAATTCGGTCCAACGTTCAATATTTGAAGATTTTGAAAAATTTTTGTCGATGTTGACAGGAATAATCTCTTCGTTAGTTCTGAAGGTAGCAGGGGCAAAAGAGAGTGAGCAAAACGAGCGCAGAAAGTAATTACGATCATAGTATTCGAAGGAAATGACGTGCAAGCAATGGTTGTTAAAGAAGTAATAGGTTTGTAGCCTATATTCGAAGTTATTCAAGCAGCCGGCAAAGGAAACCAAGGAGGGATTTTGGAAGAAATTAAAGTTTAATGAGCAGAAATTCAAAAATTGACGAACGTTTGGCATGATGTTAAGTGGAGTTACATCTGCGACAATCGATTATTATAACATCATTTATTGTATTCTAATGTCCCATTTTTCATTATAATGATTACGGTTTTGATCAAATTTCGAACATCTGTTAAACTCTCTACGTTCTCATGCTCCAAGAAACATAACGTCGTCTTCTGGAATGCTCACAAAAGAAGCACGCTAATACGCAAGACTGAAGAAAACGTGTTCGTGATGTGAACTACAAGATTCTCTTAAATTCTCGTTCCCTTTTATACACCACCCATAATTTTATTTTTTCTTCGTTACTTTTGTTCCAACACACAATGCCTTTATCGTCTTGATGTACCACATATAGAGGGAGTCACTTTTTTCACATTTATCATGCACGTACAACAGATTAGTTTTGTAATCTCAAGCTTAGCGTGTTTTTTATTTGTTTTAACAGATCTGAAGACTTTCAAAATTTGAACGAAACCTGTAATGCGACATTAGACTGAATGGAAACCAGAGATGAAAACATTCGGGTTTGCTGATGGTGTGGTAGTTTTAGCAGAGACGATAATAGAGTTGGAGCAGCAGTTGAACGGAATGGACAGTGTTTTGGAAGGAATAATAAGACGTACATACACAAAAGTAAAATAATGGTTGCAGAATATAGTCAAATTAAATGAGGCGATGCTAAGAGAAGATTAGAAAATGAGACACTGAAACCAGTGGGTGACTTACTTTACAACTTGTTTTCCAATTATTGACGTTTTGCAAGACTGTGTTGTTTACTGCAACGTTCAAGAGTAACTCTTATTGCCAAAGTAAATTTTCTGAAGAGGTATTCAATGTATACGGTGTTAATTCATTAGTTTGGAAGACACATCAAGAATAATTTTTTGAGTTGTTGTTAATATTTAGCTAAACGCTCACAACTGTGCGCATTCAAAATAATTGTGTCAATAAATATTTTTTCAGTTTAGGTTCCGTGTATCAATTATGTCGGACGTAATAGATACCACAGAGCGCTGGCTGCCGATTTCGTCCCTCCTATCAATACATACAGATTGGTGTTAGCTCTCCAGTTTCATTAAGCACAAAGTGGATTATTCATGTACCGTTTTCCGATTGAAACCAATTGACGCACTCGCTCGCATTCTACTTTAACAATACAAAAGCTAAAACCTACACGCGTGTCACTTTTCTGTCTCATAAAAACCGCCTCAAAGCTGGATTCTCTTATGCACTATTTAAACTAGCCACTCTTGCACGAGCTTCATACTGTGGCAGCAATAGACAAATCAAGTCACGAATCAGAGTCTAACTAAATTGCAAACGCAGTCTAACTAAATTGCAAACTCAGCAATTTTCAATATCGTGCGCTGCAGTGTGATCAAATTCTTGCACGGGAATCTGTGCTATGTGGGTTGTTCCTTCGTTTTGTTTGACCCACATACTGTCATGCTAAATTTGTCAACTTGACAATTTGGTGCCGTGCGGAGTGGCAGCGTGGTTTGAGGCACCATGTCACGGATTGCGCGGCCCCTCCCGCCGGACGTTCGAGTCCTCTCTCGGGCATGGGTGTGTGTATGTAGTTCTTAGCATAAGTTAGTTTAAGTACTGTGTAAGTCTTGGGACCGATGACCTTAGCAGTTTGGTGCCTTAGGAATTCACACACGTTGTGAATTGTGATATAACGGTGAAAGATTGTTGTTACTATCACGCCATTTTCTTACAAAAAATAGTAATAAGTGGTAACATATTCCTAGTCGTTACGCCTCGTCACATTTACCTTCGAGACGGAAAAGGAATATGACACGCCCAGGCAACACGCAATATCTGCGTCTATGACAGTAGCTACGAAAGCGTAAGACTTATATGTTAGGCTGGTTCATAAGTTCGTAGTGTCTTTCCATAAATTTAATCAACACAACAGGTACACATAACAGAGACTTTAGTCGCAAATAACATACTCTCCTTCACTGTTTACAACAATCTGCCAACGCTCCGCAACTGTAGAAATCACTTGGCTTTGAGGCGAAGAAATCGTCGGGGCATATTCAGGGAGCATTTTCATGTGAGAAGGAAGTTCCTTGAAGGTTGTTCGACAGAGTGCGAAATAGGTGATAATCCGAGGGCGCAAAATCAGGTGAATGAGCTGGGTGTGGGATGATTTCCTAACCCAGCTCCTGTATAGTGCTTCTTGTCAGTTCAGCAGAATGCGGCCGTGCGCTATCGTCGGGTAGCATCCCGTCACGCAGTCTTTCTGATGGTTGTTCCTGGATTGTTTCTGCAGGACGTATCAAATGTTGACGATAAATGTTGGCAGTGATGATTACACCTCGGGGAAGCAATTCATAGTACTTCACACCGTCACTGTACCACCAGACGCGTAACAGTATCTTTTATGCATACGCGCACGGGAGATGTTACTTTGTCTGAACTCGAAGATTCCTTTCGTCACTAGTAGCGATACAGCATAGGAATGGTCGGATTTGTTCACGAACCAAATGGTAATGATCAAGCAAAGATGCGCATATGGCCACCAGCTGAGTTTTGCTGTTTTGGCTTAGGCCATGCGGTAACCATACACCCAATTTTTGAACCTTCCCCACTGCATTCAAATGTCACACGATAGTGGAATGATCACAGTGCATCATATTTGTCAGATCTCGAGTGTAGTGTCATGGAGCATTGTGGATTAATGTGTTTAAACGGTTTTCAGCAAAACTGCAGGTCTTCCTGAACATGGAGCGCTAATGTCAAAAGGGTACTTCTTAAAATGAGAATATCATTTCCTGACCATATTCTGTCCGGTCGTATTACCCCATACGCGGCGCAAATATTTTGGCTAGCCTCACTGCCATAGTGCCGGCCGCGGTGGCCGTGCGGTTCTGGCGCTGCAGTCCGGAACCGCGGGACCGCTACGGTCGCAGGTTCGAATCCTGCCTCGGGCATGGGTGTGTGTGATGTCCTTAGGTTAGTTAGATTTAAGTAGTTCTAAGTTCTAGGGGACTTATGACCTAAGATGTTGAGTCCCATAGTGCTCAGAGCCATTTGAACCATTTGAACCTCACTGCCATCACACATTTACTAAACTCAAATAGACTGAACAGCCAAAGAAACTGGTACATCTGCCTAATATCGAGCAGAGCCCCTGCGAGCACGCATAAGTGCCGTAACACGACTAATATCTGAATTAGTGCTGGATGGGAGTGACGCAATGAATCCTGCAGAGCTGTCAAAAATGGTTCAAAAGGGCTCTGCGAACTATGGGACTTAACATCTGAGGTCATCAGTCCCCTAGAACTTAGAACTACTTAAACCTAACTAACCTAAGGACATCACACACATCCATGCCCGAGGCAGGATTCGAACCAGCGACCATAGCGGTCGCACCGTTCCAGACTGAAGTGCCTAGAATCACTTGGCCACAGCGGCCGGCTGCCGAGCTGTCCATAAATCCGTAAGAGCACGAGGACATGGAGATCTCTTCTAAACAGCACGTTGGAAGACATCCCAGATGTACTCATTAATGTTCATGTCTGGAGAGTTTCGTCACCAGCGGAAGCGTTGAAACTTGTTCTTGGATCCCCTCTGTAACAATTCTGGACGCGTGGGGTGTCGCATTGTCCTGCTGGAATTGCCCAAGTCCGTCAGAGTGCACAATGGACGTGAATGGATGAAGGTGATCATAGAGGATTCTTACGTACTTGTCACCTGCCAGAGTCGTATCTAGACATATTAGGGCCCCATATCACTCCAACTGCACACACCCCACATCAATATGGAGCCTCCACCAGGTTGAAAAATCCTCTGCAGTGTCCATGGATTCATGAGGTTGTATCCATATCCATCCGCTCGATACAATTTGAAACGAGACTCGTCCGTCCAGGCAACATGTTTCCAGACATCAATATTCCAAATTCGTCGTTGTCGGTGTTGACGGGCCCAGAAGAGGCGTAAAGTTTTGTCTCATGCAATCATCACGGGTACACGAGTGGGCCTTCGTCTCCAAAAGCCCATATCGGGGATGTTTCGTTGAATGGTTCGCACGCTGACTCTTGCTGATGACCCAGCATTGAAATCTTCAGCAATTTTCGGAAGGGCTGCACTTCTGTCACGTTGAACGATTATCTTCAGTGGTCGTTGGTCCCGTTCTTGCATTATCTTTTTCTGGCCGCAGCGATGTCGGAGATTTGATGTTTCACCGTAATCCTGATATTCACGGTACACTGTTGAAATAGTCGTACGAGAAAGTCCCACCTTCATCGCTACCTCGGAGATGCTCGTGCGCTGACTGTAACACCACGTTAAAACTCATTTAAATCCTGATATCCTCACTGTAGCAGCAGTAACCGATCTAATTACCGCGCCAGACACTTGTTGTCTTATATAGTTGTTGCCGACTGCAGCGCCTATTCTGCCTGCCTGTTTACATATATCTGTATTTGAATAGGCATGCCTATACCAGATTCTTTGACGCTTCAGTGTACGTAGCTAGCGGGTTGCTTTGCAGTCCTTGCATTCAGAATTAGCTGGCTAGTGGAATGAAGAGAGACCGTCAAAGGGCACTAGTGGTGCGAAGGCAACAAGTGAGGCCTCACGATACAGAGGGGGCGCCGCGCCGTAGAAAGGGAGGCAGTTAGGAACTTGGAATGGATGTAGGGAATGGCGTGTGCGAAGCAGAGGAGAGGGGCCGAGCCCTGGTCGGTGGGGTTGCTGACCTCCCGTTGGCACGTATATCCGTCCAGGACTTATCGGCAACCGATGTTTCTAATTCGAGTTTCTGAATCTAGTGAGACATTTCGTCTGATAAGTTCATGTTTACAGGTGAAGGACAAAGTTCTGCGCTGCTTTGAAGTTCTAGTGGAACTTGTCGTGTCACCGCCAGACACCAAACTTGCTGGGTGGTAGCCTTTAAATCGGCCGCGGTCCGTTAGTATACGTCGGACCCACGTGTCGCCACTATCAGTGATTGCAGACCGAGCGCCGCCACACGGCAGGTCTAGAGAGACTTCCTAGCACTCGCCCCAGTTGTACAGCCGACTTTGCTAGCGATGGTTCACTGACAAATTACGCTCTCATTTGCCGAGACGATAATTAGCCGTCATTTGCTCAAACTGTTGTGGATTGGCAAGACAGCCAACCCACTATGAGGAAGCCGAAAGGCACGCGTTTAAACTCACGCAGGCTGGCGTGAGGTCTGGAACAGGACAAGGAATTGAGACTAGCAAAAAACGTACGTTTCTTCTGGAATACTTAACTTTAATCCATAATTGGTGAACATCGCTCTTGACGGTACATGTTTTACAGCATCAATAGTAACTGGCAATGGCGCCTTGCTAGGTCGTAGCAAATGACGTAGCTGAAGGCTATGCTAACTATCGTCTCGGCAAATGAGAGCGTAATTTGTCAGTGAACCATCGCTAGCAAAGTCAGCTGTACAACTGAGGCGAGTGCTAGGAAGTCTCTCTAGACCTGCCGCGTTGCGGCGCTCGGTCTGCAATCACTGATAGTGGCGACACGCGGGTCCGACGTATACTAACGGACCGCGGCCGATTTAAAGGCTACCACCTAGCAAGTGTGGTGTCTGGCGGTGACACCACAGAACTTACCGACAAGTATTGTACCCTATGTCGAGGGGTATTAAGCTGACGTTTAAGACAGCCAATGTTCGAAAGCGGCGTAGTAAAAATGTTATACAGTCGTGACTCTTAGACAGATCCCTTTGCCGTTATAATCCTAATTTTCTACCTTGAGTTTTGTTCAAATGTCTCTAGGCACTACGGGACTTGACATCTGAGGTCATTAGTCCTCTAGACTTAGAACTACTTAAACTAATCTAAGGACATCACACACATCCCTGTCCGAGACAGGGTTCGACCCTGTGACCGTAGCAGCAGCGCAGTTCCCGACGGAAGCGCCTAGAACCGCTCGGCCACAGCGGCCAGCTTGAGTTTGGTGGCTGTTATTGATGCTCTGGGAATAATATTAATTGGCTGTGTTGAGTTCCATAATTTACTTGCCAGTGTAAGAGCCATCGAGCGGCAGTTTAAAACAGGGCAGGCCAGACCGTCCGGTATAATCTGCTCCCTTTCGGAGAACATTGTAGTTGTGTGTGTGGAAGTGGACTTCCCAGGTCCTTCGTGCTCGCAGGTAAGCTGGTCGGCTGTTGTAAGCGACCAGCGAGTAGCCAAGGGCCGCAGCTCCCTGCAACCATGTGCACTTGTTTGATATTGTTGAATAGCACCTGTAAAGTAATACGGAATAAAGTGTGTATATATCAAAAGGGTTGTCCTCGGCCTAATTATTGTGAATGGAAACAAGGGGAGGACAGTGAATCATCTCGCACTACATGCTGAAAACTTAAATATACGGAGGCAGCACCAGAGGCCTGCAAGTGAATTGCGTACAGCCTAACTTGTGGTTGAGTTCCCAGTTTTTCCTGTAGTTTGAATTCAAAGTCATTGCCGTATGTATGCACAATGTTTGTGTTTACCAGTGTAAGAACATCAGTTCCCTTAAATCAAACTGGTTTGTTTCCCATTTCTAATTGTTCTACCTTGTGTTTAACAGTTTGTTGATTTAGAATTTTAATCTGTTGTAGTCTGCGTCATCTCCTCAGTTATCGGGCGAGAGCTTAGGGCGGGTTTCTGCTGCTCTGGTCGACCACGGCTCTGGCGCCGGTCTCTTAGTGACCGACCGACCGACCGACATGTCAGTATTAGAAAAGGAAGAGACATCTCATGTCGGCCTTCTTACAGTTCGATACCAGACCTGTAAGCCAATAATAACTTTATTCGATGTATCTTACTTTCTTAAACACATCTGGCTTTATTCTGATGGCTGTTAACATTTATGTTCGGAGCTTACTTTGCACTATGGAAGAAAAAACAAAAAAAAGTCGTGTGGCGAGCGCCTCACAGCGGGTAGGCCTGACGGCCTGGTGCAAGTCTTTTGAGGTGACACCACTTCGGCGACTTGGACGTAGATACTGTGCACTGACCAGTTTATGTTTAATTGATCATTTGTTGCCGGCCAGTGTGGCCTGGCGGTTCTAGGCGTTTCAATCTGGAACCACGAGACCGCTACGGTCGCAGGTTCGAATCCTGCCTCGGGCATGGATGTGTGTGATGTCCGTAGGTTAGTTAGGTTTAAGTAGGTCTAAGTTTTAGGGGACTGATGACCACAGCAGTTAAGTCCCATAGTGCTCAGAGCCATTTGACCCATTTGATTATTTGTTGAGCGCCGGCACGTTTTGAACTTAAATATCTTGTAACCTGAAATTCTATCAGTTAAAGATTAAGTGAGCGCAGTAGCGCATGTTTCTTCATTACATCTGTTAACTGGAAGATTGTTAACAGAGTTCGGTAAGTTCCAGAAGCGAATTTTTCTAAATAAATTTGAAAGTATTATTCAAATTATTTTGAAAAAGTAAGTTGTTATTGACAGATGGTTTAGTAAGCCCAGGTGCACATTTTTCTAAAATTGCAAATTTCATTTAAATTGTTTTGGAAAGATAAATTGTTGTTGATGGATAGTAAATACTAGAGGCATATTTCCTTAAATCTAAAATTTATTGAAGTTCTTACTTCATTGGGTGTTATGAATTTTTGTTAGCTAAGAACTGTTTACTGTGTCATCAGCATTTCATTCGAGTATTTCGTACAGGAAGAAATTTGCTTGGTTGTGTCTGTGCACTCACTGGTTAAACTTGTACAGGCAAATTGTCATCGTGCAAAATGTGAATGGTGTTGCTGTTGCGGAGCTAACCTTCCCACTCCACTGTTTTATCTGCTCTGTGCCTCTGACAGCTTTTTGTTGACTATGTAGTGCACGTTGATCACCTTTGGCTTTCTTCTTTGTGTATATAGCATATTCCAGTGAACTAATGCGAATTGCCTAAGGTAGTTCTCTTGCACCTCAGCCTTTTTTTTTCACTCCTATTATTCTGGCGAATAACGAGAACGGAAAGCAAGTAATGATAAACTGGGAGGAATTAATAAGTTGCAATGACAAGCTACATTATAGAGCATAAGGAAAGAAAGAAGATTACTTCTGACCAATGGCACAAAGCTGATGAAAACTGATGTTCACGACATCCAGAAAAGGTTATACTGTACTGCCATAGAGTGTTATGGACAGCAGTAGAAATGTTAAATTGCTTATTTTCTCTTCCTTGTACACTTCTATGACGCCATTATTCAAAAAATGGTTCAAATGGCTCTAAGCACTATGGGACTTAACATCTGAGGTCATCAGTCCGCTGGACTTAGAAATACTTAAACCTAACTAACCACAGCACATCACGCACATCCATGCCCGAGGCAGGATTCGAAACTGCGACCGTAGCAGCAGCACGGTTCCGGACTGAAGCGCCAATAACCGCTTTCTATTTTCGTTGTGTTTGTTCTGGGCGGGCGTCACATGACATCCGTTCAAGTTGATCGTTGATTCCTTTACTCAGTTTTTTTTATTGCAGTGGGCCACCGTCTCTCTGACCGAACACGCTGAGCTACCGTGCTGACAGTACCTCCGATGGTCTTTGGCAATTAAATAATTTCAGTCTTTCGCCAGTTGAGTGGATGGCTTCTTTAGTCCATACTGTTGCATATCAATCATGCAACCGTCTGAACAACGGCAGCACCAGCCCGACATATTTACTACGCTGAGGTTCATCCCCTCTGCCTACGTCGACTACAGTGATGCCGTCCACGTTAAGTGACTTTGTCAGGTAAGAGTGCCTCTACTTTTTCATGGACGAGAGAATGCACAAATACTCCCTCTAAGCATGTTAGCCATACAATTCCCTTTAGCAGTAAAATGGAAGGTCTGGCGTACTATGTCGGTGCATAAGGTCGTAGCGTGTTTGTTTTGCATGGTGGTATTCTGGCTGGTATAGGTTTACTTATCGAAAGTCTTCTTTATTTGTAGTTCACTGGTGGTAGTGGTAAGTTCCTCAGGCGCCAACCCATGCCCGAGGGAGGACTCGAACCTCCGCCGGGGGAAACCGTGCGAACCGTGTCAAGGCACCCTAGACCGCACGGCTACCCCACGCGGCTTTAGTTCACTGTTTCCATTTGAATTTACATGTTATCATTTTGTCATTTGGAGATAGTAAGGGGAGCTGTGTGGACTCTAGAAAATGGAGTGACAGGTCGAGGAATCGGGACACTTCCGACTTTCTAAAAATGGCTCTGAGCACTATGGGACTCAACTGCTGAGGTCATTAGTCCCCTAGAACTTAGAACTAGTTAAACCTAACTAACCTAAGGACATCACAAACATTCATGCCCGAGGCAGGATTCGAACCTGCGACCGTAGCGGTCTTGCGGTTCCAGACTGCAGCGCCTTTAACCGCACGGCCACTTCGGCCGGCCTTCCGACTTTCTCTTCTGTTTTTCAGTAGAGGGGTGATAGCAACGGAGGCAACCACAAACATTTGCGTCGTGGATGACGCTAATGCCATCGGACAGAGCACAGCAGGAAAATTGTTTTCTCATTTTAAGAAGGGCCATTTTGACGTTAGTGACATTCCACCTTCAGGAATATCTTCGGGGTTTGATGAAGATCGTTTCATCACAATAATTCACAAGGACGCAACATCACTCTATTCGATAACTGGTAAATGCGATGAACTACGATGACTCCACAATTATGAGACATTTGTATGCAGTCGGGAAGGTTCAAAAATCGGACGTGTGGGTATCGCACGCTCTAAGCCAAAATCACAAAAATCAACAGGTGGATTCTTATCCTGTATCGTTACTGGTCACGGGAAATGGTATCTTTATGCTAACATAAGGAAAAGAAAGGAATGGTTGACACCAGACAAAGTAGCAACTCCGCGTACAAAGACCGGCGCGCATATGCAAAAAAGTAACGTGATGCATCTGGCGTAACATTGACGGTGTGGTGTACTATTCATTGCTTCCCTGAGGTGTAGCCACCACCGCTGACATTTTCTGTCACAGCTGAGACGTCTTCCAGCCGCATTCCAACGACCAGCGAGACCACGTGAGGTGATGCTACCCCACGATAACGCCAGTCCGCATTCAGCTAGGCTGACAAAAAGCAGTACACAGGGGTCGGGTCAGGAAATCATTCCTCACCCACCTTATTCACCTGATCTTGCACCCTCTGCTTTACACCTTTTCCGCTCTCTATCGAACAACCTTCAAGGAACTTCCTTTCCGAATGAAAACGCTCTCCGAACGTGCTTGACGATTTCTTCGACTCACCAAGAAAGTACTTGGGTTCGAACAAACACAAATACACCAAAATCGTGTGAGAAATAATGTAAACTATTGCACTAGTGATACTCCCGCATTTGCAAAACTCTGCAGTCGTCCGTTAGAGGCCTCTGCGTATGTCATGCAGCATTGCACACTGACCTGCCGGTACGCCAGTCGGGACCAGTAGGGACGGTGCAGCGTGCCTCTGAAGTTGCGTTTTGTGACATTATTTGTGTATTGAAGCGTTAGATGGCTCGGCGATTGGTAATCAATCCTGCTAATGTATTACGATTGGTTGAGATGAAGTTACGAAGAACACTTCTTCGTGAAGATGGTACTGGTGTAGAAGACGAATCATTCGCATGTTTTCTGGTATTTATTATAGTGCAGAAATATGAGCGTAAGTTAGAAACAGATACTGTTGTAACACTAACACATAATGATGATGATAGGGAATGACGAACAACTCATTGTAAACGGTAGTGCTACGGCAAGTGCGGGAAGAGGCGATGGAAGAAGTGACAGTGAATACCAAACCGTCTCCCAAGAAGAAGGTTAAAGTTGCAAGTATCATCACGGCGTTTGATGACAACACACTGGAGAACATGTACGATGATTATTACGTAAGAGGTTTCGACACATACGACAACCTTCTGAAAAGATACCCTACATTGAAGTCTAAAAGCAATATTAAAAACATACTGGATTACGTGGCAAAGAAAAGAGAAGGAAATACAGTTTTCAAAGGAAATCGTACACTGCTGTTCAAGACCATCAAGGAGCGTGTAGTGGCAAAATTCGATGGAGCGCGAGAATGCGGTTCCGCCGTTCATTATTGGCATTTACAACATTGGCCATTGGACGTAGCCAGAAATCTCGGGTGTACAAACTTTACAGCTTCACTGGGATTTATTACTAATTTTAAAAAGGAGTTTAGAATAACATCACGCCGTATCACTATGCTCCAAGAACGAAAAGATAAGGATGACGTAGAAGAGCTGATTGAAAGAGCTCAAATGTTTGTTGCTGAGGTCAATGAGCATATCACGAGAGGAAACATCGATATTAGTTCTGTATGGAACAGTGATCAGAGTCAGTTCGACTATGAACTTTCTTGTGACAGAACACTATCCATGAAAGGGGAGAGAAGCACTGTCGCGGTGTTGCAATCAGTTAACTGTGTAACACATAGTTACACGATCGATGTTGCTATATCAGTGGACGGACGATTGGCAGACAAACTCTATATTTGCTTCCAAGAATCCAGTGGAAAGTTTGGACCCCGCGTGTCAAGGGAAATAGAATCGCCGTGCCCTCCAAATGCCGTCGTCGATGCAAGTGTGAGTGGGAAGATGACGAAACAACATCCGAAGACGTTTTTTCTGTCAGTTTTGAATCCACATTTGTCGAGAGAGTCATTAGTGTTACTAGAGGAGGCCGAAATCCACGCGTTTTAGCTCACGCAGGTTGGCTTGTGGAGGGAAGAACTATACTGACGTGAGGTCTGGAACATGACAAGGAATTAGAATTCAGAAAGCGGACTAAGTAGTTTGATACTTAACTTTAATCCATTAATGATTAACGTCGTTCTTGACGGTACATGATTCACAATATCAATATCAATATTAACTGAATATGGCGCTTTGCTAGGTCGTAGCAAATGACGTAGCTGAAGGCTATGCTAAACTATCGTCCCGGCAAATAAGAGCGTAAGTAGTCAGTGAACCACCGCTAGCAAAGTCGGCTGTACAACTGGGGCGAGTGCTAGGGAGTCTCTCTAGACCTGCCGTGTGGCGACGCTCGGTCTGCAATCATTGATAGTGGCGACACGCGGGTCCGACGTACACCAACGGACCGCGGCCGATTTAAAGGCGACCACCTAGCAAGTGTGGTGTCTGGCGGTGACACCACAATTGGTACTTCGTGACTCCTGGTCTGGACATAAGGATGAACGAGTACTACTGGAAGCATCTGGCGGAAAACATGTAGATTTAAAAATCATTCCGCCTAAAACTACAAAATATACACAACCAGCCGGCCGAAGTGGCCGTGCGGTTAAAGGCGCTGCAGTCTGGAACCGCAAGACCGCTACGGTCGCAGGTTCGAATCCTGCCTCGGGCATGGATGTTTGTGATGTCCTTAGGTTAGTTAGATTTAACTAGTTCTAAGTTCTAGGGGACTAATGACCTCCGCAGTTGAGTCCCATAGTGCTCAGAGCCATTTGAACCATTTTATACACAACCTCTGGGTATGTATTTCTTCAGGCAATATAAAATATATACCAAGAGAATAACAGACTTCATTAAACTACGTTCCATTAATATGCAGCCGAGATTGCACGACAGATTCTTTATCATGAATATGGATTCTGTCATTTAAAATCAGTTATCTGCGGGAGTATACAGACCAATGCTTCGTTACGCGTGGCAGAACGCTGGCTACGATATTGGTCAACCAGTGAACAACTTCAAAAGTGTCATTGACGTGGCGTTCAACACTGATATTATAGAATGTGCAAATACGCCATGCGATCAACTTGCATTTCTTCACTGTGCGTTTTGCAGTCATTCGTATTGCTCGGAGCATTTTATTGACATTTCGCATTTACATTTATAGTTAAGATTGCTGCATTGCGTATGGCGTCTACAATTACATCTACAGTGATATCTAGAGCATGACTGCAGAGTTTTGCAGAAAAACGATACCCACCAGCACATTCAGAGGTACGTAATGGTCCTGTAACCAAACGTTCATACACATCTATTTGTTCGAGCTCTAGTACATTCCTGGTCAGTACCACGTGATTTCTACAGTCGCTGAATCGAAAATTTAACACAGCGTTGGCAGACTGTCGTTAGCAGTGAAGAAGAACATATTATTGACGTCTAACGTATCTGTTATGCATATCAGTTGTGTTTACGAAACTTCTGGAAAAACGCTACGATCTTATGCACCAATCCAATGTAGCTGACGTAACACCTACGACAACCACTCTGAGGTGAGTTAAGTAATGATTAAATCTTCGGTCTGATTAGAAACGCGGATTAAATGTTTCCTATTACTCACTTTTCCTTCTTGCTACCTGCACCTACCTTTCTGAATCTGTTGATAATTTGCGTTAATCAGTATGACGCACAATTATTGAAAAAAACAGCTCCTGGGCCAAAAGTGCCTATTACGTAACTAATTTTCCCATTGCAGTGAGCCCGCATCTCGTGGTCGTGCGGTAGCGTTCTCGCTTCCCACGCCCGGGTTCCCGGGTTCGATTCCCGGCGGGGTCAGGGATTTTCTCTGCCTCGTGATGGCTGGGTGTTGTGTGCTGTCCTTAGGTTAGTCAGGTTTAAGTAGTTCTAAGTTCTAGGGGACTGATGACCATAGATGTTAAGTCCCATAGTGCTCAGAGCCAACCATTGCAGTGATAACGAAACTGTCAGTAAATAATAATTGGTGTCCAATGCGGGACGCATGGTAACGTTACTGTAGAAAGGAATAATTATCCAAAACATACGAGGGTCACTCCAAATGAAATGCTCACTATTTTTGTAAAAATACAGTTTTCATTCTGCATGTGTGAAAGTTTTACAGTGTGTAGATACATACTTCCCGCTTGTTTTCAAACTTAGTTCAACCTTTTCCCGTGAGTGGCGCGGTCACAGCATGCTACACTTGACGTTTGTCAGAAGCAACGTGCTGTCATAGGATTCCTGTGCTGTGAAAATGAGACAGTGGGAAACATTTACAAGAGGTTGAAAAAGGTGTATGGAGATGCTGCTGTCGATCGCAGTACAGTTAGTCGGTGGGCAAGCAGGTTACGTGATGAAGGCGGGCACGGCAATATTGAGGATTGTACTCGCAGCGGCAGGCCTCGTACTGCACACACTCCAGACAATGTGTAGAGAGTTAACGAATTGGTGACTGCTGACAGACGCATCACAGTGAATGAATTGTCACGCTACGTTTGGATAGGGGAAAGAAGTGTTTACAGAATACTGAAAGTGTTAAAAAAGGTGTGTTCCAGGGGGGTTCCCAGGATGTTGACAGTGGCTCACAAAGAAATAAGAAAAACAGTATGCAGCGAACTTTTGGAACAGTACGAGAATGGTGGAGATGAATTTCTTGGAAGAATTGTGACAGGTGATGAAACATGGCTCCATAATTTTTCACCAGAGACGAAGAGGCAATCAATGGAGTGGCATCGTGCAAATTCAACTAAGAAAAAAAATTCAGAACTGCACCTTCTGCTGGTAAATTTATGACTACAGTATTTTCCGATTCCGAAGGACTCTTGCTTGTGGACATAATGCCAAGTGGAACCACCATAATCTGATGCATATGTGAAGACACTGAAGAAACTTCAAGCTCGTCTGAGTCGTGTTCGACCACATCGGGCAAAAGTAGGATGTTTTGCTGTTGCACGACAATGCACGGCCACATGTCAGTCGGAAAACCATGGAAGCGATCACAAAACTCGGATGGACAACTCTGAAACACCCACCTTTCAGTCCTGACCTGGCTCTATGTGACTATTACCTCTTTGGGAAAATGGAAGACTCTCTTCGTGGAACAAGGTTTGAAGATGATGACTCCCCTGCGCACGCTGCCAAACAGTGGCTCCAACAGGTTGGTCCAGAATTTTACCGTACGAGTATACAGGCGCTGGTTCCAAGATGACGTAAGGCAGTTGGATGGAAATTATGTGGACAAATGAAAATATTGTTCCTAAAGGATGTATCTACACACCGCAAAACTTTCAAACGTGTAGAATAAAATTTTTTTTTTTTTTTAAAAAGTGTTCATTTCTTTTGGAGTGACCCTCGTATCACAGTGCTGTTTGTTCCAGTGTGTCTCACGCTTTCAACTGTTAGTAGATGGAAGGGCGAGGTCGAACCCCATCACCCTCCCATTTATGAAATGCGTTAAAATCGAGTGTCGTTTGTCTGCCACCAGAGTAATTAAATAAGTCCTTTCGTTATGGAAACATGGGATTGGACGCTGCAGCCGGTGCTACAGAACTCTATATCAAGCACCGCGTAGTGCCTGCTGCTCCCTTTACAGGCGCATCACTGAAGGGAAGGAACCAAAGCGGATCGCCAGCGCCTCGCAGAATTAGCTCAGGCGACGCCGTTAAGCTGCTTAAGAGTCTGCCTCTGCCGCCAGCACGCTCCGCCCCCACCGCGCATGCGCGCCTCATAATCCGTGTGGCGTTCCTACTGGCACGGGCGCCGCATGACGTCACGCCAGGCTTGACTCGCCTTGCTCCGGCTAACACACGGCCGCTTTCCGTATGATACGTCCGTGGCTTCTTGTCTCACGTAATGTCTCTCTCTCTCTCTCTCTCTCCTCTCTCTCTTTCTCTCCTTGTCACTGTCACACATCTAGGGTATTGCAGTTAAGCGCTGCTCCACACAATAATTAAGCGAGGACATACTACGATTACTTTCTCTCGCTTTCTTTCTACCCTACTTGTTCGTTCCTGGCACACACAACATGTGTATGTGCATGACAACACCTCAGCATGGAACTGCGTCCCATGCGAAAACGTAAGTAAATACGAATATAGGTGCGAAAACATCGCGATAAACTAAATTATGTTGTAGAAGATAGGTTAACTCCTAGCATAAAACTTTTCCATCAACGTCATTTGGTTGCAGATGACATGCCACCTGTAGTAATTAACACACAAGTGATCCAGAAAATTCATGCACAGCAAATGTAAAGGTATTTACAAAAAGAAACGATCTGTTGTTTGAACTGAAGATGCACATTATTTTATAATCATTTAACAAAAATATTTACTTTGCAGAATAAATAAAAACGAAAACCCACTGATGATGGCACAGTGGTGCCGAAACATGTTTGGGTACCGAGAAAGAACGGTGTCTTGCATGACTGGCGTACCTCACATCCAACAATTGTAACTGCAAACACGGCCAGTACAAGGAGCTGCAAAACAAAATTATGAATATTGTTCATTCCTTTCTTTTTCACCACGAGCAAGGTTACACATGTCACAGAAGGATTCTGCGGCGTGTCTACACATACAACCGGTGGTGTACAACACGCAGATTACTGAGAGCTGAACATTGGCGTGAAACCGGCCTCTACCAGTCGCCAGTCTCTGGATGAAATCTACACCTACAACAGGACTACGTGTTGTCTTTGGCTGTGATTCATCGTTGAACATGCACCGTCAATAATTTTTCCTTACTGTGAGATGTTTTATAATACTCTGAACATCATAAGCTTGTCTCGTTTTTAAATGCCTTAAAATACCAGGCACGCTGACCCAAATTTTCTATCCCAACGAGCCGGCCGCGGTGGCCGAGCGGTTCTAGGCGCTCCAGTCCGGCACCGCGTTGCTGCTACGGTCGCAGGTTCGAATCCTGCCTCAGGCATGGATGTGTGTGATGTCCTTAGGTTTAAGTAGTTCTAAGTCTAGGGGACTGATGACCTCAGATGTTGAGTCTCATAGTGCTCAGAGCCATTTGAACCATTTCTATCCCAACGTTTGAAATGCTTTCATGAATTCCGAAAGCTACTAAATTTTTTTATGATTTAAGAAGTAGCTCACTGTATGCTATTTATTTCTAAATATCTCTGCTTACCCCTAATAGGTATAATGTTCATAAATAGTGCCTGTTGATGAACATTCTAGCTAACAGGGAAGCCTGCAGATATTTAGACACCTCTCTAACCTGAAGACAGAAATTTCCTAGCACCCGTCCTCGAAGTTAATTTTCGTTCTGATGTACTGATTATACTACGCCGCTTGAGGAACTGAATTCTATTTATCACATTCGCTAGCTATAAAATTGTATTTGGGTGTGATGTTCCCAGTCAACAACGTACAGAAGGCTTCTTTGCCCAAGTTGGAGATTTGTATCTTCACTTTTTAACATATGTGACATGGGCTTGTTGGGCATCATGTCGAGCCCCATCCATTTCCGTCTGTCACATAAACAACTTGTCCATTCTGAACTGTTCATCTCGCAGGTAGTCAGACACCTAATACTGGGTCTTCCTATCGTTCCCAGATTTGTCATGGAGATTGCTATTGTAGGTAATCTGTTTTCCAAGATTTTTGCTATGTGGCTACCCCAAAACAACCTTCTCTTCTTCAACGATGTTACGATGTTCGTACAACTCCCTTTGTTCTTCAGTTTCTCTTAATCTACACAGCAACGTTATTTTCTGCGACTGAAGCTCAAAAGTATTATCTTAATATTTGTCTTTCAAATATTAGTAGCTTTCCTTCTAATCTATATCCGGATCCCGCTCCAGCTACTGCCGTGTCTGGGTGCTGACGAGTCCTCTCCATTTGGTTGCCCCCCCCCCCCCCCCCCCAACTTTACTTCCTCCACTTGCTGTCATGCCACACCTCTCCTTTCCACAGATATTCCGACTCCCGTTTCCCACCGTGTTCTTGGGCGCCTTCTAGGTCTATTCCCATACATCTTCAGTTCTTCCATAATTATGGGGAGTCTCTGTCCACGCATCCTCTTAACATACCCGTACCATCTTAATCTCTTTTTTTCGTTTTCTTCCTTTATAATTTCTTCTTTAAGGTCCTTCTTAATATCCACATTCTACATATATTTCCTTCATGTTTCTAAATCAATACACCAGGTCTCCCACTATTCAAGGGTGAAGAGGAACGACTGTTCAAAGCAAAGCACTCCAGTGAATGTGGGATCTAAAATCCACGCCTTTATCTTCGACACTGTGAAACAAATGTTTTTTACTGCAATCCCTTTGCCTTCCATATTTTGGGAGTAGGGTCCCGAAATTACAAAAATGTCTAGTAAACATGGGCTCTAAAATGCTCCTCTTAGAGCTTTGACAACTTGTTCATAAGAAATGTGTTTCACAGTAGCGAAGATGAGCAAGTGCTCATAGCTCTTAAGGTGTGTGCATTAGCCTTTTTTCATCGAATGCTCTTTCCTGTGATATTCCTGAACATTGACCATTCCTCCACGAACACCGTGTATATAAAATTAGCACACATTATAATATTTTTGGTAAGAATATTGACTGATGAACGTGAATTTTGAAGTTAGCGATAAATTATCCTTGCTTTCATACGTTGATACAAATATAAAGAGTTGTGTTAGCTGGTGCTAGAAGGTCATCTATTTCTATATCCGTTGTGTTATCTTTGCTAAAGCGACTGCCTAGGAACTTAAAGCGATCAGTACTCTTGAAAGTGAATCTATCTACAGTCAAAAGTGCATCGCTTCGTATTTTCTTACTTATCACCACGTGTTACGTCTTCTCTTCACAGACACATATACCTGTATTCTCACCAGTTATGTGTGATTAATATTGTTTATTGATGTTACATCTTCTCCATAGTCGAGATCAGCAACATTTAACATGCTGTAGGTGGATCCCTTGTGGTTGGTTTTAGTAACTTCTCTATCGATCTTCTCTGGGGTGAGGTTAAATAATATAAGAGAAAGAAAGCGTAGCATTCAAAATATTCCGTAGATTATACAAGACGTCGTAAAGATATTACGGACGAATAAAAATTTTGGTGTGTGGCGAATACCCATGTTTTTATCCATCCAGCTGGTAGGGATGTTTCTAGACCACTCCAACAAACTCTGCAGAACATGGAGAATATACTTGGATTATTTTTTGTCGTGGAGCATTCACTTTAATTTGTAATTTTTTGTTGACAGGCATGAGTCTTCCATGAGTTTCTGAGAATGATTAACAAATTGTATACAAACAATATTTTGTGACTTGGAGAAAATAGATATCAAAAGCTGAAATTTTATTTAATAATTTTGCTTAATTCTCAGTTTCGGTGCCTCATTGGCATTATCTTCACAGCCCATATACAAGAAACTAGGTAAGTCATCAGGTCGTTTATGCTATTATAGGGACCATCATATGCATTTGGTTTGCGTAGACTTCCAAAAACTCCTCGGTCGACGTTGACCCTTCATATCTCTAACACTGAGTTGTCGTTAAGTGAATGGTCAGCGTCGACAGAGAAGTTTTTAGAACTCTACGGAAACCAGTTGGTCACAGTGGTCATAGTGGTCCCTATAATAGCACAGACAACTAGATGACCTACCTAGTTTCAGGTGCCTGAAGATGATGCCACTGCACAGAAATTGGTAGTTAAATACTGCTAAATAAAGTTACGGCTATTGGTATCTATTTTCTTCAAGTCCTCGACCAACTGCAGTGGCACTCTACAGAAACTCAGTATTTTCTGAACTGAATGTTCAAGTAAATTCACACAAGGTATTCAATCTCCACTATCTCACGTAACGTCCTTCACAGCCGTAACCAACCAGTTCTGTAGGGTATGGTAGAATTCTGTTTTGTGTTGGCTCAAATGGTTCAAATGGCTCTGAGAACTATGAGACTTAACAACTGAGGTCATCAGTCCCCTAGAACTGAGAACTACTTAAACCTAACTAACCTAAGGACATCACACACATCCATGCCCGAGGTAGGGTTCGAACTTGCGACTGTAGCAGTCGCGCGGTTACGACTGAAGCGCCTAGAACTGCTCGGCCACCGCAGCCGGCCTGCTTTGTGTCCTGAAATATATAATCGTTTCCTGTAGTCAGATCAATCATAGAGGCGATCACAGTAATTGTACAGCTCCGAAAGGAAAAGAACACTTCTCTTAAGGCATGGTGGGCCAGCAACCACAATGAACGTGGTAGCACCCCTTTGGAGTGCAGTGTGACCGCACGTTTTGCTCAGGTAAACAGTGTGGAACCACAAAGGAGGTTCAAAACCATTCGAAGAAATTTGAAAATGATCTGAAGTAGCAAACGGTGCCTACACTTTTTAAGCCTTTCTATTTTGTGCTCTCGTGTGACGTGACTGTGCAGGACTGCGATATTGACATTTGCGTGAGTAAAACGGCCTTTAAAGCCCCCAGTTCGACAATACCTTCAATACTACTCGCCCACATTTGTTAATCACTTTAAAAAAGTAGCTCTTCAGAAAAAAACCATGTCGAGTATCCTAGGTGCTTGCAAGTGGACAACTTTTTGACAAGGTAGGCAACCACATGGCACCTCTTCATTCCAATATATTTACTAGCAGGCGACCAGCACTCTTTACAGGTTTTCTCTGAGCAGATATATTTTTAAAGTGCGTTACATACGTGAGTGGGTGGGACTGACAGTACTGCCCAACTGATGGGGACCTCAGAGGATACCTTCGTCGTCTTATTCATGCAAGGGTCAATGTCGCACCCTTTCGTCAACACGCCACAGGCGGGCGCAAAACAGGAGGTCTGAAAAACCGTAAGTACTCTTTGCTGCTTCGGATCGCGTTCAAATTTCATCGAATGTTTTTTCGACGGTACCTTGTGGATGCACACTGTGCACTGGACCAGAAACTGCGGTTGCACTGCGCATCAAAGGGGTGCGGTCATGTTCAGTGGGGTTACTAGCCCACGTTCTCCTTACAGAAGGTTCACAGCGCCTGTAGGATGTCAGCAACGTCACAGATAGTCAGGAACCTCGTCCATTGCTCATCGCATTGCCAATTGTCGTTTTCGATCGGAAAAATTGCTGGAATCAACGTCTCAAGGGAAGGGGCGGTTTCACTGACGCCCTTTGTGCCACTCGCGATACCTTTTGTATCGATTCTGAGTGGCGGTGTGTATGAAACGCGTTCCTCGGCCACACGTAAGAAAACTGCATGATTTAATCGCTGAGCGTTGGGGTTCTAACCTCTAACATGGAGACGTCAAAGGGAAGGATAAAATCTAGGTAAGGTAGAGTTCGATGAACTTCCTATCATGTTACACAACCGCGGCGCCGTTGGGAAGGTTGTGGTGAAATTTAGTGCCAATGTGGCATCATTAACGCGCATTGCACCTGTCATGAAATTCTGAGCTCTGCCCTTTCTTTCGCATGTGTCGACACCTTCCTGTTTGCAGCGTCGCCGAGCCCAATGGTGACGTAGAATGGCATCAGGCATTTGCACCATTACAGAAAAAAGTTGTAGGCATCTTTGAGACGATTTCAGACTCCAATGGCGCAACAGGTATTAATTACTGGATTTCAAGAAAGTGATCCTTTAATTGTGTTGAGCAGAGTATATAGTTGGAACACTTACTGCTTTGGACTGGAGCAAGGAAACACAGCGTTTCTGCAATTACTTTTTTAAAATCTTCTGTGGGGAAGATAAAAAGGGAATTATTATGATAAAATTGGAAAGAATAAAACAGTTTGGATGGCAGTGGGGTCGCTGGGGATGTACGAGTATTAGATCGGTCAGTTGGTGGTTCAGAAGAAGTGAGAAATCCAGATTACGCGAAAGTGTTGAAACCAGTTTCTACTCTTAGCGAACAATTTCGTATTTTCGAAACAGAGAACAATGCTGAAATACGTCTACAATTTTGTACTTCCAAATCAGGAAACAAAGCTGTAATAGGTGAACATTTCGTATTATCAACTCACAGAACAACGCTAACATTAATAAACAGTTTAGTGCGTTTAGGTAGAAGAACAACGACAGGCTTAGCGAAACTGAAATCCTACTTTAAGTGTATAGTGACAAAATCTCTGACTTGAAATTTTGCATAGAACCAATATTTAGTACTGGTAATGCGACGGTTTCAAACTGTGATAGTAATAACAGTGAAAACATTGTTCTTCTCGAAGGAGAAAACACAATCCCAAAAGCTAGCAAGGTTCTTCGTACAAGATGAATATTTGAACTGTAATATAGTGCTAGAAACAAATAATGAATGTTTCGACAGAGTTTCACCAGTTGTTGATTTACCTCTTCCCCAAACTCGCAAAATATTACATCAGATTAGCAGATATGTGACTAGGGAGATTTTTCGAAACAAGTATGAGCAATTAGCAGAACTGCATGTTAAAAGCATTTGTAGTTAAGATGAAGAATTTTCAGTATTTAGATCAGTTGCTGTAACAATGCAACAAATAATGTAACTGTATTTGAGAATTCTTATTTTAACAGAATCTTGAGGAAGTTCGTGAGTTTACCATGGAGAAACTTG
This sequence comes from Schistocerca serialis cubense, assembly GCF_023864345.2. Taxonomy (NCBI): domain Eukaryota; kingdom Metazoa; phylum Arthropoda; class Insecta; order Orthoptera; family Acrididae; genus Schistocerca; species Schistocerca serialis. Next base: position 188,933,488 of record NC_064643.1, read on the forward strand.
CGTAAAGACAGGGCTGCTAAAACGTGGTTCTGTGTAAATTTACAAAGCGTAGAGTCAAAAGGAACTAAAAGTTTACTTTTCTTCAGTTTTTTGTGAAGGTAAAGTGCAGGGAAGTGATAAAAATGTCATTTGCAATTAGAATCATGGCAGTGATTGAAGCATAGGAGTGGCAAGTGATGCTTTGACGAACATTGATAAGCGTGTTCTGAGGGGGTCATAAAATACTGCCATAGCACGAGTGTGGCAAGTCCAGGGCCCAGTGCTTGCAACACTGCTTCAGAAGTTTTCAATTCTTCCATTCTGCTTCTTTTGATCTACTTATATATCCATCTCAACATGTTTTCTTCTACTATCAGTCTCCATTCTATCCATTAGATAAGATTTATTTGTACTATAGATATGGTAGTCGCAAAGTACGCCTCAGTCAATAAAATGACGTTACATGAGAAACTTATTGTATATTTTCAAATTAAAATAAAAATGTTATCATATGAAATAAGACTTTTCTATTTCAGTATTTTGCTGTTTTCAAAGAAAAGAAAGTTTGTGGTGGAATATACAATGGATTCATCAATTCCTGTGCTGTGTGAATGAATTCTGACCATACTTGAAAATTATTTTTCTGTGAAGTTGAAGTATTATGTATGTTAGTGAGTATGTATGCTATTTTAATGAAATGTCATTTGCTTTCAGGAAATGTTATATTTTTGAAAGGGATTTTACGAAGTTCTAAAGAAGCTTTTGTGAAGGGGAGCAATCTGTCTTTTCGAAAGAGGCTGAGTACACACATGAAAATGTATGAACTTTTGTCTTGGTTACAGAGCTAATGCTGATTTGTCATGAAAATTAGTTGGCTATTTATTTGCTAAGAGATGGTATGTCACATTTATTGTTGTTCTACAGCTACAGTGAGTACAGTCAACTGAAAATATCAGTATCATGGAAACAACTGAAGCATTAGTATCAGATTTTGAGATTTGGTTTTGTAAACTCAGTATACTACCCCTGTGTCAGTTCTAAGATGAGGGTTTACTAATGCAAAGAAATTATCAATGGTGAAAAAGACAGTGAAAACTAGATGTTATAGTATTATTCATCTGAGAAATTGGGAAAGTAGTTTTATTTTGTACTATGTATGCAATTTTTTTTGGTATATGTACTGTAGAGTAGTGAATGTATTATGGAAACAATGATCAGAACAATTCTGTAACACAGAATCGGTTCTCATGAAGTCTGATGAATCTTTTATATGGTTTATATTGATATGTATACTGAAATTTGTAGCAATGGGTTGTATCAATGATTTTGATGATGATGATAGACTTGTTAGGCTAATGATAGGTTAGGGATTTCCAATTTTCTGAGTTACAGCATATCAAATTTCTTGTGGCAGCTTGATATGCATTTTGATCAGAGAGTATGATGATTTGATACTATCCTGTTTGATATTTCTGTCTGTCAATGCTTTGATGTCATGTTGGTTATATGTCATTCAGTTGTGAATTATATGGATGACAGTCAACACCTATGTAATGATGAGATGTTGCCTCCATAAGGAAGCTAGGATGATTAATTATGAGGGATATTAAAGTAATCAACAATGATGAAACTATAGATGACTACACCATAATATTCATTTTAAGCAAACATTAACAACGTATAAAATTAACTAAAACTTCACATACAGTGATTTGTGAGATTGTTATAATCACAAAAAGTTTAAGGAAAGCCAATAGTTGAAACTGAAACATAAAACATGTATATTCATTACATTTGAGCGCTGGTAAATGCAGTTTTTAGGTATCTTTGTGAAAACTGCTGTGAGACTAGCCTTCAGTTTGCAATGTAAATTACTTCTTTGGAAGTTGCATACGATAACCCCTCCTTTGCTGTCGTCATTCTGTGAGAAAATACTATGTATACCTTTCAGTTTATCCTACTTTCTCTCATAGCAGTGAGATTCCTCTAGTAGGTGTACATAGCATACATATTACACAACTGTTTTCCCATGTTTACTTGCTGAGAAAAATGGCAATATTAATTTTCATACAGGTTCTGTAGTTTGAAAATGACTCATTCACACTGGTAAGAAAACTTGATTATTATGTAGCCTGTCTTTTTATTACTTACAGTTGTTTTGTCAGTATTCATTTTTTATGAGTTAAGTAGATTGTCTATGTATAGCATAATTTGTATCAGTAGTTATTCTATAAATTACAAGTTAAATACTTGGTGTAATGATTATTTGAAGTTCCTGTAAAGATTGAAGTTATATGACGTGAGTAAGAAAAAGGAGGAAGTAGAAAAGGTTATTCCAGTATTGTGCATCGATTTGCCAATTAGTTTTGCTGTGACATGTCTTGTGATGAAAAGAATTTCCTATACATGTTTTATTGTTTTCTGAAGTGTAAGAGACAATAGAATTGTCAGTCCTGACTTTTAATTATTATTACTTATTTGATTAAGTACACCACCATTGTTCGGAAGGAAGTTATATAAAGGTGGAATGTAATAGCTAGAACTTGTAGTCATTCTTTCATGTTCTGAAAATGAACTGTCTTTGAAAACTGTTTATAGAACATACGTTGATCAAAATTTTCTTACCTTCCATGAGTTTAATTGCTCAGGAAGTTGTCCATAGTAAACCCAGTGTAATATTTTTTATTTGTCCCACTAGTAAAGTGAAATGCCTCGACTAGTTTCTTCTTTTCATTACTAGTTTATTATAATTTAAGACAAATGGCTCTTGTGGCAAGTCCGAATGAAATGCCTCTGCAGACAGAAGAATACTTCTGAATAAGAACTACAGTAGGTTGTACTAGAGATTAGCTGAATATGTAATATTTCTTGTGTCTAGAGTCTGTAGAGCAAAAAGAAATTTATTAAATACATGATTTTGATTACAGAGTGCTTCTGTCTCAAATGGGGAAAAGGAAGCATACCCAGTATAATACTTGGGCCTATAAAAATGTTAATTCTGTGCTTGTGTTTTTGAGTGTACATTTTTAAATAGATCAGTTTTCTACATCATGTTTACATATTTTTAACCTTACAAGCTATGTTTAATTTCTCTGTGTGTATGTCTTAGGCATTTGGAACCCATGCTTATTATGTAAACCACTACTGAGCAAGCACTATATGAATAATAATGCTTGAGATGTATGAAGATGTAACTTGGAGGAGAATAATTTATTATAAACATGACCCAAAGTCATGAAAATGAGATGAAGCTTTAAGTCAACAGATTGACTGACAAATGGATTGACACTGTGAGGAAAGAATATGGAGTTTAAAAGTTAGTACAAAAAACTTATATTGTAAAAACAAGGATGAAGTATATGTAAAAGTGATGAATCAACTACAAACATAATATGTTTTCTTTCAATATTGGTCATCTGAATTAACGCACAAAAGTGTACATACATGCAATTTGTCATATGGATTACTATTTTCATAGAATATAAGTTAATTCTGTATTTATACCAAAATGTGTTAAACTGCACACAAAAATCACAATTAGTGAGTAAAACGATAAATGATATCATATTCTTCTTTTATCACATATGTATTAATCTTGTTTGGTTACATTGACAATTTTGCAATACACATGTATACTACTGCATTACTTGAATGTTAATTTAAAAAGTTCATATGTCTTGATAAGAAAGTTTTCAGTAATTTCATAGTAGTTTCCTAACTATTTTTGATTCAAGTTAATCAAAGAATGAATCATAGTTTCAAAATTCACTGAGGTATGGAAAGACAATAATTATTGTTTGCAATTTGTATATTCATTTTTCGTTACTAAAGTTTTGTACACTCATTAGATTACAATTTCTGGCATTGTTTGTATATTTGAAATTACTTGCCATTTACCAAGCATAGGAGATATCATACATTTCATACTGTGAAAAATTCTAGACTCTTGTTAACAGATCATTTTACACAGCCAATGAAGCAACAGCTTTATAAAAAAAGTTATGATTCACTGTTGCCATAAAACAGTTAAATAATATGTGTTATACGTGTAATATATCACTTAAATGAAAAATGTTTGCATTCGAAATTACGAAAGTTGAACATTTCTGGAATACTGGGTGACAACGTTTTTGGGATTAATAAGTCCCTTAAGGTCGCAAAATGTCATATATATACTACACATGACATTGCATGAGGGGGGTGGGGAGCGATTGTTACAGCAACCGCATTTCCTCCATGCTGTGCTGAATCTACTGATACTGGATTCTTGCTAAATAACTTGTCTAATACCACTTTTCAATAGATTCTCACGATTTTCAGTTTTTCTTCAGAAGCTTAGTTTTTAATTATTTTCATCAGCTATATTATTTTACTACACGTTTTATAAACTACTAGCTGTTTCCCCACAGCTTTCCATGCATATGTGTTTCACAAGTATATTAAGCACACCTCCTCTTCCCCCTCTCTGCATCAACCTCTTCCTTCCTCTGTCTATCCACTTCATCGTCCTACATTAAACTATGTATCCCTTCCTCCCCATTCTCTCTATCTCTTCATCCCCTCCTCCCTTTTCCTTTGTCCATTTCCTTTACCCCCTCCCTCTGACAATATCTTCCTCCCCCTTCCTCTGATGATATCCTCTTTGCCCCTCTCTTCCTATCTCCACCTCTACCTTCTCCACCTGCCCACTACCCATCTTCACCTTCAATCTGCCTCATGCATCTTTCCCTCCTCTCATCTCTTTAACCGTTCCTTCCTCCACTTTACTCTGTCCATTGCCTTCTCTAACCATCTCAACATATCTGAAGTCATGCTCATCAGCATAAGTAGCCCTGCTAGAAATTTGAATAAAGCAGGGAATTACTACTTGCACAATATAACTGCCATGCAGCCTACACACCAGGGGCTTGAAAATCATTTATTTGCACCTGATGTACCGGCGTCTCTACAAAGCAGGTTGATTTTGTAAGTCGACGCTGTTCTCGTCCAACATGTCTGTCAAGCAGGGCAGCCTGTACACCAGTGACTGGGAAAAACACATTTTTGCTCACATCTCCACCCCCATTGGACCTAGGAGATAATAAAGACCTCAGTGCTGATACTCGTTAGGCTTGATGTTTCTGTGCCGAATTTAACTGAAATCGATCAATGGATTTGGGAGATCCAAGACATACATTTATACACATACACTCTGCTTTATTTCCATAACAGATAAGAGATGAAAACATTTTTGTATGAGGTATATAAAAAATTTATTGACTCCAAAAGGTGTCCATCAGATTTATAGCATCAGCTTGTAGAAAAATAAACAGAATGACACAAAAAAATATTACATGAAATCATAGCTTTATCTATATCGTCAAGAAACACAAAAAATATTTATCTTACAAAAAATACTAAGACACATATCTGCAACTTGTAGACTCTTTGGAGTTATCATGCTGTAGTTAGCTGGAAACTGGTTTTGAAAATGAAAGGAAGTGGGACATATCGTTACGAATTGTCAAAAGGCTATGAGATGAAGAGCCAGCTTTCATAGAATAGCATTTGAAACTAGTGCAAGATACTACTGGTGTTGAAACAGAGAATTCATAATGAATAGGTGATGTTAAAATGGCGTTATTGTTAGCAGTCACTTCGAGATGAAGACCAGAACCAACGAATTCCGGATCTTGAAGAAACTGAGTCCACTCCTAGACAATTGTAGCTATTCCTAAAGATAAGTACTCTCATAAGCATATAACAGCCAAATAACAATGATAATAATAATAGTAATTATTATTATTATTATTTGTATGGGAAAATATTGATGATTCAGTAAATTCAGACTGTGATTTTAGTCGATTATTGGTTGTTCATTCATTGGTTGCACATGTTATAAGATGAATAAAATATAACTTCATAAAACTACATGTAGACAATATGTCGTCACTGGGATACAAGAGTGTGGTGCTATGCCCAAGTAACGTTGCTAAGGACTGATACACTATGCAGACGATATAGGTAAATTTATTATTAATAGTTCCTAGAATCTGAATAAGCAGATTCCGTGCATTTCCATGGAGAGAGGGAGAGAGTGGAGGGAGGGGGAAAGTTACAGTTACAGTTGCGTTCTGTAGATACTGAGGAATTTTTTTATGGTTTTTCTTGGTGTTTACTGTGATGTATTAATTGAATAAATTAGTTAATAGAAAGATAGCTAAGGAAACCCTTAGTAATTCTTTGTGAGCCAGTGGTCATTTACACACAAGGATTGCAGGCATGGGAGACATGCTGGTGTTTAAAAATAATCAATGGTAAATGTTTCTGATCCCTTGGCTTCTTTTCATTCCACGGAGCAAGTCAGTTTGTTAAGTCACAAAGAAGATCACATTATCTCTAGAAAACTGAAACCTGCTTGTTTGATATAGTTTACTTGGAAATTCTCTTTAACTGTCCATGCATGTATATATTAGATCTCATGACAGATCCAGTCTTGGCAACCATTCCATTGAGTCAGCAACCATTCAGTGGCAGAATCAGGCAATATAATTTCATCAATCAACATATTATTATGAAGTATTCTCTTTAGGTGGCTGCACTACTTTATAAAAGGAAGACTATCTGTATGAGTTTTTTTTTTTTTTTTGTTTTTTGTCGGTCTGGAGTCATTTATTAAGACAATGGAGGAATTAAGTTTCAGTGGCTTCTTACTGAAAGCTTCGGCATTCTTTTCAAAATGTTGAGATAATTCATGAGTTTTTTATGCGGTTGTAGCATGTTAAAAATACATCGCTAATAGTTGATTCTAGAAACTCTGTAAATAGGGTTTCACACGATAGACTTTGTCTATCTTCAAGTTTCTACCAGTTAAGTTGTTTCTATCATCTAGGTAATGCCCTCGCATAAGCCAAACGAACCTGTGACTATATGAGCTGTTGTACTTTGTATACGTTCAATATCCCTTGTTAGTCCTATTTATTATGGATCCCATACACTTGAACAGTAATCTAGGATGCGTCACACGATAGTTTTGTCAGAAATATCTCATTTGCATTCCCCTGGTAGTCTACCAATGAACCAGATTCTGCAACTTCCTTTGTCTATAACTGATAATAAGCGATTGTTCCATTTCATATCTACATAAATTGTTACCCGACAGTCAATCATAAGCATTTACAAAAGACATTATTACATGAAAACTGAGGCCAGTACAGAAATTCTGAAATTATATCATATTCAAGGATAAATTATATTCCAGAAACTATGTACAGGATGTCCATAAAAAAACTCCCAGGAGTGTTGGTTCAAGGTAACAAAGCTAATAGTGGTAACAAAGCTAATAGTGAATCTGTAACTGCAGTTCATTGTAAGTTTCGTTTCAAGTTCAATTTTGGTCACCCATGTGGCAATAACATGCTCCAGTGATATAGTCAGTTTGAAACTACCAGATGTGTGTGTTATTGTTTTTTATTATTTATTTTCAACATGTTCCATTACAGTATTTGTATTACCACATGTATATATTGCGTGTGTGTCTGCGGGGTAGAATGTAATGCTTGTATGATGATAATGATGATGATGATGATGATGATGGTGGTGATGGTGGTGGTGGTGGTGAGAGAAGGGAGAGAGAGAAACCTGGTGGTGGCAATAGTGGACCTATTGCGAATCGTAGCAATGGGGCTGCCAAGCTTAATGTCCCCATCCCGTGGAGGAATCACCATCAAAATAAGTGTCCAAGGTATAGAAAAGCAACTGGAATCACTCAACAGAGGAAAGTCCACTGGACCTGACGGGATACCAGTTCGATTCTACACAGAGTACGCGAAAGAACTTGCCCCCCTTCTAACAGCCGTGTACCGCAAGTCTCTAGATGAACGGAAGGTTCCAAATGATTGGAAAAGAGCACAGGTAGTCCCAGTCTTCAAGAAGGGTCGTCGAGCAGATGCGCAAAACTATAGACCTATATCTCTGACGTCGATCTGTTGTAGAATTTTAGAACATGGTTTTTGCTCGAGTATCATGTCGTTTTTGGAAACCCAGAATCTACTGTGTAGGAATCAACATGGATTCCGGAAACAGCGATCGTGTGAGACCCAACTCGCTTTATTTGTTCATGAGACCCAGAAAATATTAGATACAGGCTCCCAGGTAGATGCTATTTTTCTTGACTTCCGGAAGGCGTTCGATACAGTTCCGCACTGTCGCCTGATAAGCAAAGTAAGAGCCTACGGAATATCAGACCAGCTGTGTGGCTGGATTGAAGAGTTTTTAGCAAACAGATCACAGCATGTTGTTATCAATGGAGAGACGTCTACAGACGTTAAAGTAACCTCTGGCGTGCCACAGGGGAGTGTTATGGGACCTAGTAGATACTGTCGGAAGTTCCACGCGGCTTTTCGCGGATGATGCTGTAGTATACAGAGAAGTTGCAGCATTAGAAAATTGTAGCGAAATGCAGGAAGATATGCAGCGGATAGGCACTTGGTGCAGAGAGTGGCAACTGACCTTTAACATAGACAAATGTAATGTATTGCGAATACATAGAAAGAAGGATCCTTTATTGTATGATTATATGATAGCGGAACAAACACTGGTAGCAGTTACTTCTGTAAAATATCTGGGAGTATGCGTGCGAAACGATTTGAAGTCGAATGCTCATATAAATTTAATTGTTGATAAGGCGGGTACCAGGTTGACATTCATTGGGAGAGTCCTTAGAAAATGTAGTCCATCAACAAAGGAGGTGTCTTACAAAACACTCGTTCGACCTATACTTAAGTATTGCTCATCAGTGTGGGATCCGTACCAGATCGGGTTGACGGAGGAGATAGAGAAGATCCAAAGAAGAGCGGCGCGTTTCGTCACAGGGTTATTTGGTAACCGTGATAGCGTTACGGAGATGTTTAACAATCTCAAGTGGCAGACTCTGCAAGAGAGGCGCTCTGAATCGCGGTGTAGCTTGCTCGCCAGGTTTCGAGAGGGTGCGTTTCTGGATGAGGTATCGAATATATTGCTTCCCCCTACTTATACCTCCCGAGGAGATCACGAATGTAAAATTAGAGAGATTAGAGCGCGCACGGAGGCTTTCAGACAGTCGTTCTTCCCGCGAACCATACGCGACTGGAACAGGAAAGGGACGTAATGACAGCGGCACGTAAAGTGCCCTCCGCCACACACCGTTGGGTGGCTTGCGGAGTATAAATGTAGATGTACAACAGTGTCACGTGCCCTCACTTCACATGGCACTGCAGAGAGGTTTGGTATTTAAACCAGGACATTGGCAGAAAATCTGATGAACAGGAACTTTACGCCACCACCTCTCGTCCCCCTGACGGCCAAATATTGAGTGTGTAAATTTTTTCCAACATCAGGATTCGAACCGGCTTATTCCACATCGAACGCCACTGTGAGAGCGTGCGTTAGAGACCTCAGCCAATGAGGGTGATGGACACGTGTGTAAAGGGAAAAGCGTGGAACGATCAAAACTGCTTGAGGATGTTGAGTATGTCAGAACATCTTACATTCATAATCGTAAGAAGTCCGTTTCGAATACAAGCCTTGAAGTTCAGTTGCCAAAGACCACACAGTGGAAAGCTTGAAGCAAAATGTTTACACATCCGTCTATATCTGCACATGCCTTAAAGCCAAATGACTGTGGTGTACGTTATAGCTTCGCAAGTAAACTGTTGCATTAAGAAGATAACTTCCTTGATCGTGTGGTGATCAGCAATGATTCAGATTATCGTATAGGTGGGAAGGGAAATACCGGGTCAGAACATCCTCAAGAATCTGAACAGTACTTCCAAGTGTCCCGAAATCAAAAACTTTTTTCTTTTTTTTTCGCTGAATCCGCTGTGAGACGGGTGGTTTATCTCGATATGTTGCAAGATTGGCTCTTTTCCCTGTTAGAAAGTGAACCTGAAAACTTTGTTTAGCATCAAGGTGAGCCAGTAGCTAATGGCATTTCGTTGTACGAGAGTGGCTGAGCGTAGAAGTTCCTGACCGTTGGACTGGTCGTAAAGGACAATGTGACAGAGCTCTTTCCCACCCGTCTTCACGTTCACTTGACCTCACGTCATGAGATTTGTTGATTTTGAGCTTTATAAGAGAGTGTGTCTACGTTCGGCCTTTACCTAGTGATTTGCTAGATTTGAGACACAGAACGGAAGAGGCTATTGCTTCCATGACTGCAGACCTGTTAACCGAAGTGTGGAATGAACTGAGTTTTAGCGTGAATGTGTGTTGTGTAACTAAAGGCACACTTATTGAACATTTGTTAGGAAAAGTGGTTTAGTTTATCTTCATTTTGATATATGATTCGTTGTCTACATCTACATCTACAGGATTGCTCTGCAATTCACAATTAAGTGCCTGGCAATGGCTTCACCGAACCACCTGCAAACTACTTCTCTCCTGTTTCAGTCTTGAACAGTGCACGGGAAAAACGAATACTTAAATCTCCCCATGTGAGTGTTGATTTCTCTTACTTTGTTATGATTATCATTCTCCCAATTTAGGTGGACGCCAACAAAATAAACAAAATATTTGAACTCCCTGAGGAGAAGAACAGTGACTGACATTTCGTGAGAAGGTCCTACCGCAGCGAAAAACGCCTTTGTTTTAATGACTGCCACCCAATTCGTGCATCATATCGATGCCACTCTCCCCCTTATTTCACCATAATACAAAACGAGCTGCCCTTCTTTGGAATTTCTCAATGTCCTCTTTCATTCCTTTCTGATTCAGATGGGGTTAATAATACTATTCATTATTCCCATTCTTGTACGATCTGCACGAATGTCAAGATTTGCATCTTCTTAATCTGCTGTTGGTTTATCGGAAACAACAGAGGACCCAAAACAGAAGGTTGTGGCATATCATTTTGGTTTGCAACTAATTCTGAGTGCCTATTGTTACTTGATTGATATTGGACAAAAACACATTTTATTTTCGATCATTCGGAGAAGATGATGACCATGAAACTGATCTGTCTATTATTCCATAATATTTGGATTATCCAAATCGTCTATATATCTATAGTACACTACAGTCTGAACAAAGTGATACACCAAGATCGTGACATGTGATAATAAAGAAATTTATTCCACCAATTAGGAACATGAGAGTACACAAATAATTAGCGTTACAGTACTGTACACACACTGTAAAAGTGGAAATTCAGTACAGAATAGCGCCACCACACTATACAATCAGAGCCTCTAGACATCGTGGCATGGAACCAAGGAGCGCCTGAAAATAATGCTGGAGAATACTCTGCCATGTGGTTTGTAGGTTTCTCTACAAAGTATCGGCTATGGCTGCAGAAGGACCTGAACGAACAAGCTACAACCGACCATATTCCGCACATGTTTAATGGATGACATGACAGGCGCATGGGCAGGCCAGCAAAGCACCTGCAGACACACTGTCTGTGTGTCTGTGGCTGCAAGAAAAGTATTATTCAACATGGTGGCGTTGCTGTTAGGGTTCTTCCGAGCCATAATCCATACGTAGCGGTCATCCACTGCAGTAGTAGCCCTGAGCGAGGCCTGTGATCGACAGTTCCTGTCTCTCTGTATCTCCTCCATGTCTGAACAACATCACTTTGGGGCACTCCGAGACGACTGGAACAAGGTAACAATGCGGACGCCATCGAACCGCGGTGTTGACCATCAAGGTTGAACTACAGACAACACGAGCCGTGTACCTGGTGGAATGACTGCAACTCATCTGCTGTCGGGCCCCCTCCGTCTAATACGCGCAGCTCATGCATTGTTGTTTACATCTTTGGGCGTGTTTAGTGACATCTCTGAACAGTCAAAGGGACTGTGTCTGTGATACAATATCCACAGTCAACGTCTATCTTCAGGAGTTCTGGGAACCGGTGTGATGCAAAACTTATCTGATATTTATATTTGTAGAAACATTGACGATATTCACACGTCCTGCTTATACACTACTGTCTGTAAAACGTGAAGCATTCATGTGCGATGGTCTGCAAGACGGCACGATAAGACGACGTGTAGAATAGCGGAACGATAGTAACTGACGTAAATGGCAGAGATGGGCTGCACGTATGGCCAACAGCGCCCTCTTTTGTGTGACCGAACAGCTTAGTGTCATACAACGCTCAACCGGTGCGTGGGCGTCATAAGAAGTGTAAGTACTAAACAGGTGCCACTGTGCCTCGTCGAAGTCACAGGGTGGAATATCGGGAAAGTTGGCATGTGAGTGCTTCCGAACGTGACTGAATGATTGGCCTGTGGGAGGGAGGTCTTTCTTTCCTTGACGCTGCAGCTTGTACAGGGCATGCTGCTTCAACAGAGGTGGATATAAAACGATTGGAGAGAAGAGGGCGGTACAGGCTACTGGTTCAAATGGTTCAAATGGCTCTGAGCACTATGGGATTTAACTGCTGAGGTCATCAGTCCCATGGAACTTAGAATTACATAAACCTAACTAACCTAAGGACAAACTGCCTATTGGCTTCTGTCTCGGATTCTTCGGCCGACGTTCATCTAATGATTTTTCTGACGTTTCGCCAGCATGAGTGGCTGGCATTGTCAAAGCTTCACCCTCCATTGCCGGTGGTGAACTAAACGAACTAAACGAACAGCTGGAAGGCGTCGCCATGGGTAGTCCTCTCAGTCCAGTGGTGGCCAACTTCTTCATGGAACAATCCGAAGCACACGCCTGGACTCGGCGACTTGCAAACCTAAGGTGTGGTACAGGTACGTCGATGGTACTTTCGTTGTGTGGAGCCATGGTGAAGAACAGCTCGGTGACTTCCTAAGACACTTGAACAGCCTCCATGCCAACATAACATTTGCCATGGAAGTAGAAAAGGACAACAAACTGCCATTTCTAGATGTGCTGGTCACAAGGGACGGCGAAAACCTGGGACACAGCGTGTATCGAAAACCGACACACACGGACCGATACCTGCACAAACTGTCAAACCACCATCCGAGCCAGAAAAGAGGTATGATTAGTACGCTCGTAACGAGAGCAGGAGGAATATGTGAGCCGCAACACCTCAAACAAGAAATGCAACACCTGGAAACTGTCCTGAGGAGCAATGATTACTCCACAAATTATATTAGAAGTGTAACAGAGCCAAACACTCGGCGAAGTAAGGAACCAGGAAAAGAAATGTCGGGTACGGCCTTTCTGCCATACGTTCCGAGAGTGACGGACAGAATCGGCCATATATTGCGCAAACATGGCGTAAAGACGATTTTCAAACCGACAAGTAAGATCAAAGAGTGTCTTAGATCGGCGAAGGAGAAAAGAGACCCACTTGCAATGTTGGGAATATACCGTATACCATGCACATGCGGAAAAGTTTATGTCGGAATGACTGGACGATCCATTAACACCAGGATCAAAGAGCATAAGCGGCATTGCAGGTTGGGGCAGGTGGAAAAATCGGCCGTGGCAGAGCACGCACTGAATGAGACCGACCACGTAATAAAATTCCCCGACACGGAAGTTCTGGCTGTAGAGAAGCACTATCACACGCGCTTGTTCAGAGAAGCTGTAGAAATACAAAAACACGCGAACAGTTTGAACAAGAAAGAGGAAAGCCTTAAGGTAAACGGATCCTGGCTTTCCGTACTGCAGCGAACGACCGTCATAGGTAGCAAGAAGAGAACCGCACCGGAAATGACCGCGGAGAAGCCCTCGGACGTTGGCGCGCCAGGTACATGTAGTCTGCGCCCGCGAGCTCGGCTCCAGTTCACCACCGGTAATGGAGGGTGGAGCTTTGACAATGCCAACCACTCGTGCTGGCGAAACGTCAGAGAAATCATTAGATGAACGTCGGCCGAAGAACCCGAGACAGAAGCCAATAGGCAGTTTGTCAACAAGTGGCCACGAAAGCCTTAACAATTTTGTAACCTAAGGACATCACACACATCCATGCCCAAGGCAGGATTCGAACCTGCGACCGTAGCGGTCGCGCGGTTCCAGACTGTAGCGCCTAGAACCACTCGGCCACAGCGGCCGGCCAGGCTACTGGACGACACGACGTGAGCACAGCACGAGATGACCGCTGTCTTGTGCGCTTGTCCATAACGGACAAAGCAGCTTCGTCCATAGTGTTGGAGCAACGTTGGACGCTGCAAAGGGTGTGGGCATGTCTTCGTCGACGGTTCGACACCGTCTTCTGCGAGCTGGACAGGTGGCATGCACGCCATTGCGTCGACTTCCACTGACCAGAACCCACGAACAACGCCCCGTACAATGGGCACGATGAATGCTATATTTACGGACGTGTCCCAGTTCAGCTTACCCATAGTGACAGACGCATATATGTTGAACGCAAACGGGCAGACTGTATCATTGTGCAGCATAGCGGACAAGCAACAAGTGTGATGGTTTGCGGTGTCATTACCTACAACACGCGGTCCCTCCTCCTATGCCTCGAGGGAAATCTGAGCAGCTACCGCTAGGTCATGGAAGTATCACAGCCTGAGGCACACTGTCCCTCCTGCTGGCAATTCCCCGGGTCGTATTTCAGCTGGACAATGACCGGCCGCATGTGGTGAGGAATGTGAAAGCTTTCTTCGAAGAAAACTCGTAGAGTCCGCTCAGGACACGGTGGCCAATACGCAGAGATCAGTTTTCGTCCGATGCAGTGGGTGAGTTCAGTCTTTTGTTCAAAGGGGAAGCCCGACATTGTTTGTCCACTTACGTCCAGTTTATGACAAGATGCGGAGACAGAATCGACACACTGTCCAGCGAGTGCAGCAAGGTGGAATTTCCCTGCTGTTTTGGTGTGGTATTATGTGGGGCCGACGTACGCCGCTGGTGGTCATAGAAGGCGCCGCAACGGCTGTACGATACGACCGATAGTGCAACCATATCGGGAGCATATTGGTGAGGTATTCGTCTTCATGGACGACAATTCGCGCTCCCATGGTGCACATCTTGTGAATGACTTTCTTCAGGATAACGACATCGCTCGACTAGTGGCCAGCATATTCTCCAGACATGAACCCTATCGAACATGCCGCGGATAGATTGAAAAGAGCTGTTTATGGACAACGCGACCCACCAACCACTCTGAGGGATCTACGCCCAATCGCCGTTGAGGAGTGGGACAATCTGGACCAACAGCGCCTTGATGAACTTGTGGATAGTATGCCACGACGAATACAGGCATGTACCAATGTAGAAAGACGTGCTACTGGGTATTAGAGGTACCGGTGTGTACAGCAATCTAGATCACCACCTTTGAAGGTCTAGCTGCATGGTGGTACAACGTGCAATGTATGGTTTTCATGAGCAATAAAAAGGGCAGAAATGATGTTTATGTTGACCTTTATTCCAATTTTCTGCTCAGGTTCCGGAACTCTCGGAACCGAGGTGATGCAAAAGATAGCGGTCATCCACTGCAGTAGTAGCCCTTGGGTGGCCTGAGCGAGGCATTTCATCGACATTTCCTGTCCCTCTGTATCTCGTCCATGTCAGAACAACATCGCTTTTGTTCATTCCGAGACCCCTTGACACTTCTCTTGTGGAGACCCCTTCCTGGCAAAAAGTAACGATGCGGACGCGGTCGATCCGCGGTGTTGACCGTCTAGACATGGTTGAAATACAGACAACACGAACTGTGTACCTCCCTCCTGGTGGAATGACTGGAACTGATCGGCTTTCGGACCCCTTCAGGCTAACAGACGCTGTTCGTGCATGGTTGTTTACATTTAGGGGTGGGTTTAGTGACATCTCTCAACAGTCAAAGAGACTGTGTCTGTGATACTCGTGCAATATCCACAGTCAGCGTCGATCTTCAGGAGTTCAGGGAACCGGGGGAAGCAAAACCTTTTTTGATATGTGTATTTGTAGAAATACTGACGATATTCACAGATCCTGATTACACACTACTGTCTATAAAACCCGAAACACTCAGATGCAATGGTCTGCAAGACGCCACGATAAGAGGACGTGGAGAACTGCGGAAAGATAGTAACTGACTTACATGTCAGAGAAGGGGTGCAAGTATGGCCAACAGCGCCCTCTTCTGTGTGACCAGACATGTCTGTATTTCCAGTTTATTCACGTATCGGTGCGAGCTCTGCCCTGGTGAAGGTGCGGTCCATCGCCTCGTGACCGCGCCCGGCGCCCGTGCGCCCCTGGCCTCGGCCTTGCACTGTACAGCTGGGCTGTGGCCAGAGAGAGCCGCCAGCCAGATGTCACCGGCAGGCTGACGGCGCGGCCGCGACTCCACCCCTGGCGCAGGCGCTCCGCCGCCGCCCATTCAGAATTACTTATGGCGCCCAGTTCGTGTTCCGGCGGCAAATAAATTCCCTTTTAATGAGGCCGCCACCATTACTGCCGGAAATATTAAGCCACTTAAAGAATAAAATACGCGACTTCATTTCAGTTTAATGTCAACATTTACCATAATGGTTTAAAATCGCGCCAGCACTCGGGCGTTATTTATTGGAAAATTGATGGCGAGCTGCAGTGACTTACGCGGCTGTTAAATTAGCCGTTAAAGAATACAGCGGAGCTGCAGCAACCAGAAGCTGTGCCAGGTGTATTTCTCACCGAGTGCTTTCAGAGAAAGGCTATGCACGCGATATGCCTGAGATCTACCTCACCCTTCGTCACTATCCTTAACAGACGCAGACATTTATGGTTTGTCATTTCTCTTTCAGCATGCACGTGCCTTTTTAATCTTCGTTCACAGCTTGTAACACACTAGTGGCTTTCGCTCGGGGTTATCATTTGTACTATACATTTTCATGGGTTACATGTTGGTAACATCACAAGCACAGGAGTGTAAACGTGCACAGTAATTTTAAATACTTCTCTTTGCGGCTGATTCTGTTGATCACGATCGTAAGTCGACTGTTTCACTGTTTGAAAGTTACTGGTTTAATTTTGATGACATTTCGTTAATTTCAACGAACATATGTAAGTTATTATTTGCTTATTTTATAAACAGAACAAGGTAGATCATTCATCCATGCAATGCAGTAGGGCGAATATTCCGAAAACTGTAAAAATCGGCGATAATAGACATGCGTGTGACCTGTAAGAGAGTTAAGCATCAGCTGACCTTGCCTGAAGCGTTTCTGTTTACAAAAAGCACAAACTACGTAGCCAGTTGTTGGTCGTAAAATATTTTAAAGAGCGCTTTTGTTGGACGAGGAACGGGTTAAATATGAGTACAAACGTAATGGTGTTCTTCAAAGATGCCAGTTCACTTTGTATGGAACCACCATGTATGCGTATTTGACTGAAAAATATTTGCAAAATAAAGACCCTGTGACTGACCTTTAAAAACATAAATAACAATTTAACTCGCAAAATTTGAAACAGCCAGTTATCACATGCTTGTTATTCGTTAGCGTCTCATTTCTAAAAATGGTTTTTGTGATGAATTTTTGAGAAGTAAATTATGTATTAACGAAACTCTGTTACTTAATCAACCACTGATTAAAATTTCTTTTTCTTTAATTTTTTGTATGTACCGACGTAGTTCGGCACTCTACATTATCGGTAATACCAAAATTAATGTGATACATAAAGTAATAAAAATGACACAAATCACAAATGAGTTGTGATGAACATCTTTCTTGAAGAAAAAAAGCGTATTACGTCTCCACGAACTACTCTTACCGCCCCTTTTCGTTAAAATGTTACTATAATCTGACTTTTTCACAAAACATTACGTCACAGCATGGGACATGAGAAAACAACTGAATGATTCTGTGTAAGGTTTCACAATGGCTTCGAACTCTCTCATTCCGCTTATAGGCAACAGTATTAACAATGTGTGACGGTCCCAAAATGTTTTATAGAACACCACTGCGTCTGAATCACACTACCTTGCGTACATAAAAGACAAATTGTACAATGGCGTAGCTTTGTATCTCAGGTTTAACAGTTCGTGGTAAAATGTAGGGTCTATATGCCGCTCTCAGATTCACAGAGAAACCGCGATCGCACCAGACTCCCAATAAACAAGATGGAGCCTGGTCACAAGGAGTTATAATTTTCATGTTGAAATGACATAACATTACACGACAGTGAGATTGCTGCTCACTGTTGCGTCAAGATTGAAAATGGTTTCGTCGTGACTGTCATCTAAATCTTTCTGAGGCTAAATGATGATGAAATAACCGATACGGCAGCGAAGAATGTTTCCCCTGCTGAATTGATAAATATCCGACAGCTATTGTACAACAAATATGCGCAGTTTCTATGAAATTTGTAACTGTAGAAATTCTGATTGACCTGATCAAAATCAGTCACATTCCAAAATTTGTGATGTTACTGATTAGATGTTACTGAGTAGTAGGTAAACCATTAATGATCGACTGGTTCCGTGTTCGTAAATGTAAAAGGGAAGTGAGTGATACATATGCCTGAAGACAGTTTTAGACTACTAGCTCGGGAAGTACTGGAGTTGAGCAGCGGTCTGGCAGTCCGCAGTTGACGGCATCAAAGTAAGTACATATTGGGAACTTAGTAAAGTAGCTAACGTTTTAAGTGGTGTAGTATATCTTTTTTAGTAATAAAGAGCTGGTAGAACAGAGTCATTTGTGCATAGGAAGGCGCAATTAATGAATGTTTCATATGTCCAGTCGTCGTACAAAGAAACAAGAGTAAATAATATTTTCGTTACAGTCCCAAAAATGAAGTCAAGTCTAATTTTTTTGTGTCCCATTCGGAATGTAGTTTAAATGATAGGAACTACTAAGTATAAGAAAAAATCTGCAGATAGCATATTACGAAGTAATATTTTTAAGTAAGAAATACTCTAAACAACATTACTGAAAAATCTTATTACAAGAAAATAAGAAGATGTACATTTCACTCCACACAGAAGCAGGAAATTATTGATGTAGTACTGCTGCTTAAGAAGCAGTCAGATCAGAATAACATGATGGTACTTGTAAATAATAACAGTTTAATTGCAATATTTACGAGAGAGAGGCGTCGGCGATTATTATACACGGCTAATTGCATGAACGTCACAGAAACAACAAATGATAAGCCAGAGTCTGTAGCCTCTGGATATTTTACGTAACTGGAATTCATGAAGGTGGAAAAAAGAGAGGTGTCATTACGTCACAAATTTCACGCCGATGTCCGCCATATTCGATGGGCCAAAACATTAGGTACACCGCATTCATACCTCCATGGTTCACCGCTTTGATCCTTCCCGTGACGTCACTCTGACGTGCCCGTGCCCAATTTCGACCGTATCGGGTGCTTTAATCGTGTGGAGACGTAGTTGATTCATCAAAAATGTCAACTTGCGTGTTTTAGGGAGTACTAATCGATCCGATCGTAATCTAAAGTTTACAGGAATCACACTTCATTTGTAAGTCGAGGAGTTCAAGCAATATTTGCCGTTGTGTACATTAATTGCTGTAGCGCTATTTACTTTTATTGCAGTGGTTTTATTTCTGTCATTTGACTTTAGATTTGCCTTACTTTACTCAGTGTCCGCTCGTTCTCTTCTTTCCTGTGTTGTTTACTGCCTTATAAGTCGCTTACGCTGTCACATCCGAGCCACACTGTATCAAAGGTCTCGTTCCTACAAAACACAAGGCTACGTAACCGCGATGATTGTTGGTGCAGCATCTGATGCCCTAAATTTCTCCCGCCGATTATTATCATTCGCTACGGTCGCAGGTTCGAATCCTGCCTCGGGCATGGATGTGTGTGATGTCCTTAGGTTAGTTGGGTTTAAGTAGTTCTAAGGTCTAGGGGACTGATGACCTCAGCTGTTAAGTCCCATAGTGCTCAGAGCCATTATCAATCATTGTTCACATTTCCCGCCAATTTCGAAAGGATTCTGGATACAATAGCCGGAGACAGCGCTCCTGTGCAAGAGTTTTTTTGTGTATGATTGTATGAGTGTGTATGTGTGCTGTGCTTCCTTTCTGAAGAAGGCTTTGGTTGAAAATTTATGTGAACACTCTTTTTGTCAACCTGCCGTGTGGCAGATACATGCTTGGTGTTTGAGTAGCACTCTACCCGTTTCACAGTATAGTTATTCCCACATGCAATTTCTTGTAAATAACACACTGCAATTCAGTAGGAATAATGATATACGTAATTACAATATTATAAGGAAAAAGTTACATTCAACATGCCTCATTAAGGTTGTCTGTAGTTCAAACAGGGTTCACAGCGCTGCAACCAAAAGTTTCCATCACTTACCCATTGATACAAACTGTCTGACAAACAGAAAAGTAAAATTTGAAATTAAACTGAAAACATTTCTCTGTGATGACTCCTCCTATTCTGCAGAAGATTATCTGTTACTGTAATGTGTAAATGGTGATGGGTAGGAATTACTGACGGACATCTGTCTGCCTTGAAACAAAAAAACATAAAAACTAATAAATGATCGGCATAGACGCATATTTACAAAAAATGAGGTCAGTACATAATGACTAGTTCCATATCATTACGATTTATCGTGCAAACGGTATATGGAACATGAAGCTAAGTAACTAACTATTAGCCGGCCGAAGTGGCCGTGCGGTTAAAGGCGCTGCAGTCTGGAACCGCAAGACCGCTCCGGTCGCAGGTTCGAATCCTGCCTCGGGCATGGATGTTTGTGATGTCCTTAGGTTAGTTAGGTTTAACTAGTTCTAAGTTCTAGGGGACTAATGACCTCAGCAGTTGAGTCCCATAGTTCTCAGAGCCATTTGAACCATTTAACTAACTATTGATATATCACAAAGCATAATATAGACTTACATACTTTGAAAATCTCAAAATGAAATTCAAAAGTAAATCGGGCAGATGACGAAAGTTGACGTACATTCCAATTGCGCTACGTTTGATTATTCCTGAAAAACTGACAGAGATAGTGGCCAGAAATATTTCGGGAACAGAAGCAAATAGGTTACTGTAGGAGAGGTTGGCCTACGTCTTACACATATGTTAAAACATAAATGTTACAGCAAAACATCCATTTTATGGGGGTCTTAAGCAGTTTAGGCCATTCCCTTCATCACATCTACATTATTCCACAATGCTGGAAGATGTTTAAAAGACTATATCTTTTTTACCCTGTATGTTGCTATTATTGGCCACACTCTGAATTACACAACATAGGTAAGATTTCAAAGTGAGAAGATGGCAAACTGCAGTGAGACTAATTCACCGACAATCTAAAAAAACAAGAACTCTGTTCTGCCTGCTTTGACATTTCAATACTCATTCACTTTGTTGATAAGCACAAGATACGTCAGTATGTCTTGCTTGTCTCATCATTGCACACGTATGTTTTTTGCAAACGTGAGCTTTAAAAATGTTGTGCATACGAGTTGCAAGCTGAAATGTGACGAACAGGAAGTAGTACTTGTACCAGTAAGCAAACAAGCATTGGTTTCGGAGTTCCAGTTTAATCTACTATCGATGCAGGTACGCCAGCCCGGTTGGCCGCGCGGTCTAACGCACGGCTTTCCGGGCGGGAAGGAGCGCCTGGTCCCCGGCACGAATCCGCCCGGCGGATTTGTGTCGAGGTCCGGTGAACCGGCCAGTCTGTGGATGGTTTTTAGGCGGTTTTCTATCTGCCTAGGCGAATGCAGACTGGTTCCCCTTATTCCGCCTCAGTTACACTATGTCGTAGATTGCTGCGCAAACAAGCTCTCCACGTACGCGTACACCACCATTACTCTACTATAGGGGTTACACTCGTCTGGTGTGAGACGTTCCCTGGGGGGTCCGTCGGGGGCCGAACCGCACGATAACCCTGGGTTCGGTGTGGGACGGCGGAGGCGTGAAGTGGACTGCGGTAGTCGTCGTGGGGTTGTGGACCACTGCGGCTGCGGCAGGGACGGAGCCTCTCCGTCGTTTATAGGTCCCCGGTTAACATACAATACATACAATCGATGCAAGTAAAGTATATGCGGAATTAAGTGGATTACAAAAGCATGCTTTTCACATCACTTACTTCTGCTCTTGGTTATGTGAATTATAGCGGCAAAAAACAAGTATAGTATCGACAGCAATTCAGAGGTATGTAGCACATAAACTAATAAATGATGGTACTGATTCCCCATGGTGCA
Organism: Schistocerca serialis cubense; assembly: GCF_023864345.2. Taxonomy (NCBI): domain Eukaryota; kingdom Metazoa; phylum Arthropoda; class Insecta; order Orthoptera; family Acrididae; genus Schistocerca; species Schistocerca serialis. The sequence continues at coordinate 188,955,501 of NC_064643.1, forward strand.
CAAAACGGGTCAGATCGTTGTTGCAGAAGCAGCGAAAAAAGTATGCCAAATTTAAAACAGCGCAAAATCCGCAAGATTGGAAAAGTATTAAAGAAGTTCGAAATATAGCGCTTATTTCCATGGGAGATGTGTTTAATAATTTCCACAACGAAATTCTGTCTCGAAATCTGTCATAAAACCCAAAGAGATTCTGGTCATACATAAAGCACACCAGTGGCAAGACGCAGTCAATACCTTCACTGCGCGATAACAAAGAAGACGAAGTAAATATTCATGAATTCCAATCAAGAACAACTGCCAAGATCAGAAACATAGAAATAGTTATCCTCGGTGTAACAAAGCAGCTTAAATAACTTAATAAAGACAAGGCCTCTGGTCCAGATTGTATACCAGTCAGGTTCCTCTCAGAGTATGGTGATAAAATAGCTCCATATTTAGTAGTAACATACAACCACTCGCTCACAGAAAGATCCGTACCTAAGGACTGGAAAATTACTCAAGTCACACCAATACCCAAAAAGTGAAGTAGGAGTAATCTGCTGAATTACAGGCCTATGTCACTAACGTCGATTTGCAGGGGGTTTTTGGAACGTATACTGTATTCGAACATTATGAAGTAGCTCGAAGGAAACGATTTATTGACACATAGTCAGCACGAATTCAGCTATCGACAGGGGATGTCAAATTGATTTCAGATTTTTAGATTTCCAGAAGACTTTCGACACCGTTCCTCACAAGCGTCTTCTAACCCAACTGCGTGACTACCGAGTACGCTTCAGTTCTGCGACTGAATTCTGATTTCCTGACAGAAAGGTCACAGTTTTTAGTAATCGACGGAAAGTCATAGAGTAAAGCAGAAGTAATATTCGGTGTTCCCCAAGGAGTATTATAGGCACTCTACTGTTCCTGATCTATATTAACGACATAGGAGACAATCTGAGTAGCCGCCTAAGATTATTTGCAGATGATGCTGTCATTTACCGTTTGTGAAGTCATCATATGATCAAAACGACTTGCAAAATGATTTAGATAAGATATCTGTATGGTTAGAAAAGTAGCAACTGACACTGAATAAAGAAAAGTGTGAAGTTATTGACAGAGTACTAAAAAAAATTAGCTAAATTTCGATTACGCGGTAAGCCACACAAATCTGAAGGCTGTAAATTCAGCTAAATACTTAGGGATTACAATTACAAATAACCTAAATTGGAACGATCACATGGATAACATTGGTGGAAGAGCAAACCAAAGACTGTGTGGAATCCGCATCAGGTGGGACTGACGGATGACAGCGAAAAAGTACAAAGAAGGGCAGGCCGTTTTGTATTATCGTGAAATAGGGGAGATAGTGTCACATGATACGTGACTGGAGTGCAATCATCAAAACAAAGGCATTTTTCGTTGCGACAGGATCTCCTCATGAAATTTCAATCGCCAGTTTTCTCCTCCGCTTGCGAAAACATTCTGTTGGCACCCACCTACATAGGAAGAAATGATCATCATGAAGTGTTGGCAGACGAGCCAACACTGTGTTGCTAGAGGAGGCCGAAATACACGCGTTTAAGCTCACGCAGACTGGCGTGACGTCTGGAACAGGACAATGTCTTGAGAATTGCAAATAAAGTACGAAGATCTTGGAATACTTAACTTTAATCCATAATTGGAGAACATCGCTCTTGACGGTACATGTTTTATAATTTCAATATTAACTGGTATTGGCGCCTTGCTAGGTCGTAGCTAATGACGTAGCTGAAGGCTATGCTAACTATCGTCTCGGCAATTGAGAGCATATTTGTCAGTGTAGCATCGCTAGCAAAGTCAGCTGTACAACTGGGGCGAGTGCTAGTAAGTCTCTGTAGACCTGCAGTGTGGCGGCGCTCGGTCTGCAATCACTGACAGTGGCGACACGCGGGTCCGACGTATACTAATGGGCCGCGGCCGATTTAAAGGCTACCACCTAGCAAGTGTGGTGTCTAGCGGTGACACCACACATCAAATCAGGGCTCGCACAGCCGTTCGAGAGCTGAACGGTAGAGAGACAGCCTGAAGGTGGTTCATTGAACCCTCTGCCAGGCACTTCATTGTGAATAGCAGAGTAATCACGTAGACGGAGCGAGAAGCTACCTCGACGCGCTGTTAGACTGCCGACCGTTGTCGCACACGGCCGTATACCCGACAATTCGAGCCACACAAACAAACGGGGCTCAATATACCACAGTTACTGACATCGGATGAAGATGACATACACGAACAAGGATTACGTTGACATGTTGCTGATGCTCGGACGGTGCCGACACAATGCCACTGAAGCGGCCATGGCGTCGCCGTGAGATATCCTAGGTGAAGAGCTCCGGCAGCCATTACATTCTTACGTGCCGAACAACGACTTAGGCAAACAGGCAGCTTGGTAATGCGCCGCAGTAACAGACCAAGAACTGCAAGAAGTAAGGAGACGGAGGTGTTTGTTTTAGCTGCAGTACAGCACGACCCTCATGTCAGCTTATGAGCCGTTCCTGCAGTCGCTGGTGTCAGTCTTACATCTGTGTGGCGTATAGTACACGACCACAGGTTTCACCCGTACCGCCTGTCACTGACCCAGGAGCAGCATGGGAACGATTTCCGTGCGAGAGTTACATTATTTGTATGGGACATGTGTAATTTCACAATTGAATCTTTACAAGGTGTTGTATTCTCTGATGAGACCATGTTCACAAATTATGGTGCAGTGAATCGCCATAACGTGCACTACTGGGCCGCAGACAATACTCGTTGGGTACGACCTGTCGACCGTCAACGTAGGTGGTCCATTAATCTGTGTTGTGGAATCCTTGGGGATAAAATCTTCGGTCCACAATACTTCCCAGGTGCACTGACAGGTGAGTTATATCGCGCGTTAATAGTCGACAGTTTGGGTGGTCTCCTTGAACATATGTGACTACACATGAGAGTCCATATGTGGATGCAGCACGATGGTCATCCAGCCCATTCTGCGCGTGCTGCTGTGGAAAAAACAATAGGTTTCAGGAAGATGGTTGGGGCGCCACGGTCATTCATGGCTCGTAAGGTCGCCCAGTTTAACACCATTAGATTTATTTTTGTAGGGATATCTAAAGGATCGTATTTATGTCACTTAGCCTACATTCCCCGATGGTCTAAAACGGCACATCGAGGACGCATGTTGCTCCATGACACCGGCGATGTCAGCGATGTTACATCTCGTGCGCATGTCCTTCAGAAGGTGCATTGCATTGTGCATTCAGGAACATGGACACACATTTGAACATCTCATTTAAACCAACATCTCACAACCAGAACATCCATCACCCACCACACAGCCATGTATTATGCATAGCGTGTGGCATCTGCCCCTGAAACTTTGAAGGTTTGTAGCTCCCAAACTAAAACTGATAGGAATGTAATTTAAATTGATGTATACACAGCTGGTGTTACTGATTCCAGTGCATGATAGAAACTACTATTTTTCAATTTAAAAAATTGTATCTTTTGCTGTAACTCTTGGGATAACAACACAATAAACTATGTTCATAGCTCCACAGATAGTGTAATGTTTCTTATGGTGACCTATCGCAATATATATTTCTGTCGCCTATTACTTCGTAACTTGCAGAGGCAAACACATTTAGTGAAACACCCTGTACATGTATCTATGTGTTCTATTCGCTGTACTAAGCTTAAAAAGAAAAGAACATGGCGTGCTTTTGTATGTATCACTCTAGTAAATCAGAGATTTGGCACACAGGGATTTAGAGGGCAGTTACAAATGCTGTCGGTAACCACGGCCTATAGTCCAACAGAGTAGTGCTAAGAGCCTCTTTCTACAGAAAATTTTAGATATTATGTCCAGATAAGATGAACATCAACAAAAGCAAAACGAGGATAATGGAATGTAGTCGAATTAAGTCGGGTGATGCTGAGGGAATTAGATTAGGAAATGACACACTTCAAGTAGTAAAGGAGTTTTGCTATTTGGGGAGCAAAATAACTGATGATGGTCGAAGTAGAGAGGATATAAAATGTAGACTGGCAATGGCAAGGAAAGCGTTTCTTAAGAAGAGTAATTTGTTAACATCGAGTATTGATGTAAGTGTCAGGAAGTCATTTCTCAAAGTATTTGTATGGAGTGTAGCCATGTATGGAAGTGATACATGGACGATAAATAGCTTAGACAAGAAGAGAATAGAAGCTTTCGAAATGTGGTGCTACAAAAGAATGCTGAAGATTAGATGGGCAGATCACATAACTAATGTGGAGGTATTGAGTAGAACCGGGGAGAAGAGGAGCTTGTGGCACAACTTGACTAGAAGAAAGGATCGGTTTATTAGGACATGTTCTGAGGCATCGACGGATCACCAATTTAGTATTGGAGGGCAGCGTGGAGGGTAAAAATCGTAGAGGGGGACCAAGAGATGAATACACTAAACAGATTCAGAAGGATGTAGGTTGCAGTAGGTACTGGGAGATGAAGAAGCTTGCACAGGATAGAGTAGCATGGAGAGCTGCATCAAACCAGTCTCAGGACTGAAGACCACAACAACAACAAACAACATGTCCAGTCTCTAAAAACTCCGTCGGAACAAGCCTTGGAAGGCTCAACGGTACCGACCGGCCGCCGTGTCATCTTCAGCCCACAGGCGTCACCAGCACGCCGCTCTCCCGGCCGTATGTCAGTTTACGAAACCGGATCCGCTACTTCTCAATCAAGTAGCTCCTCAGTTTGCCTCACAAGGGCTGAGTGCACCCCGCTTGCCAACAGCGCTCGGCAGACCGGATGGTCACCCATCCAAACGTTAGCCAAGCCAGATAGCGCTTAACTTCGGTGATCTGACGGGAACCGGTGTTATCACTGCGGCAAGGCCGTTGGCTTATCGCCAGTCTAATGCTCATTTTTATATGCTTTGCATCTGTATATGCTAACGCCCAGGAAACTAGTCATTCAGCCCGTTAGCATACAAAGTTTACTATTTTAAAATAGTTTGCTGAATGCAGTTGGTGCCTTAAAGGGATGATTCAATTCCACTCCAGAGCTCCTAATTGAAATTAAATTACCAACAACCGTCCGCCTCCTTAGCTGGTTGGTAACGCACTCGCCTCCCATGCAAGCGGGCCCGGGTTCGATTCCCAGCCGGAGAGATTTTTCTCCGCTCGGGGACTGGGTGTTGTGTTGCCCTCATCATCCCTTCATCCTTATGACCGGCGCGCAAGTAGCCCAATGTGGCGTCGAATGGAATAAGTCTTGCACTTGGCAGCCGAACTTCCCCGAATAGGGGCCTCCCGGCCAACGATGCCATTTCCTCATTTCATTTCCATTTTACCAACAACTGTTTTACTCTGGTCACAAGATGACGATGAAAAGAAGAGAATATATGAAGAAATCAATAAAATGACAAATCGTAACAATATAAATGTATATTTTCTAGCATTTGCAAATTAATATCGTGTAGTAGCTGATTGCGAAAGGCTGAATTACTTCGTAATATTGGCCAGAGAACGAAGCGAAGGAATAGAACATCCCGGAATTTACGAGAGGCTTTAATCGAGTTTAGTAAACATTGTCTAGCATAACGACAAGTGGGTACACATTTAAAAAAATAAGAGAGTGATAACGATATCAACAGGACTCCGCTGTGGTTAGAAAACATCTAAGGGCCCGATTATGAAGTGTAAGACGCAACTAGCAGAGAACGATAACCTTGAAGTAGCTAATAATATGTTGTGATTCACAGTGACACTCCAAGTTATCATATCATGGAAGACAGTACATGAATACAAAAAATGTCTTTTCTTAGATCGGTAACTGATTGACGCAGACGTTTAAAATGGCGAGCTTCCACTCGTCCATTTAAAGGCATATCGAGGGGTGTTAAACAGCACCGAACACAAATAGCTGCTACAGATTTGTCTGCTACGGATAAACTGTACGCAGAGATTAAGGAAACTCAGGTTATATTTCCATAGTATTGTCCTTAAATTTTGTGGCAAAGTGACACAAAAAGTGTCTAACGCGCTGCTTCCCGAGCGGGAAGGCGTGCTGCTACCCAGCAGAAACGCACCCGGCGGATTAGTGTCGAGGTCCGGTGTGCCGGCCAGCCTGTGGATGGTTTTTAAAGCGGTTTTCCATCTGCCCGGCGACAGCGGACTGGTTCCCCTTATTTCACCTCAGTTACACTGTGTAGGTGATTGCTGTACAAACACTGTTCATTTTTGGACACAACATACTACCAGCTTAGAGACAGAATTGATGACACTTCCTGCAGGACCTGACCATCATTTTGTAGGACAATGCTCAAGCACGTACAGTGGATGCTGTTACTGATTTGTTTGACTGATGGGGCTGCTAGGTGCTATACCACCTACTGCACTTCCCTGACTTAAGCCCTCGTGAGTTCAACTCGATTTATAAACTGAAGGAAACAATTCACGGCATTCGCTTCAGAACTGCTACAAATTCGTCGGGCAACGGACCGCGCCGCTCGAATTGTCAACACAACTGGCACTGCTAAGAGTATCCTACGACTTCCACATCGCTGGCAACGGGTTATATACACAATGCTGGTGACTACTTTGAAGGCCAGTAAAATTTTGAAACATGTATCAACTTTGTAACAGCTGTAAATAAATAGTTGCCACTATTAAAGTCCCCATCCCCCCATGAACCATGGACCTTGCCGTTGGTGGGGAGGCTTGCGTGCCTCAGCGATACAGATGGCCGTACCGTAGGTGCAACCACAACGGAGGGGTATCTGTTGAGAGGCCAGACAAACATGTGGTTCCTGAAAAGGGGCAGCAGCCTTTTCAGTAGTTGCAGGGGCAACAGTCTGGATGATTGACTGATCTGGCCTTGTAACATTAACCAAAACGGCATTGCTGTGCTGGTACTGCGAACGGCTGAAAGCAAGGGGAAACTACAGCCGTAATTTTTCCCGAGGACATGCAGCTTTACTGTATGATTAAATGATGATGGCATCCTCTTGGGTAAAATATTCCGGAGGTAAAATAGTCCCCCATTCGGATCTCCGGGCGGGGACTACTCAAGAGGACGCCGTTATCAGGAGAAAGAAAACTGGCGTTCTACGGATCGGAGCGTGGAATGTCAGATCCCTTAATCGGGCAGGTAGGTTAGAAAATTTAAAAAGGGAAATGGATAAGTTAAAGTTAGATATAGTGGGAATTAGTGAAGTTCGGTGGCAGGAGGAACAAGACTTTTGGTCAGGTGATTACAGGGTTATAAATACAGAATCAAATAGGGGTAATGCAGGAGTAGGTTTAATAATGAATAAAAAAATAGGAGTGCGGGTTAGCTACTACAAACAGCTTAGTGAACGCATTATTGTGGCCAAGATAGACACAAAGCCCATGCCTACTACAGTACTACAAGTTTATATGGCAACTAGCTCTGCAGATGATGAAGAAATAGATGAAATGTATGACGAGATAAAAGAAATTATTCAGGTAGTGAAGGGAGACGAAAATTTAATAGTCATGGGTGACTGGAATTCGTCAGTAGGAAAAGGGAGAGAAGGAAACATAGTAGGTGAATATGGATTGGGGCTAAGAAATGAAAGAGGAAGCCGCCTTGTAGAATTTTGCACAGAGCATACCTTAATCATAGCTAACACTTGGTTCAAGAATCATATAAGAAGGTTGTATACCTGGAAGAATCCTGGCGATACTAAAAGGTATCAGATAGATTATATAATGGTAAGACAGAGATTTAGGAACCAGGTTTTAAACTGTAAGACATTTCCAGGGGCAGATGTGGATTCTGACCACAATCTATTGGTTATGAACTGCAGATTGAAACTGAAGAAACTGCCAAAAGGCGGGAATTTAAGGAGATGGGACCTGGATAAACTGAAAGAACCAGAGGTTGTAGAGAGTTTCAGGGAGACCATAAGGGAACAATTGACAGGAATGGGGGAAAGAAATACAGTAGAAGAAGAATGGGTAGCTTTGAGGGATGAAGTAGTAAAGGCAGCAGAGGATCAAGTAGGTAAAAAGACGAGGGCTACTAGAAATCCTTGGGTAACAGAAGAAATATTGAATTTAATTGATGAAAGGAGAAAATATAAAAATGCAGTAAATGAAGCAGGCAAAAAGGAATACAAACGTCTCAAAAATGAGATCGACAGGAAGTGCAAAATGGCTAGGCAGGGATGGCTGGAGGACAAATGTAAGGATGTAGAGGCTTGTCTCACTAGGGGTAAGATAGATACTGCCTACAGGAAAATTAAAGAGACCATTGGAGAGAAGAGAACCACTTGTATGAATATCAAGAACTCAGATGGAAACCCAGTTCTAAGCAAAGAAGGGAAGGCAGAAAGGTGGAAGGAGTGTATAGAGGCTTTATACAAGGGCGATGTACTTGAGGACAATATTATGGAAATGGAAGAGGATGTAGATGAAGACGAAATGGGAGATAAGATACTGCGTGAAGAGTTTGACAGAGCACTGAAAGACCTGAGTCGAAACAAGGCCCCGGGAGTAGACAACATTCCATTAGAACTACTGATGGCCTTGGGAGAGCCAGTCCTGACAAAACTCTACCATCTACTGAGCAAGATGTATGAGACAGGCGAAATACCCTCAGACTTCAAGAAGAATATAATAATTCCAATCCCAAAGAAAGCAGTTGTTGACAGATGTGAAAATTACCGAACTATCAGTTTATTAAGTCACAGCTGCAAAATACTAACGCGAATTCTTTACAGACGAATGGAAAAACTGATAGAAGCGGACCTCGGGGAAGATCAGTTTGGATTCCGTAGAAATGTTGGAACACGTGAGGCAATACTAACCTTACGACTTATCTTAGAAGAAAGATTAAGAAAAGGCAAACCTACGTTTCTAGCATTTGTAGACTTAGAGAAAGCTTTTGACAATGTTAACTGGAATACTCTCTTTCAAATTCTGAAGGTGGCAGTGGTAAAATACAGGGAGCGAAAGGCTATTTACAATTTGTACAGAAACCAGATGGCAGTTATAAGAGTCGAGGGGCATGAAAGGGAAGCAGTGGTTGGGAAAGGAGTGAGACAGGGTTGTAGCCTCTCCCCGATGTTATTCAGTCTGTATATTGAGCAAGCAGTAAAGGAAACAAAAGAAAAATTCAGAGTAGGTATTAAAATTCATGGAGAAGAAGTAAAAACTTTGAGGTTCGCCGATGACATTGTAATTCTGTCGGATACAGCAAAGGACTTGGAAGAGCAGTTAAACGGAATGGACTGTGTCTTGAAAGGAGGATATAAGACGAACATCAACAAAAGCAAAACGAGGATAATGGAATGTAGTCACATGAAATTGGGTGATGCTGAGGGAATTAGATTAGGAAATGAGACACTTAAAGTAGTAAAGGAGTTTTGCTATTTAGGGAGTAAAATAGCTGATGATGGTCGAAGTAGAGAGGATATAAAATGTAGACTGGCAATGGCAAGGAAAGCGTTTCTGAAGAAGAGAAATTTGTTAACATCGAGTATAGATTTAAGTGTCAGGAAGTCGTTTCTGAAAGTATTTGTATGGAGTGTAGCCATGTATGGAAGTGAAACATGGACGATAACTAGTTTGGACAAGAAGAGAATAGAAGCTTTCGAAATGTGGTGCTACAGAAGAATGCTGAAGATAAGGTGGGTAGATCACGTAACTAATGAGGAGGTATTGAATAGGATTGGGGAGAAGAGAAGTTTGTGGCACAACTTGACTAGAAGAAGGGATCGGTTGGTAGGGCATGTTTTGACACATCAAGGGATCACAAATTTAGCATTGGAGGGCAGCATGGAGGGTAAAAATCGTAGAGGGAGACCAAGAGATGAATACACTAAGCAGATTCAGAAGGATGTAGGTTGCAGCAGGTACTGGGAGATGAAGAAGCTTGCACAGGATAGAGTAGCATGGAGAGCTGCATCGGACCGGTCTCAGGACTGAAGACCACAACAACAACAACATTAAAGTCCCAACCCCCGTACATGTGTGTGATAGGCGAAAACTGGAATAGCATGTGGAATATCAGTTCTGTGCATAGTCGTATCGCGAGGTACGTGTATCTTACTGTGTGCTTTCAGTCACTTTCGGGATTAGTTAGTTCTTGTGAAAATGGTTTGTCATTGTCTTCTTCATCAAACTGCGCAGTTTAGTGCAAGGTGAAGCTACAAATACGTTCAAATTACAGCGCCATTTTAGGAAACTTTTGTGACGTCGCGTACACTATATGTTTAACATGAATTAAAAGCTACGAGTACCAGCTCCTTACTGCTGAAATCAGAGCTGCCAGCTTCCTCCGTCTTCATTCAGTGGCGGAAAGATCATATCCCGCTGTTTCCGTGTTTTCGAAGAAACATGGAACTTTCGTAACTTTTGTCCTCCGAATGAGAGAAATACATCGATAATAACTCCTAGGCTGTCTGGTTTTACTTGAAGGACTGAAGTAAATGCTTCGAACGAGGTTTCGATATTCTTTCAATTGTACCTGTGCAACAGAAAGTGCTATCTCCAAATATGACACACTCTTGTTCCTTTATAATATATAGTTCAACATCTGTAGTTGGTCAATTTCTTTGTTATGTGCGATTTTACAGGTGTAGTACAATTACATTTTCGATAGCGATGAAGAGTTATCATATTAAATGATGTTTCTTTCAATAAGTGGCATGTCGTTTCATAGCATTAGACCACAGTTGCACCATTGTCGATAGCAATTTATTTACCTTAGATTTGATCAAGGATTAATGTATGGGTCAGAAGTTTGCGAACCGATTTGATAAGAAAGTAAAATTCACGATGAGGTGTCATTTGACGTTGTGGATAGGAATGAAGCACTCATCAGCATAGAGTACGTTATTCCTAAGGGTAAATTACATCTGACTTCGTTTGTTGTAATACCGAAAAAATATAAAAGACTGAGCAAGTGATAGTTTAGAAGCCACCAACAGAGAGTTACCCATTGAATTACAGTTCCATATCACTGACTTCAATTTGCAGTAGGATTTTGGAGCATATACTGTTCTCGAACATTGTGAATCACCTTGAAGAAAGTGACTTTTTGATACATAACCAACACGGATTCAGAAAATATCGGCCTTGTGCAACACTTTATTCCCATGAGGTAATGAGTGCTGTCGACAAGGGATCTGAGATCGATTTCATGTTCTTGGATTTGCAGAAGGCTTTTGTTAACGTTCCCCACAAGCGACTGTTAATCAAATTGCGTGCATATGGAATATCGTCTCTGTTGTGTGACTGGCTTCATGATTTCCTCTCAGAGAGGTCACAGTTCGTAATGATGGATGGTAAATCATCGAGAAGAACAGAAGTGATATATCTGGCGTTCCGCAAGGTAGTGTCATAGGCCCTCTGCTGTTCCTGGTTGACTTAAATGATCTAGGTGATAATCTGAGCAGCCCCCTTAAATTGTTTGCAGATGACGCTGTAATTTACCGTCTAGTAAAATCATCAGACGATCAATTCTAATTACAAAATGATCTAGAGAGAGTTTCTCTATGGTGCGAAAAGTGGCAATTGGCACTAAACAAAGAAAAGTGCGAGGTCATCCACATGGGTACTAAAAGAAATCCGATAAATTTTGGGTATACGATAAATCCCAGAAATCTAAGGGCGGTCAAATCGACTGAATACCTAGGAATTACAATGACGAGCAACTTAAATTGGAAAAACCACATAGATAATATTGTGGGGAAGGCGAAACAAAGACTGCGCTTTGTTGGCAGAACACTTAGAAGATGCGACAAACCCACTACAGAGACAGCCTACATTACACTTGTCTGTCCTATGCTGGAATATTGCTGCGCGGTGTGGGATCCTTACCAGGTAGGATTGACGGAGGACATCGAAAAAGTGAAAAAAAGGGCAGTTAGTTTTGTGTTATCGCGCAGTAGGGGTGAGAGTGTCACTGATAGGATACGCGAGTTGGGGTGGCAGTCACTAAAACAAAGGCGGTTTTCTTTGCAGCGAGATCTATTTACGAAATGTCAATCACCAACTTTCTCTTCCGAATGCGAAAATATTTTGTTGACACCCACCTACGTAGAGAGAAATGATCGTCATAATAAAATAAGAGAAATTAGAGATCGAACGGAAATATTTAGGTATTCCTTTTTCCCACGCGGCGTTCGATAGTGGAATGGTAGAGAAGTAGTATGAAAATGGTTCGATGAACCTCTGCCAGGCACTTAAGTGCGAATTGCAGAGTAACCATGTAGCTGTAGATGTAGATGTAGAGATTTGACTGTTGTTTTCAGACATTAGCGTTGCGGCTGATTGTGGGAGATATTGTGAAATCAGTAACAAATCCTGTACTTTAGGGACGTCACCAGACTTTTGAGGTTACTGAAGGTGCCTACTGCATACTTTGCCACAAACAGGGAAACAAAATATATTCGACAAGTGACAACTGGGCTGTACGTGAAAGTATGTATAAGAGAATGAGAATGAGAAAGAGAGAGAGAGTGAAGATATCGTATATGCTTGTTTCAGCTAAGTAGTTAGTCAAATTAATTACGTATATGTCGCGAAAAGACCATGAGAGATTCCTACTCGTTCGGAAGGTCAGCCATAATCGTTCTTCCCTCAAACCTTACGCGGCTAGAAGAGGAAAAGGGAGAATTCTCAGTGATACGCAACGTGGCTTTCGGAGTATAGGTGTAGATGTAGTAGATGTAGGTAATATCTTTCTCTGTCTCCTGGTTTAGCAGAAGAGAAAAAAGGCTACATCATTATCTTAAGCCCTTTTTAATCAGAGCACTTCTCTCTTAGTGTTCAATATCATTAACATATCACTGGAAACTTATGAGGAGAAAAAAATAGTTTCGCAGCAGCCACCTGCTGGAAGAAGGTTCCGAGACCTCTAGATGTAAGTGATTTCTCCTGGTCTGACAGACACTGTATGAGGCAGCACGTGGCACCTACGCGGAAACCGTGTGGTCGGCGGGTGACTTGGGGAGCAGGCTCCGTAGGCCTGGTGCCGATGTTGTGGCGGCGTGACACCTCAGACAGGGGCGTTATGCGCGAGCGGCAGATGTCAGATATAGCTCCAGCGGTCGCGGACGCGCACTGACTCTGACGTCAGAGCCAGATGTGTGGAATGCGTTGGCAGCTCGTCCAAAATTTACTCTCACCTCCTCCAGATGCTCTGAACAATTACTAAGTAGGGTAAATACAACATACGAGTATTATACGGGAATTTTATCACATTTGGTCGTCCAAAATAGCAGTATAGTTTTCAGGAGCAATACTTGTAATTTATTGCTTCATTGCAGTTATAAACGTTACTATGTGTGTGTAGTTATACTTTGAAAGAAATGACGTCTTTTTTTACGCACGCCATGAAATGCTTGTCCTGTGAAGTAACATTAGATATCTGAAATAAAGACCCTTTAAAATAATGTGTAAAACCCTGAGTCTGACGTTGCTCTTTGTTAAATGCAAATCACGCCATCTAATATTTTCTGACGCCCTCTTATTTACTATATTCTTTGACTTTTACTGAAGTTTATTCTTTCGTGCGGTTGCTATCGCGCATTGAAGAACGGTAATATACAGCAACAGCAGAAAAACTGCATCCACAACCGAAAATAAGCTTTTTCTGCAGATAATGTTCCATGAATCGTAACTGTTTGTCTTGCTGTACGCGCTCTGGTCCAAATATTTCATTCGTGCACAGTTGGGCCGCCGTTCTCGTGAGATACAGACGCGTAGAATAGTGTTTTTCGAAATGACAGGAACAAAACAGTAGCCCTCTTGAGATTATATGCAGCCTAATTATTCGCATCGCGTTTGCTGTGAACTTTCAGTGTGATGCAATTAATTATGTGCTGCGCCAAACAGGACTCTTTTATATCATTTTAAATTGAGAGCAGCCGAAGCCAAATTTCCACATTTTGAAACAAATGAGCCGCACTGCCTGTAGATACTTTTTACTAAAAGTCACGACCGGTTATGCGTCAATTGAAGACTCATCCTCAGGTGATCTATACAAATGATAAGGAAAAAATTATTTTACAGAGAATCCTGTACAGTGGTCTAAGGAATAAATGGAAATGAAAATCAGCCTTATGAAGTTGTGCTTGAAAAGTATTCACAAAGATTCTTTGTAGCTTTTTTAGTCAAAGTGAAAACCTGTTGCAACAATACACTTTACATGGTATGACCCGTCATTGCCTGTTATCATTGAGAACCTTCATTGTTAGTACAATAGTCCGTACAGTAATAAGGATCACTACAGGAGGTAGAAAAAATATGGTAACAAAGAAAAAAACAACACATTATTATGCAAATTCGGTGAAGGAGACTCCGTGGCATACAGAAGATCATCCATTCGTCTCTAAATGGATAAATACAGGTCCTGCATCGTTTTAAAGGGAATCTTATACCATTCTTCCTGTAAAGGAGGACCAAAAAGATTCAATAACATCGACAAAATTGAGATCTATTGAGATTTATTGACTATGGTGGCCAAGGGAGCTGGATCAATTCATCTACGTGCTCACAGAACCAGCCTGTCGTCTTAGAATGCAGCATCACCATGTCATGGACGCGATCAGCCAAAATGGTCACATAATCCTCGGCAGTAGTCGTGACCTTGTAGAGTAACCTCCACCGTGTTTCGCTCTTTGGACGTAAACTCAGTCAGAAGTTGGAAACAATGTGAAACGAGAAACTTCCAACCAAATGACTTTCTTCCATTGCTCCATAGTCCAGGTTCTATGGCTTCGGCACCACGTTTTCCTATTACGGGCATTTGCATCTTTGATGAATAGGTTTGGAATTCCATCATGCCCTGCAGTTCCCTGCTTATGGAGCACTCCCCGCGTTGTGTTGGTGCTGACAGGATCGCCAGTGCGACATTCAGCTGTCGTCCTTTTATGTTTCGTTAAAATCCTCTTCAATGACCATTTTTCACGAGCAATCAACTGACACTTTCGTCCACGTTGCGACTTAGCGGATGATGGTTTTGTGCTTTCCCTGCATGCGGTTTAGTTCTTCAGTACGTTGCCTGTTGAAACATGAAACACTCCGACAACATTGGTTACGTAAGTACTAACTATACGAGCACTAAAAAATTGCTCAAGTTCACATTCACTTACCTCTGACACAATTCACTCGCGACTTTACAGAATGCTGTTCTGACTACGACTGTCTCCTCCAACGTGTTGAAAACGTTGGACAGGTGCCTTCGTGGTCAAATAAATGGCACAAACGGGAGGCTTGGCTCTGGCAAGAGCTCTGAAATTAAATACAGTAATCAACATCGGCGCTATAAGAAGAAAAATATATACAGTGTGTTTCATATGATGCGTTTTTTCTCCATTACTTACAAAATAAGAAGTGAAGATCTTTTTATACACGTTTTCTTTAGTTAGATTAACGTAAGAAACGTTGCCTTGTGAGCGATTCTGTAGTTTATATACTTGCTTTCCAGAAAGTTAGAACAACGAGCTATAATTCTTTTAGACATAGCGCTGTTTTTTTCTATCATGTAGCTGCTGTACCTAAAACAACTATGCGCCAATTAGTTTAAAGTAAATTTTTATCTAATTAGAGAGGTAAAAACGTCCAAAGCATTAGAGTTTGTCGCAACGTGTTGTACATAATTGGCTTTGTTCAGATTTTCAACTCCCTAATTGAAACTAATAGCAGTTTGTCTTAAATTTGGCATTTGGCTTAAATATAACGGCTACATAAAAGGAAAAAAAACGTTGTATTTTAAAAACTATAACTCCTTACCGTAACTCTCTGTAAAATGTTAGGATGTCTGCAGAGAGGGTAACGTTTCTTATGTTCAGTTAGGTGCATAAATATTCCTTTTACTCATTATTTTGTAAATCACAGTGAGAAACTCGTTGTCCAGAAAATCCTGTGTGCGTATCCTAACATGAAGCAAAAAAGAACACACAGGTATCGAAGAATTTAGATAAATATGTAATGATTTACAACGGTGTAAAATACGCGATCACAGCATCATCATACATGCAAAATGTAATAGATAACAAACGAAAGAAATATTGTTTTTCACACTTGTATTAGAAAAACAGTACTATTAGTTATTTAGTGGAGCATCAAGACAACAACATTTATCTATGTGTTAACGTAAAACATTAAAAGAAACATAGCCAGCCAGTACTACATGGATATTGCCATAATTTTAAAAAATCGCTTGTTTCAGTTATTTTAAAAGATGAACTATTTACCGAAGGTGCAAAAGTTCAAAAAATACAGCTCTATTTATTTATCTACCTTTACCTATCGGATGTCAATACCCTCAATACATTTATTTTTAAGTGGCGTCATCAAATTACGTTTCGTTTGCTCCAGGATAATTCACAAATCGTCCAGCAGATGCTAGAGATTGACCTACATATTTAGAGGTGAAGTTGCCGTTAAAAATGTTGTCGTGGCACCTCGAAACACACTATCCAATCAAAAGTATACGGATACATATTGTTGTTGTTGTTGTGGTCTTCAGTCCTGGGACTGGTTTGATGCAGCTCTCCATGCTACTCTATCCTGTGCAAGCTTTTTCATCTCCCAGTACCTACTGCAACCTACATCCTTCTGAATCTGCTTAGTGTATTCATCTCTTGGTCTCCCTCTACGATTTTTACCCTCCACGCTGCCCTCCAATACTAAATTGGTGATCCCTTGATGCCTCAGAACATGTCCTACCAACCGATCCCTTCTTCTGGTCAAGTTGTGCCACAAACTTCTCTTCTCCCCAATCCTATTCAATACTTCCTCATTAGTTATGTGATCTACCCATCTAATCTTCAGCATTCTTCTATAGCACCACATTTCGAAAGCTTCTATTCTCTTCTTGTCCAAACTATTTATCGTCCATGTTTCACTTCCATACATGGCTACACTCCATACGAATACTTTCAGAAATGACTTCCTGACACTTAAATCTATACTGGATGTTAACAAATTTCTCTTCTTCAGGAACGCTTTCCTTGCCATTGCCAGCCTACATTTTATATCCTCTCTACTTCGACCATCATCAGTTATTTTGCTCCCCAAATAGCAAAACTCCTTAACTACTTTAAGTGCCTCATTTCCTAATCTAATTCCCACAGCATCACCCGACTTAATTAGACTACATTCCATTATCCTTGTTTTGCTTTTGTTGACGTTCATCTTATATCCTCCTTTCAAGACACTGTCCATTCCATTCAACTGCTCTTCCAAGTCCTTTGCTGTCTCTGACAGAATTACAATGTCATCAGCGAACCTCAAAGTTTTTATTTCTTCTCCATGAATTTTAATACCTACTCCGAATTTTTCTTTTGTTTCCTTTACTGCTTGCTCAATATACAGATTGAACAACATCGGAGAGAGGCTCCAACCCTGTCTTACTCCCTTCCCAACCACTGCTTCCCTTTCATGTCCCTCGACTCTTATAACTGCCATCTGGTTTCTGTACAAATTGTAAATAGCCTTTCGCTCCCTGTATTTTACCCCTGCCACCTTTAGAATTTGAAAGAGAGTATTCCAGTCAACATTGTCAAAAGCTTTCTCTAAGTCTACAAATGCTAGAAACGTAGGTTTGCCTTTCCTTAATCTTTCTTCTAAGATAAGTCGTAAGGTCAGTATTGCCTCACGTGTTCCAGTGTTTCTACGGAATCCAAACTGATCTTCCCCGAGGTTGGCTTCTACTAGTTTTTCCATTCGTCTGTAAAGAATTCGTGTTAGTATTTTGCAGCTGTGACTTATTAAGCTGATAGTTCGGTAATTTTCACATCTGTCAACACCTGCTTTCTTTGGGATTGGAATTATTATATTCTTCTTGAAGTCTGAGGGTATTTCGCCTGTTTCATACATCTTGCTCACCAGCTGGTAGAGTTTTGTCAGGACTGCCTCTCCCACGGCCGTCAGTAGTTCCAATGGAATATTGTCTACTCCGGGGGCCTTGTTTCGACTCAGGTCTTTCAGTGCTCTGTCAAACTCTTCACGCAGTATCGTATCTCCCATTTCATCTTCATCTACATCCTCTTCCATTTCCATAATATTGTCCTCAAGTACATCGCCCTTGTATAGACCCTCTATATACTCCTTCCACCTTTCTGCTTTCCCTTCTTTGCTTAGAACTGGGTTTCCATCCGAGCTCTTGATATTCATACAAGTCGTTCTCTTATCTCCAAAGGTCTCTTTAATTTTCCTGTAGGCAGTATCTATCTTACCCCTAGTGAGATACGCCTCTACATCCTTACATTTGTCCTCTAGCCATCCCTGCTTAGCCATTTTGCACTTCCTGTCGATCTCATTTTTGAGACGTTTGTATTCCTTTTTGCCTGCTTCACTTACTGCATTTTTATATTTTCTCCTTTCATCAATTAAATTCAATATTTCTTCTGTTACCCAAGGATTTCTACTAGCCGTCGTCTTTTTACCTACTTGATCCTCTGCTGCCTTTACTACTTCATCCCTCAAAGCTACCCATTCTTCTTCTACTGTATTTATTTCCCCCATTCCTGTCAATTGCTCCCTTATGCTCTCCCTGAATCTCTGTACAACCTCTGGTTCTTTTAGTTTATCCAGGTCCCATCTCCTTAAATTCCCACCTTTTTGCAGTTTCTTCAGTTTTAATCTACAGGTCATAACCAATAGATTGTGGTCAGAGTCCACATCTGCCCCTGGAAATGTCTTACAATTTAAAACCTGGTTCCTAAATCTCTGTCTTACCATTATATAATCTATCTGATACCTTTTAGTATCTCCAGGGTTCTTCCATGTATACAACCTTCTTTCATGATTCTTAAACCAAGTGTTAGTTATGATTATGTTGTGCTCTGTGCAAAATTCTACCAGGCGGCTTCCTCTTTCATTTCTGTCCCCCAATCCATATTCACCTACTATGTTTCCTTCTCTCCCTTTTCCTACACTCGAATTCCAGTCACCCATGACTATCAAATTTTCGTCTCCCTTCACAATCTGAATAATTTCTTTTATTTCATCATACATTTCTTCAATTTCTTCGTCATCTGCAGAGCTAGTTGGCATATAAACTTGTACTACTGTAGCAGGTGTGGGCTTCGTATCTATCTTGGCCACAATAATGCGTTCACTATGCTGTTTGTAGTAGCTTACCCGCATTCCTATTTTCCTATTCATTATTAAACCTACTCCTGCATTACCCCTATTTGATATTGTGTTTATAACCCTGTAGTCACCTGACCAGAAGTCTTGTTCCTCCTGCCACCGAACTTCACTAATTCCCACCATATCTAACTTCAACCTATCCATTTCCCTTTTTAAATTTTCTAACCTACCTGCCCGATTAAGGGATCTGACATTCCACGCTCCGATCCGTAGAACGCCGGTTTTCTTTCTCCTGATAACGACATCCTCTTGAGTAGTCCCCGCCCGGAGATCCGAATGGGGGACTATTTTACCTCCGGAATATTTTACCCAAGAGGACGCCATCATGTAATCATACAGTAAAGCTGCATGCCCTCGGGAAAAATTACGGCTGTAGTTTCCCCTTGCTTTCAGCCGTTCGCAGTACCAGCACAGCAAGGCCGTTTTGGTTATTGTTACAAGGCCAGATCAGTCAATCATCCAGACTGTTGCCCTTGCAACTACTGAAAAGGCTGCTGCCCCTCTTCAGGAACCACACGTTTGTCTGGCCTCTCAACAGATACCCCTCCGTTGTGGTTGCACCTACGGTACGGCTATCTGTATCGCTGAGGCACGCAAGCCTCCCCACCAACGGCAAGGTCCATGGTTCATGGGGGGGGGATACATATTAGTGGACGTTAATATGAGATCTGTCCATCCTTCACCGTTATGACGGACACTTTCAATTAGAAATGTGAGTTTTGAAAACTTATAACCGCCATTTCACTGTACAACAGGTTTTATTCAACAACCTAGATTTCGGCCGTTTTCAAGTGTTACAAGTATCAAAAAATGTTAGACTCGATTAGATCACAAGTGATCGTCAAAAGATATATCTTCACTTGCATATCCAATTTTGTCAAAAGCAAATGCTAGAACATTTGTGTAATAGGCTCATTTAGCCGCCCGGGGTGGCCGAGCGGTTCTAGGCGCTGCAGTCTGGAACCGCGCGACCGCTATGGTCGCAGGTTCGAATCCTGCCTCGGGCATGTATGTGTGTGGTGTCCTTAGGTTAGTTAGGTTTAAGTAGTTCTAAGTTCTAGGGGACTGATGACCTTAGAAGTTAAGTCCCATAGTGCTCAGAGCCATTTGAACCATTTTTTAGGCTAATTACTGGCAATCAGCATGACTTCTTCATTTGATATGGCTGTGGAATAAAAAGATGACCAAATCACAGGTTGAGACTTCACTACACAATGTAGTGAAGCATCAACTTGTGCTTTGGTTACCTATTTGTTTCGCAACCGTATCAAGTAAATAAGTCATACCAGTTACCAGTAAATTAGCCCATTACACATATGTTTTCGCATTTATTTTTGACGATGGGGAATTGAACATTTTTTTTGAGGATGACTTGAGATATACTGAAGTCTGATGGTTTTTGATAGTTCTGACGCTTGAAAATGGCCTAAGGCCGAAATCTGGATTGTGGAATAAAACCGGTTGTATATTCAAATGGCGGTTATGTGTTTCAGAAGCGTTTATATGATTATGGCTCCACGCCAAAATAAAATTATTAAGAATTATGAGTGTTGATAGAGGAGTGACAGTCCAACTTCCCTCAGGAGCTAAAGCCAGAGAAGATACTGATGTATTCTTCACAATTATAGCCCATTATCTTAGAAGCTAAAACAGGTAATGTAAACCACATTTTCATGGACAATAGTACTTGTGTAGCTTCTAAACATATATTCCAGAAAGCACCGTATGATGAGTGCCGCAATGGTACCTTGTAGCACTAACAGCGCGAGGGAAAGCTAGTGCCTACCTTCCTCCGTTGGTTCTTACGCAAAATGTAAGTCGGTGACAGTAGAATTGTTCTGCAGTCACCTTCAAACGCCGGTGCTCTAAATTTTCTCAAGCCTATTCATCGAAAAGAATCCCCCCAGGGATTCCTCATACGTTTCTTCATGGAGAACGTTCATCATATTTATGCTCTTCACAGAAAAGATGTACATTACTGACAGTGCCAAATATGGAATTGTCATCATACAATCTAAGACCGCTGGATCCACAACTACATATAAAACATTCATCACATGAGCAAGTATTTCTAAGTCAGTTAATCTACATCCACTTACACTTTGGTGATTCCGTCGAAAATTATTTCTCAGTCTTAGGAGCAACATTTACAATACTCTTATTTAAACTTTCTATCCATTTTATACATGAAATTCAGATTTTCTCACTTTTTTGAATATACGACCGCTGTTACGCTCCATTTGGAGCAAAATAATCTAATAAACGCAAAACTAAATACTGAAAACAGATTGTAATATCTACTATTCAATATAAACCACGTTTGTAAACAAAGGAACAGCCAGATATAATCTTTGTCACAACCTACTACAATTATTTGTAGTTCGTTTCGTTTGTGTGTCAGCGGAATTATCACAGAAAAATATATAGTGTTGGGAAGGTGTGGATCACTGCACGAAAAAAGGGAGGGTGGCAGGTGCAGACAGCGAAAAAAAAATTTAATACATTTTTCTAGGTCTATTTTGGTTATGAAACACTGAGCTATCATTCTTAAAGAACCAATCGAATAAATTAAGGAATAAAGAGATGCGAAATTTTTCGCTATTTCGCCCTATATCTGTCCGTAACGTTTTGTTCCTACATATGATTATTCTCATGTATATTTAGTCTTTCTGCAGTGGGTTATAGGTTTAAATGTGACAACACAGGAACTAAAGTACACTGGCACAACATCCTTAGCAGTAAATACCAGAAACAAAATAAGAAAAATACACCAGTCATAAATTAATCGATTGACACCTGACACCTTTGGATCCTAGTGATATAAAGTAATATAAAGTGTGGGTCATAACATTGAATTTTGCTACTCAGAGTGGAGTGATACTTTACAGTTATACCCTGAAATCTTGCATCATTCTCTCATTATTTCCTTCTCCATCTCACCCATCATAACATTGTTTCGCTCAGTTGTCTATAAACATAAACGTTCAAAAAATTCTCTCACCTTTCAGATTTGTTGCTTAACGAGCGGAGAAACTACATTTCCAATTTGTCAGTTAACGAACGGAGGAACTAAGTGTTGCAGCAGATGCGAATCGTGCCCCAAATAAACACACTGACGGAAATGTAGCCATGAACATCTTGGTCGAACGCCAGCTAACTGATACTCAGATATCTCCATGCCTGTGCACATTTTGACTAAAGTTTGAGTCTGACACGAGCTACACTCCTGGAAATTGAAATAAGAACACCGTGAATTCATTGTCCCAGGAAGGGGAAACTTTATTGACACATTCCTGGGGTCAGATACATCACATGATCACACTGACAGAACCACAGGCACATAGACACAGGCAACAGAGCATGCACAATGTCGGCACTAGTACAGTGTATATCCACCTTTCGCAGCAATGCAGGCTGCTATTCTCCCATGGAGACGATCGTAGAGATGCTGGATGTAGTCTTGTGGAACGGCTTGCCATGCCATTTCCACCTGGCGCCTCAGTTGGACCAGCGTTCGTGCTGGGCGTGCAGACCGCGTGAGACGACGCTTCATCCAGTCCCAAACATGCTCAATGGGGGACAGATCCGGAGATCTTGCTGGCCAGGGTAGTTGACTTACACCTTCTAGAGCATGTTGGGTGGCACGGGATACATGCGGACGTGCATTGTCCTGTTGGAACAGCAAGTTCCCTTGCCGGTCTAGGAATGGTAGAACGATGGGTTCGATGACGGTTTGGATGTACCGTGCACTATTCAGTGTCCCCTCGACGATCACCAGTGGTGTACGGCCAGTGTAGGAGATCGCTCCCCACACCATGATGCCGGGTGTTGGCCCTGTGTGCCTCGGTCGTATGCAGTCCTGATTGTGGCG
Organism: Schistocerca serialis cubense; assembly: GCF_023864345.2. Lineage (NCBI taxonomy): Eukaryota > Metazoa > Arthropoda > Insecta > Orthoptera > Acrididae > Schistocerca > Schistocerca serialis. The sequence continues at coordinate 188,978,491 of NC_064643.1, forward strand.
CTCACCTGCACTGCGCCAAACACGCATACGACCATTATTGGCACCAAGGCAGAAGCGACTCTCATCGCTGAAGACGACACGTCTTCATTCGTCCCTCCATTCACGCCTGTCGCGACACCACTGGAGGCGGGCTGCACGATGTTGGGGCGTGAGCGGAAGACGGCCTAACGGTGTGCGGGACCGTAGCCCAGCTTCATGGAGACGGTTGCGAATGGTCCTCGCCGATACCCCAGGAGCAACAGTGTCCCTAATTTGCTGGGAAGTGGCGGTGCGGTCCCCCACGGCACTGCGTAGGGTCCTACGGTCTTGGCGTGCATCCGTGCGTCGCTGCGGTCCGGTCCCAGGTCGACGGGCACGTGCACCTTCCGCCGACCACTGGCGACAACATCGATGTACTGTGGAGACCTCACGCCCCACGTGTTGAGCAATTCGGCGGTACGTCCACCCGGCCTCCCGCATGCCCACTATACGCCCTCGCTCAAAGTCCGTCAACTGCACATACGGTTCACGTCCACGCTGTCGCGGCATGCTACCAGTGTTAAAGACTGCGATGGAGCTCCGTATGCCACGGCAAACTGGCTGACACTGACGACGGCGGTGCACAAATGCTGCGAAGCTAGAGCCATTCGACGGCCAACACCGCGGTTCCTGGTGTGTCCGCTGTGCCGTGCGTGTGATCATTGGTTGTACAGCCCTCTCGCAGTGTCCGGAGCAAGTATGGTGGGTCTGACACACCGGTGTCAATGTGTTCTTTTTTCCATTTCCAGGAGTGTATTTTCAATATTTTAGGAACAGGAAAAACTTATTCCTACAATTAAAGAACGGTTTGATTAGATGACGAGAGTTTCAAATGTAGATGTCAACACAGCAATACATCATATAACCATCTTTCAGACTTGAGGGAAGGTTCAGTCAGTGGCATCAGGAGCATGGTAGCATCGTACCAACAGATTGCACAGAGAGTTAGTTTCAGCACTGCGCCACGAGATCGTAGGATCAGCCGACTGGCTCTGCCTGATAGATGGATGTTATCAGCTGAGATCCGGACATAGACTACAGGCAGAGTCTAGTCACGAATCGCCGGGAACAGATTACTTGAAGGTGGCATGAGATTTAGAGTTGCCATGAGTCGTTTACCACTGTCAGCAGACCAGAGACAAGCGATTTGCATTGTGTGGTGCTAGTGTAAACCGAAACATAGATTGGCATTACGTGGTATTCAGCGATGTGTATCGCTTATATTCGTGGCGATCAGCTCGACGTCACTATGTCAAAGGCAGCAGCGCTTCTCGAGACAAATCTTCCGCATTTATCTGATCATGGTATCGAGAGCTGTTGCGTATGACAAATGGGTTGATTTGGTGACTGTAACTAAACGCCCGCCATTACGTGGCCAGAATGGTAAGACATTCGTGGCCAGGGCACAAAAGGCAGAAAAATGTAACCTCTCACTCTGCAGTTCACACCACAAACGCCTTGAGGAATGTACGCAAGACTGACGGTCCTAATTTCTCACTCGTGAAGCCTGTCTGGGGTGTGATGGCAATACGTATTATTTATACCACAAATCTCCAAGAACTGACATTGAAGCATGTCCTTTATAAAGGGCAAGAAATTCGTCAATGTGAATTTTAGAGACTATTTGTTTCCATACAATCCGTCCCCTTAGCTGAGTGGTCAGCGCGTCAGACGGCCATGCAGCAGGCCCGGGTTCTATTCACAGCCGGGTCGGAGATTTTCTCTGCTCGGAGACTGGGTGTTGTGTTGTCCTCACCATTATTTCATCATGATCCTCGACACGCAAGTCTTCAAATGTAGCATCAACTGCAAAGACTCACAACTCAACGGCCGAGCTTTCCAGATGGGGACTCATGGCCGTCAATGCCACACATTCATTTCATTCTGTTCATACTATAAAGAACACAAGCGGGTATTCGTGCCCGTGGTGGTCACACCTGACACAAATGTTGTTCGTGGATATCTGTTTAGAATGGAATGAAAGATGTACGGTTTGACACGTGTTACAGGGTGAACATAGCCAAAATGTTTGATATCTACTAGACAGCACTTTAAGTTTTAACTTTTTCTTTCTCCGTCAATGTAGGTTGACAGAAACGATTGTGGTGTATTACTGACGCTGTACCAACAGCAGGAAAGCTTGTCAGTGCATTCAGCAAACCACCTAAATCTTGCACTAAAAACTTCTCGGTTTACTTGTCACGTCGAATTTGGATAGAATCCCGAGCTTTCGATGACTTCCTCCGTCACCTTCGTCACTGACGTGCCATCCTAGGGCAGTGTAAGCTTTATCCAGCGTTGCTTTCATCACCACCCTTCGCAGCAGGCGAAGAACTGCGAGGAATGTAAGGAGTCTCTCTTTGCGCTCTTTCTTTATCAACTGCGCACTTCTCTGCATTGCTGAGTGCATATCCGGAGTCTCTGTTGAATTTATTTTCACATAGTCTAATTTCAACTGCTTCCCTGATGATAGAGTCTCAATAGTTTGAAGCGTGAGCAAGTATTCTTGTTTCATCGAATAAAATGTTATCTTTATTTAACAAACTGTGCTCATCCACCGCTGATTATTCTAGATACCTGTTTTTCAGGTGACGCCGATGCTCGACACAGCGATCGGCAACAGTTCTTATAGACTGGCCCACACAATTTTTGCCACACTCGCGAGGAATGCTGTAAATTACCGGTACTCTCAGGCCGAGATTATCTCTTACCGGTTCACGACAGTAAGTTTTACCTCTGACGAAGATGACGGAGGTAGTCATCGAAAGCTCAGGATTTTATCCATATTTGACGGGGCAAGTAAACCGAGAACTTTCATGCAAGGACTCCGTCGCGAAAGACTTCGTAATAACCTAAATCTTATTCGTATTTGTAGAAATTTCGTACAACTAACGCACAGGTCTAAATTGGAATGAGATTTCACCAGGCAACAAGACCATCAAAGACAGAAAAACTTTGATTTGTTGCTTGAACTAGTGACTTTACAGAACCGTGTCCTGGTTGGGTAAACAACACTAGTTGACGTCAAAATTCCGCTTGTCGTTTCGTGTAGTTGCTGCTCAGTGCCTCGCAAGATTATGGATAGAGGTGTGCGTAGATAGAGAAAGAGAACCACATCCTAAGCGTATCCACAAGTCCATTCAGAATATTTAAATTTTTAAACGATTTTAACTCGTTCCGTAAGCCGGAAGAATTCTCTTGACCTGCTTCGTCTCGTTGAAGCCAGACGACATAAATTACATCCCACTGATGAAGAACGTATATCTACATCTGCGTGATTATTCTGGATTTCACAACCAAGTGCCTCACAGAGGGTTCACCGAACCAGCATCCAACTGCTTCTCTACCGTTCCACTCCCGAACAGTGCGCGGGAAAAACGAGCGCTTAAATCATACTGTGCGAGTTCTGATTTCTCCTGCTTTATCATGATTATCATTTCTCCTTATGGAAGTGGGCGCGGACAAAATATTTTCACACACTGAGGACAAGAGTGGTGACTGAGATTTCATGCTGAGGTCCTACCGCAGTGAAAAACGCGTTTGTTTCAATGACTGTCAGCCCAATTCGTGTATCATATTCGTGGCATTCTCTACCCCCTTCGCAATAATACTAAGCGAACTGCCATTCTTTGAACTTTTTCGATATCCTCCGTCAGTCTCCCATGATGCAGGTTCCACACTACTCAACAATACTGCTGAGGAGGGCGGACAAGCGTAGTATAAGCCGTCTCTTTAGTTGACCTATTGCATTTTGAAAGTGTTGTATAATAACTAACAGCCTTTGGTTTGCTTTCCCCACAATATTAGCTATGTAATCGCTTAAGTTTCATTTATTTGTAAGTGTAATCCTTAGGTATTTAGATGAGTTTACAGACTTTAGATTTGTATGATTTGTCGTGTAACCGAAATTTAGCGGATTCGTTTTACTACTTATGAAGTAATAATGACTTTACACTTTTTATTATTTAGAGTCAATTGCCACGTTTCAGACCATACAGACATATTGTCTAAATCATTTCGCATTTCGTTTTGATGATCTAACGACTTTAAAAGACTATAAATGACAGCATCAGCTGAAAAAATCTAAGGGGCTACTTACATTATCTCCTAAATGGATTACGTAGATCAGGAACAGCAGAAGGGCTATAACACTTCCTCGGAACGCCAGATATTACTTCCGTTTAACTCAAAGACTTTCTGTCAATTATTTTGAATTGTGACCTTTCTGACAAGAAATCACAAATCCAGTCACACAACTGAGGCGATACTCCATCGGCACGCACTTTGATTAGAAATCTCTTGTAAGGAACGGCGTCAAAAGTCTTCTGAAAACCCAAAAATATGGAATCAGTTTCATCTTCCTTGTTGATATCACTCATTACTTCATCAGAATGTAGAGGTTGTTGTGTTTCACAAGAATTGTATTTTCTAAACCCGTGTTAGGACATTGTCATCATAGAGGCAGATGATGATCACAATTTAGTACAACTTAGCCTCTCATATGCATGATACGCTATAAAAATTACGAATCTATGTTGTAATTAATGAAACAGATTTCGTGAAGTTTTCTGCAGAACATAATTTTTTGCTGGCAAATTAATCAAAGTCATATTATAATGTGTCAAGTATAGCACACACTTTAATGTTACTCACATACTTCACTTCTCAAATGTGCACCAGCTCACATCAATGCCGTATCGTGTTAACATGCTGCGGCTCTCTGTGTAATAAGCGTTGCATTGTGTACTAGTAAATATACAAACTTTTTAAAAAATTGTCATGTATTTCTATAGGAGAGAGTACTGGTCAAAAGTAGAAGGAAGGCTCCTATAATGATACTTACGGAAAGCAATGCTTGCTAAGATATGAGTCAAGCTGTCCTCTCATTTCTATCTGTCCTTTCCGTAGAAGTAAACACTTTCGGCAGATATATATGTAGTGAGTAACCATTTTGACACATCCTTCGGTTCTTCACGGCAGTGAATGACGCACTCTTTTGAATACACCTGCCTCCACTCGTAATGCGTCACATATATTGGCCACGTCACTGTAACTTCTGGACATTGTTGATGGGTTGGGCATATACAATGCATATACCATTCATACTAAACGCTTTCCCACCCGAATTTTGCAATAATTACGATAGTTCGTCCCTGAACTGACTTAGTGTGCCGCCGCGTAGGAATTCTTCCTGTCTGTTATGTGGAAAGTAGTTTTAGTGCCCTTCCAGAGCCATAACAGCGCCCTCTGATTCTGAAAGTACAGTACTACCGCCTACGTTTTACGTAATGAAGTTGGAAGAAGATTTTTGTGCAAGTTATTTTTAGACAGATTGCCCTTATGGTTCGTTTATTGAGGAAATACCGTAAAATGAACTTGTTCACAATGATTATATGCTAACTTTTAACGATATGAGAACAAGGTATACTGAATCACCAGATATAAAGGTATCCTATTGACGACTGCCAATTATGGTGCACAGTTTGCATCTTAGCGTACAATCGGTATAGTTCGTATAAGATCGTACATCTTCGATTATGCCAAAGTCATTCATTTATTTACTAATATCAACGTTTCCTGTCCTTGCGAAATTCCTGAAATACTGTGTCTATAACCCGCAAATTTCTCCAAATGTCTGAGTGGCACAAGGCAACTTTTGTTAGCAAACATTTATTAATAACAATTACTTGATTCACGCCAGAACAAGTGTGCTTTCCCTATGTATTGCTTTGCTGACGTCACGAGCGATTTCTGAGTCGGCACCTCATTCCACTGGCTCTAAAAACGCCAGATTTCCAACCGCCTCTGCTAGCCAGCATGGGAATCTACTCTCTCGCTCCTCCCTCCATAGCTACTGCAGCACTGATAATTCACTTCACATGTGCGAAATAGCAAAACTAGAAATAAAGTAAAATGGGCCCTTATCTGCAAATAAGAGTCATGTTAAAACTGGTGCTTTTAAATGCCACTGTAGCAGGAAATGCAATGGATTCAGGTCCTTTGAATAGGTAGACCATGCCACTAGACCTCTTCAACCAGCCCATCTCCCACGAACTGTTGCGGTGAGTTACTGCTGCACGGTCTGCATAAAATGGTCTGGTGCCCCCTCGTGCATAAACCACAGTCATCTTTCTGCAAGGGCAACGGTATCCATTACCTCTGGTAACTCATTGTGCAGAAATCGGTGATTGACAGCACTTGTTAATCTGTTTCGTAAAGGGTATAGCTCAGTGAGTCACCGACAGTTTCTGTCCATAAATTCATACTGAAGCAGTCCTAGTAGGTCACCTACATGAGTTATCGAGAATTTTCATCTGTCCACGCATGCATGTTATGATAATTTACTATGATGTCTCTTGTGACTGCAAACACTACCCTGTACTAGGCACTATTCGCAGTTAGGAAAACAACCATTGTCTCAACAAGTTTGGTTTCCTTACATACAGGAGGCTATTCGGAAAGTAAGGTCCGATTGGGTGTGAAATGGAAACCATAGGGAAAAGCCGATGAAGCTTTGCACAGATTTGTTGAGCAGTGTCTCTAATATGCTCGTCGATCGTGTCACTTCGCTCTACTCAGATCTGAGCGCACAGTGAGCACGTAAAGATGAATAAAAAATAGTGTCTCCCTCCAAGTATGGTGACCTGGTGAGAGATTTCGCCTCATGTCATGGATCCCACATAACATAACTGTTATGCGTTTCCTTCTTTATGACAGTTCTCTGCCGCATTCTGTAAGGGCAATGAAGATGCTCCTGTGGCGATCTGATCCCACAATAGAGATTGTAATTGTCTTCCCCTGAGTTTCATCTCTGTTCACATGAACTGCTGACTATGGAGACAACATTTTGCCACAGACAACGAGCTGTGGAATAGCGTAGAGAATCGGCGGAAAGCAGAGGCGGCTGCCTTCTACGACGAGGGTACTGGAAAGTTGGTACAATGCTACGACAAATGTCTGACGTCTGAGCGGCGACTGTGTAGACGAGGTTTAGCTAACTGCAGGATAACCATACAAGGACAAGTGCTGTCAGTCGTGTGAAGCATGGTCGCTATGTAAATTTGAAGAATTCGAATATTACTTACGAGCAGCTCAGGAGATTCTCTGTTCTACTAACTTCTATGCCGGTGAATCACTTCGTTCAGATTTGGTGGAAGATGGGCTCGGAACTTTGCCTGCTGTTGGTGCCCATAGAATTCACGGGCTCTTGTTCGACTTGTTTGATGAGCAGCGTAGTGTCTAGGCTGCACAGACAGTTATTCGGAGATATCTGCTGGGCTGTAGGTTTCGTTTCTCTGTGTGTCTCATTTTGTTTTAGGTTTGAGTTAAAAAACTAAAAAAAAAACTCCGTCCGAACAGGCCATGAAGGCCCAACGGTACCGACCGGCCGCCATGTCATCCTCAGACCACAGGTGTCACTGGATGCGGATTTGAGAGGCATGTGGTCAGCACATCACTGTTCGGGCCGTAGGTCAGTTTCCGAGACCGGAGCCGCTACTTCTCAGTCAAGTAGCTCATCAGTTTGGCTCACAAGGGTTGAGTGCACCCCGCTTTCCAACAGCGCTGGGAAGACCGGATGGTCACCCATCTAAGCGCTAGCCTAGCCCAACAGCTCTTACCTTCGGAAATCTGACGGGAACCGGTGTTACCACTACGGCAAGGCTGTTGGCTAGATTTAAGTTAACCTGTATTTTATTTAGAGAGTTAATGGTCCCATCTTGACTGGCTTACACTGCTGACACTGTTTTATCTCATAGTTGTTCCTGTCTATCGGACTTGGGCTCTGTTGATGATTATGAATACCAGTGTCATTTTCGTTGATTTGGTGTAACTTATTTTGTACTCAGTGTTAACTTTAGTTCAGTTTTACTGCCAGTTTTACTACCAGCTTCAGTCGAGGCTGTGTAGGCCTTGTTGTTTAAGCTTCAGCCATACATTGTGTTATAGCATTAGCCTGAGATATCGCAGCTTGGAAACCAAGCTTCGTACGCTACATTCTTCCGTGGCTGTGATTTGCCTTCTACTAAATTTCATGTTTGTCTTTTTTAATGAGACAACGGCTGCCTATTTATCAGAGTTCAAATTAAATTTAACCCGTCAAAATAAAAATTATTTTTCGTATTGCTTTATAGTTGAGCATTGCCTATTCTGATTTGCTGAGCTCACAGTTGTTAATTGGCATGTTACTAAATGTTTATTGATGATCGATATCTGAACCGTAACATGTGTTCACTGAAGTATTTTTGTCTGTTGCGATAGTACCTGAACTGATATTGTACTTTATTGAGACAAAAACTCTTTTCAAGATTACAATTCCAAGCCTCAATTGTAAATTTAAATCGATCATCCTAGGAAAACCTTCTGTTGGCTTTGTGACGTAAATGGCGTTTACTGCTGCAAAGGGAATAGGAAGTTTGAGGCGCGAGGCAGCTGCTGTTACAACGGAAACAGAATATACGTGTAACTGTGCGGAAACTTGGAACAAAGGCGTGTGACTACCTTTAGCCCGTATAGATAGTGCATCTACCCTCTCCAGGAGACTGCGCACGGAAGCCAGTTTCAGTAACAATAGAGACTCAAAACAACAGTAATTTTTATATCGACCGCATATAATGCAGACAGACGGAAAGTAATTATTATTGGGGATATCCTTACATATCTTCTTTTTTCCCTCCAGGGTTTGGCCTGCGGCTTCTTGCGTTCTCACCATGTCTTCCTCGGTCTTCCCACACATCTCTCTCCCCACGATTTGTGATCCTCTGCTAGATTAGGAAGTCTTTGTGGCGGTATACGAAGTACATGTTCTCTCTATTTTTCTTGTCTTCTGGGTTATTGGTTGCTTCCCTAATTCTTCCCTTATTTCTTCGGTTCTAATTTTGTCTTCCCTAGTGCAGCCTTTCACTGAGTTCAGAAATTTCGTTTCTAGTCCTACAACTACATCTACATCTACGCTCCGCAAGCGACATTGCGGTAGGCGGCCTAGAGTATTTTGAGTAGCACAGCCATTTGCTCCCTCTCCTGTTCCCACCACAAACCCACGCGACTGCTACGGTCGCAGGTTCGAATCTTGCCTCGGGCATGTATGTGTGTGATGTCCTTAGGTTAGTTAGGTTTCAGTAGTTCTTAGTCTAGGGGACTGATGACCTCAGATGTTAGCGCTTGGAGCCATCTGAATCGTTTGAGCCGCCGCGAATATTTCGCGGAAAGAACGATTGCTGGTAAGCCTCTGTGTGGGCTCGAATCTCTATGATTTTGTCTTCGCGATCTTTTCGCGGGATGCACGTACGAAGAAGCAATATATTTTTCCGTATTTGTAGAACCGTGTGCTATCGGAACCTTCACACCGGGATGCAGAATATCCCTCTGTTGCTTGTAGATGCAGTAAATCGTTATTTCTCGCATCCAACTTTCCGCTGCATATAATAAAGTGGGAACTGGCATGACCTCACAAAATCTCAATTGTGTCTCTTCTCTGCTTTTTACCTTAAGTGTTACCAGGTTGTGCTACACATACGCTGGCACCGTTTTTCTTTTTGGTGTATATCAATCTTGATCATAAAGTACGTCACACCCTAAATACTTGAAACAGGCTACCTGTCTTATCGGTTTATGATCGAGGCCAATTTTTTTCGTACTCGGTCAATGCGTAGAAAGGTCATGGTTTTAATTTCACTAATAGGTATAGTCAAATTATAGCTGGCTCTCATTTCAGTTTGTGGGATCCTGCCCACTCACATAATATAGTGTGCCTAGGAAGCTGTTTTCTTGGATAGCTATACAACATACAAGCAAATCTTATTAATGGAGTTTATTACAGTAATTACATGGGCAATACAGGATGTTCCAAAAAGAATGACCCAATTTTAAATAGAATTATTTATTAGGAAGAAGGGCTTAACACCAACAAACTGCATACCAAATTACTCAGAATACACAGAAGTTTATAAAAATCCATCATAAATGTTCAATATGTCCTCCATTGGCTGCATGGGGGACATCTAGCCGATAGCCGAATTCATCCCAGACTGAGCGTAAGGTGTCTTCTGTCACTGAAGCTACAGCAGCTGATATTCTGGTTTTTAGTTCATCAATGTCACGAGGTAAGGGAGGAACGTAAACACATTGTTTAATATATCCCCGCAGGAAGAAATCACATGGTGTTAAGTCAGGGGACCTAAGAGGCCAAGAGTGTAAAGCCTGGTCTCGCGGTCCTGTACGCCCTATCCAACGTTGCGGCACGTTGGCATTGAGGAAACTGCGCACGTTGTTGTGCCAGTGCAGTGGTGCTCCATCTTGCTGATAGATGAAATTGCCAGAGTCAAGTTGTGGGAATAACCAGTTCCATAGCACTGCAGGATATGATTGTCCTGTTACGGTTTCTTCCTCAAAATAGTAGGATCCATAAACCTTGCCTTGCGAAACAGCACAAAAAACATTCACTTTTGGTGAATCACGTTCGTGTTCAATTGTTTCATGAGGATTTTCGAGCCCCCATATATGCACATTATGACTGTGAACCTTATCGCTAATATGGAAAGTTGCCTCGTCACTGAATATCAACCGTGACATAAAAGTGTCATCTTCCATGACCTCTACAGTAGCATAGCTTAAGTCCACTGGCTTCACTTTGACAGTATCTCGAAGAGCTTGTACCAGTTGTAATCGGTATGGTTTGAGGGCTAAACACGCCACACCGTCATGCGTGGTAACGAAAGTTCTCGGCTAGCACGACACGTAGACTTGCTGGGGCTCTGCCCAAATGCTCGTCGGATTTGTTCCTCTGTTCGTTCAGGAACACTTGGCCGGCCAGGACTTTTGCCTTTACAGAGGCACCACGTTTCTTCAAACTGTTTATACCACCGTCGAATGTTCTTTGGTGATGGTGGTTTAGCACGAAATCGAATATGAAACGCCCGCTGAACTGCGATCACTGATTGAGTACGACTAAATTCAACAACACAATACACCTTCTGTTGCGAGGACGCCATATTGCGTACGAGACTAGCTGCACGCTGCAGGTCAGCGCTCGTAGCGACATCTAGCGGATTTTTTCTGAAACTCTAGACCATTCCGATTACATCTAGTGCTGTTTCAGCTATCTAGTGGCATTTGTCTCAATATTATTACAAGGTCAAATCGGGTCATTCTTTTTGGGGCATCCTGTACTTTACTTGCATATGTACAAGGTGGGTCGCAAGCAATTGGAGACACGAGGATAGTCAATGTCCTTCGATTGATACAATTTCGATGCACGCAATTGATGTAGACCACAAGTCTCCCCTAAACAGTAAAAATGACGGCTCGTCTTCTAGTGCGGCCCGCTTTCTAGAGCGTCTTCTAGGGCGGCCGAGGCTTGGCTGGAGCGGTGCTTATATTCTCTTCGAACAGAAGCCGCTCGTGTCGTGGTGTGGTCCTAGTCTGCGTGCTACTGGCTGCCTTAGTCTCACAGCCTTCTCTGCGGTTACATTCCATACCGACGTGCCGGCGCTTAATGTTACTCCGGAACCATTTAGTTTATGCAGTTTCATTAATTTTGTAATTTATCTTAGCTGTCTTGTATTATAATTTGACTATACGTGAACAACATCGTGTTAATACGTTTATTCCTACCAATATTTATGCTTGATGCTGTTGCATGTCTTTTCCATTCTCTGACCATATCATTTGCACAGGTACTCATGCTGCTGTATGTCTTTTCCATTCTCTGTCCATGTCGTTTGCATAGATATTGAATAATGTTAGCGACAGGCTAAAAGTTTCTTTTACTGCTTGATTTGTTCGTATTTCAGGTGTTGTGTCATCATCGGTTTTCGCACATAGCCTTTTTTGCGGCTTGTATCAGGTGTTTAGGGAATCTTCTTTTATCCAGTTTTGCTTACGGCTTATCTCTATGAATTCTGTCGAATGCACTTTCATAACCCACTAATTCTAGGTGAGTTTCCAGATTAAATTCTCGTCTCTTTTGTATTATCTGTTTGAGTGTGAAAACACCCTTTATGCATTATCTTCCCATTCTGAAACCTGTCCGTTTCTTCATGAAAATTGCACCCGAGATATTTAGTTGCTGTGGTTTAGCATTTCGCCGTAGATTTTGTAGGCAAGCGTATTTACAGCGCTACAATCAGATGTGTTGCTTTTTTCACCTTTCTTAATGCTGAAATGACCTTCGCTATTTTACATTCCTCCGTATCCCACATTTTGCCCGGCCCATGATAGATGTAGCATTCTTAAGTCTAAGAGGAAATTACTGCAAACTTTTACCCATAAAGTACTTACTTGTGAGGATATCGGGAGAAATCTGAATCTCCGCAGATCTCTAGCAGTGAGAAGATCCCTCTAGGCACCCTCGCGATCCGTGCGTGCAGCGTCGACAACTGCGTGGAGACTCGGTGCGTGCGACGGGGTTCGTGCCGGCGACGTTGCGACGGCGATACGCGGGCGGCGACGCTAACTCAGTGCGAGGTGCCTCGGCTAGGGGGAGGGTGGCGACCTGAGGGCGTCGCTGGCTAATGCGATGCCGGCGCCGATAGCCGCCGTAATTAATGGCGGAGGCGCGAGCCACCCCAAACGTCTTAATAAAAACCGGCAAATTAGGATAACCGCGCCGCGCCGCCGCCTCCTGTCCTCGCCCCGGGATGCCCTGATGCCTATCTGGAGGGGCATTAAGGCTGGAACGGTTACGACCCGAAGTTAACCTTATCAAAGAATTGCGCGTAACAGCGTTTATATAAGACCACACACTCCCAAACGTGACCTTGATAAAGTTTCCTTCATTTAAGAGGTTAAATAATTTATCCAGACAAACAGGTGGAAAAATCTCACCAAGAGGTTAGTGAACCATTTGGCAAGGCACCCATGAATAATTCCTCCAACACTGGAAGGATCAAAGCATAGGGAATAATTTAGGGCTGGGAAAAAATAGACTACTGGCGTTTAAAATGCCATCACCATGAAGATATCATATGGGAAACTTAGATCTGCTGTGGGTTTGTACTACATGCTTTTATTTCCAAACACTTAGCATATCAGTGCTGCCGCATAAAGGAGGTAAGAGTAACAGTGTAAAACCATGTACATACCGTATAAAGAGTAAATAGGAGTGTCGTTCAGATATCGCTACTGAGTGTGAACTTGCTTCTCAAGAAATGGTGTTTTGATTCGTGTATGAAGCAGCATCGCCTAGATACAGTGGTCGTCAACTTCCGGTCCACAGCCCTCATGTGGTCCAAATCAAGCATTCCTGCTGCCCGCAGCATGTAGCCCTATTTTATAATACCAGTGGAGTTCAAAAGGTAATGCAACACCTTTTTGCCCCTCGGCTAATTTCTGTTGAAAAAATGCAGTAATTTATTTTTATTCATTTATTTATTTTTTGGACATTGTGGAATAATCCCGCTTCAGCCCATATAGTTTCACGAAGTCCCAATAGGTGGCGTTGTAGTAACCAAAACCAACCGCAGGAACGCCTTGGGCTCCGGATCGGAGCCACCAGGTGGGGAAACCGCCGGCGTTGGAGCACGCACCACCGGGTAAACACAAGGACGAGTCGGACGACAGACGGACGACAGAGCAACGACAACCAACAATGACTGACACAACAAGGAAGAGATAACAACGGAGGCTTGTAGAAACCACACAACACCAAACACCAACAGTAAATCCACTCGGAACCAGAGCCAGGCAAATGTCAACAACGAGCAACGACCAGAACGCAGTACCACCAAGATAGAGACACAATCCAGAGCGAGTACCAGACTGACTGGACTAGGTTTTTTTTTATTTATTGTGATTTCATTCCCCTGCCCCATATGGGAAGGGGAGGGCTGTCAGCGGCACAATCCGCTGCTCTTCAGCCAAGTGACACGACAACTAAAACAAGAATAAAATGATACATACATAAGGAGATAAAAAAGGGGAACATAAAACAGAGTAAGGGAAGAAAATCGAGGTAAAAATACAGTTAAAAAAGTCACCAGAAAGTTAAAAAACACTGTTGGCGATTCTTAAAACACAGAGAAGACACTGAATGCGCATGCACAGGTTCAAAGTTGGCCACAGTATTAAAACAATCCGAAACAACACACTTAAAATACACTTGGAGCACACACTGTGAAGAATAAAACTACCAGGTGGGACCTGCCGAGGGAAAGATCAGAGAGGATGGAAAAGGAGGGGAGAGCATGGGGCAGCTGGGGAAGTGACGGGATGAAGAGAGGAGGGGCAACCGTGGGTTCACGAAGAGGCAGGAGACACATGGGGCGGGACAGGAAAAGGTAAGACAGGGCAGGAGGGAGTGCAGAGACACTGAAAGGAGGCATAAGAGATGGAGGGGGAGTAGGAGGGGAAAGCCGCTCAGAAGGAGGGAGGGGGAGGAGAGGGAGCCCTGAGGAGGAGGCAGGAAGAGGGGGTTAGAATTGGTAGGAAGGGTAGATATCAGGGCGAAGCTCATCATCCGGGAGGGTTAGACGGTGATAGTTGTGTTGGGAAAGGAGATGGAGGGTGTGGAGATGGAGAGAGGGAGGGTCACAACGGTAAAGGCGTGGCAACTGGTTGGGGGCGGATAGAAAGGAAGACACCAGGGGGTGAAGGGGATCAAGGCGGCGGACAATGTATAGTGTGCGGATGTGTTCAAGGAAAAGGAGAAGGTGGGGGAAGGGGATGAGGTCGTAGAGGATGCGCGTGGGGAAAGGAAGGCGGATGCGGAAGGTGAGGTGGAGTGCATGGCGTTCGAGGATTTGGAGGACTTTGTAGAACCGGGGAGGGGCGGAAATCCAAACGATGCTGGCATAACAAAGGATGGGGCGGATCATGGATTTGTAGGTGTGAAGAATGGTGGAAGGATGCAGACCCCACGTCCGGCTGGACAGGAGTTTCAGGAGTTGGAGGCAGTTGTGAGCTTTGTTTTGGATGGTAAGGAGATGGGGAGTCCAGGTGAGGTGGCGGTCGAGTGTGAGGCCAAGGTATTTGAGGGTAGGAGTGAGGTGGGTGGGACGCCCATAAATGGCGAGGTAGAAATCATAGAGGAGGAAGCAGTGGGTGGTGCGGTCTATGATGATCGCCTGGGTCTTGGAGGGATTAACACGGAGGAACCACTGGTTGCACAAAGCGGTGAATTGGTCAAGGTGGGTTTGGAGGGTAGGTTGGGACCATTGAAGGGTAGGATAAAGGGGTAGGAAGGCGGTGTCATCAGCGAACTGGAGAAGATGAACAGGAGGGGAAGGTTTGGGCATATCAGCAGTGTACAGGAGATAGAGGAAAGGGGAAAGGACAGAGCCTTGGGGCATGCAGACAGAGAGGTATAAAGTACGGGAGTTGGAATTGTGGATAGTCACATAGGAGGGACGATGGGAGAGGAAGGAAGCAACGAGACGGACGAAGTTGATGGGGAGAGCATAGGTCTGGAGTTTGAAGAGGAGCCTGGGATGCCAGATACGGTCATAGGCGTTCTGGAGATCAAGGGAAACAAAGATAGCGGAGCGACGGGAGTTAAGTTGGAGGGAAAGAAGACTGGTAAGGTTAAGGAGCTGGTTGTCGGCAGAGAAGGAAGGCCAGACGCCACAGTGGGTAAGAGGAAGGAGGCGGTGCTGGTTAAGGTGGCGGTGAATACGGCGAGAGAGGATGGCCTCAAAGACCTTACTGAACACGGAGGTGAGGCAGATTGGACGATAGGAAGAGTTAGCAGAGGGGGGTTTGTTAGGTTTAGGGAACAGCAGGACGCGGGAAGTCTTCCACAGGTCAGGGTAAAATCCAGTGGATAGGACATTGTACAGGGTAGCAAGGACAGACAAGAAGGATGAAGGGGATTCCTTGAGGTGACGGTAGGTGACGCCATCATGACCAGGGGCGGTGTTGAGTTTGGAGTGGAGGACAAGTGTGATGTCTTGTGTGGAGATGGGAGTGTTGATGTCTGAGGGGGGTAACCGATCCAAGTACTGGAAGCTAGGGGCGAGCAGAGGGACAGAGATGTCAGTGTGGTCAAGGACGGTGGGGAAGAGGGAGTAATCAAAATGGGGATCGTCAGGAATGGAGAAGACCTCGGGTAGGTGGGAAACAAAATGGTTAGTCTTACTGAGGTTGTCAGGAAAGGGTCGATCGTCATGGAGGATGGGGTAATGCGGGGTGGGATGGCTACCAGTAAGGCGGTGGAAGGCTGACCAGTAATTGGAGGAGTTGACAGGGAGGGTGGAGTTGAGGCGTGTGCATGTCTGGTGCCAGTCCCGGCGTTTCTTTGCTGTGAGGAGGTTCCGGATATGTCACTGTAATTGCCGGTGGCGGGTGAGAGTATCCCAGTCACGAGTGCGGAGGAAGGAGCGGTAGAGCCTGCGGGATTCACGCAGAAGAAGGACGGCCTGTGGAGGAAGCGAAGGGTGGTGAGGGTGGATGAGTTTAGTAGGGACATGAGCCTTCACAGCGTCAGTGATGGACTTCAACTGGACTAGGGCAGAGCGGGTCCCTATATACAAGATCGGAGAGAGCGGCTATTGGCCACTGTCTGCATGTGGCGTAGCGGTGGGGCCCTCGCTGCGCGAGAGCCGCTACGCGGAATAGCCGCCGCGGACGCGGAGCCCTCTATGGGCTGACCACGTCCATTTGGTCTGGCGCGTGTTCGACTTCCGCGGCAGGAGGTACTAGAGGCGTCGCTATACTAACATTCAAAATGGCGTCTGTAACGGAGATGCGTTCCAGGCAGAGAGCTGTCATTGTGTTTCTTTTGGTGGAAAACCAGTGCATCGCCGATGTTCATAAGAGCTTGCAAAACGTCAAGGGAGACCTGGCAGTGAACGGTGAGTCGATGGGTGAGGCACCTGTCGTCATCGCAAGGTCGCGCAAACCAGTCAGATCTCCTGTATGACGACCGGCCGCACGCAGTTCTGACTTGAGAAATGTTGCAATTTGTAGAAATGACTTCAGTGTTTTCGTCGCCACAAAACAGCAAACATTCTCCTTCTCCATGACAACGCTAGGCCACGTCAAGGTGTGCGCACCTCAGAGGAGCTCACAAAATTTCATTGGACTAATCTTCCTCATCCCCCCTACATTCCGGATCTCACACCTTACGACTTACATCTGTTTGGCCCACTTAAGAATGCACTCCGTGGGAAGCAATACGTCGATGATGCAGAAAGACGGCTCCGACGCCAACCGGTAGAGTTGTACTATGCGGATATAAAGGCACTATCACTAAGGTGGCGTAAGGCCGTCGCATTGAACGGAGATTGGTTGAAAAATAGGGTTTGGTAGCCAAAAGAGTGGGGATTAATATGGTACGTTGGAATCCTGAGTAAAACCTACCTGCTTTCAACAAAGAAAATGAGCTCTATTACTGATTCACCGCCCCTCGAAATATCCTTCTAGCAACTAACAACAATATCCAAAAAAAGGCAACTAACGTCTTTCAGTTTTCTTGCCCCTCTAACAAACAAAAATACAGAGACAGTAGTATTACGTCATGGGCAGAGTGGTATGTACTGCAGTCGCTGCGGAGTTGATAGAAGCGATAGGCACGATATTTCATTGTTTGTCTTCCAATGCTGACAGTCCACGAGGGTGCGCAACTAGCACCGATCAGCTGCTATGGTGTACACTGAGATGACAAAAATCATGAGATATCTCCTAATATCGTGTCCGACCTCATTTTTCCTGGCGTACTGCAGCGACTCGGCGTAGCGTAGACTCAAGTCACCTGCAGATACAATGAGCCATGCTGGCTCTATGGCCGTCCATAATTGCGAAAGTGTTGCCTGTGCAAGGTTTTGTGCATCAAGTGACCTCTCGACTTTTTTTTTTTTTGGTCATCAGTCTACTGACTGGTTTGATGCGGCCCGCCACGAATTCCTTTCCTGTGCTAAACTCTTCATCTCAGAGTAGCACTTGCAACCTACGTCCTCAATTATTTTCTTGACGTATTCCAATCTCTGTCTTCCTCTACAGTTTTTGCCCTCTACAGCTCCCTCTAGTACCATGGAAGTCATTCCCTCATGTCTTAGCAGATGTCCTATCATCCTGTCCCTTCTCCTTATCAGTGTTTTCCACATATTCCTTTCCTCTCCGATTCTGCGTAGAACCTCCTCATTCCTTACCTTATCAGTCCACCTAATTTTCAACATTCGTCTATAGCACCACATCTCAAATGCTTCGATTCTCTTCTGTTCCGGTTTTCCCACAGTCCATGTTTCACTGGCATACAATGCTGTACTCCAGACGTACATCCTCAGAAATTTCTTCCTCAACTTAAGGCCGGTATTTGATATTAGTAGACTTCTCTTGGCCAGAAATTCCTTTTTTACAATAGCGAGTCTGCTTTTGATGTCCTCCTTCCTCCGTCCGTCATTGGTTATTTTACTGCCTAGGTAGCAGAATTCCTTAATTTCATTGACTTCGTGACCATCAATCCTGATGTTAAGTTTCTCGCTGTTCTCATTTCTACTACTTCTCATTACATTCGTTTTTCTCCGATTTACTCTCAAACCATACTGTGTACTCATTAGACTGTTCATTCCGTTCAGCAGATCATTTAATTCTTCTTCACTTTCACTCAGGATAGCAATGTCATCAGCGAATCGTATCATTGATATCCTTTCACCTTGTATTGTAATTCTACTCCTGAACCTTTCTTTTATTTCCATCATTACTTCCTCGATGTACAGATTGAAGAGTAGGGGCGAAAGGCTACAGCCTTGTCTTACACCCTTCTTAATACGAGCACTTCGTTCTTGATCGTCCACTCTTATTATTCCCTCTTGGTTGTTGTACATATTGTATATGACCCGTCTCTCCATATAGCTTACCCCTACTTTTTTCAGAATCTCGAACAGGTTGCACCATTTTATATGGTCGAACGCTTTTCCCAGGTCGACAAATCCTATGAAAGTGTCTTTATGTTTCTTTAGCCTTGCTTCCATTATTAGCCGTAACGTCAGAATTGC
The DNA here is from genome assembly GCF_023864345.2 of Schistocerca serialis cubense. Classification (NCBI taxonomy): domain Eukaryota; kingdom Metazoa; phylum Arthropoda; class Insecta; order Orthoptera; family Acrididae; genus Schistocerca; species Schistocerca serialis. The sequence goes on from NC_064643.1 coordinate 188,997,435, forward strand.
CTCTCTCGTCCCTTTACTTTTCCTAAAGCCCAACTGATCGTCACCTAGCGCATTCTCAATTTTCTTTTCCATTCTTCTGTATATTATTGTTGTAAGCAGCTTCGATGCATGAGCTGTTAAGCTGATTGTGCGATAATTCTCGCACTTGTCAGCTCTTGCCGTCTTCGGAATTGTGTGGATGATGCTTTTCCGAAAGTCAGATGGTATGTCGCCAGACTCATATATTCTACACACCAACGTGAATAGTCGTTTTGTTGCCACTTCCCCCAATGATTTTAGAAATTCTGATGGAATGTTATCTATCCCTTCTGCCTTATTTGACCGTAAGTCCTCCAAAGCTCTTTTAAATTCCGATTCCAATACTGGATCCCCTATCTCTTCTAAATCGACTCCTGTTTCTTCTTCTACCACATCAGACAAATCTTCACCCTCATAGAAGCTTTCAATGTATTCTTTCCACCTATCTGCTCTCTCCTCTTCATTTAACAGTGGGATTCCCGTTGCACTCTTAATGTTACCACCGTTGCTTTTAATGTCACCAAAGGTTGTTTTGACTTTCCTGTATGCTGAGTCTGTTCTTCCGACAATCATATCTTTTTCGATGTCTTCACATTTTTCCTGCAGCCATCTCGGCTTAGCTTCCCTGCACTTCCTATTTATTTCATTCCTCAGCGACTTGTATTTCTGTATTCCTGATTTTCCCGGAACATGTTTGTACTTCTTCCTTTCACCAATCAACTGAAGTATTTCTTCTGTTACCCATGGTTTCTTCGCAGCTACCTTCTTTGTACCTATGTTTTCCTTCCCAACTTCTGTGATGGCCCTTTTTAGAGATGTCCATTCCTCTTCAACTGTACTGCCTACTGCGCTATTCCTTATTGCTGTATCTATAGCGTTAGAGAACTTCAAACGTATCTCGTCATTCCTTAGTACTTCCGTATCCCACTTCTATGCGTACTGATTCTTCCTGACTAATGTCTTGAACTTCAGCCTACTCTTCATCACTACTTTATTGTGATCTGAGTCTATATCTGCTCCTGGGTACGCCTTACAATCCAGTATCTGATTTCGGAATTTCTGTCCGACCATGATGTAATCTATTTGAAATCTTCCCGTATCTCCCGGCCTTTTCCAAGTATACCTCCTCCTCTTGTGATTCTTGAACAGGGTATTCGCTATTACTAGCTGAAACCTGTTACAGAACTCAATTAGTCTTTCTCCTCTTTCATTCCTTGTTCCAAGCCCATATTCTCCTGTAAGCTTTTCTTCTACTCCTTCCCCTACAACTGCATTCCAGTCACCCATGACTATTATATTTTCGTCCCCCTTTACATACTGCATTACCCTTTCAATATCCTCATACACTTTCTCTATCTGTTCATCTTCAGCTTGCAACGTCGGCAGGTATACCTCAACTATCGTTGTCGGTGTTGGTCTGCTGTCGATTCTGATTAGAACAACCCGGTCACTGAACTGTTCACAGTATCACACCTTCTGCCCTACCTTCCTATTCATAACGAATCCTACACCTGTTGTACCATTTTCTGCTGCTGTTGATATTACCCGATACTCATCTGACCACAAATCCTTGTCTTCCTTCCACTTCACTTCACTGACCCCTACTATATCTAGATTGAGCCTTTGCATTTCCCTTTTCAGATTTTCTAGTTTCCCTACCACGTTCAAGCTTCTGACAATCCACGCCCAGACTCGTAGAACGTTACCCTTTCGTAGATTATTCAATCTTTTTCTCATGGTAACCTCCCCCTTGGCAGTCCCCTCCCGGAGATCCGAATGGGGGACTATTCCGGAATCTTTTGCCAATGGAGAGATCATCATGACACTTCTTCAATTACAGGCCACATGTCCTGTGGATACACGCTACGTGTCTTTAATGCAGTGGTTTCCATTGCCTTCTGCATCCTCAAGTCGTTGATCATTGCTGATTCTTCCGCCTTTAGGGGCAATTTCCCACCCAAAGGACAAGAGAGTGCCCTGAACCTCTATCCGCTCCTCCGCCCTCTTTGACAAGGCCGTTGGTAGAATGAGGCTGACTTCTTATGCCGGAAGTCTTCGGCCACCAATGCCGATTATTTATCAAAATTTAGGCAGTGGCGGGGATCGAACCCTGGACCGAAGACGTTTTGATTATGAATCAAAGACGCTACCCCTAGACCACGGGTATGTTCCATAAATGTTCTATGGGATTCATGTCGGGTGATGTAGGTGGCTAACTCACTCAGTCACATTGTCCAAAACATTCTTCAAACCAATCGCGAACAGTTGCGGCCCGGTGACATGTTTCGGAACATTAAGTCCATGAATGGCTGACAGCGGTCTCCAAGTAGTCGAACATAGCCGTTTCCAGTCAATGATCTGTTCAGTTGGACCAAAGAGCCCAATCCAATCCATATAAACAGAGCCCACAGCATTATGGAGCCACTACCAGCTTGGACAGAGCCTTCTTGACAACATCGGTCATGATTTCGGGGGGTCTGAGCCACATTCAAACCCTACCATCGGCTCTTACCAACTAAACTCGGGAGTCATCTCATCAAGGCACGGTTATTTCTGTCGTCTCTGGTCCAACCATATGTTTACGAGCCCAGGAGACGCATTACAAGCGGCGTCCTGCTGTTAGCAGAGGTCGCCCATCGGTCGTCTGCTGCCAAAGCCCACTAACGCCAAATTTTCCCTCGACGTCCCAACGGATAGGTTCCTCGTTGGCCCTACATAGATTTATGCGGTTATTTCACGCAGTGTTGCATGTCTGCTAGCTCTGACAACTCCACGAAACGCCACTGCTCTCGTTATTTAAGTGAAAGCTGTCGGCCACTGCACTGTCCGTGGTGGGCAGTAATGCCTGAAATTTTATATTCTCGGTACACTCTTTACGCCGTGGATCTCAGAATATTGAATTCTCTAACGATTTCCGAAATGGAATGTCCCATACGTCTAGCTCCAACTACCATTCCGCCTTCGGAATCTGTCAATTTCCGTCGTGCGGTCATAATCACGTTGGAAACATTTTCATATAAATCATTGAGTACAAATGACAGCTCTGCCAGTACAACGCCCTTTTATACCTCGTGTTCGCGATGCTACCACCATCTGTATATGTGCATATCGCTATCCCACGACTTTTGTCACCTCCTGTAAATATAAAATGGAAGTAACAACGCTTCGTGAATGCAAATATTCAGACCAACATCTTCAAATGTGGCACATGTCTGTACCAAGTAGTATGGGAATAAATTAAGGCTGTTGTAACAGAATAAAAACTAAACTCCTCTCCAAGAGACCATGAAGGCCCCACGGTACTGACAGGCCACCGTGTCATCCTCAGACAACACGCGTCACGGGATGCGGATATGGAAGGGCACGTGGTCAGCACACCGCTCTCCAGGCCGTTTGTCAGTTTCCGAGACTTCTCAATCAAGTAGCTCCTCAGTTGCCTCACAAAGGCTGAGTGCACCCCACTTGCGAACAGCGCTCGGCAGACCTGATGGTCATCCATCCAAGTGCTAGCGCAGCCCGACAGCGCTTAACTTCGGTGATCTGGTGGGAACTGCGGCAATGCTGTTGGCTGTTGTAACAGAATGCAATGAGTAAAAGAAAAATTAATTCAAAAGGTATAGTAAACATTTGTCATCGTGTCACCTATCGCCATTATTCTTATTAACTAATTAATATAACATTGTAGAGGTAAACAATTAATATCAAGATCGACAGAGGGAGGTGTGGTAAAACGACTAGGACGGGAAAAGTGGCCTTCGCATATTTTTGTCCTGAACATCAGTTTTTAGTAAAAACGTCTTTGTTTTTGAGTCGTCTGAAGAAGGATAAGTTAGTCATATTATTCTTCTTGCTGTATTTGTATGGAGAATAATAATAATTTAGAGTACCAATGTTTAAACAACGTCTTTTGGCCTACAAATGTAGCTCCTTGTTACTTAATTCATTTAAAAATTTCTTCTAATGCTGACTCGGCGTTCGATCGGGAAAGGTGGCCACGCTACTTGTCGGAAAAAGTGGCCGAGATGGTCACCCCAGCAAGAGCGAATTTCATATTCGTCTTTCTATCCTGTGACAACTTTGAATTAATGAAGTTATATAGTTTAAAACTGCCTCTGCTCACTTACATTTGGTCTATTACAAAAGTCGAGACTGAAAACGGTCAGCTGCAGCCGCTTCGAATTGTTTAAGATACTAGGGAGTGAAGATGCCTAAAAAATGTGCTCGAAAATCTCAGAAGTCAGTACCTGTTGCGATGGCTATGGCCACAATACCCGCTTAGGAAAAAAAAAGGTCTGGTCACTATGGAAGCCCTCAGAAAAATACTTGTATTTAGAATACATTATTTTCTTTTTCACCTAAAAATACTTGATTTCATGCCGTATAACGACTAGATTCAAAATGTGTAGGTGGCAAACATCGACAAATAACGATGTTTTGGTGAAAATTCAGCGTCTCTTTGATTGACGACTTTAGATCCCCCCTGCCTCCCCCTTCCTATGCAGCCGAAGTATTGCCCTACACTGTAAATATTGGCTCTTAAGCAAAAATGTTAGACGACCATTGGTCTAAGATCACGTGTCGGAATTGTAAAATGGCAGGACCGTGACTTAAGTTATAAGCTTCCATAGGTTGATGTAGACTAAGTAAGCGTACACTACGGTAGTTTCCCTAGTAGCCTAAAGGTCGTAGACACGTTACATGTACGTTAGGGGCTTTGCAGAGGTATCGGGCGTTATTTCATTTTTATCGCTTTTTTTTTTGTGTGTATGATCAGTGACTTAAGAGATTCCTCTGGAAACCGGAAGCGGTGAACCGCCTAAAAACTGAGTAAGGATATCTAAAGGGCCGTGTAATCTACGGATCATTTTTGTTCTACATAGTTATGCTCCTACCTATTACGTAAAAGTATTAAACAGTATTTCTAGCAACATCGAGATTGTCAATGTTTAACTCAGGTTTTATTCGAAAATTGTTGACTTGTAACATGAAATAGACGGATGTTGTATTAAAAGAAATAGAGATTTATCACATAGCGCTAGAAAACTCAATTTCCTTAGGGAAGGTCAATAAAAAAAAGAAAAAAACACAGCTAAACAAAAACATATCAGACATCGATGGTGTTGACACAGCAACCAGCCACACATTTATTTTCAGTTCCTTTATTCAAAAGGTACCGTTACCGGTTTCGAATCATTACGATTCACCTTCAGACGGTTTTCATGCTTTCATTAAAACATACGGTGCGTTTTTTACAGATTAATTGTCCTAAAATATGAATGTTTTGATACATGCAATGTATGTGGTGCATGTTAGAAACCTATTATGTGACAGATCTAAACTGTTCAGTGAGAAAAGTTTACGTGTACAACGATAAGAATGGAACAATTTGTGTGGCGTGCTTATAATTATGTATTATTTATATTTTAGGACAATTAATCTGTAAAAAAACGCACCTTTTTTTAGTGAAAGCATGAAAACCGTCTGAAGATGAATCGTAATGATTCGAAATCGGTAACGGTATCTTTTGAATAAAGGAACAGAAAATAAATGTGTGACTGGTTGCTGTCTCAACACCATCAACATCTGTCTTCAAAAAACAGCCACGGTCTCCAACCATGTCAACATATGACAAAATTGCATAACAAATATCGCTTCAGTGCTTCGTCCAGCTTAATATAAAACATGTTTTGGTACTCATAAACTGCTTCCACATTTTTCAATAATAACAGGAAACTCTTACCTTTGATCATGATGAATAGCATTCTATTGAACACAAAATAACAATAACTATATAGATTTTTTAATGTTTGTATATGTAAAATGTACTTGCATCAAAAGTGACGCTTTGGTTTCATAAAGTAGTAGAAGTTACGAGATCAAAAACTTTTATTACTTTCAAAATACAGTTTATACTTTTTAAGCATATAAAATAGACAACGGACTGTCACTGAATGTCAAAAAGAAATAAACAAAAAAACAAAGCGAAGTCGTTCACTTTCAGTTTCTCATTCAAACATTCAGTTATGTTTCTTTCCCTACCTTTGCTACCATTACTGTTGGTAATCCTAGCATTTACTGTGTCATTTCTTTAGTGTACCGGAGGCTACCAAGCTGTACTTTTGGTAGCGAGCAACTGTAACCGTGAGATAATCAGACAGCGGTTTACAGTTCAGGCGATATCACGAAGTACTGCTCACGTTGGACGGAACCCAACAGCTGTCATGGGAATATGAAGCGATGATCTGAGTCGGCTTGCTCATCAGCATTCTAGGGTCTCAGCGGCGCCGTGCGACTAGCACCTCAGAGGGCAGCGCATTGCTCGATCGTCCGTAGAGGCTCGTAAAGCTACGTCACGTACAATGACTCAGGATATCGGTTTGTTTGGAGCGAAACAAGCATCGACGTAGACAGTGTGTGACACCGGGAGTACCATAGGTTGCCAGCACGCAGACCGTTATACCACTGATCGTCAGCACGGAGACCACTCCTGTTGCTTCCACTGAGGCAGCAGTTGAGAAAGGTCCACCGACAGTAGCGTTCCCAGCGGTAACAGTGAAGGTTCTAGGGCTTCTCGTACAGCATCACGACGGATTATGAGTGTGCATTCATCTCCATCATGCCATCCGAGTGTGACATCGTCCAAAGATTATAGTGCCGTAACGGATTCGACACATCGCATCGGTACCAGAGAAGCGAACGCCGTTCCGCTGCATAGTGTAACGACGAATGGGAGGCGCTGGCGTAGGCACACACTCTCTTCCAGCTTCGCAGCGCCACCTCACCGAGACACCGATATACAGCCGTGCAAAGGAAGGCTCAGCTCCAGTATGGGATCAACGATTAAGCCGATAGCGTCGTTTTACATAGGCCAACATGTATTATCATGTCTTACGGTGAACGTTGACTGTGAACATTATGCCTATGTACTGCAAGTGAAGGATGTTGTAAAAATGGCTGTACACAGTGACACTTTAGTGCTCAGAGACAGTTGTAAATAATCAGAGCATTCCTGTGAAGTTGGATTACACTAAATTAAGCAAATCGTCATATGTATCTTGTGATAAAGTGTAATAATATTTAATATGTCGTAATTTCACTCCAGCATCTCCCAGAACAATCAAAGAACCATCAGCTATACCGGATGATTGTAGTTTTGTCAGCTCATAATACCCAGCAGGTGCAAAAGTTACAGACGAAAGGAAATTTCGCATTTTGTGTCTCTGCCATGCAATAAATCTGCATGCAACTTGGAGTAAACGCAGCAACAATTGCTACTCTATTTTACAGAACATAACTGAAGGAAAAATGCAATGAGACGAAACAATGATAGTTTTATTAAAAAAAACAACAATTACACTCAGGTCATCGCCATTTATAATGGTCCCCTAGACATCACAAAAGGTGAGCCAAGGTTCTCAATAGGATATGTGAATATTGGGACAAGGATGGTTCCACGCAAAAGTACTGTTATCCAAGATGGCAGTGATGATGTCATCAACTGATGTCAGTTGACGACATCATCCAAGATGGCGTCCGTGATGTCAGTTGATGATATCATCCATATCTAAATAAATTGTTCCAAAATAAATAAAGTACACTCCTTTCTCACTCTCTCCAGCAGCCCAGCGCAGGCTGAGTCTTTTTCCCCCTCCAGACCACTATCTTGATTTATGTCACAGGAGGAATGACAGCACCCTATGGTGGCAGTACTGTGTACTAGGCCAGTTGCATTCTAGATCTTGTGGTGAAGACACTGTCTGCAAAATAAAGACATGTCCAGCACAGGCAGAGTCGTTTTCCCTCCAATTCCCACATCCCGGACCGTCATCTTGGACTATGTCACGGAACGGACGACAATGCTCTCTTGTGGTGGTGCTGTGTACTAGACTAATGAAGACCTATGTCCTGCACAGGTCGAGTCCTTTTCCCGCGAATCCCTAGGAGGAGGTGGTGGTGGTCGGATGACTTAGATTAGTGGAGGTGTGCTTTCTTTCTCGCCACTTTCTTAAGTTAGTAGAGATAGCCCAAGTGACCTTTCTATACCACTAAAATTCAAGCTTTGCACCAATTCCTAGGAAGAGGTGGCGGTCGGATGACTTAGGTTACTGGAGGTAACCCAAGTGACCTTTCTATCCTGCCATTTTCTCAGGGTAGAAGAGGTTGCATTGTCCTGATGGATTTTGAACATCTCACCAGGGGGGCATGGCGGGGGGCTGTGGCACTTTCCCGCCATCTAGCATTATGGGCCTTGCATCATCAGCTGACGTCATGGCCGCTATCTAGAATGACGTCATCAAATGACGTCACAAACGCCATTTTGGATGACATTATCAACTGATGTCAGTTGATGACGTCATCACTGCCATCTTGGATAATGGCTTTGGTGTAGAACCTCCCTTTTCCCAATATTTATGTGATCACCACGGTCAGCAACGCATGCTCTGCACCGTGCTCTAAGTTTGGCCACATAGTAGTGTGGTAAGCGTTCCATTGCTCCACCAGCACGGCTGACACTGCTAGATTGTCGCTAGTGCATGTAGACGTCTCCCAACTCATCGAACATGTACTTGATGGGTTTCAAGTAGGGGAAATGGGCAGGCCAGTTCATTCGCCGAATATCCTTCACCTGCGCTAATCGAAGCAGTCAGGCATTGTCGTTGATAAAAATGAAGTTGTGGTATGGCACATCCGTCAAACGACGCATATCGGGAAAGACCGGAGTGGCACAGTAGCGTTGACCAGTGTGTGTTTCCTTTTTAGAGGCCACTACACTCATTCAACATTGTGTCATACTACACTGTAACACCTAATCACCCAAAAAAATCGCGTTCGTCAAAGCTCCTGGGTGCATTACATCTTCCTACCTCTCGCCATATGAGCGTACTTCATCAATCTGTACTCAGACTGAATCTGCTCTCATGTGAGTAGTGCACATGACCCAACTCCTCATTGGTACAATTCCTATGCTCCTGGCCCCATCACATACGGTGTCTCCGATGTTCAGGTGTCAACGAAACACTGCTCATCAGACAAAGAGACCACCGCCATCTGCTTAGCAGCGCTGCTGCTGCGCGTAATCGGCTCTGCTCATGCCGTGTACATCCCCTCAGTCAATAATATGGACTCAGGCGAAGTATTGTCTCTGGCTTTGTTGATCAAAAGAAATTTCAGGCACCAACATCGTAAAAGTAAATACTGCCAACGCCCAATGTGCACCATTCGTACAGTATATGGACACTTCTATATATAGTGAGTTACCTGAAGACAGTGGCAAGTTCTTCAACTACTTCAGGATATCAGTACCAACCTCTGATGATCTACTACATTTGCTGAAAACATACTTCACGCCAGAACACTTGCATGAAAAACAGTATCTCTGGTACGCATAGCACGTAATTTGGACTTCAGGAGTTACGATTCAGACGTGATAAAGCCCAAAATCATTAATCAACAATATATAAACGTTATTGGCTGTCCTTCCAGATGTTTTAATTTCAATGACCAGCAGTGTAGATTATGGAAAATGTGTATTGCATAGACGTCTGAGCAGCCGAAAGGTGCAAAAATTCGGTATATGAAATACAAGAGGTAATTGGATTTATTACAGCATCTCTTTTTCCCACAGTGGACAGTGTGTTCACCTGTCAGAATTATTAATGGATCAGCAAGGAGATATTGACACATCACAGAAAAAAGTATTTTGTTCCTGGGACAATTTCGTGTTTAGAATATTCAACTACTATCAGAAGCTCAATAACGTCACTCCGCTTACATCCACAGCTTAGTTCAATGCGCGCCTGATAAGCAAGGAACATGATTCAAGCAATGCGACTCTAGATGTCGCTGAAATACAATATTAGAACAACAGGAGGAAATATAGCAGCAACGAGATATAAAGAAACGTGACAAATCGAACCAGTAGCTGCATAGGGAATAGTCACCAGCAGTTTGGGATAGTAAACGAAGCTTTGGGGTGTTGCATATAGTAACTTCATTACAGTGGAATCGCTTTAAAACAACTACTGATATACAAAAAAACCAAGGCACTTTTGCCAAGAATAACAAATCAAACGTATTATAGAAGACTTTCGGTGTAGTTTTCGCCTAGCGCCTCGCATTACTTTGGACAATCGCACTGAGTGTCACCGCGTTCACGACTGATTGAAGTGTAGATGATGAAGGAAGTCTATGGAAGTGGTTTCCACAGCAAGTGTATGTCAATATTTGAAAGTAGCTTCCGTAAAACGTTACCCAGAAAGTCCACTAGCCGCGGCAGGCAGCCGCGCGGTCTATGGCGCCTTGTCACGGTCCGTACGGCTCCCCCCGTCGGTGGTTAGAGAACTCTCTCGGGCACGGGTGTGTATGTTGTCCACTGAGCAAGTTAGTTTAAGTTGGATTAATTAGTGTGTAGGTTTAGGGACCGAAGACCTTAGCAGTTTGATCCCATAAGACCCTGCCACAAATTTCCAAAAAGTACATTAAAAAACAAGCAGGGCATTGCTAATTAAAAGGATTAAACTCTGACGTAAGAGGAAAAGGAAGATTTATGTAAGGGTCAGAACAGTCAAGATCAACGTTACCTTCGTTCTATGAAAAAATATTGTAATATTTTAAAGAATGCCATTAATATGTCCGGAATTATGCATATAATGGCAAAAATAAAGCTAATAAGATTAAAAAGATCTGTGGTATTGATAAACTGGAGACATGAATAACTGTTTAGTGTGATGAACGGCAGCTTGCTCTAAATATAGAACTAACTTCGATTACAGTATTGGTAGTGTGCAACTTGATGTAGTAATGTCGATGAAATACCTAGACGTAATCTTGAAAAGCTATATTAAGTGGAAAGAGCACCAAAGGGAATGGTCGAGTTCGGTTTATTGGGAGAATTCTGGGAAAGTGTAGCCAATCTACTGCATAAAGGACGCATCGTACAGAACACTATTCTTACCGATTCTTGAGAACTGCTAGAGTGTTCGGAATCCCATCTGGGTCGGATTAATGTAATACATCGAAATAATTCAGAGGTATGTTGGCAGATTTGTTGCCGGTAGGTTTTATTGAAATGCGAATGTTATGGAAATGCTCCTTGAACTAAAATGGGAGTCCCCGAAGAGTAGACGACGTTCCTCTCGTGAAACACTAATGAGAAAACGTAGAGAGCTAATATTTGCGCTTGACTGCTTAACGATTCCTCTGACACCAACGTGTACGTTTTACTAGGATTATTACAAAACCATAAGAGAAATTATTGCTTTTGTGGAAGCACACAGTCATTTTTCCGTCATACTATTTGTGAGTTGAACAGGAAAGAGAATCACTAGTACAAAGTACCCTCCATCATTCACCGAGCGGGGGGGAAGCGAAGTACATACATAGGTATAGATGTAGATGTAGATGTAGACAACCAGTCAGTACCTAAGGTACTATTACAATTAAACTGAATACCGCTGTTGATTCTCAAGTTCCTAGTGTTTTTACCAATCTTTTTGCCAATCTAAATATAGCATCAGACATAGGATAAAATGATCCAGATGAAGAAGGTAGACAATATATGAAAAATGTCCTTCCACAAAATTTTAAGCATTTGGAAGTACTACCAACATCCTTCACTGATATTAAGAAAATTATAAAAGTTTACAAAAACAATAGCTCCTATTGGGTTGAAGGAATTTCAAACAGAATTTTTAAGTCTTCCAACTTAATAAGTAACGGTTTTGTGGTATATGTAATGTATCATTGGTATACAGATGTTTTTTCAGAAAGATTACAGTATTCCATTGCACGACTCTTCGTATGGAAGGTGACAAGAAAGACCTAAATAATTATCATCCTGTTTCCTTACTGATGTATTTTTCCATAGTACTCGAAAACATAAGATACTCAAAATTGAAAATATTTGCCTAGCGCATCACACTTTTGCTTCCTGAAAGGTTGCTCCACTGGTATTTACACATTTATGAAAACTTGAGCTGGAAGCAACTTATCACTAAGCCACTGAAACAATCAAGTTCATCTACTTTTGCTCTTCGTATAATTCCTATACCCGAGGAAAACGAAGCAAGCTCCTAATATATTGAACATATTTTCACAAAATAATGTCTTAAGGAATAATTGTCCTAGGTAACTCATCACTTAGACAGTACTGATTGCACGAAATCGAGCAATAAGAAAAATATGTGGTGTCCACTGCAGTCATCTTTTTATGGAGAATTAGGCATTTTAACTGCACCAAAATATCTCACGAAATAAGCGTCAAACTAAAAAACGACAAAGAACGAAACTTGTCTAGCTTGAAGGGGGAAACCAGATGGTGCTATGGTTGGCCCGCTAGATGGCGCTCCCATAGATCAAACGGATATCAACTGCGTTTTTTTTTTAAATAGGAACCCCCATTTTTTATTACATATTCGTATAGTACGTAAAGAAATATGAATGTTTTAGTTGGACCACTTTTTTCGCTTTGTGATAGATGGCGCTGTAAGAGTCACAAACATATCACTCAAAATTTTAGACGAACAGTTGGTAACAGGTAGGTTTTTCTTAAAATTAAAATACAGAACGTTGGTACGTTTGAACATTTTATTTTGGTTGTTCCAATGTGATACATGTACCTTTGTGAACTTATCATTTCTGAAAACGCATGCCGTTACAGCGTGATTACCTGTAAATGCCACATTAATGCAATACATGCTCAAAATGATGTCCGTCAGCCTCAGTGCATCTGGCAATACGTGTAACGACATTCCTCTCAACAGCGAGTAGTTCGCCTTCCGCAATGTTCGCACATGCATTGACAATGCGCTGACGTATGTTGTCAGGCGTTTTCCGTGGGTCACGATAGCAAATATCCTTCAACTTTCCCCACAGAAAGAAATCCGGGGACGTCAGATCCGGTGAACGTGCGGCCCAGGTTTGGTGCTTCGACGACCAAGCCACCTGTCATGAAATATGCTATTCAATACTGCTTCAACCGCACGGCACGCGACCTATGTGCCGGACATCCATCATGTTGGAAGTACGTCGCCATTCTGTCATGCAGTGAATCGCCTTGTAATAACATTGGTAACATTACGTAGGAAACCAGCATACACTGCACCATTTAGATTACCATCGATAAAATGGCGGCCAATTATCCTTCCTCCCATAATGCCACACCATACATTAACCCGCCAAGGTCGCTGATGTTCCACTTGTCGCAGTCATCGTGGATTTTCCGTTGCCCAATAGTGTATATTATGAAGGGTTTACGTTACCGCTGTTGGTGAATGACGCTTCGTCGCTAAATAGAACGCGTGCAAAAAATCTGTCATCGTCCCGTAATTTCTCTTGTGCCCAGTGGCAGAACGTACACGACGTTCAAAGTCGTCGCCATGCAATTCCTGGTACACAGAATATGGTACGGGTTCAATCGATGTTGATGTGGCATTCTTAACAACGACGATTTTGAGATTCCCGATTCTCGAGCAATTTATCTGCTACTAATGTGCGGATTAGCTGCGACAGCAGCTAAAACACCTACTTGGGATCATCATTTGTTGCAAGTCGTGGTTGACGTTCCACATGTGGCTGAACACTTCCTGTTTCCTTAAATAACGTAACTATCCGGCGAACGGTCCGGACACTTGGATGATGTCGTACAGGATACCGAGCAGCATACATAACACACGCCCGTTGGGCATTTAGATCACAGTAGCCATACATCAACACGATATCGACCTTTTCCGCAATTTGTAAATGGTCCATTTTAACACGAAGCAAATACCTTCTCACTGGCGGAATGTTACGTGATACCACGTACTTATACGTTTGTGACTATTACAGCGCCACCTATCACAAAGCGAAGAAAGTAGTTCGACTAAAACATTCATATTTCTTTACGTACTACACGAATATGTAATCAAAAAATGGAGGTTCCTATTTTTAAAAATCGCAGTTGATATCCGTTTGACCTATGGCAGCGTCATCTAGCGGGCCAACCATAGCGCCATCTGGTTTCCCCCTTCAAGCTAGATGAGTTTCGTTCTTTGTAGTTTTTTCTTTTGATGCTTATTTCGTGAGATATTTGGCCCGGTCACTATCAATGGATCACTCTGTGTATCTGACGGGAACTGGTGTTACCACTGCGGCATGGCCGTTGCCATATATATATAAGGAAAGGATAGGTACTTTATTTCAGTTTCTGTAGTAATGTGTCACATCATCAACAACTTTAATCTTGGCACAATTAAGTGCATACAGACACAGACTCTGATTCATTTACTTTGCGACAATTCCTTGTCCTAAGAACCAGCGGTATTGTAGACATATGGTAAGATGAACCACGATCTCTGTTACACAGTTCACATATCTGACATGTACGATAAGCAATAACTTCTCGGGCTGTTAAAAGTCTCCAGCCCTGATACAGTCTCACTTTACCACCACGAACTACAGCCACAGTTACACAACCATTACCATGTGCACTAGTATCAGCATTAGTAAGTGTAAAATTCAGTACACATCCACAAAAAGCTGAAAGACCATGAAGAATAACTTGCGCCCCTACTCCGCTCTTCGTTGTAACAACTATATTATCAATAGCTTTATACACTGTAAGGCGCGACCGCCTTTTCCTCCTAAAATATACATGTTAATAAAAATCTTTGATCATTTGTCCTGAGGGAGGGGGGTGGAACGGGAGGGGTGGAGGGGGAGGGATGAGTATGAACTTGAATATAAGTCGGTCATGTATGCAACCTGACACTCTGTGAGTAACCTGACACTCGATGTGACATGATCGTTGTCTTGGCTTGAACTGGTAGTGCTATTCTGTTATTGCGTTTTTTTCTCTTTTTATAGGCGCAGTTTCCTCGCAGCAGAAATTGCAGGTGCATCAGAGTGTGGAAGTGGGATGGCGTGGTAACTGGAAACGTGCTCCGAAGCTGAAGTACGTGGGACAGGCTCTTAGGGGCAAAACGTCATAATGGGGTACCATGAAATCCTAGCGATATTTGCACCAAATGCAATGTTCTGTCCTGCCGTAGTGAAATGGTGCCGAAAATTTACCGAATTCGTACATACGTGCACCGGCGATTGGGAAGAAATGTCGTTAATATCCACAGCAAATGACAGTCCATGCAGTCGAGGAACTGATTCGTAGAAATCGCAGAGACCTGGAGACCATATTGACAAATAGTCATGTGTAGGTATCACATTAGAGTCGGAGGTTCGGGTCCTTTTAGTGGCTCTGAGCACTATGGGACTTAACATTTATGGTCATCAGTCCCCTAGAACTTAGAACTACTTAAACCTAACTAACCTAAGGACATCACACAACACCCAGCCATCACGAGGCAGAGAAAATCCCTGACCCCGCCGGGAATCGAACCCGGGAACCCGGGCGTGGGATGCGAGAACGCTACCGCACGACCACGAGATGCGGGCTGGTTCGGGTCCTTCCTCGGGCATGGATGTGTGTGTTGTCCTTAGCGTACGTCAGTTTAAGTTAGATTAAGTAGTGTGCAAACCTAGGGACCGATGATCTGAGCAGTTTGGTCCCACAGGAAATTAGCACAAATTTCCAAAGTGTAATGCAGCATTCAGTAAAAGTTACTTGGCCTGCCGTAATGAAGTGTAACTTACTCTCTGAAGTGTCTTAATGTACAGGGTGATTCAAAAAGAATACCACAACTTTAGGAATTTAAAACTCTGCAACGACAAAAGGCAGAGGTAAGCACTATCTGTCGGCGAATTAAGGGAGCTATAAAGTTTCATTTAGTTGTACATTTGTTCGCTTGAGGCGCTGTTGACTAGGCGTCAGCGTCAGTTGATGCTAAGATGGCGACCGCTCAACAGAAAGCCTTTTGTGTTATTGAGTACGGCAGAAGTGAATCGACGACAGTTGTTCAGCGTGGGGCACTGAGAATCCGCGGGAAACAACTCAGTATGAACGTGACTCGCCTAAGGTGAACGTTTTCTGTGCCATTTCAGCCAATAAAGTTTTTGGTCCCTTTTTCTTCGAAGGTGCTACTGTAACTGGACTACAGTATCTGGAGATGTTAGAGAATTGGCTGTTCCCTCAGCTCGAACAAGAAGCACAACAATTCATATTTCAGGAGGATGGAGCGCCACCGCATTGGCACTTATCTGTCCGTAACTACCTGAACGTCAACTACCCGAGGCGATGGATCGGCCGCCAGGCAGCCCGTGACAGAGCACTTCATCACTGGCCTCCAAGAAGCCCTGATCTTACCCCCTGCGATTTTTTCTTATGGGGGTATGTTAAGGATATGGTGTTTCGGCCACCTCTCCCAGCCACCATTGATGATTTGAAACGAGAAATAACAGCAGCTATCCAAACTGTTACGCCTGATATGCTACAGAGAGTGTGGAACGAGTTGGAGTATCGGGTTGATATTGCTCGAGTGTCTGGAGGGGGCCATATTGAATATCTCTGAACTTGTTTTTGAGTGAAAAAAAAACCTTTTTAAATACTCTTTGTAATGATGTACAACAGAAGGTTATATTATGTTTCTTTCATTAAATACACATTTTTAAAGTTGTGGTATTCTTTTTGAATCACCCTGTATTACACACATTCGGAAAAGGTCTGTGCTGTCTGCTCTGAATCATGTCAAAGTAGCTGAATAAATGTCTCGATATTATGATACCTTCACGGTCTCCAGTGTGAGGTGCCGCAGTGGTACTGATCATATCCCGAACACTGTTGATAGTGACGTGCTTGTCTTGATGACTCTTACGACCGATCATGTCTTGCGCTCTGCTGCGAAGACCAGCTTGGTTCCTTGAAAGATCTTTTGAGTACGCCGTGGTAGTTCACTGTCACAGTCATACTAAAAGACTGATAATCCAGCATACTTCTCTCATTCTGGAAACAGCACCCAGGCTGTGGCTAAGCCATGTTTCCGTGATATCCTTTCTTCCAGGAGTGCTAGTTCCGCAAGGTTCGCAGGAGAGCTTCTGTGAAGTCTGGAAGGTAGGAGACGCCGTACTGGCAGAAAGAAAGCTGTGAGGACGATGCGTGAGTCGTGCTTGGGTAGCTCAAATGGTAGAGCACTTGCCCGCGAAAGGCAAAGTTCCCGAGTTCGAGTTTTGGTCCAGCACACGGTTTTAATCTGCCAGGAAGTTTCAATCCAGCATACTTCTTAACGTAAATGCTTTCTACAGAGATTGACAGTGTATCTAATTCATTATTTACGCATGAAAAACTTTTATTATATGAAGTGCTGTAGGTGCTGAAATCAATTGGTAATAGCTTGTCAATACACAGGTTTGTCTGTCACATTACATCATAATTAATTTGTCTTTTTAAGATTGCATTGCATGCGCAGCTCCACAATACAAAACATGAGCTAATTCTGCTATCTTGAATTTTGGTCAGAATTACAAAATCTCTCTTTATGCCCGTCTGCTGTTCCATTAATTGACTTTCAAGTTTACGGAGATTAACTCATTTTACAGACAAAACTTCGGCAGTCACGGAAAATATTTACTCCTAGAAACGAAGTATGAGGTGGTTTTAAGAAACTAATGTTTACAAAATCAAGCAATTGTTAATATCGAACCTCACGTTTACAGTGCATGAGAAGTTACTAACATACGTATCCAATGCAGGATACTAGCTGCTCAAGGCTTATTTGATAGGACCACGTTAGATCGCTAATTATATAATAATTGATTTGTTAAAGGAATCTAGCTGCATACTGGTTAATCATGGACATTAAAATTAGGTGCTCATTAATTAGTACTTAATTAGATACGTGAATACTCATGGTTGGAATGTCAACATGCAGTATGTGAATACGATCTGTAATCTGACTGAAATTTGTTGTATTAACAAAGAATTTTAATATACACCTGTGTGCAGCGTGTTACCAAGGTTTTCAACACGTATCTAAATCTGGTGGACCATCGCCATTTTCGTGTAGTATGAACGGAATGTATGTGGCCTGCATAAGTCAGAATTTAATACCAACAAATAAAAGTGTGTACTGTCGGCTGATCTTATTAGAGGTACTGTTTGTAGTAATGATAAGTTCACGTTTTCCTTGTCGAGCTGTATGAAAACATAAAATTGCATGCCCAGCTGTGTGGAGTGGAAACGTGCAACCCCTGTCCCAGTTCCCACCCTGACAATCCATAAAATATTCATCTCCTACTAAAGGTGTGAATCGACCTTTCTCCGAAACAAACTTGTGTGAATTAAGAACGGAAGGGTATAGTGACAGAAAGGCATAGCGAAACTCTGCTTTAATAAGACTCGACCACAGGCTCAATTAAATATGTACATACTCGCAAAGACCCACAAACAAATTTTAAAAAGTTCGCTGATTGAACAGGGTAAAAAGGCAGTGAAAATAGGTGTCAGAAGCGCCTGCATATCAGGAAGCTTTTGTTGGACCAGTAGACAACGCTCGGCCATTCGAGAAACGTCACACACATACGAAATCACAGGACACAAAAACGAAGATAAAAAACATGTACATGAGACTGAGCGAGAGAGATACTCTCCAATGCCGGCACATAACAGATTACGAAAGCAGCGGCATTGTGGCTTTCGATGACGGGGATGCAATTGTAATTTGAAGTTGTCATCATAATTCCAAATTGTCTAATTGCTGCACCTAACGAACGAAAAGATCATTAACGACTTCATTTATCGACCTTCTTGGTGCCTGTATCACTCACTTCCACTGCCTCAAAACGGCGCCTAAGCAGTAGGACCACGTAGTCTGTAGGATATACAGTATAGGAAATCAGCATACAGACGGGGTTCTTACGAAAGTAATAGCACAATGCCTAAAGCATACGTGTATAGAATTTATTATGAAAGTAGTAGATACATACAAGGCATAAAAGAATACATAGTTTCTTACACAACGTAAGTAAGCGAAAAAAAGGCGTTTGCATTTCCTGGTGGAAACTAATATAAGGGCACTCGCTTGTCCGCTTGTGTTATTACGATGTTAGTATTTTGTCCAACCCACGTCCTCCATAATTGCCTCAAAAATTCTCTTAGTTGTAGATTTTATTAGCGTTTGTAGTTCTTGCAGTGTAATTGTCGCCCACTTTTCTCGTATCGCTATTTGAAGCTCACATACAGCTTCAAATTGCCTTCCATTGCCATAAACACGCCTTCCACGTACTCCCCAAAGGTTTTCCACGGCATTCAAATCCGGACTGCGTACATGTCAGAGCAAGGTATCGATATATTTTTCCTTAAACCACTTTCTGGTTTTATTAGAAGCATGTGTAGGTGCATTATCTCGTTGTAACATTAAACTTTCGTTCCCCAAGTCCGTATACATTCTAATCAGTTCTGTCTATAGCATCGAAGTGTACATGTTTCAGTTCATTCTAGCGTTCACCCAAGCGATGCGTGATTTACCTTCGCGCGAAGACTGCCCAAATCCTAACAATTTCACCACCTACATTTCTGCTCGTTCTTAACTGTTGCTCTGTTCTCAGACGATGCCAATAATACTGAAATCAATACAGGGCATCTAAATTAAACTTCATCTAATCACTGAAGATCACATTATCTCATTATAAAGTTCATGACATATGCTTTTCACCAAACTCCAATTTACCCTGTTTATGTTTGAGCGTTAGAGCAGGTTTCTGCAGTCGTTTTCTTGAACACAAGATGGCTATCGTCTGAAAAAATTTGTCGTACACATCTGACAGTTACTGGCAACTGCAAATCAGGACCAAGATGAGGACTATAAAGGTTTATGGCCCTTGCTTTGCGCAAAAACAGACGTTTCGATGCTTTGCATAATGTTCTACTTTGCCCATATTTTCCATTCTGTCCATATCGTGATCCCAGTCGAAAAATTGTGAATATCCATTTACTGATTCATATATTCTACATATTATGATTCTGCGTAATGAATACAATGTTGATAAATTCCTTAATGTGCTTAATCCATACGTCCATAGCAGTGCTGTCAATGTGGAAGTAGCTCTGTTACGTTTTTACGAATAAACCGTTTCACCAATTTCGATGAAATTTGGGATGCAGCTAGCCTGGACCCTGGAAAGAACATAGGCTAGAAAGTGTGTAGTACAAGTTATTTATTGATTTGAATAATACACTACTGGCCATTAAAATTGCTACACCACGAATATGACGTGCTACAGACGCGAAATTTAACCGACAGGAAAAAGAGGCTGTGATACGCAAATGATTAGCTTTTCAGACCATTCACACAAGGCAGGCGCCGGTAGCAACACCTACAACGTGCTGACATGAGCACAAACAGCAGTTCACCGGCGTTGCCTGGTGAAACGTTGTTGTGATGCCTCGTGTAAGGAAGACAAATGGGTACCATCACGTTTCCGACTTTGATAAACGTCGGATTGTAGCCTATCGCGATTCCGCTTTATTGTACCGCGACATTGCTGCTCGCGTTGGTCGAGATCCATGACTGTTAGCAGAATATGGAATCGGTGGGTTCAGGAGGGTAATACGGAACGCCGTGCTGGATCCCTACAGCCTCGTATGACTAGCAGTCTAGATGACAGGCATCTTATCCGCATGGCTGTAACGGATCGTGCAGCCACGTTTCGATCCCTGAATCAACAGATGGGGACGTTTGCAAGACAACAACCATCTGCACGAACAGATCGACGACGTTTGCAGCAGCATGGACTATCAGCTCGGAGACCATGGCTGCGGTTACACTTGACGCTGCATCACAGACAGGAGCGCCTGCGATGGTGTAGTCTACGACGAACCTGGGTGCACGAATGGCCAAACGTCATTTTTTCGGATGAATCCAGGTTCTGTTTACAGCATCATGATAGTCGCATCCGTGTTTGGCGACGTCGCGGTGAACGCACGTTGAAAGCGTGTATTCGTCATCGCCATATTGGCGTATCACCCGGCGTGATGGTATGGGGTGCCATTGGTTACACGTCTCCGTTACCTCTTGTTCGCATTGACAGCACTTTGAACAGTGGACGCTACATTTCAGATGTGTTACGACCCGTGGCTCTACCCTTCATTCGATCCCTGCGAAACCCTACATTTCAGCAGGATAATGAACGACCGCATGTTGCAGGTCCTGTACGGGCATTTCTGGATACAGAAAATGTTCGACTGTTGCCCTGGCCAGCACGTTTTCCAGATCTGTCACCAATTGAAAACGTCTGGTCAATGGTGGCCGAGCAACTGGCTCTTCACAATACGCCAATAACTACTCTTGATGAACTGTGGCATCGTGCTGAAGCTGCATGGGCAGCTCTACCTGTAAACGCCATGCAAACTCTGTTTGATTTAATGCCCAGGCGTATAAAGGCCGTTATTACGGCCAGAGGTGGTTGTACTGGGTACTGATTTCTCAGGATCTATGCACCCAAATTGTGTGAAAATGTAATAACATGTCAGTTCTAGTATAATATATTTATCTAATGAATACCCGTTTATCATCTGCATTTCTTCTTGGTGTAGCAATTTTAATGGCCATTAGTGTATTACGTTAATTTTCTCGTTCAAAAAGTTGTTTACACTTTGACTTTTTACTTAATCAGATTTGTCAAAATTATTTTATTGGTTGGTAAGTTCTACATGATACGACTGAGTGTAATTAGTACAATGGTATGCAATACTCATTGTAATTAATCCATAATTCCAGACTAATTTTATAAATGAAAAGCAAATTCTGTCCGTTATGTTTTCATGACTAAACCGTTGAACCGTTTGCAATGACAGAGGCAACTTGAACCCTGGGGATGAAAATAGGACGCTTTAGAAAGTTAAAAAAAATTGAAGAACGGAACCCTTGACCTCGAAGAGGGTGAAGGAGGGAGTGTATAGTTACTTTCCCAGCACAGTGCATAGATGTGCCCTCTGCCCTTGCCCCTCTGGAAGTACTGCTTAGCAGCTAAGCTGAACATGTCGCATTGTCTTGCGTTTTGGCTGTTGGATGCAAATCACGGCTATGCTTACCCAAACAGGTAGACATGTGAGGGCAAATGATCTTATTGTATATACAATAGTTAACCTACTCACTTCACACACCATAAGTATAGATGTTTGCAAATACTAGTGCACTTATAATGGGACATCATTACTGTCTGTTTTACTCATGTGTCCTTGTTTGCCTTCACTGAGAACGTAAAATCACATATGAAATTATAGTAAGGTTAACTAATATTGTTGCTAACCTCAAGGATGTTTGAAGTTACAGTGAAATTAACGAATATTGTTGCCAAACTCCAAGATGTGTTAATCCCTAACTAACCAAATTGTGATGCAACGGTAACACTCGTAGATGGCCATTAGTGGAGAGTGTGGTAAACAGCCAGTATTACACAGTCTCATTGCACATCCTTAAAAATCAAAATAAAAACCACCCACCGGCACAGAAGTTATGTCTTATAAATGATAAATACTTTTCTAGGTATCAGTCCACACATTTTTAACGGATTAGAAATGTAGCTTTGTGAAAGCCAGTCAAAAATAATGTATCATCATATACTTCTTGATGAAATTCCTTACAAACTTAGCAGCCCATTCTGGGTCATACAGAAATTTCCACACATGCAGCATGTCACTCAGGGGACACGATAACTTAACATCTGGCAAAATGCTTATAACCACAGTTCTCGTTTCATTACACCATTAATTCCAAATACTGATCCAACTCTGCTGCAGGAAAACATCATTTCGGTTGCTCTCTTATTTTTGAGTCGCAACAAATTCAATCCTTAGAAACATTATTCTGCACCACATCATACCTTTCTGCTCCACATTGTATTATTGTTAGTTGTTATACTCTGCCTTATTGCTTACAAACGCTAATATTCAATGATTTTCCTTCTCACAATTAAGGTTCTAGCACGAGACTGCGAGTATAAAGCTATGTATCTTTTAAAAATCGGTAATAACCGACGACGGCCCAATATTGTCTTACACGGAAACGAACTTTATTACGTGCTATGAATCAAGGAAAGAACACCTTTTCAATTTCTCTGGAAATTAGTCAACCTAACATACACTCCTGGAAATGGAAAAAAGAACACATTGACACCGGTGTGTCAGACCCACCATACTTGCTCCGGACACTGCGAGAGGCCTGTACAAGCAATGATCACACGCACGGCACAGCGGACACACCAGGAACCGCGGTGTTGGCCGTCGAATGGCGCTAGCTGCGCAGCATTTGTGCACCGCCGCCGTCAGTGTCAGCCAGCTTGCCGTGGCATACGGAGCTCCATCGCAGTCTTTAACACTGGTAGCATGCCGCGACAGCGTGGACGTGAACCGTATGTGCAGTTGACGGACTTTGAGCGAGGGCGTATAGTGGGCATGCGGGAGGCCGGGTGGACGTACCGCCGAATTGCTCAACACGTGGGGCGTGAGGTCTCCACAGTACATCGATGTTGTCGCCAGTGGTCGGCGGAAGGTGCACGTGCCCGTCGACCTGGGACCGGACCGCAGCGACGCACGGATGCACGCCAAGACCGTAGGATCCTACGCAGTGCCGTAGGGGACCGCACCGCCACTTCCCAGCAAATTAGGGACACTGTTACTCCTGGGGTATCGGCGAGGACCATTCGCAACCGTCTCCATGAAGCTGGGCTACGGTCCCGCACACCGTTAGGCCGTCTTCCGCTCACGCCCCAACATCGTGCAGCCCGCCTCCAGTGGTGTCGCGACAGGCGTGAATGGAGGGACGAATGGAGACGTGTCGTCTTCAGCGATGAGAGTCGCTTCTGTCTTGGTGCCAATGATGGTCGTATGCGTGTTTGGCGCCATGCAGGTGAGCGCCACAATCAGGACTGCATACGACCGAGGCACACAGGGCCAACACCCGGCATCATGGTGTGGGGAGCGATCTCCTACACTGGCCGTACACCACTGGTGATCGTCGAGGGGACACTGAATAGTGCACGGTACATCCAAACCGTCATCGAACCCATCGTTCTACCATTCCTAGACCGGCAAGGGAACTTGCTGTTCCAACAGGACAATGCACGTCCGCATGTATCCCGTGCCACCCAACGTGCTCTAGAAGGTGTAAGTCAACTACCCTGGCCAGCAAGATCTCCGGATCTGTCCCCCATTGAGCATGTCTGGGACTGGATGAAGCGTCGTCTCATGCGGTCTGCACGTCCAGCACGAACGCTGGTCCAACTGAGGCGCCAGGTGGAAATGGCATGGCAAGCCATTCCACAGGACTACATCCAGCATCTCTACGATCGTCTCCATGGGAGAATAGCAGCCTGCATTGCTGCGAAAGGTGTATGTACACTGTACTAGTGCCCACATTGTGCATGCTCTGTTGCCTGTGTCTATGCGCCTGTGGTTCTGTCAGTGTGATCATGTGATGTATCTGACCCCATGAATGTGTCAATAAAGTTTCCCCTTCCTGGGACAATGAATTCACGGTGTTCTTATTTCAATTTCCAGGAGTGTATATTTTTCAGTTGTTATCTTTATACCTTTCGCTAATTTAATAATATTTTGAACGCGTTTTACTCTTACAATTTACTCTTTACATTTTTGTGTAAATTTTTCTATCAAACCATGTATGACAAATGTGGTGTTTGCCGTAGAAATCTGAAAGAGGGATTTTTTGTGAAAACTGCAGGTTATGGTTTCGTTGGGGCCAATGTAGCGGCGAGGAAATGGGGGTAGATAATGGGGCTCTTCTATGGCAATGTAGACTATGAAGAAAGTACAGAAAAATCGCTGAACAGGGGGCAAAAATTTGTCCACTATAGGCTGAATTAGAAAACGAGAATTTGGAATTTTTTAGGCTAAGGGTGGAAAAAAAGTCGGGGTGCTGGGAAAAGGTAGCAAGCATATGGCAATAAAGAGAAACGGTTGAAAAAACTTTCGAAATTCAGTTAGTAAATCAGTTTAGCTTGTTATCTGAAGAAAGGCCTCAGCCAGATGTAGTTGAATGTAGGTTGAAGTAGTATATTAGCGTAAAGAAAAAATACATGTCTGGATCAAATCAGAATGGGAAAAGAATAGTTTTGCTTCCAGGTAACAGTCAGGGGAGGGATGTAGGCCAGTAGCTTCAGGAGAAATTAGGGGCAGCGTGCCAGCTCACAAGTTTTGTGAAATCAAGTGCTAGCTTTTAGACAGGTGACAGAAAACTTGGGTCAGCTATGCAGGGACTTCGAGACGGAAGATCAGGTAATTATAGTTGGAGGACCAGGAAAGAGCCTAGCTATGAATCCAAGATACAGTATTAGGAGTGACCTGGACAAAATACGAGCAGAAACTGGGCACAAAAATGTGAGGCTTGTGGAGGTCTTTCAGCGCCATGATCGACCATGAGTAACCACTGCTGTAAGGCATGTTAACACTGCCCTGAAAAGGATGGTCGAGACACCAGCAAAATCTCAGATAAGTGTTGCTCCAGTTGGTGCTATTGGTAGACTGCCCTAAATAGGAAGGGGGAAGGTAAGTTAGCTTCTCTATTACCAGTCATACAAGGGATGATCCCTGTGGTTAATGGGACCAGGCAGATTTTTTTTTGGTCAGAGCCGAAGTTTAGACAGACAACAATCAAGAGAAATAGAATAAGAGAGTTACATGTAGAGTAAATAGGGATAAAACTACGGGTAGTACAACTAACTTCATCAAAATATCAGAGGAACAAAAGAAAGTAGATAAGCTGTTAGTGTGTTTATATGATTTCAAAAATAAGAATGAGATTGATATACTTTGCCTGTCTGAACACCATGTAACTGTGGGGATGGAAAGTGTCCATATAAATGGGTATAATTTAGCATCTTACACTTGCAGATCTAGCATGGGTAAAGGAGGAGTTGCCATTTACACAAAACAAAGGTATAAACACAGAACTGTAGAAGTAAGCAAATTTTGTGTCGTTCAGCACTTTGAAATATGTGCATGTGAACACAATAGATCCAATTTTCTGCTACAAGGAGTACAGTTCCTTCGATAATGTAGTGTTTATATTAGCAATAGTGTACAGGTCCCTATAAGGCGACTGACAGCTATTCATAAAAAAAAATTTTGAGCCCCTGTTATGCTGTCTGTCAGAGAAAAAAGTAGTTATTAGTCTGGGGTGATTTCAATGTAAACTTTCCAAGCAATTCTGATAGGAAAAATGAACTAGAAGAGTAATTAATGACATATAACTTAGAATCAGTGATCAATCGCCCTACATGTATAGCTCAGGACACTACCACTCTAATAGATAATGTATTTGTACAGCAAGAGGACATAAAACTAATACATGCTTTCCCTGCGACAAATGGATTATCAGACCATGATGCACAATTGATTAACTTACAAAACCTAGCAGGGTGTACAGTTCAGAAACAACTGAGTAAAAGTGTAGGGTTTCTCCACCTGGTATCTATAGGGTACTTCGGAGAAAGTTAAAAAATGTTAACTGGGGAGATGCATATGCTAATGATAAATGCAACATATTTCTTGATAAATTTATATCTTATTTTGAACATTGTTGGACAAAAAATTACTAAATGTAACAACAAACAGTTTTAAAAGAAATCTTGGATTACTACAGCTATTAAAGTGTCTTCAGAAAGAAAAAGAAAGCTATATGAGACAGGAAGAATTAGTAAAGATCCAGAAGTAATTTTACATTACAAAAATTTGTAACATACTGAGGAAAGTTGTCAGATAATCAAGAAATATGTATGCTTTAGATGAAATTGACGACTTGGACAATAAAATCAAATCAATAGGGAATGTTGTTAGAAAAGAGATAGGAAAAGCAACCACTGGGGTAGGTAATATTACTATTAAAGAGAATGAGACCATCTTAACCAACAGTACACAGTAACGAATGTATTTAACAACCATTTCTTAAGTGTAGGTGAAAAAATTGGTGAGAATAATTCAAAAGAAAAAGTGATGCTGTACTTGGAAGAGTCAGTTTTGAGAAAACTTAGTCAGATTGATTGTCACCTAACAAGCTGTTCTGAAATAGGGAAAATCATTAAATCTCTAAAAAATTAATTTTATGCTGGAGTAGATGACATCTCTAACAAGATATTACAGCAATGCGGAGCAGTTACAGCTTATGTTCTGACTTACAAATGTAATACATCACTAACAGAAAGTATTTTCCAGACAGGTTAAAATTTATCGTTGTCAGGCCTCTTTCCAAAAAGCGGGACACCACATACGTCGTAATTACCAGCCAGTATCCTTGCTTACAGCATTTCCAAAAGTCGTCGAGAAAGTTAAGTACTCAGGAGTGTTTAGCCAACTCTGCAGTAATGTGATACTTAGTAAATCGCAGTTCAGATTTCAAAAATGCTGTTCCACTGATACAGCAATATAGAATTTCACTGCCCATGTAATACAGTCTTTAAATAGGAAAATGTCACCAACAGTAATTTTCTGTGACTTATCCAAAGCATTTGATTGTGTGAACCACGACATTAAGTTACAGAAATTACAATTCTCTGGTATAAATGGAATAGCATATGAAGCATATGAGTGTTTCAGTCATATCTACAGAACAGAAAGCAAAAAGATACTTTATGTGATTTAAGTGATTTAAGAAAGTTTGCCACTTCATTTATCTGGGGTAAAATTACACTATCTGTTGCATGGGGTTCGTTCATGGGTCCCCTTCTGTTCTCGATATATACCAGTGGTCTCCCTTCTTATCTGAAACAAGAAGCTAAGCTGACATTGTTTGCTGACGACAGAAGCATCATTACTAATCCAGTAAAAGAAACTCCATTAGAAAATGGTACAAATTATGACTCAAGAAAAGTTGTTAATGGGTTATCTGCGAATGAGCTTCCTCTGAACTTTTAAAAAACACAATAGATCCAATTTTCTGCTACAAGGAGTACAGTTCCTTCAATAAATATAACACATCGACAGAAGTCAGTAGGAAGGGTAGAGTATATTACGTTTTTGGGTGTACATACATATGAGGCTCTTAGTTGGAAAATTCATGTTTTGGATCTCCTAAAGCGACTGGGTTCATCAACTTTTGCAATCAGAAGAACTGCCAATTTTGAGGATATAGAAATTAGTAAGCTAACATACTTTGCATACTTTCACTCTCTGATGTCATTCAGAATAATATTTTTTGGTAACTCAACATTTAGGCAAAAAGAATTCACTGCTCAAAAGAAAGTAGTTAAAATGATATGTGGGGCTCATAGTCTCACATCTTGTAGACATTCGTTTAAAAGGTTAGGAATTCTTACAACAGCCTCACAATACATTTACTCAGTAATCAAATTTGTTGTCAACAACATGGACCAATTTAAAAACAACAGTGACATTCATGATCATAATACCAGAAGAACGAAAGACTTACTCTAACCTATGCTTAACCTCTCTTTGGCACAGAAAGGGGTAAAATATGTTGCTATAAAACTTTTCCATAAATTACCAGATTCAATAAAGGCTGACAGACGTCAGTAATAGTTTCAAAAATAAATTGAAATCACGTCTTCTTTACAACTTCTTCTATACCACAGATGAATTCTTAAACAGGAAAAAATAAACCTATAGGTATAACATATGCATTTTGTGCCATTTAAGGGAATGGGGTAAGTAATAAAAATTTTAAGCTTTTTTTTTTAAAAAAAAAACTATTCATGGGTGCATTTCTTATGCGCTTGACATGTTCCACATCAGTAACGGTTACCGTGAGACTAATCAATGTACCACGTAATTGGCTAATCTCGGTGACTAAATTCGTGTGCATGACTTATATGTGCCATAATTTTTGTGCTAATTTCTATCCATCTGAAAATATGAAAAAAGGAAATGATGATTGAATAAGTTACATTGTTATCAGTCAAGAAAGAAGCAACTTTTGACATTTGTACATTGCAATTTGAGTGAAAATGACAAGAAATACATATAATTTCGTTGATGTATTTACTGCTAATAATCTATGCAAATTTGTCAATCTGTGATCCTCTTCCTGGGCTTTGTGAATCAATCTTGATACTTTCTCTATTCCTGACTCTCGAACTTACCAATAATCTGAATGACGTAATGTATTATTATCTGCACAATTAGTAATGGTGCTACTGTGTACCTCCAGTGCTACGCGGAAATAAATAGGAGGAAAGGAACTTCGCTCGTAGTTCTTGATTACATCGTGTATGTGAAGCGGAATTCAGTGGAAGTATCCCCTTTTCTCATAACAGGGCATCTGTCACCGGCCTGCCGATGCAGCGCGTTCTGTTACCAGCGGTGGTTCCTGGAATCCATTCCCCCAGGGGAGAAGCAATCCAGCCCGACCAGACAATACAGTGCCGTCTCGCACCAAGACGCTCTGGCATGAGAAGCCCACGGAAGAAACATGATATTATTCTGAAGACCGCTGTGTTCCTTTCGACCTTCAGGAAATTACATAAACTAAGGAATACTGTAAAAGAGGTATATGAGAAAATAGCTCAAATAATAGAGGATGAGACAACTAAGGTTGTGTGCACGAATATAAAACGAAAAATCGCCCTTTCTTATCCCTAGAAATTAAGAAAAAAGTGTTCTAAATACTATTCACGATGTCTTGCGTGGAATTAAAAGGTCAGCCTCAAAATTTCAAAAACTTACTTTGTAAGACTGGTCAGTAAAGGACATAAACTGCTGGATTCCACTTTGCAGGGTATAGGTGTCGCCAGCTTTAGTTTTTGTTAATATTATCAGGTACATTCCCTAACGAATACGTTACAGATTCATTTTTCTCAAATGATCTAAGTGAAATCGTGACCGGTGATAAGATTTTCCATAGAGAAGGAATGTGCACGAAAGCAAACACACGTTCTCCAACCCTATGGAAGTTGATTAGTAGGTGAAACAAAACTATTTGGAGAAGTGTAGAGGTACTTAGCGTCCGTACTGATATCGGGTGAGACTAAACACACACATAAAATTACGCACACACACACGCACACACACACTCATACACTCACATACGTAACTAAAAGACTGGACCATCAGTTCTTAATAAATGCCGTAAAAGGAAAAGTACATTCCAGAAAGAAAGGAACACCTTGAACGTCTAGAGATAGGAGATTCATTTTCACAGGACATGTATGTTTGCGGAAATTAGTATTTGAACCATGACGGCCAGCCAGTTCAGGGTCAACACCGATATCGCGACGCAACACCACCTAGCGATAAAATGAGCTGCGGTCCTCGTAGTCGTTAGAAACCAAAGGTAATGGATCAGTATGACTTCAGTAGACGTGCAGGATTCTTCGCAGATGTATGCGTGGTCCGTACCGTCAAATTAGTGAGTTTGAAAGAGGGAGAATGATAGGCATGAGAGAATGTGATGCAACCATCCTGAAAATTACTGCTTGTGTCGGATGAAATGTTTTGGCTGTGCAACGGGTGTGTGCCAAATGGTTCACGGAAGGCCGTAAAATACGAGATGGATCAGGTTGCACCACCCAGACCGAGCGGTTCTAGACACTTCACTCCGGAAACGCGCGACTGCTACGGTCGCAGGTTCGAATCCTGCCTCGGGCATGGATGTGTGTGATGTCCTTAGGTTAATTAGGTTTAAGTAGTTCTAAGTTCTAGGGGACTGATGACCTCAGATGTTAAATCCCACATTTTGAGCCACCCAGACCAACCCCCGAGAAGACATCATCCAAATGGCATTGCAGGACAGATCTGCGTGCTTCTCGGCTCTGGCACAACGGTGGACTGTGTAACACATCGTACACTGCCAGGGATGACAGTCCGGCGTGTGCTACGTCCGCGTCGTCGACTTCTCCGCCTGCCTTTGACGAATGTGCAGAAACGTGCTAGACGGCAATGGTGTATGGAACGACGTCAGTGAGGGCAGGACTGGCATCAGATAGCGTTTCCGGACGAATCCAGGTTCAGTTTATTTCAAAATAATGGCTGCATTTTGGTTCGCCACAGACAGTTGAAACTTCTCCACAGTGATTGCATTAGCACAAGACATACAGCGCCACCTCAAGGCCTTATGGTGTTGGATGCTATTGGGTGCAACTAAAATCGCAGTTGGTGTATTGTCAGGGCACTGTGACCAGTGTGAATGACATTCTGTGACCTTCAGTGATACCCTTTCTGCACAACACCCCAAACGCCATCTTTCAGCAAGACATTGCACGACCACCTGCTGCTGCTTGAACACGTACCTACTTGGTGTCACAGGATGTCAGCCTTTCCACCTGGTCCACCAGATGACCAGACTTGTCGCCACTCGAAAATGTGTGGGATATGGTGAAACGATGGATGCAGCGCTGTGATCCAATGGCAACCACGACTGATGAACTTTGGAACCAGGTGAATACAGCATGGATGGCTATACCACAGGACACCATTTGCAACTTATATGCATCGATCCCTTCACGATGGAATAAGTTATCAGAACCCATGGCGAACCCTGTGCCTAGTAGGCAAAGGACACTTGCTGAATCGAGGTGACAGAAATGCTATCATTTCTGCAAATCCTGTAAATATGAACCTCCCATCTCTAATCGTGTCATTCATGGTGTTCTGTTTTCTCTGAGTGTGTGTGTATTAAATCGCTATAGCAGACAAATGCAGCTGGCTGATCGCTAACCAAAAATTTGATGCGCCTGACAATCTGCAGCGCACTACAACTTCCAACCTAATAGTTTGATAGATATATGGACAGTTCATAAAATTTTAAAACTTGCAGCACCCTCGTCTCATCATCAGCTATATGGAGGCCAGGTGTAGTCTTGAATTTACTCTTTCGATCTCGTTGCCCTGTCGAAGAGATAATAAGAGAACCAACCCGTGAGGTTAGTATTTTAGATCTCCTGGTTACAATGTGACGGTTTATTTAGGGGGACTTTAAACTGAATATTTCAGAATCTTTCTTGCGTTAGAGGCCACCGTGGGAAACCTGCTATGCTCAGAAGCCGCACCTGGAGGACAGAGAGCTTCATATCTCCATGGCTGACGACCCCTGTGGTGTATATTGTATAGCGATGTGGAGAAGCTGGACGCCAAGCTCACTTACGCGTTAGGGCATAAAAGCCTAAGGATCGCCCGACACAGTAACGTACACTACTGGCCATTAAAATTGCTACACCAAGAAGAAATGCCGATGATAAACGGGTATTCATTGGACAAATATATTATACTAGATCTGACATGTGATTACATTTTCACGCAATTTGGGTGCATAGATCCTGAGAAATCAGTATCTAGAACAACCACCTCTGGCCGTAATAACGGCCTTGATACTCCTGGCCATTGAGTCAAACAGAGTTTGGATGGCGTGTACAGGTACAGCTGCCCATGCAGCCTCAACACGATACCACAGTTCATCAAGAGTAGTGACTGGCGTATTGTGAGGAGCGAGTTGCTCGGCCACCATTGACCAGACGTTTTGAATTGGCGAGAGATCTGGAGAATGTGCTGGCCAGGGCAGCAGTCGAACATTTTCTCTATCCAGAAAGGCCCGTACAGGACCTGCAAACATGGGGCCGTGCATTATCTTGCTGAAATATAGGGTTTCGCAGGGATCGACTGAAGGATAGAGCCACGGGTCGTAACGCATCTGAAATGTAACGTCCACTGATCAAAGTTCCGTCAATGCGAGCAAGAGGTGACCGAGACGTGTAACCAATGGCACCCCATTCCATTACGACGGGTGATACGCCAGTATGGCGATGACGAATACACGCTTTCAATGTGCGTTCACCGCGATGTCGCCAAACACGAATGCGACCCTCATGATGCTCTAAACAGAAAAACAGAACCAGGATTCATCCGAAAAAATGACGTTTTGCCATTCGTGCACCCAGGTTCGTCGTTGAATACACCATCACATGCGCTCCTGCCTGTGATGCAGCGTCAAGGGTAACCGCAGCCATGGTCTCCGAGCTGATCGTCCATGCTGCTGCAAAAGTCGTCGAACTGTTTGTGCAGATGGTTGTTGTCTTGCAAACGTCCCCATCTGTTGACTCAGGGATCTAGACGAGGCTGCACGATCCGGTACAGCCATGCGGATAAGATGCCTGTCATCTCGCCTGCTAGTGATACGGGGCCGTTGGGATCCAACACGGCGTTCTGCATTACCCTCCTGAACCCACCGATTCCAAATTCCGCTAGCAATCGTTGGATCTCGACCAACACTAGCAGCAATGTCGCGATACGATAAACCACAATCGCGATAGGCTACATTCCGACCTTTATCAAAGTCGGAATCGTGATGGTACGCATTTCTCCCCCTTACACGAGGCATCACAACTTCACCAGGCAACGCCGGTCAACTGCTGTTTGTGTATGAGAAATCGGTTGGAAAATTTCCTCATGTCAGCACGTTGTAGGTGTCGCCACCGGCGCCAACCTTGTGCGAATGCTCTGAAAAGCTAATCATTTGCATATCACAGCATCTTCTTCCTGTCCAACTAGGGTAGTTCTCAAATCACAGTGTTGTGGTCAGCCTGTTTTCGGCACCTATAGCATTTCTCAAATGGTTCAAATGGCTCTGAGCACTATGGGACTCAACTGCTGTGGTCATAAGTCCCCTAGAACTTAGAACTACTTAAACCTAACTAACCTAAGGACAACACACACATCCATGCCCGAGGCAGGATTCGAACCTGCGACCGTAGTGGTCGTACGGTTCCAGACTGTAGCGCCTTTAACCGCTCGGCCACTCCGGCCGGCTAGCATTTCTCAAGTGAGTATTCTCTTTTGTAATATGAGAAGTCAATCTACTGAGCAAATACTGAATTGCACTTCCATCCCTTCGTAAGTAATTTGTATATGACTTGACATCCTCCACTTGCAGCTGTCGTAACAAATTTTGCTGTATGCTTTTGCTATCTCGACATAAAACCCATGGCTTCACCCAAGAATGGTTCTTTATTTTCCGCTGCTTCTCTTCCAAAGGCACACACAATGCAACTGTGATACAAGCATCTGCAGCGCTGTCCACCATCTTGTATTTAGATGAAAAATATGAAGACAATGTAATACCCTTTTTTAGTGTCACGTCACAGATCTTTGTGAAAGAATATTTGATCATATTTTCTTGTCCACGAAATAGTATAGTGTAATACCGGCCTTAAGCTGTCCTCGTTTCCCCTTTCTTACTCCAAGCATCTTCACATCCAAGTCCTTTCCCGCCCTCGTCACACACCGAGTCTCGCTCCCTCTGGCCAAAGATAAAAGCTTCCGCAATGTGGCGGGTGGTACCGAAACGCGGCACGGCTCAGTAAGAATCTATGAGTGCTCTAATATTGTAATCCAGCCCACCGGAGGAAAAGAAGGTGGCGTATAGCCATGTTATCGGTCAGACACCATAATGACGAAAAACACATTAAATTCTATAAACGCAAGATGGGTGAAAATACTTATATTGGTACCCGTTCTACTCATAATGCAGCGTTCGCGTCTGACACCACAGAACACAGTATTGCTCATTGGATGCAAGATAAAGGACTTATGACTGGTTCTCGTCTGTATGACCATGTGCAACATAACTTGGATAAATACTCTCAAAAGAGAGGTGCGAAGTAAATGAATGTTGTCGCTGAAGGCGATGGTATTCTCACATAATCAAGCCAAGAATGAGTTTCTACCTACTACATTACTCCGGACGTGTGTGCTGGCAAGGACCAAGATCAAAGCACGATGTGAACACGTTAAAATCACACGAATCTCGAAATGAACGTTTCTGAAATTTTCATGAACACACACTTTTTTTAATTTAGGAATGAAAAAATGTGCAAAATGCTGAACTCAATGAACTACATTCATACTTGAGTACAGCTATTCATAAAGAAACCAATCTCACAGAACTGCATTTTGCACGTGAGATCGTGTGTATAAAACCTAAAATATGATTGCAAAGTTAAATCGAATTGTAACTTCAACTGAAACAGATTAAACACTTCTACATGATGAAAACTCAGCTCAATACCTAACAGTTAGGTAGATATCACGTTACTCTCTTCAGGCCCCGACAAAGAGGGCGTGACCCGATAACTAGAACCACTATCTGTTTGTTGGTTTTATAAAATAAAGTACATTGTTTTCTGTTAATACTTGCAACCATTCTTCCTGTGTTGCTGCTTCAATTATGTTTATCCTGTAGAAAAGCATAAATATTATCTATCTTTTGTAACTGAAAGTTTATTTTGTTTTCAATCGAACATGTTTCACCTATTCCTATTAGACAGTATATTAAGTTATTGTTGAGCCAAATTGTATCCCTGTTTAACAACTTCTTTACAACTTTGTAGTTTTGACTAGAGTGGTCCAATGAAGGCCATAAAATAAATAATGAAAAAGGCAGCATGGGTGGATAGTACAGTAAAAGACAATTGTTTAATCTTACTAATAATTTATTTATGGCTTATTTAACTTGCCAGATACTTATTCTGTTATGAGGAACGTTGTGTTTCTCAGCAATACATTTAGATTATCTTAATATTTTCGATTGTAAGACTGTTTTCCTGTTGGTAACCATGATTACTAATTTCACGCTCTATGTTAACTGAATCGAAACATTCGAGTATGCTCCGATGAAACACCCATTAAGTCAGACACCTAAATAAAGACACAGACTTTCATCTGCCTCCAACACCACTCACCAACACCGCTGAGAGAAATTAACTGGATCGCCAGCCTCCCTATAAAACGATCATCTGTGAGACAAGGGTAATTTTCTAAATACGAACCGTTAGGCCCCTCCGCTGTCTCGAAGACCCAGCAACCGTTCATAGAATCAACGAACTGCAGAGACACCAACACCGGAAAACTGTCAGTAATAAATAAAATTAAACGAACAACTTTTTGGTTCATTTATATCTACCACATACAAAGGTTACTGCATTCACTGGAAATACAGTGACGACGCAATGTACCTGCGTAAACTTAATGAAGAAAGGATTAGCCACCAAGAACACGCTAGTATAAATTGAAAGTGAAGTTTCTTCAAGACATTTCTCATTTATTGTTCTTTTGGTCGTCCACCTCACCACCACACTCATGTGATCAACAGGCTCTCTTACCGAAGAGAAACACCAGCAGTGCATCGGCTCACACGACGTATCAGCAGAAACCCGGAGTGCAGTTTGACATCCACACATACTCCAAAACTGCACGCCGTACAACGCCACGAAGCAGAAGCAAATGCAGTTAACCATAATCGTCACATCCCGATCCCTGTAACTCTAGCTGCTGCACGTAGCTTCACTTTCATGATTTATTGTTTCATATTTTTGCGGTTTTATTCTTCCAATGTTTTTAAAAATTAGTGCTATTTAACGACACTTTGTTGTGTTCTGCGCACTTTTCTATTGTAGGGTGTCTAGAAAGCCTGCTTTCTCGGATCGCTAGACAACAATTCAAGCCAATCGTATTAATAGAGTTTATTACAGTAAGATAAATGACAATACTTAACTTTGCGCATTCACAAAGGTGTGTCGCAAGCAAATGGCGACATGCAAACAATCAATGTCCTTGGTTATATACAATTCCAATACAAGAATAACAATAGAGTTCACAAGTCACTGCTATAGCGTTAGGAGGACGACTCGTCTTCAACTCGGGTCGCGGCCAGACGGAACGGCGCTTATATTGTCTTCGTGTAGACGCCACTCCTGTCTCGGTGTCGTCCTAGGGAGGGGTCCGCCAACGTACTATTGGCTGACGTCGTCTCTGCTGTAACATTCCTGGCTGACGTGCCGGCGCTCGACGTTACGCCAGAACACCCTTCATGCTGTTATAGTTCCTCTACATAATTTCACTTCTGCAATTTTACGATCTTCATGTCTTTCACTATTTACACATTCATTGTTCTGAGCTTACACTTTTTATATCTTAAGATAATAACCCAATTTTCGCTACTTTATTTCCACTTTCAAAGTGTACTGTTTTATTCCCATATACAGTTTTATACATCCAGTCTGGTATTTTGACAGAACGCTTTTTACATAATTGACTTTTAGCAATTTGAGTATAGGAGCATCTCTTGTTAAACCCACAGCATTCCTGTCACTATCCCCCCCCCCCCCCCCCCCACCTCCCTTGCCTTCTTTGCCCACGCTCAATCCCTCTTGTTCCATTTAATAATTTACTATGTTATGCCGTTTCTATTTTATGTACCCATTGTTCTACACTATTAGCATTTTATGGAGAGCTGACCACAGTTTCAAAACGCAATACTCTGATATGTGGTTCTGAGTAGACAAGAAGGGTTGTTGACGCAACTACTTACGTAGATGCTACATTTATGTACGCTTCTTTCTTCTGCACTTATTGTAAAAAAATAAGATGACAGATACAAAATTTTAATTTGTTTTAAATCTGAAGATGATACTGAGTGATCGACACAGGTAAAACGTGCAACTGAGACGGAACAACAAATGAGAATTATATTAAATATCTATATAGTGGTTGAATCTCTCAAGACTAATAAGTCGACTCTAATGAAGTTTCTTTATTTATCTCCACTAATTACCGTGCCCATGGTTTTTCACCCCATGGAACTTAAGGTTTATCTTAGCCTCAAAGAAACCCTTACAAACTGCGAATTGCTCCTAGAAGAGAATTACTTATACTCCAGTCTGCTCTCAAGAAGAATTCCTTCCTTTCACCCGCAAGTAAACTACAGCGAAGGGGTTCTGTACTTTATCTTTCGTTGTCACCGCTGCGTCCGTCCGCTTTCCGCTGCTCCACGCCTTCCTTCTTGTTGATTACTCTCTGAGGCCTCTCGCTTTACATGTTATGGCCGCCCACATCAGACTAGCACCAACTGCTAGCGCTACACACATGACACACTTTTTGCCTCCTCGTTCTTTTCACTGGTTGTCTCACCAAATTCCACGAAAGTTACTGATTGCTCGGATCCCACGCCGCCTCCCACTGTCTTGCTAGATAATCTGAGGTGAATTTTCAATATAGGTGTCGTTCACACATCACAGGTATCACCTGAAAAGGAAGGCAGCACTTTCCAGCTAGGAATGCACATCCATACAGTTTTCATAGATGGCCTCGGAGTTGCAGAAGCCACCATGGTTCCATAACTAGCCAAGGTATCAAACAGGTTTCGAAGTTTGCATTACTGTTGTAACGGCGACCGGAACGGTCGCGGGGTAATAGTGACGAGGACGCGGCGGGACCCGCGGAGCGGCCCGCGAACAACAACACAACGGGAGAGGACGAACACGACCAACGGAGGACCTTACGACAACAACAAGCACAGACAACAGAGTAACGAACCAAACAACACAACCACGTCCACTGGAATAGAAACACGAAAGTCAATACGCTGTCCGAGGCGATATGTTCTGAGACGCACGCGATGTTAGACTAGCTGGCTGAGCTTTTTTTTTTTTTACTTTATTGTTATTTTAAAACCTGTACAACTCAGGTAGGCTGGCAGCGGCACACTACGCCGCTCTTCAGCCATAGCGTTTTACAAGAGTATAAAACATGGTGAATGACAATGAACAAAGTGACGGGCAAAAGAGAGAGGTCACAGAGACATAAAAAACACGGAGTCGTTCACATGTGACGATAACAACACTGAAAACACGTCGGCACGGCGCACAAAACACTGATGAGTCCGACGGCACAAGTCAACGTAGGAGCGGGACGGCGGACACCAAAAACACTATACGACGTCACACACACGAGACACAAAAGGCGACGATCTCCGGCGCGCGAATGTTCACTATACGTGTGCGAGTCCGGGGACCTGCCAAGAGAGGAGGAGGAGGAAGGGGAGTGGGAGAGCGAGAGGGGAGAGCAGAGATGCCACGGGCAGGGGAGATAGGGGGGAGGGAGGAAGGGGGAGAGGAAGCCCGGGGGAAGAGGGGGAAGGGAGGGGACAGGGAGACGGAAAAAGAAGGGAAGAGAAGAGAAGGGAGGGAGGGTGCCGAAAGGAAAGGACACGGGAAGTGGGGGGCGGGGCAGGGTCAAAGTTGATAGGAGGGGTAGATGGAGGGGGCGAGGACATCATCAGGGAGAGGGAGCTGGCGGAAGCCACCTTGGGAGAGGGTATGGAGGGTGGAGAGATGGAGACCGGGTGGGACGTGAGAATACAGGCGCGGCAGCGGGCGGGGGTGGGAGAGGATCGGGGAAATGATTGGGTGAGGAGGATCAAGTTTACGTGAGGTGTACAGGATACGTATCCTTTCAAGGAAAAGGAGGAGGTGGGGGAAGGGGATGAGATCATACAGGATCCGCATGGGGGAGGGGAGACGGATGCGATAGGCAAGGCGGAGAGCATGGCGTTCAAGGATTTGGAGGGATTTATAGAAGGTAGGGGGGGCGGAGATCCAGGCTGGATGGGCGTAACAAAGGATAGGGCGGATGAGGGATTTATAGGTGTGGAGGATTGTGGAGGGGTCCAGACCCCACGTGCGGCCGGAAAGGAGCTTGAGGAGACGGAGTCGGGAACGTGCCTTGGCTTGGATTGTCTGCAGATGGGGAGTCCAGGAGAGGCGACGGTCGAGGGTGACGCCAAGGTACTTAAGGGTGGGAGTGAGGGCGATAGGACGGCCATAGACGGTGAGATAGAAATCAAGGAGGCAGAAGGAAGGGGTGGTTTTGCCTACAATGATCGCCTGGGTTTTGGAGGGATTGACCTTGAGCAACCACTGGTTGCACCAAGCGGTGAACCGGTCAAGATGGGATTGGAGAAGGCGTTGGGAGCGTTGCAGGGTGGGGGCAAGGGCGAGGAAGGCGGTGTCATCGGCAAACTGGAGGAGGTGGACGGGGGGCGACGGCGGCGGCATGTCCGCCGTGCTGGCTGAGCGGGAGGCAGGCGCTTAAGTATGCTATCGCGGGCGCCGCTATTGGCCGCTGGAACCACGTGTTCCACTGTGGCGCCCTCATGCTAAATGCGGGCCAGGAGGCGCGCGCCGCCACAGCCTACGGCGCGATGGTGCAGAGGCCTCTATGGGTCTTCGACGTCCATGACGTCTGGAACGGATTCAAATTCCGCGGCGAGCGATACCAGAATTACCGTGGGAGGATGTACGACGGGCGTTCAATAAGTAATGCAACACATTATTTTCTAAAGACGGGTTGATTTTATTCAGGATTATAATACTATATCCTTCCCTATTCTTCTGGCTACACAATCCTATTTTTTAATGTAATCTCCGTTCAGTGTGATGGCTTTACGCCACCTTACTGGGAGGGCCTGTATGCCCGCGTGGTACCGCTCTACTGGTCGATATCGGAACCAATGTCTTACTGCATCATCCGTGTACTCCTTCCCGCGGTGTGCATCCTTCATTGGGCCAAACAGATGGAAATCGTAAGGTGCAAGATCCGGGCTTCAGAATGAATGAGGAAGAACAGATCAATCAAGTTATGAGTGCTCCTCTCGGGTGCGCCGACTTGTTTGAGGCCTTGAGTTGTTGTGCAGATGGAGATGTTCTTTAGCATTTTTGTGATAATGAAAACGCTGAAGTTCTTTCCTCAGTATCCTGAGGGTTGCGCAATACACTTCAGAGTTGATCGTTGCTCTATGAGAGAGGTCATCATGCAGGATGACCCCTTCAGATTCCCAGAAAACCATCGTCATGACATTACCGGCTAAGGAGAGACTGAGGAAAGATGCAGAGGAGAGATGCTGAGACGCCACTTCATGGCTTACTGTTTTGTTTCCGCTTAGAAGTGATGAATCCGTGTTTCATCACCTGTGACGATTGTCACGATTAGCCTCGTAACGCACAAGCAACTCCTTTCGCAGATGGTCCTTCCTGCTCGTTATGTCTTCTGTTAGGCGGAATCGAACCCGGCGAGCACACACCTTTGTGTACTCCAACTTGTGGACGAGTGCGTCAACACTACCAACACAGACGTGCAGTTGAGCAGCGTGGAGTTTGATTATGATCCATCGATCATCTCGAATGAGAGAGTCCGCACGTTCCACCATTGCAGGAGTCTCAGATGTGTGCGGCTGACCGCCGGGAGATGGGACAAGTTTGCGCGACCTTCTTGCGTTGCTGACAGACGCCTCGCCCAACGTCTCGCCGTGGTTTTGTTCACTGTCAGGTCTCTGTACACATTCTCACTAACTGTGATGCTTCCGCCACAAAAAACTCAGTTCTCGGCTTGGAACGCACCTCCGTGACAGATACCATCTGAAGGCTACGTGTAGCGCCGCCACCTATACGAACTTTATGAACTTTGTGGACTGAAGCGGGAATATTCCATGCTGTCCCACAGCAAATACCGGCCAAAGACGTCTCGGAGTAATGGTGGGGTCGGTCTGTATTGCGTTCGCGTGGGCCCGTTCTGTGTATACAGAGGTTCGTGGTCTGATGTGTAGCTCGGTTAGTGAGAGCAACGTAAACGGAACAAAGTGGAACCGCCTGGTCAGCAGGACGGCACTGGTCGTCTGTCGCCGTGGGATTCCTCAGTCTGGAGGCGCCTTAGGGAGCAGTTCAAGTTTACGCACGCCGGAGGACGCCGGGAGCTGCAGGTTTCTTCATCCACGCCGTGACCTTTCTGCATTGCGCCGGGTAAGCAACTCTGACAACTTTTCCCCTCTTGCTGTTAATGCTCCGTGCCTACCGGCTAAAATGCTGTGAAGTATCACTGTGTGTGTGTGCGCCTATTTTTTCCTGAGACCATTCGAACTGTGGTCGAATTTTTCTGGAGATGTTATTAGCCACCGGATGACTTGTTCGTAAGTATAATTTGTTGTATGTGTGAACGCTTTCCCTCTTGTCAAGATATCCTTTCACTAGCAATTTCCTCTACCCGAAACATTGGTGTTTAGCAATTCGTTTCGATAAATATTGTAAAACACCTGGTTAAATCCGTAGGACAGAACAGGTAGTTGCAATTGTGGAATGGGGCCAATAATAAGCGGCTGTCGGTTTCACTCGAACACATGTAACTTTTTTTAGTTGGCCATACATTACAGCGCAAATTTCTGAGCTCAACTATCGACTGAATATGTTACACAATCTCGTGGCTTAAGGGCACAACCTCTTTAAGTTTCAAATAGCTGAATGCTATGATTTACAACACAACAGCAATAAATTTTCAAAAGTCAGAAAGCGCAAGGTTTTATCCTTAAATAATATTTCAAATGAGGCTGAAGCCCAAACAGTCTAAGACCTGACAAGTAAGGAACATTAATTTTAAAACTATTGAAGGCCCATGATTTAAAAACATAACTAAAATAAATTTTCAAAGGCAGAAAGCCCAAAGCTTTACCCATAAATAATTTTTTTGAAAAAAGAGGCTGAAGGCCCAAGCAATCTAAGACTTAAGAATAAGGAATTTTGCTTTTAAAACGGCAGAAGGCGTAAACATTTTAAAAATTAACGGGTAAAGAATTTAAAATTTGGAGACAGCTAAATTCCCATGCTTGAAAAACGAAACTACAATGAATTTTCAAAAGGCATAATGCCAAAAGCTTTACCCAGAAAAAAATATTTAAAATGAGGCTGAAGGCCCAAACAATCTAAGACATAGGAAGTAAGGAATTTTAATTTTAAGACGGCTGAAGGCCCATTATTGAAAAACAGCACTACAATAAATTTTCAAAAGGCAGAAGGCCCAAAGTTTTATCCAAAAATATTTTAAATGAGGCTGAAGGCCCAAACAATCTGAGACTCAACAAGTAAGGAATTTTAATTTTAAGACGGCTGAAAGCCCATGATTGAAAAACACTACTACAATTAATTTTCAAAAGGCAGAATGTCAAAAGCTTTATCCAAAAATATTTTAAATAAGGCTGAAAGCCCAAGCAATGCACGACTTGAC
Source organism: Schistocerca serialis cubense (assembly GCF_023864345.2). Classification (NCBI taxonomy): domain Eukaryota; kingdom Metazoa; phylum Arthropoda; class Insecta; order Orthoptera; family Acrididae; genus Schistocerca; species Schistocerca serialis. The sequence continues at coordinate 189,040,165 of NC_064643.1, forward strand.
AAGTAAGGAACTTTCAATTTTAAAACGGCTGAAGGCCCATTATTTAACCCAACTAAAAGCACACACATTCAAACAATCGGCTATGAGTCATTAAAATACACAATCAAACACTAATAAGAAAAGGCAGTACAGCCAGCAGCGCTCAGAAGTTCCCAGGGGTCGGAAATATTAACATTCGCTTGGGGGAGACAGTTAGTCGGCCTAACTATACCGATCTTCCGGCAACCCAACCAAGAGACAGTCAATGGACCCACTGTCAAGATGACTTGCTTTCCACCCAACCAGTGCACAAGAAACTCTAAAGCCAAAACGTAAAAGGCGTAGCGGTCCACAACCAAGCATGCATAAGCTGTTGGACAGTGACAACACGATAAGGATAGGACACTGCCTGAATTTTACGTCAGCAGCCAGGGCAGGTAACCGGAACGCTAAAATTCCTTTGGTGCACTTGGACTTCAAATAACCAAAATACAGATAAACTCCAACGGGTTGTGGCCAAACTTCCGCAAACTTGAACACTCGCTGTTGCTCACCGGAATACCCCCAACAGCCAACCATGAATACCAACGGCACAATGTAAACAGACTGGCTTCGGTAATTACTCACTCACTTACCACTCAACTTTGATGTCCTGGGTCGGTGAGCCACAAACCTCGTAGCTATCGGAACAGCCCCCACACACTCCGATACTGCTTAGAGAACGCCAGCGGGCCTGGCCCACTGTGCCACGCGGAGGTTACCTGGCTCATCCACACCAAGCGACCGACTCCTCAGAGCCTGTATGCCGATAACATTTAAAATAACTTGTCAGTCAAAATAACACAAACTACACACAGTTTCATGAACACTTGCACGAAGAAATAGACAATGCTAATGGCAGTGACTGTACAGTAACAGGGACGAATCACGAGTCGGCTCACACAGCCAACCCATAAGCGGTCGCCGGTCAAATACACGTCGTCTGGGAAGACGATCGACCGACGACCAACCAGAGTGTGTCGGGAACCGTCAGGTGAGTCATGGCGGTCCGTACCTCAGTTCTGTCGTGCTCCGACTTAACTTGTGCCACGTGCCAACTCAAACATTGCCAGGTCCAAACTAACTGCTGGCACATTCCAACTGACTGGTCGACACACGACGACCGGGAAGTAATAGCAGTCCAGAAAAGATAATACGGCAGGGTTGATATCGATAAGCGCTGCTGCTGCCGCTCACGGGCAGGCAAAGCAGCAACTCAGTGACACCAGTAGTTGAAACCAAGAAAACGATGTGGCAGCACGGCACAAACAGGATGTTAAATAAGAGATGGCACGAACATTAGCCACGCACGGCTCGTATTGATGTCTGATCGATTTGCTATAAAATCAGACTTAGTGTCTTTTGCCAATGACCTTGTCGCAGTGGTAACATCGGTTTCCGCCAGATCACCAAAGTAAAGCGCTGTCGGGCGGTGCTAGCACTTGGATGGTTGACCATCCGTTCTGCCGTGCGCTGTTGTTGACAAGCCGGTTGCATTCAGCCCTTGTGAAGCAAACTGAGGAGCTGCTTGACTGCGAAGTAGCGACTCCTGTCTCGTACACTGACATACAGCCGGGAGAGCGTTGTGCTGACCACATACCCCTCTATAGCCGCATCCAGTTACGCCGATGGGGTGAGGATGACATTGCGGCCGGTCGGTGCCGTTGGGCCTTCCAAGACCTGTTCGGACGGAGGAGGAGGAGTCTCTTCTAGTAACTTTTCTAAAAGCAAACACTGGAATCTGATTATTTGCTCAGACAAGTATTGACCCCTTCAAGAAATATGTTTTAAATGAAGGATTAATAGTGCTGTTGTTTAATGGAAAGCAGGCCCTTGAGTGAATCCTTAATATTCGGTCCCAAATACTGTTAATGACATTTATGACAGTTTCAAACGGAAGATCAATGTTCTGTATTAACTTTCCCGAATACATTGTTTAATAAACGCAATTAAAATTGTTTGAGTGACGAATGATGTCCAGTATCTTGTTGTCCCAGTCCTTCCAGTCCCAAGGCATTTACTTACTACAGCTATTTCTGAAATCTAGCTTGATGATTTCCGAGAATTTGAGTGAGTCGTTTCTGTAGGAGTGTCCCAAGTCCACACCAAATATGTAAATCTCAATGTAACAGTCGATCAAAATGTTTCCGTTTGGAGGCCCTACAGTCCAGAATTGGTATGCCAATCAGGACGCGAGCAGTGAGAAAATCATCCGAACGACGCACTACGTTGAAAATGCCCGTTTGGTAAAACACTATGCATGCTGCATGAACAAGTTCGTAACTGCCTGCAGCACATTCTCGTCCGACAGGAATCGTCAACCCTTCATGGCCATCTTCAAGTGATGAAAGGCCTCATAATCGGATGGGGAGAGATCAGGACTGCGGTGACTGCAGGGACTTCAGTAAGGCTGACCTCCCACATTGATCGGCGTCTTGTGTCCAATTGAGGCTAGCGCAGAACTTGGCGCACCATTCCACATGCCGTCCCACACTTTTTCTGCATCCTCCGATGTATGTCTGGTGGTGTTTGTCTTTCATCGGCCAACAAAAAGACAACAACACGTTGGTCCTGTATGGACACGTTTGGTAATATAGTCCCATGGTTCACACTGCCACGGTTACTGCACGCACATCGGAAGGACACGAATGTTACACTAATCCCTTGCCTACATATCGGTTCTTCTATACTCGCATTGGAGTCACGATGCAGCAACGCCCGCAAATGCAGACCTTTCGATCACCCCTTACATGTCAGTAGTAACATCCCCACGCTCATGAACTTACCTTATTAACTATATTACGGGTCCACATAGGTGACACTGTGAAATTATTTTTGATTTAGTGTTTCACGTCTTGAATACGATGATTCATGGCAAACAAGAGTGTTAAGAACAAATAAACTGCTATCAATTGTAAACATTGTACTTCTGTATTTTACTAATACCACGCATATATTTGTACCTTGACCATCCCCATCCTTCAACCTGCGCTTACGATGTATCGAACAGTTCAGAAAGGAAAAATAAGTTGAACTATCACAGTCTATATCAGATTATTCTGCACACCGATGTAGCCACACTTATTAAAGCGCCGTTTCCACAACAGACAGGTGCATCAGCCCTGGAAGGAACACAGCCGGGAGATTAATGACGAAGGTCGGGGTACCAACCCGGCTGGTTATAGCTTTTAGGCAGTTTCCTACATCCCAAGTCCCGCCTCAGTTACACGATTTGCAAATATCCAGAAAACTTCCGCTCACTTTCACATGAGTAACATTATACGCACTCCGACTGCTAAGGTTGCAGGTTCGAATCCTGCCTCGGGCATGGATGTGTGTGATGTCCTTAGGTTAGTTAGGTATAAGTAGTTCTAAGTTCTAGGGACTGATGACCTCAGATGTTAAGTCCCATAGTGCTCAAAGCCATTTGAACCATTTAAACACACACTCCTGGGGTGGAGTCAGGCAGGGTACCCGGCCACTCCCTGGAAAATCCATTAATAGCCACGCTAATCTATGCCATTGTGGGACAAAGGCACAAGAAAAAGAAGAAGAAGACTCTGAGTCAGGTTTTCACATGCACTATAACGTGCCCATGAGTCCGTATACTAAAGAAAGTTTTTTGTTACGCAAAGGGTGTCGATTTAACTGTATAGATACAGATCTTTCATGGACCAAGACCTCTCACAGACGCTCAACCGCATTTGGGTAACATTATACGAAAGTACATATTACTTAAAATATCCTCATTTGTCCAGTCTCTCAGGCTGGACGACGCTTTCCATTTTCAGTAAATGCGTAAGACGTCCCTCCACCTTGCAAGGTGATGAGTGTTCTCTGGGTGTGATGGTAAAGATTGAAGCTCATAACGGGCAAACGAACACAGAACGCAAACTACTAAAATATCCTGACGAGTTTCTGGGAGGCTGTCGAGACGAAATGTGGCAAGAGCTGTCCAAAGCGGTGTGTTTTGCTTTACGACAATGTTCCAGTTCATTCTTCAAAGGATACAGTAACATATGGTGCGTTCAGTGCACGAGGGCATCAAGTAACGATAAGAAAGTTTTGAGAAAAATAGACACGAAATTATTATTAAACAATTATTTACAGGAAAAAGTTTACACCATTTCAAAACGTCTGAATAATAGAAGATATTTTGTATAATGTATTGTCCTATTAAAGATGGGTAAATGTAAGGTGCCCTTACATGCGGCTTTAATTAGAGCTCAAAAAATGGTTGAAATGTCTCTAAGCACTATGGGACCTAACATCTGAGGTCATGAGGCCCCTAGACTTAGAACCACTTAAACCTAACTAAGGACATCACACACATCCATACCCGCGGCAGGATTCCAACCTGCGACCGCAGCAGCAGCGCGGTTCCGGATGGAAGCACCTAGAATCGCTCGGCCACAGCGGCTAGCAATTAGAGCTCACTCATCGACAAGACAAACTACACGAGCGGTAACAATGAACATGCTCCCATCGTGCTCTGAACAAAAGACTGCTTCCCTTCTTGCTCAACGTTGTCGCCAATCTAAGTGCAGTTATTTACAGCATTTGGACATGGTTCCTATATGCTCTGAAAGCAGCTTCACAGATAATTCTTAAAAGTGGGAGAAGTCCAAAATGATCAAAAATGATTCCCTCGTGCTCTCAGTGCCCCATATACTTCTCTTTTGAGCTATCAAAATTTTTAAGGTACCGGTACACATGTTGTAATGTAGAGCGAGCGGTATGGTCGAAAATGAACACACGTCGCGCGCCTGAGTTGCAGTGTAGACACTTTTGTCGTTGCAAGATGACCGATTTCAACAGTCTTACGCTGCCATCATCTGATACAAGGGGAAGACATATGGATAATAGGGGGACGAGGGTGGAGGGATTCATATAAGTTCATACAAGGATTACAAAAAATATACAAAATTCCACTACCTTATAGGACTTGCTATAAAATCACCATGCCACATTACATGAAGTCAAGCCATAAAACACACTCCCCACTAGTACATGTCTTGATAAAAATCCAGTTGATAAATACACACAGATGGTAAAATATTCGCAATGATTAAAAGCACAATTTTATAGCAAGTTCCATAAGCTACGTGGTATTTTGCATACTTTACATAGTCCGTATATGAATTGTAGTCTTCCTCCACTCCCCCTTATTATCTTTATGTTTTCCCTTTAGATCAGATGATGGCAGCATAAGACTGTTGAAACCGGTCATCTTGGAATAAGAAAAGCGTTTGCACTGTAGTCACAGGGTAAGAAGTGTGTTTATTTTCTATGAATATTTTGCCTCACTCCCCACGTTCCGCTAAAACTGGCACCCAGTGACGTCTTGTTCACTTCTTGAATGAAGAAACCAATTGCTTGAAGCCATTTGCAGAATGAAGAAAAGGTGACTTTCGAGATGGTTCGCTTCCTGAACCGTCAAACGGCGGGCTCGTACAACCAAGATCTCCACCAAGTCTTACATCATGGAAAAAAAAAAAGTAGTGCATTGAAGGGTGGGGTAGGGATGAACTTGTAAGTAAGCTGTTTTGGTTTTTATGTTGGTAACGCCACGTAGCGCTCTGTATGAAAATGACTGACTGTGCTATGTGCAATCTGTGGCTGGTTTGCATTGTTGGAATATTTGCTATTGTAGTGTTGGGCAGTTGGATGTGAACAGCGCGTAGCGTTGCGCAGTTGGAGGTGAGCCGCCAGCAGTGGTGGATGTGGGGAGAGAGATGGCGGAGTTTTATGAGCGGATGATCTGGACGTGTGTCCATCAGAAAGAGTACATTTGTGATACTCTATATCATGATATATATATGATGACTTTTGAACATTATTAAGGTAAATACTTTGTTTGTTCTCTATCAAAATCTTTTATTTGCTAACTTTGCCTATCAGTAGTTAGTGCCTTCAGTAGTTAGAATCTTTTATTTAGCTGGCAGCATTGGCGCTCGCTGTATTGCAGTAGTTCGAGTAACGAAGATTTCTGTGAGGTAAGTGATTCATGAAAAGTATAGGTTACTGTTAGTCAGGGCCATTCTTTTGTAGGGATTACTGAAGGTCGGACTGCGTTGCGCTAGAAAATATTGCTTGTCAGTTTAGTGTTGATCAGTATAAGTAAAGAGCGATATATCTGTGTACGTCCAGTTCTGCTTAGCTGTTTGAAAATCAAATAACGTAAGGGGTTTAACAGCACAGTAATTCATAAATTTTTCTAAGGGGAGGTTTCAAACTGACAACACCATAAAGTAACATAGTTTTAGCGTCAGCTTTTCGAACCGATTTCTCCTCGTAATCGAAAACGTTTTGTTACCATCCGTCGGAAAATTTCGTGTCCGCCCTTTCTCCTACAGGGATCTACAGTGATATTCTTATGAAACAGTCAGAAATGAAACGCGGCCACACAAAGGAAAACAAGAGATGGACTGAGAAGCCGGAACAGAATAAATCTTAGAGGTGCTCGGGCTCACTGGCGGGAATAACTAGCCTCCGACGAGAGCCGCGCTGTTGTTTGGCAGCAGTTTATCGAACAAAGGCAATCCGGGCGCCTGGCAGCCTGTACCTGGCCGCTTATGAAGAAAGTAAGCCGCGCCGTTACCCCGGCAACAGCGGATACGCCAATAACTGGCGGCTGCGGTAATGAGGGCGAGGTGGCTCGCGATATTAAACAATAACTGCGCTCCTGCCCGGGCTGGGGCTCGCCTGCAGGGGGCGCACGCAGATAGGGCGACCATCTGTCGCCCCGCATCAGCCCCTGCGCCGCGCAACTTCTTATCTGGCCGGGAAATTAATTCCCCTCGTTAAACCTGAGCCCTCGCGCCCTGCGCCCTCTCGGCGCCGTAAAGACGGAAGCCTCCGGCGGCGCCCCGACAGCTCTTCAGGGTGGCGCTAGTCGCCGGTGTGTATGTGTCGAGGACCCTCAGGAGAGGCCCAGGCCACCCTGTAGACTAATTTACCCTCCAATAAACCTCTCTAAGTAAGCTAGAGAGTTGCTTATACGCCTCTAACGTTATTCTGATAAACTTGTTAATCAATCTGTTTTTATTAAGTGTGTTTCAGGGAGAGCATAAGGGAACGATTGACAGGAATGGGGGAAAGAAATACAGTAGAAGAAGAATGGGTAGTCTTGAGGGATAAAATAGTGAAGGCAGCAGAGGATCAAATAGGTAAAAAGACGAGGGCTAGTAGAAACCCTTGGGTACCAGAAGAAATATTGAATTTAATTGATGAAAGGAGAAAATATAAAAATGCAGTAAATGAAGCAGGCAAAAAAAATTCAAACGTCTCAAAAATGATATTGACAGGAAGTGCAAAATGGCTAAGTAGGGATGGCTAGAGAACAAATGTAAGGATGTAGAGGCTTATCTCACTAGGGGTAAGATAGATACTGCCTACAGGAAAATTAAAGAGACCAGTTGCATGAATATCAAGAACTCAAATGGAAACCCAGTCGTAAACGAAGAAGGGAAAGCAGAAAGGTGGAAGTAGTATATAGAGGGTCTATACAAGGGCGATGTACTTGAGGACAATATTATGGAAATGGAAGAGGATGCAGATGAAGATGAACTGGGAGATATGATAATTCGTGAAGAGTGTGACAGAGCACTGAAAGACCTGAGTCAGAACAGGACCCCCGGAGTAGACAACATTCCATTAGAACTACTGACAGCCTTGGGAGAGCCAGTCCTGACAAAACTCTACCATCTGGTGAGCAAGATGTATGAGACAGGCGCAATTCCCTCAGACTTCAAGAAGAATATAATAATTCCAATCCCAAAGAAAGCAGGTGTCGACAGATGTGAAAATTACCGAACTATCAGTTTAATAAGTCACAGGTGCAAAATAGTAACGCGAATTCTTTACAGACGAACGGAAAAACTTATAGAAGCCGACCTCGGGGAAGATCAGTTTGGATTCCGTAGAAATGTTGGAACACATGAGGCAATACTGACTTTACGACTTATCTTAGAAGAAAGATCAAGGAAAGCCAAACCTACATTTCTAGCACTTGTAGACTTAGAGAAAGCTTTCGACAATGTTGACTGGAATACTCTCTTTCAAATTCTAAAGGTGGCGGGGGTAAAATACACGGAGCGAAAGGCTATTTACAATTTGTACAGAAACCAGATGGCAGTTATAAGAGTCGAGGGGCATGAAAGGGAAGCAGTGGTTGGGAAGGGAGTGAGACAGGGTTGTAGCCCCTCCCCGATGTTATTCAATCTGTATACTGAGAAAGCAATAAAGGAAACAAAAGAAAAATTCGGAGTAGGCAATAAAATCCATGGAAAAGAAATAAAAACTTTGAAGTTCGCCGATGACATTATAATTCTGTCAGAGACAGCAAGGGACTTGGAAGAGCAGTTGAACGGAATGGACAGTGTCTTGAAAGGAGTGTATAAGATGAACATCAACAAAAGCAAAACGAGGATAATGGAATGTAGTCGAATTAAGTCGGGTGATGCTGAGGGTATTAGATTAGGAAATGAGACACTTAAAGTAGTAAAGGAGTTTTGCTATTTGGGGAGCAAAATAATTGATGATGGTCGAAGTAGAGGGGATATAAAATGTAGACTGGCAATGGCAAGTAAAGCGTTTCTAAAGAAGAGAAATTTGTTAACATCGAGTGTAGATTTAAGTGTCAGGAAGTCGTTTCTGAAAGTATTTGTATGGAGTGTAGCCATGTATGGAAGTGAAACATGGACGATAAATAGTTTAGACAAGAAGAGAATAGAAGCTTTCGAAATGTGGTGCTACAGAAGAATGCTGAAGGTTAGATGGGTAGATCACATAACTAATGAGGAGGTATTGAATAGAATTGGGGAGAAGAGGATTTTGTATTACAACTTGACTAGAAAAAGGGATTGGTTGGTAGGACATGTTCTGAGGCTTGAAGGAATCACCAATTTAGTACTGGAGGGCAGCGTGGAGGGTAAAAATCGTAGAGGGAGACCAAGAGTTTAATACACTAAGCAGATTCCGAAGGATGTAGGCTGCAGTAGGTACTGGGAGATGAAGAAGCTTGCACAGGATAGAGTAGCATGGAGAGCTGCATCAAACCAGTGTCAGGACTGAAGACCACAACATAACCCTGCAGCACACCGAGCGAGGTGGCGCAGTGGTTAGCACAATCGCATTCGGGAGGACGACGGTTCAATCCCACATCTGGCCATCCTGATTTGGGTTTCCCGTGATTCCCCTAAATCGCTCCAGGCAAATGCCAGGATGGTTCCTTTGAAAGGACAGGGTCGACTTCTTTCCCCGTCCTTCCCTAATCCGATGAGACCGATGGCCTCGCAGTTTGGTCTTTTCCCCCAAACAACACAACCCAAAACACCCTGCAGTACAGCATAGGAATGGCAAATGCCAGATTGAGACGCATTGGGGTTGTTTGATGATAATGCCGTGGTGTACGGCAAGGTGCCGAAGTTGAGCGACTGTAGGAAGATACAAAGCGACTTACACAAAATTTCTAGTTGGTGTCCTGAATGAAAGATAGCTCTATGTGTGGGAAAATGTAAGTTAATGCGGATGAGCAGGAAAAACAAACCAACAATGTTCGGATACGGTATTAGTAATGTACTGCTTTACACAGTCACGTCGTTTAAACATCTGGGCGCAACATTGAAAACCTATACGAAACTGGCAGAGCTTGCGAGGACTGTGGTGGAGAAGGCAAATGCTCGAGTTTGGTTTATTGGGAGAATTTTGGGGAAGTGTGGTTCCTCTGTAAAGGAGACCGCAATAGGACGTAGGTGTGACCTATTCTCGAATACTACTCGAGCTTTTGGGATCTGTACACGGTCGGATTGAAGGAGGACATCGATGTAATTCAGCAGCGGGCTGCTAGATTTGTTACCGGCAGGTTCGAACAACACTTCAGTCTTACGGAGATGCTTAAGGAACTCAAATGTCAATCCCTGGGGGGAAGGTGACGTTGTTCTCAAAGAATACTATTGATAACATTTAGAGAATCGGCATTTGAAGCTAACTGCAGAATGATTCTACTGCCACAAACATAGATTGCGCTGGAGGACCACGAGATAAGATACGAGAAGTTACAGCTCATACGGAGACGTATGGAAAGTCGGTTTTCTCTCTCTGTATCTGCGGGTCGAGCAGGGAAGGAAATGACTCATAGTGGTACAGGGAACCCACCGCCACGCACGGTACGATGGCTTTGGAGTCTCTGTGTAGATGTAAATGTAGAGAATCCTTAGAATGTGCATTTCGCTCGTGAAAGAGGTAGGTTACAAAACTGCTCTTGGGTATAGCTCGACAATCTTGGACCCGAGCCAAAAAGGATTGACAGAGGGGATGCGGGAGACCCAAAGAAGAGAAGCCCCGCTTTCTACTGGTTAAGTTAATGAGCACGAAAGCGTGATGCAGATGTTCATCCAGTTCCACTGTCACACGTTACAAAATATGCGGTATGTATCACAGTGTGGTTTACATTAAAATTCCATGAGAGTGCTTTCCTAGAAGAGTCAACCAATATAATGCTTCTCTCTAGGCACATCTCTTGAAAAAATCATGAAGGTATATTGGAGAGGCTAGCTGAGTACCTAGCACTGCTGGGAAATGCATTTATTCCAGTCTTCTATTAGTTCATGACCTCCTTTTCTCTCTGTCCATCACCTCCTCCCCTCTCTCTTCCAGTATCCTCCTCCCTCTCTGTCTATCCACCTCCTCCATACCCATCTGTCTCCATTGGCCCCTCTCTCTGTGCATCTGTTCCTCCCCCTCTCTCTTTCCATCTGCCCCTCCTTTCTCCGCCCATCTTCTCCTTCCCCTCTCTCTGTCCAGGTCCTTCTCTTTCCTTTCTCTGTCAGCCTTCTCCTCTCCCTTTTCTCTGCCGATCTTCTTCTCCCATTTCTTGCTGTGCAGCCTCTCCTCTTTCGTCTCTCTATCGTCTCCTCTTTCCTTTATCCGTCCATTTCGTTCTCTCTTTCCACTTCTCTACCTCTCTCAATTTACTCCTTCCCTTTGCCCATCTCCTATCTCCTCCCTCTGTCCTTCTCTTCTTCTCTCTGACTCTATACATCTCCTTGTCTTACCTTTCTCTTTCCATCTACTTCCCATTCTGTCCATCTGCAGCTCCACCTCTCAGCCCATCACCACCTACTCATTCTCCATTTCTAGCTGCTCCTCTTCCCTTCACCTGTACTTCTCCTCCTCTCACTTCTCTCTGCCTATCCTCTCTTCCCCCTTCTCGCTGCCTATCCCCCTCTTCTCTCTGCCTCCTCCTCTTTCCTTTATCTGTCCATCTCCTCCAGCTCTTTCTCTTTCTTCACTTGTATACCTCCATCCATTTCCTCCTACCCCTGTCTCCATACATCTCCTCCTATCCCATCTCACAATCCATCTATTTTTCCCCCTTATCTTTGTCCATTTCCTTCTCTGCCTTTTCCTGTACATCTCCTCCTACCATGTATTTGTGCGTATCTCCTCCTTACTCATTTCTTCTGACCCTCGACCTCCTTCTCTTTCCACGTACCCACATTCCAATAGGAACTTATTGGTTCGTATCTCCACAGTGTTTCTTTCCAGATAGCAAGCAATGTGTGTACCAAGTTTGGTTAACATCGATCCAGGGGTTTAGGAGGAATATTTTACCCGTGGTTTTGCCCACATAACCACATGTCACACATGCTTAAAGTTTTTCATACATATTGGTACACATATTTCACTGTATCTCCAACGAATTTCACCCTGCTGTTTCGTTTTCACGCAGCTCAATGTTTTTATGAAGTCACATCTCTTGAGTTACGTGTTTTACAACCACGTAATTTTGTATTTATATCCAGTGGTATATGTGGAGTCTGTCAGAGAAATTTCTTGTGAATGGAGTTAGCAGTAAAGTAATAATATAATTAAAGCGTCAATCATGACGCGGCAGTTTTTCACGCATCTCCTGAACTACGTGCCGTAAAATGATATACTTTTGCAAATACATTCAGGGGTATATATGAATACTGTATGCAAAACGTCTTGCAATTGGAGTTAGTAGTAAAGAATAATAAATTAGCATGTTATGTCTGCTTCCCTACTGTTTCCTCTCCATCCCACCCCTTTGAGAAGTAGGTGTTTCTGACCCCCACAGCGTTTCTTTCCAGACAGTAAGTGATATGCATATCACTTTTGGTTCAAATCGATCCAGTGGTTTAGGTATACATACATAAGTTTGTGTAGCATTTATAGGTCAGAGTTCAGACGGAGGCTTACCTCATTTCGCGACTGGAACAGGAAAGGGGGGAAGTGACATTGCTACAGAAATTAATGGCTGTCACACACACCAAAAGGTGCCTTCCGGAGTGCACTTATGAGCCAAAACATTATGACCACCTACTTAACAGCTCGTTTGTCCCGTTTCGTTGTGGAACCTATTAAAGGCATCTCGCATTGAAGTCCGTGCCAAATTTCGCGTGTCTGTAAATTTTAGCCAATCTTCGGGATTTCGCGTTCTTCTGAACTTCGCATGCTTTTTCCGTTGCCTCTGCAACAGCGTTCGGACCTGCTTTGTGTATCATGGGGGATCAGTTCCATCTCTTGCCAATTTATGAGGTATGAATCTCTCAATTGCTGTTGCTACCATATCTTTGAATTTGAACCACATCTTCATTCGCATAGTCAGTTCGGAAGGAATGGAGATTGTCTCTTAGGAAGGCTTCTAGTGACACTTTATCCGCTTTTTTAAATAAAATTATTTTGCATTTGTTTCTGGTGGATTTGGAAGAAATGGTATTGAGCTTAGCTACAACGACCTTGTAATCACTAATCCCTGTAGCAGTCATGATGCTCTCTATTAGCTCTCGATTGTTTGTGGCTAAGAGGTCAAGTGTGGTTTCGCAACCATTTACAATTCGCGTGGGTTCGTGGACTAACTGCTCGAAATAATTTTCGGAGAAAGCATTTAGGACAATCTCGGAAGATGTTTTCTGCCTACCACCGGTTTTGAACAAGTATTTTTGCCAACATATCGAGGGAAGGTTGGAGTCCCCACCAACTATAGCCGTATGAGTGGGGTATTTATTTGTTACGAGATTCAAATTTTCTCTGAACTGTTCAGCAACTATATCATTGGAGTCTGGGGGTCGGTAGAAGGAGCCAATTATTAACTTAGTTCGTCTGTTAAGTATAGCCTCCACCCATACCAACTCGCACGGAGTATCTACTTCGACTTCACTACAAGATAAACCGCTACTGACAGACACAAACACTCCACCACCAAATCTGCCTAATCTATCTTTCCTGAACACCGTCTGAGACTTCGTAAAAATTTCTGCAGAACTTATTTCAGGCTTTAGGCAGCTTTCTGTACCTATAACGATTTCAGCTTCTGTGCTTTCTATTAGCGCTTGAAGCTCAGGGACTTTCCCAGCACAACTACAACAATTTACAACTACAATTCCGACTGTTCCTTGATCCAAGCACGTCCTGTATTTGCCATGCGCTCTTTGAGATTGCAGCCCACCGCGTACTTTCGCTTGGCCTTCTAACCTAAAAACCGCCCAGTACACGCCACACAACCTCCGTTACCCGTGTAGCCGCCAGCTGAGTGTAGTGAACTCCTGACCTATTCAGCGGAACCCGAAACCCCACCACCCTATGCACCCTAATGCAAGACCTGTCGTGGGTTCGAACCTCAGCTTCTTATCAGTGACGAAGGAGGAACGAAACAAGTTCAAAATGGTTCAAATGGCTCTGAGCACTATGGGACTTAACATCTGTGGTCATTAGTCTCCTAGAACTTAGAACTACTCAAACCTAACTAACCTAGGGACATCACACACATACATTCCCGAGGCACGATTCGAACCTCTGACCGTAGCGGTCACGCGGTTCCAGACTGCAGCGCCTAGAACGAAACAAGCAATGTAGGTAATACAGTGAGTGAATAAAAACAAATAGTGAAGTGTGAGTAGTCAAAGTGATACAGTGACTGAATATAAATCGAAAACAAAGTGTGTAAAGTGTAAATAGTGTATTTGTTAGTAAAAAGTTGATTTGATTTATATTGTAGACAATGCCCTGGAGTAAAAGAGGAGGAGATCTTGCCAGTTCTGAAGCAAAACGAAACGGTGAAAACAAAAAGAACCGCGAGGGCACTCCGGAGTGCATGGAGGAGCTCTACTCGCACTCTCAGGAGATTTTCGGCAAACGCTTCCAGTTATTCCCAGATCAACGCCAGCAGACGAGATCAACTCATGCTTATAAAGATCACATCAGTGACCACACAATCAAATACGGGGACTAAAAAAAATATGAGACTTGAACTATCTAAAGACGAAACAACAGCACATTTTGGTCAACATTTGTAAACAATCAAGCGAAGGCACGAATGCTACTGGCCTTACTAAACTCAACAGTGACTTCTGCAACATAGCCACTGCTGAAAAGAAACCTATCAAAATTTATGCAAACATTGTTCACAACTATGCCCGGGAGTGGCTATTTGAATGGGAAATTTTGGCAACTATAAATAATATCGTCAACGAAATCAACTTTAATAATCAGAAGAAAATTCCCGTTGAAGAGAGAATATACAACTCGATCGACACGACGCTGAACGTTGGAGAAAGTGTGAACTTCGCTATAGAATTTCTAAACTCTTTGGAAGTACCAGGAATGTCTTCGACTTCACATTGGATCTGCGATCATACTACTCAGAAACCTTAACACAGAAAAACTGTGCAATGGAAAAGGATGATCGTCAAACAGCTATCGAATAACATCATTCAAGCCGAACTTAAGACTGAAAAGTATTACAAAGGATACACACTACTTATCCCCAGAACACCACTGATCTCTGCACAACCGCCATTCCAATTTAAAAAACTGCAATTTCCAATCAACTTACCGTGCTGTTTTAAAATTAACAAAGCGCAAGGAGAAACTTAAAAATATTGCGGCATCAACCTCAAAGACTGTGATTTTCTCAAGGTCAACTATACGAAATTCGAAAAAATTGTGCATATATACCCCTGATAACAATATCAAAAATTTTGTTCGTAAATATGTATTGTAAATTGTGAGAATATCCTTTCAATATTTTTTTATTTCTCATACTTATCAAGTATTGTAAATAGTTGTAATATATTTTCAATAAATTTTTTTACCTCTTTTACTTTAAACATTAACCTTCTATTCCAGCTACCACACAATCTCATATCAGCTCCCTGAGCAGAGCCAGGTACCCCAGCTAGCACAATATTAAGAACAACGGATTGCAATGTTCGGAAAGCAACAAACATACTTTTTATGAAGTAATGGCGACTCCTATTTTAACAAACGGTTGTAAGTTGTAGACCGTACGAAAACGACACGAAACACGTATACCGCTCAGCGAAATGAAATTTATGAGGCGTACGGAAGTAGAGGTAAGAACCGAGTTGGAAATTTAATCAGTTACCTGATCAATAAAACTAAGGGATTAAAGTAACTGAAACATATCGACAGTATGCCAGAAGGAAAGCTAACAGAACTAGTCTTTAACTAACTTCATCCCTGAAGTGAAGCACAACATTTCAAATCTTTAGCCACAGCTGTAGTTAATGAACGTAGTTTTAACTCATGTTACCAAGTTAGATTAGTCAGTCATTCTGACGTCATACAATCTGAAACCTTCCGGTGTTTCCGTATTTTGTGGTTCTTAAATCGAGCGTTACCAATTTCATAACCGCGCCCGCTGCAAAGATCTGTCAGGTGACATCTCATTCACTCTCTGTTCTTTCACGTTATCCTGCAATTTTGCCCTCTCTTTTTTGTTTCCCTTAATGATCCGACTAATTTCTGTTACCTCATCATCCATTATTTCAATCTCTTAATCATCTTCGGAATTAGTTAGATTATAAACTTGTACTACTATTGACTTTTTACTTACCTTCACTATTATAATATGCTCATTATGCAGTTTTTAGTAGCTCACCTGCTTCTCTATCTTCTTTTTTGTTACTGGACATACTGCTGCATTACCTCTATTTAATTTTCAGTAGATAACCTTGTACTCATCTAACCTTATCGGCAGAAGTATACTCACTGTAACCGCATTTAATAATGGCCACTATATCTAATGCGAACTATCAGTTTAATAAGTCACAGCTGCAAAGTACTAACGCGAATTCTTTACAGACGAATGGAAAAACTGGTAGAAGCGGACCTCGGGGAAGATCAGTTTGGATTCCGTAGAAATGTTGGAACACGTGAGGCAATACTAACCTTACGACTTATCTTAGAAGAAAGATTAAGAAAAGGCAAACCTACGTTTCTAGCATTTGTAGACTTAGAGAAACCTTTTGACAACGTTAACTGGAATACTCTCTTTCAAATTCTGAAGGTGACAGGGGTAAAATACAGGGAGCGAATGGCTATTTACAATTTGTACAGAAACCAGATGGCAGTTATAAGAGTCGAGGGGCATGAAAGGGAAGCAGTGGTTGGGAAGGGAGTGAGACAGGGTTGTAGCCTCTCCCCGATGCTATTCAATCTGTATATTGAGCAAGCAGTAAAGGAAACAAAAGAAAAATTCGGAGTAGGTGTTAAAATTCATGGAGAAGAAGTAAAAACTTTGAAGTTCGCCGATGACATTGTAATTCTGTCAGAGACAGCAAGGGACTTGGAAGAGCAGTTGAACGGAATGGAAAGTGTCTTGAAAGGAGGATATAAGATGAACATCAACAAAAGCAAAACGAGGATAATGAAATGTAGTCAAATTAAATCGGGTGATGCTGAGGGGATTAGATTAGGAAATGAGACACTTAAAGTAGTAAAGGAGTTTTGCTATTTAGGGAGTAAAATAACTGATGATGGTCGAAGTAGAGAGGATATAAAATGTAGACTGGCAATGGCAAGGAAATCGTTTCTGCAGAAGAGAAATTTGTTAACATCGAGTATAGATTTAAGTGTCAGGAAGTCGTTTCTGAAAGTATTTGTATGGAGTGTAGCCATGTATGGAAGTGAAACATGGACGATAACCAGTTTGGACAAGAAGAGAATAGAAGCTTTCGAAATGTGGTGCTACAGAAGAATGCTGAAGGTAAGGTGGGTGGATCACGTAACTAATGAGGAGGTATTGAATAGGATTGGGGAGAAGAGAAGTTTGTGGCACAACTTGACTAGAAGAAGGGATCGGTTGGTAGGACATGTTTTGAGGCATCAAGGGATCACAAATTTAGCATTGGAGGGCAGCGTGGAGGGTAAAAATCGTAGAGGGAGATGAATTCACTAAGCAGATTCAGAAGGATGTAGGTTGCAGTAGGTACTGGGAGATGAAGAAGCTTGCACAGGGTAGAGTAGCATGGAGAGCTGCATCAAACCAGTCTCAAGACTGAAGACCACAACAACAACAACATATCTAATGTCCACTGGTCCATTTGTCGTTTTTAATTCTCAAATCTACCTACCTGAGTAACGGATCTATGAGTAATAGTTTACATTCCGACCAGTAAAACACCAAATTTGTTTTCCCTGTGACATAAATCTCATGAATAGTCGCTCTCTCTTGAAGATCCGAATGGGGGACTACTTTACCTGCAGAGTATTTTACCGAAGGGGATGCCATAATCGTTGAGCCATGCAGTAGAGTGGCAGGTCCTCGGGAAATACAGCGGCTGTAGTTTCCCCTTGCTTTCAGCCGTTCGCAACACAGATACAGCAAGGCCGTGTTGACTGTTGTTACAAGATCATATCACTCAGTCATCCAGACTGTTGTCCCCGCAACTACTGAAAACGCTGATACCCCTCTTCGGGAAGCATAGACAATGATGATCTGGCCATTCCCACAGATACACTTCTGCTCTTGTTTTCATACGGTACAGTTGTCCATATCACTGACACTGTAGTCGATCATCGTGACTGTAGCATTTCTTGATTTGGAAAGCAACTGAAGCAGCTGAAACAATTAACGAATTAAGCCCTGAAGTATTTACAGCTAATTTAACATAATCTGACGCATTTTCCTCTTTCTTAAATGCTGGTTTATCATAAAAACCACTCGTGGCAAACAGTTCTAAGCGACTGGAAATAATCCTTTCATGCAGAATAAGATACACTTGTCTTTCTACTTGTTGTTCTTATCTGACATGTACATACTAAAAACAATGAGTTATTCTCTTATATTGCGATATTCTTCTCTCTTGCCTTTCTTGATAACTGGAGGTGTAATGGCTTCACTCCATCCTTCCGGTATTTACCTGTTTTTTTTTATTTTAAATTTGAAATAGTAACCAACAAATACGAAGTGCTCTTAGCGTACTAAAAGCACTTTTCGCCCTTCGCGCTTGACAGCGCGCTGTGTTAGGGCTGCGAGCATTGCGGAGGGGAAGCGCAGCTATATTATGAGAAAGCGGAGCCGTACCTGCGCAGTGGACGCTCTTTAAATCCTCTGTTTATCCGCTTACGACAAGGGGAACTCGATTGCATTAATGTTTCATGAGAGAGCGTTTTGAATATTCACGAAGTCGCGTCTTCTTTCTGTCCGAGTTTCGTGTGTCACTGCTTCCAGTCGCCGAGTCGCTGCGCGGAAAATAGGACGGACCTCTGGAAAAAGAGACACGATTCTTGATACTCCAAAGCTGCTTTATTCACATCGCAGTCGAGATGCCCGGACTGAGCTGCTGGTGAATTCAGGAGAAGTTAAGTTCGTTAAACGAACGAGGTCGAGGTAAGAGGCGCGAGGGAGAAAATTTCTGTATACACATGGGGACGCGTTACCATAGAACGCCGACTTTCATCCCCATACATTATGGAATTATGGTAGTAATGGCATAGAGCGATATTTAAACTGGTTATGTCTGTCTTGGTATTTCGAACGGACATTAACAAACACAATGATGCTCTAACACATGCTTGAGGCTGGTCTGCATCTACATACACTCTACGACAACCACTTTGAGGTGCATGGCAGAGGGTACTTTCGCATTGTGCTACATGTCAATTATCCATCTGCGCATGTAGCACTGGAGGAATGCCTCCGTGCATGCTGCGATTAGTCTAACAATGGGACCTATACGAAACTTCCGCGCTTTTAAATAATGACAGTATTTGAAATAACTGTAGATGCTGGGATAAGGCTAGATGTGTGAATGAAGAGAAAACATCTTTAAAAATGAACCGAACAACATGAAATGATAATCATGACTTTATGATACATCCTTGTATATACATTTCCATGTCCATGAACTTGAAAACAGTACCTCGATGTAAACTTTATTTGACTTAGGATGGGTGTTGTCCTTAGATTAAGGTAGTTAGATTACGTAGTACGTAAGCCTAGGGACCGATGACCTCAGCAGTTCGGTCCCATAGTCCTTAACACAAATTTCCAACATTTCTGACTTAGTTAGCCTTGAAAACGCTACATACAGTTACCACTGAGTAAAGACGGGATTCGGCAAATACAGTCCCGGCAGGAGTAAAGACGGAAGTTGGTGAATACAATCCTGCTCTTTGTAGCGTTTGTCCCTGCGACCTGTTTATAGTAATCGCAAATGCAATTTTAATGGGCAACTGTCCTCTTGTCAATTGAAAAGGCATGCTTGGATTTGATTGTGTTAAGTTTATCTGTAATATTACAACAGTTTTCCCTGTGCATCAGGTGAACATTAATTGTAAATTCATTGAGTTTGTTACAACCATGCGTGTTCCATCCACTAAGCCCTGTTTATCGTTCAGGTTTCTTATCAGTATGACAGTAGAGTTTTCCTTCAGTACAACTTTATGTGGTGGTAATCCTGACGTATCTAATGAACGTAAAAAAATGTACAGTATACAAGTGGTTGTCACTCCCCTCATCGTATTGTATGGAGTCACAACTGTAACAAATGCGAAATTATAGGTTAGAAAGTAGTGTTCGCTTCTTAACTGGTATATCAATAAAGCTACAATTAACTCTAACTGTATTTTGAGATTTTAATTACACTTTGTACCTGGTGAGCATGTTAGCCCGTAGTATCAATAGGTAAATCACAAAAAGGCGACAGTGACAAACATGCTTCTCATTCCGGAAACTATATTCGTATAGAGAAGTCATCTTGTACGTCGGGCAGAGATAACGGACTACCGCAGTGTGATCTAAGTATCTCGCGGCGTATACAGAGTTAAAATAACATACGGGTATGCAGCCGGGTGACATCGTCGGCAGCCGTCGATATTTCGACAGGAGCTCTCAACCTGACGTTTTTAAGACATAACTGCAGCAAGTAAGAGCTGTGCAAAGGAATTTAAAACTTCAGTTTTTAGAGAAACCCCGGAAAGATAACAGTCACACACATTGTAAACACTAGAGCCATCACAAACTACAGATGATTGACGTCAGAAGATACCGACAGTGAAATTAATAATCAACGGATATGAGGTAGCATTAACTCTGTCCTTCTGTTTTTTGGCAAGCGAGAGAGCAGGATTCCATGCAGAATTTCAACAATACTTACCATGTCTATTTACGAGATTAATTGCTAATTTCATGTCAACAGCTTCTTTAATACATCGCAACAGTTGGAAGTGCATCCCAGACTTTCCGCGTCGATATATTCCATAGGATGACGGGTGGCAAGACCATGTTCTACAGCGGCAGGTTTTCAGCATTTAGTGTGTGTGTTTTCTTTTCGGAGTTTCTCTGAAAGCCTTGCACAGCGCTTACCTGCTGCAGTTATGCCTTCAAAATGGCAGAGTGTGTCCTGTCGAAACATCGACGGTTGTCTGTGACATCACCCGGCTGCATACCCGTAAGTTATTTGAGCACTATATACGCCTGCATGGAGACAGGTCTCACATGTTTACCTCTACGGGGAGAAAGCGTATCGTTGTTGCATAAATTTCACAGCAGTAGAGTAAGACTGCAACGTGCATTGTCGTCGTTGTTGAGGTATCCTTGTCAAAATATTGTTCCAACAATAGTTTTGCATTATACTGATTTAACTGCCGCCATTCGCATCAAGCAACGCACCGGCCTAGCTCTTGTTCATGAAAGGATCAGTTACACACATCGACAGTTGGATTTTGTTTCCAAGGTACTGTTACGGCTTCATTTAATGATTGCTTCAAAACTTTCGGTTCTTTGCTGTGATTGGCTGGAAGTGCTACGTGTTCGCAGTCTGACTGGGAATTTCATTCTGTAACATCCCGGCATTTGGCGAAGTTTGAACATTTCTATCGTTGTGAGTCTAATACCATATCTCGAAGTCCTGATATAAATCTCTCGGAGAAAGCTTTTGACGACGCAACTTTATCCGTGCTGGGCGATGGTTTAAATGTTGCCCCGACTCCCAAGCGTTTGTCAGTGGTTGATTTCATTAGTTCTGTTGGACAGGCTGTTTCTAAACTACGTCCTGGGTTACAAAGGAGGGTAGGAGGGGGCGTGTCGTGTGTTGACTTGTGCACGTCCACCCAGGCTTAATATCACAAGGGCTGAGGCGACTGTTTTACTTCATTCAGAATTGTTCAGGATATTCCTATTTTACCTGAGGTCAAGAGCAATGCTACAGTTGTTTTGGACCAGCACGAGCAAAAGATTCAGTTTTTACTGTCTGAATCAGCGTACGGCATGCTCGGTGCTGACGGCACAAAAAGTGCTGAGAAAAAGACCAACAACCTCCAGAAGATAAGTTCCTTATCGCAGGAGACTATCAAGAGATTTAATTCGTAGTGCGCTCTTCCCTCTAGGCGATATGGCCTACCTAAGGTCCACAAGGATGGGATTCGTCTTCTTCTGGTTGTAACATTGACGCTCCGAGATATTGTGTAGGAAAACATCTTGCCGCTCTGTTGAGCCCTGCAGTAGGTCGGAGCGAGCACCACATCAAGGACTCTGCGCATTTCTTGCGTCAATTAGATAGAATGTATTTAGATGACTGATATTCTAATAAGTTTTGGTGCGGTCTCTCTCTTCGCTCGTTTCCTCTCTCTGAATCGTTAAGGTTGATTGACATTAGGTTGAATTAACGAATCTGTTTGGACATGTCTTCACTTACTTTTTATTCAATGACCAGTAGTACGAGTAGGCTGATGGAGTTCGAAAGATTTCGCGAAGTTTGAACGTTTCTATGAAAGACTTTGCGGAACATACCTTGGAGCCGGCGCTTTGAAACCAGCACTTTTTTATTTTATTTTTTATGACGATCATTTTGTTGTTTAGCTTCACAGCAGTGATACTTTGAACGACTTTGTAGACTTTGAATTCAACCCAGTCGTATAATTCTTTCACGGTGGACGTGGAAAAGAACATCTGCCTACCATACCTTCATCTGTTGGTCAGGAGAAAAGTTAATGGTACATTGGGACATGCTGTTTATAGGAAGCCTACTCAAACTGACTTGTATCTGTAGTTTGATAGCTGTGGTCAACCAGTTCAACGTGAAGCAGTATTTCGTACTTTTGTTCACGGGTCCCATTTCATCTCGGAACCTGAGATTTTGTCAGCTGAGTTAGCGGACCTCGAAGTTACCTTTCGTCAGAACAGTTATGAGGAAAGACAGATAAGATGAGCGTTGCGCTTTCAACCCGCTCTTCACCGGGTGAGTGGCTATAATACGGAGGTGGCACCGAAGTCTGCAGCCTTTTTGGCTTACACAGGAAGCCTATCGAACTGGGTTGGTCGTATTTTGCGAAAATATGACGTGACGCGTGGTTTTCGACCACCTGTCATTCGATGCGCGGTATCGATAGCTACGATGCCACTGCTTAGGTTGGCACTACGACAGACACCGACGCAGAGCCCTCTAGCCAGCGCTGGAGAGCTCTACGAGCATCGCTACAGATTCAGCCCATTTCATCAGGTGCAGCCAGCCAGGACACTTCGCTTCAGCATCGCACCTACGTACAAAGTTATATAATCGGTTATCACCTTGTTTTTGCACCAGGAAACCATATTCTTGGCAGTACCGACTTGTACTACCCTTGCCGGCCGGAGTGGCCTTGCGGTTATAGGCGCTACAGTCTGGAACCGCGTGACCGCTACGGTCGCAGGTTCGAATCCTGCCTCGGGCATGGATGTGTGTGATGTCTTTAGGTTAGTTAGGTTTAAGTAGTTCTAAGATCTAGGGGACTGATGACCACAGTAGTTAAGTCTCATAGTGCTCAGAGCCATTTGAACCATTTTTTTGTACTACCCTTTACCGTTCCTTCCGACGCGCCGCCTCCCAGGCGGGATACAAAACGATGGAATATAATAACACGGACATTCTGGCAGCTGTTGGAATGGTGCTATTAAGGACGCTATTGAAGTTAAATTAGCAAGTAACCGTATAAGAGCCGGCCGGTGTGGCCGTGCGGTTAAAGGCGCTTCAGTCTGGAACCGCGTGACCACTACGGTCGCAGGTTCGAATCCTGCCTCGGGCATGGATGTGTGTGATGTCCTTAGGTTAGTTAGGTTTAATTAGTTCTAAGTTCTAGGCGACTGATGCCCTCAGAAGTTAAGTCGCATAGTGCTCAGAGCCATTTGAGCCATAACCGTATAAACAGAGGTCGGGGCAGTATCCTGCCCTCTCCCTTGTTCAAAATCAGAGGGACAGAGTTAATGCTACCTCACCCACTGATTATTAATTTCACCCTCGAAAAACTTCTGATGTCGGTAGCATTTGGTTTGTGAAAGCTCTAGTGTTTACAGTGCGTGTGTTATCTTTCCTCGGTTTCTACGAAAAAAGGGGTTTTAATTCCCTTGCACAGCGCTTACTTGTTGCAGTTACGCTTTGAAAATGGCACGGTGTTCACCTGTCGCAATATCCACGGTCGCCGACGGCGTCGCGTGACTACATACCCGTAAGATATTTGGAATACCGCAGTTGCCAAGGTTATTATCTATGACGATACTTTATACAAATTGAAGCTGGGCATCCATAATGCCCTTTTAACTATGATAGTTAAAAGTCTCTTTTATGTTAAAATTTCCATAAATAGCAAGTTTTAGTGCAAACTCCGTATGGAGTGTCAGAAACCGGTTAAAAAATATCTTTCTTACTGTACCTTATTCATCTCTTTACGATTGCCATGTGTTGAGAAAAAGTGGTACGCAGTCTATAGGGAAGCGATACTTCGGAGAGCACAAGTAATTACAGGTTTGTTTGAGTCACGGAGGAGTGCCAAGAAAATGTTGAAAAAACTGATTTCTTGAAGACAAACTCCAATTACACCACCAAAGATTAACTAAGAAATGTTAAGCGTCCAGTATTAAGTGAAGTGTCTTACCATTATATAATATGAAACCTGTCAGTATCTCCAGGCTTCTTCCATGTATACAACCCTCTTTTATGATTCTTGAACCAAGTGTTAGCTATGATTAAGTTGAGCTCTGTGCAAAATTCTACCAGGCGGCTTCCTCTTTCATTTCTTACCTCCAATCCATAGTCACCTACTACGTTTCCTTCTCTTCCTTTTCCTACTGTCGAATTCCAGTCACCGATGACTATTAAATTTTCGTCTCCCTTCACTACCTGAATAATTTCTTTTATCTCATCATACATTTCATCAATTTCTTTATCATCTGCAGAGCTAGTTGGCATATAAACTTGTACTACTGTAGTAGACGTGGACTTCATGTCTATCTCGGCCACAATAATGCGTTCACTATGCTGTTTGTAGTAGCTTACCCGCAATCCTATTTTTTATTCATAATTAAACCTACTCCTGCATTACACCTATTTGGTTTTGTATTTATAATCCTGTTTTCACCTGACCAGAAGTCTTGTTCCTCCTGCCACCGAACTTCACTAATTCCCACTATATCCAACTTTAACCTACCCTTTTTAAATTTTCTAACCTACCTGCCCTATCAAGGGATCTAACATTCCATGCTCCGATCCGTAGAACGCGTTTTCCTTTTCCTGATAACGACGTCCTCTTGAGTAGTCCCCGCCCGGAGATCCGAATGGGGGACTATTTTACCTCCGGAATATTTTACCCAAGAGGACGCCATCATCATGTAATCATACAGTAAAGCTGCATGCCCTCGGGAAAAATTACGGCTGTAGTTTCCCCTTGCTTTCAGCCGTTCGCAGTACCAGCACAGCAAGGCCGTTTTGGTTATTGTTACAAGGCCAGATCAGTCAATCATCCAGACTGTTGCCCCTGCAACTACTGAAAAGGCTGCTACACCTCTTCAGGAACCACACGTTTGTCTGGCCTCTCAACAGATACCCCTCCGTTGTGGCTGCACCTACGGTACGGCTATCTGTATCGCTGAGGAACGAAAGGCTCCCCACCAACGGCAAGGTCCATGGTTCATTGGGGGTCACACACAAAAACAAAAATGACTTGACTATCCTCCATCTTGCCCCAGTAGAGTTTTGTACGAGGGCCATTTCTGATGTGACTGGGACGAGGACAAATGAGTAAATACTATGGATATGAATATACAAAACATGTTACAAATACAAAGAGCAAAATAGCTTTACAAGAATATGAGTTAAATAACTTTAAGTAAAAATATCTGCACAATTCAAGAACATGTGAATGATTAATCAGTAGAATTCACCACTGGTAGGTTATCAGTTTTTTTATGTCAATGGAAACGTGCTGCACAGAGCTATTTTGAAAGTCTCTGCCTCACATTTTGTATTGAAGTAGTACTTTTTTTTTCTTGTAGCACACTGGATGTAACTTACAGTGGCTGTGTCACAGAAGGGCCACATTTCTGAAGCACATTTGCATTTGGCAGAAGTAATTTGCGCGATGAAAGGAGGCAGAAGAGTGTCCGTGTCACAAGCGACCAGACTTTCTTTAGCTCGTTGCAATAACGTACTGTTGTGGGAAGTTATGTGGAAACAGATTCAGCGAGACTGAGCACAGTTCTCAGCTGACAAGCCCGCACATGCACAAACAGTAAAATTCCGTAGCATCTGATTTGAGTAGACTGTAGATCCATTGACAACTCCAAACCCATCTTGTAGTATTGAGGAGTTGCTTATGAAAGTCAGTAGCACCTTGTATATTTGTTACGTTCACAATACATAATTACCTACATTAAAACAGAAGTAATAAGATTTTACAACGTTGTATACAGGGTGTTACAAAAAGGTAAGGCCAAACTTTCAGGAAACATTCCTCACACACAAATAAAGAAAAGATGTTAGGTGGACATGTGTCCGGAAACGCTTAATTTCCATGTTAGAGCTCATTTTAGTTTCGTCAGTATGTACTGTACTTCCTCGATTCACCGCCAGTTGGCCCAATTGAAGGAGGGTAATGTTGACTTCGGTGCTTGTGTTGACATGCGACTCGTTGCTCTACAGTACTAGCATCAAGCACATCAGTACGTAGCATCAACAGGTTAGCGTTCATCAAGAACGTGGTTTTGTAGTCAGTGCAATGTTTACAAATGCGGAATTGGCAGATGCCCATTTGCTGTATCGATTAGCACGGGGCAATAGGCGTGGCGCGGTACGTTTGTATCGAGACAGATTTCCAGAACGAAGGTGTCCCGACAGGAAGACGTTCCAAGCAATTGATCGGCGTCTTAGAGAGCACGGAACATTCCAGCCTATGACTCGCGACTGGGGAAGACCTAGAACGACGAGGACACCTGCGATGGACGAGGCAATTCTTCGTGCAGTTGACGGTAACCCTAATGTCAGCGACAGGGAAGTTGCTGCTGTACAAGGTAACGTTGACCACGTCACTGTATGGAGAGTGCTACGGGAGAACCAGTTGTTTCCGTACCATGTACAGCGTGTGCAGGCACTATCAGCAGCTGATTGGCCTCCACGGGTACACTTCTGCGAATGGTTCATCCAACAATGTGTCAATCCTCATTTCAGTGCAAATGTTCTCTTTACGGATGAGGCTTCATTCCAACGTGATAAAATTGTATATTTTCACGATCAACATGTGTGGGCTGACGAGAATCCGCACGCAATTGTGCAATCACCTCATCAACACAGATTTTCTGTGAACCTTTGGGCAGGCATTGTTGGTGATGTCTTGACTTGGCCCCATGTTCGTCCATCTGCGCTCAATGGAGCACGTTATCATGACTTCATACGGGATACTCTACCTGTGCTGCTAGAAAATGGCCTTTACAAGTACGACACAACATGTGGTTCATGCGCGAAGGAGCCCCTGCACATTTCAGTCGAAGTGTTCGTACGCTTCTCAACAACAGATTCGGTGACCGATGGATTGGTAGAGGCGGACCAATTCCACGGCCTCCACGCTCTCCTGACCTCAACCCTCTTGACTTTCATTTACGGGGGCATTTGAAAGCTCTTGTCTACGCAACCCCGGTACCAAATGTAGAGACTCTTCGTGCTCGTATTGTGGACGGCTGTAATACAATACGCCATGCTCCAGGGCTGCATCAGCGCATCAGGGATTTCATGCGACGGTGGGTGGATGTATGTATCCTCGCTAACGGAGGACATTTTGAACATTTCCTGTAACCAACTGTTTGAAGTCACGCTGGTACGTTCTGTTGCTGTGTGTTTCCATTCCATGATTAATGTGATTTGAAGTGAAGTAATAAAATGAGCTCTAACATGGAAAGTAAGCGTTTCCGGACACATGTCCACATAACATATTTTCTTTCTTTGTGTGTGAGGAATCTTTCCTGAAAGTTTGGCCGTACCTTTTTGTAACACCCTGTATATGAGTCGGCTGACCACATGCCCCTCCATATGCATATCAAGTGACGCCTGTGGGCTGAGCGTCACACGGCGGCCTGCGGGAACCGTAGGGCCTTCCAAGGCCTGTTCGGGCGGAGTTTATTTTATACATGAAATACACATGTAGTGTAATGGTAACAACAGATTTCTAGGTCTATGAAAAGCAAGAAAAAAATAGCATCATGGTTTTACAGTAATGAATTACAGAAACATCAGACGAGTAAATCGTGTGAAAAAGTGTACAGTTATAGGCATGATAATAAACAATTATGATGTTTGTACGGAATGACTATACAGAAGATTCTGAGTCTATTCAAATAAATATGTTTCTGTGGACGCTAGTGACATACTCAAAAGCATAGAGATTAATCTGGAAAGAGATACATAAGCTTAGTGATCGCACACAAGAAATAAATACATTACGTTAGTGGTCACACACACACAGATAAGAAGAACTCAAATACATAATTAGTAAAAAAACATGGATTAGGGAATAATCAAGGTTGACAATAAAGAATATGAAGTCAGTCTGTCATTATACCTCTTATGGTCAGTAATTAGTATGCAATCTAGTTTTATTTCATCCTGTAGTTTGTGTACCTTTTAATTCATAATTTCATCAAACTTCAACAAATGCCTCTGTTTATCTCTTCTCTTCTTTCTGTCACATGTTTCGAACATTCTCGTAAGTTCACATTATTTAGCTCCATTTGTCATCTTTGCCCTACCAAATCATTTCTCATATTTCATTATCCGATTTAATTATTTCATATCACGTTCATCTTTGTAACCATTTGGTTTGTTCTTTCTTACCTTTTTCTCTTTGATTCCTCCCTACACATCTTTCATGACGTAGGAGAGCTCCGCACTGTACTACACTTGACATAATTTTTATACTAATGGCGCCGCACCCTACAGCAACAGATTTCACAGAAAATATGCATTATAAAGAAACTCAATAAATGAGGTAAGTGTAAGAGCCACATTCAACCTGAAAATTCATTAAGCTAAAGCAATGTGTGTTATTATGTTACATAATAGAAGAAAGTCTGGTAGGAATAAAGGAATCTTATTCTGTTCCACGGCAAAAAAGTGAAGCCGAGAAGTAAAAAAAAATCATTAATATTCCTTCCTGGATATTGTCTGTCCAAGTCACACCTCGCAAGGGGTGAATTTCATCTTCACTTCCCAAAGATTTAAAATTTCCCGAAACCGAGACTGTTATGACATCGATTCATACATATGTAAAGTTTATCTGTTAAGCAAGGAAAGGCAGATTAGTTTTACAGACTTTGATTGAAGTTAGATTTTGCGTATTTATTATGTATACATAAATTAGAAAAAAATATCATTCATCAGTATAAAGAAGAAAATAGACACTATCACAAAGGTGGATCCCAAAAACTTCAATGATGTACCATGTGTTAAAAGAGTGTGTCACAGGACAGAGTAGGAATCAGTGCTAACGCACATCATTGCGAAGTATTTTATGTGCATAAATGGAATCAAAAATGTATACCTCTCGAATATTGTACGGTATAACTGATACATGTTGTGTTGCTCCGATAAAAACTGACAGTATATGTTTAGCAAAAAGGTTAAATAATTTGCATCAGCTAATTATAAATTCCACATCAAGGAAATAGCTGAGTTGTCGTAAGTGACTTTACCTTCATTCACTATTGTCATCCAGGCACATCTTTTCAAAAACTTGATTTTTACGCTTATAAACACGAAATGCATCCACATGGCATAAAAATTGACTATAACAAGAAAAAGGGCCTATATGCCCTTACCATTACTCATTCAAGCTTTCTCTTCATTAATCATCACAACTCTCATAGTTATCATCTCACGTACCTCACCAACATGAATCTCATTAGCCTGTTACAACATGAATCATATTCACTGTCTTTCTCTCAATATACACTTCAAATAACAATACCCTGTTGTGTTTTCGTCCACTTATTTCCAAGTAAACAACACTTCATAACTATAATCGTAAATATTACAAATCAGTAAAACACACCATCACTACATCACAATAGATCCTGAAAAACTTCTTACATCAAAATACCTATCACTCTTCTATCCAGACAACATAACTACCATCCTGACTGTCTATATAATGTTAAATGTCTCTGTATTATCGTCTCTGAGTACAGCTAAAACTATTTCTCAAGTGAACAATACATTCCCGAAAACCTACGCATCCTCTTACAACTGGTTTTAAAAAAATACGGTCAGTGTTCATTTTATTAGAAATTATTTATTCTTATTCGGTTTCTAGATGAAATTTCGAAGTTCGTAACAGTTTGTTTAGTGTCCACGTCGTGGAAGCATATCGCTCGAGTTGTTGTGCCATAAATGCAGTGTGTTGCGCGCAATAGTCGCCCGATTCTTGTCAAAAGTTGCCTGTCGCGTGACGGCAATCGCTCTGGCATGCAGTACAATAGTATTGCTTATTGATTGCTGTTACTGTACGCTGTAACGCAGGAAATAGTTTAGAAACAGGTGACATGTAGTTCTATCGTCAGGGTACCACTTCAGTAAATAGAATTATTCTACATATGGTTCGATATGTGAAACATGATGCAGTCCAAATCGTTTCAGTTTCAGTTTTGCTTCCTAGCCGTTGATTATCTCGTGGATTTGGTGATTTAATTTCAATTATTTCTATCTGTCGCGCTGGCCTTGCACTTCCAGAATTTTGTCAGCGTTAATTAAGATGTTGATTACTGTGACTATGACTGTTCGCGTAGTTGTTGTTGTGCCATGTGTTTTGCGGATTCGATCTACCTGAAGTGTATACGTGAGAAATTGTATGACTACCAGCTGAGTGATGGTACTGTCTGTGATTATTTTGAGTGTTGTGATATATATGGTTACACCTGTTTCTATTACCGTAGTTCGTATGATGTCTGTTACTGTGTCGGGTCGGGAAATTACTTCTATCACAATAATCATTATTCAGCTGTGAGAATCGTGCGTCATATGGACAATGTCGGTTATGCCGTCTGTAATTGTTTCTGCGGTTGTGTTTGTTATGCGAGTTCCTATAGTGTTTGTTTTTACACGGTACAAACCCGTCTTGCGGGTCATAGTTTCAGTTGTGACTGTTACAGTCTGTTTTCGTTAAACCGTTGTCACTGATCAATTCCAATTCCTGAAGTATTGTATGAAAGACTTCTAGCCGGCCTCGGTGGACGAGCGGTTCTAGGCGCGTCAGTCCGGAACCGTGAGACTGCTACGGTCGCAGGTTCGAATCCTGCCTCGGGCATGGATGTGTGTGATGTCCTTAGGTTGGTTTAAGTAGTTCTAAGTTCTAGGGGACTGATGACCTCAGATGTTAAGTCCCATAGTGCTCAGAGCCATTTGAACCATTTATGAAAGATTTCTAAATTAGCCTTACATCTACTGGCCAAAATTTCATGTCTCAAATGTGTAGGTAACTTTGTTAAACAAATGCGAATTAACTCTGACAAACTGTATGGGATTGGTAAGTACCTTGTCTTTAAAGTATTTTGCTGGACTCGAGAAGTCAGACTGTTCAAAGTTCTGTACATCATAATGCTATGTTTTGCTCGATCTTGTGTGGCCTGCGGCCAGTAGTCTGACAAAAATTGTAGAAAACATTTACGCTTTGGCTATCTTTCTCCACTGAGCGCATTTTTTTTGCAGGCTCATTTTCCACATAACAGCAGAGAAATTCTAATTGGTGTTCAAGTGGCCAGTTTGGTAATAAAGAATATAGAAACTGATCAATCCAAGCTTGGGAGTCGATTTCGTTACTGTAATTCCTTAAAACTTCGAATTTATGTGCTGTCAGAAAGTGTTTGTAATCGAAGTTACCATTTCTGTGTGAACAAGATTGTTCTCTATTGGACCACGCGGCGATTCAGTGTCGTATCTGGATGTATGGCACGTGGAAAATCACCTAAATGCCATAAATTTGTATAGCCACCAAAGTTTTCTCTATATGAATGTAATCGGTCAGTTTCATCTTTTCGGCTTCACTGTTAAGATTTCTTTTATACGAGGAACTTTTTCATTCTTGGTGTTCGTACAACGCCTATCTTCCCGATTAATTTTCTCTTTGGTGTCTTTAAAGTTTATCAGGCTGGTATCATGTTGTGTCTGAAATTTTTAATGACACTGAGTCGTTTGAATCTTTGTCTAAACCAGGTTCATCATAAGAATAAACCTGATGTAAACATTACGCCATGTATTCTTCCGCGTTTTCTAGAATTTCATTGGATTTCGTTTCGCGTGTAGCGGAAGCCAAGCTGTGACCAGTACAGTCAAATACGATGATAGGGATACGTTTCATGCTGTGTTACACGCACACAGACTGAGCGATAATTCGGGACAACAACTTTACCTGCCCATTAAATTTGGACAGCAATGGCCAGCCAGCAGTCCAAATAACCTCTAATGATATGACCAGTTGCAGTTCAGGCGTAAAAAGAGACGAGCAAAGAAACAATATGGCTTCGAATGTCATTTAATTTTTAAAGGGAATGAAATAATATTCGGAGAAACTCCATCACAACCCCGCACTTCTCAGGCGACCAGACGGAAAGCATAAAATGTTATCGTTATCACCTGACACAGTATTCTAATTACAAACAAGAGTGATGAAAATTTCTAACCTAAACACAGGGTAATTTTTCTGAGTGAGCTGTATGCAATGCAAAAATATACTGCAGGGATTTCACCGTACTGTTGAATACTGAAGCCACTGAAGGTATTAATTACAGTCAGCCACCTGATTATCACTTAGCTCCTTCCTTATCCGAATCCGAGAAATTCGTTTCAGTTCTGGAAGTGTCACCTACTACGTTGATAACGATCCTATCAACAACAGAATCCACGAAGCCAACCAGGCGCCGCATTTTCTCTTCTTCTTTTATGACGAGCCGTTCTATATCCCGACATCTTACGCCAATGTCATGTGAAAAGCTGCTTGCGTTAGTTCCAGTACGTCTGTCAGCTTAACAGTCGTGTTACTTCTCGGGCCAAATCCCGCAGCTTGGCTCCAGATCAATTCTGTTGGGTTCATATAGCAATGGGACAGTAGCTAACGTAAAAATCCAGCATTTGTATGGTGTGTTAGATGCTGTGACAGTGATTGTATTTCATGTTTCTACGATACTTATCTACTACTGTGTGTACTGTTTCTCCTGGGTGGACTTGGGTTTCAAAAAATGTAAACTAAATATTACGACAGATTTTATAAATGATCGACAAGTATGCCAAAGAAGAAGACATATAACTACAATGGACATGTTATTCCATGGACTCCTGCTCTTCTATGCATGACCTATCTTTCCTTTGTCATTCACTTACATTATCTGCCTGGATTCGGACCTAAGAGGACGTTCTGTGAGTAGATTGTAAGCATAACTCACATGCTCCAAAAACATAAATTTTCACAAATGACTAAAAACGTGTTTTACGTGCGCCTTGCGCATGTCCCATATATTGACATCAGTATGTGCTAGAACAATGGCTATAAATCATTATGTATATTTCAGATTATGTTTGCTTATTGAGAAATTACAATTCTTTAAGGTTATATTATGGATCATGTGAGTTTTGTTAATGAACTATGGAACATGTAAGTTTTGACAATCCCCATTTTGGATCTTGTGAGTTTTGGTACTGAGCTGTTTGGACGAAGTTGGTTTCGCGGGTTCTATCGTGTTGCGACTCGATATGCAATACTTTTTGGTTCCGACTGTAAGCCACTTTCTCTTCTACAGTGTATATATAATATTACATTGTGATGTTAATCGTGATAAATACTAATTAATCATCTTTTATGGACTTTGCTTGTGTTAGTTTACAAAAGATATTCTATAGTTTGGAACACCGTTTACAATTTCATAAAAGAAATAGCTACCGTGCACATTTCTTTAGTTTAATGATAAAAGAAATTTACCAATTTTCCATTCATTAGAACTAATTATTGATCACAAAGAAAAGTAGAATATTATAATCAGGAAAATAATTCAAACTTATAATGGGCAGTCAGAAGTTTTTCAACATCCCTACTTTTCTATGAAGAGATTGAATTCTTTGGCTTGATGAGTTCGGGATGTGTAAGTACATTTACTCCAGATTTAAACACAGATCTAAACACTCCAAGGTCATATCTGTACGATTGTTCACGACGCACAAGAATTTTATTTCCCACTCCGCCCTTTATGTAAATGCAGTTACATTTTGAAATAGAAAAATGCCATGATCCTGGATTCCGTAATGTAATTTTCACACAGTTCTAAGTCGGCAGCACTGAAGTTTCATCCTACCAATTTCAATGTTGACTGACAAGAAATTATCTCATACACTTGTTCAGGCTGTACTATTACTTCCATTGTTTTCGTTTTCCTTTCTATATTTCCAAACACATGGTCTGGAGGAATGTAACTATGACCGGTGAATGGAAAAATCATTTCAATTCCATCGATATGTGGGGGAGACCTTATGGAAACCCAAAACTTACGCATCGCAACCAAAGTAGAATTCTTAATCTGTGCAGCACACCCATCACATACCAGTCGAATTTGTTTGTAATGGGACATGTCTAGGGAGTTTAATGTATCAAACATACATAAGGCTATAGTGTTTGAATCTCGACTGAATTAATTTTCTGCCCAACAATAAGAAGTGACAGTGGAACGCTTTAACTCAGATTTACTGTAACCTTTAACAATGGTAAAATTCTGGACATAACTTTGTCTGCTACAACAGCACGACTGATCTGGAACTTTGGGCAATGAAATATTCTTCTCACAATCAAATGAAAGAATTAACGTTTCAACGTCTTTTTCCTTCAGGGTGTTAAAAAATGCCATATACCTTAACTTGTGAACCTTTTTGTCAGTCATTAATTGAGTTTTCTTGTTAGGGTCTCTCACATGTTTTTAATTCTCAGCTAGGCTTAAGCATGTAGAGCACACATCAGTTCTCGGTGTACCAAAGCCTACGTTGTATTTTGTGTTAAATATGTACCTGAAGTAAGATAGCTTCACAGGGATGTTTTCGGGCTTGGAAGGATAAATTTTCCATAAGATTTTACAGTTCATATTCGCAGGCAGATACCGTCTTTCTGTTCGTCCTCTACAGTAATGTGTCTCTACACACTTTAGACTACTAATAAATTTCATGACACAGTCTCTCTTGGGTTCATATTCTGCCGCCCTCCTGAAGCCGCCTCTCCGGTCTTGTGCAAAACCTTGCTGATGAAACTGTTTAGTGATATTATTTGTTCAGAATCGTGACACTCCCAATACGTTTATAAAGGATGACATGCAAACTGGAACTTTATTTGTCTATGTGCATTGTATAAAATATTTCGTCGTTCTAAGCAGCTACGACTTTTGGTTTTGACTTGATTTGTCTTTTCTAGGTCGACGTCTGATAACGTTGCGAACTTCCACATACTTCAGTATGAACTGATTCTGATAATCTCTTTCCGGTGTTTTATAAAACAAATCATGAAAGTTTTTGATATCGTTCATAGAAAGTGAACAGCAATTAAATGCTCCTCCATAGTGTTGACATGTCGGACACTGGGGCCGCACTGAAGGTTTGTATCTATAATGATAGAACAAACTACACTGTGAGGTCCTGTTTATTTTTCAAAAGCGCACTTAAAATATTGAATTTGCGATTCCTCACTGTTAAGTTCCTCAGAAAGAGTCCTATACATTCTTACGTGAAGGAACAAATCAAGCCAATAACAAGAATCAGTTTAATTTGAAAACAATGAAGAAAACAGAACATTCTAACCTCATTCGTTTGGCTTCCTGACTTTTCCACATTTATGGATGCTGTGAATGTTTCCTTGGCCTTCCTCTTTCTCCAACGGGTGAAACGTTTTCTTCCATGACTTGTGTCTCAAATCAGTTTCATTCCAACCACTATATTGAATTATATTCCCCAAAATAACTGAACAGAACAGAAAACACACTCCACTACCATGAATATTTACTACTACACAAGAAAGTGGCTGCGAGTGAGCTAATAGCTGATAGGTCAAGATGAGGTACGGGACAAAACCCACAAGATAACGCGGATCATTAGACTTTTGAAACTAACCATGAAGTTTAACACTGGTTTTCTCAAGGATCTTGTGCCAAATGTGAATAACTGTTTCGTGAATTATGTTCTATGTATAAAGCTATATGAGAATATGTCGGCATCTCAGTTTTCATTATTTTGGAGCATGTAAGTTATGACTCTAACATCACACACATCTATGCCCGAGGCAGGATTCGAATCTGCGACCGTAGCAGCAGCGCGGTTCCGAACTGAAGCGGCTAGAACCGCTCCGGCACAGTGACCAGCGCTAAAGTTAAGAAAGAAACAACTATAGCGGGGAATTGACATATGTCGACTTTTCTGCCAGGATAGTTCGCTGGTTCCTTTGGTAATACGTAGTCATATAGTGTTGGATTCCTCGAAAGCAAAAATACCGCTGCGCTAATGTTACCCATGTTGTACTTCTTTTTCAGGCAATTCATTTAAAATTCTGCGTTCAGTTTTTTAAAGTTTGCTTCATGTGACTATTATCGATTACTTTGTTGCGAGAGCAATTGGCATAATAGTAAATGTCATGTGGGGATTTCTTTCGTTGTTGAGTATTTGCGACAGTACAATTTTGTTTGTTTGGTCATTGTAGCTGTTTTGTTTTTCGAAGAAACAGTGTTTCATCATGTTTGGTACAACAGAAAATAATATGAAAATCAAGCGTAATGTTTTACAAAATAATGCTCAGGTAAATGGTGAGATAAACCACCTTGAGCAAATAGCAGATACCAATAGTTTACACAAGACTGAAGGAAATTGCACGGATCCACAATTATTAACCAGTTTAGGGAACAATAATGAAACAGAGTGGTCGATAGGTAATGAAGTTCTGAAGCTGATGCGGTCGACAATAAGTCGCCACAGTCAAGCGAAAGCGTACTAAGTCGCCACAGTCGTGCGGAACTCCACAGCAACAATTAAGACACGTCAGAGTCAGGTTTTGCGTCAGTGTTATTTGAACCGACACGACACACAACACCTCCAGTGAACGATTATATAGAACCAAATTGTGCGAAACCGACAAATTTTCTAGAATCAATTCGCCAGATGCTTAAAGAAACACGATATTACATGAGTAAGGAAATCGACGTAACACAGGACGAGAACAGAAAAAAACGCAAGACGAAAATAGGAAATCACCGGGAGAAACAAAAATCAGTGGAAGAAAACAGGAAATCACTTGGGGAAGGAATTAAAAATGATTTTCAACCAACAATCAACTAGATTACGTGATCTTGTAACAGAACACGAAAATTTGAAAATAAATCAGTTTAATGAGAAGGACGAATTGTTAGCTAAAATCAGCACTGTAGTTCCGAGTGCGATAGTAACACAGATAAAAGAACGGAACGAATAGTATAACACAACAGTAAAGGAAATCAACGAACGAGTAGAAACTTTAACTCTTAATTCTGAAGAACAAAGAACATTTAATCACAATTAAAGAAAAAGTTGATGACCTGAAAAAGCAAAAGGCGAATTTTTCAACCATTGCATAATCCGTTTATCATAAGAATAAACCTGATGTAAACAAACACCAACGCGATGTTTGGTCAGAAGCCGTAGCACACGTACACTGATGTTACGCTCTTGGAAGTAGGTCCTACTTACGTATTACATATATTGTTACTAAGTTACGTTAAATGTAATTTTAAGATACTCAAATATATTAATAGCCGTCAACGTATTTCTTAATCACGCTTTTGCTGCGTAGTTTTAATTCCAAAAATCGTGTACAGTCACAGCCTCTGCAGCGTTGTGCTCAGATTGCCGCACTGTCAA
This sequence comes from Schistocerca serialis cubense, assembly GCF_023864345.2. Lineage (NCBI taxonomy): Eukaryota > Metazoa > Arthropoda > Insecta > Orthoptera > Acrididae > Schistocerca > Schistocerca serialis. The sequence continues at coordinate 189,077,652 of NC_064643.1, forward strand.
TGCGTAGTATGAAAATGGCTGAGGCTGCTTTGTGTTCCGTAGTGAAACACGTGTGTAGAATATGGTTAAAAAGCGCCGAGAAATAGGTTGTTCTTAATATTTCTCATAAATTTACGGAGATAATCGCCTTTGAAGTTTTCCCATTTAATGTATGTAATCAGCTGTTACGTAAAACATCGTACGTGTAGCGCTGTCGGTAGCGTAATGGAATGTTAACCGAGTGCAGTTAGCGGTTCGTTAGTTAAAATCTCCCCAGTATAATTTCTTCTCGTTCTATTTGAAATACCTACATCTCCTAATTATAAAATTCATCATCATTTTTTATTAATAATGCACGTCTTCTCGTTTCTAATTACATATTCGACGGGAAATCCCTGTTTTAATTTAAAATACAAATTCTTAATTATCTTTGTTTTATAAAAGACTGTTGATAAAAGTTGCTTAAATTAATAAAATATACGAATTTAATTTTTAAGGCAAAAATGAACAACCAAATCCTCTTCATTTGGACTATGTCCATCGTTTTATACCACACGTAATGTATGTTGTTGTTGTTGTCTTTAGTCCTGAGACTGGTTTGATGCAGCTCTCCATCCTACTCTACCCTGTGCAAGCTTCTTCATCTCCCAGTTCTTACTGCAACCTGAATCTGCTTAGTGAATTCATCTCTTGGTCTCCCTCTACGATTTTTACCCCCCACGCTGCCCGCCAATACTAAATCTGTGATCCCTTGATGCCTCAGAACATGTCCTACCAACCGGTCCCTTCTTCTTGTCAAGTTGTGCCACAAACTCCTCTTCTCCCCAATTCTATTCAATACCTCCTCATTAGTTATGTGATCTACCCATCTAATCTTCAGCATTCTTCTGTAGCACCACATTTCGAAAGCTTCTATTCTCTTCTTGTCCAAACTATTTATCGTCCATGTTTCACTTCCATACATGGCTACACTCCATACTAATACTTTCAGAAACGACTTCCTGACACTTAAATCTATACTAGATGTTAATAAATTTCTCTTCTTCAGAAACGCTTTCCTTCCCATTGCCAGTCTACATTTTATAACCCTCTCTACTTCGACCATCATCAGTTATTTTGCTCCCCAAATAGCAAAACTCATTTTCTACTTTAAGCGTCTCATTTCCTAACTTAATTCCCTCAGCATCACATTATTTAGTTACTGTACATTCCATTATCCTCGTTGTGCTTTTGTTGATGTTCATCTTATATCCTCCTTTCAAGACACTGTCCATTCCCTTCAACTGCTCTTCCAAGTCCTTTGCCGTCTCTGACAGAATTACAATGTCATCGGTGAACCTCAACGTTTTTATTTCTTCTCCATGGACTTTAATACCTACTCCGAAATTTTCTTTTGTTTCCTTTACTGCTTCCTCAATATACAGATTGAATAACATCGGGGACAGATTACAACCCTGTCTGACTCCCTTCCCAACCGCTGCTTCACTTTCATGCCCCTCGACTCTTATAACTGTCATCTGGTTTCTGTACAAATTGTAAATAGCCTTTCGCTCCCTGTATTTTACCCCTGCCACCTTTAGAATTTGAAAGAGAGTATTCCAGTCAACATAGTCAAAAGCTTTCTCTAAGTCTACAAATGCTAGAAATGTAGGTTTGCCTTTCTTTAATCTCTTTTCTAAGGTAAGTCGTAGGGTCAGTATTGCCCCACGTGTTGCAACATTTCTGCGGAATCCAAACTGATCTTCGCCGAGGTCTATTCGTCTGTAAAGAATACGCGTTAGTATTTTGCAGCTGTGACTTATTAAACTGATAATTCGGTAATTTTCACATCTGTCAACACCTGCTTTCTTTGGGATTGGAATTATTGTATTTTTCTTGAAGTCTGAGGGTGTTTCGCCTCTCTCATACATCTTGCTCACCAGATGGTAGAGTTTTGTCAGTACTGGCTCTCACAAGGCCATCAGTAGTTGTAATGGAAGGTTGTCTACTCCCGGGGCCTTGTTTCGACTCTGGTCTTTCAGTGCTCTATCAAACTCTTCACGCAGTATCGTATCTCCCATTTCATCTTCATCTACATCCTCTTCCATTTCCATAATATTGTCCTCAAGTACATCACCCTTGTATAGACCCTCTATATACTCCTTCCACCTTTCTGCTTTCCCTTCTTTGCTTAGAACTGGGTTTCCATCTGAGCTCTTGAAATTCATACAAGTGGCTCTCTTTTCTCCAAAGGTCTCTCTAATTTTCCTGTAGGCAGTATCTATCTCACCACTAGTGAGATAAGCCTCTACATCCTTACATTTGTCCTCTAGCCATCCCTGCCTAGCCATTTTGCACTTCCTGTCGATCTCATTTTTGAGACGTTTGTATTCTCGTTTGCCTGCTTCATTTACTGCGTTTTTATATTTTCTCCTTTCATCAATTAAAGTCAGTATTTCTTCTGTTACCCAAGGATTTCTACTAGCCCTCGTCTTTTTACCTACTTGATCCTCTGCTGCCTTCACTACTTCATCATTCAGAGCTATCCATTCTTCTTCTACTGTATTTCTTTCCCCCATTCCTGTCAATTGTTCCCTTATGCTCTCTCTGAAACTTTGTACAACCTCTGGTTTAGTCAGTTTATCCAGGTCCCATCTCATTAAATTCCCTCCTTTTTGCCGTTTCTTCAGTTTTAATCTACAGCTCATAACCAATAAATTGTGGTCAGAGTCCACATCTGCCCCTGGAAATGTCTTACAATTTAAAACCTGGTTCCTAAATCTCTGTCTTACCGTTATATAATCTATCTGATACCTTCTAGTATCTCCAGGATTCTTCCATGTATACAACCTTCTTTCATGATTCTTGAACCAGGTGTTAGCTATGATTAAGTTGTGCTCTGTGCAAAACTCTACCAGACGGCTTCCTCTTCATTTCTCTCCCCCAATCCATATTCCCCGACTATGTTTCCTTCTCTCCCTTTTCCTACTCTCGAATTCCAGTCCACGTAATGTAATAAAATAAAAAAATTTATTTGTTTTGTGATTATTAGTGTAATGTAATGAAACAAAATATGAGCCGTGACTTATACAACAAAGAAACACACATTAATGCAATGGCTCAGCATAAAAAAGAAATAACTAATGTAGGAATATTATTAACAGTGTAATACGTTGTTTAGTTTAGCCCGACGTGTATAAGCACTCAGTAAACTAGCTCAGTTCTCAGGATAGTTACGTTATCGCAGATACATAGTGGTTTCGTCTAGTTTCCCCCAATACAAGATAACAAGAGTAGCATCTACAACAGAAATCCTATAATGGAATTGGAATGCTGTGACCAGACCTTTTCTGCCTGGGATGTTATATAAAGATGTTATAAAAAGAAAATCTGTAAAGAAAATTGTTAAATTATTAGTAGCTGCCTCCGGTCTCGTTGGATCTGAAATAAAGTTAATTGTCCTAACCGACGGCACGTCTTGTAGTTGAGCTCAAAAGAAATGTTAAAGATTTTTCTAAGATGACGCCTAACTATGAAAACTCTTTGTTAAGGCTCACATCTAGTCAAGACAGTCTAGGTATCAGACGATCAATTAATTGACCACATACACAAATTCTTTTGACAAAATAACCATTATATTTTTCGGGTTTTAGGTACAACTTACATTATCAGCTGGTACAGCAAGATGAGCTTTACACAAGCGTCATGATTGCAAGATTAGACGAATTTTTTGAGAGGCAAGTACACATTGCTGCTGCTCGCTATAAATGTTTCAGCAATCAACGTCGCATTGATCGAACCTATAAAGAATGGTTTGCGGAATTGTAGGTTATGACTAGACACAGTAAATTCAGTTTTGTCTGTGGCACAGCTTGTGAGGACGAAATGCCAATATTCAAAAAATCTATCAAATCAGAGATTGAGGGCCGAAGTTCTAAAGGGTCGCCACCCTAGTTTCAGCTAACCGATGCACACGAAGTTCAAGACTTCAGCCGAGCAGGATTACTATCTACGAGTTACCGCTTCACCTGAGACAATGAACTCGTGTCTCAGTCACTCTGGAACAAGTATCAACATTCGTCCGACGGTGCTCTAGGATGTGCAAAAGACTTTCGTGCTCACATTACGTAGAAAGCTAGTGCGTAACCTTAGTTTTGCAGCACAGGAACCCCTTGTGCCGCATGGATTACATAACGACGTGCCTACAGGAATTGAGAGGCAGGAATCCAATGGACTCTTAATGTCAGTGGGCTTCACCATTATCCGTCATTCGTTAGCCACACGGGAAGATTCGTCTTCGTTCGGATTTAAAATTGAAATCCTTGGGCTAGCAGGACAGAGCAGATGAGGTTGCATTTGTGGAAAGGGGCCAAAATAAGTTACTGTCTGTTGCGCTCATCATATAAACTTTATTTCTTAAAACACACAATCACACAAGCTAGAATCAAAAACTCTCAAGGTTTCAACGAAAGACCTCCTTCGATTTAATTTAGATCGGTGGAAGGCCACATGGATAATCCAAGGCATAAGGCCTAAGCAAGGAATTCAGGTACAGGAGTTCTTCTGGAGCTTTCACTTCTTTAGAAAAAAAATTTAATCTTCAATATAAATAGGCTGAAAGTCTTAGGTTAAATTTTCCCATAGAACTCGGCTGAAGGCCTCACATTAATCAAGAACAATGTTACGGCTTAACGCCGAGACAAATATTTTCAATGTTTAATCTAAATAGGCTGAAAACTCGGCTGAAGGCCGCATATCAACAAAACAATTTAACGGCTTAAGGCCTAAGAAGAACAGCTTTCAGTTTGAAAAGGCTGAAGGCCTCATCTTAAAATAATTGGTGTAAAACTCGGCTGAAGGCCTGATACTAAAGAATAACAATCTTTTGACTTAAGGGCAAGACAAGGATTTTGAATTTCTAATTCAAGAGGGATTAAAACTCAGCTGAAGGCCACACACTATGCAGAAAACCATTTTACAGCTTAAGGCCTAAAGGGAAGTGCTTCAGAATTTCAACTAAAATAGGCTAAAGGATTTATCCTAAAATGCTTCACATAATACTCGGCTGAACGCCACACAGAGTACTTAAGAATAAAAAAGAAATCACTATGTAAAACACTAGGCGTGCCGCTCAGAATGTTCCAAGGATCGGCCTGGGAAGCTAACACTAACGCACGTTCAGGTGAGACAGGCAGCCAGGCCGACCACCTCTTAATCGGAAGGCAACCCAACTGAAAGCCAGCCGACACACCAACCAAGAAGATCAGTTCTGCTCCAACCGACCAGCAAATCGATAACAAGATGTCAATAGCACAACGTGATGGATATTGTTGGCCATTCCAGACAAGTCAGAATAAACGCCCAAAACTACCAACAACACCTCAGCTGTCGAACTACACGCCGTGCTGGACAGCATCTACACGACGAGGAAAATACACTACCGAAAACTACGTCAACGATCAGGGCAGATCACCGGAATGTCAATGGCCACAAGGCAGAAATACCGCTGGTACACTTCATTAATGAAGGAATGAATTAAAGTAAGTTAAACACCATGCAGGATGACGGCTGCAATTCTAGCCGACTCCGATGCACACATGTTGTTGCTCGCGGGAATCTCCCAGAAAGCGACAATCAGGATCAAACGAAGGGATGTGATAGCAGTTGAGGCTTGATAGTACGTTAAGAGAGTACTCAACTTTAGTGTCCAGGATTGTTGGGCGACGAACTTCGTAACCCTCGCAAGAATCACCTCACAAATCCAACCGCGCGTGCGCGCAGCCAGCGGCTCCGGCCTCCTACGCGCCACGGAGACTTCCTCGCTGCTCTGCGCCAACCGTCCGACTGCCTAGCCCCGGAAACGGTCAAAGAACCAAATACACTTCGGCCGATGACACGACCGAAAGAACGACCAACCAACGGCCGTTCCCGCTCCAGTCTTCTTCCGTCGGACAGTTGAAGCGTGTAGACAGCGGTCGGCGAGCACTGGCCGTCCTGGCGTCCCCGACTTCACTGCTGTTGGGTCACGTCTCAACTCCAGGCACACGACGACCCGGAAATACTATCGGTCGCTCTAGAGATGGTACGACAGTGAACTTATCGATAAGCGCTGCTGCTGCCACTCATGGCAGGTAAGGCAGGAGGTTAGTGACGCCAGTAAATGGAATAAGAAAACGAGGCGGCAGTACCGTAAGAGAAGATGACAAACAATAAACGGCATGAATACCAGCCGCGCATTGCTCAAAAATGCATGGAAAATTCATAGACAGTCATTGATTCCTACCCACTCCCTCATGTAGAGGAAATTTTGGAGCCTAGCGGAAGGACAGTTCTTCTCAAGAAATGATCTTATAGAAGCCTGTCTTTAGTTAGTGTTCGACGAAGAGACAAAGAAAATTTTTTTGTGAATACTCATGTCGGCTTGTTTGAACACCCACTTTTCGAAAGTGCTTCCGTGTCAGCATTCTTTCAACAACTTCTCGAACAAGTAATGTCGAAGGTGTCTTCTTGATTTAATTATCTTGACGACATAATCGTCTACGGATAAACACAGGAACACCAGCTTAGAAACTTAGGCTGCCTTTCTCAAGTTTTAACTGAGGCAGTTCTCAAATGTAATTTGCAGAAATGTACAACGACTGAATACTTACTATATATCATAGATGCCATTGACGAAATGTTGTTGTTGTTGTAGACGGGTTTGATGCAGCTCTCCATGCTAGTCTATCCTGTGCAAGCTTCTTCATCTCCCAGTACCTACTGCAACCTACATCCTTCTGCATCTGTTTAGTGTATTCATCTCTTGGTCTCCATCTACGATTTTTACCCCCCACGCTGCCCTCCAATGCTAAATTGATGATCCCTTCATGCCTCAGAACATGTCCTACCAACCGATCACTTCTTCTAGTTAAGTTGTGCCACAAATTTCTCTTCTCCCTAATCCTATTCAATACCTACTCATTAGTTATATGATATACCCATCTAATCTTCAGCATTCTTCTGTAGCACCACACTTCGAAAGCTTCTATTCCCTTCTTGTCCAAACTATTTATCGTCCATGTTTCACTTCCATACACGGCTACGCTCCATACAAATACTTTCAGAAACGACTTCCTGACACTTGAATCAATACTCGATGTTAACAAATTTCTCTTCTTCAGAAACGCTTTCCTTGCCATTGCCAGTCTACTTTTGATATCCTCTCTACTTCGAATTTGATGGTATTTTTGCCAGCATTGGTGGTGAAAATACCACCAAATTCGTCCACAAAAATACAGACAAAAATGAAAGATAATATTAATACCTAAATATCGCATAATTAGTTAAAATTTTGGCTTTGCACTGACCTTTCAATAACCTAATATATAAAATACAGTAAGCAATACAACTTCTTTTCATACATGTGACTTTACATAATAGTTCACGCAATACACAAAAAATCAGTTTATACAAATGTTCACATAAAATGCTTTCAATGATTTGTTCCAGCAGTAGCGCCCAGCAATGGTCAACAGGTGCAGACACCAACAAGTGACATCATTCAGCAGAAGCAGTTCCATTAGTGGCACTCAGCAATTGTGAGCAAGTACAGACACCAACAGGTGACGTCTTTTCAGTAGAAGCAGTCCATCAGTGGCACCCAGCATTGTTGAACAGGTGCAGACACCAACAAGTGACATTATTTCAGTAGAAGCAATCCATCAGTGGCACCCAGCAATGTTGAGTAGGTGCAGACAGCAAGAAGTAACATCATTTCAGTAGAAACACTTCTAATAGTGGCACCCAGTAGTGTTGAACAAGTGCAGACACCAACAAGTGACGTTATTCCAGTAGAATCAGTCCATTAGTGGCACCCAGCAATGTTGAGCAGGTGCAGACAGCAACAAGTGACATTATTTCAGTAGAAGCAGTTCCATCTGTGGCACCCAGCAATGTTGAAGAGGTACACACAGCAACAAGTCACATTATTTCAGTAAAAACAGTCCATCAGTGGCACCCAGTAATGTTGAGCAGGTGCAGACACCAACAAGTGACATTATCTCAGTAGAAGCAGTTCCATCTGTGGCACCCAGCAATGTTGAAGAGGTACACACAGCAACAAGTCACATTTCTCAGCAGAAGCGGTTCCATTAGTGACATCCAGCATTGTTGAACAGGTGCAGACACCAACAAGTGACATTATTTCAGTAGAAGCAGTTCATCAGTGGCACCCAGTAATGTTGAACAGGTGCAGACACCAACAAGTGACATTATTTCAGTAGAAGCAGCCCATCAGTGGCACCCAGCAATGTTGAGTAGGTCCAGAGAGCAGTCCATAATATTCACTATCACTGATCACACTGTTCATCAGAGTTTATAAGCAAAAATTAAACATGTCCTAGTGGCACCAATCATGTAGAAAAAGTACAAGTAACAGTCCATAATATTCACTATCTTAATCACACAGTTCATCAGCAGAAATTAATCATTTCTAAGTGGCACCTATTATATTGAAAAAGTGCAGGTAACAGTCCATAATATTCACCATCACTAATCAGACAGTTCAGGCATGAACAATAGTTTGTATGCACATACAAATGCTTTTACTAATTTATTCTCAATGCTCTTACACTAAACATACAAATTCTAATAAACACACAAATGATATCAGATAATTGTCACATTGACTATTACAAATACTCAAATATCAGCAAACCTATAATATTTATGGGTGTCAGTGCAAGCCACAACAAACAAGTAAAATAATATTTAGGAGATAGGTGGGTAGGATTAGGAAAGGAAAACACACAAAACACACTCACTCATCTTTCATCCACATTAAGTACTACTGTGTAATTGAATAGTGTTAACTGTGTAAATGCAATTCTGTCAAAATTTGATGTTCATCATGTGTATCAAGTAGTAGTGGCAGCAATGTATAACAGTCAATAACAGTTAAGTCAACGTCATAGTCATCATGTCAAGACCAATGTTTGCCAAGCCAGATCAAAATGTACAGTTGCTGAACAACTGTCAGTGAGCCAAGATATGCAAATGCTTTCTCTCTTCCAAAAAAAAAAAAAAAAAAAAAATGTACTGCTTACTGATTTAACAAAGTGTGTGTGGACAATCTTCCTTCTACTTGAGTGTTCTAGTCTGCTATCTTCATCCTCCTTGTTCCATACAGACCAGCAAAAAAAAAATATGCACCTCACTTACTTTACCTCTTATCCACCAAAGCTCCAATAATCATCAGCATCACATAATCTCAATACTTCAATAATACCTCTTACGTCGATACATATAAACCTTATCATTAATAGCATTTACCTTACCTCTTGTCCACCAAAACTCCAATAATCATCAACTTCATATAATCTCAATACCTCAATAATACCTCTTCAATACATCGATACATATAAACCTTATTACCAATATCATTTCACTTCCATAACAACTCTTTCCTCTAGTCAGTCTCCTCGAACAAGTACAGATAAAATCCTAATGCAAACCTCATCATCCCATACAATCCGAAGATACACTGTCAACACACAACCTCTGTGTAATCCATCTGACCCAAATCTTCTACTCATTATGAATTATAAACAAAGAAATGCATACCTGACCTCTAACAGACTTAGTTCGGATAACTCTCAGTAATTAAGTACGATTACGGAGTGTGAATGATCATAATATTTCACAGTGTGTACACCACTTCAAGAATTATGGCAAACAGAAGCAAACATGTGGAGTATTTCTTGTGTCAAGTGTCACTTCCTATTTCAATTGCTCACGAAAAATGCAGTGTAACAACTGTCAATGGTCTAAACCTAGCTTTGGTATGTCATGTCGTTAGCTTCCTTCCTATTAGCATAAATTTCTACAGCTTCCATAAAACCTCCAGCTCATGTGACTTCTATGAAGTTTCTTGTACTAATGTCGTTTATGTCGAATTATAGCAGTTCATTTTCTTATCTTAAAAATATAAGGCACTGAGCGTAAGCAAAACATGCAATAGCGAGTAAATATACCAGTAGAGAACAGAATGTCAACAAGTGGATGCAGCACAATTCTTACAACGAGGCTCTGCCAAGCGAACAATCTATAATTGATACAATAATGTGACCTAAACTCTATGTTCATACACAGTATATCAGCATTTCTATATACCAAATTAAGGAGTAGTTATGACAACAAAACAGAAATGTGTAAATATGCAATCCATAAGCAAGGCAGCAAATATGTTATCTAACATAATAAACAGGTCATTAGCATCATATCAGCATAAGCAAATAAATGTTCATATGTAATCTTAATAAGTAAACATGAAGGCGCAAGCAGATAAATCACAAAGTATAACTTACATACATAATCACAGTCAGCACAATTAATCAGGTTACAATTATAATTTAAATAAATAAGCACAGCAGGCACATAATAAAAAAATATGACATCAGTGAAAAAGCAGTGCAGCTAAGCGATGCATAATATATACAGATAACAACCCTGTTCATTAATAAAACATTGACAAAAATCAGCAAATGTATGCAAGCACGTCGCTTCACAAGTAAATTCATAGAACATGAAATTAGCACAAAGTATGAATCACGTAATCGCGAGCAGCAAATTACGTCGAAAGTACGTACCTAAGTGGAAATATGTTACCTGAAAAATAAACTCAATTAATAGTTACCCTTTTTAGTTTATTAGTTTCTTCTTGGAAATTACATTCTTTCTGAAATTTTCTCGATAGCAAGTCGTCTTAACGTCGGACACCCACAGAATTTACCTGAAGTTCTTAAATATTTTATAGAACCGTATCCTGAAAAATACTGAATGTTAATAACATAATTCATCAAGTCACTATAGCTTTATACTGAATTTAATCGGAGAAATTAAACTTTGTATTTGTTTACGGCTGTCAGTGCATTCGCACTGAGCGCTCGATCAGCTGTAGGCGCGTGCGTAGGAAGCAATTGTTTGCGGTCAACGACTGCCTTCTGCGGCGCGCAGACTTGACTGTTGCTTTGAGTATATGCCGCCGCCAAAACACAGCGCGGTATCCTTGTATTCTCTGCATGTTTACGTAAACTGTTGGTTTCTCGAAAGTAGGTCATTCCACAAAAATTTTAACGTTTGATACATGATGTATTCCCTTAGAGCGTTGTGATTTAAGAGTTTCTACTTCAACAGTGTTATCATGAATAATTTTCCTAATTCTGTATGGACCGTCATAAAGCAGAAAAAATTTGCGACACAAGCCTTTTCCTTTGTGAGACAAACGATGAGACTTAATTAACACCTTCTGACTAACTGACAAGATTTTTAAACGACCAGGATGTTTAGCTGATTTTTCTCCTCTAGCAGCCGCAGATGCAATATTTTGTAGAGCCAGGTTGACAACTTCAGAATGCCGCAGTTTCCGTGAAGGCGGAAAAGGAACGATTTCAGATATGCGATTTGTCGGTGCTTTGTTTTTTAATATCAGTATTGGCGGTAAAGAAGTTGAGTCATTAGGAAGTTCATTCAGAATGTTTTGAAAAATATAAAGATTCCACGTTCTGTGATTCTGATGACAATAAAGACGACACAATTTATTGATTTCCTTCATCCATCTCTCTGAAGCGGTAGATTGAGGGTGAAAAAATGAAATGAAGATTGGTTTAATCTTACGACGCCGTAGAGTACGAAGCCAAATTTTAGAACGAAACTGTGATCCATTATCTGATATAACCTTATCAACATGACCCACTTCCTTAAGAAAATGTTTGATGAAAGCGTTAGATACTGAACGAGCTGTTGCTTTGCGTAAAGGTGTAAAACACACATATTTTGATGTCAACTCTACTGCTACGAAAATGTACGCAAAACCATTAGTAGAACGAACCACTGGACCGAACAAATCGACTGCAGCCATGTCCTTTAATTTCGCTGGAATGATAGGAATCAACGGTGCTCTGTGAGAAATTGTTGGCGGCTTAGCCTTTTGACATAATTTGCATATGGCCAGAACACATCGAATACGTTTTTCCATATTACTGAAGTAGCAATTTTCTCGTAATTTATGAAAGCATTTTCTGGGACCAAAGTGTGCATAACTGAAATGCGTATACCAAATCAGCTTATTAACCCACTCATCAGGAATACAAACTAACCAAACAGAGTTGTCGACCGATTTTCGTTTAAAAAGAATGTCATTGCGAACTAAATAATGCTGTCTAATCGTTACGCTTTCCTTTCTCCTCCACTTCTCCTTAATGTCCTTCCAGATTGGATCCTTATTTTGCTCCTTAGCGATGTCCTGGAGCGAAGACGAAATAAAGTTCTCAAACGCAACACCTTGAATATACATCAAACAATAATTGTTTTCCTTGCAGTCCTCTGCAGCACTTTGCTTCAAACCCATAGGTGCACGTGATCAAGCATCAGCAACAATATTTGAAGAACCCTGTATGTAAACAATACTAAAATCAAATTTCTGTAGGTACAACACCCATCGTGACAATCTGCCATGAGTTAATTTTGTCGACATAAGAAATTCCAGAGCTCTATGATGGGTGTAAACCTTACTATGTCTGCCATACAAAAATATGCGAAATTTTGTAAAAGCCCAAACAACAGCCAAAGCTTCAAGTTCCATAACCGAATAATTCTTTTCTGATTTAGAGAGAACACGACTTCCAAATGCAATAGTTTTCTGTACTACAACGCCGTTTTCTTCTATCTCTTGAAATAAATGTGCACCTAGGCCTTTGTATGATGAGTCCGTCGCCAAACAAAAATCTTTAGATAAATCCGGATGTGAAAGAAGTGGAGCAGCAACTAAAGCATCACGAAGATGTTCAAATTCTGATGGAGCTTCCTCATCCCAACACCAATTAGAATTCTTTCCGGATAGTTCACATAAACGAGGTGTGTCCAAATCGTCCAATTTAACAAAGCGTCTAAGAAAATTACAGACACCAAGGAAACTACGAACATCACGTTTTGTGGTAGGTACAGCATAATTACGAATAGCGTCTAATTTCTCTGGATCAGGAAGAATACCTTCTGTAGAAATAATGTGACCGAGAAATTTCACCTGAGAACGACCAAATTCAGATTTTTCTAAGTTCACTGTAATGCCAACTCTTGCAAAAATACGTAATAATGAATCCAAAATTTTGTTGTGCTCACTCCAAGAATGTTTAGCAATAAGAATATCGTCAACATATGAAGTAATATTGTCACGAAGATAAACAGGTAAGATTTCGTTTAAACTACGAATGAATGCTGCTGAAGATACAGTAAGTCCAAACGGTAATTTCCGAAACTGGTAACAGTTACCAAAGGCTAAAAAGGCAGTATATTTTCTACAATCAGGGTGGAGTTCTATTTGCCAAAAACTTGCGCGCATATCAATCGTGGATAAAACTTTAATTCCATGGAAATGTTGAAGAAGTTCATCTAAATTTTGTGGGCGGTCAGTTTCAGGAATGATGATATTATTTATGTGTCTGGAATCCAGAACCAAACGAATTGACCCATCCTTTTTAAGAACAACGTGTAATGGGCTGGTATAAGGACTGACTGCTGGCTCAATAATGCCCTGATCTAACATGTATTGAAGTTCATTCTTAACCTTGTCTCTGTAAGCCAAAGGAATAGCGTACGTTTTTCCTCGAAATGGTGTGTGTTCTTTTACTTTAAATAGATATTGTAAGCCTTGTATAGTTCCTGTGTGATGACTAAACACTGTAGCATGTGAAGTCAAAATGTGGTGCAGCTCTTCTCTTGCAACGTCATCTGGCACTTCAGCTTTCTTAACCTTTTCATTAATTAATTCTTCGCTATTAATTATATCATCCATCGCGTCTCTGTATCTATTGTCATTGTCATGAATAAACACACAGTCGTCATAATGCTCAACGAAAACATCAGAAGTAAGAAACCTTAAACATTTTGCATCTGATTCACATCTAGTTAAACACTCGAAAAATTTCAAACATTTCGGCGTTCCGGCAACAGTCAAATTCACACTTCCTTCTCTAAAGTTCAAAATTGCCTTATGTGCGTTAAGAAACTCCATACCTAATATAATTTGTGCACTGAGTAATGGAACAATAATAAAATTAGCAGAAAATTCGTATCCTTGACAAATGAAATTTAAGTTGGTCTGTTGCTTAACTTCCACACTTTTTCCAGAAATAGCGCCTCGAATTGTAGTTTTAGAAACAGGTAACACAGGACAAGCAATAGTTCTTACACATATACGAAAAACTGGTTCACTAATGACATTCAATGGGCTCCCAGAATCTAAAACTGCAGTGAACTTATTCTTACCCACACATATTTCAATAACAGGATGTACAAATGCGTCTACATTATTTTCCTTTTCGTCTAACAAAATGTCTCTCATGTCTTCCAGGCGTACGTAGTGTAAGGTCGTAGTGTCATTACTTTCTGGACCGTCTATATTGCTGCCAGAAGCCGAAGCTACAAGTCATTGTCGATTGCTTGCGTCACGTCTTTGATTATTCGCGTCATTTCGCGGATCAGTTTCTACTATTTGCACTTGTCTCTCTGAAGTTCTGTCACGTGGAGGATGCCAATTAGGTCCTTCCTGTCTGTTAGATGCAGATTCTTGGTTGTGTCTGTTATTAGAATTTCTATTTTCCTGTCTGTCTGCATGACTACTTCTTGTGTAATTTCGACTGTCACTTCTGAAATTAATGTTAGATCTACTACCCTGGTTATTTCTGTAGTAAGAATTTCTATTACTGTATGAATAATTTCTGTCTTGATGATACCGATTACTGTTTCCGTATGATTGATCATTCCGGTATGAATTACCGTTATTATAACTGTCTGTGTAATTTCTGTTAGAACGTCTGTTATTGTCATAAGGCTGGTATCTATTGTCCTGTCTGTTACGTCTGTCATTCTCAAAGTTACCCATATAACGCCCGTTCCGATCACTATCCCTTTTCTCTGAAAATCTATTGTAATTACTGTTACTGAAAAAGTTACAAGAAGTCCCGTCGTCGTTGTCATACTCAGGTTCTTGCAACAAAGTCTTAAAAGTCTCAATGTCGTCTTTACATCTTCCGGCTAAAGCAATTTGACTTATGGACTGTGGCAGCTTAGTTAAACAAATGCGAATTAATTCAGTCGGGCTATAAGGGTTGGAAAGGAACTGATTCTTTCGAATCATGTCTTCAAAATATTCTGCTGGCGTGCGGAACTCAGACTGTTTGAAATTACGCTGCATAATAAGACTGTGTTTGACTCTGTCTTGCGTGTTTTCGGACCAATATGCCTATAGAAATGCATGATAAAAATCATTTAGATTATTACAATCTCTAATGAGTGCGCGCATCCGCGTCGCCGGTTCGTTTTCTAAATATCCACACATAAATTCCAGTTTGTGGCTTAGTGGCCAATTTAGTGGAAGTGCGTACATAAATTGATCTAACCATGCACATGGATGTATGTCATTCTTAGAATTGCGGAAGATCTTAAATTTCCGAACAGTTAAAAAGTGTTTATAGTCAAAGTTTTCGCCTCGTGGCGACAAAGACCTACTGCGTCTGTCCCAGTCACAATGACGATTATTGTTAAATTCACGCGCCTGGCGCTCTCTTGTTGCATCCCGTAAATGAAACAAATTATTTTCTTCAAACCCCTCTGGTATCTGTGATTCTAAATTTCTTTTGCCGTCTTTTCCTACGATTTCGCCTTCAATTTGTTTGACTTGCTTTTTTAATGCCTCAAATTCCCTTTTCACGCGTTCATTAAATTTTCCATGATTTTCAACATGCTTATTTATGTTCTGGTACTCTTCGGTTTCTCAAATGGCAATGGTGCTGTATCATCTGAATCTCTGTCCCCATTTAAACTAAGACTCGTCAATTTATTTGAAATCTCCTCAACTCTTTCCGATAAATCACCTATTTGTTCTTTCTGTTTATTTACGTCTTCCGTAAGTGTCGCGACTCGGGTTTCAGTATTAACACATTTGGTAGTTAACTGTTCATATTGTTGTGTTAGGTTATTTATTCTGTCATTTGGTACGGATTCCTCAATTCTCTCAAATATTTCTTCCTTATCATGTGCACGTTGTAAATTTAACTCTGAAAATTTTTGTACATCACGCGATCTCTTTCTTCTGTTCTCTATCCTGTTCCTTTTGTCTAATCTCTACTGCAATTAATCTATTATTGTGACCATTCAAAATCGGTTGTACTTCCTCTCTGATTTCTTTCTTTAATTCATCTTTCATATTTTTGAAACATGTCCCTATTCGTGAGTCTAACCGTGTTTCCATTGTCCCCATCTGTGTTTTTAATTCAGATCTAAACTGTGTTTCCATTATTCCCATATCAGTTTTTAATTCAGATACCAAAGTTCCCATCTCGGTTTTAATTGTTCCTATTTGTGATCCCAGTGAGTCTAACCGTGTTTCCATTGTTCCCATCTGTGTTTTAATTGTCCCTATCTCTGTTTTTAATTCAGATCCCAAATTTAATATTACACCCATCAACTGCTCCAAATTAACTGTTTCAAAATTCTTTTCACCCCTAACATTTCCCGCGAAACCAGTTTCCTTCGTCATAGCTGTAAAGCTATCTGAGTTCAATACTATTCCAGAATCTTCTGTCGTTAATCTCGGATTCTGAAAATTTTTTGATTGTGAAAAATTTTGAAATGGTTCCGGACTATTTTCCCGACTTATTACATTGTTTTCCACTTCATTATCCATCATACTGTTTTCCTCTGTTGGCGAGTTCGCCATGTTAACAATTTCGTCATTCTCACTATTCATCATTTTTGCCTTTTTCATCGATCGCGTAATCATTTACAAAACATACAAAACTCGTCACTGTACGAAAATTACACACAATGATTCCTTATCTCCAACAATACCATTCACACGAAATGTTTCCCTCAAACACGATTAACGAACAATTGAAATAATTGCACTAAATTGTCAAACGCGTATACAAGACAGCAAAATTAAATTCTGAAATACCATTAGAAGAATGACAATTACCAAATCTACACATGCAAAATCAGAAGAATTCCAAGGGACGATCCTGGCAGGGTCGCCATGTGCATGGGGGCTTTTTTATATATATAATTTGAAAATAATTTTTTATTTTTTGGAGCTGTATGTCCGATTACGCTGTGTCTCGTAAACGGTTGGCCCTGACTGGTTTTTGTACGCAATCTGACTGCATAGAACAACAACAAAGAATGAAATGAAAATTTTCGTTAACACAATTAATTAATTAAGTCCCCAGCAACTATAAAACCTACGAAACCAAAGCACAAGTATAACCGTTCTGTGTGTGGAAGTATGACTCAACGTACACATCTGGCACGGTTCTTCTTCAATAAGACAAGAAATTTCAAATACCATTTATACTGAAGTGATAAAAAAGAATTAGAAATACTATAATTGCGCAAGAAAACCAGAATTACACTCTAATACAAGAACACAAGCCAGATGCTTTGTTGACTGAACCTGTAATGACGCATTATTTAAGACATTGAGATAATAATAGAAAAGGAAAAATTTCTTTCTTTTACCTTCATATATTGACGAAAAGCACTCTAATCATTACAATATCTCCACACCGATTCGCTACTACCGCATCTCAACAAGAACTGACTACTGCCACATCTCGACAAGCACTCTTCACTACGACATCTCAGCAAGCACTGACTACCACGAGTTCTCAACAAGCACTGCCCACCGCAACTTCTCAATAAGCACTGACTACTACGAGTTCTCCCCAAGCACTGCCAGTGGAGGCGGCTGAATAATACTCTTTGGCGCAATCTCTGGCGCTGTGGCTCAGTGTAGCCACCTTTCAAAGTGTCTCAATTCCTAATCTAATTTGCTCAGCATCACCCTACTTAATTCGACCACATTCCATTATCCTCGTTGTGCTTTTGTTGATGATCATCTTATATCCTCCTTTCAAGACACTATCCATTTCGTTCAACTGCTCTCCCAAGTCCTTTGCTGTCTCTGACAGAATTACAATGTCATCGGCGAACCGCAAAGTTTTTATTTCTTTTCCATGGATTTTAGTGCCTACTACGAATTTTTCTTTTGTTTCCTTTACTGCTTGCTCAATATACAGATTGAATAACATCGGGGAGAGGCTACAACCCTGTCTCCCTCCCTTCCCAACCACTGCTTCCCTTTTGTGCCCCTCGACTGCCATCTGGTTTCTGTACTAATTGTAAAGAGCCTTTCGCTCCCTGTATTTTACTTTCTGCCACCTTCAGAATTTGAAAGAGAGTATTCCAGTCAACATTGTCAAAAGCTTTCTCTAAGTCTACAAATGCTAGAAATGTAGGTCTGCCTTTCCTTAATCTTTCTTCTAAGATAAGTCGTAGGGTCAGTATTGCCTCACGTGTTCTACGGAACCCAAACTGATCTTCCCCGAGGTCAGCTTCTACCAGTTTTTCCATTCGTCTGTAGAGAATACGCGTTAGTATTTTGCATCCGTGACTTATTAAACTGATTGTTCGGTAATTTTCACATCTTTCAGCACCTGCTTTCTTTGGGATTGGAATTATTATATTCTTCTTGAAGTCTGGGGGTATTTCGCTTGTCTCATGCATCTTGCTCACCAGTTGGTTTGTCAGGACTGGCTCTCCCAAGGCCGTCAGTAGTTCTAATTGAATGTTGTCTACTCCTGGGGTCTTGTTTCGAGTCAGGTCTTTCAGTGCTCTGTTAAACTCTTCACGCAGTATCGTATCTCCCACTTCATCTTCATCTACATCCTCTTGCATTTCCATAATATTGTCCTGAAGTACGTTACCCTTGTATAGACCCTCTATATACTCCCTCCACCTTTCTGCTTTCCCTTCTTTGCTTAGAACTGGGTTTACATCTGAGCTCTTGATATTCATACAAGTGGTTCTCTTTTCTCCAAACGTCTGTCTAATTTTCCTGTAGGCAGTATCTATATTACCCCTAGTGACATATGGCTCTACACCCTTACATTTGTCTTCTAGCCATCCATGCTTAGCCATTTTGCACTTCCTGTCGATCTCATTTTTGAGACGTTTGTATTCCTTTTTGCCTGCTTCATTTACTGCATTTTTATATTTTCTCCTTTCATCAATTAAATTCAGTATTTCTTCCGTTACCAAAGGATTTCTACTAGCCCTCGTCTTTTTACGTACTTGATCCTCTGCTGCCCTCACTACTTCATCTCTCAAAGCTACCCATTCTTCTTCTAATGTATTTCTTTCCCCCATTCCTGTCAATTGTTCCCTTATGTTCTCCCTGAGACTCTGTACAACCTCTGGTTCTTTCAGTTTATCCAGATCCCATCTCCTTAAATTCTCACCTTTTTGCAGTTTCTTCAGTTTTAATCTACAGTTCATAACCAATAGATTGTGGTCAGAGTCCACATCTGTCCCTGGAAATGTCTTACAATTTAAAACCTGGTTCCTAAATCTCTGTATTACCATTATGTAATCTATATGAAACCTGTCAGTATCTCCAGGCTTCTTCCATGTATACAACCTTTCTTTATGATTCTTGAACCAAGCATTAGCTATGATTAAGTTGTGCTCTGTGCAAAATTCTATCAGGCGGCTTCCTCTTTCATTTCTTAGCCCCAATCCATATTCACCTATTACGTTTCCTTCTCTCCCTTTTCCTACTGACGATTTCCAGTCACCCATGACTATTAAATTTTCGTCTCCCTTCACTATCTGAATAATTTCTTTTATTTCATCATACATTTCTTCAGTTTCTACAATTTCTTCAATTGACGAAATATTTGCAAGCAATTCAGCAGCTGCCATCTCTTAAGAATTCCCGTGAATTGCAAGCTGCTCTTGGTAAACTGCCGCATCTCTATACCGCTTGAGACGTAGACACGTACCGTTCCATTGGACAAAAGATTGTGACCAAGCTTTTCAAAGACTGAAAACTGAAGTGTTTCGTCAAACTTCCCTTATGCGCTACAATCCGGTCAAATCGCTTGTGCTTGCAGTCTATGCCTCATCCCATGGTATAGGAACGATTTTATCCCACAAAATTGGCAAAACAGAACGCCCCATCGCATTTGCTTCCAAAACTTTGAACAGTTCTCAGATTAATTATATCAGCTGGAGAAGGATGCTCTAACTATAATATAATGTGCCTTCAAATTTCACTATTAACTGTACGGCAGAAAATTTCTCTTGTCACAGTTCAAATGGTTCAAATGGCTCTAAGCACTATGGGACTAAACATCTGAGGTCATCAGTCCCCTAGACTTAGAACAACTTACACCTAACTAACCTAAAGACATCACACGCGTCCATGCCAGAGGCGGGATTCGAACCTGCGACCGTAGCAGCAGCGCGGTTCCGGACTGAAGCGCCTAGAACCGCTCCGGCCGGCGCTAGTCACGGACCGTAAGCCTTTGACTGCACTGCTTCATCCGTCGAAACAAGTTATCGACCGTACGGCGCAAGAGCATGAATGCTGGTCGCCACTATTGTCAAATTACCGGTACGAAATTCTGTATCGCCCAACGGTGCAACATGCAGATGCCGACGCATTGTCTTGTTTACCTGTCGGCGCAGACGCAGCAATCGACCCATCGGAGGCTTTGTATTTACGTATTGATTCATCTGATTCGCAAACACAATGGAATCCCGTTTAACAGGATACCACCGTGCTTGCCACAGTCTAACGGCGACCGAAGGTTTCGTTCGAACGATCAAGACGCAAATGTCAAAACTTCCAGCTTCACATTCACGTGAAGATACATCATTTATGTTTCCGAGTTAGTATCGTACTTTACCTGCTCCTGACATTTCGCCGGCAGAACGCTTGCATTAGAGAATCCATCGGACCTTTCTGCATTTGCTTCGTTCTTACCGCCCTGCTCCAGCTTTAGACTGCACCACGAAGGTTCAACCGAATGTCATAGTTCAATATCGAGTTTACACGAACCACATTTCAGGGAACTCGGCGTTGTACTCTCATCAGCTGGCAGGGCGCAGTATCCTATTCGCGGCAGCGCATGCGCGCATCAGCGCCACCAAAATCAGCTACAGTTCCTTGAATTCATTGATCCTGCCGTTTCATATTTCTCCACTGCACGATTTCCGGCTGCCGCCACGCAACCGCATCCGTCCTCCGCAAGGTAGCCTCCTACGCAGTTTACGGAAAGGGTGCCTAAAACGGCGGCCGACATTTTTTTTTTTATTTTAACTAGGCGTTGGTTTGAGGTACTCTGATGAAGACTCACCAGACGATACGCAGGTAACGAAATCAGACAGCGTTCAGAGTGAAGACACTTAGACTATTAAAATTTTGTCAGTAAATTGTGAAAGTATTCATAACAACATTCGCGAATTCACTGCTCTCCATGAATGTTATCGCGCTCAAATTGTTCTTGGGATCGAGAGATGGCTGAAGTAGAAAGGTGTGAGGTATTTAGAGAGTCTAGGAACATGTATCGGATACACAGATTAGACACAGTAGGTTGTGGCGTGTTTAATGTAGTGTTTGTTGTTGTGGTGGTCTTCAATCCAGAGACTGGTTTGATGCAGCTCTCCATGCTACTCTATCCTGCACTAGCTGCTTCATCTCCAAGTACCTATTGCAACCTACATCCTTCTGAATCTGCTTAGTGTATTTATCTTATGGTCTCCCTCTACGGTTTTTACGTTCCACGTTGCCCTCCGGTACTAAATTGGTGATCCCTTGATGGCTCAGAACATGCCCTACCAACTGTTACGTCGGTGCCATTTGCTACGTTATATATATAAAAAAATTACATACGTATTTTATATATTTTTATTTTTAATTTATCAGCATGAATTTTTCTTTTGTTAGAGTATGCTTCTTTCTCGCAGGGATATTATCTTTTCTTATCACCTTTACTGTCCGCCCCAGTAGCTGAGTGGTCAGCGTGACGGATTGCCGTCCTCTGGGCCCGGGTTCGATTCCCGGCTGGGTCGGAGATTTTCTCCGCTCAGGCACTGGGTGTTGTGTTGTGTTCATCATCATTTCATCCCCATCCGGCGTGCAGGTCGCCCAATGTGGCGCCGAATGTAATAAGACCTGCGATATGGCGGCCGGACCTGCCCCGCGAGGGGCCTCCCGGCCAATGACGCCAAACGCTCATTTCCATTTCCATCACCTTTACTTACGTGCGTAAGTAAATATGAAACGGGTTCTTGAAGGGCCGCTGTTATTCATGTACCAACTTTAGATTTTGAACGTGATGACTAAAATATAGTTGCCGTTAACTGAATTGAATGTAATTTTCTTAATTTCGAATTATTGATTGCAAAACAAGGCTCGAGAGAATTTCGATTGTTGTCGTCGAGCCGCCAAGATAAAACTTACTGAACTCATGGAATCTGCATAATTTAAGAAATGGACTTTAACGTAACTTAATTATCGATTGCAATTTAGAAGGGTTCTTACAACGAAATCTCTCACATTTACAGTTAGTGTTAACACTTAAAAAAATAAATTAATACTTCGGCGCGTAGTGACCGACCAGAGGCTGCATCGGAAGATGAGCTTCCCGCAGCGCAAATTATTGAAAATATGCTTATTAAAATAATTTAGCCACTGCGAGCTTTTGAGGTGACAACTATTACAAGGAAACTCATTTTGTGATAACAATAATTAGTTTACTTTAGCAGAATACAGAGTAATACATAAAATATGTATAGCCGCTCAATGGCTGCCTTCCGTATTGCGAAAGAAAAAAATGGTTCAAATGGCTCTGAGCACTATGGGACGTAACATCTGAGGTCATCAGTCCCCTAGAACTTAGAACTACATAAACCTAACGTAGCTAATGACATCACACACATTCATGCCCGAGGCAGGATTCGAACCTGCGACCGTAGCGGTCGCGCGGTTCCAGACTGTAGCGCCTAGAACCGCTCGGCCATACCGGCCGGCTATTGCGAAAGAAAACAGTGTGTGTACAATAAAGTACATCCTTCCTCCTTGGCCGTACAATCGCGTCTCTTTACGATCCTTTTTTATTTTTATAGACATCTTTTAAATAAAGATGCTAATTTTTAATTATCGCTGCATATCAGTTGTTTCAAGAACATTAACTGTATCTTTTACACTAATTATGTTCATAAAATACGTTTACTACGGCTTACAACCGATAAAAATGTCAATATTTATGTGATGTATCGTCACATGGGCCCCCTGGTGAGGGTGTACGTAGTAAAGTCCACTGTATATGTACAGGCTCACAGCGGTTTTATATTAAGTTCAGTTTTGTGGATGGCCAAAGGTTTATGTTTGGCCCACCTATTTCATTCACTGTTCAATACTCTGTTCATTACACAATCATGGATGTCATACATAGTTCACAATTATAGGTGAGAACGTCTATCAGTCCCAGCTATCTTTCTGTTTTATTATGAATAGGAACAATCTGGTGTCTTACAGACCCGAGGCACTTTGACTTACACTCCCCCATTCGGCTTACAGGCGTAAGGGAAAAAAACGGGCCAAAAGTACCCCGCCCGGGGCCTTCGGATTGTTAATTATGCTTTTATACTGAATGTGTAGCACTTGCACACAAATTAACAAACAAATATATACTATTACATTTACATTACAAAAATTCATCATTAAACCATGAAATTACATAACGTCCAACCATCTTTTTTTTGTCTTTTTTACAGATAGTTGTTTTAGTCGTTTGGGTTTTTGACTAGTTATGTTTGTTACAATTTTACAAGGTGTATCAGTTCATCGTCGACTACAACATTTTTAGATTTGATCAAAGTAAACGTTGCCGACGGCGGTTTGTTGCTCGTCTGGCGGTGTGTTGCTGCTGGCGTAGACGGTGACCGCTTGTTGCAGCCGGCGCCGGTTCGTTGGCCCCAGGCCCCCACAACCGCACGAGTGGTCGACTGTGAAGAGCGGACAAATTGAATAGCTGGGCGGCGGCCATTAGAGTTGTAAACTGACGCGCGGAGTTCGAATGGTTATACATCGCTTTTGGTTATAAAATGCCTTCCCTTGAGTTAGGTCACAAACATAATGCCTCATTTAAATACGTTACTACAATATACATTTTAATTTATGAACAAACAGCAAATAGTCACTGTTTATGAATTTATCTTACGTACTACATGGAATCTGCCGTAGCTAAAAGTTATGTACTGGACCCCTAGCATTTTTCGTAGTTCATTTACGATAGATGTACACAAAATGCATCAAAATACTCGAATATTTGCCCACTATATTAATACATATTTTCTGACTCTACCTTGCTTTAGATTTTATGACGAGAAGTGCGTTATATATGGCAAAGTGCTTTGGCAACTCACGACCAAATTATCAAGTTTCAACCTAACCTAGACCATGAAAACATTACCGATCAGCCAACTTTCTTCAAAATGATCAGAACATATAAAATGGTTTTCTGTCGGTCGGAAATGTTGCCTACTGACAGCGTGTAACCATTTTTGTAACAGCTGTGGTTTTGAGAAAGGAAACCTGCAAATAGATGCACAGACATTATGCTAATACCGTGTTACAAAAACATTTATTAAGCAAGTGCACTGACATACAAAACAACTTAAAATATTCACTTACCTGTGAAATGTAATATTCGTTCCTTTCTCGAATTTATTTGTACAATTAATCGCTGCACGACTCTTCACATTGTACTTCTTTTGATTGTAACGTACAGACAGTAGAATTACGAGTAACAAATACTGTATGTACGTCCCAACAAATATACAACGTTGAATCAGGGTCTTCATAAACAACAGTACTACACAACACATCAGACTGCAACCACTGTAATGGCGTCCAGCCGAAGGTTCAAATTGTCCCGCTACTGCAGCGCCATCAGTGAGTCTAGTTATTTTTTACAAGGTCTTTGGTTGGCCCAATGGCACCAACAGCTGGCGGTCGTTGGGCGGGGCGCCGCTCCCGCTGCACGGACAGGACAACCACCGATGATCGCTCGCCGCGTCGCGCAACATGTAAACATTTCACCGAGTATTAATTCATCAGCATAATAAAGTAAATATACCTGATATAAGTGTTGGAAGAAAATTCATTAGTTTCTCAAAACACTCCACAGTCACTTGTGTTCACTGTTTACGGAATGCATTGCAAGAATGTTCGAACGAACGAGTTCCAGATCTTTAAATAAGTTCTGGTTCGAACTCACACGTTGTACACTGATTTAACATAACTGTAGTTTTAAGCTAAGTGTTCACTTGATCACAGTACGCATTGTCACTATGGTGAGTGTTCAGTTGAGCACATCGTGGTGACACTTTTCGCTTCATACCACTTGGCCTGCGTCGCTTCTAGCGTGCATCTGCCGGTCCGGAAACCACAGTTCACTGTGCGCTACCTACAGCGTATTTTCACAGTCCACTGCTACAGCTCAATTTATCCGAAGTCTCACTCCCTTGCAGAAACATTTATCCATACTGTGAATGTCTATCATGTTTCGCATCTAAATTGTTTTCTGCGAGGGGCACACCATTTGAGCTATCAATTTTTATTCTTTTGTTCACCATACTTTCAGAACAGTTTTCCACTGTTGAACACAGTCAGACATGTTGTGTTCTTGCCTAGTTAACTGTTCACACTTTTATGTCGTTCCAATTCGTAGTTCAGTTTATCTGTCTTTTCACTATTTGAGCGTTTGTATAGTCACTTTTAAATTGGAACATGTTTTATTGCATTTTACTAGAATTACATAATAAATATGCTTTCCATTTTACGTGTTAATATTATATATATACATATATATGGTACAATTAGATTTCCTTCTAGGTCCGTTTAACACTTAGTATTCACTGATTGGCCTAGTTGTCACTTCTTATTTAACGTGTTGAGCAGTTGGTCATACTGGACCCGTGAATTCAGTAGGTTTTATGACGTGTATTATTTATTCATTCAACACTGATTCAGAAACTTTTGTTATAGTTGCGTTTGCAGCTGCCTTGCTTACGTGCGGGTGTACCTGCAAGCACCTTCAAGCTGGAATCAGTGTGCAAGTTAAGAGATATTATTCTGTTTGAAATTTTTTTTTTATTACCCGAATTCTCGCGTCTGCACAGCGATTCGCTATCAATGTGGGCGTCCGACGACCATGCACAATGCTTCTTCCCTTTTCAAGGTTTATCCTGTGCAGAGCATCCTTACGCAGATTCATTTGCTAATCTTTTCTGTCACGGCACTAGTTTAAGTGCAGTATTCTCCTTCTGTGACAACTCACTCATACGTACACTTAGCAGCTACTCTATATTTAACAAGCACAAGTATAAAATCAAATATATATGAAATAAATCTTACTAGCTAGGCATACAACTTACATCTAAATTTACACACCACACATTTTAGTCTTATACCCTTAAGTATCCCTGGATATAAACGGTTTTAAGTCCTTGTGCGGGAACAACCCTCCTATGTTTCCTGTGTCAGGGTGTGCCAGCAGGTAACACCCGTCATGTGGTATCTCTAAAATCCTATGTGGTTCTGTATACAAGAGTTGCCACTTTCTGTTTTACTACATCGATCTCCTGTGACAAATACGACACCAGCGCCTTGTCATGTTGTTCAAACAATTCATTCATTTTTGACAGGAACTGAGCGTCACTCTCCTGTTCCTTGCGTTCGCGTTCGAGGCGTTCCTGTCTTTCGTTTTTCTCACGTGCGAGACGCTCTTCCGCTAAAATGTCCTTCACTTGGGTAATTAATGCCTGCTCCCGTTGCTTGTCTCTCGTGTCTAATTGTGCCATCAGCACCGTTAGAAAATCGGTCGTTGGTACAGGTACTTGTGCAACATTTGCTGTCGATGCTGTAGCATCCTCCTTCCCTGTGCCAGTAATCGAGTGGATTTCGTTGCTCAGTTGACCTTGATCCTGATCAGTGCCTAATATTTTGTCCGTTTCAGGTTGCTCAGCTTCCGGTTTTGGAAGCTGAAAACCTGTCATTGTGGATGGGTTCCTTACTGGAAACTCTTGAATATTTTCGTCTGTGCCATAGCCTGACAGATCTTCCCCCTCTAACCATTTGTCCTTGCGTGTCTTCACCATTTCGACTAGTATTAATCCTGACTGGTAAGACATGAGTACACACAAGGTCTATTTTCTCTCAAAAATGACACACAAACAAAATATACTAACTACACGAAGCACATACAAAACACTGAAATCAAGTAAAGCGAAGAAGCTACCTACTACTATTACTACCGAAACTAACAGCTACACTTTCGCACTAGTAATATTTCCGTTGCAGTATGAAAAATTTTACTTCTGCTAAAACATTACTTTGGCAATCAACTGCACTAGCATTTATTTGATTCACACAACTGATTGTGTCACCTCAAGTGTAGAACACCAATCACTGTCTCAGAATTCGAACATTGATGTCTGTTCGGTAGTAGTAAATGAATCTGTTTCACTATCCGCTGACGTTAAAATAAATGGAATAAACACTTCTGACAAATTTTAACTCAAGAAGATAAAACACAGTGCATGGCCCCTGGATCCTTTCATTCTTTTAGTTTCCAGCCCAGAAGCGCATGCACATACAACCCTACCTTTATTAGTCATTGTTGCTTGGTGTTGTCTTTATCTCAGTCGAGACAATGGTACGCATCTAGTCAGTTTCATGTCCATATATCTTCACTGTTTGGATCTCGTACAAGTTTTGTATTTTGTGGTACATGGAAATAGATTATATATATGGCATTAATTTTACATACATATAATTACATACATAAAAAACTTTCTTTCAATTTATACTTTTCTAGACGGACAACCATATCTCAGTCAATTTCTGTGTACTTAATATGGGTACATAAAATTTCGGGACCTCACGTTGTTGGCTGCCATTTGTTACGTCGGTGGCAACTGTTATGTTAAATATAAAAATAAATTATATATATATATATATATATGTATATATATATATATATATATATATATATATATATATATATATATATATATATCAGCATGAATTTTTCTTTTATTAGACCATGATTCTTTCTCGCAGGGATATTATCTTTTCTTATCATTTTCACTTACGTGCATAAGTAAATATGAAACGGGTTCTTGAAGGGCCGCTGTTATTCGTGTACCAACTTTAGATTTTGAACGTGATGACTAAAATATAGTTGCCGTTAACTGAATTGAATGTAATTTTCTTAATTTCGAATTATTGATTGCAAAACAAGGCTCGAGAGAATTTCGATTGTTGTCGTCGAGCCGCCAAGATAAAACTTACTGAACTCATGGAATCTCCATAATTTAAGAAATGGACTTTAACGTAACTTAATTATCGGTTGCAATTTAGAAGGGTTCTTACAACGAAATCTCTCACATTTACAGTTAGTGTTAACACTTAAAAAAATAAATTAATACTTCGGCGCGTAATGACCGACCAGAGGCTGCATCGGAAGATGACCTTCCCGCAGCGCAAATTACTGAAAAAATGCTTATTAAAAATAATTAGCCACTGCGAGCATTTGAGTGACAACTATTACAAGGGAACTCATTTTGTGATAACAATAATCAGTTTATTTTAGCAGAATACAGAATAACACATAAAATATGTGTAGCTGCTCATTGGCTGCTTTCCGTATCGCGAAACAAAAAAGTGTGTGTACCATAATGTACGTCCTTCCTTCTCAGCCGTACAATCGCATCTCTTTACGATCCTTTCTTATTTTCACAGACCTCTTTTAAATAAAGATGTTAATTTTAAATTATCGCTGCATATCAGTTGTTTCAAGAACATTAACTGTCTCTTTTACGCTAATTATGTTCATAAAATACGTTAACTACGGTTTGCAACCGATAAAAATTATGTGACGTACCGTCACACAACCGAGCCCTTCTTCTCGTCACGTTCAGCCACAAATTTCTCTTCTCCCCAATTCTGTTCAGTACCTCCTCGTTAGTTACGTGATCTTCCCATCTAATCTTCAGCATTCTTCTGTAACATCACATTTCGAAAGGATCTATTCTCTTCTTGTCTAAACTAGTTCATGTTTCACTCCCATGCATGGCTGCACTCCATACAAATACTTTCACAAAAGACTTTCTGACACTTAAATCTATACCGGACGGTAACAAATTTCTCATCTTCAAAAACGGTATCCTTGCCATTGCCAGTCCAAATTTTATATCCTCTCTACTTCGACCATCATCAGTTATTTTGCTCCCCAAATAGCAAAACTCATCTACTACTTTAAGTGTCTCAGTTCTTAATTTAATTCCCGCAGCATCACCTTATCTAATTAGACTACATTCCAAAATCCTCGTTTTCCTTTTGTTGATGTTCATCTTACAACCTCCTTTCAAGACACTGTCCATTCCGTTCAACTGCTCTTGCAGGTCCTCTGCAGTGTCTGACAGAATTACAATGTAATCAGAAAACCTCAAAGTGTTTATTTCTTCTCCATGAATTTTACTTCCTACTCCGAATTTTTCTTTTGTTTCCTTTACTCCTTGCTTAATACACAGATTGAATAACATCCGGGATAGGCTACAACCGTGTCTCACTCCCTTCGCTATCACTGCTTTCCTTTCATGAACCTCAACTCTTATAGCTGCCATCTGGTTTCTGTACAAATTGTAAATAGCCTTTCGTTCCGTGTATTTTGCCCCCGCCACCTTCAGAATTTTAAAGAGTTTGTTCCAGTCGACATTGTCAAAAGCTTTCTCTGAGTCTACAAATGCTAGAAACATAGGTTTGCCTTTCCTTAATCTATCTTCTAAGATAAGTCGGAGGGTCAGTATTGCCTCCCGTGTTCCAATATTTCTACGGAATCCAAACTGATCCTCCCCAGGATCGGCTTCTACCAGTTTTTCCATTCGTCTATAAGCAATTCGTGTTAGTATTTTACAGCCGTGACTTATTAAACTGATAGTTGGGTAATTTTCACACCGTCAACTTTTGCTTTCTTTGGGATTGGAATTATTATATTCTCCTTGAAGTCTGAGGATATTTAGCCTGTCTCATACATCTTGCTCACCATGTAGTAGAGCTTTGTCAGGCCTAGCTCACACAAGGCTATCAGTAGCTCTAATGGAATGTTGTCTACTCCTGGGGCCTTGTCTCGACTTAAGTCTTTCAGTGCACTCTCAAATTATTCTCGCAGTATCATATCTCCCATTTCATCATCTACGTCCTCTACCATTTCCATGATATCGCCCTCAAGTACATCGCCCTTGCATAGACTGCTATATACTCCTTCCACTTTTCTGCTTTCCCTTCTTTGCTTATGACTGGTTCTCCATCTGAGCTTTTGATATTCGTACAGGTGCTTCTTTTTTTTGTCCAAAGGTCTCTGTAATTTTCCTGTAGGCAGTATCTATCTCTCCCCTAGTGAGATAAGCCTCTACGTCCTTACATTTGTCCACTAGCCATCCCTTTTAGCCATCTTGCACTTCCTGTCGATCTCATTTTTGAGACGTTTGTACTCCTTTTTGCCTACTTCATTTACTGCATTTTTATATTTTCGCCTTTCGTAAGTTCAATATCTCTTTTGTTACCAAAGGAATTCTAGTAGCCCTCGTCTTTTTATCCACTTGATTTTCTGCTGCCTTTACAATTTCATCTTTCAGAGGTGTCCTAATGCTCTCTCTGAACCTCTCTACAACCTGAGGTTCTTTCAGTTTATCCAGATCTCATCTCCTTAAATTCCCACCTTTTCGCAGTTTTTTCAGTTTTAATCTACAGTTCATAACCAATAGATTGTGGTCAGATTCCAGATCTGCCCCTGGAAATGTCTTACAATTTAAAACCTGGTTCCTAAATCTCTGTCTTACCATTATATAACCTATTTGAAACCTTCCGGTGTCTCCAGGCCTTTTCCATTTATATAACCTTTTTTCATGATTTTGAAACCAAGTGTTAGCTATGATTAAGTTATGCTCTGTGCAAGATTCTACCAGGCGGCTTCCTCTTTCATTCCTTATCCCCATTCCATATTCGCCGACAACTTTTCCTTCTCTTCCTTTTCCTACTATCGAATCCCAGTCCCCAATTACTATTAAATTTTCGTCTCCCTTCACTATCTGAATAATTTCTTTTATTTCATCATACATTTTTTCAATCTCTTCGTCATCTGCGAAGCTAGTTGTCACACAAACTTGTACTACTGTGATAGGCATGGGCGTCGTGTCTATCTTGCCTAGGAATATGCATTCACTACGCTGTTCGTAGTAGCTTACCCGCGCTCCTATTTTCTTCTTCATTACTAAACCTACTCCTGCATTACCCCTATTTGGTTTTGGATCTATAACCCTGTATTCACCTGACCAGAAGTCTTGATCCTCCTGCCACCGAACTTCACCAGTTCCCACTATATCTAACTTTAACCTATCCATTTCCGTTTTCAAATGTTATAACCTACCTGCCCGATTAAGGGATCGGACATTCCATGCTCCGATCTGTAGAACGCCAGTTTTCTTTCCCCTGATAACGATGTCCTTCTGAGCAGCCCCCGCCCTGCGATCAGAATGGGTGACTATTTTACCTGCGGAATATTTTACCCAAGGGGACGCCTGAGAGGTTCCATGCCCTCTTTTGCATGTCGCATCTCGTTTTTATCAGTTTTATTAATGTTCTATGTCATTGCATGGTAGTAACAGAACGAATAAGGTTATTGTAATGAGAGTATTTGTACTGAGAGCTCAAAAATACTTTTCACTTGATCGCTAAACATGTTGTTTTATTTCCCTGGGTGGCCTGTGTGAGGCGAGCATCGGAGGACGCGCCACACTGCATTTCCGGTTTGGGGCTGTACTTTCCCGAATTCTGAGGGGTTCGTACAGTGGGCTTAAGCGCCTAGCGGAACGACTGACGTCGGTCGAGTTTCGCCTATTGTATGCAGGGCGAAACGACCTGCGAGACGTCTGAGTGTCGCCGCAGTTAATGTGTTTACCGTTCTGGCGCGTCCGGAACAAAGACTCGCACCGACTGACTGCATTGTCCTCTTGATCCTTAGAATACTTGTGGATCTTGCCCTGCTGGGTGCGACTGTCTGGCGCCGGATGGCCGGTGGTCTAGGGTGGTTGTTTTCGTATCGAGTGAAACGGAAAGTTCAGTGCAATCAGCTGAATAACAGAGGCATGATTGGTCAACTTAAACTGAGGCTAGTTGACGTCATAAAGCCCTGCTCGAAATTATAGGGAACGGTCGCTATTGCCGCAAATGATTTTCTGAGACAGTGTGGGGCAATTTTGGAATCAGAACTGAATGCTGATTCGCGGTTTTCGAGGAGAGTAGAGAGCATTGCAATGTTGGCTTCGCTCTTGCGTTGCGCGGGCAGTGTTTATTCGGGATCTGATCTTCGTCGGAGTCGGACAGTCTTGCGGCTTGGTCGCTCGTTTTCGGAAGAACTTAGAATTCTCAGACAGCATTCGCGGCCAGGGGTTGAGACAGATTTGCTGCACGGCAGAAGTCGGCGCCTACATCATAAGGACGCTGCCTACCGACGACGGGCTGCAGATTTCAGTACTGGTACAGTATTTTGCGGCTCCGGGATTGTAGGACCTTATCAATTTCATACTGAATCCCTCAGCAGCACGCTCGCTCGCTTTGCTACAAGTCCATCTTGCTTGTTTCTCCATGTGATCCCATTTGAACTCTCACTTCTAATTGCGATACTGCTATATAGTCGGGAAATTAATATTTGATTTATTAGGACCTCCAGTCATTATCGTCAATGTATTGCATCTCAGAGAGTATGAGCCCCTTGTTCTCTAGCCAACTCTTATTCTCATAATATTTCGGTATACCCTATCCTTTATCTTACAGTGTGTGTCGACAATCATGTGCATTTATGTTCTGATGTATAATAAATCTCACTGTAATATTTAATCCGCATTTCATTTCGTAAATAAAGGCAGAATCCCATTTCCTGTTGTTTATTATGATAAAGTTCTCTTTTTTTTGAGTAGATTACGATTTTTACTAAACTATTGTGAGTGTGCACTCCTTATTTTACCAACTAGCGGGATCCACCATCATTTCCTTTCGTTACTGTTGTGCGCATAATTAATTCAAGTGGTTCAAGTGGCTCTGAGCACTATGGGAATTAATTATCTGGTAGATAAGGAGGGGGTCGAGTGCATGTCTCGTTCTCATGCAAAATTCATCTGAATTAATGAGGTATAAACTCTTCTTCACCCCGGCACCAAGCACGCCATCATCACTTAACCATACAATAAAACTGCATGCTCTCGGGAAAAATCACGGCTGTAGTTCCCCATGCTTTCAGCCGTTCGCAGTAGCAGCACAGAGAGGCCGTTTAGGTTAATGTTAAAGGCCAGATCAGCCAATCATCCAGACTGTTGCCCCTGCAACAACTGAAAAGGCTGCTGCCCCTCTTCAGGAACCACACGTTTGTCTGGCCTCTCAACAGATACCCCTCCGTTGTGGTTGCTCCTATGGTACGGCTATCTGTATCGCCTCCCCACCAACGGCAATGTCGATGATTCATGGCGGGGGTTTAATGTAGTTAATAAAAACATTTTCTCTATTGTGCTCGGAACTGACTGTGACAATGAAGTTATCTCGTGACTTATAACGGGTCTAGTTGTTAGTTGTTTCTACCGGTCGCCCGATTCAGGTCTGGAAGTTTTACAGTCATTCGAAGAAAGTCAACCATGCTGACTCGAGTAACTGTTTCGATAGAACGCATGCAATGGACAAACACTTAAGACGACGCGCCACAAAGGAATTATCGGAATGAGACGGCGGATACGATGTACGTACATGTACAGACACTTGGATAATTGTTTCGAGAGAAAGAGCTTGACAAACTGAGGAAGTCAATAACACGTTGGTCCCCCTCTGATGCTTATGTAAGCAGTCTTTCTGTTTGGTATTGATTGTTAGAGTTGTTGGACGTCCTCCTGCGGGATATCGTCACAACTTCTGTCCAATTGGCGCATTATATCGTAAAAATTGCGAGATTTTTGAGGGTCCTACGCATAATGCTGCAAACATTCTCAGTTGGGGAGAGATCGGGCGACCTTGCTGTGCATTGTTGAGTTTGACAAGCACTAAACAAGTAATAGAAACACAGGCCGTGTGTGGGTGGGCACTACCTTCCTGAAATGTAATGCTGACGCGGATGACAGCTAGAGGGGTCCTGCTGTGAAAAAAATGGCGTCCCAGACCATTATTCCTGGTTGGTGGGCGGTATACAGTACTCTTGGACGAACAGAAGCCCGAACAGCAGGGGACTGACATCCTAGAACATGCATTGATACTATGAAATGGTGCATTGATAATGGCTAGGCAGTGGCTGAAATCTAGATTTGCTGCAAAAAGCTGCAAAAAAAGGACCAATGATTGCTGTGCTCTATCATTTGAAAGTCATATCACAGTCATTGAGTGCACCTACGTTTCTAATGGAAGGTGACCTGAATCTCATTTTCAGTGCCTTCCTGACAGCAAGGAGAAAGCCGTATGCCCTTCTGCCTGCGCCTGAAGTGTCCCATTCATTTTTTCAAAGTCGTAGTATTCGATCTTGTATTAACTTTGTCATGTTGGTCTCAGTTCCAAGCATCCTTTGTACTTCCACTTGATTGCTTTTCTTCGGAGCATAAAGGGTTCTCATTCTCCCGACGTCCAAATCCAGAGGTCACATTCCTAGAATTACTAACAGTGTATCATTCGGGGTTTTGCAGTAGACACCCATTGTAGTGCATGTTAACCGGGGACCTAGAAACGACGGAGAGGCTCCGTGCCGGCCGCAGCCGCAGTGTTCCGCAACCCCACGACGACTACCGCAGTCCACTTCACCCCTCCGCCGCCCCACACCGAACCACTCTTTCAGGGTTATTGTGCATTTCGGCCCCTGTGCCCCCCCCCCCCCCCCCAGGGAACGCCTCATCCCTATGTTCGCATGGTAGAATAATGGTGGTGTACGCGTACGTGGAGAACTTGTTTGCGCAGTAATCGCCGACATAATGTGGCTGAGGCGGTATAAGGGGAATCAGTCCACATTCACCGAGGCAGATGGAAAACCGCCTCAAAACCATCCACAGACTGTTCGGCTCACCAGACCTCGACAAAAGTCCACCGGGCGGATTCGTGCCGGTGACTTGGCGCTCCTTCCCAATCCGGAAAGCCGTGTGTTAGACCGCCCGGCTAACCGGGCTGGTAGACACGTGTTAATAGTAGTAACACTCCCCGTTGTACTACTCTGACTAATGAAGCTGGTTTGGTAGTGATGTTGGACGCTAAGATCCGGAACGATATCGACTTTCTAACTCACCTGGCAGATCAGCGCACTATTGTACTCAAATCATTGAATTACACGTGCTGCTCTATGACAGGGCGTGCTGTAATGCTGATGCAAGCAATCGTGGTCTCCGGACCATTCCTCTTCTGTCCTCTTCTGTAAAATGTGTTCATATCCTTCCGCATTTTTGGTTTTCTTAAGCGCACCACGAGAAACACCTCCGTACTATTACAGCACCTCCTTTGAACTTCACTGTTTTCGCTAACATGATGGTAGGTAACGTTTGGAAGGCATTTGCCAAATCATAACCGTTCCATCGGATTGCCTCCGGTATGTTATGATTCATCAGTCGAAATGACTTATCTTTTCACATCCATACTCCGCAATGCTCGAAGGTCCCTGTCCGTCACTACATGAGGTCTGCTTCGTGTTGCAGTGGTTGTTCCTTCACTTTTCAGACCACAATAACATCGCCAACAGTCGACTTTACTAGGCTTAGAAAGGTTGAAATTCCTTGGCGGCTTTGTTAGTCAGGTGACATCCAGTGATAAGTTCACGTTCGTAGTAATTGAGTTGTCGTGGACCACGCATTCTATTGCTACTGCTTTTCTAAGGACTACACAGTACTCCCTGCCCCCTTCTATTATAGCTGCAGATAATGCCTCGTGGCTTGTAATGGTCTATTCCGCTTTACATAGTGGTATCTAGTTACTTTTGATCAGATAGTGTATAAGTCAAAGATTTTGTACACTGAAGCGCCAAAGAAACTCGCATAGGCATCTGTATTGAAATACAGAGATATGTAAACAGGCAGAATACGGTGCTGCGGTCGGCAACGCCCATATAAGACAATTGTCTGGGCTGCTACATTGGCAGGTTATTAAGATTTAAGTGAGTTTGAGCGTGGTGTTATAGTAAACGCACGAGTGATGGCATACATCATCTCTGAGATAGCGATGAAGTGAGGATTTTCCCTTTCGACCATTTGACGAGTGTACGGCGAATATCAGGAATCCAATAAAACATCTAATCTCCGACATCGCTGGGGCCGGGAAAAGATCCTGCAAGAATGAGACCAACGACGACTGAAGAGAATCGTTCAACGTGACAGAAGTGCAACTCTTCCGCAAACTGCTGCAGATTTCAGTGCTGGGGCATGAACAAATGTCAGCGTGCGAACCACTAAACGAAACATCATCAATATGGGCTTTCGGAGTCGAAGGCCGACTCGAGTAACGTTGATGTCTACACGACACAAAATTTTACGCCTATACTGGGCCCGTCTACACCGACAAATGACTGTTGGTGACTGGAAACATGTTGCCTGGTTTGACGAGCCTCGTTTCGAATTGTAGCGGCACCACAGTTTAAGATAGGGAAGTTAGATTTGGTGCAATATTTCGGAGCGCACAAGTTACAGCCAGGTGCGGTCTAGATTGCAGTAAGTTACGCTGACCAGCGGTTGCGAAGTGGAATGGAGGCCACAGGGGCCATCGAACCGCTGAAAAACGTAAACGCAGCGGTTCGCATGTCGCAAGTTATAGGAAGAAGGGGCCCACTTGAGCAACCGTGGTGTGGGGCGTACGTGACTCGGAGAAATGCGTTAGCGAAACAGAGCCACAAAGCCGAGTATAAGTAGGTGTGGTTTTCTAACGAGATTCAATCAAGTGTGGCAGCTCTCCTGCACGCCGGGGCGTGTCACACTACCGGCGACACTCGGCAACAGATGGGGCGACAGCGTCCCAGTCCACGGCGGGTCGTTGGTTCGACCCTCTGAGGCCGACGCGGGGTCTGCAGCCAGCCAGGGCGGACCACTCTTCGGGTCGCTACCGCGGACAGTCATTTTGTCCCCCGACACACGTTGGAGACTTCCCGAGGCGCGGGCCGCAAATCCTCATGCCGGATCGGGGGCGATCGTTGCCGCCGCATTCCCACCTACGCCAGCCGAGGAAGAAGCAGCAGGGCGGCCGGCCTACAGCTCCCGGCGGAGCAGCGCCGAGTCAACAGGGACGGTGTCCGCTGAATCGGCTGCTTGTACAGCCATCTTGACGTAATCAGAACTCTACAGCTAGCGAACATGGCTGGCACGACACAGCGTTGCGTTGCACAGGCCGCAGGGCCTGTGACGCGTACTGAGGTCAACGAAACACTGTAGTGGACACGAATAAATCATTATGAAAGCTCTCGCCGAGTTTTAATACGGCAACTCCTGGCACCCTTCCCACTACAGAGCGGATGCACGTGTACGTGTATCGAGACTACCTCATGAGTCTATGGACCCAGAATGTCAGCAGAGGACTGTTCAAGCTGGTGGAGGCTCTGTAATGGGGCATGTGCAGTTAGAGTGAAACGGGACCCCTGATACATATAAATATGACTCTGACGTAAGCATCCTGTGTGATCAACTGCATCCATTCAAGTGCATTGCGCCTTTCGACGGACTTGGGCAATTCCAACAGGACAATGCGACACTCCACACGTCCAGAATTGCTGTGGAGTGTCTCCAGGAGCACTTTTCTGCGTTTAAACACTTCCGCTGGCCACCAAACTCTCCAGACATGAACATTATTGAGCACATCTGGGACACATTGCAACGTGCTGCTCAGAAAACATCTCCACCCCCCTCGTACTCTTACGGATTTGTGGACAGTCCTGCAGGATTCATGGCATCAGCAATAGTTCAGACATTAGTGGAGTCCATGCCATGTCATGTTGTGGCACTCTGCGTGCTCGCGGGAGCCCTCCACTATATTAGGCAGGTGAATCAATTTCTTTGGCTCTTCAGTGTATATTGTATATTGCTCTCTGTAAGTTATTCTCCACACAAAGATATGTTGATGCTTACAGTAGTACTGTGAAAGACCACGCACACAAAGAGGGGAGATTATAGACTAGAAATTTAAGAATCTAGCTGTACATTAAATAGCACTTGCCTTCTATGCACACGGGTAACGGGTGTAGATCGTAAGCCGTTATTTATACGAGAACTACAGTCATCACACGGACGAGAAACAGCCGCTGCTAGTTTATCCCGTAGAGGCGCTAAGCCGGCGCCGGCGGACGGGCCGGCTGTGATTGGCTGCTGGCGCCGGGCTTAGCGCCGCCGCCAGCGCTGGCTTAGGCCCGACTCCAACTGCGCCGGATCGTGTGACAGGCGTCATTAGGCTCGCCGGCGAGTCCGCGTCAGGCCGCTGTCAGCCGTGAGCTGTTTGCGCGCGTTCACTCGTTCCCCAGCGGCGGCAGGACGGCTCGCGAAATTTATGAATTCCACCCTGATGAACTGTGCGTGTTTGCTTCTGCCTTTTTCATCCTTTTTTTTTTTTTATTATTCCTCCCTCCCTGGCAGGGGAAGTGTTTGTGTTTGACAAACATCCACCACTCACTTCTTCTCGTGCTTGATATTTACAAAATTGGAAACATTTGTTTGTACAACACCAGTCAACACGTTCATTGTCACATCAAATAAATTTATATTGCGGCCACTTTCGAGTACCGTCAGTAAATAACCACGTTCGGGACGCTTTTTTTTTTTTTTTCGACCTGTGAAATGTTGACTTTGGGGAAATATTAGCAGTACCCGTTTGCTTTTTTCCGTCCGATCATCGCTAAAATCTATTAGATAATTTTAATGTTTGACAAATCTTTGAATGCTAAAGCCTGTGCATATTTGATTCAATAGGGACACTAATTCAGATACGAGACACTATCAATATGAAATAAGACTGCGGAAAAAACATATCGAATTACTTTGCAGATTAATACCGAAGGGGTCGTAACACAGTAACATATACACTCAGTGCAAGAAAGTCTGAAAACGGCTTGTCAGTCAGTTAAAGGTGAACACAACAAACTTTTATCTAGGCAAGAGAAGACACTTCGCAACAGCTGGAATATTCATAATCTTTGGATGCCTTTATATGAATAAGAAAGTCTTAACCGAAAAAAGTAAGTTAGTGAGAAAAATATTGAAACGTCAGAAAGTCGCGTTTTCTCTTTCTTTTTCTTTAATTACAGCCGTATTTTTCCCCCAACTAATACTCGGTAGCTGGATCCCTATGGAGTGGTATCCGTCGTGGGATTCGCACTTGTTCGTGTCAAGACATCTTGGTTGTCGAAGTGAACCTGTGCTGATTCTTCGTTAGTGAAGTCGAAGTGGAAGCGCACCCTCTGACTTACGGTCAGTTGAGATGAAACGCGGACTTCGCCAGAACTAACGAGGAAGCTAACGAGTAACTCTCACAAATCATTCATGTAAAAATTTGGACATGAGCTGTTACCAACCCATAAGTGACACACGTTAAAACAAAACTGTATTACCTTTTCAATAAATAAATCCACTGAATACACTCCTATAAATCGCGAAGTGGATGAGGAACTTAAATAAACACTACATTGCTGCAAGGAAGAGAGTTTAAAATCAAAGATTGAATTTTATATATTTGCACCGGAAAAGCGTCACACCGACAAAACAGTAGTAATTTAGCTGGAGTACCAGAAACAACAACGACACTTGTTACAGTATTTGCAATTAATGGATGGGTTTATGTTTATTGTGCCGTCACAGTTGCGGTAACTTCAGATAGGTTATTAGCCTTCTTGAACATTTAACTGCAGTTATTTTAGAAAACCACAGGTATTCTTAATATGCAGTAACAATATCTCTCAAGTTGGGAAGGTAAATAAAGAATCTGAAAGTAAATATTCATAGGAGTGGCTTTAACTTTGGTTGTATTGGTTACCTTTGAGGAGATACGATCAACGGATGTGGTTTCTGGTACTAATTGAGCAGTCTCACTGGCGAAAGTTAATTAAATTGTGATAATAATTTACTTGTAGAGACCTTACGGAATACATACCTCCTCCTGCATGTGCCTTCAGTATCAGATTTCAGACTCTGTCTCATGAAGCAATCCACCTGGTATCTTCCTGTGTCTTCTGTGCTTTTCCTCCTATAAGTCCTCCTGTGACCTTGTACATTTTTTTTGTAATTCTACTCTATCGTTTCCATTGCTGTGCTAATAACTGCCTTTTTTCCTTCTCCATACAATATCTCTCCAGCCTCCTTCTTTTTGTTATTATCCTTGTTCCTCTTCTTCCAACGAGTAGAAGAGTCACCTGTTAATGCCACAGAGGAAGTTATTGCCAACGTTTCCTTGGTCTGCCAGTGGGTCTGTTACTATTTGGTCTACATGATAAACATGAGCCCCAGCTGTACGCCCAAAAGATAATGGAATAGTTTTTTAGTATTCCACTGTCTTACATTTTATTCGTATGTGACAGACATCTTTATTTTTGTTGATTTTTATCTTCTACTTTTGAAATATTTAGCTGTCTTCAAACTTTTATTTTAAATTTGTACTTTGCCTAACCAAGTCAGTTACTTATGTATCTGTCTAGTATTTTTATATCCATCCAGTTTATTTTTCGTTTGTCACTTCTAAGTAATACGAAATCCTCTAAGAACGTTATGAACGTTCCGTGACGTAGGCCTATGGTAGGACTGTTACCTTTCAGCCTGAGGTCCTGTAGTCATCGTGACGTGCCCATAAACTCTGCTTTTTTCTCTCTCTGTCATACTTAAAATTGGTTCTGCATCTCATATTCCTGTTGCTTCCATTTATATCCACCTTTCTTTTCGTGCCCCAGACCAACGAAGTCTTACGTTCCTCATGTTATGTCCCAACCCGAGAATTTCCCGTGTCGTTACGAATTTTACAGTGTTTCCAGCACATAGCAAACGTTAACAGTAACCTCAGAGTTTTAGAAGACGATTAGTAACATGAAATAATTTGTTAAAACCTAGAGAAATATTCGATCGGATCTGTGTAAGACCTCAGAGTTGTTCAAAATCAGCAACTTACTTTGGCACTTGTAAGGTAGAAGATTTTGCACTTTACATGATGCTAAATCAGTACTAATACACCGAATACACAGAGATAGCCAAAACGAGATAATGGGCCCACCGGTATGAGAGAATGGATACAGAAAAGGAAGTTGTGTGTGTCATGTCAAACGAACGAGATGGCTGCAGAGGCTGGAACACGGCCAGAACCCCAAAGGAAGGTGTTCATGTCATGTCAAACTAACGAGATGGTCCCAGAGGCTGGAACACGGCCGGACCCCTTTGTCGGCTGGCACTTCAGGCCACCAAAGACGTTGGGAGAGGCTGGGTCATCACAACAAGAAGTGAGAAGCAGCTATATGCGAAAGAGAGAAAGACGATTTCGCGCCAAAGTGGAAAACTTGCGGAAGACTGTGACGGGACTGGCGCAGAGCGCGTAGAGATACATATTAAAAGCTTGGCGGCAACAGTAACCGCGGGAGAATTCTGTGTCGTGGTTGGATACAAACGCGCACGGATACATGTAAGTCTGTGTCGTGATTGGCTACCAATGCGCATGGATCCATGCGGCGAAGAACGGCCAAGTTTGCAAAAATCTGA
Organism: Schistocerca serialis cubense; assembly: GCF_023864345.2. Lineage (NCBI taxonomy): Eukaryota > Metazoa > Arthropoda > Insecta > Orthoptera > Acrididae > Schistocerca > Schistocerca serialis. The sequence continues at coordinate 189,119,268 of NC_064643.1, forward strand.
ATGAAGACTCTGGGGTCGGGACTGGACCGGAACAGTCGCGGTGTCTGGCTGCCCTGCTTGGAGAGCGTGGAGAGAAATTACCGGCATTGAGTCCGATGGTTACTCTCCAAGTCTGAATAATGTAGAGCATACGACTCTGTTCCTCTGAGAAGAGAAACAGATTTGTACTAACTTGTGGTGTTCATATGCAATCTGAAGTGTACCTTTGCTGCTGTGCACTTGAGTCGACTAACTACTCTTGGCATATGTGCAAGTGGCTTGAGTATAGACTCGTGACGAACTCCGCAATTGGACACTTACGTGCAGGAGATTACGGACGCAAATCACGTCCACGTTTGAGATTAAAGCCAAGCTCGCTCACGGGAAAGACGGTATCACGACGTTGGCTGGGCCGACCGTCGTAATCAGCACGGAGAATTACGGTGATATTTGCAATCATCAGCCAAAGTAGGGCACTGTAATTGTAAATGAGTTCGTATTCCACTAGCTCTTTGACTGGCGCTCTCTTAGTCTGTGTCCGTTCAGGCAGAACTTCACTAGTCACTTGCGGGTTCAGTGTTGACTTAAGGAGTTAGGAAAAGAGGATACATTGCGCCAATGATAGGCTAGTTAGGTTAATGAGTGTATTGGATTGTCATGTTAGGCTAGAAATATTGCTCATCCTGTTTTCTGAATAAATCTTAATTTGGTATCGTATGCTAATCACCGCATTATTGATTTCTGAGCTAGCAATCACCATAATTTTGTTTATTAATTAGAGTGTAATGCTAATTTCGATGCAAACAATACTGGGGACATAACCGTGCTTTTAAACAGAGCCAACTTGAATCAGATAGCCACTCAATGTCGACTAAGACTACCAGTAGATATATTTTAATATATCGATAATTATACAATAAAACCCCCCGTACGTTGCACACTTTAGTAAATGCAAAATGTTGGTTCCAGTAGTAGAGAGATCGATCAGTCACAAGTGAAATAAATCAACCAATGCAAATACGAAGGTGTAGCAGTCTGCGGTCATATGAAATGTAAATAATCACATAATCTAAGTCGTAGGTAAAGCGGGTGGTAGACTCACTGGTAAGAAATTGGGAAGATGCAGTCACTCTACAAAGGAGATGTGACAAAACTCAAATGCGACACATCCTAGAATACTGCACACGTTCACGAGAGCCGTACCAAATAGGACTAACGCGACACACTAAACGTATACAGGGAGGACCATATACCGACAACAAAAAGTTAGACATTGTTCAGGGACATGTTCTGAGAGTTTTGGTACATGTGACACGAGGTCACACGAGGTTCATTACGCATTAATGGTGTAATTAAGATTTGTGCCTTTTGTAACCTCAGTTACTTATGCTTCCGTGAAAATACATATCATTTTATTTCGAATCATTTTTTCACTACTTCCGTATCTTTGACTGTCAATCGACTTAGTTTCTAAAGACTCTTGCGTGCATAGTTCAAACATCAGTGCTGACTGTTAGAAACTATGAAAGTAGCAACTGCCATTTTATGAATCCCACTTCTTCGACAGCACACTTCTGCAGTAGATTAGAATAAATCTTGAGAATTATTTCGTGGTAAATGTTTAACATCTCATTGTGAACATAGTTATGCGGAATGCTTTCTAAGGCAAGGTCACCATGAAATCAATGAAAAAGTCCATACTACGAGCTTATTTATAGCTGTGAATTATTTTCTGATCTTTCTCACCAAAGTACTCATGAAATACTAATAGTAGTCGAACTGTGATGACTTCAAAATATAGACACAAGTTTACTGATTTTATCTGGAAGGCTAGAGTTTCAGACTCGCTGTTCAGACTAATTTTTATTCCATTGATCGATGAACCTGGTGCATGTGTCAAATTTAAACGTTCACTTTATTCCAATCAAAGCCTACAATATTCAGGAATCTTATCCAATGCCAATTGCCACCAGATAAGAAGGGTATTATTGTTGTACTGGGAACTAGCCCTCGGAATCAGACCACAGTTATTGCTACTATTATATTAGTCGTAATTTCATAAAAGTGCATGGCAAGCGGTATTATAAATTGACGACCGTGGCATGACGTTAATCGCAGGCCATTGTCTACTGTTTACTCGTATATGTCTGCAGTTTCTGTTTCATGTACCAATATATCACTAATTGTACGAGCGGAAGGTATTCAAAGGGTTGTGCACCGGGAGGAGAAAGAAATTCGCTGCTGGAGCAGAAAAATCGGGAGCTTAAATTTCAACTTTTCATACGTACTAACTAGTAACTGTTGAAATGCCTAGGACAACTCAAATTCCAGAAGAACAGATGTGTGTGGGAGATGTGTAGTTTCATTCAGAGACGAAATACCTGTAATTTTTGGTGACTGACAATTCGCAATTTTTCACAAACACATATTTTATTGATGTAAGTTGACAAGGTTGATGACTGAACAACAAACGAAAGGTAACAATAACGATGCCAGTAAAAGTCTCCAAATTGAGGCAAACAAAAGTTCACTTCTAAATTTCCACAAAGGTTCGTGGTAATACACACACACACACACACACACACACATACACACACACACACACACACACTAGTAACAGTCCAATTCCGAGACGAAGAAGTTATCTTCAACGGTCACAGTACACGAGGTCGTCATCTGGCGTGAACTGAACTTCGGGGCTGGTTCTAGCCTCTAAATAACTGTCTCCAGCCAATCAGGTTTTGGCGAAGTGATACTTCCCGCAGGCCGTGGCTCGAGCTCCCCCTGCAGGAAGTGTGCTCGGAATATCTGTTTCCATTATTTTGTATCTAAATAGCCGGTGTTTACCATGGTGCTTTTGGTACACCTTGGGGATAGACAACCACGTCCTCTGTGGTGTAATATGCGCTGCTGGCTCTCAGGGGCTACCTTGGCTCTGGTACAACAATGACAACAGTTAGTTCAGGCACCATTATGGTTTCATTCACAAGTGTGTTACGTTACAAACGCTGCTGTTGTTAGATCATAGACAGGTACTAACAAGTAAATACTAATATTCAGTGTGTTTGCAAAATAGACTTTTCTTTGCCAGGGCGGTAGGAATTTTAGGGTATGGTAAAATCTGGATGTCAGAGAACAGTAATGGAATTGAACGAGAGTGATATCGTCGAACGAGGATCTGCGATCGAGGAATCCACATCGCAGGGAAACCCGTCGATGGATCCGACAGCAATACGTATGCAGAAGTTAGAAGATACGTAATGAAAAATATAATAAAAACGGTTTATACCGCATAAAATACTTTATTTTAAATGACGATGACTGGTTTCCATCAATAACTAATCAGCATCAGAGTTCTGCATACACTTTAAACGGAGTAACATTAAATTTTGTTAGAGGACACATGAAGATAAACACAACAGTAAAATACCATATAGCTACAATATAAGTGAAAGAAGAATTACCGCCGCTGATTTCTGCAGTTGGCAGTACGGAGCACCAGCTGCTCTTGACTGGTGTGAAGAGTATCGTAACATGCAGTTGCCGTTTCATAAAAAGTGAGAGCTCCGCACAACGTTTCCAGCCTTTCGTCAGTGACAGCCAGTGGCTGTCAAGTATGAAGAAAAATCAGTAAAAATACGACTGTAGTATGAAATATTTGGTTCACGACTACAGTCAGGTAATATAAAATGGGCTTGCGTAAAATATAATAAAAGATCTTATAAAAGAAGCGTAATAAAGAATTAAACCATTAACATTTGAGCTAGCCCTCCTCTAGAAGGATTTGTGAATGACGTATGTTGTGCAAAAAGTACTAACAAGGACGCCACCAGTAACCATAGTAACTGTAAAACATGTATGTACTTATTTCCAATCAAAGATACAGAAGTGTGGCTTACAATTTTAGACTCAGTACGTAATCGTCGTTATATACATAAAAGACATATGTACATTATATACAACAGGAACGGTATCAATGACGCTAAAAATGTAAAGGGAGTAACAAAACCTACGAAACAATAAATAATTGATATAAAAATTAGACACAAGGTGCCCCCTATGGGGACTTGCTTGCATGTAACTTCTGTAGATCACAGATGGCTTAAAAGTACGCCTCCAGTAATCATAGGACCGGTATGAAAATCAGTGTGTTCCGATTTCAAGTCGAAGATACAATGGCAGCATTATTCCTAAGTATGTAGCGTATCCAATGCTTCTGCTATATGTAATACTAATGCACCCAAGCACTGCTCCTATGTACAGTATGTAGCGTACAAATTATTTCTGCCGAATGTAATAATATTACGGTGTATACAGGGTGATCCATTGCTCGTGACCTGGACAAATATCTCAAGAAAGAAGCATCAAACGAAAAAACTACAAAGAACGAAACTTGCCTAGCTTGAAGATGCAAACCAGATGGCGCTATGGTTGGCCCGCTAGATCTGGCTGCCATTGGTCAAACGAACATCAACTGCGTTTTTTAAATACGAACCTCCATTTTTATTACATGTTCATGTAGTACGGAAAGAAATATGAATGTTTTAGTTGGACCACTTTTTTCGCTTTGTGATAGATGGCACTGTAATAGTCACAAACATATGGCTCACAATTTTAGAGCAACAGTTGGTAACAGGTAGGTTTTTTTAAATTAAAATACAGAACGTAGGTATGTTTGAACATTTTATTTCGGTTGTTCCAATGTGATACATGTACCTTTGTGAACTTATCATTTCTGAAAACGCATGCTCTTACAGCGTGATTATCTGTTGCATGGGGGCTTAATTAAATATGATTGAAAATATTTTTAGTTTTTAGTAGCTGTATGTCCGATTACGCTGCGTCTCGTAAACGGTTGGCCCTGACTAGTATTATTACGCTATCTGACTGCAAAGAACAACAACAAGAATGAAATGAAATTTTTCGTTAACACAATTAATTAATTAAGTCCCCAGCAACTATAAAACCTACTAAACCAAAGCACAAGTATAACTGTTCTGTATGTGGGAGTGTGACTCAAGGTACACATCTGGCACGGTTCTTCTCCAACAAGACAAGAATTTTTAAATACCAATTATACTGACGTGATAAAAGAAAATTAGAAATACGATAATTGCGTAAGGAAAGCAGAATTACACTCTAATACAAGAACACACGCCAGATGCTTTGTTGACTGAACCTGTAATGACGCATTATTTAGGATACTGAAATCATGAAAAAAAAGGAAACTGAGTTTATTACCTCATTTATATTGATGAAAATCACTCTAATCCTTACATTATATCTCACACTGAACTCTCCAATATCACATCTCAGCAAGCACTGCCTAATAGCACATCTCAACAAACACTCTCTGATACAACATCTCAGCACAGACTAACACGAGACCTCGACAGGCACTGACTTCTACGAGCTCTTAACAAGCACTGTGGAGGCGGCTTAATAATACTCTTTGGCGCAATCTCTGGCGCAGTGGCTCAGTGTAGCCACCTTTCACTGTGAATACCATATTAAATGCTCAAAATGATGTCCGTCAACCTCAATGCATTTGGCCATACGTGTAACGACATTACTCTCAACAGCGAGTAGTTCGCCTTCCGTAATATGCGCACTTGAATTGACAATGCTCTGACGCAAGTTGTCAGGCGCTGTCGGTGGATCACGATAGCAAAAATCTTCAATTTTCCCCACAGAAAGAAATCCGGGGACGTCAGATCCGGTGAACGTTCGGGCCATGGTATGGTTCTTCGACGACCAATCCACCTGTCATGAAATATGCTATTCAATACCGCTTCAACCGCACGCGAGCTATGTGCCAGCCATCCATAATGTTGGAAGTACATCGCCATTCTGTCATACAGTGAAATATCTTCTAGTAACATCGGTAGAATATTACGCAGGAAATCAGCATACATTGCGCCATTTAGATTGCCATCGATAAAATGGGGGCCAATTATCCTTCCTCCCATAATGCCGCACCATACATTAACCCGCCAAGGTCGCTGATGATCCACTTGTCACAGTCATCGTGGATTTTCCGTTGCCCAATAGTGCATATTATGCCTGTTTGCGATACCGCTGTTGCTGAATGACGCTTCGTCGCTAAATAGAACGCGTGCAAAAAATCTGTCATCGTCCCGTAATTTCTCTCGTGCCCAGTGGCAGAACTGCGCACGACGTTCAAAATCGTCGCCATGTAATTCCTGGTGCATAGATATATGGTACGGGTGCAATCGATGTTGATGCAGCATTCTCAACACCGATGTTTTTGAGATTCCCGATTCTCGCGCAATTTATCTGCTACTGATGTGCGGATTAGCCGCGACAGCAGATAAAACACCTACTTGGGCATCATTTGTTGCAAGTTGTGGCTGACGTTTCACGTGTGGCTGAACACTACCTGTTTCCTTAAATAACGTAACTATCCGGCGAACGCTCCGGACACTTGGATGACGTCGTCCAGGATACCGAGCAGCATACATAGCACACGCCCGTTGGGCATATTGATCACAATAGCCATACATGAACACGATATCGATTTTTTCCGCAATTGCTAAACGTTCCATTTTGAAACGGGATATGTATCACGAAGCAAATACCGTCCGCACTGGCGGAATGTTACGTGATACCACGTACTTATACGTTTTTGTCTATTACAGCGCCATCTATCACAAAGCGAAAAAAGTGGTCCAACTAAAACATTCATATTTCTGCACGTACTACACGAATACCTAGTAAAAATGGGGCTTCCTATTTAAAAAACGCAGTTGATATCCGTTTGACCAATGGCAGCGTCATCTAGCGGGCCAACCATAGCGCCATCTGGTTTCCCCCTTCAAGTTAGAGGAGTTTCGTTCTTTGTAGTTTTTTCGTTTGATGCTTATTTCGTGAGGTATTTGGTCCGGTCACTATCAATGGACCACCCTGTATGTTGTCTTCGATCAAAGTTGTAACAACAAGCCAATGCTTTGTACCTCGGTATCGCAACATATCGATCTTTATGGTTACTAGTGGCGTCTTGACTGATCCATTATTGCCTTACGTATGTTAAATGCAAGTCCCCTTAGAGATTATCTTGTGCCCAACTTTAATTTAATATCAGTGGATTATTGTTTTATTGTTCTTGTGAACTTCATTTTTATTTTTTTGGCGTCGTTGGTACTGTTCCTACTGTATTAAATGTACATACTTATTGCCATTATGTATATAATTATGATTCCTTTCTGCGTCAAAAATTGTGGTCCATAGTGTTTTCCAAAATAACAGACACCACATACATATGCACATGTATGCACCTTGAAGGTGCAATAATATTATTATCTGTGCGGATGCACTCACTCGTTAGAATTCTTGCTGGAATTAGCTGAATAGCTGCGAGCAAATAGGGGATAACGGACGGAGGACACTACATCCGTAGCTTGCGGCATGCGGGAATTTGGTGTGGATGGGAGTCATGCTCAGATGGCTGAGGCGGCTAATGCAAACATTCTAGAGAAGTGCAACATCCAAGTTCGATTCCCGAGCTGCCACAAATCTTCGCATGTCGCTCATCTGAGAGCTCAAAATTTCTCTGTCTTTCTATATATGTGGCTGCTGAATCATACAAATGATGTCTGTTCTTTTGAACAAATCCAGAAAATTGTTTTATCTACGAGTGTGGATAATGCGGAGGCTGAACAGGGAAAAGCGTTGCAAAAGCAATACAAACAACAAGCATCAAATAGTAGAACAAATTAATGCCTGAATGCTTGAAAAGAATACACAAATAGATCTGGATGTATAAATGAAGGCACAAGAAGTCGTTAGTAAAATTACGAAGGACACCATAACAGAAGAGGACTGCAGCACATATAGTCAAACGGAAACTGAAGTTAGTAATACGACGAAAAGATCAAGATTTTCATAGTGGAACGAAGCTGTTCATGAAAAAGGGATGACAGAAAAAGGGGAGTAGCCAAGATGATAGAGATTGTGCAAGATAATCAATCGATAGGGCAAGGGTCGGAGGGTGGATGCATTCCTGAGTTGACGTCAAATCAGTTGCAGCATGGGCCATGGGCAATGTGAGCCGTTCGTGGCACTGTTGTACGAGTCACCATGCAATGCCGGAACTGCGATGCTATTAAATATGATTAGTGTAGAAGAAAATTTGATACGTCACAGGCAATTTCAAATTTTCGGACCAGACAAAAGAGCAACACATCTTGTTGTGTTCATCCATTCCTTTAAATTGTAATGCCTAGATTCTGGATGGATGCACTGAAAATAGGCTTATTCAATGGCAACGGGAGGCGCGATGCCGCTTTATGAATAACAGAAGCTGCAGAAACCTGTAAATCACACAAAGAATTCGGGAAGGCTTTTCTCGAACAGTAATAGTCTGCTGGAGCCCATAAACGGATTCACAAAGAAGTTTCCAATCCTGAACTTTTCCAGGCCACCAACGTAGTCTTAGAAAATACTTTGAGAAATATGTTAACACAATAAGGTACTGGGACAATTCAACGGAGCACCAAGATGTGTTACGGATTTAAAGTATGTAAAAGTAATAGTAATCATAAGAAAAGTGAAAATTTAAAGAAACGAAGACAGCATTAGCTGCAGTATATTGGACAACTTTTGTCAATCACCACATGTAAAAGTATAAACCTGAGCATCAATCACAAAAAGTACCAGAAGTATTTCACAAAATAAATATGATCTGTATCCACGAACGACGCTGATATAATCAGTACAGGGTGGAAAAATGGACTATGGAGCTATTCCACTACACTTCCACACAGTTTGCACTTCATAGATTAATTAATTTTAGGCTTAAGCTAACTGGTTTGGAGTAACCCTAAATAGACACAGTGTTTCACTCTAGGTTCACAATTTGATGTACTATTGTGCAGTTTCCTGAGTTTGCTTTCTCATTTAGATTTGTTATGTCCTGCGCATGTTATAAATCTGGTGAAAGTTAGTTATGAGTGGAACAGCGAATCAACGAAACATCCATCACTCTGTCTCAATAACTGTCTTTATGCGAACCAGAAATAACAGCCAAGAAATTGACAAGGGAGCAGCTATCGGGTAGAAGTGCTATAGATACTTTAGATGTGCCTCACTTTAGATTTATTTACTTCATTTTCTTTCAAAAAATTAACTGAATTGGTAGTTTGAAGAAGGGGACAAGTGCCCAAAATGGATTTTTGTTTGTTGTCATCCAATGGATGTTAGCAAATGCATGCATATTTTGAGAACGAAGCCATTCATATGCCCACTTAATCGGACTTGGAAACACCCTCTACTTTGAAGGAGGGAACATATACCAATTTCGAGTTCGTTCACCCTCAACGCTGGTGGTCGCATCTGCTGTTCAGTTGCTTAAAATCTCGTGTTTGCAGTGTTAAGAGTACTGTTTTGTGTTTAATGTCGGACGTCTAAGTTTGTAGCATGCTGTCGTTGAAAATGAACGACAAGAATCCTGAGATTAAAGAACTTCACATTTTCAGTGATGCCTGCGGTGATCAAAACTGCAACAACACTTTAGTGCGCCTGCACTTTGCACTGGTTGCTACTGGGCGATTTAAAAGTTACATTAGTACTTTGTATTGCGAAGACACTCAGTTCTTCAATGGGGCCGCAATTTTTTGACAGAGAAAAGAAAAATTAGTCATCGGGACCGAATTTAAACACTACAACAATATTTGATTAATTCCTCATGAAAGACAGGATTCAATGTTACTCATACGTCTGCTGTAAGTACAGTACGTTAGAAGACATCTTACCTTAAGTTTTTGCAACCGTATCTCAGTTCACTGATGATGTGGTGAAAAAAGTTTGTAGGTACAAAAGAACAACGCAGGATTGCTCCAAATTCCAACAGAAATGGCGTACAAAGGAAAAACTCCAGTATGAGACAAGAGGATCGTTACTTGCATTCCATATGAGTACATACCATTATATGAAAAAGTTCTGACATGGCCGGCCGGGATGGCCGAGCGGTTCTAGGCGCTACCGTCTGGAACCGCGCGACCGCTATGGTCGCAGGTTCGAATCCTGCCTCGGACATAGATGTGTGTGATGCCCTTAGGTCAGTTAAGTTTAAGTAGTTCTAAGTTCTAGGGGACTGATGACCTCAGAAGTTAAGTCCCATAGTGCTCGGAGCCATTTGAACCAGCCAGTTCTGACATGACCGACAACAGCTACTGCAGAAGACGGAGAAAACCAAGAAAATAATGATTGTCAGATTAAATTTCAAAGATGTTGCTTTTAAAACGTGTGAGAAGTATACACATTTTCTGTTGGTACTACTAGATAAACTTTAGCCTTGACAGCACTTCCCTAACCCACACAACTGTAGAGGTGTTGCGCTATGTTCATTGTGAGACATCCTTCTGTCTCAAATTATTTGATCATTTATCCGTTTTTTCTTTGAGAAGCCATTCGCATTTTACGTACTTCTGAGACTTTTATATGATTCTTTCACATGTCCCTGTCATCCGGTTTTGCACGGTGAGTCTACAAGCTGACCATCCGATAACATGCTATAGAGGATCCGACTGCCTACACACAAGCTGCATCCTTGGCTGGGACGACAACTGCTTCATCGATAAACAACCTGTCATCGTCTTAGCTGCTCATTACATTTGTTAATCAAGATATATGTACATTAGCTCAATACCTTTCTATCACCGACCACCTACAACTGTCACATTTGGTAAGCAAGATAATATCAGTGCAGTTCCTTTGTATCCGTGAACTTCTACAACAACTACAAGCTAAAAACATTGTAAAGGACATTTGTATTGTCTCTTTCACACGACAACTGATGTCTAACTAACTGTAAGAAGAATGTATAAGGGGCGATCAAGCAGGAGGTTTCTGCAACAGGGTGGTCCATTTATATTGAGCGGGCCAAATATCCCACGAAATAAGCATCAAAAGAAAAAACTACAAAGAACAAAACTCGTCTAACTTGAAGGGGCAAACCAGATGGTGCTATGGTTGGCCAGCTATATGGCGCTGCCATTGGTCAAACGGATATCAACTGCGTTTTTTAAATAGGAAGCCCCATTTTTATTAGGTATTCGTGTAGTACGTACAGAAATACGAATGTTTTAGTTAGACCACTTTTTTTGCTTTGTGATAGATGGCGCTGTAATAGTCACAAACGTATAAGTACCGAGCGAGGTGGCGCAGTGGTTAGCACACTGGACTCGCATTCGGGAGGACGACGGTTCAATCCCACGTCCGGCCGCACGGCCGACTTCCTTCCCCGTCCTTCCCTACTCCGATGAGACTGATGACCTCGCTGTTTGGTCTCTTCCCCCAACCAACCAACCAACCGTATAAATACGTGGTATCACGTAACATTCCGCCAGTGCGGACGGTATTTGCTTCGTGATACATTACCCGTGTTAAAATGGACCGTTTAGCAATTTCGGAAAGGGTCGATATCGTGTTGGTGTATGGCTATTGTGATCAAAATGCCCAACGGGCGTGTGCTATGTATGCTGCTCGATATCTTGGACGACATCATCCCAATGTCCGGAGCGTTCGCCGAATAGTTACGTTATTTAAGGAAACAGGAAGTGTTCAGCCACATGTGAAACGTCAGCCACAACTTGCAACAAATGATGCCCAAGTAGGTGTTTTATCTGCTGTTGCGGCTAATCCGCACATCAGTAGCAGATAAATGGCGCGAGACTCGGGAATCTCAAAAACATCGGTGTTGAGAATGCTACATCAACATCGATTGCACCCGTACCATATTTCTATGAACCAGGAATTACATGGCGACTACTTTGAAGGTAGTGTACAGTTCTGCCACTGGGCACGAGAGAAATTACGGGACGGTGACAGATTATTTTGCACGCGTTCTATTTAACGACGAAGCGTCATTCAGCAACAGCGGTAACGTAAACCGGCATAATATGCACTATTGGGCAACGGAAAATCCACGATGACTGTGACAAGTGGAACATCAGCGACCTTGGCGGGTTAATCTATGGTGCGGCATTATGGGAGGAAAGATAATTGGCTCCCATTTTATCGATGTCAATCTAAATGGTGCAATGTATGCTGATTTCCTACGTAATATTCTACCGATGTTACTACAAGATATTTCACTGCATGACAGAATGGCGATGTACTTCCAACATTATGGATGGCTGGCACATAGCTCGCGTGCGGTTGAAGCGGTATTGAATAGCATATTTCATGACAGGTGGATTGGTCGTCGAAGAACCATACCATGGCCCGAACGTTCACCGGAACTGACGTCCCAGGATTTCTTTCTGCGGGGGAAGGTTGAAAGATTTTTGCTATCGTGATCCACCAACAACGCTTGACAACATGCGTCAGAGCATTGTCAATGCAAGTGCGAACATTACGGAAGGCGAACTACTCGCTGTTGAGAGTAATGTCGTTACATGTATTGCCAAATGCATTGAGGTTGACGGACATCATTTTGAGCACTTATTGCATTAATATGGTACTCACAGGTAATCACGCTGTAGCAGCATTCTTTCTCAGAAGTTCACAAAGGTACATGTATCACATGTATTTAAACAACCGAAATAAAATGTTCAAACATACCTACGTTCTGTATTTTAATTTAAAAAACCTACCTGTTACCAACTGTTCGTCTAAAATTGTGAGCCATATGTTTGTGATTATTACAGCGCCATCTATCGCAAAGCGAAAAAAGTGGTCCAACTAAAACATTCATATTTCTTTACGTACTACACGAATATGTAATAAAAATGGGGGTTCCTATTTTTAAAAAAGTAGTTGACATCCGTTTGACCTATGGCAGCGCCATCTAGCGGGCCAACCATAGCGCCATCTGGTTTCCCCCTTCAAGCTAGACACGTTTCATTCTTTGTAGTTCTTTCGTTTGATGCTTATTTCGTGAGATATTCGGCCCGGTCACGATCAATGGACCACCCTGTATATGCAACGTAGCGCGCCCCGTTGCAGGTATGTAAGCACCCGTATGTAGATAACGGATTGGTGTGTCATTCGTGCCTCTTCGACGTGTAAAAGCAGGCATGTGAACTAGAGTGACGTTACCATCAAATGTGTCCAAATAGGAGAAATGTGTCGTTACTACTTTCTTGACGCTGAAGGAAAACACCAGTAAACATCCATCAGAGAATGAAGAGTAAGTATAAGGCAGCATGTATATCGAAAGCCTCGGTATTGGAATGGTGCGCCGAGTTCCATGCTGATGCTTCATGATGACGCACGTACCCATATCGCAAATATCGTAACGCAGAAGTTACGCCAACTCAAGTGTGAGGCGCTCGAGCAGCCGCCCTACATGCCTGCTCTTCCTTAAAAACGGCCTGGAAGGGTCGACGATTCCCTTGGACGAAGATCTGCAGTAGACAGTTACAGACATCTTCACGCAGGAGCACACAGTGTTCTAGCAAACGGACATCTGGAACTTCGTGAGTCAGTAAGGTGATTGCCTTAATGTTCTTGGGGATTTTTCCTGGTTGTCATTCCGGTCTGGACTGTGCGACCTTCGAACACAAACTTTTTCGTCGCCTCTTACACTATAAAACCTTTATTTTACAAGAACTGCTAACTTCGATGAAACATAAGCTTGTACGATTAACAAATATTTTTCGAGGTGGAAAGCCCTGTCCTGGTTCTCTTGTGTCTTCCGTAGAACATGCCTGTTAAGTGCTCGAAATAATAAATTTGATCTCAGGTACAACTAAAAGCAAACCTCACTATAACAGAAAAATGATACGCTGGTGTATGTATTGTCAAAATAAACTGCATACATTGTATCAGCATAATGTAAACATGCTAAAAAATTGATATGTAAATCTTGTTATTCGACGTTAAGCAGCAGTATAATGACACGCGACGCTGTGGTAACTTTCTTGCAAACCATATTCACGACAAATCACGTAAAAAAATGCAAACTAAAAATAACACTCATATCAAAATACAGAAAAACGAAGATAGCATCCCAATTGATAACTGAAATTAAAGTTTTAAACATGGCAGGGTGGTCAGCGACTGTTGCACAAGGTTCTTTTGTATTACTGTTAGAGCTTCTTGTATGGGTATGTCTGAGTAAGAACCAGAAAGCTCCCCCAAGATGCGCAGTTTGTATCACTTGACATCACCAACCTTTACTCAGACATACCCACACAAGAAGCTCTAACAGTAATACAAAAGAACCTTATGGAACGCAAGAAACTTTCATACACAGAGATAGTCGAAATTATGGAACTCCTTCAGGTAACCCTAAGTAACAACTACTTTACCTTTAATGACATCATTTATAAACAACCAGATGGCCTAGAAATGGGATCATGTATATCTGGTACCATATCTGACATATACATAAATCATTTAGAACAAAAATTATTTGACATCCAAGAACCTTGCCTAAATAAAATAGAATTTTATAGGAGATACGTAGGTGACACACTACTGTTAGTGAAAGGGGATGCCAAAGACATCACAGACTTTCTAAATTATTTCAATAATCTACATGAGAAAATCAAATTTACAGTGTATCATGAGCAAAATAAAAGCATCAACTTTCTGAATCTAAATATGACAAGGCATAACAACACACGCACATTCAAAATTTATAGGAAAAACACAATGACTGACACAACAATCCCTAAACCTAATGTCACCGAAATATCCATAAACAGACAGCATACAGGTCAATGCTGCATAGCGCAACAGAAATACCATTGAACCAAAAAAATATACAACAAGAAATAAACACAGTGAAAAAGATTGCAGTTGCCAATGGTTACAATGTTCTCATGGTTGACACAATCCTAGACAAAGTGAAGAAAGACCCAGGTGCAAACTGCACCACAGAAGAAAAAGAGAATATCTAGTATTCCATACATAGTCAATGTATCACAGAAGATTGCAGATATTTTCAAAAATCACAGAGTAAAAATAGGGTTTTCTACATCTAATAAACCACAACAAAAACTAATACATAATATAAAGTGTAATCATGATCCATATTCAGACTCTGGAATATACACGGTAACATGCCAGAAAAGCCACACGTTGTACCTAGGACAAAAAGGCCTAAATTTCAACACCAACTACACAGAGAACATTAAAGCCTACATACACAACAAACACACTACATCAGCAATAGCAACACGCATACATAATACAGGACACTCATTTGGAAAAATAGAGCAAAATATCAGTGTACTCCACCGACTAACTAAAGGACATAAAATGGATTTGCTAGAAGAACTCGAGATATATTTACATTACAGAAAATACGAAGATAAAATATTAAACGAAAAAATTGAAAATGAAACAGTGAATTTCTTCAGATGTTTCGATAGTACACATACATTAAAATAGTAAAACATAAAAATAATCACAATTGTAAAATCGATGTAAGTAGCTTATGAGCCAAATTGTTAAGATAAATTACCTCTATACAAAGGTGTATAACAATCTGTGGAAGACCTATAATGTTATCGCTGTGGATTACCTGTAAGAAGATCTTTTAACTATTTTGTTTACATATTTTCGATGTGTAAAGTGTACAACAAATTGCGTGTGATGTTTGGTGTGTGTGATACTCCCCACAAATGGACCATTAGGAAACTGTAAGTACAAATTCTTGTAAATTTTTCCACTAACTTCACCAAAAGAATCGATACCAGACTAAAAAATCGCGAGTTTTTTTATATGTTGTTGTTGTTGTGGTCTTCAGTCCTGACACTGGTTTGATGCAGCTCTCCATGCTACTCTATACTGTGCAAGCTTCTTCATATCCCAGTACCTACTGCAACCTACATCCTTCTGAATCTGTTTAGTGTATTCAACTCTTGGTCTCCCTTTACGATTTTTACCCTCACACTGCCCTCCAATACTAAATTGGTGATCCCTTGATGCCTCAGAACACGTCCTACCAATCGATCCCTTCTTCTAGTCAAGTTGTGCCACAAACGTCTCTTCTCCCCTATCTTATTCAATACCTCCTCATTAGTTATGTGATCTACCCATCTAATCTTCAGCATCTTCTGTAGCACCACATTTCGAAAGCTTCTATTCTCTTCTTGTCCAAACTAGTTATCGTCCATGTTTCACTTCCATACACAGCAACGCTCCATACAAATACTTTCAGAAATGACTTCCTGACACTTAAATCTATTCTCGATGTTAATAAATTTCTCTTCTTCAGAAACGCTTTCCTTCCCGTTGCCAGTCTACATTTGATATCCTCTCTACTTCGACCATCATCAGTTATTTTGCTCCCCAAATAGCAAAACTCATTTACTACTTTAAGCGTCTCATTTCCTAACTTAATTCCCTCAGCATCACATTATTTAATTACTGTACATTCCATTATCCTCGTTTTGCTTTTGTTGATGTTCATCTTATATCCTCCTTTCAAGACACTATCCATTCCGTTCAACTGCTCTTCTAAGTCCTTTGCTGTCTCTGACAGAATTACAATGTCATCGGCGAACCTTAAAGTTTTTATTTCTTCTCCATGGATTTTAATACCTACTCCAAATTTTTCTTTTGTTTCCTTCACTGCTTGCTCAATATACAGATTGAATAACATCGGGGATAGGCTACAACCGTGTCTCACTCCCTTCACAACCACTGCTTCCCTTTCATGTCCCTCGACTCTTATAACTGCCATCTGGTAGCTGTACAAATTGTAAATAGTTTTTTTTATATATTTCAATAAAAGTCAACGAAATGAAGCAGACTCTCACGTATTGAGAAGATCAACGGAAATGGTTTAATACATACAAAAACCGCACTTGAAAATGGGAATCATTTACCGAAACGCGTCGTGCGATAAGTAAAATTAAGATAAAGTCGTGACTGGTATCAGAAAATTTATTTATAAACAAACCTATTCTAATACAGTCGCAGGCTTTCAAAAACCATTTATAATGAATCAAATCAGAGTACTCATAATAGTGGCGAAACCTGGTCAAAGGACTTAATTTTTGCGACCTATGGCTGTTATTGCTTTAATTTTATTAAAATTAAAAGTCCGAAAGAAATATCATGCCAATGTGAAAAATAAAATTAAAAAAATTCCATAAAATAAAATGAAGCGATGTAGAATTAAAATGGCAGCATACCTGGTTATTCAGTAAATGAAGTCTGTCATCATCAGGGGCCGTATAACATATCATATTATTTAGAGTCAATGTAACTGTGAAATGAATTAGAGAATCCGTAATATGAGCTTATTTTGAAATGTCCATTATTTGCAGATCTTTATGTGTGAAGTGCAAAAGAATGAAGAATACTAAGTCAACCGTGATGGTCTGGTAACATAGGAAAAGTTTCGTGATCTTATCTGTAAGGCTAGAATTTTAGAGTAGCTATACAGACTAAGTTCTATTTGGTTAATTGATGAACGTGGTGCACACGTCAAATTTAAACATGCACATAATTCAGATTCAAGTCTACAATAACACTAGGCAACAGTGAAAATGTAAGTGGGATGAAATAAATGTTTGTCAACTGTATCGACCACGCTGATGACGAAAACGACAATGAAAAACTCTAATTAGCTCACGTTTCCAACTGAAAGAGGAGTGCATTTAATTAAAATTATATTTTATTGGCACTCATTGTCAGCCCCTTCCCACATAGGCTTCGAAATCCCGCTGTTGGCAGTCCGAGTGATGAAATTGCTGGCAACAATAGCTGCGTGTATGTTGTCGCTGTTTTCAGTCTGGGCCCGTAACAACAAGGGGAAGGCGAAGAGAAAGGGAGGAGCGGCGTATGTTTCATTTAATCTTACTTTCAGTCTGTTACCTGTGGTTTTTTCTTCATGTTCTGCGAGAACATGTTACGGCAGTGTAGTCAGTGCTTGTGGTCATTTTAATCCTTGTGATTCAATATACCTCGCAAATGATGGGTAAACAGCGCTGACAACTTTACTGCATTTGCGGACAGGCTACACTGGAAACGGAAGGGAGGCTATTAACGCCGTACTGTGTATTAGAAAGGCGTACAGACTGTACGTCGGCTGTGAAATCGGGGACCAGGACAAGCCCTGGGCTCCTCAGATATGTTGCATAACTTGAGCCTTGAGTCTTCATCCATGGTTGAATTTTAAAAGATCTTCCATGGGCTTTGATGTACCCGTGATCTGGCGAGAACATTCAGTACGTGTGAATGATTGTTACATTTGTATGAGAGCTCCATTAACACATGGTATTTCTAACGAGAAAAGGTCTTCCCTGACTTATCATAACATACCGTCTGGCATGCGACGAATAGCCTACCTCACGGAGACGGACTGTCTGTTCCTGTCCCATCTGACAGATAGTGACGAAGGTGGTAGTAAAACTAGTGCTGTACTATCACCTTTAATACTCAGTTTTTCGAAAAATTCTGATTTTGTGAGTAAAGAAGAGTGTACATAGATTCACAAAATAAAACAAACGTAGTGATCTGGAGAGAGATCTGGAATTGCTGCAAAAGCTGAACTGTTGGGGTCATGACTACAACAGTGGAATTATCTTGATAAGATCGATATATGCCATTCCTTCCATTTCTCGAAAGCGAAAAGAACTTGATATTTTGTATTGGTGTGCAGGGACTAGCGGCAGCCATAGCTATTGACTACAATAGTGATCAGTGGATGCTGCTCATCGACACTTCTACAGTAATCTCAAGTGTGTACAACTGTATAATGGCGTCGTGTTACCATCTACTCCGACTGGCTATGCACGTTACATCAAAGAAACGCATGACAATATGAAACAGTTGTTATTGCGATTGAATTATTACAAGTGTAATTGGCAAATTTTCTGGGAACTGAAAGACATATTATATTACTTGGGCTACAACACGGATACACCAAATTCTGTTGGTTCCTGTATCTCTGAGATAGGAATTTACTATAAAAAGAAAAAATGGCCTAAGGGTGTATCACATGAACCAAGATCTCACAGTATTATGGACGAAGCACTTGTCGAATCCTAGATCATAATTCTCTCCGCTCTTCATACAAAATTGGGCCTAATGAAAAACTTCGCTACGGCCATGGACAAAACTGGGAAAGCATTTCCCTACTTGAGCGAGAAATTTCCACGTCTTAAGGAGACGTGGGAGAGGGGATCTTCGTGGGTTCACACGTACGAAAAGTGTACTAATATGAGAACGTCAACACCATCCTGACAGGCGAAGAGACGTTAACTCGGGATGCTTTTCTTCCCATGTCAATAAACTATTTAGGAAATTAGAGTGCAGAAAACTAGAAGAATCTTGTGGCAAATCTTCTGCAGTTCTGCAGCAGGCTGGAGTGCAACATGTACCTAAAGTTTCATTTCCTAGATTCCCACCTGGATTTGTTTCCTGACAACTGTGGTGCTACAATCGACGAACATAGAGAACACTTCCACCAGGAAGCATCGGAAACGATACCAGGTACGGGGAGTTCATCAATGTTAGCTGATTACCGCCGGCCATTAATCAGAGAATCACCAGCAGAATACTACAAACGCCAGACAAAGCCGTTTTGCCTTCTGTGACCTGTTCCCGAGGGATAACACCAAGCAAAATACATGCATAAGCTTATACAAGCAATAATGTAAAGTTATCATGTAAACTTCGAAACGACAGCTAATTGTGCATTTTATTGACATTTCCGTTATCAGCACACATTAAAAATCAGCTGTTTTCATGATAGTTACAGAAAAAAGTAAAATTTTGCTAACTAGTTGTAATTAGAAAGTATAGCCAACGTCAGTTGTGCGAAATAACACGGGTGTTATCGTTGTACTGCATACACTCAGAAACAGGGCACAGTTACCGCTCCTCTCGTAGTAGATGTACTTTCATAATATTGTCTTTCATGCGCTATTATAATCCATCCACAACAGGTAAAAGGGCAACATAAAAAAGATGAATGGAAGAACTCTGAGACTCTAAAGTACTATGCTACTAGACTAGTTGCAGTCACTGGGAGACCAGCTCATCACAGCGCAGTTTTGCGGCTCTTCCACTGCATACAGCGAAGCCATACATGCATACATGAGCAGCTTGAGATGCATATGGATCAGTAAGCCTATCAAAACTGCTGTGTATCATTGTTAACGAGCAACTACCACATCCGGAAAAACGACGCCGAGACAGAAGCGAGCAGTACTAGAAGCAAGACAGCGAACAGTAAACAAGGCATTACATTTAACAACACGAAGTACTGCTAGTGAATGAAACAAGTTTCCAAAGAAGACACACATCGCATACCTTTGCCATTTGCACCCTACAACACATATATTCAGTGTAACATAAATCGGTAAAATCGGTAAGAAATCAAACGAAACACAATTCTCTGCAACGAGCCATCGAAAACCACGGCTCCCTTATACCAAAATACTCAGAAAATAAACCCGTACAACCTCCAAAACTTTGAGCGTAAAGTTCCAGTTCTCCCTACGCAACGGGGGACATCCAGAATGCGCAAGGTTTGTTAGAAAAATTGACATGGGGAAGAGAGATGTTAACTGCTCCGCAAAAGAAAGTTTCAAATATCTGTATTGAGGGAGGAATGTAAGAATGCAGTGTCGCGCGGAGTGGCCGCGTAGTTTAAGGCGCCATGTCACCGATTGTGCGGCCCCTCCCGCCGGAGGTTCGAGTCCTGCCTCGGGCATGGATGTGTGTATTGTTCCTAGCATAAGTTAGTTTAAGTAGTGTGTAAGTCAAGGGCCCGGTGACCTCACCACTTTGGTCCCTTATGAATTCACACACACTTGAACATTTTTTAACAATGTAGTACTGCCCCACGGGTATCGCTCCCATAGCGACTGTGGCAGATAAGATCACACTCACACAGAATCATTTAAGCAGTCATTCTTCCGACGCTCCATAGCCGAATGGAGCGTGGAGGAGATACTATATTACTTAGCACAATGACAAGTGCCCCCTGCACGCATTTAACAGACTTTACACAGTGTGGGTCTAAATGTACAAACAGCGCTAGTAAAATTTGAATCATAACCTAGAAAACATATACACTACTGACCATTAAAATTGCTGCACCAAGAAGAAATGTAGATGATAAACGGGTATTCACTGGAGAAATATAGTATAATAGAGCTGACATGTGATTACATTTCCACGCAATTTGGGTGCATAGATCCTGAGGAATCAGTACCCAGAACAACCACCTATGCCCGTAATAACGGCCTTCATACGCCTGGGCATTGAGTCAAAGAGAGCTTGGATTGTGTGTACAGGTACAACTGCCCATGCAGCTTCAACACGATACCACAGTTCATCAAGAGTAGTGACGAGCCAGTTGGTCGGCCACCGTTGACCAGACGTTTTCAATTGGTGAGAGATCTGGAGAATGTGCTGGCCAGTGCAGCAGTCGAACATTTTCTGTATCCAGAAAGGCCCGTACAGGACCTGCAACATGCGGTCGTGCCTTATCCTGCTGAAATGTAGGGTTTCCCAGGGATCGAATGAAGGGTAGAGCCACTGGTCGCAACACATCTGAAATGTAACGTGCACTGTTCAAAGTGCCGTCAATGCGAACAAGAGGTGACCGAGACGTGTAACCAATGGCACCCCATACCATCACACCGGGTGGTACGCCAGTATGGCAATGACGAATACACGCTTCCAATGTGCGTTCACCACGATGTCGCCAAACACTGATGCGACCATCATGATGCTGTAAACAGAACCTGGATTCATCCGAAAATATGACGTATTGCCATTCGTGCACCCAGGTTCGTCGTTGAGTACACCATCACAGGCGCTCCTGTCTGTGATACAGCGTCAAGGGTAACCACAGCCACGGTCTCCGAGCTGATAGTCCATGCTGCTGCAAACGTCGTCGAACTCTTCGTGTAAATGGTTGTTGTTTTGCAAACGTCCCCATCTGTTGACTCAGGGATCGAGACGTGGCTGCACGGTCCGTTACACCCATGCGGATAAGATGCCTTTCATCTCGACTGCTAGTGATACAACACCGTTGGGATCCAGTACAGCGTTCCATATTACCATCCTGAACCCACCGATTCCATATTCTGCTAACAGTCATGGATCTCCATCAACGCGAACAGGAATGTCGCGATACGATAAACCGCAATCGCGAGAGGCTACAATCCGACCTTTATCAAAGTCGGAAACGTGATGGTACGCATTTCTCCTCCTTACACGAGGCATCACAACAACTTTTCACCAGGCAACGCCGGTCAACTGCTGTTTGTGTATGAGAAATCGGTTGGAAACTTTCCTAATGTCAGCACGTTGTAGGTGTCGCCACCGGCGCCAACCTTGTGTGAATGCTCTGAAAAGCTAGTCATTTGCATATCACAGCATCTTCTTCCTGTCGGTTAAATTTCACGTCTGTAGCACGTCATCTTCGTGGTGTAGCAATTTTAATGGCCAGTAGTGTATTTATATAATTTATTTTCCGTTTGTCTCCAGATTGATGTCTGTAGTCCTGGTACGCACTGAGATGGCGGCGCTATAGTACCGTAGAACTCCGCTAGAGGAATCCATTAATAAAATGCCATACCGTGTGGGATTTCGTTTTCTGTATTTGAAAGGGGAACAACGTTACAATGGTTCATGCTGAGTTCGTGTAAGTGTACGACAAGAATGCGCCATCGTAAGATACAGGACACAGTGGTGACATGTTGAAGCCGCTTCCATTGAGCTCAGATAATTCTGAATGAGGCAGAACGAAGCGACCGGCTACCTGTCAGTGAAAACCACGAATTACTAGAGATGTGGAGGCCCTTGTACTGGAAGACTAGTGAAAATCAGTCACTGACTACTATTTAACATTTTGAACATGAGAAAGGTAGGTGCCGCTGTGATTTGCAATCTCACACACCCTTTCAAGAGGCCTGCCGAAGCAAAGCAGGGAAAGAAATGTGGCAGCGGTGTCACATCAGTCCAGATGACTTCTTCGCCCAAATAATCTCCATGGCCGAGTGATGCATATATCACTAAGCGGCGTAAACAAAGGAGCAAAGCAGTGGAAGCACGCCGATTCGCTAATGCTAGAAAATTCGAAACCATTTTCGGGGAAGATGGTGCTGAGTATTTTTTGGGACTGCCATGATTTGAAATCAACAGGCTATAGCTGTTATAGGGGTTAAACTGTCGCAAGAGTGTACAACCGAAATCTCGCGGTGAGATTACTCGAGGCTGTCAAGACGAAATGTCTCACAAAGCAATTCAGCGCTAAATTCTTATTCTCTCTCTAGCGTTCTCCTGACTTTTTCAACCAGTGTCTTCATCCTCTCTCCTCGACTGAAGAGAGTACACTCTAAGAAAAAAGAAAGACAATGCACGACGAAGGAATTATCCGAATGGGACAGAAATCGGTAGATGTGATGTACGTGTACAGACAACCAAATGAATACAATTTTGGAAAAATGGATGATTTATTGAAGAGAAATGACTTCACAAATTAAGCAAGTCAAAACGCGTAGATCCGCCTCTAGCCCTTATGTAATCGGTTATTCGGCTTGGCATTGATTGATTGAATTATTGAATGCTCTCCTGACGATTATCGTACCAAATTCTGTCCAACTGGGGCGTCAGATCGTCGAAATCCTGAGATGATTGGAGGGCCTTGCCGATAATG
Source organism: Schistocerca serialis cubense (assembly GCF_023864345.2). Lineage (NCBI taxonomy): Eukaryota > Metazoa > Arthropoda > Insecta > Orthoptera > Acrididae > Schistocerca > Schistocerca serialis. The sequence continues at coordinate 189,142,846 of NC_064643.1, forward strand.
CCCCAAAACTTTCTCCACTTGGGAGACATTTAGCGATCAACCTGGCCAAGGCAGGGTTTAGCAAGGATGAAGACAAACCGTAGAAGCTATCGCTGTGTGCGGGCTGTCATTATCTTGCTGAGACACAGAGTGAATTGCCATGAAGGCCAACGGGTTGTAGAAGACCTTCGGCGTACCGCTGTGTTATAAAGGTGCCGCGGATGACAAACGAGGGGGTCCTGCCGTAAAAAGAAATCAGTAGAAGGAAGAAAGAGCCCAAGTGGCAAATTTTTACTTTTTATTTATTCTATGACTAACTTCGGGCCGAGACGCATTTTCAAATCATTATAACGAAGTCGAAAATGGCACATCCGAACATGTGAAAAATGTGCAATGAACATTATTGTCCTCTTCGGAAATGCCATTTTCGATTTTGTTATAATGATCTGAAAATGGTTCTCGCAACGAAACTAGTCATCGAATGACTAAAAAGGTAAAAATTTACAAATTGGACTGGTTTTTCGTTCTACTGATTAACAGAAGTTGCTGATCGCAGCTACTGCAGTCCGCCCCGATAGCTGAGTGGTCAGCGTGACGGATTGTCTTCTTATGGGCCCGAGTTCGATTCCCGGCTGGCTCAGGGATTTTCTCCCCTCAGGGACTGGGTGTTGTGTTGTCTTCATCATCATTTCATCTCCATCCGGGGCACAGGTCGCCCGTTGTGGCGTAGAATGTAATAAGACCTGCACCAAGGCGGCCGGACCTGCCCCGTAAGGTAGCTACTGCAGCATACTGAAAGTTCATAAAATGATATGATACCCCAGACTCCTAGTTGTCGGACCGTATAACGAGCAAGATTCTGCTTGGTATCCCAATGCTGTCCACGGAGTCTCCAGACACGTCTTCACTGCTCATCGGGGCTCAGTTCGAAGGGGGGTTCATCACTGAAGACAATTCTACTACTCTCAATGAGATTCTGGGCCAGAGACGAGTCTGGAGACATCCCGGACAGCTCTAGAATACCAACCTGACTGTTGGCCGCCATAAGGCCTGATAACCAGGAGTGCCATTTGTTTTCATAGTAGAACCCGGTTGTCATCCGTGGCACCCTTCCAGCACAGTGATACGTCGACGATTTTTGTAACCCGTACTTTGGCCAGCATGGTAGCCAGACTTCTGCGTAATTGGAAATATTTGCAGCATTGCGGGAAGATCCCTCCAACCTACCGGCGATTTTGATTATATAAAGTGCCAACTGGACAAAATTTGGCACGATACTGTTCAGGAGGGTATCCAACAACTCTGTCAATCAATGCCAAGCCAAATAACTGCTTGCATAAGGGACAGAACTGGACCAACTCGTTATTGACTTGCTCGCCGGCCAGAGTGGCCGAGCGGTTCTAGGCGCTACAGTCTGGAACCGCGCGACCGCTACGGTCGCAGGTTCGAATCCTGCCTCGGGCATGGATGTGTGTGATGTCCTTAGGTTAGTTAGGTTTAAGTAGTTCTAGGGGACTGATGACCTCAGAAGTTAAGTCCCATAGTGCTCAGAGCCTTATTGACTTGCTCAGGTTCTGAAGCTCTTTCTCTTGAATATATCACCCAATTTTTCTGAAACTGTATTCGTTTGTTCGTCTGTACATGTAGATCACATCTAGCGATTTGTGCTCCATTCGGATCGTTACGCCGAGGTTTCTTTTCTTTTTCCCTACGTGACCCTCAAGATGGATCAACTGCTAAAAAGCCAAAACGTATTCATCAAGATGTCCATATTTCGGAAAAAATGTGGCACATTCGCGGGTGAATGTGCAGTGATGGATTGTCACCATTACTGCGCTTCACAGTCGCAGTTTGAGTTTTTCGAGCTGATAAAACTTTATGACTGCCCCCTCGTAAAAAGTCACCGAAGTCCGAGCACGCAGCTCCATTTGCACGGTGACGGAGAACAGTCTTGATGCGGGTGAACGGCACTCAGCCAGTGTGACCACAAAGTAAGCCGCAGGCCATCGCGAGGGCGACGGAGCAGCGCGTGGGGGCTGATGGAGCAGCTCACGGGCCGTCCCACGCCGGGTAGTCGGCGGGTCGCCGCTGGAGTGCAGCTGGAGCTGGAGCTGGAGCTACCGCCGCCGCTGCTGGAGCAGCCCGCCATTACACCGCCTCACTTATTCATGGGAGCGACTGCCGCCCCCGTTTTATAGCCTTCAAGGCCGGCCACGCCTACGACTGGCGACGCCCTCGTCAAATATTCACCCGCTTTGCGCGGCAGCAGCTTTTCCGCTCTCAGGCCGATCGCGGCTATCGAGAGTGTCTGCTCTCGCCTGCCAGTGATTCCTCTGTGGGGAGGAGAAGCGGCTTCGGAAACACGTATCGGCGCGGCCTCAAGGAGGTTGCACTCAGCTCGGTTTTGTTACAAAACTACGAGGAAATTAAATACAGAACACATGGTCGCAGCACTGTTGCTACCAGCTGCTACATCTGAGATTCACTTCACGTTTTTATTTGTTTTACTTGGGGTAATGAGACAAGAACAAAGAATGTTAACTTGGAAATGTCGCAGCCTTTCACCACTATGTGGTGTTTCTGCCACATCCCTGCCCACGTTTATTACATTTATCTCGCTTTGTTTTTTGCACGCTATGGGAAGATTTCGTTCCGGGAGGCTAGCAAATGGATAGGATCACAAGGCAGAATCAGAGGACGACGCGCCAGATGGTCACACTGCGTGAGAACGGCCGGGCGAGCAAGAGCCGTATCGTACTGGAACAGTGAGAGACCGTGGGGACTCACCTACAACGCTGACTGCCAAGAAGAGATTCTTTTGAAACTTCCTGGCAGATTAAAACTGTGTGCCGGACCGAGACTCGAACTCGGGACCCATGCCTTTCGCGGGCAAGTGCTCTACCAACTGAACTACCCAAGCACGATGCACGCCCCGTCCTCACAGCTTTACTTCTGCCAGTACCTCGTCTCCTACCTTCCAAACTTTACAGAAGCTCTCCTGCGAGCCTTGCAGAATTAGCGCTCCTGAAACAAAGGATATTTCGGAGACATGACTAACACTTGAATCTATATTCGATATTAAGAATTTTTTTCTACTTCACAAACGATTTTCTTGCCATTGTAATTCAACATTTTATATCCTCTCTACTCTGTCCGTCATCAGTTATTTTACTGCAAAAATAGCAAAATGCATCTACTACTTTTAATGACTCATTTTCTAATACAGTTCTCTCACCACCGCCTGACTTAATTCGACTACATGCCTTTACCTTTGTTTTGCTTTTGTTGATGTTCATCTTACATCCTCCTGTCCATTGCGTTCGATTGCTCACCCAAGTCCTTTGCTGCCTCTGACAGAATTATAATGTCATCGGTAAACGTGAAAGTGTTATTCCTCTTTCCTGACCTTTAATTCCTTCTCCAAATTTACCTTTTATTTCCTTTACTGCTTGCTCAATAATACAGACTGAATAACATCGGGGATAGATTACAACCCTGTCTCACTCTTTTCTCAGCTAGTCCTTTCGACTCTTAAAATTTTCGTCAGTTTTCTGTGAAAATTGTATGTAGCCTTTCGTTTCTCCTGGTTTACCTATACTACCTTCAGGATTTCAAAGAGTGTATTCCAGTCAGTACTGTAACAAGCTTTCTCCAAGTCTACAAACGCTTTGAACATAGGTTTCCCTCTCCTTAAGCCATGTCCTTGGAGAAGTCGAGGATCAGTATTGTCTCACGCATTCCTATATTTCTCCAGAAGCCGAACTGATACTACGCGAGGTCGATTTCTATCAGTTTTTCCATTCTTCTGTAGGTAACTGGAGTCAGTATTTTGCAACCATGATTATTAAACTGACAGTTCACTAATACTCACACCTATCAGCATGTGCTATCTTGTCATGTTTAAAGCTTTCCCGGTGTACTGATTGTTCCATAAAAACACGGAAGAACTCCCGGATGTCAGTAACGTCTTGCCAAAATATTTCGGCGCAGAGTCTTCTGGCTATCTTCAGGTGAGTGCCATTGTAGTAGTACTGGCGAGTACTCACTTACTCACTCACTCACTTATAGCACGGACTGATCACGAGTCCGATGTGGCAAAAGTCTAAGCAGCCAAGCTGATATTCCTCCTTGGTGGGCACTGGTGGTATCGATAGCCTCTGGTACGACGTAAGAGTGATGGCACACTTAGTCACTAGGTGTACAAAAAGACCACTCATACAGACCTGTATCTACAAGCTACTAGTTGCCACCATCCAGCACAAACAATGGGCGTTCTCAAAACTTTGATCCACCGTGCCCATAACATCTCTGATGCCGACAGTCTTCAAGCGGAACTGGTACACCTGCAAAACGTATTTCTGAAGAATGGCTTTTCAACTAGGCAAGTGAAGAGAGTGATGCAGACATACAAACGACGGAACAAGGAAGAGGAACAGGCCTTGAGGTCGACTGCTTGTCTACCATTTATTGGGAATAATTTTTCACAGATAGGTAGAATATTGAGAAAGTATCAAGTGAGAGTCGTCTTTCGCCCTCCTTCCAAATTTTCATCACTGGTGGGATCCGTTAAAGACGACCTGGGCCTGCGTAAATCAGGTGTTTACAAAATTCCGTGTGATTGCAGAGAATCATATATAGGGCAAAAACAACACGAACTGTGCAGGAACGCATTGTGGAACACCAACGGCATACTCGCCTTCTCCAACCCACCAAGTCCGCAATCGCCGAACATTGTATTTCCACAGACCATTCCATGAATTGCAACGACACAAAAGTTTTGGCCCATACATCAAACTTTTGGAGCTCGATTATCAATGAATCTATGGAAATAAGATTGTCTGACAGCAGGACTCTCATCAATCGAGATAGCGGTTATCAGCTAAACTCTGCTTGGAATCCTGTTATAAAGAAACTTCGTAGTCGACGTAGTTATCTGCATAAAGATGAAAATCGAGCTGACATCGATACGCCAACCTTTCACCGTGGACGGCGCGAGGCGCAGCGCACGGAGTTGTTACGAACGCGTATGCTGAGCAGCGCATGCGCAATGTGACCTTAGTATGGCTTTAAATAGCAGAACTCAGCACGTATTCGCCCCTCCTTTCTCCTGGGCAGCTTCCCCCTCCTACTCCTCCCCCCTCTCTTGTGCTCCCTTTCAGTGTCTCTGCACTCTCTCCTGCCTGGTCTTCCCTCTTCATCTCCTGCCCCTCCAGTCTCCTGCCTCTTCGTGTACCTGCTGATGCCCCTATTGTCTTCATCCCGCCGCCTCCCCTGCTGCCCCTTGCTCTCCCCTCCTTTTCCATCATCTCCGACCTCTCCCTCGGCAGGTCCCCCTGGCAGTTTTATACTTCACTGTGTGTGCTCCAAGTGGGTTTTAAGTGTGTTGTTCTGGAGTGTTTTTAATACTGTGGCCGACTTTTAATCTGTGCATGTGCATTCAGTGTCTTCTTTGTGTTTTAAGACTCGCCAACTGTGTTTTTTAACTTTATGGTGACTTTTTGAATTGTCCCCCCCATGTACGTCTCCCTGTCAGTGTATTTTTACCTCCATTATCTTTCCTTACTCTGTTTTATGTTCCCCTTTTTTATCGCCTTATATATGTAACATTTTATTCTTGTTATAGTTGTCATGTCACTTGGCTGAAGAGCAGCGGATTGTGCCGCTGACAGCCCTCCACTGCCCATATGGGGCAGGGTAATGAAATCACAATAAAGAAAAAAAAAAAAAACGTACTCGCCTGTACTACTACAGTGGTACTCACCTGAAGACGGCCAGAAGACCCTGTGCCGAAATATTGTGGCAGGCCGTTACTGACATCCGGCAGTTCTCCTGTGTTTTATGGAACATGTGCTGTTTTTGAAATTTAAATTATTACATTCTTCTTGAAGACTGATGATATTTCGCCTGTCTCATACATTTTTCATTCCAAGTGGAGTATTTTTTTCATGTCGACTCTCCAAAAATACCAGTTAGCTCTGTCGGAATGTCATCTACTCCCGGGGCCTTGTTCCGACTGAGGTCTTTCAGTATTCTGTAAAGTTCTTCTCGGTGTATCATATCTCCCACCTCATCTACATCTGCGTCCTCTTCCCATTCTATAATATTACCTTCAAGTTCATTTATTTTGTACAGCCCCTCTAAATACTCTTCCCACGTTTCAGCTTTTCTTTCTTTGCTTAGTATTGGTTTTCCATCTATCTGAGGCACTGAGGCTCTCTGGTTATCGATTCCTCACCGAAGTATGTGGTTTCTCCGCTAGGAAAGAGTATCATTCCGTAGCTGAAGGAATAGGGAGAGAAAGGGTAGCTGCTTGTCTGGCGTGAGTCCAGCAGGGTAGCTTGTGTGGTTGGCACCTTACTTCAGTGAAGATCTGCTGTTGATTTCAATAAGATTGCCGCATGTGGAGCCGAAGTCACACGTTTAGGTAATGGTGATCGCTTCTGTTTCTATTACATCTCTCCTCTCTGCTTACGACCGCAATGGATTTGTCTCTAACATAATCGCAGCATTCGGAACAGACCATTGGTTGTATGTTGCAATGGGTAAAGGAAGTGATTGGTCCGTTGGTCTGTTCCCAAGCAGTAACGTCAAGTGATCACACTATTAAATTCTTGCTTGTCGTATGCTGCCATTTGCATGTTTCATTTTATTACTTTGTCTGTAAAATTGGTTCCTTTTTTTCTAAAGTCTTGATTTAGTCTGTTGCACGCTATGTTGTGTTCCAGTAAGCTGTTTATATGGTCATCTGTTTCTCCTGCTCAGAAGCTTAAAATATTTGACTGTGGTCCCTCCCCTTAAGGAAAATTATTGTACATAACATTTAATATAATAGATTAAGCGCTGTATGCATTCAGTTACTTCTAGTTCATAAATTTTGGCATTTTTGTGGCTCTGCCATAAGCCAGAATAATAATCAAACCTGGTCATTTAAGCATTTTTATAGTTTGGTCTTAGATTTAGATTTGTATTTTTAAATGACTGCTAGTTTGTACTATGCTAGGTTAAGTAGTCTCACCCTGAGTTATATTTAATGTATTATTCTGGTCGTCTGGTTATTAATTATAATGTAGTTCTTGTGTGTTCATGTGTAAGTACATATTGCTTCTCAGGTTTCGGTTTGAATTTGTGATCAGTTATAAATCAGTGGATCAGGGTAGAAGAAAGTGCTGAATCCTATGATAAATTGTCTATTAGCTTTCTGTTTGATACATATGATCTTTGTGTGCTATCTTTAATCTTGTTATTTCAATATACTGATCTGTGGTTTGCATTAGTCCTAGCCCAGACTGATGGTCGTGACTCACGTAACCAACTTTCTCTATGCATTTCCTTTCCTGTTTGGTCTTTCGTGGCCGACCGAAGGGAATTTGACTGCGACGCGGACGAGATGTGCCCGCAGTAGAGGTTCTTGCGGTTCTGTGTTCGGTCGCGAAACTTGGGACTAAGCCATGCCATATCGTCTGGCAGTTCCGGGATTTAAATTACGTTACAAGCAGGATATTTTTCCAGATGTTTTGGCATCAGTCACTAGAGTCCAAACACCCCAACAGTACGCCGGTCCTAATGTATCAAGAGATCAGTTACCATTAGTTTGTATACCTTTATTGGGGCCACTATTTATTTTGTTCTCCCTGTATGTTAATGTTACCTTTGTGGGAGCTGTATTGGTGACATTATTATCCTGTTCATCAACGGCAACGAGTGTTTGTATGCCGGTGGCACCATAATATTCATGTACTGCTGCATGTTTGTATGCCGGAAATTGTTCCACCTTGCTGCTTGCGTTACCCTAAGTACTGAGCACCTATAGAAAGTGTATGCCTGGCTAGCCACGCGGTCTAAAGTGCTCCTGTCCGAGCGGGCAGGCGTGCCGGTCCTCGGCACGAATTCGCCTGGCGGATTAGTGTCGAGATCCAGTGTACCGGCCGGCCGAAGTGGCCGTGCGGTTAAAGGCGCTGCAGTCTGGAACCGCAAGACCGCTACGGTCGCAGGTTCGAATCCTGCCTCGGGCATGGATGTTTGTGATGTCCTTAGGTTAGTTAGGTTTAACTAGTTCTAAGTTCTAGGGGACTAATGACCTCAGCAGTTGAGTCCCATAGTGCTCAGAACCATTTGAACCAGTGTACCGTGCACCCTGTGGATGGTTTTTAAGACGGTTGCGGGTTGGTTCCACTTATTCCGCCTCACTTACACTGTGTCAGCGATTTCACCACAAAGACTGTCTCCACGTACGTGTACGCCATAATTACTCTCTGGTATGAGACGTTCCTGGGTAGGGGGGAGCGGTGGTACACTGAGGGCCGAACCGCGCATTAACCCTGGGTTCGGTACAGGGCGACAGTGGAGTGGGTGGACTGCTGTGGCCTGCTGTGGGTTTGTGAGCCACTGAGGGCTACTGCGGGACGAACGTCTCCGCCTTTTCTAGGTCCCTGGTTTAATAGACAATACAGACACACACACCTATGGAAAGTGGTCGAAGGATGATGGAATAACGTATAGGCCGTATGCTACTGGACATCGACATCTCATCACAAATTGTAAGAGTCGGAGGATGCAGGATAGGAAGTGCTCTGTGGGGGATGTGACGACGGAGTATAATGCTGGTGGAGGCACAAGTGTTTCAGAGCACACCGTTCAAGTGCCGTTGCTGAACATAGGGCGCCTCACACACGACCCCCACGTGTTCCTGTGTCGGCCCAACGATATCTGTAGTTACGAATGCAGTGGGCATAGCAGTCACTGAATTTTCACCGTGGATCGATAGAAACGTGTCGCCTGTCGAATGAGCGGCATTTCTTTTTACACCAAGTCGATGGTTGGGTCCTTACACGGCGTCATCCATGCGTATGGCTACCTGAAACGTGCACTGCGTCACAGAAGTGGACCAGTGAGAGCGGAATTACGCTATGATGTACTCTGAGCTGGGTTTCTATGAGACCTGTGATAGCACTCGAAGACACTATGGTTCAAGTGGCTCTAAGCACTATAGGACTTAACATCTGATGTCATCAGTCCAATAGACTCAGAACTACTTAAGTCTAACTAACCTAAGGACATCACACACATCGAAGCCCGAGGCAGGATTCGAACCTGCAACCGTAGTAGCAACGTGGTTGCGGACTGAAGCGCCTAGAACGGCTCGACCCGAAGATACCATGACAGCAGTGAACTACGTGAACATTACTGGCAGACCACCTGCATCGCTTCATAGCTGAAGTGTTCTCTAATGGCGGTGACATCTTCCAGTGGGATAACACTCCGAGAGACAAGTCCAGAATTGTGCTGCAGTGGTTTGAGCAGCATTGTAGGAAACTCATGTTGATGTCTCAGCCAGCAAATGCCCCTGATGTGTACCCACTGGAACACATATTGGTCGCCAGCTGCGTGCCCACGAACCATCGTCCCGTAATTTGCGGGTATTTAGGGACCTGTGTCACATACTTATGGGAACCTATCAAGAACTTGTAGAGTCCATGGCAAACGGAATCGCTGCTGTATTCATCTCTTTTTACTACCCGGCATTATGGTCGCAAGTCCAAGGGTCCGCTTTCATTGGGGCGAGGGGTACGAAAAGAGGGAAGTACCCTATGTACACACGCAGCACAATTACTGAAGTTCTGTATCAGTGGTCTCACTGGTTATCTTATTTTATTTACTTATTTAACATGGTCTATTTAGGGCATTCAGGCCATCTCTTACATAGGACTAGGGTTTCACACATTCAGCACCCTTTTTACGTCATAGCAATCTAAAAAATAACAGTCTTTCTGTGGCGAATAGTAGTAAAATGATTTGAGTGTCTGTAGTGACAATGTGAGTGAATAATACTGACAATGTACCAACAAATTTAATACTGGCAGTACTTGGACTACTGCTGTTGCTGCTATCACTAATAGTCATAATAGTAATAATAATAATAAAGGCAGTAACAGATACAAAAATAATTTATATGCATAGGAAACAGATGTTTTATGATTATAGCGAGTTCTGGGGAAAGGAAACTTAAGGAGACAGCACCAGCTAAGAATACTGGAAAATGAAGAATATCAGGTGGGAAAGAAGAATGTACAGGGATACAGGGGTAACGAGCGTGTACGGGGACAATAGTAATCATTACTGTTGCTTTAGCAGGCATGCCATTAACTGTGTTCTGTAGCTTGAGATGTTATTCAGTTCTCTAATATGATGCGGGAGGCTACTCCAGAATAGCGTTCCTGCTAGTTATAAGGAATACTAGAAAGTAGTTGAACGATGGTGTGGGGCAGAAAGGATTGGAACGGGTGTTTCTGCCATGTTATTAAGACGAGAGCGTCAAAGTTATAGAGACATAAAAGGGACAATGTGGTTGATAGGACAGTAGAAACGCCATTGTCTGCACACAGGCAGGGTAGCTGTGCATATGATGGTGAAATGTGGCCAAAGATTCGAAAATCAGGGTATAACGAATATAGGCATTTACTGCCGGTTCCAGACACCCTGAGATTTCCTGAGAAAGGCCCTGTAGAATAATACCGCTGTAGTCAATAACTGAAAGTATAATTGTTCGTACAAGTTTTTCATGTCAAGGGGCAGCAGCTTTTCCTGAGGCATGGAGAGACGCTGGTGCTTTCTTACAGGTTGCAGTTAAGCGCTCTATCCAACTGGGCAGTTTTGGCAGTTCAGGATGTAGCTTCGGTACCAGGGGTGCCAGCCGACATATGTTAAAAAGCTGCTAAAATGGTTCAAATGGCTCTGAGTACTATGGAACTTAACATCTGAGTTCATCAGTCCCCTAGAAATTACAACTACCTAAACCTAACTCGGGATATAACAAACATCCACGCCCGAGGCAGGATTCGAACCTGCGACCGGAGCGGTCGCGCGGTTCCGGACTGAAGCGCCTAGAACCTCCTGCCCACACCGGCCGGCTTCAAAAGCTGCTGCAACTTCGCCTGAAGCGCTGTTCGCCTTCGGCTGAGAGGAATGCACACGGTTGGAATGTGGTTGTGAGCTGAGTGACGTGTTGTAGACAGGATGGTACTCGTTTTTCCGGAAAAGATTTTGTGAATGCAACTACGTAAAAACCGTAACTGTGACTGACTTGAAGAGGTCTAGCTAACTTAAATATTTGTAATCATCTCAGGTCTTTGGTGTATCGATAATTCCGAATTAATGCCGCTTCATATGTGTACAGTAATGCTGTGGCAAGAATTTATTAGTGCTGGCACTGTTCATGCATCTACTAAAATGCGTTTCTTCATTAGGATACATGTCGCTTTATTCAGTTGAATCATGGCGAATGACAGAACCTTTTCGTCCGTTCTTTGCTTTTATGCCTGCATTTACGTTTCAGTATAATTTTCACATTTTGCCCTGGAGCCGCAAATAATAAATGAAACAGACGTCGAGACCACATTCTGTGTACAATGACACACAACAAAGCTGAGAATCAAATCTACTGTTAAGGCAATATTTTTCAGACGGCCAGTAACACATTCCATGGGCAGTCATAGGGCGAACGGGAACACGGTGAAGCACAGCTTCCCCTCTCCCCATCTCAACCCTTTCAAGCATTCTTCTCAGCTGCCTACTGTACTTTTAGTCCTAGACTTACAAGGAGAGCTCCCCTGCTATTGGCTCTACTTTTTGAATGGAAATATACAATGATGTATGTTAATACATTTACAGCCATTCATCCGGTGGGCCTTCGTTTGCGAGTAACTGACGAAAAACAAAAAAATCGAAATTTTGTGTGACACTCAATGGCGGTAAAAAAGGCTGTCACAGTATGTGGTAGCGTGGTGTAATGGGTGGGAAAGTAGCTTAATATGTAGGAAGTTGGGATTTCGAATCTTTTCAGGTGCAGTAAGCTTTTTTAATTTTTAGATCTTCATGGGAATGACCTTGACCATTATTTTTATTCGATTAATTGCTTTAACTGTAATTTTTTATTTATATTTGTCACATCATTTTAATCATCATATGAACTTTTTCATTTCTTCCATTTTTCTGTTTATATGAATCTTTTTACGATCGGAATCTTTGTGAATATAGATTTAATGATATTTGTCTATCATAATAGTCAATTATTTGAATATTCTGAACTATCAGTTAAAAAAAAGACGAAATAATCTATCTATATTGAATGTAAAGTAGTGTGAAAAATGTATTTTTAGTTACGAGATGTGCAACTTTTTTGAATGGTAATCGTCGTAGAAACTTTTGAAACGTAATCGAAATTCACGTTGCACTAAGGCCAAAATGAAGCAGATGGAGATTTAAATGTAAGAAAGGTTTATAAATAGAACGAAATTCAAGCAAAACGAGAAATAGATATACCAAACGCAATAATGTAGATGGAAAAACAGGATGATAGAACAAAAGCACTTGAATCGAAATCAATACATAACATTTGTTAAAAACACACGAACAAAGATTTCATGTGGAAACAGAAATGAAGGAAGAAAAAATGAGAGAAAATGAAAGAGTTGACATTATGATTAAAATGATGCGAGAAAGGAATGGAAATAAGAAATTACATTTTAAACAATTAATTGAATAAAAAAGATGATCATAGTCATTTCGATAGAGCCTTTAAAGAAATTACGCACACGTCGAGATTGGTACCTACAAAATCATTGCTTGTGAGGCTATTATCCTATGCATTATACCACACAACCATACTACATATCACTGCTTTTTTAACGCTGTCACACAAAATTCCAAAATTGTTTTCGTCAGTTACTCACAAACGGGGGTCCACCGTTGTGAAGGGCTGCAGTGTGTGGTACCTGGAATATTAATCTACATTTCCTTGTAGATGGTTTCAAAAAGTCGATACCGCCGCTGGAGACCTCTCGTTGCAGACCTCTTGTTATATGCAGAGTCTCGTGGGCCGGCACCATTTTCTCATCGCTTCCCTCTTTTAAAGTATTCAAGCTGTAACTTCTGTCCTCTATCTACCTACCAGTTTGAGTGTGGCGCTCGTGCAGTGAAGAGTCAGCTTATCTGCCTCCCCTATTTTCTTCATTGTTGTGTGCTATTTTCTTCATTGTTGTGTGCTATTTCCGGTAGGTAACTGTCGATGGGACCGCGTCATAACAGTTCCGTAATATTTTTCCGACATACCAAAATATATTTTTGTTTCTTTAGCTTCAAACGCAGTGTAACAAGAAAACTTAGCTACACGTTCATTTTTTACGGAAATTGAGGAAGCAAGACCACCCATATCGTGTATTTTAAGGGGAAATGTTCCAAATTTTGAGGTCTATCTTCAGGCTTTGCTTGCCGAGTGTCTAGACCTGTGGTCGTCAAACATTTTAGTTCAAGAGCCAATACTGACATTGTGGAGCCACCTCTGGCCGCAAATGTAAAGATTTTATTGTTCATTGGTAACGTACTTCAGTTAGGATGTTATGAGTCCTCAGCAGACTAGCCACAGTAACGGTGCTGTAAGTTGACCGCTCAGGTACTGACCGTTCAAAGTCGGTACCATTCGAAACACTTTGTCTCCACTGTTCTCTGTTCAGACTACTGCCATCGACAGAGACCCGAAAATTGTGACACTGTCACTGAATGGCGAAGTTTTGTTGTGTTTCCTGTACGAGCAAATTGACTAATTGGTTAATGAAGTAATTGTGCAATAAGAGACACGAACAAAAATGTTTTCTAAAGGTTTTTAAATTCATTTTCTTTCGACTAATTGCGTTATATTAAAACAGCCTTAATTTAATTTCGTACCCATATGTACCGCATTTGAAGATGATCGACTATGAAACGCACATTCACGAATCCATATTACCTCCCAGTCAAAATTTACACCACAGCTTGTGATCGGCACCAGTCGCGCATGGCCGTGAGTTGTCAGTACTAAAACGCAAAGTCTGAAGTATACCCCCTCTCACATCCTCTAACCCCGCAGTGGCCCCACTACTTACCCCTCTGCTCCTGAGGTACGCGGCGACCTCTGCTCAGCTCATGGCCGAATCCAACATTGTCAATTCAAAACTAGGCACATCTTAAAATATTAATGCCTCTCTAAATATTTATGTTTGTTACCGGGCAGGAGAAGTACACTCCTAAAGAGCTCCTAAAGTAAGGTGACGTTTTGGATTTGGTTATTAGTCTCTAGACGCATATTATTATAAAATACAGTTGAGAACCGCGAGACGCACGAATATTCATTCGGGCCGTATCGGGTAGCGTACCACAGTTTGCCGACTACTGGTCTAGACAGTAATAGTGACATGGATGGAACGTATGACACTGAAACAAATTAATAGGTCTGATGCTGAGAGAGAGTTACAAAGTTGTGCTGACAAGTGTGCCTCCGAATTTTTTTATTCTGTTCTCAGTTTCGGTTGAGGTCACATGCTGTGATATTACTCGGTCGATTTTCCCTCTTTGCTGACGTAAGTGGCAATCTTCAGCCACTAGAGATCTCCGAACTGTAGCGTGTAACACGGCGCTGTGCAACGTAAGTATGTCGGTGCGTGAGAAACAGTGTGCTGTAAACGAGTTCCTAACAGCAGAAAAGTTCGTCCATACTAGGAGCACCCTCTCCTTCAACGTGACAATGCAGACCACACACGAGCGTTGCGACAACAGTCCGACGGCTTGGATTTACTGTCGCTGAACATCCTCCCTACATTGCCGTCTTGGCCCCGTCCGATTTTTATCGTCTACAAAACTTAAAAAACGGTTTCGAGGATGTCACTTACATAGTGACGACACGGTGCAAGCAGAGGTAAGGTTACGGCTCCGTCAACAAAATCAAACAGCCCACAGTGACGGTATCAACGAACTGACCTCTCGTTGGAAGAAATGTGTTCGTCGCCTGGGCGGCTATGTTCAGAAATAAATATGTATACGTGAAGAAAGACGATGTAAAACGTTAATAATGTTTGTTTTATTTAAAAATCTGTGAGGAATTTCCGCATAAAAAATTCGGAGGGGTCATTTTACCCTATGCCAACGGCCTTACCGCAGTAGTAACACTGGTTCCCGTCAGATCACCGTAGTTAAGCGCTGTCGCGTTTGTCTAGCACTTGGATGGGTTACCGTCCGGCTCATGCGAGCGCTGTCGGCAAGCGGGGTGCACTCAGCTTTCATGAAGCCAACTGAGGAGCTACTTGACTGAGAATAGCGCCTCCGGTCAGGTGATGCTCCAGGGGTAGAGTACAGGCCTACTGATGCCAGCAGTGGCGGGAACAACGATGAAAATACTGTGCTTATTAGTACGAATAATGACTCTTAAGCACATTTTTGCGGAAAAAATTAGTGTTTCAACCGGAGGAAGGAACAACTTCGATTGTAAGGATAAAACGCCCTAACATTATTGCTAAATTCTCTGGCTAGAAGTTGGGGAGAAAATCCAGAAAGAGAAACCGTATGCAAACTTGGTTTAAAAAAATAAATATTCTGTCAGAAACAAAGACTTACGTTCATGAACTAGACATGACCTAACTAAAAGCATTCATCGGTCTTCTTGTATATACAGTGATTTTCAAATCAGGAAACGAGTCCCTGCACTGTCTTTTTGCATCTGATGACACTGGAGGTGATATTTCTCGATGTACCATAACATAAAATAGAATGTTACTCACTTTGGCTACACTTAGATTTGATAACCAGGACTTAGAGAGGAGAGAAAGAAGGAAGGTCTTGATGCATCAATTTCACTGGTTTTTGGCCTTTATGTTGATAAGTAGTAATGTATTACTTTGGGTTCTTCAATGAATATGGATGAGATGCTGACACTGTTCAAAGGGCGTCGCAGCTCCATTGTGTACATGCCAAGGTAACCGGCAAAATATGACATAAAAGTGATGCGTCTGATTAAGAATGATCTTTATACTGCATATACTTATTGTGGAAGAGGGAGTGACAGTTTCACTTTGTCAAATGAAAATAAAAGGACGAACGTGCAGTATTAAGCAGTGGTGAGACTGGTGAAAACGATAGAACAAAGACAAAGAAATGTTAGGGCACGTGGCTGGCTTGGATGCATAGAACTGGTTAACAACTTCTTAATAAGGAGCTTACATTCGTGGGCACTCTAAAGAAGAATAAACCAGAAACCCCAATAACTTTCTTCATCAAAGGAGAAGACTGGGGAAGACTGCTCTTCGCCGAAGAGATGTCGCTGCTATGAAGAAGAGGAAGCTGTAATCCTGATCCCCAGTATGCATGATTCTGAGAGCCGCGATCCAAAGACTAGTACAGAAAGGCGGTGTGGATTCTCTGGTTCAAAGCTGTGCAACTTATACCGCAAACAAAGGACAATAAGATAACCTGTAGCGATATTTTCCGCACTGGTTAATACGGGCTGGGGAGTAAATTGTTATCGTCTATACCAATCTTTCAAGACGACTCCACACAGAACACCTCTTGAGTTTACGAAATCGTTGGCAGAGGTACGAACATATCCCCTTACGACAAGCTGACTGTAAACAAAAAGTCTTGCCGGGTACTTTACTTCTTCAACCAGACACACGCTTCCGAGACCAGAGTAAGTACCTTCCATATCAGGCTCTTGAGAAGAAGTTTCAAAAAAGGAAAACCTGTAACTTTTGCCCTCCAGAACTGAGGAAGAAGACTAAACATCCTTGACAACAGTGTGAAAGCGAAATATATCTTGGATCTGCTCAAAAAAATCTGTAAAATGGGCTTTGAAACGAAAAATGTAACTTGCCTTCGAACAGCACAGACTTCAATCTACAGTTTAAAGTGCCCGGATTATTCTCCATATCTATTGATTTTTATTTTGAACTAGCTTTGGCTTTAAAATAGTTTTCGTCAATCGCTGCTCATATTCATGTTCTCTTTTATGTTTCTGCGGAATGGAATTCTTACCTGAATCCATGAAGCCAATAGAGCACCCAGGGCGTTCAAATATATTGGCCTTCAGAAAATCTTGTACTTTTGTGTCTTATATTCCGAAGGCCAAAATGTTGTATCCAGTCTCCATCTTGATGACAGTGTTGAAGAAGAGACGGCTAGATCAGAAATGACAGTTATGCACAACACGAAAAGAAGTGTTGACATGTGTAACAAGTTGTGTGCCGTCTACAATTAGGCAAGACACACTCACCGATGGCCTTTTCTCATATTTTATTCCTTACTGAATGTTCGATGTAACAGTTCTTCAGCAAATCATGCTCCTTGAAGTATCCTGAACTTTGAACACTTCTAAAAGAAACACACGAGCTTGCAGTTCATCCTCTATATTTAAGAACACAACTGATTAAACAAAAAAGACCTTCATTGACCATCAAAACAAACAAGTAACCAACTTCGTAGCTCTTTCTTAAGAGGGAAATAACAACTAAACGCAAGTACTTGGAACAACAAAAGAAAGGCTCTCACAGTCATAGTTCGTTCTCCGCCAGTTTGCTGTCAAATGTTTGAGTCCTCGCTCTCCTTGAGCGGAGCACGCTGGAACAGATTAATACTCAAGCTACGGACTGTACGAGTGTCTACAGCCTTGCCACGCGAGTCTGGCAGAGTACCAACAGGTCGGCGACCCGGTCCGAGGTCCCTTGGCGTCGACAGCGGCATGCTGTCGGCAGTGCTGGGTCTGGAGCAGACTTCCCATCTCCGCTGTTTACGCCGTAACTGCCGTGATCGTCGCGGACGCCTTCCTAAAAACCCGCACGGCAGAGGTATAATTCTTTCTGATTGGCTGCACGTGACATGGTGGGTACAGCGAAAGATTCGTTGTATGAGCAACCCCTCTTACTGATTTACACGCACTCTGTATTGTGGTCCGGTATACGCGAAGACCTTCTGCAGGTCGCGCTGCAAATGATGGCGGAACATCGTGTAGTCGCAAGGGATGAGCAGGCAACCAACCCGACGGCGTTGTGTTACCGTGTGACGTCAGGGGTTCAAAACTTCTGCGAGATGCTATTCCTATCAACACAGGCACCTGCATTTGACAAA
Organism: Schistocerca serialis cubense; assembly: GCF_023864345.2. Taxonomy (NCBI): domain Eukaryota; kingdom Metazoa; phylum Arthropoda; class Insecta; order Orthoptera; family Acrididae; genus Schistocerca; species Schistocerca serialis. The sequence continues at coordinate 189,160,747 of NC_064643.1, forward strand.
GCGGTTTTCTGCACCTTCTGTGTTATCAGCTTGTTTCATAAATAGTACAAGTCCGAATTGCCACTAAATTCCAAACGTAATTAGTTATTTATTCATAATTACTTTGCTGATATTTATTTATAAATCTATAATTACCTCCTTGTGGGCGGACAGTTTTGTAAACCCTCATCGCCAGTTTTGTAAAGACCACGTCGCTACCCCTGAGAAGGCCGAGTTGCCACTGTTTTTGTGGTACACCGAGTTGCCACTTTTGTTGCGGTAGGCCGAGTTCGTGAGTTCGTGAAACAGCTTGTAGTGCAGTACACCGATAACACAATTTCTCTCTGTCCCTATTACACCACTATGCCCCAGGGTCAGGTAACCAGATAGGAGAATGTAGGTTCTACAACAATCCAACAAATTAGTAACAAAGTCACACAAATGAATTAAAAAGGTTTGCTGATCTTTGTGATTAGTCGAATAGTGAAGTCTGCAACACTGCATGTAATACAACACAAAATAGGCCCTCAATAGGAAAGTGCAAATAATCGTAGGTAAACTTCACAGTACATAGCAAATGCTATTTACAACAACTGTCCGACACTTCTAGGAATTCACTTACCGACGTTCCCTGTCGAAGTCAGCCCTAAACGATGATCTGTAACCAAGTGAGTCTATAACCAAGTGGGCGAGAGCTGGTCTTCTATATGAGTAGCCTTCTGTCCGTTGTCGTCCGCTCATTGGTGGATTGTACTTAGCCGGCAATAGGCCCACGCGAAGTTGATATCTTCATCCTCAGCGCTACCCGAGGCGCTGGTGGAACTCGCAAAAGTGGCGAGTCTTTATGGCACCGGCACCAGCTCGCATCTTTGTACATGTGGTGCTTTTGCTCTAGCTGTGTCTTGTTCGGACGACACAGCACAGGGTCCGCAGTGACTCCTAGCGGTACGAAGTATGTCGCTACTAGCGCAGCGTTCAAATAGACTCCTAAGGTCTGCCAGACTGCAACATGTTAGTTATGAGAGATACATTAGACATGTTAATTAAGGGTTAGGCGATTCTCATATGATAAGCAACGAAGCAACCCTGTGGCGCCGTGGACAGGTGTCAAAAAACGAGTAGTCATAATCAGAGCGCAGTTCACGCACGCACTGTCGATGATTACTTATGATGTCCCATTTTCCGGTTGTAAGGTACATGTTTTGCTACTGTGCTTTATGAGGGGACACGTCCGCTTCGTATTTCGCCACTCCAGCCGCCGGCACTTTACGCGGCCCGTTCCCCGCTCCCCTCTCCCCGCCAGCCCGCGGCGCAGTTAATTGCAGTGCAGAGCGGCGCGGCGCTGCGCAGCGGCAGGTGCGGCCGCTGTCGCGCGGCTGTGCCGCTGTACGTCGCAGACTTTAACGACTTCCGCGCTCTTCCCAACTTGTGCGTCGAGGGGCCTCCTTGTCCCTGGCGGGAGGCACGGGCAGGTGCGACGCGCCCCGAGACAACCACCACGGCGAGTTTTGTTGCTTGTGCAAACAAGTTTTCGGCTGTGGGTTACAACGTAGCTGGAGATTCACCCTTGTTTGCATTACAACCCTGATTACATACTAATGATAGTGGAAAATGACACATTAGTCCATCACATGTCGATGTTTCAGAAATTTCCATTCCATCTTCACTGCCGGAAACAAAATTAGTACACCATTACTGAGGCTTCCAATAGACTCAAGAATTGCACAATGCATAATGATTACATTTGCAGACCACTAGCACAAACGGTACTGAGTTACCAGGTATCGACTCATGCTGAAAGAGCCTGCACCGCAGGATGTCGGGCAGTGGGGAGTGTGCCCGAGCGAAATCCATTGTAGTATAGTACGTGGTGTAGCCTCCACGGGCGGCAGTGCGCGCTCTGACGCTGGCATCCAGTCACTCCTACAGATGGTGAATACTGTCCTGGGATTCGTTATGCCACACCTGCTCGACCTGTTCTCGCAGTTCAGTAAGAGCTCTTTCCTGATGAGTCGTCCGATCTTATCCCACACGTGCTTGACTGGAGACAAGTATGCAGATCGTGCTGGCCAGGGAAGTTGTTGCACGCCTAGCAATGCACGTTGAGTTTCACGGCCAGTGTGTGGGAGGGCACGATCCCGTTTCAGCAACACATCTTCTTGTTGCAAGAATGGCAAACGAACGGGTATAACGATATTCTCGATGTACTGACGCCGGGTAGCTTCCCATACAAAAGCACCAAAGATGGTAGAGAGTTGTAGCTTATCACACCTCAGACCATAAGGCCTTGGGTGGGTCCAGTATGTCTTAGACGAATGTACTCTATGAGACACCGTTCACCAGCTTTACGCCGTACATGCAGATGACCATCACTTGCATGCAGGCAGAATCTGTTTTCATCGCTGAAGGCCATGGAGCGCCATGCCATCTTCAAAGCCATCTGCTGACAGCACCAGTGGACGCAAGCACGTCGATGTTGTGAATAGGCTAGAGATTTGCATGCCCATAGTACCATTGCTAATAATTGGTGCCCATCAGTTTGTGTTGACACGTCTGGGCTCACAGGTCCTCTTATCTGTGCTGTGGCAGCTGTACGATCTTTCATTGCAACCCTTACAATCCTTGCGTGCGTCTGTGCTGCGTGAGCGTCCGTAACCTCTATTTCGAGAACGTCTACAGGTGTGAGAATGTTCATGTTACCAATGATACCAGCATTATTGCACAAATGACGTAGCACGTCCTGCTTGTGCAGCAATTTGAAAAGACCATCCCACCATTCGGAAGGACACAATTTGACCCCTTTAAAACACGCAGGAAGCACGAGTCTCTCTCCATGACATGGTTGCTGCTTCCTTAATGCATTTGCAGCACAATGAGCCTTCTGGTTGTGAGCATTCCCTATTAAAGGGTAGACACAGATGGCGCTCTGGTAGATATGCTACAACGGTGGAACCATTATCAATAAATCTACTATCCCCCAGGTAGCATATGGCGTCATCGGATCAAAATAGACGTCGTCTTTCCAAATGTACTAATTTTTTTTCCGGCAGTGTAGTTTATATCAGTCCCCCAAATCCTACCTGCCGCTTCGGTAGTGTTTGTTGGAGAGAAGTTTGCGCGATGTTCAGGACATACAGAAATTTTCATTCTGGATGAGAAAGGAGGTAGTTTGAGTGGTTGGTAAGAAATTTGATTAGGGGGAGGGAATCGGATGCGGCAAAATACGAAAAGTGTACGATCAATGGCAGACAACCGAGTCGATATCAGTACACCCACCGATCCTACACCTACACGTCCTTCATGGCCTCATCCCGCAGTCTTCCCTCTCACGTAATTAAATCCGTCCTGAGATTTACCGTTACTATAATATCTCACCGATTTCTCCATTTTTTTCTCACGTCAAGATTTCCACGCACTGCACCCTGTTGTTTCCTTTTTTCTCCATGTATTATGTTCGAGTGTAATAACTTTTCTGGAGGCTAGGAATCTACTTTGTAGGAATCAGCATGGGTTTCGAAAAAGACGGTCGTGTGAAACCCAGCTCGCGCTATTCGTCCACGAGATTCAGAGGACCATAGACGCGGGTTCCCAGGTAGATGCCGTGTTTCTTGACTTCCGCAAGGCGTTCGATACAGTTCCTCACAGTCGTTTAATGAACAAAGTAAGAGCATATGGACTATCAGACCAATAGTGTGATTGGATTGAAGAGTTCCTAGATAACAGAACGCAGCATGTCATTCTCAATGGAGAGAAGTCTTCCGAAGTGAGAGTGATTTCGGGTGTGCAGCAGGGGAGTGTCGTGGGACCTTTGCTATTCACAATATACATAAATGACCTTGTGGATGACATCGGAAGTTCATGGAGGCTTTTTGCGGATGATGCTGTGGTATATCGGGAGGTTGTAACAATGGAAAATTGTACTGAAGTGCAGGAGGATCTGTAGCGAATTGACGCATGGTGCAGGGAATGGCAATTGAATCTCAATCTAGACAAGTGTAATGTGCTGCGAATACATAGAAAGAAAGATCCCTTACCATTTAGCTACAATATAGCAGGTCAGCAACTAGAAGCAGTTAATACCATAAATTATCTGGGAGTACGCATTAGGAGTGATTTAAAATGGAATGATCATATAAAGTTGATCGTCGGTAAAGCAGATGCCAGACTGAGATTCATTGGAAGAATCCTAAGGAAATGCTATCCGAAAACAAAGGAAGTAGGTTACAGTACGCTTGTTCGCGAATACTGCTCAGCAGTGTGGGATCCGTACCAGATAGGGTTGATAGAAGAGATAGAGAATATCCAACGGAGAGCACCGCGCTTCGTTACAGGATCATTTAGTAATCGCAAAAGTGTTACGGAGATGAAAGATAAAACTCCAGTGGAAGACTCTGCAGGAGAGACGCGCAGTAGCTCGGTACGGGCTTTTGTTGAAGTTTTGAGAACATACCTTCACCGAAGAGTCAAGCAGTTTATTGCTCCCTCCTACATATATCTCGCGAAGAGACCATGAGGATAAAATCAGAGAGATTAGAACCCACACAGAGGCATACCGACAATCCTTCTTTCCACGAACAATACGAGACTGGAATAGAAGGGAGAACCGATAGAGGTACTCAAGGTACCCTCCGCCACACACCGTCAGGTGGCTTGCGGAGTATGGATGTAGATGCAGATGTAGATATATCACGTCCTGGCCCCCATCGTAAACAGCCTTACCAGGTATCCCCTGTCTGTAACCACCCACTGTTCGGTACTACATATTTTTGCCACAACGTACTTTAACACTCCTACTTCTAGGTATTCCTTTCCTAGTGCAGGTAAAGACACTTAGATTAGTTAAGTGACTTGTATTGTTGTGAAGACTGCAACAAACATTTGTGCTTTGAAAGACAACAATAAGTTTTTAACGTTTTCATCCTCAAACAAATCTGTGAAACTAAACATCTGTTCTCAACCTGATGAGCGATTGAATAAAAAACAGTGGAGACAAATAAGAGACATGACGTAAAATCAGTTGTCTTTCCAAGTTCTCACCATGCTGAATAACAACATGCTCTGTGCCTATGCCACTGTTGACCAATGGAAAAACTTTAACAACCTCTTATTCCTTAGTCCCACCAAACACACCAGCGAGGCTTCCCATATCATCTCATAACATTCATTTACAGCAAGGTTCTTGTACCTATTCTCACCTCCTGAATCCATCGACGTACTGAACGTCATCTATTTCCCGTATTCTGTGTAAGTTCAAAACCAGCAAATTCTAATCAACTATACGGGGTGTAAACGATTACTGTTTACAACGCGTCACGGTGATGTAGATGAAGTCGAGACGAACAAATTGATATAGAACCCTTTTGTCTATCACGCTCGAACATAGGCTCAAACTAAGATGCAACCAAGGTACAGCGTGTGACGACTCAAAAGGAAATAGCCATTTGAAAAGGCGTCACGGTAATTTGTTTCACCTTAACACGTTGTTGCAGTGGCTAGATGATATGTGTCGAATGTGGTTCTGATGCTTTAATTATATGTACTTCGTCTATCATGTCGCAGTGCACCCATGCTGAAGACTCATCGAGAAACACATTTCCACAGCAAAACTGTTCTTCTCAGTGGGCAAACAGCGTGGTGGGTCGAGCGGCAAATTCTACACTAGCAGCCTGCCACGAGAAGAAGAGCCGATGGGCATCTAAAAATTGAATTAATTGTTAAAAGTAATGTTACCACTGTACGTTTGTTTGATAAATGGTTCCTAATTGGTTTCGTCTAGGATTAAGTCAGTCGTGGATGAGCTATTCTTGGGGTGAGTCAACGTAGAAGTGCCTGGCTGAACTTGGTATTTTCAGCGAAGAGGCCGTGTCGATATCTGTCGCTAGCCATATTGGTATCAGCCACAGCGGAGCAGTAGCATTCTCAGTGTGGAGTGAACTGGTTTTTGATACGAGTACTTACTCGGCATAATCAAAAGATGGATACTGCAAGCTCCGTCAACGAATTCATAGTAAACGGTTAACGTGGTATATAGTAGAGATAACAAAGAAGATGTGGGTTTTGATAGTGCGGAGTGGTAGAAGATAAAACATGAGAATATGGCGTTGAAAGCTAGAATCCTATAGCGTAGACCGCGCAGAGACCACACTCTGGTTATTGAGTTATGATTGCAAAGATCGACCATGTGCTAATCGGGATAGTTACCTAAATTAGGTTTTTTTTTATGCTTCAGTTTTGCAGAGTCATTTATGGATTAGTATCGCAACTGTTGTTTGGTGAGAAATTTGGTACACTATGAGTGAATTGAATGTTTGACGTAGGAAATTGTGTAATTACTCACACATTTAGGTAACAATATGCTGCGCTGTAACTGTGAATGTTTATTTGGGTAATAGTAATTCGGAAGCGACAAGTGGTATTTTGCTGGTACTAACGAATTTGGGAGGGTGTAATTGGTTAGTCTTACAGTGTGAAGCTTTGCCCGTTCATTGCAAGGGTTTTGCTTCGAAAGTTGAGTAATAATTAGTTGTAAATCGTTTACATAGAGCAGTCAAGGTTGTACTATTAACGAGTGACTTTAAAGTAGGAGCAGGTAGTGTGTCGCTATCACCCAAACCCTGAAGAGGATCAGAGGATTAATTTTGATCTGTTTAATATTATAATAAAAAGGTGGTAGTGGCATGTAGGAGTTTTGTTTATTTTAATATCAGACCGATTGATTGGGGTTTAGAATTTTGTGATCACTCGTTCACTGTCTTCGGCTGCTTCTATATATTACAACAAATAAAGCTATGGTGCGATAAACTGAAATCTCCAACTCTTAATTTACCCTAAAATAGGAAAGAAAGGAAATGAAAGACATTCTCCCCTTAAAGAAAGCAAAAGAATCAGTTGAATGAAAATTACAAAAAGTAAAAGTAAATGTTAGTGAATAATCAGTCAGAAACATTCTTTGACATTAGCATTTAGATGTGCGAGGATACTAAACGTAAGAGAAATTACAATTAATCAGCAAGCCTAAAATAATATTAATAGGTATTTCTTGTGTAAAAAAATAGTAAATATTCTAATTATTCCTCCTAACTTAAAGATAGGAAATAAATAAACTGAACGGTTACTTGAAAGAGAAATACGCGAAATAAGTACATAGCAAAGATATTGATTTTAGATTGCAACACGGGAAGGAAAACAACAAAATGAGGCAATTAGCCATGAGCAAATTTGATCGCTGAGTGAGGTAGTAAATCTACGGATTTTCAATTTCTTGACATATTCATGTCTTTAAATACAGTTGTTTCTTAAGTAATTAGTTACTTGCTAGATATATCAGATAATAACGCAGCATTACAGGCAAAAGGCAATTGAAATTTGTTAATTTCCGTCCAGAAAGGAAGTTCCTTGAAGGTTGTTCTACAGAGAGCGGAAAAAGTGAAAAGCTGATGGTTCAACGTCACATGAATAAGGTGGGTGCGGAATGACCTTCTAACCCAAATCATGTACTGAGTTTTTTTTATCATTTTAATAGAATGGCGGCGAGAGTTTTCGTGGAGTAACATCACTTCACGCAGTCTTCTTGAACGCTGTCCTTACATCTCAGTTGTTGACAACAAACGTCAGCAGTGATGAGTACACCAGGGGGAAGCAATTCGTAGTACACCACAGCATCGCTGTTCCACCAGATGCATAACATGATCTCGTGCGGAGGTGCGAATTTTTGTATCGGGAGTTGCTGCATTGTTTGGGTTTTCCTTTATTTTTATTATATTATCATGAAGACACTATCTCTTGTCACCAGTAACGTTACAGGATAGGAATGGCCAGTGTCGTTCAAGAGCGAATCGATGACAGTCAAGCGGGAGTGCACGTATGGCTTACAAGATGCGTCAAACCCACTAAAGAGACAGCCTACATTACACTTGTCCGTCCTCTGCTGGAATGTTGCTGGGGGGTGTGGGATCCTTACCAGGTAGGATTGACGGAGGACGCAGAAAAAGTGCAAAGAAGGGCAGTTCGTTTCGTGTTCTCGCCCAATAGGGGTGAGAGTGTCACTGATATGATACGCGAGTTGGAGTGGCAGTCACTGAAACAAAGGCGGTTTTCTTTGCGGCGAGATCTATTTACGAAATTTCAATCACCAACTTTCTCTTCCGAATGTGAAAATACACTCCTGGAAATGGAAAAAAGAACACATTGACACCGGTGTGTCAGACCCACCATACTTGCTCCGAACACTGCGAGAGGGCTGTACAAGCAATGATCACACGCACGGCACAGCGGACACACCAGGAACCGCGGTGTTGGCCGTCGAATGGCGCTAGCTGCGCAGCATTTGTGCACCGCCGCCGTCAGTGTCAGCCAGTTTGCCGTGGCATACGGAGCTCCATCGCAGTCTTTAACACTGGTAGCATGCCGCGACAGCGTGGACGTGAACCGTATGTGCAGCTGACGGACTTTGAGCGAGGGCGTATAGTGGGCATGCGGGAGGCCGGGTGGACGTACCGCCGAATTGCTCAACACGTGGGGCGTGAGGTCTCCACAGTACATCGATGTTGTCGCCAGTGGTCGGCGGAAGGTGCACGTGCCCGTCGACCTGGGACCGGAGCGCAGCGACGCACGGATGCACGCCAAGACCGTAGGATCCTACGCAGTGCCGTAGGGGACCGCACCGCCAATTCCCAGCAAATTAGGGACACTGTTGCTCCTGGGGTATCGGCGAGGACCATTCGCAACCGTCTCCATGAAGCTGGGCTACGGTCCCGCACACCGTTAGGCCGTCTTCCGCTCACGCCCCAACATCGTGCAGCCAGCCTCCAGTGGTGTCGCGACAGGCGTGAATGGAGGGACGAATGGAGACGTGTCGTCTTCAGCGATGAGAGTCGCTTCTGCCTTGGTGCCAATGATGGTCGTATGCGTGTTTGGCGCCGTGCAGGTGAGCGCCACAATCAGGACTGCATACGACCGAGGCACACAGGGCCAACACCCGGCATCATGGTGTGGGGAGCGATCTCCTACACTGGCCGTACACCACTGGTGATCGTCGAGGGCACACTGAATAGTGCACGGTACATCCAAACCGTCATCGAACCCATCGTTCTACCATTCCTAGACCGGCACGGGAACTTGCTGTTCCAACAGGACAATGCACGTCCGCATGTATCCCGTGCCACCCAACGTGCTCTAGAAGGTGTAAGTCAACTACCCTGGCCAGCAAGATCTCCGGATCTGTCCCCCATTGAGCATGTTTGGGACTGGATGAAGCGTCGTCTCACGCGGTCTGCACGTCCAGCACGAACGCTGGTCCAACTGAGGCGCCAGGTGGAAATGGCATGGCAAGCCGTTCCACAGGACTATATCCAGCATCTCTACGATCGTCTCCATGGGAGAATAGCAGCCTGCATTGCTGCGAAAGGTGGATATACACTGTACTAGTGCCGACATTGTGCATGCTCTGTTGCCTGTGTCTATGTGCCTGTGGTTCTGTGAGTGTGATCATGTGATGTATCTGACCCCAGGAATGTGTCAATAAAGTTTCCCCTTCCTGGGACAATGAATTCACGGTGTTCTTATTTCAATTTCCAGGAGTGTATTTTGTTGACACCCACCTGCGTAGGGAGAAATGATCACCAAAACAAAATAAGAGAAATCAGAACTCGAACGGAAAGATTTAGATGTCCCTTTTTCCCACGCCCCATTCGAGAGTGGAATGGTAAAGAAATAGGTTCTATGAACCCTCTGCCAGGCACTTAAGTGTGAACTACAGAGTAACCATGTAGATTTAGACGTAGATGTAGATGAAAGGTACTGCTAGACTTGTTAGCAGTATGTCCGAGCAACACGCAAGTATTACAGAGATGATTCGTGAACTGAAACGGGAATCCCTGAAGGTGAGATGACGTTGTTTTCGCGAAACACTACTGAGAAAATATAGAGACACGGTGCTCGCAGCTGCCTGCAGCACGATTGAACAGCCGGCGACGTAGATTTCACGTAATCAGTTTGAGGAATGGATAAGAAAAATAAGGGATCGTACAGAGGCATGTAAGCAGTCATTTCTTCCTCGCTCCGTTAGCGAGTGGAACAGAAAAGAAAATGACTAGGTAGCCTCCGGTATGCACCACGCTGTGGCTTGTGCAGTGTTTATGTAGATGCAGTTGTAGCTGTAGATATATTGTGGGCCAGTCACTCTAATCACGTTCATTGTCCGCGAGAGTCTTCATGTTTCTTTAGCAGTGTTTATATGGAGCGGTTGCACGGAAAAAGTTAAAGAGTTCAGATACAATCAAAACAAAAGGCAACTGAAAAGGGACTAATCTTGGGTGTGAAGGAAATCCAATTCCTGCGAAATCTCGCACGTCCAACATGTATTTCCTACTGAAAAGCTAGAGTAAATGCCAGTGTTCGGACGTTCGGTCATTTATTCATTCACTTAATCATCGTGTTCTGTAATCCCACATGAGAAAGAGCCTTCCAGGACTTGCAACGTGTGAAGTCATACGTTAACAGGCAGAAGGAGCAACCACACGATAGTCTTGCAATGTGTAAAAAAAAAAAATCGCCTTGACAACTCTACGATTTACTTCTAGATTACAGGGTTGGACAAATATACGGAAACACTGCGAGAAATACTTGCTTGACAAATGATGCAGACTCTAGCTGACCCAGCTGGTGGCGCTGTTTGTATTTCATTACGAACCGTGTCCGTACAACGTCCACAAAAGTGTCAGTAGCGCTCAGAGCAGTGTTCTGTGTGGCTGAGAGTGCACTACGACGGAGCCAAGTGAATTCGAACATGAGCAAATTGTTAGTGCCCGCATGGGGAGTGGTTCTCTAACCGAGGTAGCTGAAGTGTTTGGTGTTTCAAGAGACACCTGTCGAATATTTACGCTGCGTACACGAAAGCACACTATATCACCAGCTAAGTCACAACGCGGACGAAAGTGCGTATTGGTTGATCGTGGCGGACGTTCATTGAAGATAACTGTGGCGAAAAATAATAAATGCACTCGCATATCCCATCAGCATGAAAAAACTCAAAAGAAGCTTCATAACCAGGGAACTGCATGGCGAACGGGAATTCCAAAGCTATTGATCAGTGGTGCAAATGCCCCTAACAGGAACGCGTCGTACCAAAGGCATAAAACCTAAAGTATGCAGAAATGACAGAAAGTCATTTTGTGGTCTAATTTGGAGAGAAGAGTGCATGATCAGTATCCACCTCCATCATCGTTACCTCTACTTGCCATTATTTTGCAGAACGAATGGTATAAGATTACCTTGAAGACCATACTGAACCTGTATTTATGCATTCCGTGAGCCTTTTAAAAATTTTTCAATGCCATTGTCATGCTTCGCGTTAGGCATAGTAATTTCTGTATTTCTTGTGTTTCCATGTTTTTGTCTACCACCACCCGTACGTTTGTGGGGAAGAAAACAGCTACTTTGCTCAAGAAAGTACTGCTCTACTCTTATACTGCTCAAGTACTGTTTTTTATCTAATATTCCCAACCCGGCATTTACTTAATGCAGACCAGTCCCAGCTGTCTGTTACATCTGGCAATGTCAAGATCTGTTTCATATAAATGTTAGTCCTGTGTGGAACTTACATCCTTGAGACGAAATATTCTGATAAATCGTAGAAGTGGCTGGGCTGCAGTGCTATTCGTTTAGGTTTTTTCTTAAGTACTTGGGTATTTTACACCTACTGTCTCAAGACTACCGGTAAACTGTTATAGAGCTTAGCACCTGAGTATAAAAATCCACTCTGAACCTCGCCGTTGTGTAAATGGAAACTATTTGTACTTCTGGTATTTTGAATGTGAGTTATAGAGTTCATCACGAATTTGTTCTTGTTACTAACCGCAAATACCAATAGCGAAGTATATGTATAACCCCGTAACCTATAAGTTCCTCCAGAGACTTCTGCAAGATGTCCGGCTATCGTTTTTATACAATATTCCTATAGCATGCTTCTATGCAATAAATGCTTTTCAGACCTTAGCTATATTGCTCCAGAAGGTATCGCCATGTGACAGCCCTCAGTGAAAGTATGCACAGTACTCTATTACGCTTGTGCATATCTCAACTCAGCAAGAGTGATTTCTAAATGCAAATCACGCAGAACAGAGCTGTTTGGTTAACTTTTCCAACTAGTTGGTACTCCCTCAGATCATCCGGAAGCCTAGCAACTTCGCACTAGGGCTGAGTTGAGACATGAGCAGCGAAATTGTCCGCTTGGGGCGCCGAACTGAGAAGGGCGTCGGAGGCGTCCCTGGTACAAAATGTGGATATAGAGTGTACCATAATTAAAACCGAAAATAAAGAATTTTCACGCTCGTTTGATTTCGATTTATTTTTAAAAGAACTGTATTAGGGAAGAATGGAAGGGCGGGGGAGGGGGGGGGGGGGGGGACGCCAAATGATACCTCTCTTGTGTGAAATAATGGAAAGGCCGAACGCGCCAAATTATGCGTCGCTTGTAAAGGAAATGTTCCCGAACTGCTCTCCTTCACACGTTAAGTACCATTTGTGGTGCTTGTGAGTCGTGATAATTTTTTAAGAATTGCTTAACGCAAGTTTCTGTGAGAGTTTTTTTGTGAGCTAACAGAGTTCTGTTTCAAATGAGACGACAATATTTGGTCGCGCTCTGGAAACTGACTTCACTAAGACGAGTCAATTCTCGCAGTTCAGTTACATTTTTCTGCCTTTATTAAGTGACTTGCAATTAATAGATTTACATCAACAACAACAGCTTGACAGAACGTAAATTTGGAGCTTAGTCGTTTCTTGGTTACTAACTAATGATTCGGCACGTGGACGTTTGAGGCATGTTAACTGCATTGTGGAACGGGCATGTAATGTGAGGATTATCTAACACGTCATAATACAATGTGCTTGACATATGAATCAAAACTTACTTCATCTTACATATTTTATATTGTTAATATTCAGAGCCTTTTCACAATTACTGGTTTAATGACTCCTATCGTTTAAGTTACAATTGTTATTGCCCTTCTCTTGTGACTAATTTTTTGATAAACATGTTTCAGGTAATCCAAAATATTTCGAAAGTGCTAGCGAGTAACTAAATTTCTTCTTCTACAGAGCCAATTGTTAGAAGAAGAAGAAACAGATTATGCCGCTGCACATGCGAAATTTAATGGATCTGCTATTGCTACGAAAAAATAAAGAAAACATGACGATGCACATGTCTCATGCGACTGTTCGTAGGGCCTGGTGGTCTTGCAGTAAAGACCACGCCTTCAAAGAGAAAAGTCGGTGGACGAAATCCTGGTTTGACCATGTACTATTCAGACTGTATTTAAACCTACTGTTCACGTCTGAATGATGTGGTAATTCGCTAGACACGACAAGGGGTTCCGATTCCTCGTTCAGCTGTATATCCCCTTTCCGCTGTTACATGGCTGGGATAGGTTATGGACACACAAGTCACCGAAATGGCTCGAATTGAAATACTTGCACCAGGCAACTGAACTACACGAAATTATTGTATTATTGTACGTAATTATTTCACTGATCTTGACGGCCTTCAAAGCAAATGATTATGATAATAATTAAATGCCGAACTATAAACATTTTATTCGGGGTTGTTGGATTTATGCATGTAGCGTTAAACAGTGGCATATTTAGGCTCACTCAATATTTTTCGACAGCTGAAAGTTCAGTATGTTGATTGTATTTCTTACGTATATTGGTTGTCCGGTTAGTCTTTCTGAACACAAAATTCCTTCTAAGAAATTTGGTTGATGCAGCAGCTTATGGTCAGGAATTTCCCTGCCTTAACACTGAACTGTCACTTTACTGATAAACACGATTTCTGCTTACGCCACATACACGTAATCAGAAAAGTAGAAACATCTCTACTGGTGTGAAAACGCTGCTGCTACCTACCTCAGTTATAATAAAAGAACTGCTGTTTTTTTTTGTATTGGTAGCTAATAGTTACTTAGAACTTTTCAAGTAAAATAGTCGCCAACATCTGTAGCTGTGGTATTCACCAAAACAAGTGTAATATCCAACAGACAAGGTGGCATGAAACGAAACTACCACCACAGAAAAGTCGTTGCTGTGCAAATGTTGCTTGTTTGCTCACAGTGCGTTTATACCAACAACATAACTAAAATGGAAACACAAATAAACAAGTAATAAACTTTTGCTAAAATAATTTACAGTGAATTATCACCGATCACTGATGTATGCTGAGTGGCTCTGCAGTTAACGTCCCACTCGCTACTCTACATAAAGCACTGAAACACAACAATCTGATCTATAGAATTTCGGTCCTGACTGCTATAAGCAACAGTTATTTAGTTCGGGCTCAAGTCTGGACGACTCTCAGACACGACATTTAATGCCCAATAGTCACTAGCTGATAACTCTCTGTAGGTGTTGTGGCGCAGACAACGGTGGGCGAGGCTCACGACAAAACAGACTGTTGCGCGTGCGCCATAGCACGTGGCACTGCAGGTCTCAACGAGTGCCAACTATCGTCTCCGGTGGGGAGCGAGTAACTATTTCAGACTGCTCGTTTAAATGCACTCAAGCCTTCGACAGCACACGACAAAGTTAAGACCTTTAGTGGGTTCCGTTTTAATGACATATTGATTTCCCTTGGGCCCTGCACGTCGCAGAGCATTCGCGAAGTGTGGGGACAAGCTCATTAGTGTGCTAGGCTCGTGTTTCGCTTGGATTCCGCGATTGTGCTCGAATACACTGAAGAGCCAAAGAAACCGGTTCACCCATCTAATACCGTGTACGGCCCCCGCCAGCATGCAGAACTGACGCAACGCGACGAGGCATGAGCTCGACTAATGTTTGAAGTAGTGCTGGAGGGAACCGGTACCATGAATCCTTCAGCGCTCTTCATAAATCAGCAAGAGTACGAGGGGATGGAGGTCTCTTCTTAACAGCACGTTGCAAGGCATCCCAGATATGCTCAATAATTTCCATGGCTGGGGAGCGTTCCTGGAGTCACTCTATAGTAATTCTGGACGTGTGGGGTGTCGCACTGTCCTGCTGGAATTGCCTATGTCCGTCGCAATTCACAATGGACATGAATGGATGCAGGAGACGTGTTACTTATCAGAGTCGCATTTAGACGTATCAGGGGTCCCATATCACTCCAACTGCACACGCCCCACATCATTACAGAGTCTCCACCAACTTGAAAAATCCCAAAAAATGGCTCTGAGCACTATGCGACTTAACTTCTGAGGTCATCAGTCGCCTAGAACTTAGAACTAATTAAACCTACCTAACCTAAGGACATCACACACATCCATGCCCGAGGCAGGATTCGAACCTGCGACCGTAGCGGTCACGCGGTTCCATACTGTAGCGGCCAGAACCGCTCGGCCACTCCGGCCGGCTGAAAAATCCCCTGCTGACATGCAGAGTCCATGAATTCATGCCCGTACACGCCCATCCGCTCGATATAATTTGAAACGAGACTCGTCCGACCAGGAAATATCTTTCCGATTATCAACAGTCCAATGTCGGTGTTGACGGGCGCAGGTGAGATGTAAAGCTTTGTGTTGTGCTGTTATCAAGGGTACACGAGTGGTCCTTCAGCTCCGAAAGCCCATATCGATGATGTATCGTTGAATGGATCGCATGCTGACACTGGCTGATGGCCCAGCACTGAAATCTGCAGCAATTTGCGAGAGGGTTGCACTTCTGTCACGTTGAACGATTCTCTTCAGTCGTCGTTGGTCCCGTTCTTGTGGGATCTTTTTCTGGCCTCAGGGATGTTGGAGATTTGATGTTTCACCGGATTCCTGATATTCACGGTACACTCGTGAA
Organism: Schistocerca serialis cubense; assembly: GCF_023864345.2. Taxonomy (NCBI): domain Eukaryota; kingdom Metazoa; phylum Arthropoda; class Insecta; order Orthoptera; family Acrididae; genus Schistocerca; species Schistocerca serialis. The sequence goes on from NC_064643.1 coordinate 189,176,542, forward strand.
GTGGTCGTACGGTAAAATCCCTACTTCGTCGCTACCTCGGAGATGCTGTGTCCCATACCTCGTTCGCCGACTACAACAGCACTTTCAAACTCACTTAAATCTTGATAAACTCCCGTTGTAGCAGTAGTAACCTATAAAAGCGGCCCAAGATAGTGGTCTTATATGGGCGTTGCCGACCGCAGCGCAGTATTCTGCCTGTTTACAGATCTCTGTATTTGAATACGCGTGCCTGTACCAGTTTCTTTGGGGCTGCAGTGTAGGTTCCTGTTCATGGGTGCTCTCTATGTGGCAACTGATCGGATCTCTAAGGCGCTTGGCACGGAGACCGCCTGGCCGACGTAGTCCTCTGTAGCTATCGCTGTGTACCATGTGAGAACGCACGTATAGCAGTAATGTTACAAGTCATTTTACCATGTACCATTACTAATCACACTGCTTTCCAATGAAAAGTGATTTTCTACTTGTTTTGAATGGGTATGTGTGACCTTCATAATGTGTTAAAATGTCCAGGAACATTGCTTCTAGTTGTTAGAAGCATGATGAACAACAGAACATCGAGAAGGCATAACTCTTGAAACAGCTGAATGCGGTAAACGGGCAAAGGAGATACAAAGCTACAAGGAATGTCTCAATTGTCATCACAGTTATGTTAAAAAGTTGTCAGTAGATGTACGTAGTGTATGCTCCGTCACTGGATCGTTTAGGTGGCTCGAGAACGTTTCAGAGATGCTCAAGAAACTCAAAAGTGGCAGATGTTACAGGAGAGGCATTGTGCATCACGGAGAAGACAACTATTGAAATTTTGAGACAACACTTTCGGGAAGCTTACAACAGCACACTACTCGCAAAATGTATGCGAGATGACACGAAAAGAAAATTCGAGTTAATACAGAGGCTTACCAACAATCATTCTTTCCACGCGCCATTATCGAGTGGAACAGGATAGGCGGTTCAGTACCTGAAGTAACCCCCACCCCCCTCCCATCGCCACGCATTGTTAAGCGTCTTGCAGAGTATGAAATACAAGATGATGTAGATGGATGATATGTATACATTTTGATGTAGATGGAGGATATGTATATTCACCTGTTATGATAGACGCACTTCTTTCATTTTCGCTGATATGTGAAATCGAAAGTATATATCCCTTGTAAAATTTGTATTGTTGATCACGACGTCTAAATGTTCTTTCCACCAGGAAGTAACATTCGTATATTAGATCCTAGAAATTTGTACAACGCACACATATTCTGCGATTCTGATTTGTCACTGGCACGGGGAAGGCCTCAGAAAAGGACATCCGATTCGGCTCATATTTGACAGGTCACCCGTGTACAAACTAATATGAATGACTAAGACACACTGATGAGCCAAAACATTATGACCTCTTCCCAATGCGGGGTTGAATGAATCCTGTTGGTGTTGCGGGCACATTGCATGGGGGCTTAATTAAATATAATGCAAATATTTTTAGTTTTTAGTAGCTGTATGTCCGATTACACTATGTCTCGTAATCGGTTGGCCCTGACTAGTTTTTGTACGCAATCTGACTGCATAGAATAACAACAAACAATGAAAGAAAATTTTCGTTAACACAGTTAATTAATTAAGTCCCCAGCAACTATAAAACCTACTAAACCAAAGCACAAGTGTAATTGTTCTGTGTGTAGGAGTGTGACTCAACGTACACATCTGGCACGGTTCTTCTCCAACAAGACAAGAATTTTTAAATACCAATTATACTGACGTGATAAAAGAAAATTAGAAATACTATAATTGCGTAAGGAAAGCAGAATTACACTCTAATACAAGAACATAAGCCAGATGCTTTGTTGACTGAACCTGTAATGACGCATTATTCAGGACATTGAAATAATGAGAAAAAAAAAGAAAAGTAGTTTGTTACCTTAATTTATATTGATGAAAAGCACTCTAAACATTACAATCTCTCCACACCGACTCGCTACTATCACATCTCAACCAGAACTCTCCAATATCACATCTCAGCAAGCACTGCCTACTAGCTCATCTCAACAAACACTCTTCACTACGACATCTCAGCACAGACTACCACGAGACCTCGACAGGCACTGACTACCACGACCTCTCCCCTAGCACTGACTACTACGAGTCGTCGACAGGCACTGACTACTACGAGACCTCGACAGGCACTCCGTGGAGGCGGCTGAATAATACTCTTTGGCGCAATCTCTGACGCTGTGGCTCAGTGTAGCCACCTTTCAACATGTCGCAGCAAAGAAAGAATGTAAGAAGAAGAGAGACGAATGGGCAGTCATTACAGCGAATATACGGACCCCAAATGCTGAAATCTACTGGCGCAGTTGTTAGCACACTAGATTCGTATTCAGGAGGATGACGATTGAATCCCGCGTCCGGCCATCGTGTTTTAGGTTTTCTGTGATTTCCCTAAACCGCTTCAGGCAGATGCCGGGATGGTTTCTTCGCAAAGGCATGGTCGACTTCCTTCCCCACCTTTCCCTGGTCCGATGAGACTGTTGACCTCGCTATCTGGTCTCGTCCCCCAAACCAACCTCTAACCCCAATCCCCAAACACTGAGGTCGTAAGATCCCCCACTTTGTAATCAAGGATAGGCAGCGATTTGTGGCAGATCTGACGACAGAGTGCAATGTTGGTCGAGGAACACGTATTCGGAGCACACCGTTTAAAGGCCATTGTTGGACACGGAACTCCACATCACACCACCCCTACTTGTTCCTGAGTTGACCAATGACATCGTCAGTTGCGATTGCAGTGCGTAATTCATCACAGAGTTTTCAACGTGGATCAACAGAAACATGTCGTCTATCGAATGAATAGCCTTACTTGTTACACCAGGTCGATCGTCCTTACATGCTGTCATTCCAAGCCAATGGCTGCACTAAACATGCACTGCGCCACTGACGCAGGTTAGTGAGGCCAGAAATACATTATGGGGTGGATTGAGCTGGGCTCCCATGGGATCTGTGGTGGTAATCGAAGATATTATGGCAGCAGTGAACTAAGTAAACGTTAATGCGGACGACCAGCATCGCTTCATGCTTGAAGTTTCCCCCTATGGCGATGACATCTTGCAGCAGGTTCAAATGGTTCAAATGGCTCTGAGCACTATGGGACTTAACTTCTGAGGGCATCAGTCCCCTAGAACTTAGAACTACTTAAATCTAACTAACCTAAGGACATCACACACATCCATGCCCGAACAAGGTTTCGAACCTGCGACCGTAGGGTCGCGCGGTTCCAGACTGTAGCGCCTAGAACCGCTCAGCCACTTGCAGCAGAATATCTGTCAGTGTTGCAAGATCATAATCGTGCTGCAGTGGTTTGAGGGGCATTATAGTGAACTCACATTCATGTCTTAGCTAGTAAATGTGCCTGATCTGTACCCACTGGAAAACATATGAACGCCAGCTGCGAGCCCATAAACCACCATCCCGTAATTTGCGGGAACTGCTTGACCCGTGCATAGTCATTTGGTCCCACGTACTTCTGGAATACCGTTAAGGACTTGTAGAATCCGTGCCAAGAACAACCTCTGCTGTGATGTGTTTGGAAAGTGGAACAACATTCTGTTAAATAGGTGCTCATAATGTTTTGGCTCATCGGTGTCCTTTGGCTCAACACTCCACCTTTCTGAGAAAACCATCCCTAAAGTTCATGTCGTGCATTCAATTAAGAATTGGCAGGTTCGATCGACAGCTGAAAATTCAGCATTTTTCGTCTTTATATGTGAGGTCCGCGAAAACATATTTTTCTAGAAATCGAGGGAAGAAAGTTTTACGACTGCCGCTAATGTATGCACAAGGTACTCACTGTTCAATGAATGCACAGCTGGTTTGGCGATCAAGTAGAGTAGACAGCCTGTATTCGATTCTCAGATGCATTCTTCATCTTCGAAAGGAACGAGGTAGTTGGGCAAAAACTGCATTCATTAGATTTAGTGCTGCCGCGAAGATGTCTACTTCAAATGTTTATATAACAAGCACCAACTATCTGGCTGCTTGAAGGGAAATTGAGGAAATGTAAGAAAGTAAGTGAAAGATTCACTGTAAGGGCAACCAGGATTAAAATTTTAATTCCTTACTGTACCACGTCATCTCTGACATTTATTTGCGTACCTTGCTATTATTTCTTATTGATTACCTTTTTGATTACCCTCCTATTCTTGGCTACGTGGATACGATAAAAATTACGAATAATAAAACTGCAAAATGAACTCCACAGCTGTATGCCTCGGTTGCTACGGTAGCAGCACTTTCGTTGAATAGCTTTTACCTTACTGGTACATAAGCGGCAGCCATAACAGTTTCCTTTCTCGATTTATTCGAATCCTGCTTCGAGCATGGCTATGTGTGATGTGCTTAGGTTAGTTAGGTTTAAGTAGTATTAAGTCTAGGGGACTGATGATCACAGATGTTAAGTCCATAGTGATTAGAGCCATTTGAACCATTTGAACCTCGATTTATAGAAAATTATGCGTTTCCAGGCCTCATATATGGTGACGAAAAGTTCTCAGTTTTTAATTATCGATCGATCCTGTCAAGCATGAGTCGATTGCGCGATATGAACTTTAGCGGTGGCTTTCTCAAAACAAGGATGTTGAGCCAAAGTTTCTCAGAGTCTTTCAGTCACAGTGTACAAGCGACCTGTCAGAAATGAGCCGAATCGGTAGCCCGTGTCTGAGGCCTTCCTCTTGCAATTTGAGTAGTATTCTTTTCCTTTGTCTGCCACCATAGTTTACAACATTTTGGTCGCAATACGGAGCAGCTTGCATCGATTCCCGATGTCGCAATGGCTTTTCTCTGCGAGGAAGCTGGAATAGTATACACTTAGCCTCGTGATGACCATTTACCAGACACGTGATCAAGGAATACTGAATCCCGTATGAAAAACAGACATTAACGACTACGACTCTTCTTTTTTCGTCAGTCTTCTGACTGGTTTGATGCTGACCACCACGATTTTCTCACCTGTGCCAACCTCTTCATGTCAGAGTAGTCCTTGCACAGCATGTCCTCGATTACATTTTGGATGTATTCCAATCTTCCCTTTCCCCTATAGTTTCTGCCTACAATAGATCCCCTAGTACCATGGAAGTTATTCCTTGGCCTTAAGACATTTCCTATCATCCTGTCCCTTCTTTTTGTCAGTGTAATCCGTATCTTCGTTTTTCACCGATTTTACGGAGAACCTCCTCATTTCTTATATTATCGGTCCTCCAAACTGTCAATGTCCTTCTGTAACACCACATGTCAAGCACTTCGATGCTCTTCTTTTCCTGTTATCCCACAGTTGAGGGTGATCTACCGTACAATGCCGTGCTCCAAACACAAATTTTCAGAAATTTGTTCCCCAAATTAGGGCTAATAATAGTTGACTTCTATAGGCCAGGAATGCACTCATTGCGCGTTCTAGTCTACTTTTTATTTTCTTCTTGCATCTTCCGTGTTGTGTTATTTCGCTTGGAAGCTAGCAAACTTCCTTAAGTTCGCCTACTTCCTGATCACTCACTGACTGTTGGCACATGTGGGTTGGTAGATGAGAGTAAGGTACAAGACCGTGTCGCGAAAACGTCCAATGATTGCAAAAACAGGTAATGAGATACAGAAAGGTCCCGGAAAGGCATGAACGAACACCAGCACTCTCTCTTAAGCGCATGGTGGGTACAGCCAGCTGAATGAGAAAATCATATCAGTAAAACGAAACGCAGATGAAAAATAAAAGTCGCCTCGCCTCGTTGGTTCAAATATGGCCAATGCATACAACTCTAAAGACGGCTTTATATGTGTCACGTCGGTGGCACACTTCGTTGACATTCCGACTGGCACACTCCTCCCCTGTTTAAAAAAATTCACACCGAATTTTGCCTAGAATTGAATTTTGCAACAGTCTCATAGATCTAGTTACATAACTGTACATTGTACCCATTGCACCATCTTTTGTCCTTGTGATAGCTGACTTACATGGATTTTCTCTTCGTTTCGTATTTATAATTATTCTTTTTAGTTTACTGATCCCTCTTTACAGTTTTGCCGCATTATCTTCAGCTTCGTTTTTACAGGCTATACTAGCGTTACAGATTTCTTAGACTATGCTTTTCGGCTTACGCTAGCCAAGCACTCGACAGTTATTTCATGTGTCGCTAGGTCTATGCAACGGACGCTTCTTCGTTTGAAGCAAAAGTGAATTACTCAAACTGCTGTCAGAAATACGGCAAGACCAGTGGTCGTAATGCTTACGGTTACCACATTTTCGTGACGGTTTTCTCAATATTGCTGAATACGAGTATGTCGCAACTTTTGCCCCATGGAAATTTTGCGTTGCTGAAATGTTATCAGTGTGTGCAAAGATTATAAGAGACCAGGATTCATGCTGATGGTTACATCTTGCGTTTGCAGCACTTCTGACGGTTTCTCTCGCTAATGCAATGCAGAGTGGATTAGTTGGAGTGCAGTCGTCCCCATAAGGGTAGCTGGGAAGCGGAAGTTCGTCCCAGCTGTTTCACAAACTGATGGTCACCAAAATGCGACTATTATGTAATTTGAACTTCACCATTCTTGAGGTTTGCCATTCTTATAGCAATTCATTATTGCAATTAGCGGTGCAAAAACAGAATAGATGCACAGTGCTCCTGCCTACTGAAAACGACGCCAATATTTCTCTCTCATATTCCGTTACTCCTCTTTTGCGCCGAAATATTGGCACTTCGCGTGTCAGTGCGTCAATCATCACTTCTCTGGCTGGAAAAATGGTGATATTTTCTTTCAGACATTACTGCAAGTCCTATGGTGTCATAGGAGCTCTAGCTCCCCAATGCTCAAAAATTATTAACGTCTGTTGTGTCTTCACTTGTACTCGTTTACCCATCGTTTCCAACCTCGCTGGATGCTCAGAAATTATTAACGCCTGTTGTGTCTTCACTTGTACTCGTTTACCCATCGTTTCCAACCTCGCTGGATAACTCTGAGCCGTATAATATCGATAATGTGCATTCACCCTTAGCACGGATAGTCATACCAATGCGTGCAACTTTGTCCATTTCCACTTCTGCTCCTCCGTCATGTGTCGTAGCTCTGCAGGAGATACTTTTTCTGCTAGGTAAGGAAGGGAACTTCCATCTTTCCTCCCTGTTTCGAAAACGTGTGTATACAACAAAACAGCTAAGAAATAATATGTAACCAATATACAGGTGTGACAGCCTCTGGTAACCAGTAGGAATTCAGAATACACTTGAACGAGAATAACACATGCATTAAACAGTTCTTAAGCATAACACAATTAAACCTAATTACTACTATTTGTCTGTGAACTCGTTGATTTAGGTACACTATGCGCATCATGCTTGTCTATTAGCATACACATTTTGAAGTTTTTACTCATTTTCCTGACTCCATTTTCAGGAACTGTGGCAGCACATCCACAGTTCCTCTCAACGGTTTAACGCTACGTACAAGGACTATAGACATTTTAGTCGGCACTGCACTTTAAGTTTACTGGTGAAGCCACATCAATTGCTTGATAAGGACCCTGATACTTATTCAAAAGTTTTTTATGTTCCCTTAGGCGTGTAGGTGTTAGTGACTAATACCCATTGACCCACTCGATATTATTAAAATTCTCTCATAAGCCGGTATACAGTTCCTCATTCTAAAGCTTTAGTATTGGCTCACTTTACTTTTTGCCATACCCCCATGTTCTTTTTAGCTAATTTTTTAATTTGTTCCTAATTTATGAATCACGACATCAAATGGGAATATCATTTTTCTACCATACACTAACTCAAAGGGTGAGAAACCTGTACTGGTACGTACTATAGACTTTCTATAAAAAATTGTCTGAATGTGAGAAAACTGAATATATAGATTTCACAAACTTTCACCTTATGTAAAGTGTACTTTAAATATCGCACTGAATTCCTGAGCAAAATTGACTATTGATCTGGTCCTGCGTTGCGCATGTGAACAGTGTCGTGAAATAAAACTTTGAACTTCATGGAATGCAAAATTTGAAATAATGAAAATGAATCTAATTAAATGCCAAAAGAAATTAATTGTGTGCTCAATGAAAACCATATAACTAAAATTCAGTATCGACATACATGATGAACGTTGCATGATGTGAAGTGAAATGTTTGACATGGGATATGCGCGAAATAAATTACTGCTCTATTCAGATGAAAATAAATGAAATTCCTAGTCCTGTTCACTGAAAATCAATCTGTTTCCAGTGCGACACCTGAAAATCCCAACTACACACTGTTCGATCAAGAATGCAAGGTGAGATCTACCCTGAAATCAAAATGACTTATCTCTTGCTCAGCATGTTGTTTTTGTGTCTCGTGTACTAATGTCATTGAAAGCAAATACAAATCAGCGCATGCATCAGCTAAAGATAAGTGATCTACTCTAAATTTGTTTGTCAGAAACAGTCTGTGACTTCATGGGCTGTAAGGTGCAATGCACATACGACAAAATCGTCACAAGTTTACTGTAAAGCAATGAGGTGGATTTTACTCCAAACCGGTCAGATTTTGATCATTGAGGAAAAGACAGGAAAACTTGAGAAGGCTCTAATAATTACAAAATTTTCTCATTACAAAATTTACAAATGTACCTTTAAAATTCTCGATACTAAGTGCATGACGCAACTGCTTCATTAAGTCTGATACAAAATTTGTAGCCTGATCCATAACTAAGGTATCAGCCAGCGCAAATATAAGTATCGAGCTGTTAATTAAAGCCTGGACAACTGAACTAGCCTGCTGATCAAGAGTTGCCACCATTGCAAGACTCTTGAAAATTATCTGTAATTTTCAGTGCATATTTGTTTCCAGTGAGTGACCTATTGAATGGTGCTAAAATGTGAAACCCAATCATCTGAAAGTATTTAAATGCCTCTGGCAGTCTTTATAATGGAATTTTATGACGAACAAGCTCAGCTCTTTGTGCACAAGGTACACAGTTAATTCACATATTGCTCGACGTCATGTTTTCCTGCTCTCCAGGACAAAATTTCCACTACTCATCCATCTGGGGCTCCCTCTAGCTGGTGATATCCGCTTCTTAGATCCACTGTTGAACGTACTGGCATTTTCATACACTGTTTAACATTTCTGTAATAAAGGGGATGCGACGTGCATCCACTGCAGTTTTCGGATTCAGGTAGAGGTAATCGCAATAGGATCTGTATTTTATATGTGTATGGTATATGTTCTTTTGGACACGCATGTCTGAAAGAAGAGACACCATTGATTCGATCAATAGCGGTACTCAGTACATGATGGAAGGAACATATGACATTTAGTTGCCGTGGAGCATTCAGAGAAATCAACGGAGACAGATGACTGAGATGAGCATTCAAACACTCTGAGTTTTCACCATTTTAATTATGCAACGTCTGTGACAGTTTTAAACTTCCATCTGCATAAATAACAATGATAGTATGCAATGATAGTATGCTGCCAACATTCCTTTTTCAATAGTGGAGTAGTTAGCTCAGCTTTGTTTGGTTGCCTCAAATCACACGCTGTTGGATGTTCCTGCTCATTGATTTTCTGGCTCAAAATAGAACCAACTGCTCCACTGGAGGTGTCGCAGGAGAGGATCAATTCTTGCTCAAAATCAGGAAAGACCGGTGCTGGATCAGACCCAACTGCTGCCTTCGGTGCTGACGTTCACTGGAATTTCGCACTCTTCTTCAACAACTGATTCAAAGGTTCTGTGATAAGTTATTTATGAATTTACAGCAATAGTAACACAAAACCAGGAATTACTATAATTGTTTTGTGGTTTGTGACGCCGTGAAGTTACAGATTACCTCTGTTAGGTGATGACCGGTTTGAGCATCTTCCCTACTAGCCACATGTCCTAGATACTTTATGTGCAGTTGCACAACATGGCACTTTCTATGCTAAGCGTCAGATGTGTAGATCATAGCTTTCTAAATATGTCATATGCTTTGGCGTATCAATCGAAAATACGATGATATCGCCCAAATATGGCATGGTGTTCTTTGGCCTTAAACTACGCAAGACTACATCTAATAACCCTTGGAACGTGGCTAGCCCGTTTTCCAGCCCAAATGACCACTTCCTATAGTGGTAATGTTCCCATGAAAGTGGTCTTCCTCTGGGACTCCCTCCAGCTGGTGATACCCGCTTCTTAGATCCACTGCTGTAAAGTATTGTCATTGCCCTAGACTATTAAAAGTTTTCGTAATAATTAGTATGGGATATGCAACCATCACAGTCTTCATATTCAGGTAGAGTTAATCACAATGACATCTGTACTTTATAATGGATGGTGTCTGTTCTTTCGGACGTCCACATCTGAAAGAAGAGATACCATTGATTCGATCAGCACCTGTACTCAATGCATGATGAAAGAAACATCTGACATTTAGCTGCCATGGAGCATTCAGAGAACGCAACGGTGACATATGAACATTTTTGCCAGACTAGGAGTCGAATCTGTATTTCCCATTTTATGTAAGTGGTCGCCTTAACTGCCTTGGCTATCTGAGCGCGTCACCCGTCTGACGCAAATCTCCTTATGCCACACAGTACAGAGTAGCAGTACTCAGTAACATGCTGCATATGAAGATTTGGGACAGACAGTTAAGGCAACTGCTCATGTACAGCTGAAAATCTGGGTTCAACTCCGGTCAATGCCCAACTACAACGTTGAATATTTCTTTCATCAAGAATCTATACTTCTTAGAGCCATCTGATGCCTCTTTTTGGTATCATGACACTTTTTGCATCCCTTGGGCTATTACTATATTATACCATAAAATAACCGATGATTTGTAATCCCCTCAATTATGATTTGAAGTCGATTTGCTATGTGGAAATTATGAAGGAGATTACAGATCAGCGGTTATCGGATGGTATAATAGAGTATAGTTATAGCCCAAGGGGTGTAAAAATTGTCATGGAACAGCTTTCTGCAAACTGGTGCATCATAACCTGTAGACTGTTGCTGGTAAAGGATACTTTGTATGAAATAAATCCATAAACCCTAGCAGCAAAGCTTTCATTGAGTAAAAGAGATGTACTTCAGAGTAGAAAAGGTGAATAAGTGCCCATAACTCTTAAGGATTGCACTTTTTATTGTTTTGGTTCATAACAAATCCTTTCAAAATATGGGAAACAAAGAGCTTTGCAGTGGTAGAAGTCAAATGTGGGGCAAGGAATGGCTTTATTGCTCATATGACTCGTTTTGGAATTTATCCATCATCAGATATGTAGGAGCGATTACTGTACGTAGACATGGCATTTCAAGCTATATGTGAAACAAACATTTGCAGATTAGTCTGATAGTTTCGCTTAGAGTTACAAGGCTTGAGCTAATTCACTTTGCCTCCCCTTGACGGAAGAGTATAGTGAATTCGTCGTTTGCTCACTGAGTGGTTCAGAAATTTTCTATCAATTCGACATTTGTGCTGTGAATCTATTGGATCTCAAATGTACAAAAGCTTTACACTCTAAGACAAAAAGTAAAAAAAAAAAAAACACCGCAGCATGTAAGAACAATCCAAATGCGACATAAATCGGTAGATGTGATGCACATATACAGACAAACAAATGATTACAATTTCAGGAAAACTTAATCATTTATTCAAAGGAAAGAGCTTCACAAATTGAGCAAGTCAAAAAGGCTTTGGTCCGCCCATGGTCCTTATTCAAGCAGTTGTTCGGCTTGGCATTGATTTATACAGTTGTGAGACGCCTTTCTGAGGTACAGCGTGCTTTCTAAATTCTGTCCAACTAGCTCATTAAATCGTCAAAAGGTGGTTGGATGGCCATGCCCATAATGCTCCAAACATTCTCAACTCGTGACGGATCCGTCGACCTTACAGGTCAAGTTGGAGTTTGGCATGCACGAATACAGGCAGTAGAAATTCTCGCCGTGTGTGAATGGGCGTCACCTCGCTGAAATGAAACCCCAGGATGGCTTGGCATAAAGTGCAAGAAAACGGGGCGTACAATATCATCGACGTGACAACCAGAGGGGTCCTGCTATGGAAAGACGCGGTACCCCAGACCGTCACACCTGGCTGTCAGGTGATACGGCGAGCGACTGCTAGGTTTGCACCCCACAGCTGTCTGGGTAGTTTCCAACAAATGTTTGGTGGTCATCGGGGCTCAGTTTGAAGCAGTACTTGTCAATGAAGACAGTCTTATTCCAGCCAGTGTGATTCCAGGCTGAATATTACCGACACATTTACAAACGGTGTACGTTAAAGGTATTCGGCGCAAGGAGCGTGGCGACCTTGGGCCCCCTTTCTGTGAACCGCCTATTAATGGTTCATGAGACTCGCTGGAGCACCAGTTGCACGTCGAGTCAGTGATAATGATGAATCCGGGGCTCTGAGTGCAAATATCACGATTGCTCAATCCTTGCATTCTGTTTTCTCTCTAGGTCGACTACTTGACGCGGTGTCCAGCCACGGTTCATCCATTCCGGCCAAGATCATCAAGTAGTCCCGTCACTCCTGTTCAAATGTAGTCATTTGGTTGTCCATAAATATACATCAGGTTTACCGATTTCCGTCCCATTCCAATAGTTCCTTCACAGTGCATCATTTTTTTTCTGTCATATTACACTCCTGGCCATTAAAATTGCTACACCAAGAAGAAATGCAGATGATAAACGGGTATTCATTGGACAAATATATTATACTAGAACTGACATGTGATTACATTTCCACGCATTTTGGGTGCATAGATCCTGAGAAATCAGTACCCAGAACAACCACCTCTGGTCGTAATAACGACCTTGATACGCCTGGCTATTAAGTCAAACAGAGCTTGGATGGTGTGTACAGGTACAGCGGCTCATGCAGCTTCAACACGATACCACAGTTCATCAAGAGTGGCGTATTGTGACGAGCCAGCTGTTCGGCCACCATTGAGAAACGTTTCCAATTGGTGAGAGATCTGGACAATGTGCTGGCCATGGCAGCAGTCGAACATTTTCTGTGTCCAGAAAGGCCCGTACAGGACCTGCAACATGCAGTCGTGCATTATCCTGCTGAAATGTAGGGTTTCCCAGGGATCGAATGAAGGCTAGAGCCACGGGTCGTAACACATCTGAAATGTCCACTGTTCAAAGTGCCGTCAATGCCAACAAGAGGTGACAGAGAGGTGTAACCAATGGCACCCCATACCATCACGCTAGGTGATACGCCAGTATGGCGATGACGAATACACGCTTCGAATGTGCGTTCACCGCGATGTCGCCAAACACAGATCAGACTATCATGATGCTGTAAACAGAGCCTGAATTTATCCGAAAAAATGACGTTTTGCCATTCGTGCACCCAGGTTCGTCGTTGAGTACACCATCGCAGGCGCTCCTGTGTGTGATGCAGCGTCAAGGGTAACCGCAGCATGGTCTCCGAGCTGATAGTTCATGCTGCTGCAAACGTCGTCGAACTGTTCGTGCAGATGGTTGTTGTCTTGCAAACGTCCCCATCTGTTGACTCAGGGGTCGAGACGTGGCTGCACGATCCGTTACAGCCATGCGGATAAGATGCCTGTCATCTCGACTGCTAGTGACACGAGGCCGTTGGGATCCAGGATGGCGTTCCGTATTACCCTCCTGAACCCAGCGCTTCCATAGACTGCTAACAGTCATTGGATCTCAATGAACGCGAGCAGCAATGTCGCGATTCGATAAACCGGAATCGCGATAGGCTACAATCCGACCTTTATCAAAGTCGGAAACGTGATGGAACGCATTTCTCCTCCTTACACGAGGCATTACAACAACGTTTCACCAGTCAACGCCGGTCAACTGCTGTTTGTGTATGAGAAAAAAATGGCTCTGAGCACTATGGGTCATCAGTCCCCTAGAACTTAGAACTACTTAAATCTAACTAACCTAAGGACATCACACACATCCATGCCCGAGGCAGGATTCGAACCTGCGACCGTAGGAGTGACGCGGTTCCGGACTGAGCGCCTAGAACCGGTAGACCACCGCGGCCGGCTATGTATGAGAAATCGGTTGGAAACTTTCCTCATGTCGGCACGTTGTAGGTATCGCCACCGGCGCCAACCTTGTGTGAAAGCTCTGAAAAGTTAATCATGTGCATATCACAGCATCTTCTTCCTGTCGGTTAAATTTCGCGTCTGTAGCACGTGATCTTCAGGGTGTTGCAATTTTAATGGCCAGTAGTGTACATTCTATTCCGACCACTCCATCGCTCACTTAACTCCTGCCAATAACTATAAAATTAGAGAAGACAGCAGACGAAAGCTTTTTGTTCTACAAGAGCCGGAATGGAGAGGATGAGAACTTCATTTGATGAGCTGCTAAAACGTCGACAGACAGTGGAGCACGAGTGAACACAAGGGAATGTGAACCGAACAATGCCGAATACCGTTTGCACACGCGTACCTAGCATTTAGCCGGCCGGGGTGGCCAAGCGATTCTAGGCGCTACAGTCTGGAACTCCTCGACCGGTCGCAAGTTCGAATCCTGCCTCGGGCATGGATGTGTGTGATGTCCTTAGGTTAGTTAGGTTTAAGTAGTTGTAAGTTCTGGGGGACTGATGACCTGAGAAGTTAAGTCCCATGGTGCTCCGAGCCATTTGAACCTAGCGTTTACACAAGAGAGGATCCTCGTTCGCTGCTGTACGTTCGTTTCGATACAAACGGGACCTCAGCGGAAGGCGTCAGACATGCGCGGCGCGGCGGTGCACCCAGAGACACGCGGCGAAGGCGTAGGCTGGTGAGCAGGTGGGCGCGCGTTCAAGAATTCATCGCATGTTTCCCGGCAGCCTGAGAACCGCCGCGAAAACAGTTAATGGAAAAGTTGCGTCTCATCCATACGGGAGCGTGGCCGACCGGTGAGCGCCGCGGTGTTCATCAAAAAGTGAGCGTCTCCAACAGCAGCAGTGTGGGCCCGCCCCGCGCCACTTTAATGAAAGAGTGTCGGCCGTGTGTGGGAGGGCCGAGTGGCGAGCGGCCGCACCGTGTGCGTCTGTGTGTGTGTGTGTGTGTGTGTGTGTGTGTGTGTGAGTCGGGGGGGGGGGGGGGGGGGGGTGCTGCACGCGGGAACTGGTCTACCGGCACCGGCGCCGTCTGTGGAGTCAGCAGCCGGCAGCAGGCTCTACCCCACCCGCGTCGTCGAGCATGGCAGCCAGTGACCGGTGTTCACTTGCAAACAGCGTCGAGTTACCTGCGGCTGAATCAACATGTGTGACAGTACACCGGGTGCTCAAGACATAGGTTGAAAAATTCGGAAACACTAAAAGACTAGTACACTCGTTGTACAGGGGTTGCAATATTAAATAGATTCTTTGGGACCGCAACTACTACCGTTAGCTCGCGTACTTCGCGGGAAGTTGCTCACTTAACGATTGTCGCTTTAGCCTGTACAGTCTTGGCTCTGGTTTGGTAGTTAAGACTATGGATTTAAAAATTTGAGATCCAAACTTCTAACGTTGGGCTAATTTAAATCATAATTCGTGAAGAACAAGTGGAGCGCCCTGCTAACTACGCAGGACAGGACAGATAGAATAAATTGTGGAAAGGGGCCAAAATAAACGGCTGTCAGCTACACTCGAACATACAACTCTATTATTTGATCAAACATTACAAGAGCCCAAAAATTTTTTTAAACACACAGCTTTAATCTTTGGGAGTTAATTACCGGCTGAAAGCCACTTTAATTTAAAAACGGCTAAAGGCCAACAACTTAAATCGCAAGCATAATCAGAAATTTAAAAGGCAAGCCTTACCTTAAAACAGTTCTTTAGTTGGGCTGAAGTAAACAAGTTAAATTCAAATCCGCTGGAGGCCGAACACTTAAAACTCCAAAACACACACACACACACACAACACACACACACACACACACACACATATATATATATATATATATATATATATATATATATATATATATATATATATATATATAAAGTCCTTACGTGAAACAGCTCTTTACTTTAGGCTTAAGGCTTTAAGAACAAACAACTGAAACTCAGACAGGCTGAAAGCCGAAGACTTTCTTTTTTTTCAAAAATGCCAAAGAGCTTACGTGAAACAGTACTTTAAACTAGGCTGAAGGCCTTAAGAGTAAAACAACTGTGATTTATAACACAAACCGGCTAGAAGCCATACAAGTACCAACAACAAGAACAATTTCAAAACATAAACGCAGTACACACGAGGGCACTCAGATGCTCGTTGGTCGGCCTGTAATTCAAAGACTACCGCTCGCTTAGGTGCGACAGGCAGTCGAGGCAACCATTCACGATCCGACGAAAACCCAACCGATTGACAGTCAGTGGACCCACCAACAAGATAACTTCCACTTCATCCGACTAGGGCACAACAAGGATTCAACAGAACCACGTAGAAAATATTGGCGTCCACAACCAACCATACATGGAGCTGTCAAACTACACACCGTGCTGAACAGCAACAACACGATGAAGAAACTACACTGCCTGAAATTTACGTCAACGGCAAGGGCAGGTAACCGGAACGTTAACGGCCACAAGGCAGAAGATTCCGCTGGTGCACTTCACTTCAAATAACCAAAATACAGTTTAACTCCACCGGAACTTGAAAACCAGGTTGTTGCTCGCGGGAATGTCCCAACAGCCGACAACGAAATCCAAACGACACAATATTAACAGTCTTGACTTGCTGGTAGGTTAAATCAAAAAACTTTCGTGCCCAGGGTCGGTGAGCCACAGATCTCGTAGCAATGGGAACAGCGCCACACTCTCCGACACCCCGTAGAGACCGGCCAAACTACGCCCCGCCGAGAATTCCTCGCTGCTCCACGCCAACCGACCGACTCCTCAGAGCCAGTACGCCGACAACATTTAAAATAACTTGCCAGTCAAAATCACACAAACTACACACAGTTTTACGAACACTTGCACGAAGAACTAGACAATGCTAACGGCGGTGACTGTACAATAACAGGGACTAATCACGAGTCGGCACACACAGCCAACCCATAAACGATCGCCTGCCAAATACACGTCATCTGGGAAGACGATCGACAGATGACCAACCATTTCGTCCCCACTCCAATCATGTGTGTCGGCAACCGTCGGGCGAGTCATGGCGGTCCGGACCTCTGCCGCCTCACCCCGACTGAACTTGTGCCGCGCGCCAACTCAAACACTGCCACGTCCGAACTGCACTCTAGCGCCTCCCAACTCACTGGTAGATCCGAACCAACTCTGAATATACGACAACCGGGAAGTAATAGCAATCAGCAAAGATAATACGCCAGGGCTTATATAGATAAGCGCCGCTGCTGCAGCTCGCGGGCAGGCAAGGCGGCAACTCGGTGACATCTGTAATTTAAATTAGCATAACGCGGTAATAGTACAGTAAAAACAGGATGTCAAATGAGATATGGCACGAACACGAGCAACGCACGGTTTAACAATGGCCTGTATCCGATTATCGCACAAGGCAGTGCTGTAGCGTGCGCCATGAATCAGAAGTGGATGGGCGTGGGATGAATTCCAGTTACGGAAAGCCTGAATAAAGTTTTAAGTAAAAATGAACATTTATTGACTTCGATAAAGTAAGAGGAAACAAGTGCGATCATAATAAAATGAAGTGAAACGATCGCATGTCATTGGTGACCGGGACACCTCACCTGGCATAGTTCGGCCGCCGAGATGATGATAATGATGATGAGCACAACACAACTCCCAGGCCCAGAGCGGAGAAATCTTCCGACCCGAAATCGGGCGCGCTGCATGGCAGTCAGGCGCTCTGACCACTCACGTAACGAATCGGATTGTGATCATAATAAAATGTGACGATTCTTCGGGACTGATGTATCTCTTAAGTATGACCGTGGTCGGATTAATCAGTAGGAAAACGTATTTGACGAATAACTAAAACGTATGCGTACATCATATATGATGATGATGATGATGATGATGATGATGAGGTCCCATACTCCGAGGAGCGTAGGGAACGATGCGGGAGATCCGCACCGCCGACCAGGCGAGGTCGTAGCGGAGGTGGTTTGCCATTGCCTTACTCCGACCGTAATGGGCATGAATGATGATGATGAAGACCACACAAAACCACCCAGTCATCTCGAGGCAGGGAAAATCACTGACCTGACGGAAATCGAGCGCGGGACCCCGTGCGCAAGAAGCGAGAACGCTACCGCAAGACCACCAGCTGCGGACATCACATATGAAAAAAAGAAAAATACAACTACTAGTAACAGTAAGTCCAGTCACCCGTAACATCGATAATTGCTTGGCATCTCTGAGGCATGCTTAAAACCAAGTTTCTGCGTATTCCGTGGAAGAGACTTCCAAATACGTCGAATTTGCTTTGACACCTGTGTCAAAGAAAAGATCGTTTTTCTTTGCAACTTCTACTACATATTTTCCATAGCATTATTTCTCCTTTTTCCAGTCACTGCAAAGTCCACTGCGGTGATTCGAATCGTTGTCATGCTGCAGTATCCAGTCTTCATTTACACGTACACAACCAACGTTTGGCAGTCAGCGTCAAACAACTTTGACAAATTTGTGACATCTTCTGCGCATTTAAATTGTAGGTAAACACCTGCAAACTGCAGAAACCCAGTTTTAAGAGACATCCTCAAATATATTTTATGGACTTTGCATGAAGGAGAAACATTACCTTTGTTAGGTTGTGAAAGGACTAATGCGATATCTTTTGTCATCTGTATGTAATGCCGACTACGCTCTTACTTAACAGACTGTATACGAGAGATATTCGGAAAGTAAAGTCCGATCAGAAAATCAAAAATGATCTGTTTGCAACAGTTGTCTACATCTTCCATCTGTTTCTCCACATTGTCGCCGTTCCGACTGAGACATTCGTCGTAGCATTGTATCACTTTCCAATACCCTCATCATAGAAGGCAGCTAACTGCGTGTTCTGCCAATTCTCTATGCTGATCTGCAGCTTGTTGTCTGTCCCATATTTTATCTTCATGGTCAGCGTTTGATGTGAGCAGAGATGTAAATCAGAGGGAGCCAAGTCTGGGCACAATAGTGAGTGATGGAACTCTTTATTATTACAGGAGAGATAACAAGGGACAGGTACAGTGGAATACGGCACTGAGACATTGTAAACATGAGTGAGGGAATCAGAGACGTAGCAAAGCTTAATGGACCTTGCATAAATGCATCTGCGTCGAACAGATTGCAAGCAAATTAAGGTTAAACTGTGGTGCCAGAGATACTGAAATTAGGTTACTTTACATAAAAACTCATGGAGAGGCTCATGTAGAGAAACTTCAACGTCATTATAGAGAATAGCACACTGCAGTCTTCATGGTTTTCAACATGTGACAAGATGACCCATAAAATTTACACTGTCTGCCAGAAAATGAAGAACCAAGAAGGGGAGGGAGAAACTGAATGAAAATTCATGTGTTGAAAAACTATGCGATGTTATTTTAGTGATTACAGTATCGAGTCAAATTTACAGAGAACTTGATGTCATAAAGCCGCTGTGTCCGCAGCTGAGGCAAGCTGCCCTGTTACTGTTGTAACTGGTTCGTAACATCCTAGATACTGGCACTGGGTTACAGTGGACGTCTGATCTCGTCCCTCGCATGTTCTGTCGAGAACAGATCTGGGAAACTTGCTGGCCATGAGATCAACATCGCGCAGACAGTTCATAGGGCACGCGTGGACGCCATCTTACTGTTGAAAAACTGCGGCATGGTACTGTTGCATGAGAGGTAACATACGCGGATGCAGGATGTCCACGTCGTCAGAAATATCTCAGACAGTATCATCCGTGATCCTTACGTCCTACCCGATGGCTCTCCCACACCCTGACGTCAGGGACAACACTACTACGTCTGTCCAAGATTTTGCAAGAATGAAACCTGTGCCCAGGATGCCACCATATTTGTCAAAGGTGGTTGTTTGGGGTAATGCCGAACCGCGGTTCATCGTTGAAAGCGGTGTGACGTCATTAATCAGCAGCCCATGATTCACGGTCATTGCGTCTCTCCAAACGCAGCCGTTTGTGTTGTGGTGTTAACTGCAGCCTATGCATGCGACAGTAGTTCCCTTGTCCAGGGAATTGTGCCTCCAACCACTAGCGCGGGATGACGCAGAATGTTGCAGGGAATCCATTACGTGTTCTCGGATGGCAGGCGCGAGTCTGAAACGGTTACGCTGTGTGGTGCGCAGTATGTCTATCCTCTTTTGTGGTGGTCAGACGTGGTTGACCGGAAACTCGATGACGAGTATACCTCTCGTCAGATTCCCTTGTATACCTGCATCGGGTCGCCGTAATAACCAAACGCTCTACAAATCTGCATACCGCGCGACTGGACAATTCAGCTAAATGGAGACCCACAGTGAGACCTCTTTCCCACACGACTACGCGGCATCTCCGTATCCTTCACAGTGATCATTCAACATCTGAAGTTATTCACGGCCCTTACGTACCCTGACTAACAAACTTTGTAATAACACTAGACGCGGTAAAAAAAACTGCTGCATTTTGATGGCCATTCTACTTGTCATAGAGAGGTACAACTGTCCGGCATAAAAAACTCCCCGATTACAAAGTAACGTGCAGCGGACAGTAGAAGGAGTAGAGTGGTGGGGGGCGCGTCGTTAAGTAGCTGCCTACGTGCCGTTTTCAGTGTACGCCATGGCGTGGTCTGGTGAACATCGTGCCTTCGTAGTGGAAGATTTTATTCAAAATGGCGAATCGCCTATTAATACTCAACGTGCTTTTCGCATTCGCTTTGCGCTCGGACGACGGGACCCTGTTCCCGATAAGAAAACAATTTATTCTTGGGTTGCTAACTTTCGTGAGACAGGTTCCGCATTAAAAAGGAAACCACCTGGACGACCACGGACTGCAACAGGCCCCGGAAATGTTGATGCAGTTAGAGCTTCAGTTCAACAATCTCCTCGACGATCCGCTAGAAAGCATGCGGCAGCATTACGGATATCTGATCGAAGTGTGAGAAGAATCTTGCATCGAGATCTTAAAATGCATCCTTACAAACTTGTAACTACGCAGGAACTGAGTGAACGAGACTGTGGTGTCCGTGTAAGTTTGTGCCAAGACCTTCTTCGGAACATTCGTCCCAACGATATTGTGATTTTTTCTGATGAAGCACACTTTCACCTTGCCGGAACAGTGAACAGCCAAAATTTCAGGTACTGGTGTGAACACAATCCCCAAGAACTTCATCAACGACCACTTCATAGCCCTAAAGTAACAGTATGGTGTGCTGTTTACAATTCCGGAGTGATCGGTCCTTACTTTTTCGAAGAAAATGACAGGAATTTAACCGTCAACAGTGAACGCTATTGTGCCATGCTCCGCGACTTTCTCCAACCGCAACTAAGGGAGCTTTTTGGTGAAATAGAGAACGTGTGGTTCCAGCAAGATGGTGCTACAGCCCACACAGCGCGGCAGTCACTGGCATTGGTGAAGGAAATGTTTCCTGGACATGTGATCTCGTTGCGTGGAGACATTGGCTGGCCTCCTCGATCGCCGGACTTAACGCCCTGTGATTTTTTTCTTTGGGGCTATTTAAAAGCAAAAGTTTATGAACAACGTCCACAATCTTTACGAGCCCTGAAAGAAGCAATTACACAAGAGGTTGAAGCTATTCCACCTGAAATGACTCAAAGAGTAATGAATAACTTCAGGGAAAGACTCAATCAGTGTGTCGACAGTGCAGGAAGCCATTTAAGGGATGTTTTATTTAAAAAGTAAGACCATAAGAGTATTTTCTAAAATGGCATAATATGTACTTTTATTTAGTATAAATAAAATTGTTCTACCTTATTTGGTTTTGTTTTTATTAGCTTTCCTTAAAGGGGAGGTTTTTCTGCCGGACCTTGTATAACCGTCGACGGTGTGTAGGTGCACGAAGATACATTGACATCCGCCAGTGTCTTCTGGGCAATTCGCAACTCTATCAGCCAGCGTACATCCTCATTGATACATGCCAATGTCTATACTGCTAGTGGTACGGACAATGTGCAGTTGTTACCTCTGTCGCATTGACTGACCATCTGCGCAGGGTTCCATACTTTACACTGTAATAACACAACCGTTCAATGCTAAGGCTTCCCGCCAACTGGAGCTGTAGAGGAGAGGCTACGGAACAAGCCAGTACCTGCCGCATACCAATGCTGCCAACTTTTGAAGAGTTACGAAGTTGTAGGCATTATTTTTCAGTCAAACCTCATAATAGTCCATCTAGATAAGCTTTTTTTTATTTCATCGTTAAATATTGAATTAATATTCGACAGTGGACATTAGACAGTTGGTGTGTGGCAAGAAAAGTGCGATGAGTGAAAAAATATTTTTATTAATAATTTTGAGAAAATCTGTTACATGTGCATTCCAAAGAACGTCGGAGCTGCCATCCTGCTTCACATTTTGGTGAGTGAAGTAGCCAGGAGACTGCAGAACATTGCTTTAAGAACAAAAGGCACCAGATCGTTAACCAGCCGTTGTTTTCTCGGAAATCAAGACTAATAATACTTGCAGTATGCACAGTCGTTGTATTATATTTATTCTGCACTGACGTGTTTATAGCGATATTGAGTATCACTGATATTTTTTAAAACTAATACGAAGTATAGCAATAACGCCTGTAATTCTATAGGGAGAATACATTACGTTTCTTAAATCGATATTTTGGAAACGCAGAATTCAGTTAATGAACGGAAAAAGGAAATACAAAAATGTTCAGGAAACTAAAGGAATATACTATTATAAGTTAGTCTGAAATCGATAGGGACGGCAAGGAAGCTAAAGCGAAACGGCTGCAGGAAAAATATGAGAAAACCGAGAAGGATATAATTATCAGAGGGACAGATTCAGCGTAAGGAAAGTCAAAATAATTTTCAAAGGATTTAAAAGCAAAGGAGTCACCATTAAGAGTGCGAAAGGAATTCCACTGTTAGAGGAGAGGACGGACAAACAGAATGATTACACTGGTGGTCTTTGCGATGGAAAAGAACTGTCTGCTTACGTAACTGAAGAAGAAGCGGGTATTGATTTGGAAGACATTGGGGATCCAGTATTAGATTCACAGTCTGACCGTGTTTTATGGGTCCTGCAGTTAAACAAGGAAGGAGCGATAGAGAACAATCCTCCGGCGTTATTAACCGAACTACTACCCAAGTTAATAAGCACAACCAATGAGAATGGAGACATACCGTCGGACTTTGTGAATAATGTCATTCACAAAATTACGAAGACAGCGTCGGCAGATGAATTCCGAAACTGCCGCAAAATGAGGATAACAGCAATACTGCTGCTCGGTACAATAACATATGCAAGAATGTGAACGAAAATTGAGAATGTGTCACATGACGATCTGTTTTGCCTTAGGAAAGGTAAAGACACCTGATTACAGACTATGGTGTTGGCCATCAAATGTGCAACACAAGGAAGTATAGCTATAAACGAAATTTACCTTATTGTGTGCACACAGTATAGTAGGAACAATACTTGATTAAATTTTGTAGATTATTTCGGGGTATCGTGGATATGAAGTTTAGCATACCGTGCTGCCACCTTTGTTAACAAAACTGGCTGTAAGTCAGCTGTGCATCGAGTCGAACTGAGCTTCGATGACACATGCGGGAAGGTCATTTTATGTTGCTTCAGCTATATGCCGAACTTTATCGAGTGTAGCGTCTGGTGTGCGGTGGCGGCACAGTCTCTTTAGAATCCATCGACCCGCTGACTTTTGAGATTTTGGCTTAGAGTAAAATTATCCCCATACACGGTGCAAGTGTTTATGGCTGCCTCCGCTGCTGTCATCCCTCTTCTTAACCCAAACAGAAGAACATCTCGGAAATGTTCCGCTTTCTCCACTTGGCACTACATTTTCTAGGGTCCACATCTTCACCCACTATCTCAAACTGACAAAATGATAATGTATGAACTCAGATAACAACAGTGAATTACAAATGAAAAACGACATTCGATAAATAAACCCATACCAGCCGGAATACCAACATGCAAAACAAAAAAGCTACGTACTTATGCCTCAGACCAATACATTTATTCATTACTACTGAGGCACGTGACACCTGGCAGCGCTTTTGACAGCTTTCAACTGCGAAGCGCAAACAGCTGCAGGCAAAAAAAAAAAAAAAATAAATAAATAAATAAATAAATAAATCTGAATTTGGATACGGTACAGTAGCACTTGTACAACATCCGTATTTGTTTGTACAATTGTTCCGTAATTTCAAAGGTGCTTTGCACGATACAAAGAAATGATTTTTTTTCCACAATTCACTTTAAGCACAGTTCAGTTTTTGTTTTCGTTTCTAATATAAAATTGGCACAATGAATACTCGGACAGTGCCGGATTTGTCAGTAAGTAATTAAATAAACATCTGTTTAACAATTCTTACTGTAATCAAGCCTCGGTCTCCCGATACAAATGTGACCTCCTACACTTCCCTCGTTACCAAACTGACGATTCCTTGATAACGTCAGGATGTGTCCTGTCAACCGGTTCCATCTTTTTAGTCAATCTATGTCGCATGTTCCTTTTGTATCCAATTACTATTCAGTGCTGCGTCGTTAGTTATCCAATATACGTATTTAATCTTTCGCATTCTTCTGAAGCACCACATTTCAGAAGCTATTCTCTTCCGCTCCGAGCTGCATATCTTCCAAGTTTAATTTCCGCACAAGAATAAACCTCATACTCATTTCTTCATAAAATAGTTTCTTAAATTTATATCGGACATTAACGGTTTTCACGCTTTCAAAAACTCTTTTCTCGCAATTGCCAGACTGCACTTTGTTTCCTCTCTAGTTCTGAAATCGTCAATTATTTTGCTGTCCAACAGCAAACCTCATCTACTACTATCTCGCGTCTACCTGCTTCAGCATCGTCTGATTTAATTCGACTTCCTTTGTTTTGACTGTTGTTAGTGTTGATCTTGTAACCTCTTCTGAGGACCAATCCATTCCATTTAACAGCTCTTCCAAGTACTTTGGTTCCTGTGACAGAATTACAATGCCATCGGAAAACCTCAAAGTTTTAATTTCTTATCCTTGAATTTTAAATCATTTTCTGAATTTCTCCTTTGTTTACTCATAGCCTGTTCAGTGTACAGATTGAATATCATGATGGATAAGTTACAGTCGTCTTGTAATGAGACATCCTCCTCTACCATTACTTTTCCTCAACAGTAGTTGTTGATACCAGCATTATTTTTCGAATTTTGGACCTGTCAGTACTATCTCAGTTCCTTTCTGAAAAATATCATCTAATTTTATACACAATATGTTATATTTCAAGCTAAAAGTCATGAATAGGAACTTCTTTATAAAATACTTCAGTTTCGATGTCATAATCGATTAGTACTAGTTCTGAAAGTACAGTTTTTTTTGAAACATTTGAAATTGCGAAAAATTGGCAGAATTAAAATTTCTATTATTAATTACTCATCCCTGTAGTGTTTACTATGTTTATTTCTGGATTCATTTATGAAATAATAATCGAAATTAATAATGTAACAGAAACTAGTAGAAATTTATTTACTAAGAAAAATTGTAAACATTTTGGAATATTGTTAATTCCGCAGAGTGTGAGAGTCGTAAGCTTGACTCTGATGTGATCAGACGTATTTTTGTGCGAGCAATGTAATTTCGGCTTTGTTAATGTGAAAAATCAAAATACTGTATGATATACTAAAATGTAAGAAAGTATATTTAGTTAAAAAAAATCGCTGCAACAACAGTCTTCAGATTTATTTAGTTCAAATCAACCGTGAGGACCTGGTGTGAGAGTTTCAGCTTGAAGAATCAGACCCCTAGACAAGAAGAACAGAACACATCCCAACATGAGAAGCTAAGTAAACCGGAAAGTTTATTGTAATCTCCGCTCATCTTAAATCTTCATAAAAGACTTTGCTTATTAATTACTTGGACTGGACATTGCTTAATGTGAACAATAGATGGAAGTAGGAAGGAGGAAGAAGATTACACTGTCTCACTCTCTTTTCGACAGTTGTCTCCCTTCGTGTCTGGTTTCTGTACAAGATGTCGATGACTTCTAGGTCCGAGAATTTTTTGCCTGCTACATTCAGAATTTCAAAGACTGTATTCCAGTCGACACAGTAAGAAGGTTTCTATTAATTTACAAATTCTTTGAACTAATGTTTCTCTTTCTTGAGTCCGTCATCTTAGTTATTACAGTGAGGTGACTGTAATTATGGGATACCTCTTAATACCGTGTGGAGCCTCCTGTTGCCAGGCGCAGTGCAGCATCGCGAAGTGGCGTGGTGTCGACAGGTCGTTGGAAGTTCCCTGCAGAAATATTGAGCCATGCTGCTCTGTAACCGTCCATAATCGTGAAAGTGTTGCTGGTGCAGGATTTTGTGCACGAACTGCTGTGACTTGGCAAGACAGCCAAGCCACTAGGAGGTGAAGCCGAAAGGCACGCGTTTAAGCTCACGCAGGCTGGCGTGAGGTCTGGAACAGTTAAAGGAGTTGAGTCTAGCAAATAAGGTACGTAGCTGTTGGAATACTTAACTTTAATCCATAATTGGTGAACATCGGTCTGACGGTACATGCATCACAAGATAAATAGCAAATGATAATGACGCCTTGCTAGGTCGTAGCAAATGACGTAGCTGAAGGCTATGCTAACTATCGTCTCGGCAAATGAGAGCGTAATTTGTCAGTGAACCATCGCTAGCAAAGTCGGCTGTACAACTGGGGCGAGTGCTAGGAAGTCTCTCTAGACCTGCCGCGTGGTGGCGCTCGGTCTGCAATCACTGATAGTGGCGACACGCGGGTCCGACGTATACTACCGGACCGCGGCCGATTTAAAGGCTACCACCTAGCAAGTGTGGTGTCTGGCGGTGACACCACACGAACTGATCTCTCGATTATGTTCCATAAATGTTCGATGGGATTCATTTCCGGCTACCTCGGTGGAAAAACACTTCTCTCGAATTGTCCGGAAGAGGAATGCTCAACATTTTTAAGCTTGAGCTCTAGTACATGCAACTTAATCCGTTTAGAGACCTATTGAGTTAAAAATTCTTACAAGATTAAGCACAAAACATCACCATAGTCAAAATTAACCATTTCAGTAACACACAAGAACATGAAACGTAAGTAGACATACCACTCAATTTTCAACACGTGAAAAAACTTAAAATGTACACCACCATAAACGCTGAAAAAGTTTAGTGACGTACTATGCTTTTCATATCATTGGCAGCTTTATTATAAAATGGTGAATAATTTATCAGGGTCAACCTTACACAGTCTGAAAAATGAAGAGCAGTCAATTTATTTCTACACATAGACTGCACCATGTTCGCCGTTGTAAACGCTGCATCACGTAGATAAGTTCATCCAAAAAACGATAAACGTACGACGCCACTTTTAAATTGTTAATGTAGATTTTTTGACTCAGTAATTTACAAAAGCTTTGTTCATTGTATTCTGACTTTATGAAAACTGGATTATTCCCTTTCCAAGTTCAGTCTAAGAAAAAGAGAAAATAGCTCTCGTTTAACCAGAAATATCTTCTACATCCACGTTTGGAAAAATCTGAACTATGGAAGCTACAATAGTTTACAATGCCTTGAAATCAGAAAACCTGCTTTCAAACTCTGTCTTCAGTGCTGAAATGTAGGCCGTTTACTTCTTTGCAGCATCCTGATCCAGTGATGTTTTCGATCCGGCAGTTCTGACATTATTTGAGGAAAATGTTCCACATTTAATTTCTGTAACTGAGCTATCCAAAGGTCTAGTCCCGCAGCAACCCCTGAGCGCTCTCCCCACTCAGCGTAACTCCCGCTCACAAAGTGCCGAATTGCGGTTCACGGTGAGATGCAGATGGAGACGACAGAGGTGGAGACAGTGATGTCAGATTTACCGCCTAAAATTACCGTAAGAAACACTCATTGTCAACAGACTGGTATTTTCAAAAAGAAAATGACCTCACGCAAAGGTTTTGGAAGATCGATTGAACTGACGGGTTGACCCCTGGTCGAGAATGTTCTTCAAACTAATCGCGAAACTGTAGCTCGGTGACATGACGCGTTGTCATCCAGAAAAATTCCAGGCGATGTCGTGCTGTTAGCAAAGGCACTCGCGTCGGTTGTGTGCTGCCATCGCCCATTAACGCCAGATTTCGCCGCAGTGCCGTAACGGACATGTTCATCGTACATCCCACATTGACTTCTGCAGCTATTTCATGCAGTGTTGCTTGTATGTTAATTTCTACGCAAGGGCCACTGCTCTCAGTGTTTGAGTGAAGGCCGTCGGGCATTTCTTTGTCCGTGATAAGAGGTAATGCCTGAAACTTGGTATTCTCAGCACACTCTTGACACTGTCGATCTCGGAATATTGAGTTCCTTAAGGATTTTCGAAATGGAATGTTCATTGCGTGTAGCTCCAACTACCGTTCCGCATTCAGAGTCTGTTAATTCCCGTAGTCCCGCCATAATCGAGTTGGAAACTTTTCGCATGTATCACCTGAGTACAAATGGCAGCTCCACCAATGCACTGTCCTTTTATGCGTTGTGTACGCAACAGTACCATCATTTTTGAATGTAGGTATCACTATCCCTTGACTTGGCACCTCAGCGTAGTGTGGTCAGTATACTAGAGAGAAAATTCCGCCTTAATCAAGGCGCCGGTTTACAGTTTCATTATTATTCAAACATGTTGCAGCGCTTTATGTATTATCTTCAGTGGAACTACATGTTCATTTTCCTTCCGAAAAATTACTATCGTGTCTTAACCTCTTGAGTAGGTTATTCGAATTTTTGGCATAAAAGCGTTTACATGTACAAAGGAGAGATTATAATGTGTTGAATATTTTACATTAGTTTGCTTGCAATCTGCAGTTAGGACATTATGTATTGCTCACTTACACTGTGATTAAACTTGTACTTCTAGGATGCTAAATTTGGAAATAATGTGGTTACATTTGGTCGCATACCTTACATGATGCTGTTGGTTTTGTATGCTAGTATATTGTAAGCTTGTCATCTACAAATAAGGAAATGTTTTCTATTTTTCTGCTTTCCGTTTATTTCAGATTGAATACGTAATGATCGCTCCACTTCCCCAGAACCCAAACTAATCTTCCCCGAAGTCCACATCTTCCTGCCTTCCCATATAATATTGGTGTCAATGGTTCAAATGGCTCTAAGCACTATGGGACTTAACATCTGAGGTCATCAGTCCCCTAAGTAGTACAAACTTAAACCTAACTAACCTAAGGACATCACACACAAGCATGACCGAGGCAGAATTCGAACCTGCGACCATAGTGGTCGTTCGGTTCCAGACTGTAGCGCCTAGAACCGCTCGTTGGTGTCAATATTTTGTGGCTCACTGCATAACGCATAAAAAGCGTACAAGAACAACCAACGGATATCTCTACCATTACTACGATTATTATGTGCACGTTAAACTACTGACACAAAAAATACACTCCTGGAAATTGAAATAAGAACACCGTGAATTCATTGTCCCAGGAAGGGGAAACTTTATTGACACATTCCTGGGGTCAGATACATCACATGATCACACTGACAGCACCACAGGCACATTGACACAGGCAACAGAGCATGCACAATGTCGGCACTAGTACAGTGTATATCCACCTTTCGCAGCAATGCAGGCTGCTATTCTCCCATGGAGACGATCGTAGAGATGCTGGATGTAGTCCTGTGGAACGGCTTGCCATGCCATTTCCACCTGGCGCCTCAGTTGGACCAGCGTTCGTGCTGGACGTGCAGACCGCGTGAGACGACGCTTCATTCAGTCCCAAACATGCTCAATGGGGGACAGATCCGGAGATCTTGCTGGCCAGGGTAGTTGACTTACACCTTCTAGAGCACGTTGGGTGGCACGGGATACATGCGGACGTGCATTGTCCTGTTGGAACAGCAAGTTCCCTTGCCAGTCTAGGAATGGTAGAACGATGGGTTCGATGACGGTTTGGATGTACCGTGCACTATTCAGTGTCCCCTCGACGATCACCAGTGGTGTACGGCCAGTGTAGGAGATCGCTCCCCACACCATGATGCCGGGTGTTGGCCCTGTGTGCCTCGGTCGTATGCAGTCCTGATTGTGGTGCTCACCTGCACGGCGCCTAACACGCATACGACCATCATTGGCACCAAGGCAGAAGCGACTCTCATCGCTGAAGACGACACGTCTCCATTCGTCCCTCCATTCACGCCTGTCGCGACACCACTGGAGGCGGGCTGCACGATGTTGGGGCGTGAGCGGAAGACGGCCTAACGGTCTGCGGGACCGTAGCCCAGCTTCATGGAGACGGTTGCGAATGGTCCTCGCCGATACTCCAGGAGCAACAGTGTCCCTAATTTGCTGGGAAGTGGCGGTGCGGTCCCCTACGGCACTGCGTAGGATCGTACGGTCTTGGCGTGCATCCGTGCGTCGCTGCGGTCCGGTCCCTGGTCGACGGGCACGTGCACCTTCCGCCGACCACTGGCGACAACATCGATGTACTGTGGAGACCTCACGCCCCACGTGTT
Organism: Schistocerca serialis cubense; assembly: GCF_023864345.2. Classification (NCBI taxonomy): domain Eukaryota; kingdom Metazoa; phylum Arthropoda; class Insecta; order Orthoptera; family Acrididae; genus Schistocerca; species Schistocerca serialis. Next base: position 189,207,101 of record NC_064643.1, read on the forward strand.
GAGCAATTCGGCGGTACGTCCACCCGGCCTCCCGCATGCCCACTATACGCCCTCGCTCAAAGTCCGTCAACTGCACATACGGTTCACGTCCACGCTGTCGCGGCATGCTACCAGTGTTAAAGAATGCGATGGAGCTCCGTATGCCACGGCAAACTGGCTGACACTGACGGCGGCGGTGCACAAATGCTGCGCAGCTAGCGCCATTCGACGGCCAACACCGCGGTTCCTGGTGAGTCCGCTGTGCCGTGCGTGTGATCATTGCTTGTACAGCCCTCTCGCAGTGTCCGGAGCAAGTATGGTGGGTCTGACACACCGGTATCAATGTGTTCTTTTTTCCATTTCCAGGAGTGTATATCAGTACTGATTATTGTTATATCTCAGCCTGTGGAACAAATTCTCGTACAGGTCAAAACACCGCTATTTTCATAATCATAGAAAAATATGTGGGTTGTTTCATTTAAAGACATCACACGTGATTCCATTAAAGTATGTGTTTCACCAATGTAGTGCTCATTGTAAGTACCTACATGTAATACTACTGTATGTAAACAGCACACCAGACGCACAACTGTGGTGTATTTCAGGTAAATGATCCTGTATAACTGGTAGAGCACAGCAGAGCTGTGGAACAAGTGGTGCAAAAGAGGTATCTTTTAAAAACGAAAAAAGCGTGAATAGGAAGAGTCGGTGTTTAACAGCAGTGACGATCCTCATCATACCGACTGCTGACGCACTGGTGTAAAGCTGCTAAGACGACGTGCTGGAGGAGAGAGTAGAACTATGGGATGGCGAGAGGGGGTTGGGGGGGGGGGGTAATTCGCATTCCGCAACGCTTCATTGCCCTCAGCAAGCCCCGCTGGCTTACTCACCCCCTGCAGCCGACTGAGAATCCTGCTTAGCGCGACGCAGTTTTAATTGGTCTATTGGACTAATTAGACGGGCGAGAATGCAGTTGCCGCCGGCTGGCAACGTGTCGCAGGGAACGTCGGCTAGCTGTTAATTACGACGTGAGGCACGGGGCACGCGGCGCCTGGTCTGTCCCGCAGTCGGTGCAAATCCTTACGGCAGACACTGCTCCATCGCCCTCGCGGTTCACAAAGAGTCCACACTCACAGTTAACAGACCTCAAACAGTGCAACGAAGGCTTCTACGGGCGGTGTTTACTCGAGTTAATACTTGCAGGCTAGGAAGCCGTCGTCAGTGTCAAAAGAGAACTCGCACATGGCTACACGCAAAGATTGGTGCGCCTTTGAAAAGATCTATGCGCTTAGCATTCAACAGCTACCACCGTTACACCTAAGCAAAAGATCTGGCCGAGATGACGAGGAAATTCTGGTCCTACGTAAAATCGCTGAACAGGTCTAAGACTTCCATCCAGTCACTCGTTAACCGGTCTGGTGTGGCAGTTGAAGAAAGCAAAACGAATGCTGAAGTTTTAAGTTCCGCGTTCAAGAAATCGTTCACGCAGGAGAATCGTACAAACACACCGTCGTCTGACCATCAAACAGAGTCCCGTGTAGACGACAGGGTAATAAGCACCCCTGGCGTAAGGAACAATTCAAGGAGTTGAATGCAGATATGTCCCTGTGTGCGGATAGAATTCCATTTTGGTTTCACAAAGAGTGCTCTATAGCATTGGCCCATAGCTTAACTTGCATTTATCGCGAATCTGTCGCCCAGAGCAAAATTCAAGGGACAGGGAGAAAGCTCTGTGACTCCTGTATATTAGAACGGTAAAAGAATGGACCCGCAAAATTACAGATTAGTATCCTTAACATCAGCTTGCTGCAGAATTCTATAACATATTCTGAGTTCGAATGTAATAAACTTCCGAGAGACCAAAAAGCTTATGTCCACAAATCAGAGCTGTTTTAGAAAGCATCGGTCATACGACACTCAGCTTGTCCTTTTCTCACATGATACACTGCAAAGTTTGGATGAAGGGCAACAGGAGGCTTCCATATTTGTAGATTTCCGAAAAGTATTTGACACAGTACCCTACTGTAGACTGTTATGCGAGTAGCTCGAAGGCTTCCTAAGTGATAGAACCCACTATTTTTTCCACAACGGCGAGTGTTTATCAGAGACAAAGGTACCGTCAGTTGTGGCCCAAGTAAGTGTGATAGGACAGCTATTATTTTCTACATACATAAATGATCTGGCGGGCAATGTGGGCAGCAATCTGAGGTTATTTGCTGACGGTGCTGCGGTGTACTGGAAGATGTGTAAGTTCAGTGACTGTAGGGTGATACAACATAACTTATACAAAATGTCTAGTTGGTGTGATGAATGGCAGCGGGCTGTAAAAGTAGAAAACTCTAAGTTAATGTGGATGAGTAGGAAAAAAACCAGTGATATGCGGATACAGCATTAATAGTGACCTCCGTGACACAGTCACGTCGTTTAAATACCTGCTCATAACGTTGCAAAGCGATATGAAAGGCAACGTGCGTATGATGATTGCTGTAGAGAAGGCGAAATGTCGGCCTCGGTTTATTTTGAGAATTTTAAGACAGTGTAAGGAGACGCTGAAGAAACCTAGTCTGAGTACTGCTCGAGTGTTTGGGATCCGCTTCAAGTCGAATTAAAGGAAGACGTCGAAGAAATTCAGAGGTAGTCTGCTAGTAGTGTTACCGGTAGGTTCGAAGAACACGCAAATATTACGGAGATGCCTCGGGAACTCAAATGGGAATCCCTGGTAGGTGATATTCTATTGGAGTAATACTACGGAGAAAATTTAGAGAACCGACGTTTGAAGCTAACTGCAAAATGATTGTACAGCCGCCAGCATACGTTTCGCATTAAAAGCTAACAAGATAAGATACGAGAAATTAGGACTCATACAGAGGTATATAGATAATCGTTTTTCCCTCCCTCTCTTTGCGAGTGGAACAGAAAAGGATATGACTAGTAATACAGGGTGCCCTCCGCCATGAACCTTACGGTGGCTTGCTGAGTATGTGCGGTGTGCAGATGTAGATAAATTTTTTTTTTTAAAGTATGCTTGCGGGTGACATCTTCAGAGATAAATCGGGAACTGTATCGAAAGTTCGAGGGGTCCCTGAATTAATAAATGCATTTTGATCGGTATGGGGGTTGCCACCGAAAGGGTCCCTTGATGTTGCAGCCTTGCTGCTCGTTGTTGGCACATCACGTCTCACAGCTCGCCGGGAGACTTGTCACTTTTACGCTGCAGCATTTCTGCTGGCGCATCAATGGTCGCAGGTCGCACAGGAACCTCGCTCCTCGATAGGAACTTTTAGCCTGTAGCAGTTCACATCACTAGTTTAATGGATTACTTGCAGCGTGCGTGGCAAAAACACTATTCTACTCATCGTCTGAGCACAATAACAGTGTCTCTTTCACGCCAAAAATGTATTTATTGACACAGAGATAAAAATGGTTCAAATGGCTATGAGCACTATGGGACTCAACTGCTGAGGTCATTAGTCCCCTAGAACTTAGAACTAGTTAAACCTAACTAACCTAAGGACATCAAGAACATCCATGCCCGAGGCAGGATTCGAACCTGCGACCGTAGCGGTCTTGTGGTTCCAGACTGCAGCGCCTTTAACCGCACGGCCACTTCGGCCGGCGACACAGAGATAGAAGAAGAGTTTAAAAGATACCCTCGTGTCACCAAATCTCCATAAAAGCTTGTCAGTTTAGCCACGAGTCTGCACAAAGCGGTTTATAGGTGACGTACCGTAGAAGTGGTCACACGTTCCGGCCTGAGACTGCGTAAGGTGGCCGAGCGGAGTGGCTGCGTGGCTAGAGTCGCCGTGTCACGGATTGCGTGATCCCTCCCGCCGGAAGTTCGAGTTCTCCCTCGGGCACGGGTGTGTGTGTTGTTCTTAGCATAAGTTAGTTAAAATAGTGAAAGGCTAGGGACCGATCACCTAAGCAGTTTGGTCCCTTTGGAATTCACACACATTTGAACACTTTTTTGAACTGTTCGATTTAAGTAACCGTTTCTATCTTTACCTTATTGAGGTGTTGCCGAGGGGAGCGCCGTATTCTGCCTGTTTACATATCTCTATATTTGAATACTCATGCCAATATATGTTTCTTTGGCGCTGCAGCTTACTGTCCAACGAATTTCATAGTAAAAACAAATCCATCCGAGACATACGTACCATGACAACAGAAATATTTACAGATTCTGTTTACAAACACGACGTGCTGTGACGCGGCCCTGCTTACGTCACTGTGGCAGCCTGGTTCGCCTCATCGCCGATGGCGTCTTTCGAGAGTCTATGACCACCGAGTCACCACCCTACCACTGCCTTTTGAATCCCTCACTGGATGTCACACCCTGCTTTTCTCATCGTCCACATAGGGTTCATTCATGTCAGGTTGCCTTGTGTATACCAACAGCAATCAAAAATTTTTTATAACCGTTATTATCAGTTGTTTCTTCATAATCATATTTCATTATACTCCTACATAGTGGACCGTTATAATTAGAGTGCAGGTACTTACAGAAGTCCAGTGTAGGCTGTAAATACTGAGCGGCAGCGAAACTTGGTAGATATTCTAATGCGTCAATGCGGAACCGCTTTACGCTGCAAAGAAATCAGTTGCAATTTTGGACACCAGGTGCAAATCTGCCGCTGTGAATGCAAGAAGGACTTATAGAAATGTTTCCACATGTAATGGATTAAGAATGGTAGTTGGGCAGGCAGGTTCAAACGGGTGTGAAAGGCATAGTGTTGGTTTTGTTACTTACCACCACTTATATAACATGATCAGTATGACTGGCGACATAGTGCTCAGAGCCATTTGAACCATTTTTTATGACTGGCGATATCAACGAGATGCTGCATCCGTAAAACGACTTGATAAAGAATTCCTCGCAGTAGTACCGGTGGAATCTGAGCAACGTGTTACAGTGCACTGGCCATCCGATGAAGTAGATACCGATCGTTTCCCTGGTAAACGCGTTCTCAAGGATATCCACAGAGCCGAATGTCACATGGATAAAGGTCAGGTGATCTTGCAGCCCATGCATCTCGAAAACCTCGCAGCTAACACTTTCATTGAAGGTTGCTTTAACCACATCTTTCACTGGGTGAGCGACATGAGGCGTTGACCCATATTTCATGAAAATAATGGTTTCCGCACAGTTGCGCTCTCCGAAAATGGGAGTCACATGCTGTGCAAGGAGGTCACGATAAAGTACAGACGACACAGTAACCTGACAGGTTCTCTGCATGTATTCTCTTCAAAGAAGAACTAACCGAGAATAAAGGTAATTTTGAGTCCACACTAAACATACGACGAGTATAATGGCTCTTTGTGGACAACATGTGGTATAACAGTACCCAAAATTTGGCAATACTGTGTATTCACTGCATGCCACAAAATTTTAAATGTGCCTCGTCACTCCATAGAATATTGTCCGGCTACATGTCATCAACTTCGATCCGTGCCAGAAACCGAAGAGCAAATACAGAAGGTAGCTGCCGGTCACGAGGTTCCAGTTGCTGCACTGTCTGCAACTCGTGTGTGTACCAATGTCAAATAGACCCCAAAACTTTATGTACTGCTGCCTGTGGGATGGACTATTCTCGTTACACTGCACAAACTCTAGCATTTCTCGGGGCACGTACTGCATGGTCAGTTACAGAAACAGCAACCTCGTCAATAACTTCAACTGGGACAGGAAGCCTTTCTCTCCCAGGTGCTACACCATGCTCACCCGCGTTTTCGAATTCCATTACGTTCTTTAAGCCATTTCATGACATCAGGCCTCTCCAAAGACCTTTCAATCGGTGTTACTCCCTCATTAGGGCACTGTAATTGCTGCCGTCGACATAAAACAGCTTCACTAACAACGCACGGCCTCTCTTCTCGACAATCATACTGTTCACACGCGTTATGATTTGTCACATGATCATACCGCCATACAAACAGAGTACAACGCCAGATTTCCACCTGGTGGCCACGATTAGTACTAATTTTTTCAGTGTAAATTGGTTGCGCGTTAACGCATTATAATATCTAAGTTTCGGTGCTGTACGATAATTGCAGGCTACACTGGAGCTCCATGAGTAGGTGCACTTCAATTATAAACACAGGGTACGTTTAACTCCATTTTACATCTTGTCATTTTAATACATTATTATCTGCTAACGAAGGAGATGCTTCTTCCAGTATCTTGTATCCAATCCTGTCATAATCAAACGGCTTCTCCTTAATTACCATGATACTCTTTAACGTTGACCACATTATTTATATGTTTTATTGACCGGGATGTAGCATTTCTGATGGCTTTCGGTGAGGCATTCTACTCGCAATGTATTGCTCTTTCTATGTCTCGTAAAATATCTTAAACTCTTAATTAATACTAGGCCCTTTTTCTTTCTTTTACATTAAGCGTGTACTATTTGAAAACTCTTTCTGGAATTTCAAAAGCAAACTCCTTAGCCCTCCTTTTACTGCTTTGCATATTACTTTTATCTCGTCACTAATATAGTACGACTTCTCGTAGCTCTAACGTTCGTCCTGTCTGAAAACACATCTAGGTACTTCAAAAACAAATTCTTCGATTTTTCTATTACAGCTTTAATAATCATTTTAGTTTCCTTTATTTCAACTCTTATCTGACTGTTACAACATTCAATTGACTATTCTTTCCTTTCTGTAACTGAACATCTATACTGGATTTTCTTCTAAGACTTTCACATATCATCTTCACGCAATATCCATTTTGTGCTTATTTGCAGGGACTCAAGTTACTACCGAACTTTATCTTATTCTTTGTACCATTTGCCTTCACAGTCACACTGCCCTTCTCCAAACTTACGCTGTCAGCATGGTGACCAACATATGCGTCCCATAATAAAACTAATATATCTATCTGGTACCAACACGCCAATATATCTCAATGCCTTTTCTGTATTCCTCATTTCTTCTTATCCTTGTTCCTTTATTATTTTACTCTTTCCACCAACAGCACCTGTGAGTTTAACTCCTTGCATTGGTAATACTGCCACTTTTGGTTTATTATTTGCCCCGAGGATTCTCCCTTTACACTGGTGCCTAACTTGCTATTGATTCCGTTGCTCGCTACTGTTTGAATATCACCGACATTAACACGCGCATCTCTCATTCCTTATTTCTATCCTCTTATCCATGCCTTTTCTGTGACTGTCATTACATCGATTATTTCAATGAAAATTGCAACTCCCATCGAGGTCCTCGCTGTCAAAGTAGTTATACTGTTCCTTAACACGCAAATATAAATTCTTATCAGCGTTTTCTTTGGAACTACAGCTATTTTGTCTACTGCCATAAAAATGTGAACTATTTCGTTTCCCACCAATTCCTTTTCTGGGAGACACACCGCTGTATCATTCTAGTTTGTGGGAATGTTATTTACGTTGTTATGGTTCCTATTCCTACTTTCCTTTGATTTCTGTCTTACGCCTTACCAACCGTTACCTTTCGTTCCCTTTTCTGACAAAGCAACCATCTATACATGGTCTTGAAAACACTCCCATTTTTCTTGTCTGTGGTTGCTGATAATGTGTACTTTTCTTTCAGCAAGAAATTTTGGAACGTACCTATTTTGCTACAGTGATCTTCTTTGTTAACTTTTCAATTGTTATTGTTTACTTTAGCCCTACGTCGCACAAATGCCGGGATGGTTTCTTTGAAAGGGCACGGCCGATTCCTTTCCCGTCCTTCCCTAATCCGATGAGACCGATGACCTCGCTGTGTTGTCTCCTTACCCCAAACAACCCAACACTACGTCGCAATTTCTAGTTCAACTCTTTCTTTCACATTTTCAGCAGCAAGTTCAGTGTCCAGATTATCACAATCACTGAACGTCTGCCTTTGCAACCACCTCCTTTGCATTACTAACATCAAATTTCTTAACATAATCTCCTTCAACCGATATTATGTTGTAGATCTGCTTGTCCATGCCAAAGTATTAATATACATCCTATTTTACATCAGAATGTACTTTAACATATAGTTTTCATTGGGATTAATTACTTTTTTTACATCAGAGACTGTCATTTTATTTTCTGTAGGGTCATCATTGACAGTACTTTGGAAAGCATTAGTAGCTTTCACATTTTCATTGACGTCTTCACTAGGTCCTACTTGAAGGGTTTTACTCATCTTCAGTCAACTTGCCGACCTATTCTCTACCAACTTCTTACCTTCTATAGCATTGTCAAGAATTTTCTGTCGCTTTGTTAGTTTCCTAATTACTTTCCTTATGCAGTCAAATTTTTGTTAAGTACCCCTAGAAGACTTTTCTAAAATACTGTTAGTTATCCTAGAATATTCTAATTCGTTGGTAGTCTCTTTGATGCACACTTCTAATTCTCAGATTTGTTGTTAGTATTTATAGAAGACTCTTCTACTTTATTTTTAGTTGCCTAGTTAATGTCTCTCACTTTAAGAGATTCACTCTTAAGAATTTCACTGAATACTCTCAAACTGGAGTTTATACATTCGTTTCTTGTAGCTCCATCTTCAATGATAATTACCTTGGTATTGGTATTACCTACATTATCCGTCGGGCCCACAGTTCCTTAAACCATTTTCTGCTCATCATTTCCCTTTAACTCAATCATTTTACAACCCTGAATTTACTTACGTTTTACCAGTGAGTACAAGTTACCAATATTGTCTGAAAGGGAACACCATCATTCAGCCCTAGTTAATTATGTAGTAAGCGCAGAAGCATCTCAGCTACGGAGCGAGTCATCAAGACGAGTAATTGTAGGTATGACAGGAAATGCCAGAGTTTGTTGTCTGCTAGCAATCATAGTTGTGGCAGGAGATTTTTTCTGTGTTGGCAATGACGTTTGCTTGTGAGTGCAGGTAGTGGCCTCTCGCCATAAAGTTGGCAAAAGAGGACGCCCCGGTCTTCAGCAGGACAGTGACCAGTGGTCTGCATTCCGGAGGCGTATTGTCGACCTCAGGTGTGCGACTGACGGACGGGCCCCGAGCTGTATGAATGCTCCGGCAAGGAAAACATTGTCGGCTCCAGGCGTGGAATGCACGCGCCTTTCACTGACGCCAAATTTAGCGGAGGAGAGCATAGATTTTGGCGGCAAACTTTCACATTTGAATAATACTGCTATGCCGCGTCTAGACGGGAATTCTGGCACTGTGTTATAAGTACGCCATTGGCACAATCTGTGCGAAGGATTTGGCCGTTAGAGGGGACAGTTTTTGTCTCAGGCCTGTTACCAATCTGTGTCTGAGGACTTACTCTTCACTGCAGCGAATCCATATGACCTGCGACCCTGTATTTCGCCAACCTATGTCGTACTGAAGTTCACGTAGCGGTTCACACAATCCCGGTCAGTACGTCACATAGAGTCAGAAAACGTTGTTGCTATTGCCTTGAGGGAGGCATGGTTTTGCCTTGACCCCCTTCACCTTTAATAAGTTTGCCAGCCATCAACATCATTTGTCACAGAGTATTTTGTTCTGTGTTTTTTACTTCTTTGTTATCTGACCTGTATGCTAATTATGAGAATTAACGTGATGGCTTTGTAATAAACTACGTCTGAAAAGAGAAATATTTCATTTCAGTACCCTGTTCATCCTGACGATCTGCAGTATAATAAATTTTTGTGAGCTGAGGGTACGTGCCGGCCGAAGTGGCCGTGCGGTTAACGGCGCTGCAGTCTGGAACCGCAAGACCGCTACGGTCGCAGGTTCGAATCCTGCCTCGGGCAGGGATGTTTGTGATGTACTTAGGTTAGTTAGGCTTAACTAGTTCTAAGTTCTAGGGGACTAATGACCTCAGCAGTTGCGTCCCATAGTGCTCAGAGCCATTTGAACCATTTTTTTTTTTTTTGAGGGTACGTGATAAGGGTAGGAAACCTTATAAATTAGCGACGCCTGCCAGGATCTTACCGGTAGAAACTAAAGATACGCAGTCAGATAGGTAGCGATTGCTTCTTAATATTTCATGTCAGAAAGACATTGAGAACAAATTAGACTTGCGATAATCTTACGTTGCTGGCACTATATGTACTAATATACAATAAAGAACTAAAGAAATTGCCGCAACACGACGTGGCATGGACTCAACTAAAGTCTGAAGTAGTGCTGGAGGCAACTGACACCATGAATCATGCAGGGCTGTCCATAAATCCGTAAGAGTACGACGGGATGGAGATCTCTTCTGAACAGCACGTTGCAAGGCTTCCAGAAATGGTCCATAATGTTCATGACTGGGGAGTCTGATGGCCAGCGGAAGTGTTTAAACTCATAAGAATGTTCCTGACGCCACTCTGTAGCAATTCTGAACGTGTGGGGTGTCACATTGTCCGGCTGGAATTGCGCAAGCCCGTCGGAATGCACAATGGATATAACTGGTTGCAGGTGATCAGACAGGATGCTTATGTACGTGTCACCCGTCAGAGTCGTATCTAGATGTATCGGTAGTCCCGTATCATTACAACTGCACACGATCCAAACCATTACAGTGTCTCCACGAGCTTGAACAGTCCCCTGTTGACATGCAGGGTCCATGTATTCATGAGGTAGTCTCCGTACCCGTACACGGCCATTCGATCGACACAGTTTGAAAGGAGACTCGGCCGACCAGGCAACATGCTTCCAGTTATCAACAATAGTCCAGTAGGGTTAAACCTAAAAATTAGACAAATCGGAAATAATTGCTACAAAAGGTTTTATTGTTTTAATGGCTTCATTTGTGGCCCAATACGACTGTCCTAGGTTTTCCCCCTCGGCGGAGTTGTGGAAAAGTGGTGGGGGGCAAAAATGTACCCAAAAAAGGGTTTTTTCGGTTTTGTGATTATATCTTGTAAATGACTCACAATGTCGAAAAACATACTGGAATTAACAATTGTAGTGCATGAAATTCTGCATTGAATGAGACCATCCACATATTTTTTGAACCACCGGTTTCCATACTAGTGCTCTTCAAAATTGGACCAATTTTACATGTTCATGAAAAATTTTCGTTTTAACCTGTTTTTTGGTAACATCGTTGAAACTAACCCATCTATCAATAAAGTGGTTCATACAAACGATATAGAGAAATAAATTCTGCTTTTGATCAGACGAAAAGTGAAATGGACCACCCATTTCTGTACGGCTAAGTTTGTACTTAGAAAAGAGTGATGAGTATACAGGGACTTAAATCTAAGGTGACCATTCATGGGGAGGATGTACCAGTGAACCTTGAAACCATATTCCACCGGATACCACTTCTCATGAAATCTGACGAACAGCTTAAAGAATTCTTCCGATATGAGCTGGCACCCTATCCTCTATCTCTGTTCGATGCATCTGGAATGAGGGAGACTCCCAAGTCAGTGTTACATGACTTGTTCACACCACTGAATGATGTAAACCTGCTAGAAGCACCATTTGTCATCGATGGTGGATTTCTTCTCCACCGTGTTGTATGGAAGAATGGTGAAACATTCCAGTTAATGCTAACCAAATAGTTGAATATTTAAAAAGACACTAGAGCGGAAGTGATACAAGTGGGTGTTCGATGGCTACCTAGAAGACCTGCCCACCAAGAGCATCAAATATGCAGAGCGCCTCCGCCGAAGCAAAAGACACACTACTCCTGAGGTCATCTATACCGAGTTAATGATGGTGACTATGACTCAGGAGCAGTTCCTTTTCAATGACAGAGACAAAGCACATCTCATTAGCTTGATTATTTCGAGGCTTGAAGATGAAGGCTTCTCAGTAAAGCAAGCTATTGAAGACGCAGACCACCTAATTGTTGCCACAGCGCTTGAGGTATCACAGGAACATGAGAAGGTTGTGGTTGTTGGCGAGGATACAGACCTTCTCATCACACTCAATGCTCTAGCCACACCATCAGAAAATATATATTTCTTGAAACCTGGAGGAGGAAAGACCTCATCAAAAGTATTTGATTCCAGCAGTTTCAAACTGGCAAACAACATCAGAAGGCCACTCATATTTCTCCACGCCATAAGTGGATGTGACACAACTTCAGCACTCTTCGGTCAGGGCAAGAAGGAAGTGGTTAATCTACCGGTCAAAAATAAATATCTTCTGGAAGATATCAAACATTTCTAAGAGCATGACTCTCAAGCTGAAGCTAATGTCGAAGCTGGCCTCCGATTTTTAGCAACCGACTATGGAGGTACGGCAGGAGACACTTAAGACAAATTGCAATTCGACCTGTTTTCCAAAACGATTGTGAAATCCAGAATCACCCTAGCATCCCTACCACCAACGTCGAATGCTGCTAACCAGCATTGCTTGAGGACCTACTTACAAGTACAAATGTGGATAGGACGCCAGATGGATCCGCTCCTCTGGGGATGGCAGGCTTCAGAGCTTGGTCTTGGCCCCGTTCCTACCTCCAAATACCAGTTCCACAGTCTCTTCTCTCAACAATTTCCTGCAAATGCAACAAGGGCTGTGCAGGTAGTTGTGGGTGTCGGAAGGCTGGTGTTAAGTGCTCATTAATTTGTGTCGACTGCAAGGGGAACTCAGGCACTAACTCCCTCCAACCCCATGAAACTGACGAACCAGATGTTGACGAAGACCTGGACTGTATATATGAGGAGACGAAAATTGCTGACTTTGAGGAGCCGAGTGACGGGGCGTCGGAATTACAGACTTTGAGGAGCCGAGTGGCCCAATGGCCGTCAAACGTCGACGTATGTGAAACTGTATACATACCTACTTTTACCCTTTTCATCTCATACACTTATGTAAAATTTTGTAATTACGAAATACACTCCTGGAAATTGAAATAAGAACACCGTGAATTCATTGTCCCAGGAAGGGGAAACTTTATTGACACATTCCTGGGGTCAGATACATCACATGATCACACTGACAGAACCACAGGCACATAGACACAGGCAACAGAGCATGCACAATGTCGGCACTAGTACAGTGTATATCCACCTTTCGCAGCAATGCAGGCTGCTATTCTCCCACGGAGACGATCGTAGAGATGCTGGATGTAGTCCTGTGGAACGGCTTGCCATGCCATTTCCACCTGGCGCCTCAGTTGGACCAGCGTTCGTGCTGGACGTGCAGACCGCGTGAGACGACGCTTCATCCAGTCCCAAACATGCTCAATGGGGGACAGATCCGGAGATCTTGCTGGCCAGGGTAGTTGACTTACACCTTCTAGAGCACGTTGGGTGGCACGGGATACATGCGGACGTGCATTGTCCTGTTGGAACAGCAAGTTCCCTTGCCGGTCTAGGAATGGTAAAACGATGGGTTCGATGACGGTTTGGATGTACCGTGCACTATTCAGTGTCCCCTCGACGATCACCAGTGGTGTACGGCCAGTGTAGGAGATCGCTCCCCACACCTAATTTGCTGGGAAGTGGCGGTGCGGTCCCCTACGGCACTGCGTAGGATCCTACGGTCTTGGCGTGCATCCGTGCGTCGCTGCGGTCCGGTCCCAGGTCGACGGGCACGTGCACCTTCCGCCGACCACTGGCGACAACATCGATGTACTGTGGAGACCTCACGCCCCACGTGTTGAGCAATTCGGCGGTACGTCCACCCGGCCTCCCGCATGCCCACTATACGCCCTCGCTCAAAGTCCGTCAACTGCACATACGGTTCACGTCCACGCTGTCGCGGCATGCTACCAGTGTTAAAGTCTGCGATGGAGCTCCGTATGCCACGGCAAACTGGCTGACACTGACGGCGGCGGTGCACAAATGCTGGGCAGCTAGCGCCATTCGACGGCCAACACCGCGGTTCCTGGTGTGTCCGTGCGTGTGATCATTGCTTGTACAGCCCTCTCGCAGTGTCCGGAGCAAGTATGGTGGGTCTGACACACCGGTGTCAATGTGTTCTTTTTTCCCTTTCCAGGAGTGTATAATAACCACTACTTAATTTTAAGGAGTGTCTCTCTTCCTGCCTCCTTCATATCAGTTGAATGGGTATCACTATATCATATCGAGGGTTAAGAACGGAGACCACATATCTGACAAAAGACAAATTTTACAGGGGAGCTAAAAACATAACTTTAAAAAAAAATTTGATTGCATTGATTTTTTTATTTAGAGCATAATCATTTATTACTCTCAGGTTGTGCATTGTCTTTTTTGCATCATTTTGTTATAACATAAATTTTTTTCACTTACAAGTTTTTTTGAGCCATGACTTTTTCTGACATCTGACAGATACGAGGTCTCAGTTGTTAACCCTCAATATATGAAAAACTTTTTTAATATTATTTTTCAAATTTTACAAAATTTTAATATTTTATTCTGTTACTATATTAAATAAGTATGAGACAATGGGTTGCTATATTTCTGTATTTAAAAGAGTGTACATAAGAATTACTGAAGAAGTACATTTGAAATAGTCTTCATTGATGATGAGAAATGGTCCAACTTTAATGAGAAGCTGTACACAAATGGGTGGTCCATCAAATTCACTTTTGGTTTCATAGAATGCAGAATTTATGTCTCCATATCTTTTTTATGAACAACATTATTGATAGGTGGGTTAGTTTCAACGATATTACCAAAAAACAGAGGTTAAAACGAAAGCTTTTCATAAACTTATAAAATTGCTCCACTTTTGAAGAGCACTAGTATGGAAACCGGTGGTTCAAAAAATATGTGGATGGTCTCATTCAATGCAGAATTTCATGCACTACAATTGTTAATTCCAGTATGTTTTTCGACATTGTGAGTCATTTACAAGAGATAATCACAAAACCGAAAAAAAACCTTTTTCGGGTAGATTTTTGCCCCCCAACACTTTTCCACAACTCCGGCGAGGGGGAAACCTACGATAGTCATTTTGGGACACAAACGAAGTCATTAAAATAATAAAATCTTTTTTAGCAATTATTTCCTATTTGAATGCTAATTCTACTGGACTACAGTCCAACGTCTGTGTAATCAAGTGAACACGTGAGGTCCTTTGGCTCCGAAAGCCCAGATCGGTGATGTTTCGTTGAATTGTTCACACGATGACACTTGCTGATGGACCAGCATTGAAATCTGCAGCGGTTTGGGGAAGGGCTGCACATGTGCCACGTTGAACGATTCTCTTCAGTCGTCGTTGGTCCCGTTCTTGCAGGATCTTTTTCCGGCCGCAGCGATGTCGGTGATTAGATGTTTTACCGGATTCCTGATATCCACGGTACACTCGTGAAATGGTCGTACGGGAAAATCCCCACTTCATCGCTACCTCTGAGATATTGTGTTCCATACCTCGTGCGCCGACTGTAACGCCACGTTCAGCCTCACTGAAATCTTGATAACCTGCCATTATAGCAGCAGTAACCGATCTAACAACTGCGCCAGACACTTGTCTTACATAGGCGTTGCCGGCCGGAGCACTGTATTTTGCCTGTTTACATATCTCTGTATTTGAATACGCGTGCCTATACGAGTTCCTTTGGCGATTCAGTGTATATACTCTCTTTTCAAGAGTGTAATATATATTTTATGTTTGTGTTTCCAGGTTACTGGGCCACTTGTCTTCTTTAATTATTGGATCCGACAGCGGCGTAGTGAATGTTTGGAGGATAATTTTCTTGATGTGTTTGTGTGTTTGAACAGCGAATGTATTTAGAGGAATTGTGTTCACTGTAGGTTCCTGATTTGAGATGTTTATTTGACTTCTGAATGATAACCATGAGCAGGGCGAGAGTCGTTAATGCACAGCGCAGAGTGTCAGGCTCTCTTGACATGGAAAATAATCAGAGTATAAATCGGGACGAATCAGGAGACGAGGTGGTTGTTTCTCACACGGAACATTCAAGTTCAGAGGTAGGTAATAGGCACGGTTCAGTTTCCTTTTTATGTGGCTCTGAAGCCGACAGTGAAGTAAGCGAGGGTGAAGATGTGGAAGGCACATGTCATGTCGATTTAGTAGTTTACAGCAGAAACCCGTCTGTGTTGATAACTTAAGGGTGGTCCCATATCTGATACGAAATACAGAAAGTAGCAATGCGACGGTCAGCATCCTCGATTTTTTGAGAAGCGAGTCAGAAGAAAGTAGCACAGAAGCAGAAGAAAGGCGCAAAGAATCAGAACAGACATAAAGAGCAGTTGCAGAATTCGAAGGTAGGTTAACACAAAGTATCAAGTATGTGTATACATCTACATCTACATCTACATCTACATCCATACTCCGCAAGCCACCTGACGGTGTGTGGCGGAGGGTACCCTGAGTACCTCTATCGGTTCTCCCTTCTATTCCATTCTCGTATTGTTCGTGGAAAGGAGAGGTAGGTACTTGCAAGAGACAAGCAGACGAAGCAAAAAGAAAATTAAGACACTGGAAGACCAGCAGACAAAACTGTCACAGCTGGAGCAAGACTACGAGCGCGTCACCGAGTGACAACTTGAGATAATGAAAGCTATTACGGACACACGCTGGCGTATAAAACGGTTGGAAATACAAGCCGTTAATAGACACAAGGGGGGCGAGGAACATCAGAGACAAACCGAATCGGAGGCGAGTAGGATTGCCACTCGCTCCGATATTACTGAGCTGGTAAATATCGTTGAATCCGCGCAGCAGAGATCTACTTATGTTTGCCCACCACAAGCGCCCTCAAGGCAAGCAGCGGGCCTTGCCACAGTATTGGGGCAGTCGGAAGATAGTAGAAGATGAACTGCGAAAGAAACAGTTTGCAGGAAGGAGAAGGAAGGTACACTCGTACAGGAAAGGCTGAGAGCGAAATTTTTCGTTATATAAAACGTTTTGCATATAGCGTTTCGCCTCTCCAACAAACAGAAGGAGCCTTGCATCAAATCCTCTGCTGTCTACGGTGGACCAGTACGCACCAAAAGAATTGCCCATCACAATGCTGTCGAACTTGAAACATTAAAATCTACGAAGATGATCGGTGTCATCTTGTCAGCCATATAAAACCTTTCATAGAATAAGGGAGAAGGTGAAAGATGGGATTTTTTGCTGTTATGGGATATTGAATAATTTTAATGTATGTTATAGTGTAGATTTTCGTATAAGAAGCTTATATGGGATAAAAAGATGAGGTTTAGAGCATTATGGATGACAGTGTGTAATTGTGTCAGTAATAAATTTTGTATTTGTCCACTGCACTATTTTGAGCACGGAAGTTGTGAATTGTGGCTAACTAGGTTGTCCTCTGTATGTACAGAAAAGAAACAATTAGTTTGCAGGTATCAGAATCGGATGTCATTGGTGTGACTTTTATGAAGAGATGATTCAGGAAAGTGAGCTGGATCATTACACTGTACTCACACTGCGTGTTACATTATGGAATTTGTTGTCCTGATCCACATTCCGTGTTACAAACAGTTTAGGTCATCTTCCCACTGAGAAACCACATTGTGTTCCTTTTGATTCTTTGCGTTTAACCATGCCACTGAGGAGTCTGCTTTAGATTTTCGTGGATGTCCTCAGATGTGTCTGCGTCAGAGATCCGTGTGTTATTCGAGATGATCCCAAAGGGCTATACTTCGCCGTTTTTCGATGATAGCGTGGTTGCTATTCAGTTTCGTGCCAAATGTGTTGGCCACGCCACAGACGCGATGTGTGCTTTGTTTTTCCACCGTGGCTGTTTTGATGTGTCCGTCCTATGGGAGTGCGTATTACTCGAGGTGAACCTGCAAGGGTAGCGGTCCGATACCGTATTTTGTGATATGCGGGAGATCTGTGAACGCCACAGGTCTCAGTACGGGTGCAAGACGATCACACTGTCGCTGTCTCCCTCTCTCGCTACAGACGTCTTTTATCGCACACTGTATGCAGGTGCCATTACTTCTGACTCCACGAAACAACGGACGGAGAAATAGGTGGACCAAGAGGAGGAATTCGACGGTTTGGTTCCCATGGAAGGAGCAGCATTTACTACGTTGCACAAATGAACACCGTCATTCATTTACTCGTAACGTCTGATCACTGTATTTTGTCTTAGTAAATTAGGAATGTGAAGTATTTGGTTAACGTAGTTTTGTGAGTTTCAGAAACGAAACTATGGTCGTCATCTTACATCCAAATGGGCACTTCAGTCATGTAGCCACAGGGCAATCAACCTGAGACACATGACATATCCACCTTAGTCGGTAACTATGCACTAAAGGATAAGAGGTAGAAGCAGGATGTTAACCAGACCATTATAGGCTAATTATAACATGTGGATCTACAGTTGTTTGCTCTGTCTTGCTCGAAGTTCAGCGGTGGGCATATTGACAGCCTAGGCCTATTAGCAATCTTTATCTGGAATCTAATCTTCACTGCAGCGAGTCCATCTGTCCTACAGCCCTGTATTACGACCGACGTATGACGTATTTACTTTCACATAGCGGTTCACAATGTCGGTCAGTACCTATTGCCTTGGGGGAGGCACCGTTTTAGCTTAACCCCTTCCCCTTTAGTAACTTTATCAGCCATCAACATTATTTGTCACCGCCAATTTAGTTCCGTGTTCCTTTTGGTAATTTGATCTGCATGCTCATTGCGTATTGGTTTTGTAATAAACAATGTCTGAGAAGAGCAACATTTCATTTCAGTACCCTATTCATCCTGACCATTTGTAGTATAATAAATTTTTGTGGGCTGAATGTAATAAGGGCAGGAAACCTCACACGTCTGCTGGACTTACAATCTCATGAAGCATGTTCTCCTCTACCCTTTCCACTACATCACCCATTGTGATTTTTTAACATGACCTAACACTCCTAAGCAGTATACCCCTATACATATACTAGAAAAATATTGTTTACTTCCTACATCTGAGGTCAAATCCGAATTACTTTAGGTAAGTTTAATTGCTCTCTGGACAAAGTAGTTCGTTGAAGAATATGCCTACACTGCGGCCGAACATTGGACTCCATGCCTCTGTGTGTGTGCCTCATGCACACTCTCTCTTTGCCACTGTTACGGACAACTTCCCACATGCTCCTTATTCGCAGCGATTCTTCCTGTGGTTACATGGCGTCCTCGTCATGCTGGTCGCCCATGTCTTCCTTCTGCTCCCTCGCGACGTCTCGTTGTTGAATGTTTGGTAAACCTTTATTGCATTATCTTAATAGGCACCCCGGATTTCCTCCTACCTGTTGTACGTAGATCTCTCGTTGACGTTGTTTCTCGAAGCTGTTCTTGTAGCACGTTGGATTCCTTAGAAGATGGAAGCCAGCGACCTCTGATTATAAGCGGAGGTGCGGTGTAGTTAATCTATTTGAAATAAGTCCCATGATGCCATTAGGGTACATTTGTTACTAAAAACCATAAAACAGTTTACAATGAACTAGCTGAAACATTTTGTTGCAAAAAGTTCCTAAAAATAGAGAGCGTGGTTAAGACAACTAGTACTTTCATGTACATTCCATAGCCAGCCGACACTGAAGAACAGGCTCCGAGTACTTCATATCGGCGAGTGACTAGCCTGGCGCCCTGCCAAAATCTCCTGTATCCCTCTTAAAACTTCGTAGCTATTCGTACATCATCCGTACGGTAACAATATTCATATGCACGCTGTTTTAACTGGTTTGCTGCGTAGCGACATACTTCATGCTCGGATGACATGTAAGCTCATCCTAGTGTTTGCTTTGCCAAAAGTGGAGTTTGGTAAGTAACATTTAATTAAGAAAATTCTGAGGTTGGCACCGCGGTGGTTCCCTCTGGTGCAGATCGCTAAGCAATATTGTTTCTCATGGCCCACATACGCCCCCTACTCCAATTGAAACATCCCCTTTGACAATTATGAATGACAGTGCTGGAAAAACACTTACGTTATTTGATACAGAAACAGCTGAGTGAAACCCAACGAACACAGACATTTCTCTCTTTACTTATTCTGATCATCACTAAACTGACATACAATATTTTTAGCGTAACGCAATCTGACTTTCAAAAATCTCTACAAAAGAATGGCCCTGACTAACAATAACCTATACCTTTCATGAATCACTTACCTCACAAAAGTCTTCGTTACTCGAACTACTGCAATACAGCGAGCGCGAATACTGCCAGCTAAATAAAAGATTCTAACTACTGAAGGCACTAACTACTGATAGGCATAGCTAGCAAATGAAAGATTTTGATAGAGAACAAATAACGTATTTACCTTAATAATGTTCAAAAGTCATTGTATATATATATATATATATATCAGTTCGTGACACCCAGTCTTACAAATTTCTTTTTCTGACGGACACACGTCCAGATCGTCCGCTCTCGAAACTCTGGCATCTCTCTCCCCACATCCACCACTGCTGGCCGCTCACCTCCAACTGCCCAACGCTACGCGCTATTCACATCCAACTGCACGACACTACACAAGCGAATATTCCAACAATGAGTCCAACCAGCCACAGACTGCACACAGCGCAGTCAGCGATTTTCATACAGAGCACTACGTGACGTTACCAACATAAAAACCTAAACAGCCTACTTACACAATAACTCGCTGCAGTACCACATGGGCCCTCCTCCTTCCTCGATGCCTGCTCGGGAAACAGCTTCCCCCACACTAACTCTGATTATGTGTTGCCACTTAAGGGAGCAATTAACTCTCTCTAGGTGCAGCGTTCCGATAAAATGTCAAATTTAGAAAACAAAATATTGTCCAAAATGAGGCGAACCTCTCAAGGTATGGTTGGACCCTGTGCGTGTAGATCGTCTCCATTGCAGCTCAAAAATGATACACTTTTTCGGACAGTTATTACTATCATAACAAAGTTTCCAGTTTATTTTAAATATTATTGATCATGAATAGTTTCAGATATGAATATTCGATCCAAAATTATTGTCTTAGTTTCTCACGAACAGCAATTCATAGGCTTAGTCATACTGAGGTAATATTTCGTCAGTTCTTATCCACGTCTACTTTATATATTACATCTGTTGTTTACAAATTTTCATACTGATATTAGAACGAAAAAAACAAAAAGAAAAAAACCGATAAATCGGGAGAAACAGAAAATAATATTCTAAATTGCTACACCTAATGATATACATCGTAAGACAGTTATGATTATCTGTATGCTTTGGGTCCGAGATATCTTTGCTTCCAAAAAGGGTTGAAATGAGCGTCTGTTTAAAATCGTCACTTGTTCTCACAACATTACTAACTTCATACAGTAGTTTCATTGGTAGGGTACTGGGAAAATACAGTCACTCTACAAAACAGATTTCTCACAAAACATTCATACAACGTGGTCCCAGAACATAACTCAAGTGTGTGGGAACCAAACCAAACAAGATACTGAAAGTATACAACGAATGGTAACACCATGGTCACGTTTTGTTTGACGATGAGAAAGCATTACGAAAATGCAGAAAAACCTGAGCCGAAGACACCTGAAGTTAGACACAAAGATCTCTCAAATGAGCGCTTACGACGTTTCACGTATCAGTATTAAATGAGGAATCTAGGAATATACTACAATCCCCAGGAATATACTACAATCCCCAATATACTGATCTTGCAGTGGTCGCAAAGATGCATCTATTTACAGCTTGCACAGTGGTGTTTAAGAAATTATTTTCCCCGTACTCCATACCTAAATATCTGTTACAGTATGAACAACCCTCTGCTGTGCACTTCACAGTATAGTCCGTTCACTGTGACCTGCGACGAAACAGATACATTTCCACGTGACCGAGCACCACCTGTTCCAGTGATAGCAAGGGTGTCGAAAATCCTTGTTGCACGCTGTGCAGTTGGCAGGCCTGACTCCGCTGGCCGCTGCACTGACGTCACATAGAAACGTGCGTCACTCGTCAGAAACCCTGTATTATGAGCTAATGTGTATTCAAACACAAACGATTTTGATAACAATACCAGTTGTATTAATGTTAAAGAAAAAGTAAAACTAAGTTCATTCTGTCTAATTTCATTCTGGTTCGTAATAAAGCGTAATTATCTCACCTCTATAATGCAGTCTGATTTCCATATTTTAGTCTCAACTTTTCCCCCGACATGTAGCAAACACTTGCTCCACTCTTCTGTAGTCATTGTTCTTACTGCTGGTTCTAGGAGTTCTTTAGCTTCCGAAATTTTGTATGCTCTTTTCTTTTGGTGCTGCATAGCCTTTGAATCTCGCCCAAATTAACACGATGGCGTTTAATTCGCAGTGGTACGGTGGAAATCGAAGAACAGTTTCCCCTGCATTCTTGGCCATTTCATCTACTTCTTATTCGTTGCGCGCTATTCTGAAAGTTTTGGCAATTTCTAATATTTATTTTTTCAGTATACCCAGTCCCACGACCGCACATCCTGATTTAAGTTTTCCGTGATTTCCCCAAATCGGTTAAGGCAAATCCGGGATGATTCCTTCGAAAGGGTACGGTAATTTTCCTTCTCCGTCCTTCCCTAATCAGAGCTCGTGCTCCGTCTATAACGGCATCGTTAAACACTAATTTCCTCCTCCTCCTTTTCAATATATTGTCTTCAAGAGGGATATTTCTAGATTTTTAGCCATTTTGATGCATCTTAGTTATCGTAGTTCGTATTAGGAACTTTTTCTACGGGAATGAATGGTGCACTCATCTTGAAATCACTTAAAGAAAGTATCGGTACCCATCTTCTCGTTATAATCTCCACACTTCTTGGAATGGAAAGTCCACAAACAGCCGTCGTCGTAACCTGCTTTGCTTCTACTGCGAGCGGTAATAAGGCGTTTTCCTTTACTCTGTGGGCCCTTGTTCCCGGTGGAAAATCCTGATCGAGAATTTAAAAGAGCTTTGGAGGACTTAAGATCAAATAAGGCAGGAGCATAGATAACAGTCCATCAGAATTTCTAAAATCTTTTTGGGGAAGTGCCAAAAAAACGGCTTTTTACTGGCAATATACGAGTAGCATCTGACTTTCGGAAAATTATCATCCAAACAATTCAGAAAGCTGAAAGAGCTAGCAAGTGCTAGAATTCTTGCAGAATCAGCTTAACAGCCCATTCATCCAAGTTGCTGACAAGAATAATATACAGAAGAATAGAAAAGAAAACTGAGGATGTGTTAGATGACGATCAGTTTGGCTTTAGGGAAGGTAAAGGCACCAGAGAGGCAATTCTGACGTTGCAGTTGATAATGGCATCAAGACCAAAGTAAAATCAAGAGATATTCATAGGATTTCTTGACCTGGAAAAAGCATTCGACAGTGTAAAATGGTGCAAGATACTAGAAAATCTGGTAAGCTATAGGGAGAGACGGGTAATACACAACATCTACAAGAGCAAAGAGGGAATAATAAGAATGGACAACAACGAAGTGTCCAGATTAAGAAAGGTGTATGAGAGGGAAGTAGTCTTTCGGCCCTACTGTTGAATCTGTACATCGAAGAAGCAATGACGGAAATAAAAGACAGGTTCTGGAGTGGAATTAAAATTTTGAATGAAACGATATCAATCATAGGATTCGCTGATGACGTTGCTATACTCAGTGAAAGTGTAAGAGAACGACGTGTTCTGCTGAATGGAATGAACAGTCTAATGAGTAGAGAATATGGATTGAGGGTAAATCGAAGAAATGTGAAAGTAATGAGAAATAGCAGAAATGAGAATAACGATAAATTTAACATCAGGATTGATGGTCACGAAGTAGATGAAGTTAAGGAATTCAACAACCTAGTCAGCAAAATAATCAATAACATTCATAGACAAGAAAAGACTACTGCTACCAAACGCAGGCCTTAATTTGAGGAAGAACTTTCTGAGGACGTACATTTGGACCACAGTATCGTACGGTAGTGAAACATGGACTGTAGGAAAACCGGCACAGAAGAGAACCGAAGCATTTGAGATGTGGTGCAACAGACGAATGTTGAAAGTTAGAGGAAAGGAATATGTGGAATACATACATAGATACATGAACCATTGGTATAACAGTTGTAAATTGTCGTAGCTGTGTTGGGAAAGTACCAGAGCTCCAAGCGCTAATAGAAAGCACTGATGCTCAAATCGTTATGGGCACCGAAAGCTGGCTAAAGCCGGATATAAGCTCAGCCGAAATTTTTGCGAAGAACCTAATGGTGCTCCGAAAAGATAGGCTAAACACGGTTGGCGGTGGCGTGTTTGTTGCTGTTAGAAGTAGTTTAACTTGTCGAGAAATTGAAGTAGATACTTCCTAAGAGTTAGTATGGGCAGAGGCCATTGTTCGCAGCCGGAATAAAATAATAATTGGATCCTTTTACCGACCTCCCAGTTCAGATGATACAGTTGCTGAAAGGTTCAAAGAAAACTTGAGTTTGATTTCAAACACGTATCTGACTCATACGATAATAGTTGATGGTGACTTTAATTCACCATAGATATGTTGGCGGAAACACATATTTAATTCCGGAGGTACGCACAAAATATCATCCGAAATTGTGCTAAACGCATTCTCTGAAAATTATTTCGAGCAGTTAGTTCATGAGCCCATACGAATAGTAAACGTTTGTGAAAACACACTTGACCTCTTAGCAACAGATAGTTATGAGTTAATAACCAGCATCAAAACCGATATAGGGATTAGTGAACACAGGGTTGTCGTAGCGAGATTGAATATTGTAATCCCCAAATCCTCAAAAAATAAGCGAATAATATACCTATTCAAAAAACCAGATAAAAATTCACTTGACGCCTTCCTGAGAGACAATCTCCACTCATTCCAAATTAATAACATAAGTGTATACCAGATGTGGCTTAAATTCAAAGAAATAGTATCGGCAGCAATTGAGAGGTTCATACCAAATAAACTAACAAACGACGGAGCTAATCCTCCTTGGTACACAAAACGCGTTGGGACGCTGTTGCAAAAACAACGCCGGCCGCAGTGGCCTAACGGTTCTAGGCGCTTCAGTCCGGAATCGCGCGACTGCTACGGTCGCAGGTTCGAATCCTGCCTCGGCTCGGGCATGGGTGTGTGTGATGTCCTTAGGTTAGTTCGATTTAAGTAGTTCTACGTTCTAGGGGACTGATGACCTCAGAAGTTAAGTCCCATAGTGCTCAGAGCCATTTGAACCATTTTTTTTAACCAACCAGAAACAACGAAACAAACATGCCAAATTTAAACAGACGCAAAATCCCCAAGATTGGCAATCCTTTACAGAAGCTCGAAACTTAGCGCGGAATTCAATGCGAGACGCCTATAACAGTTTCCACAACGAAATTTTGTCTCGAAACCTGGCAGAAAATCAGAAGAGATTCTGGTCGTATGTGAAGTATGTTAGCGGCAGGAAACAACCAATGCCTTCTCTGCGCAATAACAATGGAGATACTATCGAAGACAGTGCTGCCAAAGCAGATTTACTAAACACGGCCTTCCGAAATGCCTTCACAAAAGAAGACGAAGTAAATATTCCAGAATTCGAATCGAGAACAGCTGCCAACGTGAGTAACGTAGAAGTAAATATCCTCGGAGTAGTGAAGCATCTCAAACCACTTAATAAAAGCAAGTCTTCTGGTCCAGACTGTATACCAATTACGTTCCTTTCGGAGTATGCTGATGCATTAGCTCCATATTTAACAATCATATACAACCGTTCGCTCGACGAAAGATCCGTACCCAAAGACTGGAAAGTTGCACAGGTCACACCAATGTTCAAGAAAGGTAGTAGGAGTAATCCACTAAATTACAGGCCCATACCGTTAACGTCGATATGCAGCAGGATTTTAGAACATATATTGTATTCGAACATTATGAATCACCTCGAAGGAAACGGTCT
Source organism: Schistocerca serialis cubense (assembly GCF_023864345.2). Taxonomy (NCBI): domain Eukaryota; kingdom Metazoa; phylum Arthropoda; class Insecta; order Orthoptera; family Acrididae; genus Schistocerca; species Schistocerca serialis. The sequence goes on from NC_064643.1 coordinate 189,232,734, forward strand.
ATTGACACACAGTCAACATGGATTTAGAAAACATAGTTCCTGTGAAACACAACTAGCTCCTTATTCACATGAAGTGCCGAGTGCTACTGACAAGAGATTTCAGATCGATTCCGTATTCCTGGATTTCCGGAAGGCTTTCGACACTGTACCACACAAGCGGCTCGTAGTAAAATTGCGTGCTTATGGAATATCGTCTCACTTATGTGACTGGATTTGCGATTCCCTATCAGAGATGTCACAGTTCGTAGCAGCTGACGGAAAGTCATCGAGTAAAACAGAAGTGATTTCAGGCGTTCCCCAAGGTAGTGTTATAGGCCCTTTGCTGTTCCTTATCTATATAAACGATTTGGGAGACAATCTAAGCTGCCGTCATCGGTTGTTTACAGATGGCGCTGTCGTTTATCGACTAATAACAAACTGCAAAACGATAAAAAAAATATCTGAATGTTGCAAAAAGTGGCATTTGACCCTAAATAACGAAAGGTGTGAGGTCATCCACATGAGTGCGAAAAGGAACTCGTTAAACTTCGGTTACACGATAAATCAATCTAAGCTAAAAGCCGTAAATTCAACTAAATACCAAGATATTACAATTACGAACAACTTAAATTGGAAATAACACTAGCAAATGTTGTGGGGAAGGCTAACCAAATGCAGGACACTTAGAAAATGTAACAGACCTACTAAAAGACTGCCTACACTACGCTTGTCCGTCCTCTCTTAGAATACTGTTGCGCAGTGTGGAACCCTTACCAGGTAGGACTGACGGAGTACATCGAAAAAGTTCAAAGAAGGGCAGCATGTTTTGTGTTATCGCGAAATATGGGAGAGAGTGTCACAGAAATGATACAGGATTTGGGCTGGAAATCATTAAAAGAAAGGCGTTTTTCGTTGCGACGGAATCTTCTCACGAAATTCCCATCACCTACTTTCTCCTCCGAATGCGAAAATATTTTGTTGACACCGACCTACATGGGCCGGAACGATCACCACGATAAAATAAGGGAAATCAGAGCTCGTAGGGAAAGATATAGATGATCATTCTTTCCGCGCGCTACACGAGATTTGAATAACAGAGAATTGTGAAGGTGGTTCGGTGAACCCTCTGCCAGGCACTTAAATGTGATCTGCAGAGTATCCATGTAGATGTAGGTGTAGATGTAGAAAACACTGACAAGAAGAAGGTGCAAGATGCTAGGAAGTTTGTTAAAACTTTAGGGAATAACTTCCAAGTAGGGAGCTGTAAAGGGAAAAATTGCGGGGGAAGCCATTGGTTTGAATACATCCAGCAAATAACTGAGGACGTAGGTTGCAAGTGCTACTGTGGGATGAAGAGGTTGGCACAGAACAGGAATTCGTGACCCCTGGCATCAAACCAATTAGAAGATGGATCACTCATGAAAAGAAGAAAAAAAAAGCTTTACAGAAACCTCGTTTAGAGAATTTTATGGCGTTATCGACCAGGCTTTACTGCGGGTATGTCTGGTCTGCATATTAAAAGAGTCTCCCTTCATCTCCCAAAAATTTAATGGTTCGTAGATAACGTCGGCTCCATAAACAGATCTCGTCCCTGTCTCTTAGCATGCTACCGCGTCCACGCCAAACTCGACCAACGCGAGCAACTTGGGAACTCCGCTGCGCATACAATGCGTTGCATGATGCGAGATGTATTCTGGATCTCTTTTCTGACATATTCTGAGATGATATCAAGTTACAGTCTCCGTTAAGTCTGATCTTCATGGTCGTCCGCATCAGCTTCAACTTCAGTATTAAATATCTGTACAAATGGCTACGCACAAACGAGGAGTGTGCAGGGAACAACGACCGGTAGAAATTAAAATTTTAGATCAACCACAAGTTGGGGGGCTGTACACAAATATTTTAAGTTGGAACTCAAGCGGACCTCCATTAAGATCAAGATTAACCGAGATTGCCTACAATTTTTTGTCATCCGAAAGCATGGAAAAATACAAATCGGAACACACCTCGCCCCGCAAACCGCATCAAACTGGCAGCGGAGTTCTGAAAATGTTCGCTTTGGTCGTGTGAAACATGTCAATAAAGGAAAGTTACATGCGACTTTTGGCTGCCCTTCAAATTTAATTTCTAACGGTCGCTGTTCCCTTGCAGGTTATGCCTGCAAACGCTTTATCGTTTAAAATTGTGGTACTATAGTCTCCCACAAATACGACATCGAAAATTTCAAAGAGGATAATTTTGTGTATTAATTACTTTCGTCGCAGAAAAATGTATAAGCATATACTCGGGCATGCAGCTGCGTAAATACTACTTCAATTGATTTCGGTCGCGTATTCTCTGCCCACCTTCAAATAGTCACAAGTTGGGCAAAACTGACGACGTGTGTGTGTGTGTGTGTGTGTGTGTGTGTGCACTTGTGTTTGGTGGCGGTGGAGCCTTATCACCTTTGACGATTTTGCTGCCTGTGTTACGTAAGGGGGAGGTTATATACTACACTTATTGTTCTTCATTGACAGATGTTGGGCACAAGAAGAGGTCCTTTCGTGCACAGGAATAGTGGGTGTACTTTTCTTTTACTGTGACTCATACTTGAGGTTATTTAGTGATTTGCACTCGCCACGCCATCGTATGCGAGGATTGGTTGTGGCGGTTTTATATTTGTGCCGTTGTCGGTGAGGAATTGTGCCTACTATCGCTAACTGACGAGTGCTATTACGTAGTAGAGCGTCGATCTTGTCGGCTTTTAGGCCTTTTCCTGCACTTTTTGGCGCAGTTTTTTTTGTGTAGCTTCTTGAAACTGGTGTCGCGTGTTGTGTCCCAGGAGCCTAGCAGGTCACTCCATAGAGCAGTGTGGCTCCACCATGGCTCGGTATAGTTTTATTTTCGAGGCAACATTTAGATACTCTTGAAGTATGGGATGAGAGGTCTCAACAGTTTGAGCCCTCTTCTCTTCTTTTATGTGAAGGATGGGTGAAGAGTAGTTCCGTGTATGTTTTACCACAGAGGACCAAAGAATAGATTGTGGACCAACGAATAGAATGTTTTTCGATGTGGAGCTACGTACGGATGAGCAGTCGGGGTCTTGTGGAAATAATGGTCACTATTTTGTCTGGGTCAATAGTAGTCGTGGTCGTGCGGTAGCGTTCTCGCTTCCCACGCCCGGGTTCCCGGGTTCGATTCCCGGCGGGGTTAGGGATTTTCTCTGCCTCGTGATGGCTGGGTGTTGTGTGATGTCCTTAGGTTAGTTAGGTTTAAGTAGTTCTAAGTTCTAGGGGACTTATGACCACAGCAGTTGAGTCCCATAGTGCTCAGAGCCATTTGAACCATTTTTTTTCAATAGTAGTATTGTGTAGTTGCGTCATCGCTCCATTAGATCCAGCTGTCGCTGCATCCTCGAAAGCCCTTGACCTATTTTTCTGTTTCTTGTTAAAAACGCCGTTTCGTCAGCATTAAGGCTAACTGACGCATGTTGAACTGTAGGTATATCGTTAATATAGACGTTGAAAAGTGCCGGCGAGGTTACGGATCCCTGATGGATACCGATATGGACTGGTTTCTTGGCAGAGTTCTTGTCGTCGATGTGTTCATATAATTCCCTATCTTGAAGGAAGTTATCAAGTAGTTTTAAATAGCAGTCATTTATGGTGGTGTATTGGTGCAGCTTGACTATTAAGCTCTCACGCCATACTTTAGCACAAGCTTTTACGAGGTCCAAAAACACTCCAATTGCCGAATATCGTTTATCAAAGCTGTCTTGTGTGGTGTTGGTAATTCGGAGGAGTTGAAGTTCAGCGGAGAGTTTACTTTGTAAATCGAACTGACCCAGTGGGATCAGGTTGTCCCATACCGTAGTGATCTGTAGTCTCTTGAGTAATACGCGTTCGAGGAGCTTCCCCAGCGTTGGTAGAAGACTGACTGGGTGGTAATTGTTCGAGAGTAAGACATTCTTCCCGGGTTTAGGCAGCAGTACCACTCTTGCTGTCTTCCACGCCTCTGGGAAATGTCTATGGTGAACATAACTATTGACAGTTCTTGTGATTAGGAGCAGCGGCCTCCTGGAAAGATATTTTGACGCTTCATTGGTGATAAAGTCGTGTCCAGGCGAGTTGTTGGGCGTTTTACGAAGTTGTTTAATTACCTGGAATTGGAAAATGTGGCTAGATTGCACGGGGGCGTTCTGGAAGATCATAAGTGCTGCTGTGTGGACCTGCTCCTATTAGCGTAGGGTTTCATCATATTGCGCCGTTGGAGGTGGCGTTGTCATATGCTGCTGTATGCGTCGACATGCAGTTCCACTTTTGTCAGTGGGTCTTATATCAGACCACCTGCGTCACGTACTGCTCAATTTGGTTGTTTTTGGTGACGCAGATTCTTCACCACTTGCCACTCGTCACGCATTCGCGGCAAGAAGTCGAACATCTCGGCTTCTCAGACATCCTAACATCATTCTATGACACATTTTGGGAGTTTCCTGTTGGTATATCTGTCATCTATCCTCAGGATTTCTTAAACGGATCCACCGTCACCGAAAATAATTCCGTTATGGTTTGATAGCTTGAGTACTTTGGGAAGAGGCCTCAACGTTGACGTCTGTTTTAAAAAAATTGTCTTGGTTGCCAGCGTTTCACGAATTGGATTTAGGGCATTAACGTCTACACCGCTAAGTCGATGGAGGCCCTCGACGAACAGTCTCGTGTTGCACAAACGTTGTTGCCCACAAAACCCTGAAACCGTGCCAGTCGCTCTGACTTGAGCTTTGTGGTGGCAGTGGGATGTGTGCCCTCTCCAGTATTCCTATTACCCGCTGCTAATCTGACGATAAGTCACTGATCATGCGGAGTTGGAGGTTGACATTGACTTTCATGAGAACCGATGTGTGGTGTCACCGCCAGACACCCCACTTGCTAGGTGGTAGCTTTAAATCGGCCGCGGTCCATTAGTACATGTCGGACCCGCGTGTCGCCACTGTCAGTGATCGCAGACCGAGCGCCACCACACGGCAGGTCTAGAGAGACGTACTAGCACTCGCCCCAGTTGTATGGACGACGTAGCTAGCGATGCACACTGTCGAAGCCTCGCTCATTTGCAGAGCAGATAGTTAGAATAGCCTTCAGCTAAGTCCATGGCTACGACCTAGCAAGGCGCCATTAGTAACATTGCATGTATCTATAGAGTCTCACTTGTATCGTCAATAGCGATGTACAACAAGGATGGATTAAAGTTAAGTATTCCAGCAGCTACGTACTTTCCTTTATAGCATTCATTACGTATCCTGTTTCAGACCTATCTCTAGCCTGCGTGAGTCTAACGCGTTCCTTTCGGCTACTTCCGAGTGGCATGGCTGTCTTGTTACGCCACAACACGATGTATCAAAGACATCTGCTTGCTGGTAGACAAAAGGTGACATTCTCCAAGGGTCCTTCCGACGATAGCAGTTATGTTTAGGTCCTTGGCACTATAGATTCGTTTTTCTCTCGTTCCAGGCAGTGTGTTCGTCGTTTGAGGTTGCCTCCAAGCATTACCCGCGGCCGAAGAGTTAACTGGATCTTTAGGTAATAAGTGCCTGTTCGGACTGAACTATGCAGCAACACACATGGTGTTTCATGTGACGCTGGTGAAGGTCATTACCGTAGCTTCCAATTGTCGTTGCCTTAGAAGGTGTTCTTCGTGATGTCGAAATTCTTTTTTGACTAGGATGGCAGCCCAACTCCTTTTAGACCGACCCGGTCTGTACGGTACACGGTATACGTTCGTGTTCTGAATGCGGAACTGTGTCGGCTCCTTTAAATGCGTCCCTGAAATGAGCGCGACATCAGTACTGTGGCGTGTCACGAAATTTCCTTGAGGCGTTCGTGGTCCATTCTAGGACGAAACTAATAGTTTTATAAGATTCTCTAGCAGTGAGAGAACGGTGCTCAGTTTTTGCTGCAGTGAGACCAGTAGTGAAGCTATATGCCTGATGGCTGTTGTGAAAGAGTCATGGGCGGACGTCGCTGGTTCTCTGGAGGGTCGTAGAAGATGTGGGAATGCCACGTCATCGTAATTCCTTGACCGCTATAGAAGTCACAGACCTGGAGGAGCTGTTGTTGTCACTTGTGTATGCAGGACCGCTATCACCGTTCCAGTCACTGTCGAGGCGTGTCGCTGTCCAGTATCGTGTTGCTCTTCCTGAGTCGTATTTTGATGACGTGATGGCTGATGAGCAGGTTTCATTTTGTAATTCCTCAGAAGCGCTTGGAATGTGTCGCACACGCGGCAGGTCGCGGGAAGATCCGTTACGCAATTGCGCATTTACGTTTCTCCGTTTTTGGTACCTGGCAGTCCTCTGGTTTTTTATGGTCGTCCAATCGGACATATATTGGTGGGAGGCAGCTGTATTTGGCAGCGTGTGCCCAACGGTGGTATAGTTTCCACTAGACTGGCTGTTCTTGGAGTTGTAAGTTTCTACAGAACTTCCGTGCAGAAGAGATAGTTCATTTCGTAGAGCTTATGGTTATTCTTTCACTACGGTATCCGTACGCAGTACGCCGATTGCGGGACGAGTTTGTTTGTTCTCGTCTCTGTTACGGTACTAATGTACATCGATGACGTTGTAGCTTCTTCTGGAAGAGCTTTGAGAAGTTATTTCTCAGGAATCTGTTCTGGCAGTCATTTCACGACAACTTTGAACTCTTTGTCTTCCGGAGATCGACGAGTGAAAAAATGGATGTCGTGATTGGTGATAAAGGACATGGCTTGTTGCTGGTCTGGTATTTTATTCTGTCCTGCCGTCGAGAAGCGAGCTGAGCGCCGCGTTGAGTTCAGGGTAATACTGTGTGTGTGGTAAATGGTAACCGGTGATACCATAGGTGGTTTGTTTCTTGTCTTTCAGTCGCTGCTGCTCTTTCTGGTTCTTGGGTGTCCCTGAGCGGCGCGTCTGGTGGCACAATCGCTTGGTAACTGTTCGTCATCCCTATCTCGTCAACGCGCCGTTTGCGTGGGTTTCGTAGTTCTTCTGTTCTCTTTTTATGGTGCCTCTTACACTAGGCAGTAGTACAATCGTCCTCTTCTTTCCAGAAGCGTGTAATATCGTCCTCAGAGAACTGTTGGTATACTTCTGCTTCTTGTTTCTTGAGTGACCGGTGATCTTCGTCAGGGAACGGTTCCTCCTGCAGGTGGTATTTTAAGAAGCTAGTGGGTGGCACAGAACATCGTTTCGAGGCGGAACTGTGCAGTTTCCTTCGGCGGATGGTACCAGTGCAGATCCTTCTGCTGTCGTTGTCGAGTAGCATCGTGTCGTCCTCCTCCACGTGGAGGTTTAGTTCGATGACAAGGCGGCTAGTGGCCGACTTGTCTACCCTCCCGCATCGGTTTCGTGTAGCTCCGTTGGTGTTGTTGTTGTGTTGTTGGTGAGAAGTGACGTTGTTGGTGAGAAATGACGTTTCGGGCACCGCCGTCGGCCCTAGGAAGTTATGCCGTGTGCCATCAAAAGCCAGTCGTTGCTGGGGTTGTCATTCTCCAGGGTGCTCGTGTCACTGCCCTGGTTGTCGTGAGTGGGCTGGCGATAGGGCCGGCGGCTAGGGGCAAGCTCTGCCGACCGACTCCTGCGTCACCGAGGCAGCTGCCTTGGCCGCGGTCGCACCACTGTTCTCCCTCTGCAGCATTGAGCATTCAGCTGTATACGACGAGGTGCCAAGCGCCGCCCTAAGTGCTCCACTCCAGCTGTACTACGCACGCGGGCTGCACATGCTGGGTCACTGCAAAGGGGTGCACCTACACACGTGTCATCTATGGTGAAAGCGTTGAGACATTAGATTCGCTAATGTACTTTCGGCAGCAAGTTAATAACACCAAGAGCCGGATTCCGTGCCTTATCTAAATTAAAACCACTGTCCATATTTATTAAGTTACCGATTAATCTAATTTCTATGGCTTTTTTGAAAATTCCAAAAAGAAGACGTGGATATTAAAACCTTCACGTCACTGTAGTTCATCGAAGCACCCGTATCTATGCAATATGCTACCACAGCTGATTTTCATGGCCGTTGTAAGCACGTGTACCTTCGGTGTTTTTTGAATCTCTCATGAGCGGTGCGTGTTGTCTGACCTACAATGACTTATCACAATTTCCGAAAGAACGCTGATACACAACCGTCTTACAAAGCAATAAATCATCTTTCGCTAAACCGAGTAATGCTGTAATCTTCGTAAGAGGCCTGAAGATCACCTTAACACGATGTTTCTTTAGAATACAGCTTATCTTCGGGGAAAGAGCATTCACATAAGACAAATGCCATTGATCTTAAAGTATTATTTTCCTCTTCGATATCACGTACTCGCATTCTAGAATTCACATTGAATATTCTCTTCTCAAAAAGTTAGTAAAATTTCAGAGCATGATGAGTTGGCACGCAGCGGAAATAACTTGCCTTCATAGTTCAACTTAGCAGCACTTCGTACGTCTTAAGTAATTTAACAACATTCAATTGTCTACCAAATGAACTGGTTTCCTGCATAGCGATGCTATGGTATGAAAGTCGTGATGATCCGTGGGCTCCTCCTGGTATTTGGTATGTCAAAAGTCGAGGTTAATAAATATTCAAAGAACACTGATTTTCAGTTTCTTAGTACCAACACAACATTCTCATTCCATATTCCACACTCAATATATATACCCATTACTATATTTAATACGTAGTCATTGTTGTGTCCTTCAGACCGACGACTGGTTTGACGCATCTCTCCACGCTACTCTATCCAGTGCAAGCCGCTTCATCTCCGAATAATTACAGCTACTTACGTTCTTCTCAATCTGCTTACTGTATTCGTCTCTTGGCCTCCCTCTACGATCCTTCCCCCTCCCTCCCCCCCCCCCCCCCCAAACACACACTTCTCTCCAATATTACATTGGTGACCCCTTGATGTCTCAGAATGTGTCCTTTCAACCGATCCCTTCTTCTAGTCAGGTTGTGCCACAAATTACTTTTCTCCCCAATTCTATTCAGTACCTCCACATTAGTTACACAATCTACCAATCTAATCTTCAACAGTCTTCTGTAGCGCCACATTTCAAAAGCCTCTATTCTCTTCTTGTATAAACTGTTTATCGTCCTTGTTTCATTTACGTACATGGCTATTCTTCATACACTTTCAGAAAAGACTTTAACACACAAATCTATATTCGATGTTAACAAATTTCTTCTGAAACGCTTTTCTCGCCATTGCCAGTCTACATTTTATTCCTCTCTACTTCGGCCATCTTCCGTTATTTTGCTGCCCAAACTGCAAAAGTCATCTACTATTTTAAGTATCTCGTGCCCTAATGTAATTTCTTCGGCTCCACCTGATTTAATTCGACTACATTCGATTATTCTTGTTTTGCTTTTGTTGATATTCATCTTACATCAACCTTACAAAGCACTCTCCATTTCGTTCAACTGCTCTTCCAAGTCCTTTGCTGTTGCTGACAGAATTACGATGTCATCGGCAAACCGAAAAGTTTTTATTGTTTCTCCCTGAACTCTAATTCCTTCTCCAAATTTTTCTTTAGTTTCCTTCAATGACTAATAAATGTACAGACTGAATAACATCGAGGATAAGTTACAACGCTGTTTCACACCCTTCTCAGTTATTACTTCCTTTTCATGTCCCTTGATTCTTTTAACTGACGTCAGGTACCTGTACGGGTTGTAAATATTCTTTCGCGCGTTGTATTTTAGCCCTGTTATCTTCGGAATTTCAAGGAGAGTATGCCAATCAACAATGTCAAAAGCTTTCCCTGAATCTTGAAACCCTATAAACGTATGTTTGCCTCTCCTTAACCTATGTTCTAAGATACGTCGTAGTGCCAGAATTCACCAATAATAAAATATTCCTGGCTACTATGCCGTGGTCTAAGGGATTTCACTTCAAAACCCTACGTTACGTCCCCATCTGCGGAGGACATTTTCGAGGGGTATCGTAGCCTTATTGAATGTCCATACACACCCTGGCCCACTACTGACAGTAAGTCAGTTACTACCAAACACCGTAAATCAGTAAAAATTTCAAATTTTGAAACGATTCCTCTCAAAACGTTAATAAAATCTGACAGCATGGTAATGAACTGTCGCATAAGGGCAGGCACCGTGTACATTCAGTCACCAACTTGAGAGAGTAGTGCGTGGCTGAAATCTCTGTCTTAGATTGTGAAACTTTGTAGCATTTTGTAAATCTTCGGCAATTTAATGTCGAGCTCTAGTAAACGTAAAACCTAGAAAATAAAATACATTCCAAAACAGGAGGAACCTCATAATTTCTGAATGTCCTGGTACACCCTTTAAGGTTATGGTGAAATTTCATTTCTATAGCCTGGATCCCGCACGTATCCTTTTATATGGGAAACAAGGTTTCTGATTTATAGAGCATATTAGGTACTGTCATGACTTTGTAACACTTCAACTGGGTCTCTCTCACGGCATTTTTGTAGCTTTTTCTAATTATCGCACAGATTGGATCATATTTTAAGACTTTGTTATCCGTCTTATTGTCGAAAGTTCGTCTTACGTCGCAGCCGAGATACTGAAAATGAGTTATCTGTTCCATTATTACATTATTTACTAGAATTTTAGATCTGAGACATGATTTGCCCTTGAACGTCATAACTTTGGTTTTATTAGTGGAGATTTGCATCATACATTTATAAGTCACGAAATTCAGAAGGCAGATGACGCTCTGAATATTATCTTCATTTTCTTGGATTATTATTTGATCATCTGCATATACTAGTGTATTAAAACATTTCTCCCTGTTGGTCTTCATGCCATAGGTGATATTTTTTTTCCAGGCTCTGACTGGGTCACCCATGTAGATGTTGAAAATAACTGTAGGTATGTCACAGATTCATCTAATTACCTGTGTTGTTGTTAACTATTTAAACGAGTTATTTCAACTTCGATTATAATTTTAGTCTCTTTGTAAAGAGTTTAAACAAAGTTAATGAGATGCTTTGGGAAACCTCTTTCTTCCATAATCTACCACAATAGCTGACTATTGACTTTTTTAAAAGCTTTTTTATACTTCACAAACGCTATGTGCGACTCTAAGATGAAGCCTTTTCCTTTTTCTTCAACTTGTATTATGCTAAAAATACACTCAGTGTAGGATTGTCCTTTTTTGAAAACCATTCGCTCTGCTAATAAAATTGGATCAGAGATAGTGGATAGTTTATTATTTGTGATAGCGATACAGATTTTAAAGGCGGTGTTAACGATGCTAATTCTGCTGTAGTTGTCTGAGTCGCTTCTGTTGCCTTCCTTGAAAATAAAAAAAAATTTTGGTTTGTATTCCACTTCTGAAGTATCTTACTGCAGTCCAAAATAGGTTAATGTATGGTCTGAAACTTATGGAATGGTAAGGCACACGCTATCACACTTTTCCAGCAAAATATTTATAAATCAAGTGCACGTCTTTGAAGAAATAGAGTTATTTCGCAATGAGTGCTACGAATTATGAGAAGAGAAATGGTTTATCAAGAAGCTAAGGTGTTACACTATCACGTGTACAAAAATCAGAAAAAAAAAAGAAATCACGCGAAATAAAAAGAAAAGTTTTTCTTTTTTGACGGGGGTAACACAGGATTTACGGAATAAATGCTTTATAGTGTGAAAATCTGAAAAGTGGAGCTCCCCACTTTCCCCGTCCCCACCCGGCATGCTACGTGAGCACTGTTGCGCAGCAGTTTATACCAGCCAGGCGCGGGTCGAACCAGGACATTCCATCCCGGCACGCCCGGGGGTGCACTTTGAACGCAGCCTCAGTATCATGGTGCCTTTTGCGAGATTATCAAAATTCTGCCTCTGAATGATAATTACAAATAAGATAGAAGGTTAATAACATTTCCTATGAGAATAGAGAAAAGAAAGAAATAATTTCGTGTGCTTATCAACCGTCGGGCTATATCACTGAACTGGAGAACTGCATCCGAATAGCGAGGTATTTTTAAGTGGTTCGGGGTACATCAGTCCCTGTCAGACGAGTTGACTCCTCACTAAAATAACAACATTACGGGTAACATATATGCTGTGGGCCTATTTAGAAATGTTATCTGCATCTTTCTCATGATATGTGACTGCTAAGTAACATAGCTCGATGAAACTTGGAGAATACGTGAGAAGAATTGCTACAATTTATAAGGGCCCACCAAAACGTTTCCATATGAGGAAGTTGCTACAGCGCACGTGCAACGCAGTGTGACTCCGGTGTGAGTACTTAAGCATGGATACGTAGGCAAAGGATTAGTGTGACAGTCATGTCTTTCCGACACACGTGAGGTAAAGGCGGAAACATTAACTATGGCGATGATACTACACGTCTGGCCACTAAATTGCTACGCCAAGAAGAAAAGCAGATGATAAACGGGTATTCATTGGACAAATATATCATACTAGAACTGACATGTGATTACATTTTCACGCAATTTGGGTGCAAAGATCCTGAGAAATCGGTACCCAAAACAACCACCTCTGGTTGATACGCCTGGGCATTGAGTCAACCAGAGCTTGGATGGCGTGTACATGTACAGCTGCCGATGCAGCTTCAACACGATACCACAGTTCATCAAGAGTAGTGACTGATGTGCTGTGACGAGCCAGTAGCTCAGCCACCATTGACCAGACGTTTTCAATTGGTGAGCGGTCTGCAGAATGTGCTGGCCAGGGCAGCAGTCGAACATTTTCTGTATCCAGAAAGGCCCGTACAGAACCTGGATCATCCGGTCGTGCACTATCCTGCTGAAATGTAGGGTTTCGCAGGGATATAATGAAGGGGAAGAGCCACGGGTCATAACACACTTGAAATGTAACGTCCACTCTTCAAAGTGCCGTCAATGCGAACAAGAGGTGACAGAGCCGTGTAAGTAATGGCACCCCATACCATCATGCCGGGTGATACGCCAGTATGGCGATGACGAATACACGCTTCCAATGTGCGTTCACCGCGATGTCGCCAAACACGGATGCGACCATCATGATGCTGTAAACAGAACCTGGATTCATCCGAAAAATGACATTTTGCCATTCGTGCACCCAGGTTCGTCGTTGAGTACACCATCGCAGGCGCTCCTCTCTGTGATGCAGCGTCAAGGGCAACCGCAGCCAGGGTCTCCGAGCTGATAGTCCGTGCTGCTGCAAACGTCGTCGAACTGTTCGTGCAGATGGCTGTTGTCTTGGAAATTTCCCCATCTGTTGACTCAGGGATCGAGATCCGTTACAACCATGCGGATAAGATACCTGTCATCTCGACTGACAGTGATACGAGGCCGTTGGGATCCAGCACGGCGTTCCGTATTACCCTCCTGAGCCCACCGATTCCATATTCTGCTAACAGTCATTGGATCTCGACCAACGCGAGCAGCAATGTCGCGATACGATAAACTGCAATCGCGATAGGCTACAATCCGACCTTTATCAAAGTCGGGAACGTGATGGTACGCATTTCTCCTCCTTACAAGAGGCATCACAACAACGTTTCACCATGCAACGCCGGTCAAGTATTGTTTGTGTATGAGAAATCGGTTGGAAACTTTCCTCATGTCAGCACGTTGTAGGTGTCACCACCGGCGCCAACCTTGTGTGAATGCTCTGAAAAGCTAATCATTTGCTTATCACAGCATCTTTTTCCTGTCGGTTAAATTTCTCGTCTGTAGCACGTCATCTTCGTGGTGTAGCAATTTTAATGGCCAGTAGTGTAACTAATGCGTCTAACAGGACCAGCTAGCTGGCTGTCCAAGGACAAAGACCAGTAGACATCCACTGGTGTGTGTCAGGGTGAAACATCTGGGAGGACCGCGGCATGGGGTGCTGCGGCTTCGTGATAACGCACGCCCCACATCGCAAATGTCACAACGCTGAGTTCACAACTCAAGTTGGAGACACTCGAGCACCCTGACTTAAGATCCATGAGTTTACTATGTCGTCGGTTCCCTCAAAACTGCCTTCAAGAGTTAATGATCCCTGTCAGACGAGGATATGCAGCAGACAGTTACCGACCTCTTGACGGAGCAGAAGACAGTGTTTTATCAAATGGGTAGCTTCAGCCTGGTGCATAATTGGAATGATTCGCTTAATTCCCATGGCGATTCTACCTGATTGGCATGTCAACTCTGGGCTGTACCCGCTTACAACGGGAACTTTTCAGCCACCCCTTTCAGTACAGAAAGAAATATACAAAGAGACGAACAGAAATGACATTTTTATTCGAAGACAATAATTACACTGAAGTCAAAGCGATACGTGATGGGCACCTCGACTCTGCCAAAGTCGTGACATGATTCCTTATAGTGTGTCTGATCACCACGGACGGCAGTGGGTGCCCTACAACGTGCTCCCAACCACGCCAAAAGGTTGGGAAGGATTTCTTGTGGTAGCTCCCTCGATTACTCCACCAGTACGGTTGACATCTGCTGGGTGGCCGTGGCTGTAAGTGGGCGAGATACAGTACGTCTCCCCAACGCATCCCACACGTGTTCCATAGGACTGAAGCCGGGGGAACGGGCAGGCCAGTTCATTCGTTTAACTTCACCTCGTTCCAAGCGCTCCCCCAACTGCGCAATTCGATGCGGTCGCACATTGTCATCCAAAAAATGAGGTTAGGGCAGAATGCATCCCTGAAAAGACGCATGTGGCGAAGAAGTACAGTATCAGGATAAAACAACGTTGAACGATGAGCGTATAGTGGTCAAAGACTTGGAGATAAGTACGCCCATGCGACAATATGCCTCCTGACACCGAAACACATGGACCACCAAAAAGATGTTCATCAGTGTTCCAGTGTGCATTAGGTGTTCGTACTTCTCCCCATGTAAGGATACGTGAAAGATCTAGGAACACGTGAGTCGAGAAATAATGCAGACATTTTTTTGATTTATTTGAAGTGTGGTGCAACGATCGAATTCTATTGTCGAATTGCACGTTCACCTGCAAGATACACCATTAGCGCCACGTGTGTTTTTTACTGTTACAGAAGAATAAGTATCGTCATTAACAATACAGACAATCTCGTTTTGTTGTAAAGATTGAATTTTCGTACCTCAAACTTTCCACGCTGAGGAATCTTGTCCATCAAAGCCACTGACGTGGACGAACCGAGCTGCTACCACGTTTATCGAAATGTTGACTACGCTAACACTCCGTATTTGGTGTTATCAGAAGACATACCTCGGGCTGTAGTTTAAATGATACACTGCATTAAAGATCTTAGCAAAGCACATCATTTTATCTGCTATTTGTTGCACTAAAGCGTGGTGGATAAACATGCAACAGATATTAGTACTACTTAGTAACTGATCATCGAGATGAGTTTGTAAACTTTCTAGACAGCCTTGCCATCATAGTTCCGATCAATAAATGTCGCAGTCTTCCTCGAAGTCCGTTTTTGAACACCCTTGGTACTAACCACTAATAATTCCAAGGTCAGAAGTAATAAGAAAAGCTCTATTAGCTAGTTAGTAACGTCAGTTATATTTTTCTAGTATAGAACATTATGTATTATCCTCTGTCCTTAAAATGATACTTGGTCAGGTGATGAAATTTAGTTTTTGAACCACCAGGGACCTATCCTCAGTTAGACCTAAGAGGATGTGAATTACAGAAAACCAAATCTAGCTTGAGTAGCGTTTGAGCTAAGATGCTGTGGGTTGCAGGATCACTATAGTATTGCTACACAGCCTCTGATAGAACGTGACGATGAAAGTTCTCATAAAGTACAAGAGGGGAAAAATTGAAACACAATTTTTATTTTCAGTATAAAAACGGTTTATGATTACTGCGATGTAGGATTTTACCTTTGAAAATAAGTTATATGGTGTTGATTCTAACACAGTACTTAATGCTCGAGTAGTGCGAGTTTCTTCCAAAGAATATATTTATACCGCCTTATGACCTGAGACAATACTTTTGTTGCAATAAGATTATCTTGCTGCAGTTGCACTTTGTATAATTATGAAATGAGAAATATTTTTGTCTGAAAATGAATATGAGAGTGATAATTATACACAGAGTTTTATCACAAACATGTGTAGGGTAAGTTTTCTTGCAGCTGTGTCCTATACAATGTTTTTGGCTCTCCATATTATGTTAAAAGATCAGACTTCAGAACACTGGCACACTCTCACTATGACAGGCCTCCTACATAAAGAAATTAAAGAAACAGTTACTGAGATCTTGACAAGACACAGAACACGTTTGTTTACCCGTAGTTCGCACAACGCAGCTCTTAAGCTCTATAATACACAGCACACGGAAATATCCCTAAGATTCATTACCGACTGTCGCTTCAGAACACAAATTTTTCACGTACAGCTTGTAACGAGTCTATATGACTGATGTCCTCTCAATCCGTATGCTCTAGAACGTTCACAGTACTAGGAAAGACATAATATTGTCACATGCTTTTCGTGATTCCAATGTTCTCTAAGGACACCGCAGATAGTTAGTTAGTTACATGTGGCACAGGGTTGCATATTGCCCGCAACAGGAACGTTGTCATGTACTGAAAGTCATGGCGATTATTAATCGAACTCTGATCAAACGTCAACTAGGTTCTGACAGGGCAAATTCATCTCTTGCGGCGACACCAGTGCAGCACGCCTTCGATGAGCCAGGACAGCATCGCTATAGCCAGCAGGAGCGACAGCAGATGCATACACAACGGGTAGTCCTCCGTCTCGTCACGGACGTAGCCTGAAAGAAAGAGAGATGTCATAAAATGTAATAACAGATAAAATAAAACGTTTATGAACCCGAAACGCACTCAACAATATAACATAAGAATCAGCTTAATTTTTCAAGGAACTCAAGAGAACACAAGGAGTGGCCCATGAGGAATCTCTTCAGTTTTGATTTGAAAGCGCGTGGTTTACTGCTAAGATTTTTGAATTCTTGTGTTTAGCTTGTTTAAAATGCACGTAGCAGTATACTGCGCACCTTTCTGCACAGCAGTCAAGGAATCCAAATGTAGGTTGGATTTCGGCCTAGTATTATCTGAGTGAAAGCCGCTAATTCTTGGGAATAAGCTGATGTTGTTAACAAGAAACGACAGTAAGGAATATATATATATATATATATATATATATATATATATATATATATATATATATATATATATTGAGAGGGCAATTTCAAAATACACAGACTAGTGAACAGGGGTCGACAAGAGGTTCGCGAACTTACACCACGTATTGCCCGAGCGGCCCGTTTCTGAGACAAAAATATCCTTATAGAATGGGGAGAGTTACCCCAGAATGTAATGCCATACGACAGATGCCAATGAAAACAAGCAATGTAGGCTATTTTTCGTGTGAACGATCACTTATTTCAGATACTGTTCGAATAGTAAAACTGACGACATGAAGTCCTTGAACGACATCCTGAACGTGGGCTTTCCACGACAGTTTACTATCTATCTGAACACATAGAAATTTGAACTGTTCAGTTTCACTAATATGGCTATTCTGTGAAAACTAAAATGTAGGGTTTTGTTGAATTGTGTGTTAGAAACGGTAAAAACTGAGTCTTACTGTGATTTAGTGTTAGTTTATTTTCTACAAACCATGAACTATGTCACGAAATGCACTATCTGAAACAGAGCCAATGATGCACACACAACATCCTATACCACCAGGCTAGTTTCGTCAGCAAACAGAAATATTTTAGAATTCCCCGTAATACTAGAAGGCATATCGTATATATAGATAAGCAACAAGAGTGGCCCCAACACTGGTCCTTGGGGCACCCCCTCCTCCCTCCACACATTTGATCATACCCCACTCAGACCCCACATCGTGGCCATTCTCAACTCTGTGAATAATGACCTTTTGCTGTATGATGTCAAAGTAAGAGGTGAACCAATTGTGAGGTACTTCCCGTATTCCGTAATGGTCCGACTTTTGGAGCAGTACTTTGTGATCAACACAATGAAACGCCTTAGTTAAATCAAAAAACTTGCCCAGAATCCGAAATGTTTTGTTGATTCCATCCAGTACCTCACAGAAAAACGAAAATATAGCATTTTCAGTTGAAGTTTAGTGATGTCTGTAGATATTAAAGCAGGGGTGTCCAATAGGTGGCCCGCGGGCCGGATGCCACCCAAAGCAAGTATCAATGCGGCCTAACACGTGAGCATTTATCACAGGATCGTTAAACAAGAAAAACCATAAAAATCCGTTTACGTAAATTTATAATAAACTGAATATTTTCAATCTGAGACTCCAGTCACACGATGCGATTCTCTCATAGGTCCATTCCGCCGTCTTTTTCCTTTTTAGGGCTTCGTGACCCAATTCTAACAAAGTAGCTTTACAGCATAGCTTTGCTGTCTATCTGTCTCTCCATCAGTCCGACTTTTAATAACTATTTTATCAGGAACAAATAGGCGCATCAAGTAAAAATTTATATCACATATTAAGCTCTACGGTCCCTTGGGGATGTAAACATATTAAGCCTCTAGGTCAATTCAGTCAAAAGATATGGCCATTTATGTCACATATTTTTATACTCGAAAATTCGCTCATCATATATAGCGTACTTCTCGTTGGCCTAAAATGATCAAATTTGTCAAGAAACAAGGCTTCAAAGTAAAAGCAAAGGGAAAAATCCGAAATTGTTAATTTGTAATTATATCACACGAAAAAATATTTATGTTGTTATTTGTTATCCGACTACAAACTTGAAATTAAAAGTTCTAGAATGTTTTGGAATCCCTGCCAGTGTTAATGACGGTTACACGCAAAAGTCGTCATTATCCTCGAATGCCGGAATGGATAAACTGTCTATACAGCCGCAGAGAACCAGTCCTACTGGGAACTGGTCAGTTTTCAATACGAAATTAATGGCGTCGAATAAGCTTAATGTGAAGCGGTCTATTGGGGCACCGAACTGGAAGACAAGCTGGCAAAGGACGCAGTCGTTACGCACTGCCATGAGTACATTAAGTCCCGAATTTTGTTGCGAATTTGAAGGTATCGATAAGGAACCGCTGGGATAACCACTGGAGCCTTCTGCCATCTCTTGGGGGGTGGTAATATAACGAGCTTTATCTATACGACCTAGCTACATGGTGATATTCCAAACAAAACATCCCACGCTGGCTTTACAGAACGGTAATACGTCGGAAATTTAGCCACGGAGCCGGCCGAAGTGGCCGTGCGGTTAAAGGCGCTGCAGTCTGGAACCGCAAGACCGCTACGGTCGCAGGTTCGAATCCTGCCTCGGGCATGGATGTTTGTGACGTCCTTAGGTTAGTTAGGTTTAACTAGTTCTAAGTTCTAGGGGACTAATGACCTCAGCAGTTGAGTCCCATAGTGCTCAGAGCCATTTGAACCATTTTTTTTTAGCCACGGACGCTACGAAAAACATCTTCACCGACTCGGAGAAAACTGATTATACCTTCTGTGAATGTGGAGAGGAAGAAAATCTTAGCCACGTGACTAACTGGTACAAATAACGAAGGGATGCGTTTGATGCCCTACCCCTGCTGATGAGGGACATGGGACGTGGTGGACCATTTAGCGTGAAAACACTCCTGGCAATAACAGACACCAAAACTTTCACGTGCAAGTCGAACATTGTGCCTAGATCTTCCATAGAAGGGAGGTAGCACCTTAAAGGAACTTTAGTGTCTTAACTAATTTCTCACATTTATGTTATTGTGCCTTTTTTTAATAATTTGTGCGTTTTGTCTTGTTTCTATAAGATGTCATAACCAAGGCAGTGTTGCTCAATTACTCCCAGAAAACTCGCCATGCAAAACTGTGAAAGGAGTGATGCACATGACTTGAATCGGGCCGGTCGGAGTGGTCGAGCGGTTCTAGGCGCTACAGTCTGCAACCGCGCTACCGCTACGGTCGCAGGTTCGAATCCTGCCTCGGGCATGGATGTGTGTGTCGCCCTTAGGTTAGTTAGGTTTAAGTAGTTCTAAGTTCTAGGGGACTGATGACCTCAGAAGTTAAGTCCCATAGTGCTTAGAGCCATTTGAACTTGAGTCGACGATACCATAATTTCGTGAGTAAACAAGAACATTTTTGACGCATCGCTCATGGCTGTATGGTTGTAAAAATCAAAGTCAACTGAAAAGAAATAATTAAAAAATATAGTATGAGGTGACATTTACAGTTGCTTTCTGAAAAACTAGTCATCAGTTCAGCTAAACTTTTCGATCTATGCTAGAATATGTAAATTTATAATGCTATTGTTGTTCATACTAAAGCCTTATGTGGCTTTTACCTCGATTTCACCTCTTTCCAGCAACGTAGTTACAGGAAGGAAATCATGTGATGCGTAATGATGCCGGAATGAAACTGAGATGTCACATAACTCTTAAAATAGCGAAATCAGCGCATCCCTTCAGTAGCGGAGATTTAGTGAAAGAATGCTTTGTAACTGCCGCAAGATTTTTATATCCACTGCAAATTGCTCGTTTCGAAACAAATCACCTTTCAAGTGGAACTGTTTGCAGACGTGTTGAAGAAATGTTGATGAAATGCGGCCTGAAATCATACTGATTTATTTATTCGATGGGTATATAACCAGAATCCTCTTTTTCGCCATATCGCCATATGTACACTGTGGAGGTGATGTAAGAACCACGCAGTGTAGATGTGTCTCTACGCAGCTGCTTGCAATGGTGCTTCTGAAGATCCCTGAACGCTGGCACTTGCCATTCGCGTCATTTACTGGTAGTGAAAGGTGTATTTCTGTGTTATCTCTATCTACACATCAGATAGACTCTTTTCAATTTTTGTTTCGCATGTTCCAGACAGAAGTTCTAAGTTTTAGAACAAAATGTTTGGCTGTGATATCTAAATGGAGAATTAAACTATCACATGTGACCTCCTTAGGTAAAACATTACTATTTTGTTTCTACTAGTCCTGCAATGTACCTTCATCCAGGTGTAGCGGACCATCTGTTGATGGTTGTGGAATATGAGTAGCAGATCCTTTATTTCAGGGACGCGCAAGAACTCTGTTCGAGTACGGTGCACATGCACATGTATCCATCTCTTTCGGCCAATCCAGCGGAATGATCCGGTATTCATGCCGGGAGCAAGCCGAGATGGTGTTTGTGTACGGCCAAGCAGTTGGAAATCACACCACGCTGTGTGAGTGTTAAGGGGGCACGGAGGTGGGAGCTGTGAAAACAGTGCGTGCTGCATGCACCTTCGTTTCATACTTCTCAACAACATAGAACACAAGCAAAACAAATTTTTAGCATCATTTATTTATTTTTTTATGTGCTGAAGACGTAATAAAATTTATATCAGCCACAAAATGTTGGCATATGGTCAGACACAGATAGTTCGCAGATTTTCATCAATCAGATTTAAACGTAATACTGACTTTTTTAATTTCGTAAACGATCTAAAGCCTTTCGCACACCTATGTTTAGCCGGCCGGAGTGGCCGAGCGGTTAAAGGCGCTACAGTGTGGAACCGCACGACCGCTATGGTCGTAGGTTCGAATCCTGCCTCGGGCATGGATGTGTGTGATGTCCTTAGGTTAGTTAGGTTTAAGTAGTTCTAAGTACTAGGGGACTGATGACCACAGCAGTTAAGTCCCATAGTGCTCAGATCCATTTGAACCATTTTGTGGGCTACAGACAATTCTAGGGCAGTGTTTGAGGCTTCAGAAGCGATACGTGGGCAGCGATTCTGGGCGACCTCAAACTTGGACCGGTTATTTTTCCACAACAGCTCGATAAGGAACGTGTCTTTACTTGCTGCGGAATACTCGTACTCTGGCTGGGCTGGTTGAGAACCTGCCTTTGGCAGTACCACAAAATGGTTTCTGCATGACGGAGCACCACCGGACTGCTGCATTACAGTTCACCAACACCTCAACAACATCTTCCGCGGACGTTCTATAGGACGGGTGGACCTGCAGCATGGCCTGCTAGATCATCGGATTGAAAACCGATGGGTTTTTACCTCTGGGGACATCTGAAAAGCGTTGTGTATGCTGAACTAGTTCCTGATGTGCAAACCCTTCAACAGCGCGTTCACGACGCCTGTGACGCTATTCAGAGAACGGAAGGAACTTACGGATCAGTGCATACTTGTGATATGCGAATGCGTGCATTGAATCCGTTGGTGACTTACTTTCAACATCTGGTGTGACGCGGATGCGATGCAGCTCTGTGCTGTTTTTGTGGACCGTTCATTTCCCGGGACTTGTTCCTAGGACCTTCTTTCCTCCATTTCCAGCCACAAACCCGTTCCTGTACAACGTCTCCACACGCTTCGTTCAATTCCATCAAAAACTGTTGCAACAGGCAATGTAATAATGCGTGCGACTTCAGAAAATTCACTACTCCCACCACCAATCCCATCGTATGTCCCACGCCTGCATACATGTTTTATGTACAAAATAACTAATCCAGCACAAATCGTCTGTCGATCGCCATAATTTTTAGCTTTTACGTCGTCAATTGAAAATGTAAATTCTTTCCGCCTGGTCTTTTAATGTCGTTTCATAGCAAATTTGCGACACCCGTCGATATTGAAACTGCATAATAGATATTGAGAGCTCTCATCCTTTTCGTTTGTGATTCCCTTTCGCTTTTAGAGGATTACAGAGATAAATTGGCAGACTGCTTCTGTTTGTGGTAACAGTCACTGAACTTGCTTTAGGCGACGAATAGTGAATGATAAACAGCGATTACAACATGATTCCACCGAACTGAAGAAAGTTGTGCCAGTCAAAATAAGCCACACCAAATGCTGGGGGAAATCGTCTCATCGCACTGCTAAATGAAATGTCGCGCTATACCGAGAAGCACCGAGCAAAGCCAAGAGGTACCGGGTAGTGCCGAGAGAGGAGGATTAACGGACCGCACGTCGGCACCAAACTGTGCCGCGTGAAGTTCTGTACGTCGTGGCCGACCCTACTTCCTGTCATACGCTACAGGATCACAGAGCTAAATGAATCTTTCGTCGGAGGCTTAGAAGTTGAAACAAAAGTGAGGTCATCACCTAAACAAGTGTTTTTAAGATCTTTTAACGAAAACTACGTTGCTGAGTGCTTCACTAGAAGACAAAGAGTTGAATATGATTCACTCTGTAGTCGGAAGACACAACGTACTCCCACAGTATAAGGGGCGTTCAAAAAGAAACCAGCCGGAGCCTGAACTGTGCAAATCGGTGACAGGAGGATAATATCGTGGCGTATGTAACGAGGTAATAAATAAATGTCGTGTGACTAGGGCCTCCCGTCGAGTAGACCGTTCGCCGAGTGCAAGTCTTTCGATTTGACGCCACTTCGGCAAGTTGCGCGTCGATAGGGATGAAATGATTAGGACAACACAACACCCTGTCCCTGAGCGGAGAAAATCTGTGACCCAGCCGGGAAACGGACCCTGGCCCTTAGGATTGGCATTATGTCGCGCTGACTACTCAGCTACCGGGGGCGGACTGTAACGAGGTGTGGTTCCGACCAGACCGTGGAAGTTCACAGCCCGTGCACGTCACGTGACTATACAGAGCTACTAGCAGCATGCATCAATCTCCCAACGTTGCCAGTCGCATTGCAAACAGTGACGTGGAGGCGTCAACAAAAGAGCAAAGAGGTATTGTTCGTTTTCTGCCAGCAGAAGGAGTAGGAGGAACGGACATTCATAAACGAATGTCACAAGTGTACGACGAACACTGCATGTCCCTTGCAAGGGTCAAGGCGTGGCACAACCGCTTCAGGTAATGACGGATGCCGTTAGCCGATGATGCACGGTCTGGAGCACCACAATGCATCACTGATGACATCGTCCTGCTGGTGGATGCACTCATTACCCAGGACCGCCGCATGACAGTGAAAGCCATAGCCTCCGTGGTCGGATTGAGTGTCGGAAGTGTTCACGCCATCATGAAGGAATGATTGCACATGCGCAAAGTGTGTGCCCAATGGGTGCCCCACAGTCTTCAAGCACACCAGGAGGCATGTCGAACAGCTCACTGTCTTCCTCATCTGCAGTGCTATGCTCGCGAAGGGGATGCGTTCCTGGCACAAGTGGTCGCTGGAGATGGGTCATGATGCCATATACTCGAACCAGAATCAAACCGTCAAAGTCTGCAGTGGAAGCATCCTGGACCACCACCACCAAAAAAAAGCCAAGGCCATCCACACAAGTGCAGGGAAGGTTATGCTGACGTTATTCTTTGACCAAGATGGCCCCCTTTTGATTCACTTCCTGCAGCACGGGACAACAGTGAATGCCCAGCGTTACTCGCAAACTTTGACCACCCTTCGCCAAGCGATCAAATCGAAGCGACCGGACAATCTCACCCGTGAGGTCATTCTGCTCCACGACAATGGAAAACCTCATACGGCCAACACAGTCGCGGCACTCCTGAAGAAATTCAAATGGGAGGTTCTCGGCCACGCTCCATACATTCAGGACCTCTCTCCCTGTGATTACGCCATTTTTGGTCCCCTTAAAAAGGCTCTGAGGGGCAATTCTTCTCGGAAGACGATGTCCAGCTGTACGTGCGGAACTGGTTATCATCACAGCCCCAGGAATTTTATGATCCAGCCATTCGCCGCCTTGCATCACAGTAGGACAAGTGTCTCAACAGCCAGGGTCAATTCTTCTAACATACAGGTACTGGTTTCTGTAACTATGCCTCCGGCTGACTTCTTTTTGAACGCCCCTTACATAAGATTGAGTACTGAGAGATGTCTGGCATCCAGTGTGTGGCGCCTTACCTATGATGGGCCCCACGGCGAGCAGCATGAAGCCGGTGCAGACCATATTGAGGCCCACGGCGGCCGGCAGCTTCTCCTCGGGACACACGTCGGCGACGCACAGGTTGTTGTTGACGACGGCGGCGCCGCGCGAGAAGCCGCACAGCGCGTTCCAGACGCACAGTGGCACCATCCCGGTGCTCATCGCGATTGCTGAGAACAAGGCGTCATGACTTATTACACGGTGCAGTCAATAACTGCTATGCTACTTACAATAATGTGTTCCTTTTATAAGTAAGACGTTGAGGTGTATATGAGCGACGTTCAATAAGTATTGCAACATTTTTTTCGGTCAATTTCGGTTGAACAAATGCTGGACTTATAGTGAACATCGTGAAATATTCCCGATTCAGTGATTATAAAACAAGCAAACACAGACCAAAAGGGTTTGAAGACAGAACGATACCGACCGGCCGCCATGTCATCCTGAGCCCTAAGGCATCACCGGATGCGGATACGGAGGAGAATGTGGTCAGCACACCACTCTCCGACCGTTGTCAATTTTCGTGAGAGGTGTCACTACTTCTCAATGAAGTAGCGTCTCAACTGGCCTCACAATGACTGAGTGCGCCCCTATACCTTCAAGTTCCCACAGGTTGCAGCGCTATACGTGACTTCAAAATGGCATCTGTAAAAATGGCATCTGTGACGGTGGTGCGTTCCAAGCAGAGAGATGCCACTGAGTTTCTTTTCGTGCAAAACCAAAGCATTGCAGATATTCATAGGCACTTGAAGTATGTCTACGAAGACCTGGCAGTGCACAAAAGCAACATGAGACACTGGGTCTCTCGTCGTCGCAGCAAAATCGCGAAAACCTGTCTGTCCAATGTCCCGCGTGCCAGCCGGCTGTACGCAGATGTCAGTCCTGCAGTGTTGAAACGCGCCACAAAAATGTAAACGAGCTTCTCCTTGTCAATTACACCCCAAGACCTCAAACAAGTCTTGCACACGCGAGAGGAGCTTACTAAACTTAATTGGACCATTTCTCTCATCACCCTACACCAAGGATCTCGGACATTTCGACTTTTATCCACTTGGCCCAAGGAAGGCTGCATTCCGCGGGAAGCAGTATGTGGGTGATGTGGAGCGGATTGATGCAACAAGGTACTGGCTGTGACGTCGACCGGTAGATTGGTAGCATGCGGGCATACGGGCCCTCCCAGTAAGGTGGCGTAAGGCCGTAGCATTGAACGGACATTACGTTGAAAAGTAGAGGTTTATAGCCAAAAGAGTGGGGAATAGAAGTACTGAGTAAAACCCGCTTTCAGAAAAAAATATGTCGCATTTCTTATTGAGCACCCGTCGTACCTTACTAACGACACTGTTGTAAGTTGTCATTTTTATTTTGTTCAGTAGAGCGCATGAGCTCTAAGAGAAAATGGTTCAAATGGCTCTGAGCACTATGGGACTCAACTGCTGAGGTCATAAGTCCCCTAGAACTTAGAACTACTTAAACCTAACTAACCTAAGGACAACACACACATCCATGCCCGAGGCAGGATTGGAACCTGCGACCGTAGCGATCGCGCGGTTCCAGACTGTAGCGCCAGAACCGCTCGGCCACCAGCGGCCGGCCTCTAAGAGCAAACGAGGACTACAGAGCGAGGCGACTCACTGGTTAACATAATGAACTCACATTCGGGAGGACGACGGTTCAAACCCGCATCTGGCCATTCTGATTTTGGTTTTCTGCGTTTCTCTAAATCCCTCGAGGCAAATCCGGGATTGGTTACTTTGAAAGGGCACGCCCGATATCCTTCTCCATCCTTCAAACCATCCGAGATCGTGCTTCGTCTCTAATGACCGCGATGTCGACAGGACGTTAAACCTGCTATTCCTTCCTTCTTTAAACGATAACGTGTAGGAGAAAACATCTTAAACACAATTCCAATATCTGTAATTTAACAGACATTAGGGTTCAGGATCGGATAGGGGCCCGGCACATGATTTCACGGGAGAAGACGCAAGAGAAACCTACTTGTACTCCATGACACGTAAGAATTTTTCTCTGAGAAACACTGTGTAACAGGCCTTGAAACGTAGGAATAGCTCGCACTCCTAAGGAACTAAGTTCGCCACACAGAATATTAGTCACCCCCATAAATAAGCTTAACGGTCCCTCTGGAGCGCTGTAACTTCTGCACTACGTAAACCTCCAACACTCGCGTAGGTTGTATTGCCGCAGGGCAGTAAAATCGGTCGCCGTGGGGACGCGACACAATTCCAGAAATGAGCATCGTATGCTATGTGCACATTACCGCACGGTGAATGAAGTTGCCTGGTTTGTTTCCTTCTCAGTCCCGTTCAAAGTGTCTGCAAGGAATTTCTTACCACTTGGTAGCATATAACAAAATTAACTGCAGTGGTCGTGAGGATATGCTAACCGATACTGATCACAGACGAGTATCATGTCTGGTAAATGACAATTTGTTCCAGCGTCGACAGAAATTCCTGCTGCCATTGGATGCACCTCCAAATCAAATAGTTCCAGAGCGAACGTCGCGATAGAACCTACAAGCAACAGACATTTTGAGTCTCCTATCTCGAAAATTCCGCTGCTCGTGATCTCGCGGTAGCGTTCTCGCTTCCGGAGCACGGCCAGGGGCCAGGGATTTTCACCTGCTTCGAGATGACTGGGTGTTGCTGTGTCGTCTTCATCATCATCATTCATCCCCATTACGGTCAGAGGAAGGCAACGGCAAACCACCTCCATTAGGACCTTGCCTAGTACGGCGGTGTGGATCTCCCGCATCGTTCCGTTACGCTGTGTCCGCAGCTCGTGGTCGTGCGGTAGCGTTCTCGCTTCCCACGCCCGGGTTCCCGGGTTCGATTCCCGGCGGGGTCAGGGATTTTCTCTGCCTCGTGATGACTGGGTGTTGCGTGATGTCTTTAGGTTAGTTAGGCTTAAGTAGTTCTAAGTTCTAGGGGACTGATGACCATAGCTGTTAAGTCCCATAGTGCTCAGAGCCATTTGAACCATTTTCGTTACGCTGTGTTAAAAAGCATAGGACTTCATTTCCATATGTCGCAAAACTCCACTGCTCACGGTGACACATAAGGCTGTACGCCTTCGCTGGACCAAGAAACACAGAAACTAGGCAGTGGCTCACTTCAGACGTAGCCTGCTGCCCGATAACTCTCCATTTTACCTCTTTTGGAATAACGGAAGGCATCGAGTCCATCGAGTCTCCAGCGCGTTTGTGTATGGAACTGTGATAATTAGTGGACGTGCCCTCTACAGTCATAGCGAAACTTGTCAGATATTGGATTCAATATTTTCCGTGGTGCCTTAGGTTATACTTAAATTGGTAAGAAGAGGATATATTACATTATATCTACATATAACAACGTACTGCTTCTGAATTGGCTCTCGTATACTGATACTCTTTCATCAATGTTTCGGCAGTCACGTGGAAGTTTTCGTTTGAGATTTGTTTTCTGAGTAACTCATTGTAAATCTTTTCAGTCACATATATATTTTGAATTTGGGATTGTTTCTGCAATTATGTCGTGTGTTGTTGTTGTTGTTGTTGTGGTCTTCAGTCCTGAGACTGGTTTGATGCAGCTCTCCGTGCTACCCTATCCTGTGCAAGCTTCTTCATCTCCCAGTACTTACTGCAACCCGCATCCTTCTGATACTGTGGGTAAGGGAGGAGAATATCTAAACATTGCGTTACAAACGAAATGACACAGTTTCAGAGACTTTACTGGTGTCATGTACATACGATTTTATGCCTATAGACTGAAACAGAGAGTGGAAATTCGTACCAAGGCCGGGAGTCGAACCCTTTCGATGTCCTCCGTCAATCTAACCTGGTAAGGATCCCACACCGCGCAGCAATATTCTAACAGAGGACGAACGAGTGTAGTGTAAGCTGTCTCTTTAGTGGACTTGTTGCATCTTCTACGTGTCCTGCCAATGAAACGCAACTTTTGGCTCGCCTTCCCCACAATATTATCTATGTGGTCTTTCACACTGAAGTAGTTCGTAATTTTAACACCCAGGTACTTAGTTGAATTAACAGCCTTGAGAATTGTACTATTTATCGAGTAATCGAATTCCAACGGATTTCTTTTGGAAATCATGTGGATCACCTCACACTTTTCGTTATTTAGCGTCAACTGCCACCTGCCACACCATTAGGCAATCTTTTCTAAATCGCTTTGCAACTGATACTGGTCTTCGGATGACCTTACTAGACGGTAAATTACAGCATCATCTGCGAACAACCTAAGAGAACTGCTCAGATTGTCACCCAGGTCATTTACATAGATCAGGAACAGCAGAGGTCCCAGGACGCTTCCCTGGGGAACACCTGATATCACTTCAATTTTACTCGATGATTTGCCGTCTATTATTACGAACTCCACGATCCAAATTCTCAGTGCCGTTCCAGTCATCTTTAAATTCCCCGTTATACACGAACAGAAATGACGAGACTCTCCATATTCTGGAATAGCACCTCAACATCGAACATAAATGGGCGATCCGGTCTGAATCCAGGGGCAGGTACTTATACAAATGAAATGACACAATCTCAGAGACTTTACTTCTCTCATACAGATATGATTTTACGTACGTAGACTGAGGAGGCGAGTGAAAGTTTGCATCGAGGATGAGGCGTGCCGGGATAATCCGTGCAGCTGTGCGAACCGCTGTGCCAAGGTGGCTCAGTGGCTAAAGCATCTGCCTAGTAAGCAGCAGACCCCGGTTTGATTCCCAGCATTGGTGCAAATTTTCACTCGCAGCTTCAGTCTATATACGTAAGACGTTGCGTTATGGATTTCTGCAGGGACGCTACACACCATTGTCATTGCCATAGGGCTGCTACGATAGGAAACAGTGTTTATATTGCCGAATCTTGGACTAACACTCAATACCGAATTCAGAATTTCTAGCTGATAATCCAAAACAAAGTCTACAAAATGTATCACTATTATCATTTCTCTATCCATCTTCTATCGTTTTCTTCTTCACATACGTAAATTAAGTCCACCAACGCGATTTTTGGCCGTGTGTTCAGGCAAATTTCAGGGGCTACTCTACCGACTGTAATATGATTTTGACTAATGGAAGACTGAATCACAAGGAAGATTTCTATATACAGTTTCTACAGAATTTCGCGCAATTTGGTCGAAGTATGATGGCACTGTGAAAATGGTTCCATTGTCATCTAGTGGTCAATAGCAGAACTCCTTCGAATCGGGAGACAGGAATAATTCCGCCCGACAGCAGCGCCAGGCTGGCGCGAGCTACCGCTACGGGGAGCCACCAATGCGATATGCCGTATAGCAAAATCACTTAAACATTTACTTGCTGTCATGATATTGTTTTTTTTGCAATTACTGACCGGATGCTCTTTTGGCTTAATCGTCGTGAAAGCATCGTTGAAGGCGTACTGCGTCACCAATGAAATGAACTGTCATCTGATGACACAGTTTACAACATAAATTTGTTTGATGAAGCTTTAAATAAACTGAATAAAGACGATAACTCTCCATCAGAGAAATCTATAACACACTTGGTCTCTCTTTACTGATAAGTTCAAATATAAATACATCAGTCAATACGGAATATTCGCGAGAAAGAATGTACGATCGTTCTCAACTTTCACAGACCCTTCAAAGTGAGTATCGTCTGAATACCGAGCAACATCTTTGACGAGCCTTTTTCAGATCCACCTGGAGATATGCGCAAGATATTTTCATTTAATCTAGGCTACTACTCGCAAGAGTGAGGATTGGTGGGAAAAATACCCTCGCTGTGGCATCGTCTGGTACTGCAGGCGAGTAGCTCATCCAACACTCAGTCTGCCCTATAATTTTATGGTGACGAAACTTTCAGCGTTTGGAATGTTCCAGAGCGAGGCGGTACTGGTAAATTGATGCAGGATTTCCCTTTGATTGTTAAGGATGTCGTTTCGATCTCCCATAAAACATCCTTCAGGCGTTCGGAAGGGCACTGCGAGTTCTTCCTAGCAAAAATAGCACTATAGGTGGTTCCATCGTTTCGTTCTCTGGAGACGTCGGCCAAATCTTTCCAATAACAGCGAGAGGGACGAGAGCAGACC
Source organism: Schistocerca serialis cubense (assembly GCF_023864345.2). Taxonomy (NCBI): domain Eukaryota; kingdom Metazoa; phylum Arthropoda; class Insecta; order Orthoptera; family Acrididae; genus Schistocerca; species Schistocerca serialis. The sequence goes on from NC_064643.1 coordinate 189,263,527, forward strand.
TTGTCAATGCATCGTCAAGACGATTGTAACTAAGACCACACAAAATAAAATACGGACGTAAAACTACTATCATACAAAGTAATAAATATTTTTCTAATAACTTGCTCAAAATAGGAAATTGCAAATTTCAAGCAACTAATGGTAAGATAAATCTTAATGATGACTTTTTTCTACATCTATATCAAATGTCTCTAAATTAGGTAAAAACAGTATAACGAGCTACTTATGACATGACAAGAGACTTGACTGGTTTCAGGAAAGTGCTATATTTTCACCTACAAGTCACTAAAGTAAACAGCTTAATTCTCTCTAAGATTTAAGTCCCAACGTTGCTGGAACTGACCTATGCGCGCAGATATTTTTCACATGACCAGTTGGATGAATATGTGGCTCTGTCACGAGTGACATCAAGACTTAATACATTTATTTATACAGCAAATCCTGAAGAGGTTATAAACATAGTATACAATGACATATTTTAAATACTCATAAAATATCCGCTGCACTCTCACCTCCTCAAACAGGTAGAACACTTTGTGATTGTTCAACACCTCCAATAATCTCAGATCTCAGCACCACAATGTAGCTCCTCTCACATCCTCCTTTTAAAACCCGTTCACCGTCTGCTACGCAAAAAACCAGCACATACCACCATTTTTTCATCTTTTAACCTCCTCCCAGAACATGTGTGAACTCCTGATAGATAGCTATCTACGTTACTACACCTGTTCTACCCATCGTAAAAGATCCAGTCCAACTTATTCCCTCGTAACAGACATGTAGCATACGTTGTTTTTTATGAGTTCCTTCCACGCGTACATACTTCATACATTTTCACACAACATCCTCTCTATTTCTATCCTCATTCTGGATCCTTGGCTACATCATCATCGTTATATCATATCTAGATAAATAACAAATTAATTGACGAGAAAAAGAACCCTTCTCATCCAGTGCCTTGAGAATGATATCTAGGTACCCGCAAAATTATGAATTGATTTGGACCGTTTCGTTTAGCAGCAGCCACGTATATAACACTAACAGTGTATACTCCGGGAAATGCTTACGTTCCACGTCGCACCTGGTACGATTTCACACAAAATCATTTGCATGAAATACCTTCGGTCGTTAACTGCTGACTGCAGTTGCGGGTTCGCCAGTTTTTTTTTTTTTATGTAATCAAGCTCCGTCATCCATATGGGCGATCGTATCCAGCATAGTAAGGGGAAGATCGCTGAGTTTGTTATTATATCCGTGAAAAGTTTTTATACCTAGTCTGTGAGTTTGTGACAGGAAAACTCCAATACCCGCCACAAGTGATCCATATTTACCACATTCAAATACGTAAATTTCACTCTTTGCTCCCGTCTTCACTATGTTTGGGCCCAACGTACCTCTAGGCTTGGAGGTGCACTCATGAACTTATGATATTATGGCTCTGAGCACTATGGGACTTAACAGCTGTGGTCATCAGTCCCCTAGAACGTAGAACTACTTAAACCGAACTAACCTAAGGACATCACACACATCCATGCCCGAGGCAGGATTCGAACCTGCGACCGTAGCAGTCGCGCGGTTTCGGACTGCGCGCCTAGAACCGCGAGACCACCGCGGCCAGCGAACTTATGATATTAAAACAGTGTGATATCATGTGTACGTTAAAGATAAAGTAAATATTTTTTCCAAAGCTGTGACCTCAAATTACATTTCCATAATATCAATTCTCATTACATTTGAGTTGCGTGGAAGGCGGACAAGTCACAAGATGGGTTGTGTTTTTGAGAGTGATCGCACTAACTTCTAATCTGCGAGTAGCACATCACTTTTGTCTGGTAGGGTTACGTCGTACGTTTCTGCTACAAGGTGTTTCCCTGGGAGTTATGCAGAATTGTGTAATGTGGCTTATCTGCTGAAGTAAATTATCGCTAAGCATGCCACCTGTTTACTGTAGCCTTTCTACCAGATACTGCAGCTATTATTACGTGCTTAACCTGTTGATCGAGAGTAGAATTTTGACTGCTTCAAGCGTCCTTTATAGTTTCTGTCTTACTGCCTGCTGCCAGTAATAGAAAGTTCTCCTTTTACCTCTTACTTCTTTATGCATGAGTTTATTTTGCCGTATATTTCTTAACATTTAAGCAGTACAGCCTATTTTCTTCTGTTAAAGGTATCTATGATTTCTGAAAAGAAGTTATTCTGATAAGTCGTCAGAAGTTACAAGCACCAACATAGTTGTCTTCAGGTCAGGGCGCACCTTCTTTCTGTCGGCAGCGTCGACTGCACTCAAATTTCCAAGGCTACTTAGGACAGTTTATCGTAACCATTGTTCGCAAGACGTGTCCTGGTATCAAAAACTAAACTCTAGTCGAAAAGTCACGGAAAACCGAACGGTACCGACTGGTCGCCGTCTCATCCTCAGCCCAAACCCGTCATGAGATGCGGGCGTCGAGGAGTGGAGGTTAGCATACCGCTCTCCCGGCAGTTACCAGTTTCCGTGAGCAGGAGTCGCTACTTTTGAATCAAGCAGCTCCTCAGTTGCCCCCACAGGAACTGAGTGCACCACGTTTGTCAACAGTTCACGGCAGACCTGGATGGTCAGCTGTCCAAAGACTAACCACGCTCGACAATGCTCAACTTCAATGATTTGACGGGAATCAGTGCATCCATCGCGGCAAAGCTTTTGGCCGTTTCGTGATACTACTTACTACAATTCCAGAAACACGACTGACAACAACTACTTCTGTAAGTCATAAATTTAACCCAACACCCAACATCTCCCTTGCCACAAGTATAAATTCACCCAAAAAATATTCGTCACACTCTTATAAGGAGACACTGGTTGCCTTGCATCGCTGTTGTTTATGTAGAAATGGTACCAGATGGACATGCGATCTTCCGTCACTGATGTAAGTCATGACTATGAAGTGGTGTGTTTGTACCAGTTGGTTTATGGAAACAACGCATGAAGATGGAGCGACAAAGAAACAGAATTGCATAAATTAGCAATTGTGTCTGCTCGTAACCATGAGCTCAATTTGTTGGGATATCAGAGGCGACGATCCGACGTGTCTACAAGGAATGATGTGCCGCTCGCACAAATCTAACACATCGTAACAATAGTAGTCGTAGAAAGGTCCTAATCGACAGTAACCGGAGACGAGCCTCACGCCTTGCCAGCGACAATGGGTTTCACAGATATAGTCAATCATAGTTTGATCCGTGTAACGTTAGTGGCAAAATTTCTGGATGTTAAAATGAAAACAACAGTAACAGCCCAATCGGAAAAAGCTTCCTCTAACACCATGGAAGCTATTCCCTCAGCCGGTCGCTGTGGCTGAGCGGTTCTAGGCGCTTCAGTCTGGAACCGCGCGACCGCTACGGTCGCAGGTTCGATTCCTGCCTCGGGCATGGATGTGTGTGATGTCCTTAGGTTAGTTAGGTTTAAGTAGTTCTAAGTTCTAGGGGACTGATGACCTCAGATGTTAAGTCCCATAGAGCTCAGAGCCATTTGAACCATTTAGCTATTCCCACATGTATTACCATACATTCTGTCATCCTGTTCCTTCTTCTAGTAAGTGTCCTCCACACATAATTTCCTTGTCAATTTTACCAAGAACGTTCTCGTTAGTTGCATTCCACTTAATTTTCGGCATTCTTCCCATTTCTTGAGATATTTCTTATTCTCACGAAGTCTATATTTGATAGTAGGAGGCTTGTGTTGGCGAGGAATGCTCTCTTTACGTCGTACAGTCAGCATTGTAAGTTCCCTTCGCTTCACCTGTCACGCATTATTTTGCGTGCGAGGTAGCGGTGTTCCTTCATTTCATCCTTGCGCGTCGAAGATTGTGCATGGTCCTTGTTTGCTTAATTTATCCGCGAATGATTTAGAACAGAAAATCATTGAAATTATTATGAAATGGTCTCCAGCAGGGAATTTACAGTGGCTTGCAGCATTAAGTATATAGATGTTGTTGTAGACTAACTTTGATCTGACAGTGAAAATATGCAACATGATTCAGCTGTTCCTACTGATGGGTTTTATACAACCTGCAGCCCCTTCAAAAACCACATGCGAGATTTTCATATGCTTCCATTCACTACGTACAACCTGTTAGTGCTGCAGAAAAAATGAACAGGACATTTTTGTAGGAAATAAGATATAGTTTAATTTTGTCCTAGGATACGTTTTCACTGAAGGCCACTTTTCGAGTTATTCAATAAAAACGTGTTTGAATATCGCTTTTGTTCGGTTTTTATTTAATAATTCGAAAACTACCGACTTTAGCGAAAACCTATCCCAATATAAAATTTAACTACATAAAATTTCCTACAAAAGTGCTCTGTCCATTTTTTGTGTAGGATCAACAGCTTGTGCATAGCGAAGAAGAGACTACGATAATTTGCATGTGGTATTTGAAGATCAGATCGTACCTGAGTCTTCTATACACACACAATTTCATAAGAACGCTTTCTTTCACTCTGCTCTTCATAGAGCTACTTCTATTCCACTCTCGAAAGAAAAATTCGAGGAAGAAATTAATATAATCAAAACGATAGCAGTTAATAACGAAGACAAACCTGCTGTAGTGGATAACATCCGTAAAAAGAAAACTGTAAAAAGAGTTACTGCATTTGGCACCTCTATCATTCAGTCCAGCCTAAAGAAGAAGTTTTTTTCTATTCCTTTCTTGGGGCCCACCAGATCCAACGCCTTCTGCCTGATAAATACAACTGTAATGTCGCCTTTTCAACCAATAATAATTTGAAGAAAAAGATTTATTCATAATTTAACATCAACCTGAAAAAAATTTATTCATAATTTAAAGTCGACCCGTTCCCCTTTGAAAAACTCTGGTGTCTATAAGATTCTTTGCGACACCTGCTCTTCTTACTACATAGGATCAACAGGACGTACCTTTGCAGTCAGATATAAAGGACATCTTTTAAGAAAAAATGGTACTAAGACCCAAAATTCGTCTTTTGCTTATCACCTTCCATTTACAAGTCAAGTACCTAACGCTGTTCACAATATCAACATTTTGCACACCGAGAAGAAAGGGCGTAGAAGAGATGCTCTCGGAAAATTAGAAGTTTTTAAACATCTTTTTCGAAATGATGGTCTCATTCTTAATGAGCAGCTACAATGACGTAATGAAATCTTCTTCAACGGTATAAAGACTTTACTTGATACCTGATTCGTGTTCCCTCGTGCAGTTAGCGAAATATTTCTTCTATCTAAGTCGATTCATAACTGTTTGTTCATTAAATGGTTTATATTAACTACATTTCATGTTATACCGTTTTTCTATTCGCTGAGTTATTCAGCTCCTTTTGTAATTCGGCCTTTAAACTGTACTTCTAAACTCTTATGTAGACAAATTGTTACCATGTCTACTGCTGTCAGATAAAATAGTGCCTCTTAGTTCATGTACTACACATCTCACCCGAATATATTTGGAATGTTAAGTAGCCGGTTTGTATTTGAGGCTAGTACACTCACGCTATTAAATTAAGGATAATTGCAGAATGTGGTGCCACACAACGTGGCACTACACGAAACTGCCGCTAATAGCATAGGTACGTAGGGAGCACACACGACACAGATCTTTAAGTTCACATTATTGGTGATAAGTTGAGAAAACCGTCCCGAAACACACGTGCTACAGAATGCCACTGTTTCCTGAGAGTGTACCCTGACATCAGTATGGGATATGATCACCATGAACACGTACACAGGCCGCACAATGGGTTGGCATTCTCTGGATCAGGTGTTCAAGCAGCTGCTGTGGAATAGCCTCCCCTTCTTGCACCAGTGTTCGTTTCAGCCCCTGAAGTTTTCTATGAAAACGTGCAGCGATACGTCAACTGAGAACATCCCAGACGTGCTCGATGGAGTTTAGGTCTGGAGAACAGGCAGACCACTCCATTCGCCTAATATCTTCTGCTTCAAGGTATTCCTCCACGATGGCAGCCCGGTGGGGCCGTGTGTCATCATCCATCAGCAGGAAGGTGGGACGCACTGCACCCCTGAAAAGGTGGACATACTAGTGCAAAATGACGTCCCGATACACCTGACCTGTTACAGTTCCTCTGTCAAAGAAACGCAGGGGTGCACATGCACCAATTATAATCCCACCGCACACCATCAATCCACGACCTCCATACAGGTCCCTTTCAAGGACATTAAGGGATCGGTATCTGGTTAATGGTTCACGCCAGATGAAAACCCAGCGAGAATCACTGATCAGACTATACCTGGATTCAACCGTGAACGTAACCTGAGACCACTGTTCCAATGACCATGTATTGTGTTCTTGACACCAGGCTTTACGGGCTCTCCTGTGAGTGGAGTGCACCTTGCAGGTCTCCGGGCGAATAAACCATGTCTATTCCGTCGTGTGGAGACAACTGTATCAGTGGCTGCGGTAAGGTCCCGAGCAATTCTACCTGCTGTACTCCGTGGCCGTCTGCGGGCACAGCAGTTAAGATTCTTGTGGTATTGTACACTGTGAACGTCCTGTACTGTAGCGCCTGGACAAGTTTCTTGTCTGCTGGAATCGTTGCCATAAACTTGAGATCACACTTTGTGGCACACGGGGGGCCCGTGCTACGACCTGCTGAGTTTGACCAGTCTCCAGTCGCCCTAGTATTCTATTCCCCATAACGTCATCAACATGTGTTTTTGAGTCATTTTCAACACACAATCACTATTAGCACGTCTGGAAACATCTGCACACTTACTCGCTGCACCGTGTTCTGACATGCAGCAACACACCTCTGCGTATGTGGACTGCTGCCAGCACCACCGTGCGCCGACCGAAGATCAAATGCACCGCATGGTGATACCCCGAGGTGATTTAAACCCGCAAACCGCCCACCAGAGCGTTGTTTCATCATGTATCGGCATTATTCTTAATTTATGAGCATGAGTGTAGATGGCACTTTTGGTGTAACGTTCACCTGCCCTCAATTGCTGGGCGGCTCAGTCTGACGCTACCGCAGCTCGACATGTGGTGCAGCCCCTAGTGGCCTGCCTCTACGTGTCCTATTTTATTATTCTGTGACTAAAGCATGATCGCTTCATATTTATTTTATAGGTGACATACCAGTTTTAAATGTTTTATTTCTGATGAAGGTACTCTTAGAAGTGGCCGAAACCTAGATCAAAAAGACTTCATTTTCACGACCGAGGGCTGCAGTTGTTTTAATTTTAATAAAATTCGACATTTGACCGCACAGAGTCCCAACGTGAACTCAATGGTAAACCCCTGCAATGAGTTAAAAAGTCGAATTCACTCATGACCCCAGCGTCAAACGTCACCAACTACTCTCGCTTCGGTTCTTGAGGAAGAATGAGCTGTCATTCCTCCACAGACATTCAGACACCTCAATGAATGTGTCTGCAGCAGATTTGAACCCACCATAAGTTGAATGGTGGACCCACCCCATAGTAACGACAGCCAGTCCACGTCGGGTCGCTTTTGATCAAACAGTATACATACCTTCCATCTATGAGTTTATTAGCTGCAGAGAATTCTTCCGGGTTGCATGGGCGTGGTCAATGGAACTCTTCTATCCCTGACGTTTCGCCCAAAGCTACGTTGGACATCTTCGGAGGTGCTCCTGGTTGTGCTGCGTCTTACCGACTAGTAGCACCTCCGAAGACATCCAACGTAACATTAGATGAAATGTCAGGGATAGAAGAGTTCCACGTACCACGGCCATACAGCCCGATAGAATTCTCGGCAGCTGAAACATCCGGTAGTGAAAGCCTTCATTATAAGAGTTTATTATTTTACGTATCAGAATCGTCTCACTATGACATCACTGGAGAAGGGGTATAGTAGGTCTAGAAGGTCTTTTCTTTTTCCACATAGAGGAAAGGAAATTGAACGTACCACGTTCATAATATCTGCAGATATTGTAGGCAATACATATAGTGCTACAGTGGGCTCATGGATTCTAGTGCTCAGAAGCAAGTACTTGGCTTCGTTATCCTAGTCCTAACGCTAGCAGGCGATCTTAAATAAGAATATAAATAGATAGACAGGAGTTACTTGGAGGCTATCAGAAGCACTGAAAATCAAACTACAAAATATTCTAGAGGTTCATTTCTTGAGAACCATGTGGGCAGAACGTGAAACAAAGTCAAGTGAATCGCATGTAGCACAGATCAGTGTAAGAGTACTGAAACAGCACCAGAGGAAAGCACTCCTTCGGAATAGCAGCAGGTCAGATCTCAGTCCGAATCCTGGAATCGAGACCACCTGTTTTATTGACCAGAAGAATTAAGTAGCAAGAACAAAAAAAATATCACCCAAAGTGGATTGAGGCATCTCCTTCTCTAACTCTCTGTGGTGCAAGGTACCTCTCACTCAACTGTCTGTGATCCCATTATTTATGAAGTCAATATACATATAATAATTTGTTGTTTGACCTATCAAATTTTAGAAGAGTTGACTAAATAAAGATTAGATTACGTTATGAGCGGTTGAAAGCGACAACATGAACAAAATTTTTCAGCTGTGCCTGACCGCAATGAACTCTTAAAATCAACCGTGCAGAGGTCACACACAACACTACCCAAATCGTTGATGGCAATCGTAAGAGCCAAAGATCACAAACATGAAGGACACTCTTGTAATAGAAGTAACTTTTCAGTGTATCAGCGTTCTAGCTGCCACAAGCTTAGAGAGGCGGAAATTCATCAAGCTTCATTACGCGCATCATGGCAGGATACGAGTATTGATGAATGAAAGGAAGGAAACGGACTCCTCCGCCACTGTAACACTATTCCCTCCGTCAATGCTCTTCGCACTTCATTAAGGGGACGACCTGAGTTGAGACTAGCTGGTTAGTCGTACACTCACCTGATCGCGTGAGGGCCATGAAGCAGGTGCCGAGGAAGAAGGTGTACCTCGCCCTGGTCTTGATGCGGTCCGTGATGGGAGGCACGGTGAGACGCGACACGAAGTCGCCGGCGGCCATCATGGTGAGGCAGAGCGCCGTGTCGGTCATCGAGAGGCCCACGTGTCGCTGCAGGTAGAACGGCAGCAGCAGCGAGTAGTTCACCGTCGACGTCATCATGCTCGCCGTGCCCAGTAAGACGTTCAGGTACACCCGGTTACGCAGCAGGTCCAGGTCCATGAAGGCGACCACACGTCGCCAGATCGGCTGCGGCTCTGCAACAACCCAAAAGATACTGTCAGATTCTGCAAGTCTTCAGCTCTTTACAGCGCCTATAGACTTGAGTGAAGCCTGATATTGTCAGCAAGGAGGCGGCACCCTTAATCTATTTATCGAACAAAACTCTTTTTTTTTTAAATTTAATGCCTATACTACAACTATATCACTTTAATAAGCCACAGCTGCAAAATACTAACGCGAATTCTTCACAGACGAATGGAAAAACTGGTAGAAGCGGACCTCGGGGAAGATCAGTTTGGATTCCGTAGAAATGTTGGAACACGTGAGGCAATACTAACCTTACGACTTATCTTAGAAGAAAGATTAAGAAAAGGCAAACCTACGTTTCTAGCATTTGTAGACTTAGAGAAAGCTTTTGACAATGTTAACTGGAATACTCTCTTTCAAATTCAGAAGGTGGCAGGTATAAAATACAGGGAGCGAAAGGCTATTTACAATTTGTACAGAAATCAGACGGCAGTTATAAGAGTCGAGGGGCATGAAAGGGAAGCAGTGGTTGGGAAAGGAGTGAGACAGGGTTGTAGCCTCTCCCCGATGTTATTCAATCTGTATATTGAGCAAGCAGTAAAGGAAACAAAAGAAAAATTCGGAGTAGGTATTAAAATTCATGGAGAAGAAGTAAAAACTTTGAGGTTCGCCGATGACATTGTAATTCTGTCAGAGACAGGAAAGGACTTGGAAGAGCAGTTGAACGGAATGGACAGTGTCTTGAAAGGAGGATATAAGATGAATATCAACAAAAGCAAAACGAGCATAATGGAATGTAGTCAAATTAAATCGGGTGATGCTGAGGGAGTTAGATTAGGAAATGAGACACTTAAAGTAGTAAAGGAGTTTTGCTATTTAGGGAGTAAAATAACTGATGATGGTCGAAGTAGAGAGGATATAAAATGTAGACTGGCAATGGCAAGGAAATCGTTTCTGAAGAAGAGAAATTTGTTAACATCGAGTATAGATTTAAGTGTCAGGAAGTCGTTTCTGAAAGTATTTGTATGGGGTGTAGCCATGTATGGAAGTGAAACATGGACGATAACTAGTTTGGACAAGAAGAGAATAGAAGCTTTCGAAATGTGGTGCTACAGAAGAATGCTGAAGATAAGGTGGGTAGATCACGTAACTAATGAGGAGGTGTTGAATAGGATAGGGGAGAAGAGAAGTTTGTGGCACAACTTGACTAGAAGAAGGGATCGGTTGGTAGGGCATGTTTTGAGGCATCAAGGGATCACAAATTTAGCATTGGAGGGCAGCATGGAGGGTAAAAATCGTAGAGGGAGACCAAGAGATGAATACACTAAGCAGATTCAGAAGCATGTAGGTTGCAGTAGGTACTGGGAGATGAAGAAGCTTGCACAGGATGGAGTAGCATGGAGAGCTGCATCAAACCAGTCTCAGGACTGAAGACCACAACAACAACAACAACTACAACTATCCTATTAAAATTAAAGTAGGATCATTAGTTGCTATCTGCAACCATCTTCAGACCTTACAATGTAAAACAGCGGTGAATATGCGTTGGAAACTAACATTAGCTGTAGTTCCACATTGAAATCCACTCGTAAATACGAAGACTGTGGTGCCACCGCAGGGCACCACACTTGCTAGGTTGTAGGCTTCAAATCGGCCGCGGTCCGTCAGTACACATCGGATCCGCGAGTCGCCACTGTCGACGCTAGCAGACCGAGCGCCGCCACACTGCTGGTCTTACGAGACAAGCTACCGCACTGGCCAGTTCTACAGCCGACGTTAGTAGGAATGGTCCACTTGCTATAGCTTCGGAGATCTCATGTGCAGAGACGCTAGTTAGCATAGCTTTCAGCTAACTTAGTAGCTACGACATAGCCAGGCGCCACATGCAGTCTATGCATTGACTATTGATCTATATGTGTGAAGCAATCAGAATTCTAAAGAAGTACTCGCAGTGCAGTCTTTAACTGCACTTGGAAATATTATTGTAAAAAGTCAGGATCGACGTTCACCGCTGATGCTGAATTAAAGCTAAGCATTTAATTGTCTTCTTGTCTACTAACTTTCTAATCACCTAAGGTGTTCCAGATACATCCTGTCAAGTACAGTTCATTGATCCTCACGTCAGCCTACGTGATCAACTCGTGCAATTAATGGCCACACCTCGTGATCAGACTAAGAGTCAAATTGCGTGACTCAGCCGGGTCACCCTTTTCCCACGAAGCCCATAGTTTCGTCTCATATATAACAAAGACAATGAAAGTACATAGTTTAATAAACATCGCCGTGAGCTAGCCAAGTTGCAGACTAATCTCGCAGAATGACAGTAAAAATGAAGGAAAATGGTCGAAAACTAAAAATTCAGTCAACCCACATCGAAAGACAGATCAAAACTACCCTGTCACAGACCGTAAAATAACCGAGAGTGTGTGGACTAGGAGATGATTTCCTTTGAGTATCGGAAAGCGTCACGCCCCTGAAGGGACCCCATGCACTAACACCTCGTATTGTAATCCAAAAATGTGACATTTCCATATAAGAGAACTAGGCAGCTGTTTCAATTTCCTAGCCATCATTATGGGAAGGAGAAAGATCTGAGCAATGTGCGAGTAATATTCTTTACGCGAAATGTAGGTATCTGAGATCCGAATTTTCTGGAAAAGATTATGAGAACGTCATTCATGTCCCAGGTTTACACCTTTTATCTACCCCGTAACCAGTTTCCAATTAAGTGTAGCCATTTTAAGTGGAAAATGATAAGTTATAGCTCCCAAAGACTTAGGTTGGTTGACCACTGCCGCCTACGAAAAGATGGCATTATCAAAACCCTGTAAATTCATCAACCGACGTTTGCCTTCATTGATGCAGGTACCAGATACAAGGAAGGCATCCACGATAGCTTTGAGCAATAGAAACTCAGCAGGAGAATGGAGTCAACCATCACATCGTTCACATACACGCGTACTAACACCGTCTCGCCCGAGGGTGCCCCTGCTTGTAAATGAACAGCCCTCCTTCGAAGGAGGAGCTCAAGTGGTAGAAGAAACAACGACTTTGAAAACGGATTTTCCTGTGGAAAATCCATACAGATGTCATGTCAGCTGGCCATTGACACCCACCGAAGCTTGGATACGCGTAAAAATTTATGCAAGACCCTTCACGCTGCAATAGTGAACCCAACGGCTTCCGGTATTTGCAACAGGAAGCCTTGGCTGGAACAGTGAAACACCTTATCAAATTCCCTCAAAAGTCAGAGCGCAATGAATAGAAGTAACAGCGGCCACCTATACGACATCCCGGCGTTGAGCTACTGCAGTTATAATATAATGAGCAGGGATACAACTTTGATGGTCAGCAACAATTTTCTCAAGCAACGCAGACAGCAGGCTCTTCACCGCCCTCGCCACTGTGTTATAATCTAAATTTAATTAAGTAATCCGCCGTAATTTATCAGTTGCAACCGTCGAAGTGTCGGGCACCAACCATCTATTAACAATTCGTTCAAAACCAGCGTAAAAATAGTAGCACATAAAACTCTTCTGGCGGACAATCCAACTCCGGCGATTTACGAGAAGACGATGCGACATTCAGATCGTAAACATCTTCACACCGAAAAACATCTAAAAACGCAGCATTACGTGCAGTAGTAAGACAACGATCCAGAGACCGAACAAGCAAATCGGATGCCATATCGAGAGAATACCTTATACAGCCCAACTTAAAATTCATGGAGAGCATGCAATATGTTCTTCTGTGCCGTCACAACATTGCCCTCCTTCATGTTGAGAGACGTAATATGTGTAAGTCTACGTCGAATATAATGATTTAGAGAAGTCAGTTGATCCACTACTAAGGAACGTAGTTTGGATCGCATCCTTAACTCTTCCACATGACGTTGCTTCAACCGTAATAATTGCGCCTTTACGCGTCTGATGTCCTAAATCCGTGGGGGAGTCCAATGAGCACTATTAAAAAGACAGTAGTAAAATTCTTGCTTCCTACGAAATCAACGCATCAGCGCAGAATTGTATCAAAGCTTTTCGGAGCCTCGGCTTTGCCAGTCAAATCCACAATTTCACAATGGAGGTGTATCGCACCGATGAACGGAGACCACTGTCCCACACTTTCCGAATCACCTCATCTAGTGAAGGATACAACGAGTGCACTACAAACAGCATCCAAGCCGATCGAAACAATTTCAGCGACGGGCGCTTGTGGTTTGAAATAAGTCACCGCGTAGTGGTCAGTGAGGCTGGCGGGGATACATCAAAAACCAAAATCATGTCTCGCAACCAGTCAGATAAATAAAATTTGTCATGCATACTGCTAGAAGTACCAATAAAAATTTCGCAGGAGTTGAATATTTATAGACGTGAAAGTCTTGCTGTCTCAAGGAACGAACTAGATCTTGCTATCCAAGACAGAAATTGGAACAGAGAAAGTGATCCAAAGGGCTTAAAATCACCACTTACCTGAATACTCTGAGGTCTTTTCCATAATAAATAAACCACTTCTTCCTTATAAAATCGGTAACGGTCCAAAGTGCGTCTGGAACCGGAGATGCATAAAGGAGAATTAAGGCAGGTGAAGAGAAGTACATCGGCGTTAGCAAGAAGTACCGTACCATACTTATGCAACCATCGTTACGCTAAAAGGAAGTTAAGAACCAAGAGGCAAAAGCTATTTGTCTACTTGTAGCAGATCAAAAACTTAAAGACACAGTTATCAGAGTCAAAATAGACAGTATGAATCTGATCACATGCTACATGAAGTATCGACGAGCCAATTATGAATCTCCGAAAATTCGGGCAGCACGGAACGCCTGAATTTGTGAGAGCTGAGATTACTGTAGCTCTTCTTGGAACACACCTGGAAACCATATTCGACATTATGGAGACGACTAGTCCACTACCAGTAGACACACGCAAGAATTGACAATGTGGACCAAACGGTGATGTGATGTGATAAACACAAAGACACGAATAACACTGAGGAACAACTGTCCAGGTGCTCGTAACGCTGCGGTGAGGCGGAAAACAAGAAAGCCCCTACGCTAGGCGCGCAAGGCGGAACTACAACTCGGTTAAGGAGGGCAAGAGGAAGAAATGGTATAATAATGAAACTTTTATGAGAAATTATTAATTAAATAAATGGTCGTTATCAAGAACTAAAAAAAATATGTAATAACTGAACAAAATAATAGATTATCAACATCAAGAGCTGAGAATGGATCTGAGAAACGATCTTACACGAATAACAATCACTTTCTCATACTCAGAGCGATAAAGAACATTATTAAGGGAAAGATGCTGAGGCGGCAGAAGTTCAGTCTCTGTTAGTCTCACAGCATCATGAAATCACACTATTGAACCGAGCGCAGTATTCATGATGTCATTGTTGACATGCAAAGGTCATGTGACAGAAGCAATTCTGATGTCGAATCGATTCCTGATATGCAATGACGTTCTTCTGATCTTAAACTTAATGTTAGTGAGCTGGATCAATTTGTCAAGGCCAAACATAACGTTGATCGAAGTTTAAAATAAGAGAATATTGATTCGCTACTGCAAGAAAGCTACTGGCCCACTGAAACATGTCATTAACAGCTCGCGTGTATCTGGCTATACTGTGACTGCGATGTTGGAGTACCTGGCACCACACATACCCATATCTGAGAGTTCCGAAGTATGTTTTGTAAATGTAGGTAAGAATCGTCGTGTGCATGAGCCATTGGGTAATAATGTATACGTAATTATAATAAAGAACGTATTTCTGACAATGGAAAATACAACTACGAGGAAAAAGCATTTGATAACAGACAACAACCGAAGTTAATGGCAGTGTTTATAAGTCGTTCCGGACTGTTACCGTAATAGTTGCATATTAAACGTGGTATAGTAACGTAAAGCTAAGCAAAACAAAGAACACTCTACCGAAAACAGTAGAACGAAATACAGAAACAGGCTCATACTCAGTTGTAGCAAAAGATTTGATGTTATTTCGAATGTAAGTCTTGACGTCACTCCAAACCAACTCAACTGGGTTGAAATTGGAGTGATTAGGCGGTAGCGTAATTACCATATGACACTGTTCTTTTGCAGCTTCATCTGCAAAGTACACAGGCGTTTTATGAAGAGTGTGAGAGGAGCTTTGTCTTACGAATGACCGCAGTAGTGTCTTTCGTTAGCACCACTGCACCATAGTTTCTTTGCGGTCAATAGTTGTTAGAGTTTTGTCCAATATCACTGAAAGATAAGGTGCATTATACATTAGAAACACTAACAAAAAACTGAAATTCAGCGACAATGTTTTCAACCACTTGCAGAAACCGTGACTGGTCCATATTCTCATGGCAGTCAGAAATTCCTCTCGGTCGAAAAATTGAAAATACTTCATGCATAAAACCGTTTGAAGAAAATGGATGGACCACAATTAATATGGCAGCTCTTCCCGTTGGCTGATGACCGCTGCTCTCCGGAATATTAACTGTGAAGCATTTATCAACTCCTTCTCCAGCGTTCAACCAGATTTCATCTAACCACATAACTGAATGGATATCCTTCCCTATAATTTTATGCAAAAAGAAACTACGGACCGTAACAACACGAGCTTTTTAGAACAACAGATTTCATCCGCCCAAGAAGGAGAAGCCAATACTTTTTAACATCATTTTAAGTTATGTTGCCCCCTCCCCCCGAGAAAAGTTCTCCACTGTTTTCAGGACATTAGCAACCTCGCTGTTGTGGGGTTTTCTTTCCCACTGTAACATCTGTAAACGGGCCAACGTTGGCTGAGATGCAGTATTGCAACATAACGTGTGTTCACATCTGGATATACCAAATTTTGAGATATTAATGTAGAAACATGTACTCTTTTATGTAAAATAGGTGTCAGAAACCTATTTCCGTCCGCTTTTATTTTCTTTATTCATTTATGAGTTTTACTTGTGTTAATAATTTAAAATACTGTATCTTGTGTGTGTACTTTATACTTTACATAAGTAATAACGTCATCTGGCTATGTAATTAGCTAATATTTGTTCATGATGATGATACTAATGAAAAGATGATCTTTTTTAAATATTCATTCTTGAGAACATAATGAATTTTGTTTAATAATCAAGAACGGAATTTGCAGCTTATAATATACTAATTTCTTCTGTGAAAAGAAATTTGAAGATTATCTTGAAAGAGGCATTCTATGTGACACTGTTATTAGTAGCTAGTGGATTAATTTCAAGTATATCTTCACTCATTTTATTAACTACTTTATGTAAATAACAGTATTTATTAAAATTATAATTAAGTAATTGCATTTGTTTCTGTGGGAGACAGTCCAAGATTTTGCCACTAAAATGTGGCTTCTAATTAACAGTTACCTCTATTATCAATTGCTAATGACACAGAAATAAACTCATTAAGTCTGTGATCCACCATTAACTGTTTTTCGAATGAGCGCGTCACAGTGTGTAAATTGCTAATGACACAGAAATTCTGTAAATAACTGGTAGTTCTTTTTCGATTGACATTTTTCTTGAACACCACATTATTAAGAATTTTTTCACTGATGCCTTCTTGTACATGTTTTTTGAAGTTACTTTTTCCTGTAATGATATTTGTTTTTTGTACATAATTTGTGTGTCCATCGATTTATCATTGTGTACTACCTAACTGACGTTCCTTTCCTATATCTGGGTTAATTTCATTTCGAAAATTTAAGTCGCCGTAAATTTTGTGAGAAAAATATTTTATGACGTAGGGGATTCTTTATCCTCCTACATCAGAAGATTTCTTATATTTTGTGGAACGTTTTCTAAGCTTGTGGCTTAGCCATAGAACTGAATGAGAGATACATTGCTGCAGCTACCACTGGTTAAGCCCTGACCAGAGTTTTGAAACTAATCTTTTCTCACTGACATCGTTCTTTGAATTGTGATTGTAGCGTCATGCACGAACTTGGCGTAGCACAGTAGCAGCAAGTTATAAGTTGGTCAATCGTTATTGCCGTCGGCCACACTCATTACATCCAGGAGCACGAGGTGAACGTTGGGGCTAATTAATTGAGTCTAATTATGGTAACAGTTTCAGTGAGAAGCGATTAACGTTACATTATGTAATATGGGAGGTTGTTAAAATTCAGTGTAGTTAAATTGGTTTGCAAAGAGTAATAAGTTATGTATCAACTCTTAAAGTCTGTGATGCACCATTAACTGTTTTTCAAATGAGCCCCTCACAGTACATTTCTTGAAATTACCGGTAAAAGAAAGAATGTAAGTGAATGTTTGGAAGTGAATATTTAACACAGATACATTACAAAGACGTTTAAAGTATGTGTCGAAGTCTCTAGTGTGGTCCATGAAGATCCACGTAGAAAGTAAACTAACATTAAAACTGCTGTTTCAAGCAGAATTTCGGCTTGCTCACACAGTTACGGGGCTGCACACCTCTTTATTGAAAAGATAAATGTAATTCGCTTAGTTATGTAAGGAAAGTAATTTTATGAAGTCATCTATAACTAAAGATAGCTTGCCCGAGAGCTGGTCTATCAAATGGTGGGAAAAGATAAATTTGTAAATTCGCGAATCAGTTAATTCATGAATTCGTCAAATGGCGTAGGACTCCAGAAGTTTCAGCGACCGTTCGTTTGAAAAACCCACGCTAAGGAGACGGTTGCGCAGAGGGAAAACGGCATCTCCGACGGTCAGACGCCTCGTGCCACCCCAGTTATACCATCCTCTGCGTCGGCTGGCCGAACAGCCCGTCGACCGAAAGTCTAAGCGACTGTCGGAATTTCCGGGTTCACTCACGTTGGTTGCAGGGACTTATGGCTGTCGGAGGAAGCATACAGTGTGCGACGGCCCGCAATTTTAAAAACTGCTGAGAGTCGCCCTTTTTCCCCCTCTGTTCGTGGCAGTGCTCAGGAGGGTCAGTTTGAGGCAGTACGCCGCAGGCTTCATTTCGTGACCAGCAGTCATGCTGCCGTGTACGCCATTTTGCGCTGCATGTGTTCGCTTCCACCGCCATGGGAGCAACTAGCCATCATTACGCCCAGTTTTGATCGAGTCATTCACAGTAAAAAGCTCATAGAAAAGCCGACTTTCTTTAAGAAGTAAACATTCGGTTTGGATCGACAGAGATTGGCCTTCCGATTTGATCAACGTTAATTCGGTAGTCTCCGCTGTGCTGCCCCTGTCCATGAACTCACAGCATGTTTCCATTCATGGCTCTGTATCACAAATTGTGATTCAAATCCTGGAGTCCATCTTTGTTTAACTGCATCAAAACCTCCCCTACTGACTGGAATAGCTCTCGTTATCTTTGTTCATATTTTGTGTCTTTCGATGCAATTCTGGCTTGGCCCACAGCAACACTGCGGATCGTCTGTTTAGTCATAAATCGTGGATTGGATAGTTGTCACCTACTTGTGTCGACACTGCCTTTCATTTCGATGTGTTTACGAGAATATATCTGCTTTTCTTTAAGCTGTCTGTTACTGATCGGTAATTCCTTCCCTGTTACCTTCATTATCCAATCAATTTCAATCAGCAATCGATATCCTTGCAGTACATGAAGAAGAATCTGATGGCATCACAGCCCGGAGAGTAGCACATCATCTCGTAAGATTCTTCTAATTTGATTGGGGGGTGGGGGGAGGGGTGGTTAAAGGGAGGGGCGAACGATGGTAGGGAGAACTAATTTACCTCTTTCATTTAGATCCCTCCAAAGCCAAAAGAAGCGAGCAAATTACAAGCCCAGTAATATAACGACTGTCAATCCATGCCATCGACGGTCATCTTATATTTTGATTGAAATAGCTAAAAATGTTTTCAGAAAATAATGTTTTTAGCGGTATTAAAACGCTTGTTGGGAAAAACCTAATAAACTTTTCTTTGGAATGTAGTAATAACTTCTCTTGGAAAACTGCTAGAACATTTCTTTAGTATGTAATCAGGTCATATGAGAACAGTCCGCCCCCGGTAGCTGAGTGGTTTGCCGGCAAGGTAACTCAGAGTGTTCGGTCAGAGGGTTAGCTGGCCTCTGTAATAGAAAAAAAAACTGAGTTAATGGATCAACGACGAACTGAAACGGGTGTCTTGCGACGTCCACACCGAGCACATGAAACGAACGAAAACGAACAAATTGAGATTAAAAAAAAAAAGTGGTTAGGGCGACAGACTGTCATTCCTAAGGGCCCGGGTTCGATTCCCGGCTGGGTCGGAGATTTTCTCCGCTCAGGGGCTGGGTGTTGTGTTGTCCTAATTATCGTCATTTCATCCCCATCGACGCCCAAGTCACTGAAGTGACATCAAATCGAAAGACTTGCACCTGGTAAACGGTGTACCCGACGGGAGGCCCTAGTCACACGACATTTTTTTTTAATATGAGAACAAAAAAAAATTCTCTTACACCTACAACTGCTCAGACGAGGTGCTGAGGGTAAATTTTTGGTTTCTGGAAACGTTTTGGCCAGCTAGCCACGTGCTGCAGCGGCTACTCACTCTGCTCGGTGGCGCCCCCACTCTCTTCCTCGTCCTCTTCTTTGGTAGGTCTCAAGCGCATGCGGCGGTCCTCGGGCACGACGTCGGCCATGTCGCCCACCTCGGAGCTGGCCAGCGACGCCATGGAGGCGTTCCTCCTGGGCCGGCGCGGCCGCACCTCGTCGCCAGGGTCGGACTCGCCCTTGAGCAGCGTCAGCTCGTTGGCCACAGGGCGGCGCTCGGCGTGCCACTCCACGGGGTGGAAGAAGAGCGAGCCGAGCGGACCGTGCATGGCCACCCCGCCCAGCACCAGCAGCGCGCCGCTGAAGCCGTACGTCTCGAGCAGCAGCCGCACCACGTGAGGCATCGCCATCTGGCCGCAGTTGGAGCCCGAAGTCGACAGCCCCACGGCGCGGCCGCGAGACTCCACGAAGTACGTCTTGACCGCCAGGAAGCCCGATGGCGTGGAGAGGCCCATTCCCAGACCTAGAATCACCAGTTCATCACACTGTATATATCCAAATCCCTCAAATATTAACGAGTTATTACTGTTATCGTTATTATTTCTTATTATTATTGGTATAATATTGTCATATAGAAGAAGATGTAATTAGATG
This sequence comes from Schistocerca serialis cubense, assembly GCF_023864345.2. Classification (NCBI taxonomy): domain Eukaryota; kingdom Metazoa; phylum Arthropoda; class Insecta; order Orthoptera; family Acrididae; genus Schistocerca; species Schistocerca serialis. The sequence continues at coordinate 189,283,792 of NC_064643.1, forward strand.
AATGACGAAAACTTTCACTTAACGAAGGTTTATTCAGCACTTGCACATACAAGAGCGCAGACAGAACTGCCTCTGGCCAGAACACATACAGTATATATACACCTACAGGACATTCCAGTACAGCGATTCTTGACATTTGTGGATACTTCTAGACTGTACTCTGCTGTGGCCTTCTCCACCAGATATCATGGCGCCTACAGTATCAGCAACCAAACTGACAGCCTGCAGCCGCGGGTTGCCCACCTCGCAGGCACACCAAAGCACTACACAACCGACAGGCGATATTGATGAACGGCCACAGCAACAACCACAATAACAACACCACAGCAAAGACACCAGCGGCCACCAGGGGCCACTACCGGCCCACATAAACATAAGGAAGAGGTCGCTGCAGATCCCGGAACTATTTTTCACACGTCAAACCACGTGATGGCACATAGTTCCGAGGTACTCATCTGCCGAAGCGCTATGAAGGCCGGCGCTCGGCCGCACATCGGCAGTTCATCGACCGCTGTCTTCTTCTCTTGTCTTTATTGTGTATCGACGGACATCTTTCGAGTGCTGGCAAATGTAAGCATATTTGTATGAGTTAAGCATATAATATAATGATTTAATGTTATTGTGCACTTTTAATTTGTAAGAGGTGATCCCGATTTCATGTCCGCCTTCCTTGAATTAACCTGCATTCAAGTAATTTACAGCTCGACAATCGCAGTGGCCGATGCAGCCAACGACGCCATTACGTGGCGATATTAACTTATGAAAAATTAGCGGAAGCGAAATACTCGCCCGCTATTAATATAATATTAATTTTTCTCCACAGCCGCACGAAGTTGCAGAAATACGTAGCTTTAAAATTCTTATTTTCAGTACCGTAGCCGACAGCTAGAGCCAGGACTCCGACTACAATACAATGGTTAACAGAGGTAAGAAAAATACTCTCGCGCGTGTGTGGGCCGCAATTGTAATTAATAACTAAAGATCTTTTGCTTTAAAGTGAATTGACTAGCCGAGAAAATTAATATGAAAAGTTTATTAATTGTTCAGCTTGTATGCTCATGTTTTAAGATGCAGCGAGTCTAACATTCATTAACGTAACAAATAATTTGAGATTAATATTGTTAAAAAGGAGAACTTTAGGAAAGCATTTAATCGTAAAATCAAAATTAAATGGAATATCATTTTTATTAAGGCCTACCACGTAAGCCGGCAACAATCAAATAATAATAATAACAATAATAATATATTAAATTACGACGGCCGACGGACGAGAGATTGGATAGCTGCCGCCCAGGCAGTCCGCCTTGATTTTCTCGCTGATCTCTGGATTAGGCTTGGTATATCGGAGAAGTCTCTGGCGGAGACTAGTAGGAAATTATTTCTCTTGTTTTCTATCTTATTCTTGTATGTAGTTGTGATTCGAAGACGGGTCACTGTTTTGTGTTGGTGTTATACTTGGAGAATTGTTTTGGTTAATAGAACAGCCCAATAAATTGTTTTCGGACTTTGATCGTTAGTTTCTTCTGCTTACGCAGACGTATCATACTCGAACCGAATATAGAAATTAAAACTGTACAGTCCAGATACGATCCTAACTCACCACTCATCATGCAACAGTTCAGTATGATACCCACTACACCACGGTCTTACTCGGCTTCTTCTGCGACGTTGCTATCTCCTTAAGAGAACAACGTCTCGGTGTTAAGTCGTCCTAGTCCGGGAACGAGTCATCGGTCCTGCATACTCCGACTCCCGATGACTGATTCTCGCCCTCGCAGTGATATTATTAGAACTTCTTTTGCCGCTATGCTCTTCGTCAGCTTTCCGCTTGTTGCCTGTCGCTGCAGTTTCGAATTTACCCTTATAGGGTTCGAAATCTTCAACATCATAAGTAACATCAGACAACTGTCTTACAACCTTGTGAGGTCCAAAGTAGCGCCTGAGGAGCTTATCAGAAGGACCAACCTTCCGAACAGGAGTGAAGATCCAGACGAGCTCACCAGGCTGGTAGACAATAGGGCGGTGGCTCGCGTCATACCTTCGGCGACCGTTTTCTTGAGCCTGCAGCGTGCATAGTCGAGCTAACTGCCGAGCTTCCTCAGCTCTGGTTAACACCTGGCCGACGTAGTCGTCGTCCACGTCATCAGGTTGTAACGGAAACACAGTTTCCATCGTCGTAGTCTCATCACGCCCATGCACCAGGAAAAATGGCGAAATCATGTGGTGTCTTGCTTTTAGGTGTTGTAGGCAAACGTCACGAAAGGTAGCACCTCATCCCAGTTGCTCTGCTCAACATTGACGAACATTGATACCATGTCGACCAAGGTCTTATTAAGGCGATCAGTAAGCCCGTTAGTTAGCGGATGGTAGGCAGTCGTCATGTGATGGCTTGAACTCGGGTTTCTCGTCACGTAAACGGCGGCTCTGTCGTGGCCTAATGGGAGCCACTGTGTCGTCTATACGTGCGCTATCACAAGTTCCAATACTCGGTATCTCCACCAGAATAATGTCGCGTAGAAAAAGGTGTAATTAGATGAATGACGAACACTAACTTTACTTCACGAAGGTTTACTCAGCATTTGCACACGCCAGAACACATACAGTATATATACAGCTACAGAACATTCCAGTACAACGATTCTTGACATTTGTGGATACTTCTAGAATGTACTCGAGCCGAATATAGAAATTCAAATTGTACAGTCTAAGTGAGTGTTGAACTCACCACCTTTCATGCAACAGTTTAGTATCATACCCACTACACCATGATGTTACACAGCTTCTGCTACGACAATGTGAAGTACTATATGGAATCTTTCTTTGTGCTATTAAGAAAGAAAGATTAAATTGTTAAGTTAATTATGTTTAAACAACTGCAACATAATAAATAAATGAAATGTACTACATATATGGAATTTCAATTTATGGTGTTTTTTTGAAAGATTTGTATACAGCAGAAAACTATTCCAAAACTCAAAATGTGCACTTCTAATACGTCTGCGCCAGCGCCTCCATTTATACATTAGAAAGAAGGTTTTGAAACGGATTATTACTTACTTGCTGTCCTTGTGTCCAAGGGGAGTCGTAATAGGATACCTGTTAAGTATGTACAGTAAAGCCTGAATTTTCCACAACATTATCTCTAATTCCTTTCAATGCTATGCAGTAAGTATCTGCAGCCATTTTTAATTGATACATTCATTTTGAATTGCTCTGTAATTTGCTAACAAGCTACGAGGCCTGTTCAGAAAGTAAGCTCCGATTGATTGCCAAATTGAAACCACAGTGAACATCAGAAATGTTTTACTTGTAACAATTAGCTACACCTTTCAGCTACTTCTCTACGTAGTCGCCGTTCTGACTTAGACTTTTGTCATAGCGTTGTACCAACTTTTCAATAGCCTCATCATAGAAGGCAGCCGCCAGTGCTTTCCGCCAATTCTCCACGCTGGCCTACACCTCGTTGTCTGTGTCAAAATGTTTTCTTCAAAGACGGCGGTTCATGTGACCAGAGATGAAACTCAGGGGGAGACAATTGCGGACTGTATTGTGGGTAATCTAACATTTCCATTTGAAAACGATGCAGGAGCATCTTCATTGCCCCTGCAGAATGCGGCTGAGAATTGTCGTGAAGACGAAACAGCACGACAGTTATGTAATGTTAGCTGCATAGCTTCAGGCGAAATTTCTCACCAGGCCCTCGTACTTGGCGGCAGACACTATTTTCTAGACATCTTTACGCACTCACTGCGAGCTCAGAAATGAGAAGAGCGACGTGATGCTAACTGGGGTTATACTAGAGACACTACCCAACACATCTGTGCAAAGCTTTATCGGATTTTCATAGTCGTTTCCATTTCGCGGCCGATCGGAGCTTACTTTCTGAACGCCCCTCGTATATCCTGAATGTCCCTCTAGATGCAATGTCTAGTACATTGGTTTTTGCAGTTATATCACAAATTATATCAAATGAAATATTTCAATCAAAATATATCTTCATGATCTTGAGTTAAATAGAATAGGCTACTACTGCTTTTACTGTAATCATTATAGACAAAATAATATTTCTAATTTAAAATACAACATTAAAATTCAGGAACAGTGATTGATTAGTTCATGGGGATTCACGAATGTAACTACAAAAAAATCTATCTTAAGCATATTACTTGTAATACCGTGAAAAAAGTCATCATGCATATCTGATTAGCATCTACTGGATGTGATAGAATCACAGCCCAAATGATGAATCTTATTATTGATTTGCTGCTGCCCCTGTAAAAATACTTCCAACTACTGCTTAACTAGGACAGGGACTACTTAAGCCACTATCTAAAAAAGGACGTTGTGGCAGCACCCTCTTCTTACCGACCTATTGGCGTTCTTCCTTCAGTGTCCAGAGCCTTAGAATATATATACTTAACGAGAAACTACCTGCTAGAAGAATACCAATAGGTTTCTTTAAACATTGTAGCACAACATCTGCCTTAATAAAGATAACAGATGTCACTGAGCTTTCCATGTTTGGAGAAAAGACGACTATCTCGTGCTTCTTAGACTTCAGCAAAGCCTTTTACACTGTCGACATCGACATTTTCTTGTCAAACGCAGCAGCCTAAATTCCTTTCCAAGTACAATGCAGTGGTTTCGCTGATACCTGACGTCGCGCCAGCAGTGCGTTGTATCAGACAAAAACACCTGTCTCCATCAGAGCAAAATCCTTTGTGTCCCACTTCACTGACCAGCCACTTTCTCGGATTTCTTTCCAGTAGCAAGAACTCTGCTCTGGAATAGCCTCCTTTGTTATATTAGAGGACTGAAAAACATCTCCAGCTACAAAAGACAGTTAATGACATATCTACTGAAGACCGTTATCGCTGTACCCACTTGTTACCCCTTCCTTATTTCCAACCTGATACTCTTTATCTTCCAGCGCTCTCCGCTGGTGCAGTCGCCTTAAATTTCCCTTCTCTAGACGTTGCTATTTCAGAAAATATCTATTTTGTACTCCTACAAACTCTTTCCGTATCTGCCACTATAATAATCATAGTAATATTAATAATAATAATTGCCATTTTTAAATGAATTAGCTCTTGACAGTCCAGTTTATTAACATTGTGTCTAGTGACACTAAAATAATTTTATTATTATTTGCCACATTAAAATTATAGTCATTTCTTAGGCAACTACGTTATAAAAATATTCTGCATACGTGAAATCCTTGTCCAATGTAAGAAGGCGCTAATCTGATCAGGTTAAATAAATATACATTAAATAATAGTAACTCACTAAACTACCAAGACAAAACAATAATCGAGCATTGAACGTAACTGACCTTCCTGATATAATAATAGTAAACACAGGAGCTTTGTCATTAATGTCGCACTACTGTTGTTTTGTTATTAATTACAGCTTGTTATTATTTTATATTAATTATTATTAATGAAACAATATATTGCCCCTTAAAAGAACAGGTTCAGAGACCAATTGAGAGTAGGATGGGACCATTGGTACTTACTGACAGCCATTTTGTAACCTAGCTAATTTATGGAAATATATATTTCAATGCTGTTTCATGAGTCGATATCCAAATTTGAATGGGTACATCAGTCAATGTAATGTGAATTCAGTTAGTTACCCATGGTTAAACATTTTATTGATAACTTACGCAATATTTGTCCGTATATGTACATATTAGTTCATTAATAAAATTTTTATCATAAAATGAATAAAAATAAATAACTAATAATAAATAATTAATAATTAATAAATAATGAATATTAAATTGCGTACTAGAATAAGAGAAAAACCACTGTGTAGTCTGACACTGCAGAACTTCAACTTCGTGAATACACAGAAATTCCAATTTTGACTACTTTGTAATAGATTTTGAACATATTGCTACAAATGTAAAGTAATTTGTCGCTTACAACAAAAAGATAAGTGAAGCATCCATCATGCATTCCCTTTACAGTGTACCTATTCTATCTTTGCTATCTACTACGCAGTCTTTCTTCTTGAAGGCTGTGATCATAGTCTGTACCGTGTAGCTACTGTTCATCTGTGGCCATGTGACACGAGTTGTGTCAATTACACCATAGTCTGGAATGTAGGTACTGTAAGGTGCCTGGATGGAGTGACATTCCGCTTATAACAGCCCACAAAGATGTCATTCAAAGTGCTACGTAACTCCTCTCAACAACCGTTTCTGCAGTTGGCCAACAATATGCATTCGTTCAACACCATACTTCTGAAACTGACAACAAAGGATTTAGCCGACGACAGTTAATGAGAAATCAAAAATGTATTATTTATTATTGGTATTGTTTCTTCCGCAAAAGCCAATCAAGGTTACTCTTCCATTCGTACCTACAATAAAAGCAATGCATGCCACAACACACAACGAGTTTCTTCTCACTGAAATTTCGAGTAAAATGTAAACGTGGCACGAATAATTAAATTGAACTTAAGGTATCGTGGTATCAGTCTTCTAAACAATGGCAACAAACTGGACACAAAGATTTTTAATATCTAGATGAAAAGTACCACAGAAACTGTTATTTTTGAGGAATGGAATGAAATTTTGATCAGGAAATTGCTGCATGTACTATGTGTTTGTAATTAAGAGCATAATAGAAAAACACAGAGAATTTAATCGAGAGACCCATATGGCCTTATCGACCCTGAGGAAGATTTCAACCGTAAAAGCTGTAGTGGGCAATGGAAGATTTTGTCTGAATGCTGCTATCCTAGACACCTAATACAGATAGTGAAAAGTCTGCATGAAAATACACAGATTGCATATACATAAGCAGGAATCAGTCAGAAAGAACATTTATTAACAAAGATGTAAGTTAAGGATGTGGAATGTTGCGTACTGTAATTAATATTGAAACTGACTTCATTATTGAAACTTCCTGGCAGATTAAAACTATGTGCCCAACCGAGACTCGAACGCGGGACCTTTGCCTTCCGCGGGCAAGTGCTCTACCACCTGAGCTACCGAAGCACGAATCACGCCCGCTCCTCACAGCTTTATTTCTGCCAGTATCTCGTCTCCTACCTTCCAAACTCAAATGGTAGAGCACTTGCCTGGGAAAGGCAAAGGTCCCGAGTTCGAGTCTCGGTCGGGCACACAGTTTTAATCTGCCAGGAAGTTTCATATCAGCGCACACTCCGCTGTAGAGTGAAAATCTCATTCTGGACTTCATTACTGATGGCAACGCAAAGTAAACAATTACGATAGCAACTGATAAGTAGCTGAATGTGCTTTTATTTGCAGATTATACCGTTACTATTCAAAAGAACAAAAATCACGCCTGAAGATCGGTATAGCAACCGAAAAAAATTTGCTAGGAATACAATTTCAAAATTTCTAATAATAAAAAGAAAATAATGGCATTTTGAGAACTGCATTCAGTGAGATAAAACACTGTTTTAAATAATTCAGTTTTAGAACAAATCTCTTAAATCCTTTACGTCAGATGTGATATAAGTTCTGATACGGACAGAAAAACGCAGCAATTTCAAGATGTTGTGGTACAGAAGATTAGACCTTAAGTGCAAAAAAAGAGCAACACAAAATTCAATATAGTGATGACAACTTCTGTCATCATATGGAAGCGAAAACTTGGTTACCACAAGAAGAAAGGTTCCTCAGGACGAGGATGGCACACACAAGAAGAGACACGATTAGAAATTAAGATCTTACAGCAAAATTAACTATTTTCAGCATGAATGAAAAAATTGAAAAACGTTGTGAAAATTGGTGACAACTTGTCAAGCGAAAGATAGATCGTAGAAATCCCCAGAAGATTCTGAATTACAAGCCGGACTGGAAATGATATATTGGAAGACTTGAGAAAAGATGGAAATGATTTGGCTTTGTTCTTAGTTTAAGTAGTGTGTAAGCCTAGGAACCGATGACCTAAGCAGTTTCATTCCTTAAGAATTCACACACATTTGAATATTTGAAGATTATTTTTACTGCTCGATACTACTTAACTAACTGTTGCTGAATGACTATCGATGCTCAATATGCAGCCAAACTGAAGAATCAGCTTAGAGAATGGCAAAAAATAGTAAATAATATGACGTGTGAAAGTATAGGATCCTCATCTGCGCTTATTTTTATTGTACTATGCCTTTTATCAGGAAACTTGAGTGGATGTATACAGGGCCAATTATGTGAACTGTAAGGCATCAGAGTAGTGCTTGAAATCACTCTGTCTTCCTGTTTTGAACACACAGCACTGACTAATAATGTGCCAAACGCTACCAGCTGTTTAACCACAAAGGTACAGTTTAGAAGTATACACAATTTTAGGAAAGGTAATGGAGACAAGTTCGGCGAGGTGTTAGCTAAGGAAATTCAGACGATCAGTCTGGTCGCAGCAGAATACGATCACTTCATAGACACTGTTAGAACTTGCTCTAAAGCGTCAGTTCCAAGAATACGGAGATTTATCTACACGAAAGGGCTTGTCCACGAGACAGCCGCACCCCTGGACCAATATTAATACTCTATTCGGAATCGATCCCTTTGCAGGAGGAACTATTGCAAAGCTATCTCATCATCTCAAGAAAATCGAAAGAATGGAGCAAGTTAATGGAGGAAAGGTGTACAGACTTTTTAACCGCCTAGCCAGTGACTCTACGAAAACCAACATACATGCCAATGTCAAATCAGATCAAATTTGGCATCAGCTGAAAAAAAGGGAAGGCTCCTGGACCAACGTAATACGAACATAAAAAATAGCATAACAGAATGAAACCATACAAAAAGACAGCCGATATATTTAGTATGACAGAACTCGAATCAGTAAGTGCAAAACACGCTAGGCAGCTGGTTCTCGCGGCATATGCCTGGAACATATAAAATTTCAGTGTCGCAACCAAAAAGTGGTTACCCATTGTTAAAAATACCAAAGATCTGGAAGAAGTATCGGGTCATAGCCATTCTAAAACCTGGAAAAGACCCAAACACCCTAAGAGCTACAAACCACTTTCATCACTATGCCGTTTTCATAGCTTTCCCGATACCAACAGGCTGCCAGAAGTATTTGAGCCTCTCCTGATCTCACAAAAAGCTGACCTCAGTACAGGCAAATGCAGTGGCGGCCAGTGATCGTGTGCTAAAGTGCTACAGCACACCGTATCACACTAAAGCTATGCCATTTCTCTTCGAACGCGAGCCAGAAACCGCATTAAAATTATGCGATTTTTCTCGAATTGGTGCTGGTATGTAAAAGAGACCGCCAAAAATATGTTTTGTAGTGCTGTCAACGCAATAACAAGAAACCGCATTGTCGAGTGCTGAAAATGATTTCAGCCGTGCTGTGGACCACTCAGAGAGGAGACGCAGCTGTCTGTGTGCGACTGCGCATGCTCTGATGTGACGTCATCCCTGCCAATGCTAAAAGTGCTGCAGTCCTCACATCAGCACGCCAGTAGAGGCAAGATCAGGAATAGCACATGGTCTAGTAATAACCCTACCACGCCGCCTGAACCTTAACCAAGTGACAAGTCAAAAGTCAGAACTAGAAGGCCAGTCGAAAAGCGTTGTTCCACCCACGTGCAGGTACATATCAGTAATGCTGTTTTTAGCACGTGGAAGATGTATCACAAACATATCACCCTTGGTACGATTACTTATAAATAAGTATCAGTTAATGACACACTGGCGGTAAAGGCCTTCTGGAGATCCTAACATGCTTTTTGTGTTCTTCAATGTGGCCATGTAGTTAGGGACATAAGTTAAACTCACATTGTGTCGTATGTTAACATTTTTTTTCCTTCGTCATGTTTATAACAGATTCTGGGATCAGAAATGATATGTGTATTCTTGTGTGTTCTTAGGTTTTTCTGGCGAATACTCTGCTTCAAAGTCTCTCGAGCGTGTAGCTGGACTGACTGATCGTTGTAGTACGAATTTCCGACAGCATAACGTGCCATTATCGTTACGTTACTCCTGATGGCTGACTTCCTGGACCAGTGAGTGCGATATACATGACGGTCGTCTGCCCGCCCCTATAACCCAGTGTATGGACCGCGCGATGTGCCGTTTACGATGGTAATGGTAGTTCACGCTCGCGACTCGTGTGGCCTTCCTCGGACTGTGCCCCGCCTTCACAAAGGTCGCTGTTTCGTTTCCATTACGTCTGGAAAACTTTCTGTGCCGGAGTCGACGCTTCACTAAGTTGAAATCTATTGTCCTTGTTGATGAGTTTTCACGTTGCTGGATTTCGACAGCCTCCTTGCAGCCCCATAGTGGGATGTCTTGTGCAGAATTTGTGTATCTTCGTATTTCATTTTGTGGTTGGTTTCAAGACAGTGTTCAGCAGCTGCTGATTTTGTGGGCTGTTGGAGGTCGGTGTTTCGTGCAACTTTTTTCAGTTGCGTGAATAGTTTCTCCGACAAATGCATTTCCGTATTTGTATGATATGTAATGCAGTCCAGATTTCCGGAGTCCCGGATCGTCTTTTACTGTCCCTAAAAGGGATTTGGTCTTTACTGTTGGGTGGTAAACATATTTGATATTTTCTCGTAGTAATGTTCTACCGATTTTTCCATATACATTGCTCGCATATGGAATGTAGACTACCCTTTTCAGTTGGACTTCATCGGGTGTTGGCTGTGGTATGATCCTTTGCTTGAAGGCTGGTCGGATTTGGCGGTCGCTATAGCTGTTTCTCTAGAACACTTCACTGAAGCGGTCCAGTTCCATACACAGTCAGTGGAGGGGGGAGATGACTGTTATATATATCTCTTTCAATGGTCCAGGACATCAATCAGCAGGAGTAACGTGATGATGGCACTTTACGCTGTCGAAAATTCTTCCCACAACGATCAATCCGGCATCATGCCGGAGATACTTCGAAACATTGTATTCTTCCTTGCGAAAAAAATTTTCAGATTTTATCTGCACATGCTGTGAATTCCGAGGGTGGGGTTAGGCAGAACAATCGAGAAGATCATGGTAAACGACGCTGAGGGTTTCATATCCAAAGTTAAACATAAATTCAGCAGTAGAAAGCAGCGATGTATGGACTTCATTTTTCGTCACTGACAAGGGAACCTCCCCATCGCACCCCCCTCAGATTTAGTTATAAATTGACACAGTGGATAGGCCTTGAAAAACTGAACACAGCTCAATCGAGGAAACAGGAAGAAGTTGTGTGGAACTATGAAAAAATAAGCAAAATATACAAACTGAGTAATCCATGTGCAACATAGGCAACATAAAGGACTCTCATAGCTGATGAGCGCCGTGGTCTCGTGGTTAGAGCGAGCAACTGAGGAACGAAAGGTCCATGGTTCGAGTCCTCCCTCGGGCGAAAATTTTACTCTCTTTACTTTCGCAAAGTTACGATCTGTCTGTTCATTCATTGACGTCTCTGTTCACTGTAGAAAGTTTAATGTCTGTGTTTTGCGACCGCACCGCAAAACCGTGCGATTAGTAGACGAAAGGACGTGCCTCTCCAATAGGAACCGAAAACATTTGATCGCAAGGTCATAGGTCAACCGATTCCTCCTCAGGAAAACACGTCTGATATATTCTTTGCGACACTGGTGACGGCATGTGCGTCACATGACAGGAATATGTTGTCGACCCACCTAACTTGCACACTTGGCGAATGGGTAAAAAGATTCTTCTACCTTGCCCGATTTAGGTTTTCTTGTGGATGTGATAATCACTCCAAAAAAAGTGATGAAAACATAAGAGTTTGTCACATAAGCTGCATCAAATGAATGTAACAGTTTCAGAGTCGCACAGTTTTCCCTGTGCTCTGTCAAAACATATGTTTTTTACGTTTTCAAATGTTTCCGTGCGTAGACCGTCAAATTCTGTATATGTCCAAGCAAATCTGAACATGTCCTGGAATTTTGGAGAGCGAGGTTGATTATGTGTGAGTGCCTGAACTTTAATAATTATCTGAAAATAAAAAATTAAAATTTTCGCCGGGGAGAAGATTTGAACCTAGGACTTGCCGTTCTACAGCTGCCCACGCTAACCACGGGACCACGGCGCTCGTAAGCTAACACTCTCCTCGATGTTGCCTACCATGCGCATGGACTACTCAGTTTGTATATTTTGCTTATTTTTATCATAGTTCCACACAACTTCTTCCCGTTTTCTCGATTGATCTGTGTTCAGGTTTTCAAGGCCTATCCCTGTGCCAACTTATAACTAAATCTGAGGGGGGTGCGATGGGGAGGTTCCCTTGTGAGTAACAACTACTTTTTATTTTAATACATTTTTTGTGGTCTGATTTCTTGTTATTTTTGTAATATTGTAGCGTACTGGTAAGATTTTGACGAGCCGCCGTCGGGCGTTGCTACACAACAGAGATACTGAAGCTGACGCAACTCATGGAGCATGGATTCGAGGAAAGAATAATCAGCGGGGCTGTGTTATATGGAAATATCAGCAACCTACAACGCAGTCAGTCACCGCCTGCAGTTACGGAAAGTGTACTCACTATATATTATGCCATGTCACAAATGCTTAGGAATCTCATCCAAAACCGATGATTCTTCATCGATTTTAAGGGCAAAGAAACCGATGGAGAACACGGGAGAATGCGTTCCCGGAGCTTTGTGCCCTGCGCCACTGGTGTTCAGTATCTACTCCACTGAGCGGCAACTACCAGAAGACTCTCAAAGTTTTATATACATCTAAATCATACTCCGTAAGCCACCTAATGGTGTGTGGTGGAGGGTACTTCCGGTACCACTATCTGATCCCTCCAACTCTGTTCGCTCGCGAATAGTGCGTGAGAAGAATGATTGTCGGTATGCCTCTGTATTGGGTCTAATTTCTCGAATTTTCTCCTCGTGGTCAATGCGTGACATGTATGTGGTGGGGAGGGGGGGGGGGGGGGGAGTAATATGTTGGCCGACTCTTGAAAAGCGCTGTCCCAAAATTTCAACACTAAATACCTCCGTGATGCACAACGCCTCTCGTGTAACGTCTGCCAGTGGAGTTTGTTTAGCATCTCCGTAACGCTCTCTCGCCAGCTAAATGATCTCGTGACGAAACGTGCCGCTCTTCGTTGGCTCCTCTATCAGTCCTACCTGATAGGGATCCCAAATAGATGAACAACACTCAATAATCGTCGAACAAGCGCCTTGTAAGTCACTCCTTTCCTGGATGAGTTACATTTTCTTAAGATTTTTCCGATGGATCTGGTGTCTCCTTTTCCCACTGCCTGTTTTCCAAGGGCGTTCCACTTCAGCTCGCTCTGGATAGTTACGCCTAGATATTTTGCGGCAGACGCTGTCTCCAGCTGTTTCTCATCAACAGTGTTGCTGTACAGTAGTGGATTTCTTTTCCTATCCATGCGCAATACGTTACATTATTTACGTTCAGGGTCAACTGTCAGAGTCCACACCATTCAAAAATTCTCTGCAGGTCATTCAGCCAATTCTTACTATCTTTTGGGGTTGCTACTTTGGTGCAGACAACTGCATCATCTGCGAATAGCCTTAAAGAGCATCCGACGCTTTCTACTAGACCATTTATATATATTGTAAGCAGCAACGGTCCTATCACACTTCCCTGTGGTACTCCCGATATTACCTTTACATTTGTCGATTTAGTCCCGTTAAGAATGACATGTTGAGTTCTATCTGGAAGAATGTCTTGAATCCAATCGCAGGTTTGCTCCGATACTCCGTAAGCTTGTCTTTTTTTTATTAATTATTAAATGGCAATGCGGGACGGTGTCAAATGCCTCACTGAAATCAAGGAACACGGCATCAGCCTGAGCACCGTTGTCCACTGCGCTGTGGACCTCATGGTGGAACAGAGCGAGCTGAGTTTCGCAGGATCTGTTTGTGGAATCCATGCTGATTTTTATAGAGGAGGCGTTCATTTTCCAAGAACGTTTAATTCTTGAACATAAAACATGTTCCATAATTCTACAACATATTGACGTCAACGATATAGATCTATAATTGTGTGGATCTGTCTTATTGCCTTTCTTAAAAACAGGAATGACCTGCGCTTTTTTCCAGTCTCTAGGTACCTTTCGCTGCTCAAGCGATCTACGATACATTACTGCTAGAAGGCTGTGGTGTTAAGCTCATGCAAATAACTTTAAGATCATGGAGAAGAAATTATGAGAAACTCTTGTGCAACTGGCTGTCTACTACAAGGAAACCCAACTCAAACCGAATCTCTAGATGTGCCAAACATATGTTTTTCACTTAACATACTGTTGTTAAAGACACTACAAGTATCACGGGAGGTTTTACGGCCGGAGCATCGCGCAACCACAAAATACTTGGGTGGCACCTCAGATTGAGCACTCACTTAAGTAAACACTATATGAACACAAATCATAAGGTAGTTGCTAGAAACAACATAGTGCCCAGAGTAGCAGGCATTATATGAGCTACAAACTCCGGGACAGAAAGGTCTACACCATTATGGTCGTGCTAGCCAGCTGCGGAGTCGCGTATACAGGGTGTTACAAAAAGGTACGGCCAAACTTTCAGAAAACATTCCTCACACACAAAGAACGAAAATATGTTTTGTGGACATATGTCCGGAAACGCTTACTTTCCATGTTAGAGCTCATTTTAGTTTCGTCAGTATGTACTGTACTTCCTCGGTTCATCGCCAGTTGGCCCAATTGAAGGAAGGTAATGTTGACTTCGGTGCTTGTGTTGACATGCGACTCATTGCTGTACAGTATGTTTGGGCACTGTGAACTCTGCCCAAGCACCTGCACTGTTGAGGATTTCATGAAGGCTAAACCAGATGCCTTAGGTGTACCCGGCGTTTAGTCCAATACATCTTAGTTCCATTGTATTAAATGTTATACGTTTTCTTATACACAGTCTGCAGCATTTAGATGCGGCCGGTTTTTGGTCAAATGTTTCTGAATCCCGTTATATTACATGTTATACTTTTCCCTATACGCAGTTTCCATTTCTACATATTTTATCTTTACCATTTCGTACGTTGTTTATTGGTATATACAGTGCTCGATGCTTAAGAAGAGATTAAAGAAATAAATGGCGTACTTAATAGTGCAACTCCGTGAATCCACGTAGTTGAAGTTATTCACGTAATACGTCTTCTTCAAATATCTGAACTCAGGAATGTCTATGGGGAGTAGTTATGAGACATATTTTCGCAATGATAATTTTGTTACAAATTGAAGATTTTTGCTAATTTAGATGTTCTTAGGATATAATGTTAAGTAACTTTGCACTGGAAAGGAAAATAAAAGAGACAACCTCGCCGCAACATAATACCTAAAGTTTGTATGCAGATGTAACAACTATTTTAGGGCACTCTCTGATTTCGAAGTAGCACAATGAAACATTGTATTGTAAATAATACATTATCTATAAATGTTTAAATAAAAAAGGCAAACATTGAACAAAAAGAAACAAAAGACGGGACGTCACAGTGATATGCAGACACAGAGAGGAACTTGAGAATGGAGGAACTTGATTAAAGCATTGGAAAAATAAGAACGTAAGTGCAGTTACAGCAGCAGGTCTTAACATCTGGACCTAGGTTTTCTGAAATGGCGGAATGGTTTCAACTCTGAATACTGTGAAGTCGATTGTGTCATTGATACCTGAGTGTATTGATCACGATGAATATCTCTTACCTACAAAGATACTGTAGGTGATGATGATGTGGATGATGGAATTGGCGAAGCTGGTGAGCACCAGGCCGGTCACCACAAAGCACCCTCCAGTGACAGCCACCTGTCTCATCGAGAACTTCTTTAGCAGCGGTCCGGTGAACAGACCTGGAAAGGCACGTATTTTCCACTCAAATCAAACAATTATACAGAGGAATTGTGTTCCGATTTGAAACTGTATCGTTCATAGCTCTTAAACATTAGAAATCTGAAATTTACAGAAAATATAGATTATGATAGAACAGACACTAAGGTGTACTAGCTTTCCGTAGTATATGCTTGTCTTTATTCCCATCGCTGAGGTAATGTCATACTAGAACACTCCATCGAAAACAGGTGGCGAGGATAACTTGTCTACATGCGTTCCGCAAGTCAACGTACTCCACGCCCTGTTACTTTAGCATATGTAGGGAGGAAAAATTGTCACTTGTATGGGTGTATAGGTGCGATACTCTCTTTTATCCGATTCTCAGGATAATCACGCGACTTATGATGACGAAGGCAATAAAATTGTCCCAAAATCTACTTTTAATATCGATCTCTGAATTAACTCAATTTAATTATCCAATGGGCCCACAGTCTTGAAGACATCTCTTATAGATATTGTGTACAAAAATCCAGATTACTGTTATACTAGTTTAATGTTTTTGTTGTGATGGATCCATTTCGGTTAGTTTGCATCTTCAGGCCATCCGGAAAGTTGCATAATATTTTTTTGTTTTTTTATAATTTTGTTTATTTCAGGAATAAAAATTTGGCTATTGTATCCATATATATCAGCAGTGGACGCTGTCACTTTGTATTGTATTACAGTGTCGTATAGATTTGGAATTCTTATGCTATAAGCTGTCTTGTAGCTTACTGCTGCTGTCAATTTCCTTTCTTGTAATATTTGTAATAATGACTCACAGGTAATAGAAATAAACAACAAAAAATCTCAAAGCCCTGAGGTAGGTTCAAACAAAGCAGTGAGGCTTATTACTGAGAATGGAATACAGTCCTTTAAGAATAAGTTAAAGATCTGGTATGGCATCAGGTGTACACAGAAAGAGATGCTAATGTCAAATTCAATTTATTCCATGGTCAATTTGTATCAATATTTGAAAGTAACTTTCCAAACCACCTATCCATTAAATTCCATTAGAGAAACCAGTAAGTCATAGGTAGGTAAGGTAACTGAAACGTCATGTAAGAGGAATAGAAAAATTTATATATAGGCCAGAATAAGTCAAGGTCAAACATTACATCCCTACTACAAAACATACTGTGGTATTTTACGGAAAGTTATTAACAAGTCAAGAATTCTGTATGCCATGACAGAAATTAATAACCCAGATAATAATTTTTATTTTATCTTTGATATTGCCAAATCGAAGAGAGGGCAACCAGTCAATACACAAGATATATCCTAACAATGAAACTAAATAACAATGTGGTGACTGATAATTCACAAGTTGTGAGTAGTTTTAAAAATAGCTTTCTAAATTTAGCACCATAATGGTTCAGTAGAAGAAGCAGCAGGATATATTAAAAATATCATTCCACAAAACTTGAAGCAACAAGAGGTACCAACATCCTTCACTGAAATTAGAAGAATTATAAAAATTGTAAAAAAATGATAATATGGTGTTGATGAGACTTAAAACAGAATTATAAAAAGTTATTCTAACAAGTACCATCTTTGGGGATATATGTAATTGTGGTGTCACCGCCAGACACCACACTTGCTAGGTGATAGCTTTTAAATCGGCCACGGTCCATTAGTATACGACGGACCCGCGTGTCGCCACTGTCAGTAATTGCAGACCGAGCGCCATCACGCGGCAGGTCTAGAGAGACGTCCTGGCACTCGCCCCAGTTGTACGGACGACTTAGCTAGCGATGCAACACTGACGAAGCCTCGTTTATTTGCAGAGAAGATAGTTAGAATAGCCTTCAGCTAAGTCAATGGCTACGACCTAGCAAGGCGCCATAGCAATTGATAGTTATCGTATGAAGCATGTCTCATCAAGAACGATGTACGCAAATGATGGATTAAAGTTAAGTATTCCAGAAGCTACGTACTTTTCTTTATAGCATTCATTACGTATCCTGTTTCAGACCTCACGCCATCCTGCATGAGCTTATAGCGTGCATTTCGGCCTTCTCTAGCAATATAACAAGTGGCGACGAGGCTAAAGAAAAAAGTCTTCTTTCTATTTGATTGATTTACTTGTGTCATGGCTTCGCCACAATCTCCAGATGTACTGTCCGAATTGTATCGCTTGCAGAATCAGCAGACGCAGGCGTTATTGGATGCCCTTGGACAGCTCGTCCAGGGTCAACGTGCACTGCAAAACGATGCGGCGGCGGCCGCTTCACCGCTACCGCAGCCACAACATGCTGTTGCACCCCAGTTTCGTCCATTCGATGCGGAAATGGAAACATGGACGGAGTGGTCACGCCAATTTGGATTCCATCTCGCCACCTACAGAATTCAAGGTAACGCGCGGCAGCCTTTTCTTTTGGCCTGTGTCAGTGTGTCCACCTACCGTGTGATAGGGAAACTGTTTCCCCGACGCGACGTAGCAACTCTGTCCTACGAAGAAATTTTGTCGGCTTTAGATGCCTATTTCAAGGAATCAGTCAATGTAGTTGCAAAACGGTATACGTTCTTTCGTACAAAACGTACGGCCGGTCAAACTAATAGGGAGTGGGTTGCAACTTTGCAAGGCCTTACAAGGGATTGTGCTTTCGAGTGTGAATGTGGACTCCCTTATTCGGATACTATGGTACGTGATGCAATTGCACAGAACGTTTCTGATGTTCGTATACGGGAGCAAATTTTGAAACTAGTCAATCCCTCCCTTCAACAGGTGATAGACTTATTGGATAGGCAAGACACACTTGACTTTGCTCAGGAATCATTTGAAACTTCGCCAGCTGTGTGTCACGTTCACCGGCCCGCCGGGCGAGCTGCACGGAACTGTAAACAGCCCTCGCGCATGTCCACGCAGCCACGTGTCCCGCGCCAGCATGCAAATGCAGTGAAATCATGCCCGCGGTGTGCTACTAGACATTCGCGTGAGAATTGCCCATCACGCCAAGCTATTTGCTTTTTCTGTAATAAAAAAGGACATGTTCAACGTGTTTGCCAGAAAAAGCTCCGATCGGACAATTACAACAATTCCAGGCCCTTTGCTTCGCGCCGGAATCGAACCAAGAATACTCAGGCTCGTGAACCTTCGCCTATGGACATTCATGTAGTTCATTCCACACCGCCCAGTGCCACTCTCTCTACCAGTGACTGTGTTCGTCCCACAAAACGTGTGCGTCGACATCGACGGAAATCACGTCAAGTCGCAAGTGATTCTGTACCAGTGTCTGTTCACGTTGCACAAAACAGTCGCTCTTATCGTCAGCAGGACAATAAACTTTTTGTACACTTGGACATTAATGGCAACGTGATCCCATTCCAGCTCGATACCGGAGCTGCAGTTTCGTTGCTCAATAAAGACACGTACAAACAACTGGGCACACCCCCGTTGCGTGCCGCAAATGTTACGCTAACTACATATTCAGGACAGTGTTAGGACAGTGCAGCCTTCTTGCAACATACAAGGGACAAACAAAACTTGTGTCATTTTACGTTCTTCGTTCTTCTTCTGCAGTGAATTTGTTTGGTTTAGATTTATTTCAGTTGTTTAACTTGTCTATAGTAAATCAGGTCCTCTCAGTGAACCAGACTGTGCCTTCTGAAAGTGTTTCTCGTCTATGTGAAGAATTTTCAGACATTTTTGCACCGGGCCTTGGTTGCGCTACGAACTATAAAGCACATTTGGAAGTGAAAGTAAACGCGCAACCAAAATTTTTCAGAGCGCGCAATGTTCCCCACGCATTGCGTGATGACCTCGCAAGAACATTACACGATTTGGAATCACAAGGTGTAATTGAACGCGTGCAGGCTTCTCTCTGGGCTTCACCCTTAGTAATTTTGCCGAAACCTTCCGGAAAATTGAGACTTTGCGTGGACTTCAAGGCCACAGTGAATCCACAACTAGTGATTGCAACTTTTCCTTTACCCCGCCCGGAAGATCTTTTTGACAAACTGTGCCCGGGTAAATATTTTTCTAAGTTGGACCTAGCAGATGCGTACTTGCAAATACCGGTGGACGACGAATCCCAGCGCGTATTGGTGGTTAACACGCATCTTGGTTTGTATCGATTCAAAAGACTGCCATTCGGGTGTGCATCCGCCCCTGCATTGTTTCAGCAGTATGTACAAACTGTTTGTGCGTCGGTCCCTACTGCAGCAAACTATCTGGACGATATTGTGCTCGCCGGAAAGACAGAAGACGAAGATTTAGCCAACCTCCGCACATTATTTCACGTCTTGCGACAAAATGGTCTTCGCTTGCGGAAGGACAAATGTGTGTTTTTTGCTCGTGACTTACCATATTTGGGACATGTAATCAATGCCCAAGACATACATCCGAGTCCAGAACACCTTCGTGCCATACAGGACTTGCCTTCGCCGCAGAATTTGAAGCAGCTACAGAGTGTGTTGGGAAAAATTAACTATTACAATAAATTTGTGCCGCGCGCTTCTTCCATTTCAGCTCCGCTTCATCGCTTACGCCGTAAACGTGTTCCGTTCGTCTGGACGACGGAATGCGAACGCGCCTTTCGCCAGTTGAAATCGGCGTTGCTTTCAAATACTTGCCTTACCCCATTCGATCCCCAGAAACCCCTTTTGTTGATGGTAGATGCATCGGATTTCGGGATCGGTGCTGTGCTTGCGCACAAAGATGGCTCGCATGATCGCCCTATTGCCTTTGCGTCCAAATAGCTGTCGTCAGC
The DNA here is from genome assembly GCF_023864345.2 of Schistocerca serialis cubense. Taxonomy (NCBI): domain Eukaryota; kingdom Metazoa; phylum Arthropoda; class Insecta; order Orthoptera; family Acrididae; genus Schistocerca; species Schistocerca serialis. The sequence continues at coordinate 189,304,296 of NC_064643.1, forward strand.
GCAAAGAAATTATTCACAGATCGAGAAGGAAGCTTTGGCTCTCGTATTTGGTGTTACAAAGTTTCATGATTTCTTGTATGGTCGTCACTTTACTATCATCACAGACCACAAACCTTTGATGTCGCTTTTTCATCCGAACAAGCCTGTACCTCCACGTACAGCGCAGATATTTATTCGCTGGTCTGTTTTCCTCTCGCAGTACCGCTACGATATCTTGTATCGGTCCACTGCTAAGCACGGAAACGCCGATGTGTTGTCCCGTTTGCCTGTTGCTGAGGATAGAGCATTCGACTCTTCCGAACTTGCTTGCATGTTCATTGATTCGGAAACCGATGACGTGGTCGAATCGTTTCCGATTGATTTTCGTCGTGTAGCTACAGCCACAGCTGCCGACCCTGTCCTTGCTACCGTTTTGCGTTCTGTTGCTACGCAATGGCCCTCGTCGAAGTCACGGATCGAGGATCCGTTGGCTCGCCGATTTTTTGCTCACAAGGAGAGACTTTTTGTACGACGTGGTGTTTTGTTGTTGCGTTCTGATAATGATCAGTCCCGAGTCGTGGTTCCACGTTCGTTACAGTCCTCTGTCTTACAGCTTCTCCACCAAGGACATTGGGTTATAGTGCGAACGAAACAACTTGCTCGTCAGCACTGTACTTGGTACGATTACGAATATGTGCTCTTCTTGCATGGCATGTGCCGAACAACGATCCGCACCGCCGCGGAAATTCTTTGCATGGCCGAAAGCCACTTCCTCTTGGCAACGCTTGCACATCGATTTTGCTGGTCCATTCTGGAATGCTCGATGGTTGGTTGTGGTCGATTCTTTCAGTAATTTTCATTTTGTTGTCAGGATGTCTTCCACGACGTCATCTGCCACCATCCAAGCGTTGTCCGCTATCTTTTGCATTGAAGGTCTTCCACAGACTATTGTTTCCGACAATGGCCCACAATTCATGTCTGCGGAATTTCAGTCATTCTGCAAGGCCAATGGTATTCAACATCTGACATCCGCGCCGTTTTCGCCTCAATCCAACGGTGCCGCTGAACGATTGGTCCGGACCTTCAAGTCACAGATGTTGAAGCTGAAAGAGTCGCATTCTCGGGAGGATGGGTTGTTGCTCTTTTTGTCATCGTATCGCTCTCAGCCCCGAGATGGTCGCTCGCCGGCTGAGTTGCTCCACGGTCGTCCTCATCGAACCTTGATGTCTTTGTTGCATCCGCCACATCAGGTTCCTGTGCAGCGGCAGGCACCTGCTTTTGCTCCAGTCGACGTTGTCTATTATCGCAACTATCGCGGTTCACAGCGTTGGCTCGCAGGGCGCATTCTTCGCTGCCTCGGCCGCGCCATGTATCTGGTTTTGGAGGCCACTGGTGAGGTGCGTCGGCATCTCAATCAGCTGCGCCTCTGTCGTCGCACGGGTTCTGCCGCTCCCCGTCTGCTTTCAGCGACGGTGCCGTCCGGTCAGCGCCCTGGGGACCCATCCCCAGGTGTTACCGACGCTGCCTTCCATTTTGCCCCATGGCGACGCGCCGCCGCCTCCGCCGCCGCCGCCTGTTCTCCTGCCGGCGCCGCCCGCAGTGGACGCTTCGCTGCAGCCGCCAAGCCCTCCCTGGGTCGCGCGCCGCCGATCGCTTGCCGTGACCAGCTGTCCTCCGACGTGGAACTCTTGCCCGCTCCGGACCAGATGTCGTCTTCGCCCGTCGGGTGCTCCGACTCGATGGAGGTCGCCCCTTCGGCCCCTCCTGACTATCTACGGGCGCATACACCACATGTTGGCGTGCACCCTGGACTAGGTTTTCAGGCGTTTCCTAGCTCCCCTCGGACCGAATGGCCGGGTGCGGGTGGCACAGCCTCGCCTGTTGTTAGGCTCCCCACCCCGTCGCATACGCCAACATGGGGTCCTCTCCACGGTGGGCGGAAGCCATACAACACAACCGTCCGCCGATTTGCGGGGGAGGAATGTGGTGTCACCGCCAGACACCACACTTGCTAGGTGGTAGCCTTTAAATCGGCCGCGGTCCATTAGTATACGACGGACCCGCGTGTCGCCACTGTCAGTAATTGCAGACCGAGCGCCACCACACGGCAGGTCTAGAGAGACGTCCTGGCACTCGCCCCAGTTGTACGGACGACTTAGCTAGCGGTGCAACACTGACGAAGCTTCGTTTATTTGCAGAGAAGATAGTTAGAATAGCCTTCAGCTAAGTCAATGGCCACAACCTAGCAAGGCGCCATAGCAATTGATAGTTATCGTATGAAGCATGTCTCATCAAGAACGATGTATACAAATGATGGATTAAAGTTAAGTATTCCAGAAGCTACGTACTTTTCTTCATAGCATTCATTACGTATCCAGTTTCAGACCTCACGCCATCCTGCGTGAGCTTATAGCGTGCATTTCGGCCTTCTCTAGCAATATAACAGTAATAATCACTGGACCCGCGAATTTTCCGAGACAGAATAAAATATGCAAATGTTAAACCTCCTTATAAAAAAGTTCAATTTCCTTACTCAGATCTTTTTCCAGAATGTTCGAAACAGTAATGTACTCAAGAGAAGTCTCACGTTTAAGTAGAAACAATTTACCTAGCATATCCCAATTTGGATTTCAGAAAGGTTACTCGACGGAGTTTGCTATTTATACATTTACTCAGCAAATATTACATGCGTTATATAATAAAATATCCCCAGTTAGCATTTACTGTGATCTTTCCAAGGCAAGTCGATTATGTTACACTCTTCGAGAAAATCAAGTGTTGTGAAATGGATTGTTTTTACATAGAATTTGTTTGACTCTTACTTAGCAAACCGAATGCAGAAAGTTGTGCTAAATAATTCAGACGGTGCTGGAAAGGTAGAAAATTTTAGTGGTTGGGGAGAAATCGCAAAGGGAGACCCACGAGCTTCAATTTTGGGTTCACCTCTATTCCTTATACAGGTTTATTTCTCTCAGTAATCGTCACTCGCATTTTCCTCACCGATTAGGCGGATAATTGCAATTTTGTTTTTGCATTGTGTAGGTGGAGTCAGTCCAAACAAATTCTGCTGATCACATCTATCGTGCGAAGCCCAGTGTCAAATTCAAAGTGTCGGTTTTGTTCCCGTTACAAACAAAATTATTTTTAAAGTGGAATTGTACTCGCGCATTCGACAGAGGGGACCAAGATTAGTGCAGAGCGATATTTTTTTTCCTCGAGTGTATTAACAGGGACGAAACTCGAAGAATAACCGGTACTCCAGCAGCGAAAGCCAGCCCGCGCTGAATGCTACAGCTATGCATGCAGAGCTGCTGAGTCACTGCAGGTTTGCTGTTTGTTCTTCGTGTTTTACTGTTCCTGTTAATCACATTGATGAAACAAATATCGGATTAGATTAATTTTGGAGCGCTCTATCAACGTGTATGTAAAATTCCGATTGAATTTTGTTTTTTAACGGGAAACAAACCGACGCTTCTTGTTGACAATGTGCGTCACGTGGAACACGTGATGAGCGGTAACTGTTTGAGCTGACTGCAGCTACACAACGCAAAAACAAAAATGAAAAGATTTGCCGAAACGCCAGAGAAAATGCCCGTGCCAACTCTTTGGAGAGACACCCAGTGTATCTGAAAGAATTTCCACTTAACATTCAACTAGCTGAAGCGGTACTTTTTGGAGGCTATACTATTATTACTATAAATCCCATTATAGAGCAAACAACAGAAGAGATCGTTAATGATGTTTTTCAAGGAATTATGAAGTGCTTATTTGAAAATGGACTCACCCTAAATTTTGAAAAAGCACACTCATGCAATTCTGTACAACAGATAAAGTCATACGAACATTTGATGCACCTCAGTAACAGGAATTATTAAATAGGGTAGAATACGACAAATTTTTTAGTGTATGTTTATATGAAAACTTGAACTGGAGGAAGCATATTTAAACAGTTAAGTTCAGCTACTTTTGCTCTTAATATAATGTGTAGCCTTGGAAACAAACGAATCATCCTCCTCTTTTGCACATTTCCACTCAGTGATGGCTTTTGGGATAATTGTCTGGATTAACACACCACTTTGAAAGATAGCACTGATTTCACAAAAGCCAGCAGTAAAATTAGCATGTGACGATCACCTGCAATTATCATGTAGCTACCCCTGCAAGGAGTTAGGCATTTTAACTGCACCATCACAATACATATGTTCGCTACTCAAATTCGTCATAAATGCACTCCGTCTGGAGGCCAAAAGTGGCTCATCGGGACAATCCGACCGCCGTGTCATCCTCAGTGCTATAGGAGGGGCGTGTGGTCAGCACTCCGCTCTCCCGGTCGTTATGATGGTTTTCTTTGACTGGAGCCGCTACTATTCTGTCGAGTAGCTCCTCAATTGGTATCACGAGGCTGTGTGGACCCCGAAAAAGGGCAACAGCTCATGGCGGCTGGATGGCCACCCATCCAAGTGCCGGACACGCCCGACAGAGCTTAACTTCGGTGATCTCACGGGAACCGATGTACCCACTGCGGCAAGGCCGTTGCCCCAAATTCATCTTAAATAATCTATCATAATTTGAGAAGAACAGTAATATCCATATCTACAACACTACTGGAAAATATGGACTTTATTATCCGTTATTAGAACTGACAACGGTTCAGAAAGTAATTCAGTATGTAGCAACACAAGTTTATGATCATTTTCTCAATATACTAAAACAGGTAGAAAAGGAACGATTTGACATACTTAAACCCAAATTTTGGATTGTCTAAGCTGCTGCAGTGACTACACGGAATTTCACTTGGAGAAATTCCAAATTTTTACTTACTCAAGTAGACAGAGGTTGTAGATCAACTACGGTCACATAACTTTGACTGAGACACCATTAACCCAACATCAAATTGAATTACATCAAACTCTCAGTTTTGACCTAAGGTATAGATGAAGTTTCCCTTGGTTTTAAGACGAAACTGTCATATTCTGTTAAGAAACTTCGATTCACCCCATTCTCAGTCCAGTGTGACATAGCTAAGATCCGAGAAATAGCCGAACCTACACCTGCATACAGCATACACAGCGAGAAAAGAAAGCAACTCATAGACAACAAGAGAGTGACGCAATCATCTGTCGCACTCACCAGAGAAGTTCATGACTGCCATCATGACGTTCATTATGACGGCTGCACTTGTCGTCTTGTGCCCCATCGAGATCAGCTTGTCTCCAAACAACACGCTGAACACGGAGATGAGGGCTTGGCTAGTCATCTGCAGAGAAACAATAAAACATAAATAGTGGCATCACAATATTGTCCACTCCCCGACCACAATATTACTGCTCTCGGCCTCCTGTGGCCGTTACTAGGAACAGGTGCGGACGCTACCGTAAACAAGTACGGTGGTCCAGAACGAGATTTTCACTCTGCAGCGGAGTGTGCGCTGATATGAAACTTCCTGGCAGATTAAAACTGTGTGCCCGACCGAGACTCGAACTCGGGACCTTTGCCTTTCGCGGGCAGGTGCTCTACCAACTGAGCTACCGAAGCACGATTCACGCCCGGTCCTCACAGCTTTACTTCTGCCAGTATCTCGTCTCCTACGTTCCAAACTTTACAGAAGCTCTTCTGCGAACCTTGCAGAACTAGCACTCCTGAAAGAAAGGATACTGCGGAGACATGGCTTAGCCACAGTCTGGGGGATGTTTCGGGAATGAGATTTTCACTCTGCAGCGGAGTGTGCGCTGATATGAAACTTCCTGGCAGATTAAAACTGTGTGCCCGACCGAGACTCGAACTCGGGACCTTTGCATTTCGCGGGCAAGAGCTTTTGTAAAGTTTGGAACGTAGGAGACGAGATACTGGCAGAAGTAAAGCTTTGAGGACCGGGCCTGAGTCGTGCTTCGGTAGCTCAGTTGGTAGAGCACTTGCCCGCGAAAGGCAAAGGTCCCGAGTTCGAGTCTCGGTCGGGCATACAGATTTAATCTGCCAGGAAGTTTCAAGTACGGTGGTGTCTTAAGAAAATGCGTCGCACTGTGATTCTCGTCAAAAACCACTATAAAAACTAGGGATACTCCGATCGAACCGCCTTAACTCCCAAATGCAATAATACTGAGGTCGACTAATACAATGATTGTTGAACGTTACAGTAACGCCAGCCTTTGTTTACCCTGTATCGATACAGTATTTTTGCTATTCAAGTTTCACTTAGAACTCTTTCAAAATAAAAAAGAAAAGAATAGAGGCAGTAGTTGGTTGTATATTTTTTTGGAGCTCTGTGATGGCTGCCGCCTTTCAAGAGACTATGTACAATGACAGATCTGTATTTATATTTAACAGCCATAGATTGGGAGACGCAAACAACGAGCAAACGGTGATTTTCTCTCGAGTGTCGAACATATGATAAATCGCTGTGTTATTGGTACAGTGTGTCACAAATCCAAAGCTCGTTTCCCATTAATCACGTGTTGTCAGTTAACTTGCATATGAAAAAGCGGAATGAATTTATTTCGGGAACAATTTCACAATAATTTGCGGAGGGCGATTATTTTGTGAATGCAAGACTCGCCGCACTGTGTTTAATGTAGAAATAACGCAACATTTATCGGAAATACTGAATATCTTGGTTATTAAAGAATAATTGTTTTCGTAACAGGCAGCTGGGAGTGGCATTAACTACCACGCCCTTATCGTTGTACCGTTTAGTTTCATAATTAATTGTTATTGATCCTCTGAAAATTAAGAGAGGAGCCCGCTGGAAAATCATTCGATATAACAGAGACGCCGACTTTTTTATAAATTCCTAAATTTTCGTGGCAGTTACATTCATCAAGTGTCAATGCCAATGACATCGAGTCATCCAGATTGTAGTGAGATTCACATACCGCAGAGTAAAGTAAGTGGTCCTATGTCACAAAGAAACAGTGACGCCTAGAAAATAAATTTGTATGTTTAGGTAAGATTTTCTGGGAACATTTGTAAACATTGGAAAAAGTTACGTGGAAATTCCACCTCTTGCAAGACACCTTGGATTTAAATTCTCTTACGTTTTCGTTACAATTAGTGTGTTTGTATTTTAGTTACATATCTGCAAAATTTTGCAAAATAATAAAACTTTTTTTACGCCATCATATAAGATTCCGACTCCCTCCCCCCCCCCCCCTGCCCCTTCCTAACACTGCGCGCAGTAACGGCAGAAACGTGAACTATGGCAACATTATTACCAAATACGTCCAAACAGGATCAATGTGCTATTACTATTTCTTAGCTGCTGAAAGACGAACACCGGTAGACACCCACTAGAGATTGGAGAATGCGTACGGGTCCGAAAAACACCACTGTGGAATGTTGCTCAAAGTTCCGTGCTCGTCGCGATGCGACACAAGAACCGGTAGATCCGAGAGGCCAGCCTTATCGAAATGGGAGACACTTTTGCATCCGCCCTATAGTCCTCATCTCTCCTCATACGATTATTACACCTCCCGTCCTTTAAAAGTCCTTGAAGGGTCGACGATTCCTGTCGGAAGAGGATGATCAGCAGGCAGTTATGAATTTGTTCACACAGTAGGACACTGTGTTTTATCAAACGGGTATCATCCTCCAGGTGCGTCAGTGGGGCGACTGTCTCAGTGCCCTCGGCGATTTTTCCTAAGGGGCGTTCCAATTCTGGACTGTACGGCCTACGAACTGAAGCTTTTCGATCGTCCCTTAAACTTATTGTTGCAACAGTCGTGGCCAGTAACATGATATGAAGGCTTTTTAGTGGACGGTGTAATGATGAGATTTTACAGTCGCACGGTGTGTCAAACTGGAAACATCATCTGCATAACGATTTCTCGTTGTATCTAACCTGTACTTGACAACGATTTTAATGCCGCTCTCTCAGTTCATAAAAACTGTATAAAGCTTTCCGAAAAGTTGCCTTTAGAGGTTAGACGAAACAAACTTAAAGAATAAAGGCATTTGCCCTAGAATGAATAGACATACATGGTCAGTGAAGCGATGGCAACATAGGTCTACAGAGATTAAAAATAATACACTCCTGGAAATGGAAAAAAGAACACACTGACACCGGTGTGTCAGACCCACCATACTTGCTCCGGACACTGCGAGAGGGCTGTACAAGCAATGATCACACGCACGGCACAGCGGACACACCAGGAACCGCGGTATTGGCCGTCGAATGGCGCTAGCTGCGCAGCATTTGTGCACCGCCGCCGTCAGTGTCAGCCAGTTTGCCGTGGCATACGGAGCTCCATCGCAGTCTTTAACACTGGTAGCATGCCGCGACAGCGTGGACGTGAACCGTATGTGCAGTTGACGGACTTAGAGCGAGGGCGTATAGTGGGCATGCGGGAGGCCGGGTGGACGTACCGCCGAATTGCTCAACACGTGGGGCGTGAGGTCTCCACAGTACATCGATGTTGTCGCCAGTGGTCGGCGGAAGGTGCACGTGCCCGTCGACCTGGGACCGGACCGCAGCGACGCACGGATGCACACCAAGACCGTAGGATCCTACGCAGTGCCGTAGGGGACCGCACCGTCACTTCCCAGCAAATTAGGGACACTGTTGCTCCTGGGGTATCGGCGAGGACCATTCGCAACCGTCTCCATGAAGCTGGGCTACGGTCCCGCACACCGTTAGGCCGTCTTCCGCTCAGGCCCCAACATCGTGCAGCTCACCTCCAGTGGTGTCGCGACAGTCGTGAATGGAGGGACGAATGGAGACGTATCGTCTTCAGCGATGAGAGTCACTTCTGCCTTGGTGCCAATGATGGTCGTATGCGTGTTTGGCGCCGTGCAGGTGAGCGCCACAATCAGGACTGCATACGACCGAGGCACACAGGGCCAACACCCGGCATCATGGTGTGGGGAGCGATCTCCTACACTGGCCGTACACCACTGGTGATCGTCGAGGGGACACTGAATAGTGCACGGTACATCCAAACCGTCATCGAACCCATCGTTCTACCATTCCTAGACTGGCAAGGGAACTTGCTGTTCCAACAGGACAATGCACGTCCGCATGTATCACGTGCCACTCAACGTGCTCTAGAAGGTGTATGTCAACTACCCTGGCCAGCAAGATCTCCGGATCTGTCCCCCATTGAGCATGTTTGGGACTGGATGAAGCGTCGTCTCACGCGGTCTGCACGTCCAGTACGAACGCTGGTCCAACTGAGGCGCCAGGTGGAAATGGCATGGCAAGCCGTTCCACAGGACTACACCCAGCATCTCTACGATCGTCTCCATGGGAGAATAGCAGCCTGCATTGCTGCGAAAGGTGGATATACACTGTACTAGTGCCGACATTGTGCATGCTCTGTTGCCTGTGTCTATGTGCCTGTGGTTCTGTCAGTGTGATCATGTGATGTATCTGACCCCAGGAATGTGTCAATAAAGTTTCCCCTTCCTGGGACAATTAATTCACGGTGTTCTTATTTCAATTTCCAGGAGTGTACATTGTGGTCTCATTTGTCTAGCAGCTGTTTTCGTTAACTCGTATGAAAGTGTCGTTTCTTATTTATTTTTTTCATGTCTTCATTTTCGCAGGAATCTATGTTTAGTTGCATGTCTTCCATGAAAGTACTAATAAGCAATTCCGCAGCGGGAAGACGTACCGGTCTCCGGCACGAATCCGCCCGGCGAATTAGTGTCGAGGTCTGGTGCGCCGGCCAGCCTGTGGTTGGTTTTTAGGCGGTTTTCTATCTGCCTCGGCGAATGCTGGCTGATTCCCCTTATTCCGCCTCAGTTAAACTACGTCGGCGATTACTGCGCAAACAGTCTCCACGTACGCGTACACCATAATTACTCTACCACGCAAACATTTGGGGTTACTCACGTCTGGTATGAGACGTTCTATGGGGGGTCCACTACGGGCCGAACCGCACAATAACCCTGGGTTGGGTGTGGGGCGGGGGCGGGGTTGGTGGACTGCTGTGGCCTGTTGTGGGGTTGTGAACGACTGAGGACTACGGCGGGCCGAAGCCTCTCCATCGTTTCTGGGTCCCCGGTTCAATACACACACAATACACTAATAAGTGAAAGGTACTCAGCATTATTTTGGTTGATTTGCAGTGTGTATAACATAAAAATTGAAAACAAACAAAGAAACATAATGTATCCGCGTAGAAACTCGACACTACGACTATCGGATTACCGTTCTGTACTCTTTCCTCCTGTGCCAACCGCTACCTGGAAACTACGGTGACATAAATGGCTCGTGCCTTGTCAGACCCGATCTAGAAACGCAATTTTTTTCTTAACGCTCCCTCTTCTGTCACTATTTTCCGCCCAAGCCACAATTTTTTAAATCTGTGATGACGAGTAGGCGCGGTTCCCTTGCCATTGTGGAATGTTGCAGCGTTTTCCCCTTCAAACGAAGAAAACGAATTACTTGACTTTATCATTGAGCTTAGGCTTTTTTTTTCTCTTCTAGCTAAGTGCTGCGGCACTGTGGCGCGAGAATTTAGATGTGTGCCAGGACTGCACACTTGTACCAACATAATATTAATTACTTCACTTTCTTAGAGACGACAAATAAAGTTTTGTGACTACCTCTCGGCTATAATGAGCTAAGATAATTAATAAATAGAAGCTTATTTTAGAACTGGTATGGGCAAAGTTTTTAATTCACTGTTAGGCTATCGTAAAGTTATGGTTGCTTTCATTAGTCACTAAATGTTCTCCACCTATCCCATAACGAACCATAATTGTCCTGATTTCAGAAGTAGATAAAAATTGGCTAAACTGTACAGGTGTCAGGCAGTACTTACGTAATTTAGGGCGACCCCCAAGACAATCATCCAGCCCCACCCTCCATCGGGCGGAACGATTTCGTACTCAGCCGTTTTCATTGCAGTCATCTTCGCATCTGAAAAAAATACATCAATAATCGTTACTGTTGAATGATTAATAGTTTCCAGATAACTTCCATAGTGCGTTCAGTAAGGAAGTCTGCAGCTACTCATAAAATTATTATGTGATAATTTCAGTTCCACATGCTATGTTACATAATACTTAAAACTAAATATTCAATATTAAACTACTGTTAGTAAGTGTTACACAAATTTAAATCTCTGATCTAAAATTACAATGTCACTAAACACTTGTAAAAATAGTTCAGGCAATTGTCACGTTGCAGAAACAGCATTCATTTAACACCAAACAATGAAACACGTGGTTGCTCTTAAATACCTCCTGGATTTCAGGAGACGACTACATGAAGTTAGACACATGTCAGTGGCTAGAACATCTCTATAATTTTTAACGCACATTACAGATACTCAACATAGCCACCGTTTGTGACGCAGCAGACGCGAACTAATTAAATCTCACAATATGCAGCGAATGAATCGTCTATATATTCAAACGCGCTTTCCCCTAATAACGTACTCTGGAATTACCCCACGACACGACGCACATTACGAATTTCTCCAGTGACAGGTGTCACTTTTCTGTATGTCTTGTACGTTCCGTGCAATCGTCATCTGAGAACTTGGAGGTCGTAATGAATAGCCCTGCACTTATAGGCACAATGTATTCATTTAATTTCCATATCTTGTACTGGCACGAAATGGGTTAGAACGGGGATTAAAAATAATTTGACTACAGGCAAATCATAAAGAGTGCTCGCATGGGTCAAACAGTCCAGATTTATTGCTCATAGAAGAAGAAACAGACCAACACCTTCCGAACAGCCCTTGAAGGCACAACGGTATCGACCGGCTGCCGTGTCATTCTCAGACTTAGGCTTCGCCGGATGCGGATACAGAGCGACATATGGTCAGTACATTGCACTCCCTGCCGTTGTCAGTTTTCGTGACCGCTGCCGCTACTCCTCTACCAAGTAGCTCCTCAATTGGGCTCACAAGGGCTGACTGCAGGCCGCTTACCAACAGTACACGACAGACACGGAAGGTGACCCATCTAAGTACTAGCCAGCCCGACAGGTTGGCCGTGCGATCTAATGCACGGCTTTCCGGAGTGGGAAGGAGCGCCTGGTCCCCGGCACGAATCCGCCCAGCGAACTTGTGTCGAGGTCCGGTGAGCCGACCAGTCTGTGGATGGTTTTTAGGCGGTTTTCCATCTGCCTCGGTGAATGCGGGCTGGTTCCCCTTATTCTGCCTCAGCTACACTATGTCGGCGATTGCTGCGCAAACAAGTTCTTCACGTACGCGTGCACCACCATTACTCTACCACGCAAACATAGGGTTTACACTCGTCTGGTGTGAGATGTTCTTTTTTTTGGGGGGGGGGGGGGTTCCACCGGGGGCCGCGGAGGGGTGAAGAGGACTGCGATAGTCGTCGTGGGGTTGTGGGCCACTGCGGCTGCGGCGGGGACGGAGCCTCTCCGTCGTTCCTAGGTCCCCTGTTAACATAAATACAACATGTACTAGCCAAGCCCGATTGTTCTTAACTTGTGATATTACGGGAATCGGTATTACCACTGTGGTAAGCGCGTTGGCATTTCTTATAGGAAAAAAAAAACGAAAGATAAAGCGGTACACGTAAGAGTAAGAATCGCGCTCTGAGGGTTTCACAGGCACTTGATTATGTATATAGACAGTGCATGTATAGGTTTTGATCAGTTTGCAAGCATCAAAATATGTGACAAACATAGCCATATCTTTTGACTGCAGTGACTTACAGGCTTAGTTTTTACGTCGTAAAGGACTGTAGACCTACGTATTTGACACTAATTTCAACTTTACACCCCTTCCGGTTCATGTGGAAAACAAACAACCAAAGAGACAGATGGACAATAAATAGCAAAAAAATATTTTTGTATGTGATATAGTTACAAAAAACTATTTTAGGAATTTTTCTTTGCTTGTACTGTGAAACTTTGCTTCTTGTCTTATCTCATGGTTCTCAGTCACGGGAAGCACCAATACTGAGTTTTCAGGTATCAAAATATGTGGCATAAATGCCGTATCTTTTCATTGTATTGACTTACAAGGTCAAATTTTTTATTCCCCAAGGAACCATACACTTGTATTTGAGAAATTCCAGCATGATACCTCTACCCCTTTCTGACACAAAGGGACATTAACAGACCGACAGACAGACGGACAGCAAAGGTTCCGTTTTCACGTATTGAGGTACCGATCCCTAAAAACGAAAAGAAGTGCACAGATCAGTCACAATCGTTGTGATTATTTGTTTGCTTTTCAATATTATCTCTACCGATTTTAATTTGTAATTCATCTTAGTAAACAATGCGTTAAATTTGGAAGTTTCCACACCTTCAAGGCGACCACCATGTGGAGTTTCCTTAAGTGGCAGCAATGGACTTGCTATAAGACAGACTCGGGAAAACTTCCTATCTACGTTTCGCATTGACATAGCTGTTAAGGCTTCGGTACATAGTCTTTTATTGTCATGCAAGTGCATGGGTGAACTCGTCAAAGACATGATTTCTTCATGATGCTGATACATTGCACAGCCAAAACGTCTATAGGATTCCAAAAGACGCTTAATATATCTTCCCATATTAGTGCTACAGTTATGAATATTTTACTGCAGCGTGATCTGCGTGATGCCATTCCATCGACAGTTTTTCAGAGTCAGCTCATAATAAGTTAGTCCCCATCTACCACGTATCGCGACATCAGCTGCGAAGAGTACAGAATTTGTATTTGGCGGATGCTGGACTCAAAACCCCGACCAGATTGTAGCGAATACCAGGATGCTTCCTTTGAAAAGAATGAGGCTGATTTACTCGTATATTTTTGTTCAGCGTGAAATGGTGTTTCGTATCTATGCCCTCGAATTTATGGGACGATAAGACACGAACTTCCTTCCTTTTTTGCACTATCATGTCAAACTGTTTGGAAAGATCTTTTCTCCTTTCAAGAGCTGAACCAGTTTAATGAATGTTAATGGCTTTGCGTTGGTCAACATTTGACGTCCCCAGTGGGCATGAAGCTTCACATCAGTATAGTATCTGTGATAATCCAGTGGAAATCGCCACTCAGATAGAGTGCAGCGCCCACAATAAGATACACAAAACTATTTTTCGTACTTTCATCACTGTACATATGACTTTTACGTTTCAGCTTTAGAGGTCATGATTCCATCAAAGTCCAATGTTTAACATGATCGTTAAACCCATTTTCCCAAACAGTACACTGCTGGAACAAGGTGATGGAACGTGCTGATGTTTCCAAAGCGTGTAGCAGAAGGTTAGAAGATCGACGACAAAGAGAAATCAGATATAGAATAGTCTGTAATATGATTCACAAGATAAAGTGTAGGAGGTGCTACATTCTGGCAGCCTCTAGAACATCATCTAAGCTGGCTGGCAATTCTTTTGAGGAAAAACCTCTACCTCTATAAGCACTTAGCGGAATCATGTGGCCATAGAGACCGCCGTCAGCTTTTTGATATCGTAGCTGCGGACATATAGACTTCAGTTCAGCTGACCACTCATTTTTCCAGAAGACCAAAAATTGATCATTGTACGATTTGGAAACATATTATGGAATTGTCATCGTTTAAAATCATTCTCTTTTCTTCTGTTGTGCTTTAATGAAAGTTATGTATCATGGAAACGAGGGCTGATTTAAAAGAACTTCAGAAGTTAACAATACCGGTGATATCGTGGTCATTAAAAACGGAGCACTTGTTCAGATGAAATCACCAACCGAGGCATTCACCTCAACTGATTTATGTAAGCATGGAAGACGTAAATTACAATTAGTAGAAGATTCTTTGTTCGCACTTGCAAACTAAGAGTCTAGAGTCCTCGTAACTGCTCCACCTGAAAGTTACATCCCTCATTATACTCACTATTGTGCCCGTAATTCAATAGCAGCCTAACACAAGATGGGGTGATGTCACTCTCAACCAGAACCACTACTGTCTTGCAGAAATCAGAACCATCGGATGGTACAAGTGTTTTCGTCCTGGTTAAGCCTGAACTCAAGAACTCTCGACACTGTACACCAGAGGATCCTTATTGTTTTGCTGGACAATAGCTGCATAATGTTGAGATTGGTACATGGCACTCAACGTTCGGTTTCCGAATCGCAATAAGATTTTTTCACCAAATCTACTTCATCAGTTTATGGATTAATTGACCGAAGATGACAGACTATGCGAATATATTCATTCATTAACTACTGTAGCTTGTTTTCTTACAATCTTGTTAAGTGATTCTTCTGTCACCTCTTGGTAGAACAACACGATAAAAATTAGAAGCACGTATCTTTCGTATTTTATACAGGATTTATCACAATCTTGTACATATTTTCCTGGCCAACTTCCGTTTGGCGACCCAGTAGTTCCAAATATGAGGTGTCTGGTAGGCCATATCCCTCATCCGGTGCTCTCAAATGTCCAATGTACCCGTGGAAAGTCAGAGTTAGTTCTCTGCATTAAATTTCTTAACAGTTTATTGCAATGATGACACACATGAGTGAAACGAAATTGGTTTACTTCCGATTAGTTCCTTTGACCAGCATTGTGTTACTTTCACGGCAACATTCAGGCTGTACTTTTACATACGAGTTTCACCAATACATCAACGAATTACGTTTCGTTTCTTGACCACATTTTTGTTGATTAGCTGATATAGCTTTTTTCCCAATCTCTCTCTCAGTTTATACAGATGATTAAATTATTGAAGGTGTGATCTATGAAACTAATTTTTATTGCACCTTTCTTGATATGTGTCTTTTGTCAGTTTTGGAATGGGATAGGAATGATGATGGAAATAGGATCACGTTTGAAGAAGTGGAAAAAATGGTCAATAGATTGCAGTGCAATAAAGCGGCTGGGGTGGATGAAATTAAGTCGGAACTCATCAAATACAGTGGAATGTCAGGTCTTAAATGGCTACACAGGATAATTGAAATGGCCTGGGAGTCGGGACAGGTTCCATCAGACTGGACGAAAGCAGTAATCACACCAATCTTTAAACATGGAAACAGAAAAGATTGTAACAACTACAGAGGTATCTCTTTAATCAGTGTTGTGGGTAAAATCTTCTCAGGTATTGTTGAAAGGAAAGTGCGAGTATTAGTTGAGGACTAATTGGATGAAAATCAGTGTGGGTTTAGGCCTCTTAGAGGTTGTCAGGACCAGATCTTTAGCTTACGGCAAATAGTGGAGAAGTGTTATAGGTGGAACAGGGAATTGTATCTATGCTTTATAGATCTAGAAAAGGCATATGACCGGGTTCCTAGGAGGAAGTTATTGTCTGTTCTACAAGATTATTGAATAGGAGGCAAACTTTTGCAAGCAATTAAAGGTCTTTACATGGATAGTCAGGCAGCAGTTAGAGTTGACGGTAAATTGAGTTCATGGTTCAGAGTAGTTTCAGGGGTAAGACAAGGCTGCAACCTGTCTCCACTCTTGTTCATATTATTTATGGATCATAAGTTGAAAACAGTAGACTGGCTGGGTGCGACAGCTGGCAGCTTTCCCTAAACGTAGATAAATGTAATATAATGCGCATACATAGGGGCAGAAATCCATTCCAGTACGATTATGCCATAGGTGGTAAATCATTGGAAGCGGTAACGACCGTAAAATACTTAGGAGTTACTATCCGGAGCGATCTGAAGTGGAATGATCACATAAAACAAATAGTGGGAAAAGCAGGCGCCAGGTTGAGATTCATAGGAAGAATTCTAAGAAAATGTGACTCATCGACGAAAGAAGTAGCTTACAAAACGCTTGTTCGTCCGATTCTTGAGTATTGCTCATCAGTATGGGACCCTTACCAGGTTGGATTGATAGAAGAGATAGACATGATCCAGCGAAAAGCAGCGCGATTCGTCATGGGGACATTTAGTCAGCGCGAGAGCGTTACGGAGATGCTGAACAAGCTCCAGTGGCGGACACTTCAAGAAAGGCGTTACGCAATACGGAGAGGTTTATTATCGAAATTGCGAGAGAGCACATTCCGGGAAGAGATGGGCAACATATTACTACAGCCCACATATATCTCGCGTAATGATCACAACGAAAAGATCCGAGAAATTAGAGCAAATACGGAGACTTACAAGCAGTCGTTCTTCCCACGCACAATTCGTGAATGGAACAGGGAAGGGGGGATCAGATAGTGGTACAATAAGTACCCTCCGCCACACACCGTAAGGTGGCTCGCGGAGTATAGATGTAGATGTAGATGTAGATTAAGATATGTGAACACAAAATAAGCAGTCTTGCATATGCGGATGACTTAATTGTGATGGCAGATTCCATTGAAAGTTTGCAAAGTAATATTTCAGAGCTAGATCAGAAATGTAAGGACTATGGTACGAAGATTAGCATCTCCAAAACGAAAGTAATGTCAGTGGGAAAGAAATATAAACGGATTGAGTGCCAAATAGGAGGAACAAAGTTAGAACAGGTGGACGGTTTCAAGTACTTAGGATGCATATTCTCACAGGATCGCAACATAGTGAAAGAACTGGAAGCGAGGTGTAGCAAAGCTAATGCAGTGAGCGCTCAGCTACGATCTACTCTCTTCTGCAAGAAGGAAGTCAGTACCAAGACTAAGTTATCTGTGCACCGTTCAATCTTTCGACCAACTTTGTTGTATGGGAGCGAAAGCTGGGTGGATTCGGGTTACCTTATCAACAAGGTTGAGGTTACGGATATGAAAGTAGCTAGGATGATTGCAGGTACTAGTAGATAGGAACAAAGGCAGGAGGGTGTCCACAATGAGGAAATCAAATAAAAACTGGGAATGAACTCTATAGATCTAGCAGTCAGGGCGAACAGGCTTAGATGGTGGGGTCATGTTACACGCATGGGAGAAGCAAGGTTACCCAAGAGACTCATGGATTCAGCAGTAGAGGGTAGGAGGAGTCGGGGCAGACCGAGGAGAAGGTACCTGGATTCGGTTAAGAATGATTTTGAAGTAATAGGTTTAACATCAGAAGAGGCACCAATGTTAGCACTGAATAGGGGATCATGGAGGAACTGTATAAGGGGGGCTATGCTCCAGACTGAACGCTGAAAGGCATAATCAGTCTTAAATGATGATGATGATGATGATGATGATGATGTCAGTTTTGGAAATGATGAACCATAAATGCTTGGCTTTCTTCACAGATTTATTTTTAAAATGTAGTAGTTGGTTAGAGTTTTACAAATTATGTATCTGAATTGGGATAACCAGATGAGGAAAACACGGTGGTCGAAAAGAAAATGAAACAAACAGTACCTACACGCATTCCCCGGGGGGAGGGGAGGGGATGCTGTTTTGAGAAACAAATCGTCCGTTAGTTCTGGCCTTGAAGTGAAGTAGTAAATGAAATGTTAATAAGTAATTACAACAGGAGACAAACGATAAATTCTAGAAAATTGCAATTAAACGTTCGATCAAATAAAGAGCATAATGACCCAAATGTAATAAAACATTAACGGAAGTGTATTTCCGAAGATGCTCCTCAGCGATAAAATGGACACAGGAAACCATCAAACAGAAGTTTTTTCAAGGAAGCGATGAAGAAAGAACATTCAGGAATAAAAACATGAGTTCGTATATCATGTGAGACGCCGTAGTATTCTAGAAAGAGCGTCACAAGGAAAAACACGACCGAGAAAGACCTTGATTGCCATCTTAAATAAAGTAAAACAAAGGGCAATTATTGTGCAGAAATAAAAGTGTTTCCTTGCAACTTATTCACTTACAGACATGGCAACTGATGGGAAGAATGATGATGAATAACAAGTTCATGGAAAATCTGTCATTAGTGTTGGAAGAAGAATGTAGAGAAAATTAATACAGATCTGGTAACTACTCAAAACGTTCCGAATGTCACATTACGGTGAATGTGAGGGTATTTCAGCTTACATAGTCCTGTGTATTCTTATGCTCATAAACAGTGTGTTACGTCACTGACGTTCAGGACGCACTGCTGTCATCTTTCTAATTTTAATGTTCGAGCATTCCGATACAGTTTATGAGAAGACCGTTTCGACTGCAACCCAAATTTCTTGGTTGACAAGTTAAGCAATTATTTATTTCACTGTTGCCGTTGTCTTTGATCTACTGCCTACGTACTGGATCCATGTAGTATTATACCTGTTATTACAATTTTTAACTAATTGTAAATATAATCTGCGCTGAAAGGTGAGAAAGCGCTTATACTGATGTGTATTAAACTGCAACTATCTAACGCGTGGTAATATGTTAGTGTTTTATATACTACTAGTAAACTGCATATTCTTTAAAGAGTAGAACTCTAAGCTTCAAACATCTGACTACTTTACAAATGGGTTAACGTGCTAAATATTAGCTTTTAAGCACTTAAGCGAGAAAGAGGTTAGGAAAGGTTTGAAATTATGCTTAAAGTTCGTTGAATGTCGCTAAGTGCTCTCATTATGAAACGCCAGCTGAATGTAAATTGGGGTAATTGGCGCTCTGTTATAAGCAAAAGCAAGTCTGTCACGCATCTGAATGACGTCATATCTCCTGAGCTATGTGTCGTACAGTGACATAATTTTTCAAGTACATTGAGTGGTGTACGAAAATTAAAGAGATCATTGTTGAAAAGAGAACCACTTGTATGAATATCAAGAGTTCAGATGGAAACCCAGTTATAAGCAAAGAAGGGAAAGCAGAAAGGTGGAAGGAGTATATAGAGGGGCTATACAAGGACAATGTACTTGAGGACAATATTATGGAAATGGAAGAGGATGTAGACGAAGATGAAATGGGAGATATGATACTGCGTGAAGAGTTTGACAGATCAGTGAAAAGCCTAAGTCGAAACAAGGCCGCGGGAGTAGACAACATTCCGCTAGAACTACTGACAGCCTTGGGAGAGCCAGTCCTGACAAAACTCTACCATCTAGTGGGCAAGATGTATGAGACAGGTGAAATACCCTCAGACTTTAAGAAGAATATAATAATTCCAATCCCAAAGAAAGCAGGTGTGAAAATTAGACAGACTTGAAAATTACCGAACTATCAGTTTAATAAGTCACGGCTGAAAAATACTAACGCAAATTCCTTACAGACGAATGGAAAAACTGGTAGAAGCCGACCTCGGGGAAGATCAGTTTGGATTCCGTGGAAATATTCGAACACGTGAGGCAATACTGACCCTACGACTTATCTTAAAAGACAGATTAAGAAAACGTAACCTACGTTTCTAGCATTTGTAGACTTAGAGAAAGATTTTTACAGTGTTGACTGGAATACTCTCTTTCAAATTTTGAAGGTGGCAGAGGTAAAATACCGGGAGGGAAAGGCTATTTACAATTTGTACAGACACCAGATGGCAGTTATAATAGTAGAGGGACATGGAAGGGAAGCAGTGGTTGTGAAGGGACACAGGATTGTAGCCTCTCCCCGATGTTATTCAACCTGCATATTGAGCAATCAGTAAAGGAAACAAAAGAAAAATTCGGAGTAGGTATTAAAATCCATGGAGAAGAAATAAAAACTTTGAGGGTCGCCGATGACATTGTAATTCTTTCAGAGACAGCAAAGGACTTGGAAGAGCAGTTGAACGGAAAGGACAGTGTCTTGAACGGAGGACATAAGATGAACATAAACAAAAACAAAACGAGTATATTGGAATGTAGTCGAATTAAGTCGGGTAATCCTGAGAGCATTAGATCAGGAAATAAGACGCTTAAAGTAGTAAATGAGTTTTGCTATTTGGGGAGCAAAATAACTGATGATGGTCGAAGTAGAGAGGATATAAAATGTAGACTGGCAATGGCAAGGAAAGCGTTTCTGAAGAAAAGAAATCTGTTAATATCGAGTATAGATTTAAGTGTCAGGAAGTCTCTCCTAAAAGTACTTGTATGAAGTGTGGGAATGTATGTATGTGAAACATGGACGATAAATTGTTTAGAGAAGAAGAGAATAGAAGCTTTCGAAATGTGGTGCTACAGAAGAATGCTGAAGATTAGATGGGTAGATCACGTAACTAATGAGGAGGTACTGAACAGAATTGGAGAGAAGAGGAATTTGTGGCACAAATTGACTAGAAGAAGGGAACGATTGGTAGGACATGTTCTGAGGCATCAAGGGATCATCAAATTAGTATTGGAGGGAAGTGTGGAGGGTAAAAATCGTAGAGGGAGACGAAGAAAAAAATGGCTCTGAGCACTATGGGACTCAACTGCTGAGGTCATTAGTCCCCTAGAACTTAGAACTAGTTAAACCTAACTAACCTAAGGACATCACAAACATCCATGCCCGAGGCAGGATTCGAACCTGCGACCGTAGCGGCCTTGCGGTTCCAGACTGCAGCGCCTTGAACCGCACGGCCACTTCGGCCGGCTGGGAGACGAAGAGATGAATACACTAAAGAGATTTAGAAGGATGTAGGTTGCAGTGGGTGCTGGGAGATGGAGTTTGCACATGATAGAGTAGCATGGAGAGCTGCATCAAACTAGTCTCAAGACTGAAGACCACAACAACAACAACAACATGTGGATACTGTCTGCAAACTGCGAATAGAGTTAGTAGTAAAGAAGTAATAAATTAAATCAAACGTCATGCCTGATGCTGAAGTTAATCTGCTTGAACAGCAAAAATGTAGCGAGCGGTAAAAATTTTTTTCTTTCATGATGTCAGGGAGAAGAAGTTTCCTAAACGTTTCAACGTGAGGAAGTTGGAAGTAGCTAAGTGCAGTCATTCTCAAATACTGGATGAATGAAGTCCGTGTATTTACGTGCTCTCAGTTACGCTGTCTCAAGAAAAACACATAATTTCTAATTGTATTACTTGTCTCATTCTGTTAAAATTTAAATGTAAGATTATACCTCATAATTAATAGATTGTGACCGCATTTCAGATTTTTAAATTCGGCCAATAATTAAGCGAAATATCAAAAACTGAACTTTTGTTGTTTCTACGCTGAAACTGGTTGTTCCGGTTCCGGGATAGCGTTTTAGTAATACAGACAACAGTTTGCCGCAAGCTGCGTCCCGTTGCACTGCAGATGCTCGGAACGTACCGTCAACAGTTAGCTATCAAGAAACACCACTGCAGTACCTTTTGCTTGCATGAATATTTTTCTATACACGGTTCAAATGGATCAGGCGATTGAAAATTCCGCCAATTGGGAAATACACACTGTTAATCGTTTTTTAAATGCAAGCGAATCGAAAGTTGCTGAAATTCATCAGCAGATTAGAGAAGGGTATTGGGAGGAAGCTATGAGCATCGCGATGTTTAGAAAATGGTGTAGACCATTTAAAAGTGACCGCACAAATACATGCGATGGGAAACGAAGTGGGTGACCGTCCATCATTGCTGATGACCTTGTAGAAGCCGTTGATTTTGCTAGCTGAACATGGCAATAAGGGTGATTTATTACTGACGGTGTCTGTCCCCTGATTCCCAGTCAGCTGAAATATTTTATCTCACCTGCTAGTTTACTGTTATTTTCACTCTGGCCCGCAAGGGAGACCGTTTCTTCTAGCATGGGTTTTCTAATAGCTAAAAAGAACATTGATAGGAGATAACGTGGAAATTATACAGGCTAGAAGATAAGACAGATCTGGTAAAAATTTAAATGGTTTGCTCGAAAACACACTGAAATGCGAAGTGTTATAATATAAAAACGGTTATCCGCCCATAGCTATAACAAATCTGGCATGAAAATGTCTTACTGCCGGTAACAAAACAAGTAACTGATGAATAAACGAGTATCTGAATAACTCGCAAGCCTTGTTCAGAGAGAGTGCACCGAGAGATACGTTAAAATGATTAGTAGCCAAGACAACTGAGACGAATGAAACCGAAGCAGGAGCAGCAATAAGTACCTGTAACGAAAGTAGGCTTAGCTTTGTCACACTTACAGAAAGGGGTGCGGTTGCATCATTATGAAGTCACAGCCGAAATACTCGTGGTTGCATTACTCATCAAAGCTGCACTAACACGAGCTGGTCGTCCATGACTGCTACCAAGTACAGGAAGCGCGCACACAGATAAGGAAATGCTGGCAGGAGCCTTGCTAATGACGATAACGACGTGCTCCAACCAGGAACTGCGATCTCCTGACATGGCGAGGACCTCTGTCTGCACTTCTGTCAACGCGGACGCCACACCTTAGTATGCGTTCTGGAGCAGAACGAGCGCACTGTGGCCAAATTAAGCAGGGTGGCAGTTACAAGTTGTTCTGGCTAGCGAAGCCAGATGTCATAGCTTGGAGGCTGGGGCTACTGGAGTGCCTGCATTCCGAGATGGATGTGATGGTCTAGCGTCCCTACGCGGCGAATTAGCCATGGCATTCAAAGCAACGGTTCAGCCAGTCTTTGTTGATTGTCGCTATCTTGCAAAATATCAAAATAATTAATCCAGCGTTCGGAAAATTACTCCCCCCCCCCCCCCCCCCCCACAAGACGAAGTCCTCTTATTTGGCAAGCCTACGGTGATCTTAATTGCCGGGAAAGTTTGTTTGATACAATTTATTTAACTTTACTGAAGACAGACTTCTTTGCCAAGGTCGCTAATAAAAACTTTTATTCTCGATAACCGGTTTTGGTAACAGAGTTACCATTTTCCGAGCTCGACATAGTTATCTCAGCAACTCAGCAATGAAGCTTATGTTCACTAACGTATTATCACAGATTGCCCCTTGCTTCTCAAAATGAGTAAACTTATTTAGCAATTAATGTCACCGATTTTTGACTTAGTAATAAGGTTAACCCATGACCTATGTCAGTTGTTACGTCATGCTATGGACAACCCGAATATGTGATCGTATATGTAAATTATATTTTATTAACTCATACAGTCTAAAGCGAAATTATCACTGTGGAAGGAACGTAAATTGTTGACGTTACTCCGGAATCAAAACAACAGTCTTGGA
Organism: Schistocerca serialis cubense; assembly: GCF_023864345.2. Classification (NCBI taxonomy): domain Eukaryota; kingdom Metazoa; phylum Arthropoda; class Insecta; order Orthoptera; family Acrididae; genus Schistocerca; species Schistocerca serialis. The sequence goes on from NC_064643.1 coordinate 189,328,058, forward strand.
ATGGAAGAGTTAAATACCCCCCACCACAAAACTGAAGTTCCAGCACACGATTTCAGCCTGAAAAATTATGTGCACTATGTTATGGGATAGAGAGGGTGTTTTTCTTCTCGATTTTGCGCCTTGGGGCGGCACAGCCAATTCAGGCAGTTTTTGTGGCGTCGAATCCTCAGTAAGGGGATCATTTCTCTACACGACAAGGCCCGTCCCCGTTTGGCTCATTGCCCTCAAGACTATATAGCGTGTTGTGTTTGAGAACAATTTGATCACCCTCCATATAACCGTATAACTCTGATCTAACACCTAATCATTATCATTTATTCTTCCATCTTGCCGGTGAGCACTACGAGTAAGACGAAAACTATGTCAAAACGTCAGTACAGGACTGGTTAAAAGGAATAAGGCTGCTTATATCTATGCTGGATTGCGGAAGCTGGTCATACGATACAGTAAGTGGCCTTAAGACAGCTCAATATTGTACTGAAACAAATATTGAAGACAAGGTTTGCATGAAAACGTAAAGTTGTTGTACTATTGTTATCATTTTTTATTTACTTTTAAAATTGTACTTATTTTATTAACAGAATCTTCCGTCGGTTCTTGGCAGAACAACATTATAATAATAAATGAAAAGCACCAGTTTGCTTTTGTTCTACAGTATTATTTTTATTGCTAACCGGTTTTCGGCTTACAAGGCCATCTTCAGGCATTTACTGAGTATTATCACCAAAGAAGTTAAATGTTAGCAGACCACATTGGAAGAGAAGTAACACATCTAGAGTGAAGTAGAAACATACAGTGAGTAACATCTTTGCAATGAAATAGTAAAAACTGAACAGTACATAAATAACAATGGAGTTGACAGGAAAACCTTTAGCACAATTTCAATAGTTTTGTTTATCAATAGAAACTGTTATGTAGGCATGCTATTCTTATTTTATGCTAAAGGTTTTCCTGTCAACTCCATTGTTATTTATGTACTGTTCAGTTTTTACTATTTCATTGCAAAGATGTTACTCACTGTATGTTTCTACTTCACTCTAGATGTGTTACTTCTCTTCCAATGTGGTCTGCTAACATTTAACTTCTTTGGTGATAATACTCAGTAAATGCCTGAAGATGGCCTTGTAAGCCGAAAACCGGTTAGCAATAAAAATAATATTGTAGAAAAAAAGCAAACTGGTGCTTTTCATTTATTATTATTGTAGTTATTTTAAGATCGCGGTTCGAAATAAACTCACTTGTTAACGGCTATACAGATGAATCTGTGCTGTAGTGGCGAATCCAAAATAAAATATATCTGTCCGACTAACAACGGTCGGTTGGCATATCGACGTCATTGAGAAATAAGTAACCGTAGGCAGTTTGTCTGAGCAGTGTGAGCGCACGCAGAGTACTGAGCGACGGAGTCCGCGTGTCGTCACGTTTCGTGGCGGAGCGTCCCTGGCGCTAAGTTATCACGTGCAAGTCTCGCTGTCTGGTGACGAGAAGCGGCGTGTACGGCTATAATTGAGGACGTGAAGAGCAGATTATAGCCAGCAGTCTCTGACAAACAACGCAGATCGCTCCCGATAATGCAGACTCATCACTCACTGACAAGAGTAATTCTCCGTAATACACAGTGGAAGAACTGCTGTTCCCATTTCTCATTTCTTATTTCCCGATAGGTGCACCAGTAGTCATAAAGACTGAAAGAAAGTAAACGTGATTTATTGTTAAGGTGGGGAGGATGTACATTCTATTTACTCTGAGCATAAAAATGTTGTTCGACTTTTCTTAACCTTTTGTTGTTCTGTATGGTACATTTGTTGGCAATGCTTGGTTAATACTTTCTTTTATACGTCGCTTCTGTCGTGGGTAATGTGACTGCAGAAAGAGTGAGTAAAGAGGAGAGCATTTTCATTTGACAAACAGACGAACTGCGACTGGTGGAGGATACATCCGAACTTCACCTCCTCGCCCCCCCCCCCCCCCCCTCACCCCTGCCTCAGCCGCCGTGTACATCACGAACTCTTCCCCCGTACGGAGTACATATTCACAAACTAGCACCCTCGAAGTTCTCTCATGGTAATTACGCGAAATGATTGTGAGGCGAATAAGTACCTTTAAACGCCTTTTTTCAGTATTTTAAGAATAAACTTCACGGTGAGGTACAGCGTCTTTTTTGCAGCGTCTCACACTATAACATGCTGATTTTTGACAAAACAACCTCGTGTCAAATGGAGCAATCATTCTTTGAAATGTCATTGTCTCTCTATCTCTCTACCTTTCTCTCTCCCTTTAATCAACTGGAAAAGGATCGCTCACGAGGGCTCTGTAAAGAATAAATGTCTTCGTTCGGGGGATGAACGTCACATTTGAGGATCTGAAGATGGCTAACGCCGATAGTAAAACTGTGTGGAACAGATTATTTGCGATACAGACGGAACTCTTACGTACTAGTGTCACAAAGATCCTTGTCGCTTACATAGACTTTACATCCTTCTGTACAAAAGTCTAGACCTGAAACAAATCTTTCAGTTTCGTTATCTGAAACGGTGATAGGAAGTTTATCCACAACAACACATAGCAAGGGAATTAATCGCAAGAGAGACACAAATACGTATAGCATATATCCAATTCATATTTCATCTGTACACATAGTGTGTAGGCGATGTTTGGAAACAGCGTAGGTAGCGGTTCCGTAAATGTTATCTAAAATTAACAGTCATGCCACTAAAAAAATGGTTCAAATGGCTCTGAGCACTATGGGACTTAACATCTTTGGTCATCAGTCCCCTAGAACTTAGAACTACTTAAACCTAACTAACCTAAGGACATCACACACATCCATGCCCGAGGCAGGATTCGAACCTGCGACCGTAGCAGTCGCGCGGTTCCGGACTGAGCGCCTTAACCGCGAGACCACCGCGGCCGGCCATGCCACTAAAGATATATGACGATTAACGTACGCCAACTGATTTCACAAAACATGTATTGTTTGATTTCGTATGTAGTATTTTTCAGCGAGCACTTTGGTCGGTAACGATTTAGTTTGTATTTCCTTTACTGCCCACGTTTACGTTTTCTGTACAAAAATGATATAATATCCACACATTTTACGTAATTTATTTCTGGTTCGGTCGTTAGCTACAAGCCGGTGATAAAAGGCAATGCTGAATTGTTTATGAATATTCTAAAGAACTTTCTCGTCTTCGGTCATCTTTTCGAAAACTTCACAATGAACAAGACGACATAGAAGTATAGATATATCTTTCTTCAAATACTATGAGGGTAAATGTTTTCTTACACACTGTCCTACAACACATCAGCAGACTCTGAAAAAAATACCTTAATCTGGCCCCAAGCCAAACTCACTTTGTGATAGTAGACACAATGGTAGCCTGTTCCAACGCTATCTGTGTAAAAAATATGCGACAGCAGTATACGAGCACCAAAGCACTGAACAAGTAGTCTCTAATCTTTCCACACTGTGGAAAAACCAGTCACTATTTACAAGAATGCAAATTCAGCGGCTCATTGGTACTGTGCAAGAGAACTGCGCTGCTTCCATTATATTTTCAATGCTTCTTCCGTAGTCGTTACCATCCATAACGAATTACTACTACACAGTCACATAATAATCCTTATGTCGCTTACACACATTTGACTGCAGTTAAAAATATTCTACATTAGTGTTTCACCAGGTCCCATCATAAAGCATCACATTGTTTGGAGTCGAACTGATGGCTAATGAAGTTCTTTCTTACCTGCAGAATTTTCGTCGAAGCCTACTGTTCTCAAACGCTTCAGGAATGCCACTCAGAGCCTTGTTCGAACTGGGACTGGTCGCTATCGCCTCGTATCTGACATTAGCTCGTCATCTTGTTAATTACCCCCTCCCCGCGCCACGGACTTTTACCGTGATGTCTGATGACGCAACGAACGAGAGGCGTTGTTGGACTGCGTGTTGCCACATGGATGCGGAAAAGGCATTTATCGCAGAACTGCATTCCACGTGATTGTCACGTGGTCTACGTAATGCGGTGGTGTTAGTCATCCACCCGCCACATCATCAGCTAAGGCAGTTGATTTAGTACTTCCCGGTTCGCCACTCCGGCGTTTGAAATTCCTTGTGTGATTACGGGGTAATTATACTCCAGCAGTGTTAAAGTACACTACAGTCAATGTCGTAAGAAATTCTTATCCAGATACACAGGGCAAGCAACACATTTACCACCAAGTTATTACAAACTGTAGAGGAATCAAACTGTCTTAAGACGCTGTTGTACATATTGCTATAATCTGCAGTTACAACACTGGTTTGATACAAATACCCTGCACCTCCGTCAGGACCGATTAAAAAAAAAAAAAAAGGTTCAAATGGCTCTGAGCACTATGGGACTTAACATCTATGGTCATCAGTCCCCTAGAACTTAGAACTACTTAAACCTAACTGACCTAAGGACATCACACAACACCCAGTCATCAAGAGGCAGAGAAAATCCCTGACCCCGCCGGGAATCGAACCCGGGAACCGATTCCAAGGATTTGGCTGCGCAGTGCGAAGATACCAGTTTCCCCCCTCCCCATCTGCACCCCTGCCTGCAATCCTCTCCTTACATTTTGAGACGTAGTCAACCATTTCCACGATGTCATTCACCCATGGCATATCACACTTACTCATGCGTTTTTTGAAATGAATAAGTCTTTAAAACAAGGTAAGAGACACCACTCAGCAGAACAGGGGTGAAACCTTTGTACTGAAATACACTGAGATGGCAAGTCATGCGATACCTCCTAATATCGTATCGGACGTTCTTTTGCCCGGCGTTGTGCGGAAACTCGACATGGCATGGACTTATCAAGTCGTTGGAAGTCCCGTGCAGAAATATTGAGCCATGCTTCCTTTACAGGCATCGATAAATGTGAGAAAGTTGCCGGTGCTGCATTTTGTGCACGATCTGACCTCTCCATTATGTCCCATAAATGATCAATGGGATTCATGTCGGGCGATCCGGGTGGCCAAATAATTCTCTCGAATTGTCCGAAATGTTCTTGAAACCAGTCGCTATCGATTGTGACCTGGTGACATGGCGCATTGTCGCCCATAAAAATTCCGTATTTGTTTGGGAACATAGTCTAGGAATGGCGGTGAATGGTCTCCAGGTAGCCGAACATAACCATTTTGTGTCACTGATCAGTTCAGTTGGACCAGAGAACCCGGTCCAGTCCTTGTGAACATACCCCACACGATTATGGAACCACCACTAGCTTGCACGCTACCTTGTTGACAACCTGTATGCATGGCTTCCTGGAGTCTGCGCCGCACTCGAACCCTACTATCAGTTCTTACCAACTGAAATCGGGATTCATCTGACCAGGCCATGGTATTCAAATTGTCTAGGGTCCAACCGGTATTGACACGAGGCCAGCAGAGGTGCTGCAGGTGATATTGTGGTGTTAGCAAAGGTACTCGTGTCCGTCGCCTGCTGCCATAATTCATTACGCCACATTTCGTCGCACTGTCCTATCGGATATGTTCGTCGTACGTCCCACATTCATTTCTGTCGTTACTTCACGCAGTATTATTTGCTAGTTAGCGCTGACAAATCTACGCAAACGCCGCTGCTCTCATCGTTACGTAAAGGCCATCGGCCACTGCGTTGTCTGTGATGAGAAGAAACGCCTGAAATATGGTACTATCAGAACACTCCTGACCCTGTGGATTTCGGAGTATTGAATTCTCCGACGATTCCCGAAATGGAACGTTCTATGCGTCTAGTCCAACTACCATTCCACGTTAAATGTCCGTTAATTCAGGTCGTTTGGCCACAATCAGGTCAGAAACGTCTTCACATAAATCACCTGAATACAAATGACAATTCCGCCAATGCAGTGCGCTTTAATACACTACTGGCCATTAAAATTGCTACACTAAGAAGAAATGCTGATGATATTCATTGGACAAATATATTATACTAGAACTGACATGTGATTACATTTTCACGCAGTTTGGGTGCATACATCCTGAGAAACCAGTACCCAGAAGAACCACCTCTGGCCGTTATAATGCCCTTGATACGCCTGGGCATTGAGTCCAACAGAGTTTGGATGGCGTGTACAGGTACAGCTGCCCATGCAGCTTCAACACGATACCACAGTTCCTCTAGAGTAGTGACTGGCGTATTGTGACGAGCCAGCTGCTCGGCCACCATTGACCAGCCGTTTTCAGTTGGTCAGAAATCTGGAGAATGTGCTGGCCAGGGCAGCAGTCGAACATTTTCTGTATCGAGAAAGGCCCGTACAGGACCTGCAACATGCGGTCGTGCATTATCCTGCTGAAATGTAGGGTTTCGCAGGGATCGATTGAAGGGTAGAGCCACGGATCGTAACAAATCTGAAATGTAACGTCCACTGTTCAAAGTGCCGTCAATGCAAACAAAAGGTGACCGAGACGTGTAACCAATGGCACCCCATGCCATCTCGCCGGGTGATACGCTAGTATGGCGATGGCGAATACACGCTTTCAATGTACGCTCACCGCGGTGTCACCAAACACGGATGCGACCATCATGATGCTGTAAACAGAATCTAGATTCATCCGAAGAAATAACGTTTTGCCATTTGTGCACCCAGGTTCGCCGTTGAGTACACCATCGCAGGCGCTCCTGTCTGGATGCAGCGTCAAGGGTAACCGCAGCCATGGTCTCCGAGCTGATAGTCCATGCTGCTGCAAACGTCGTCGAACTGTTCGTGCAGATGGTTGTTGTGTTGCAAACGTCCCCATCTGTTGATTCAGGGGTCGAGACGTGGCTGCACGATCCGTTGCAGCCATGCGGATAAGATGCCTGTCATCTCGCCTGCTAGTGATACGAGGCCGTTGGGATCCAGCACGGCGTTCCGTAATACCATCCTGAACCCACCGATTCCATATTCTGCTAACAGTCATTGGATCTCGACCAACGCGAGCAGCGATGTCACGATACGATAAACCGCAATCGCGACACGCTACAATCCGACGTTTATCAAAGTCGGAAACGTGATGGTACGCATTTCTCCTACTTACACGAAGCATCACAACAACGTTTCACCCGGCAACGCCGGTCGACTGCTGTTTGTGTATGAGTAATCGGTTGGAAACTTCCCTCATGTCAGCACGTCGTAGGTGTCGCCACCGGCGCCAACCTTGTGTGAATGCTCTGAAAAGCTAATCATTTGCATATCACAGCATCTTCTTCCTGTCGGTTAAATTTCGCGTCTGTAGCAAGTCCTCTTCATGGTGTAGCAATTTTAATGGCCAGTAGTGTACCTTGTGTAATCTATACTCGTATGTGCATATCGCTGTCCCATAACATCTGTGCACTTACTGTACATTTTGAGTTATAACTCCAAAATTATGTCAACCAAAATTAAGTTATGCAGCTTGCAGAATGTATCAGATCTGGTCAATTTCTCTCGTTCTTCGAACAGAGAAGAGCGTGCGTGGCAGAGGCAGGATCACTGTAACCACTGCAGGGAAGCAACAAGCGTAGAGTAGAGGCGAATTATGTTCTCGAATTACTTTCAACGCTCAGGGTTTGCTCTTCGTACCGACTGCTTGCTGTGTCGTAAATGACGTGCAGGAGAGACCGGTTTCGTGAAAGCGCGTATTTACATAAACGTCTATTTCCACACGTGGTACTTACTCGTAGCACACTACAAAGAGAAATAAGCAAACTCACGCCTACTCACTGCAGACTGAACTTTTTTTCACAGAAGTCAGGGATGCCAATTTGGGAGTCTTTCCTCCATGTTTAGGGAAGAAATAGCTTTCAGGAACGGCTGTAGAAGAGGAAAGAGGATCAGTGGGATTTTTATTTTCAGTTTTTAAGAGGGGTTCTTCTTAAATGTTTGTAGGTCCTTTGATGAAGAATTAGGAATAAAACATCCACAGTCGAGCGGTTACTTCCCGTAGTCACTATTTTAAATTACGTAAGAAACGTGATAGTTTCATAGTAAGTGAATCGACAGTATCCCGGGTTCGATTCCCGGCGGGGTCAGGGATTTTCTCTGCCTCGTGATGGCTGGGTGTTGTGTGCTGTCCTTAGGTTAGTTAGGTTTAAGTAGTTCTAAGTTCTAGGGGACTGATGACCATAGATGTTAAGTCCCATAGTGCTCAGAGCCATTTGAACCATTTTTTTGAATCGACAGTATGGATAGAATAGCAATACAAATGTAGGGGAAAACGACACTCGTTTCTATATGACATAATCTAGTAACTTGTCATTCGCAAAGTTCACTGCACTTAATTACGTCACCTATTGCTATCAGCAGGTTGGTCCATTAGCTATCATCGTGTTATTGTATGATCTAACGTAATGAAGATTTTTACCTTAGTGACGACTTCAAGTTGCATACGAGTGCTGTGTGTAGGAAACGTACCGTATCACTGAACGCAATGGCTACAAAAGACACCAGGAAACTGAGAAAAAATATTCGATGAATAGGAAGTGGAACCTCTGTTGAAATGCATGTGTGTTGCACTTATTTCTTATTATAGCTTACTTTTCGATACAGCAGCACTAATTTCGTGTGCAGAGGCATTGTTAGATTTTACAAGGCTCAGAGCAAGTCTTGAATTTAGATCTCCTTCTAGATTTTAGAACGTGAATGCTACATTTCAGCTTATCGTTATTTTTGCATAAGCATAGCTTTTAATAACGCTTTGAAATGGTGGTTCGTGTTGTGAAGTATTCTATTAATTTTATAGAGCCAAGCATAAACACATTTTAAAATACGTCGGACTTGAAAGTATTGTGAATATTCTGACATGAAAAGTAAAATTTACAAAATTTGTCAGTATTTGTAATTATGTAAACATTTGTAAAAGCTAGTTTACTTTTTCATTCATTCTCAGATTGGTTAGAACCTGATCCATTTGGCCAGAACAGTAAGGAATTCTGTTGATGCTCTCATAGTTCGGTCAGTGCCTGCAAGAAGGATTTAATTGATTATGCAAAAACAAATAAGCATGGCGGGAAAGTGAAAATGGAATGAATTGCAAAATCCCCTCAAAATTTTCAGCAGCGAGCAATTACTAATAATGTGAAAAACTCTGTACCTAATATTGCAATTTTGTTACTCAGCGCTCTACCATTAAAACTTTGACCACTTGGGGCAGTTTAGACGAAGTTTGATTCTACATCTTCGTTATAAAAATTTAGAAGTCCACTGCACTAAGTGCAGAATGTTAATAAAACATGTCATCCGTTCCAGTTCCAGACACAGGAAATTATTCTTATCCTATAATTATCAGTGAAAGTACTGACCTCATTACTACAAAACAACCGTGTATTATGCCCAGTCATGCATCCATAGGCAAGAATGATTGTATGACATTTTATTGCCTGTTACAAGTGACCTGCTCTGAGACCCAGACAATACACGGTACAATAACAAAAATAAACTAAAACAATGGTTGAAATGGCACTAAGCACTATGGGACTTAACATCTGAGGTCATCAGTCTCCGAGACTTAGAACTACTTAAACCTAACGAACCTAAGGATATCACACACATCCATGCCCGAAGCAGGATTCGAACCTGCGACCGTAGCAGCAGCGAGGTTCCAGACTGAAGCGCCTAGAACCGCTCGGCCACAGCGGCCGGCAAAACTAATAACTGATGTTCTCATTCTTGAACATCTGGTAGGAATCGGGATGTATGGTACAAGTATGATGGTGGGCGTGGCTAATTTTTCATCAGTTCTGATGAAACGTGTCGTTCCCAATATAACTGAGGTGAAACATATTTGTCATTCCCTCCAGCTCGGTGCTGAAACGTCCTCTGAAGCGTGGTGTATTGTAGCAAAACAGAAACAGATACAGATGAAATGTACACTATGCGATCAAAAGTACCCGTACACCCCCAAAACATACGTTTTTCATATTAGGTGCATTTTGCTGTCACCTACTGCCAGGTAATCCATAACAGCGACCTCAGTAATCTTTAGACATCACGAGAGAGGAGAATGGGGGGGCTCCGCGGAACACACGGGCTTCGAACGTGGCCGGGTGATTGGGTGTCACTTGTGTCATACCTCTGTACGCGAGATTTCCACGCTCCTAAACATCCATAGGTCCACTGTTTCCGATGTGATAGTGAAGTGAAAACATGAAGAGACACGTACAGCACAAAAGGTTACAGCCCGACCTCGTTTGTTGACTGACAGAGAGCGCCTACAGTTGAAGACGGTCTTAATGCGTAATATAGAGACTGCCTGACTACGCTTGTCCGTCCTCTTTCGGAGTACCGCTGAGCGGTGTCAGATCCTTACTGCACAGAATGAACGGAGTACATCGAAAAAGTTCATAGAAGGGGAGCACGTTTCCTGTTATCGTGAAATAGTGGAGGGAGTGTTACGGACGTGTTACAGGATTTGGGATAGACATAATTAAAACAAAGGCGTTTCTCGTTGAGGCTGCATCATTTCACGAAAATTCAATCACCAACTTCCTCCTCCGAATGCGAAAATGCTTTTTTGTTGCCGCTGAGCTACATAGAGAGAAACGATACGTCACAATAAAATAAGGGAAATCAGAACTCGCACTGGAAAAATATAGGTGTTCGTTTTTGTTTTTTTTCACTAGCTGTTAGAGGGTGGAATAATAGAGAATTTTGTGAGGGTGATACGATGAACCCTTTGCCAGGCACTTAAGTGTGATTTGCAATGTATCCATGTAGATGCAGATGAAGAGGAAAATTTTGAAACATTCCAAAATCCTGGGCATCAATGTGATAAAGTGAATCTTTGGATGAAACAAACTTACCGTCGGTTCCGACCGATAAACGGGACAACAAGACAGCGTTCGAAAGATGTACAGCGCGCCTTTACAACAACTTTTAGTTGTGAGTAGACAATAACCAGATCCAAACCTTGCAATTTTTGTGCTGTCCATGGCGGAACAGGCTAGGAAAGATAGAAAAAGGCTGTAAGGTTGATGATCTCGAATGAAATACACTCCTGGAAATTGAAATAAGAACACCGTGAATTCATTGTCCCAGGAAGGGGAAACTTTATTGACACATTCCTGGGGTCAGATACATCACATGATCACACTGACAGAACCACAGGCACATAGACACAGGCAACAGAGCATGCACAATGTCGGCACTAGAGCAGTGTATATCCACCTTTCGCAGCAATGCAGGCTGCTATTCTCCCATGGAGACGATCGTAGAGATGCTGGATGTAGTTCTGTGGAACGGCTTGCCATGCCATTTCCACCTAGCGCCTCAGTTGGACCAGCGTTCGTGCTGGACGTGCAGACCGCGTGAGACGACGCTTCATCCAGTCCCAAGCATGCTCAATGGGGGACAGATCCGGAGATCTTGCTGGCCAGGGTAGTTGACTTACACCTTCTAGAGCACGTTGGGTGGCACGGGATACATGCGGACGTGCACTGTCCTGTTGGAACAGCAAGTTCCCTTGCCGGTCTAGGAATGGTAGAACGATGGGTTCGATGACGGTTTGGATGTACCGTGCACTATTCAGTGTCCCCTCGACGATCACCAGTGGTGTACGGCCAGTGTAGGAGATCGCTCCCCACACCATGATGCCGGGTGTTGGCCCTGTGTGCCTCGGTCGTATGCAGTCCTGATTGTGGCGCTCACCTGCACGGCGCCAAACACGCATACGACCATCATTGGCACCAAGGCAGAAGCGACTCTCATCGCTGAAGACAACACGTCTCCATTCGTCCTTCCATTCACGCCTGTCGCGACACCACTGGAGGCGGGCTGCACGATGTTGGGGCGTGAGCGGAAGACGGCCTAACGGTGTGCGGGACCGTAGCCCAGCTTCATGGAGACGGTTGCGAATGGTCCTCGCCGATACCCCAGGAGCAACAGTGTCCCTAATTTGCTGGGGAGTGGCGGTGCGGTCCCCTACGGCACTGCGTAGGATCCTACGGTCTTGGTGTGCATCCGTGCGTCGCTGCGCTCCGGTCCCAGGTCGACGGGCACGTGCACCTTCCGCCGACCACTGGCGACAACATCGATGTACTGTGGAGACCTCACGCCCCACGTGTTGAGCAATTCGGCGGTACGTCCACCCGGCCTCCCGCATGCCCACTATATGCCCTCGCTCAAAGTCCGTCAACTGCACATACGGTTCACGTCCACGCTGTCGCGGCATGCTACCAGTGTTAAAGACTGCGATGGAGCTCCGTATGCCACGGCAAACTGGCTGACACTGACGGCGGCGGTGCACAAATGCTGCGCAGCTAGCGCCATTCGACGGCCAACACCGCGGTTCCTGGTGTGTCCGCTGCGCCGTGCGTGTGATCATTGCTTGTACAGCCCTCTCGCAGTGTCCGGAGCAAGTATGGTGGGTCTGACACACCGGTGTCAATGTGTTCTTTTTTCCATTTCCAGGAGTGTAGAACTTGGTAACGCCATAGATGATGGTGAGTGCCTCTTCTTCACCCTGACTGTAACTGCACTGTGTTCTGTTAGGAGTTTTCGAGGCAAAAGCAATGGGTCTATTACATTAACCAATTCTATGGGAGAGCACAGCTGCCATCCCGTAAGAAGATGCATCAGCAGCTAACACAACAGGCTTAGCTGGATCAAAATGAGTCCGACAACAACGACTCAAGAATGCTTCCTTTAGCTTCTGAAATGAGTCCTGGCGTTCTTGGGATGACACAAACGGGGCATCCTTTTGTCGCAAGTTGTTCAGCGGCTCAGAAATTTGCACAGCGTTTGGAATTAACCTAACGTAATACTTGAGCTTTTCCATGAAGCCCTGAAGATTTTTTAATCGCCGGCAAGTGCGAAGTAGCAGTGTGAATACTCCGTGTTGTTATAACATGTTCTAATTATTAAAGTTCTTCGTGAAATAAGGAACACTTTTCCTTGTTTCACTTTAAGTCAGCCACAAGAAGAACATGAAAAAAATGGTCTAAACCTGCCAAATGATCAGCAAGTGTATCACCTGTGAGAACAGTATCGTCCAGGTACCTTATACACGAAAGGACTTTGGCTGCTAATTGTTCTAGGAAACGTTGAAAAATAGCAGTAGCTTCTGACGTCTCGTTTTGTCTCGGTTCGATGGTGATGGATGTCCCAGTCGAGATGACGTGGAACGGCGTCCGTCCATCACGACAACGCCAATCTGTAACTATTATAAAAACAAACTTCTCGCACGGTTTGATTATTTTTCAGATACTGTCTCTCAAAACTGACATCAACGTCTCGAAGGAGCAGCACGCCGGAGTGTGTGCGCCGCCCTTGCTTGTAACTAAAGAAATGATGTTCGATGTCTGTCGATCTTCTCCACTTACAAATACAGCGACTGCACCACTCGATAACGCGATGACTCCCTTGATCTGAAATAATAACCAAAAGTCCCTTGGGTGTTCGCGACAGACATTTCAGTTCACGCGAACTTCCTGACTTTAGTTCTTATGCCCGGTTTGAGAATGGGCATTCAAACATTGAAAATATAATGTCTTGAATCATCAATCCATCACCCAAGTCCATGTCACATCATGATTTTTGCGAGGATATTGAGTTGTTAATTATTATTCTGTCGCCAAGGTGTCGCTACGTCGAGTATCCAACAACTACACGACGTAATTCCACAGATAACATACCCTTTAGCAATGTTCAGAATGCGTCGTATTTCGGTATAAACTAATTGCTGTTTATAGTTAAACTGTCACTAAATCACTTTTCACTTTTATTTTATCCGAAGAATCAGTTAATTCCACAAATACACCTTAAATGTCCATTAAAAGATGTATGCGTCACGCAGAATCAAAGTTGAATTAAAGTTTATTGTTGTTCGCAATTATTTGTTCCTACACTGAGCACACACACCGATTTTTCATTAGGGAATTGCGACTGTTAGCATCAGCAATTATGACTTCCACGATAGCTTCTGACAACACGACGTAACTGTAAGTTCTTCGTGATTGCGTTTATCTGTTGCTTACTCAAGTCTAATAATTGAGCTTATGTCGGCGATCAGTCTCTTTCTGTGTCCTTTGATGTTCGTGACTATTAAGTATTACGAAGACTAAGTCCCATCATAAATTAGGAATCACACGAGTTATTCTTCTGTCACATATATCAATTATCCCGTTATCTGTCTAAACGGTAAAGATGATTTTACTTCAGTCCGAGTTCTGACTAATACTACCAACCGCAAAACTTTTAAACTTCAGATCGGTTTTAAAACAATCTAGTAGCGCTTAACATGGGTACTACTATTGTAGGAGTACAAGAGAGAAGCGAAGTTAACATCTCCATTGCCGAATTACATTGTTTCATTGTAGTCACAGCGAAGTTACAGCTCGATGCGGCTACAACTCTCTTACAGGATAAATGGTCAATTTATGGTCTGGGCTTCAACCTTTGTAAACAATAATTTTTTGAATTATTTCTTTAAAGTTTGTTTCGTATCATATGGTATTCTTTCATTCAGTCCTTTCATTATAATAAGCATTAGTATTTACATAACATTCTTGTTACTCAAACTGTCAAGAGTGTAAATTTTGTCAGTAGCTGTCATCACTGTCAGGATGAGTGATTTTTCTACTTCTTTTTGCAACAAAAGGGTGTTTATTATGGGTTCCATTATTGGAGTGTTACAAGCTGAAGCATTTACAAATGGTAGTCAATGAAACTGGAGCCAACGTAGGTGCATGTTGATCACAAAATATCTCTTGAATTGATCACCCAGTGCGCCACAGGTAAATCAGTCTTGGAAAAGGATCTGCGCTGTCCGAGTCTGTCCATTAATTCCTCCTTTCATGGGAGAGGAAATAAATCCACGGTAGTCTGTGGATTTACTGTGGTTTTGAAATCAGTACGCAGACATAAAACTCCTGATAGCTTTTTCTGAACGACGTAAGGACGATACCCATCGACTTGCAGACACGGGTTGTATAACCGCAGTGTCTTTTTATCGTTGTAATTTCCGAACAATCCGCTCATGAACTGCTTAACAGACAGGCCGAGCATGAAAAAATCGTGACTGCGTAATGTCTTCTAACAGTAATGTGTGTATAAAAATCTTGAGTCCTTCCTAATCCTGGTTCAAACAGTTCACTGTACTTATTGCACAAGTCAGAAACATTTATATGAGGCCCGTTTTTAGAACATATCACACGAAATGATACACTGTTTGTAATGTCACGAAAAGTTACTGGTAAACTGTACGTAAAATAAATGTAGGCTTCTGTAGATGTGAGCCACCGATAATTTCATACTTGTATTTATTGATTCGAGAAGCAGATGCACCTGTGAGTATTATAACCTTTCTAACTTATTCTCTTTTGAGCAACTTGTAACTGCGCAAGAATTTCGTTTTTTTTTCCTGTGGACTACAGCAGAAGTCCTCTGCGAAGCGGAAACGTCTGCCGGAGTATATGCTTTTAGTATTTTCCTGGACGCGATAACATGTACACTCTGCGAGCTACACGGTCGCCTTGTGTTAGATTGACAATGTGAATCGTAGTGCTGTAAAAATACCATCTGGATATGACCTTGCTTACCAAAGTGGAAACTTTGCGTTTCGAACAGTAAATGATTGTCTATCACGTCTACAAAAAACCCTGAGGACAAGATTTTCTCACATTGTTCTGAAGTACACCGTGAGCACTACTAGACTGAAAAGACCTACTTCTTCTTTTGCCATTGATTTGATCTTTGTTTTTATTCATTCTTACATTCACTTTACGTTGAGTACCTGGTGTACTATGAACAAGAGAAATAAATGGAGACTCAAAATCAACTTCAGATGTTTCCGCAATACTTTGAAACTCCACAATAGAAAAAACTGTTGTTGCTGATCACATAGAAACTGGGCGCGTGTCTACATCGACGTCTCCAATTAGTGATACAGCTGGCGGGGACCGTCTTTATCGTTCATGCCGTCATGAGATACCAGCTTTTGCACCAGACGTTCTACGGACGTTAACACACAACGTTCTACCACGCCAACTGGAGTTTGTTACAAGACAGGTAAGCACTTGGTTTTCGTACAAACCCAAAAATTTGGCTCAGCGCAGGTAACTGTACGAAACTATTAATGAAAATCACACACCAAAGTAAAATCAGCGTCATTGTGGCACTTGTTGGCCATGCAGGACTTACAGCTAATGAGACAAATCTGGAACAGTGGGATGAACTGAAACTTCTCTTTACCCTTGCAGAAAATGAAGATATATTTTATACAGCTGCGTAGCTGTATAACACAATGGAGGGCCCAGCTTACAAAGGCCTCTTAATTTTTCTACGAAATGAACTAAAGTGCTTTCTGCAGAGTGACTTTTGTTTTCCGAAATGACGGAATTGAGCCACTGAAAGCATTGAAAGATATGTTTACGTTGCTCAAATCTGTACTTAAAACATTGTTGTCCCTTTTGAATTAGCAGAGGTTGAAAATACCGCTAGATGTAAATTACTTTATTTTCAGACGACCGGTTTCGGACTGTTATAAGACCATCCTCAGGTGTCGTTTCTTTGCTGTGGTCTCCGAGCGCCGCGTGTACCAGGCGCGGTGTGCTGCCTATGAGCGCAGAACAGCAGATCAGCAAATAGATTTCGAACCCTCTCTTTTTAATTTTCAGAACTAGGTAATACATAGTTCCGCCATTTACTTGGGTTATGGCTTCGAATTTAGACCAAATAGTTTTTAAAACCGGAAGAATCTGCTCATGTACATGAACAATGCAAGTAATTTTGGTTGTACTGTGCAGTAAGTTGCACAACCGCACACCAGAAAATACTTGTGCTATGAACATGATAATCGTTTCTCATCCCTCTTCTGCAGCAACACAGCAGAAACCAGACATCCTTCCAGTCGCCTCAGATGTCAGCAGACACAAGTTAAATGCGTTAGTTGGCGACGCTGTGTCAGAATGGGATAACCCACAAAATTAGCTGTGGAAAAATACATAGAAAACCATATCATTCTGCGCTCACGTTCTGAATGATAAAAATGCGGCTCGGAAAGGTCGGTTTGGTGACTGTAAACTTTACTATTGGAATGTTATCAATTCTTAATCACATTCCACAGTGGAACGTGCCTTCTCTGTTTTTAACTTCATAAAAATAAACTTAGAAATAAGTTATCGTTACGGCTACGAAGTCTTTCGCGACGTATTTCTTGAATATAAATCTCTCGGTGTACATGCCGCATCAATTCAGGATAAAACTCCAAGCTTTCGACCACTACCTCCATGGTCGTCATCAGGACTATAATTGACTGTCGTGAACTAGCGAGGCTCCCACTTTTATACGCAAAGGACGGCTTCTGATTGGCTGGAATACGTCATAGCAACAGCGATATGGCGCGTAGTGAAGTGGTGCCCTCTACTTCCATAGACGTAGTTTCTATACCGCGTTGCTTGCAGCGCCATCCCTTGAATCAGGAGGTAAAGTGCGGGAAGTTTTTCTCTGCGATTTTTCTTTGTCCAGTGCACTCTTCCAAGTGTTGCTAAGTGAATAGCCGTTGTCTCTGTTAAAGTTACTATCGCTAAGTCTAATTTCGACTGCTTCCCGGATCACAGAGTCCCAGTAGTTCGATGCGTGGGCTATTACTCTGGTCGTCAAGGTATGCCGGGACAACTTCAAAATTTCTGAGGAAAAATGAGCAGCCAACAGTTGTAATACGTCATCCACAGGTACTTTGGTGAACAGAGAAACCACGTCGAGGCTGACCATGATATCATTTGGGCCTATCTTCATTTGTTTTATGATATCAACAAACATTTTTGAATTCGTAATATGATGTGGGCAGTGACCAACTATAGGCGCCAATAATTTAGTTAAGTGTTTTGCAAGCCTGTACGTAGGAGAGCTAATAGCGCTAACAATCGGTCTCAACGGGACGTTCTCCTTATGAACCTTTGGCAAACCGTACAGTCTTGGTGGCCTAGGTGCTCTGGGCCGTAAGTTCTTCACCAGTTCGTCGGAGAGGCCAGAGTTTTTTAGTAGCTCCCTTGTCTTCCTGCTGAGCGCCGATGTGGGATCCCGTATGAGAATCCGGTATGTGCTGTCCTCCAGTTAACAATCCAATTTCCTTGTGGTAATCAGTAGCATTGAGGATTACCGTGGCGTTCCCCTTGTCCGCAGGTATTCATCCTTCTGCAATAATGTCAGTCCTTGTCTCTCCTCTCTGCTGATGTTTGACTTAGGCGGCTTGGATGTCTCTAAAATCTGGCTAGTAGCAAACCTTACGTCATCCGCTGCTTCTTGAGGAAGATGACGAACTGCTTGTTCCAGTCCACTAATAATCTCAACCACCGGTAACTTACGTGGAGCTGGGGCAAAGTTCAATCCTTTACTGAGGTCCACTCACAGTTAATAACATTAACATTTCCAAAATATATAAAAAACAAATTTTACAAATTTATGCCAGTTTACTTACGGCAAACACACACGCTCGCAAGGTAGGAGTTGCGAACTTTTACAACATTCTCCTTTCAAGGCTACAATTTCTACCCGTAATGAAATGGCAAACTTTTGCATGGCAAATTCGCGCATTATGCACGTCTCTGCCGCCGACCAACGTCTCTGGCGCAATTGCATCTGTGGCCGCATGCGCAGTCGCGCGGTACGACAGGGACTAAGACCTGATCCATTCTCTCGTCTGCCGTAACTAATATTACTAGACTCACGTGTAAAAGGTACTCTAACAAGGGAACCTCCGCATCGCACTCCCCTCAGATTTAGTTATAAGTTGGCGCAGTGGATAGGCTTTGAAAAACGGAACACAGATCAATCGAGAAAACGGGAAGAAGTTGTGTGGAACTATGAAAAAAATAAGAAAAATATACAAACTGAGTAGTCCATGTTCAAGATAGGCATTATCAAGGACATCTGAGCTCAGGAGCGCCGTGGTCCCGTGGTTAGCTTCACTTCGAGTGAAGATTTTAATTTTTTGTTTTCAGACAATTATTACCTGTCCGTCCGTCCGTCCGACTGATGTGAGGTAACTGCGCCGTAGTATGGGGACGCTACACCTAAAACGAAAAATTTGAAAACGTTAAAAACATATGTTTTGACAGAGCACAGGGAAAACTGTGCGACTGTGAAACTGTTGCATTCATTTGTTGCAGTTTACGTGACAAACTCTTATGTTTTCATCACTTTTTTGGGAGTGATTATCACATCCACAAGAATCCTAAATCGGGCAAGGTAGAAGAATCTTTTTACCCATTCGCCAAGTGTACAAGTTAGGTGGGTCGACAACATATTCCTGTCGTGTGACGCACATGCCGTCAGCAGTGTCGTATAGGATATATCAGACGTGTTTTCCTGTGGAGGAATCGGTTGACCTATGACCTTGCGATCAAATGTTTTCGGTTCCCATTGGAGAGGCACGTCCTTTCGTCTACTAATCGCACGGTTTTGCGGTGCGGTCGCAAAACACAGACACTAAACTTATTACAGTGAACAGAGACGTCAATGAACGAACGGACAGATCATAACTTTGCGAAAATAATAAAGTAAACTTTTTACTCGAGAGAAGACTTGAACCAAGGACTCCTCGTTCGGCAGTTGCACACGCTAACCTCGAGACCACGGCTCTCCTGAGTTCGCATCATCCATGATGTTGCTTATCTTGCGCATGGGCTACTCAGTTTGTATATTTTGCTTATTTTTTCCATAGTTCCACACAACTTCTTCCTGTTTTCTCGATTGATCTGTGTTCAGTTTTTCAAGGCCTATCCACTGTGTCAACTTAAAACTAAATCTGACGGGGGTGCGATGGGGAGGTTTCCTTGTTAGAGTACCTTTTACACGTGAGTCTAGTAATATTAGTTATGGCAGACGAGAGAATGGATCAGGTCTTAGTGCCTTGCGTTTTAAACAGTACAGCCGTTGGTGCCTTAGACTTTCACAGACATCGCAGAGGCTAACAGTCGAATGACTCGTAGGAAAGCTGGGAGGGGAAAGAAGCAATCCGATCCACAGATCTCTGACTCCTTCCCTTCCCCTTTCGTCCTCAAAAGGGGACAAACGGACCACCCTTTCTAATATTACCACCTTCCCGCGGGTGGGCAGACGAGAATGGATGGAGGGAAACCCCCAAAATATACGGCTGGTATAATTAACAAGAATAAGTAAATTGAATTCAGTTACACTTCCTAAAATCTGTTAACAATCAACACTCAACTTCTGGTGCGTTACGACTCCCAGGACTGAACCAACGCAGCACTTCCAAATGCTCTGCCGAGCCTCCCGCTGCCAGCCGTTTCAACGGACGCAGGAAGGCGCGCCGATTTTCAGAACCTCCTCGCCGGTCGGCAGCATACGGCCGAACTGCAAATCAGGCTCCTTGCGGACCCACGCTCAGGAAGATTCCTTTCGAGACGAGCAGTGAACGCTCCATACCACGGAGCCGCTGCTCGCGTCGCTTACGCTGATGCCGCGGTCTGCGTGCTGTCCCTCTAGCACCGGCAGAGAAGTCGCTTCTTGATGCCCCGACTGCCAACTCTCTACGAGAGCCCATACAGCCACTTCTTAAACCCACGCGAACAGCCCACTTTTCCCCTTTCCCGCTAGAGGGAGACACCGAATCCTTCAATTGCGACAACGGTGCCACCGCCAGAAAACGGAGGGTGACTGCTTCACGCTACGTGCTGCGGCGGGGTTTTCAAAGCTAATTTTACTACGGCTCAAATATACCTTTACACACTTGCCTTATGTTACATTTATTTTTCTTCCTTTGGCATCACAGACTTCCTGTATGACTCCCTTGTAATCCAAAATTCAACCATACTTTCTTCATTATAAGAATAAACATGATGTAAACAAATACAGACGCGATGATTGGTCTGCAGCCTTAGCACACGTACACTGGTATTGTTACGCTCTTGCAAGTAGGTCCTGCCTATATGTTCGATGTCTTACAACTCTGTTACAATAAATGAAACTTTAAGGTTGTGGTGTGCGTACTGTAAGACCTTCGGTACACACACCATCAGATTATTTGACTTGTCGCTCTAACGAAGTAGGTGAGTGTCAGCAATATGTCTCGTGGTCTTATCGTGGCGTGTTTATCTTCTGCCGTTAGGTCAGACGATAGAAACGCTTAGAGTAGCAGATCGACGGTGACCAACTTTAAACAAATTAATTTTCACACACATTTATTAAAATAATAAAAATCATAGATATACGTAACTTGATTCTGGATGCTGTTTACAATTGACAATCTGAAGTTCCTTTGGCCTTGGTACGTTAATCATATTCTCACACATCTCTGATACTAGACAAGTGTCCATACATTTATCTTCATGGCTATGTACAGGAATATAATCTTATTAGGCGCAGACTGAAACTTGACTACAGACTAATGCAGACTAATGCACACTGGTATAGACTGGTGCAGACTGACTAATCGGAGGTCTGTACACTCGTTATAATACCGCGCACGTTTAGGTATCAATGCGCGAGTGTGATCCGCGAGGAGAAAAGGTTCTACGTTAGCAGCAATCTCATTGGCTGTGTGAAATATTAATACGCGGATCGGCAGAAGCAGAATTTGGTCCGTCTCTAAGACAGCGCCATCTCGTAGTGCGGAGACGGACGAGCGCGGCGCCTGCGCTGTTGGGCTTAGCGGGGCGCGCTCTAGTGGGAAAGTTGTGTACGCGCTGACTACGCGGAACTATGTACACAATAAAGATGTTCTGACCTATCAACGGCCATCAAATTTTTTCTTAGTCCCACTTTAGGTATGTAGTTTTTATTTCAAAATTCGTGATCAGTCTCACTCACTGTGCTGTCGTGTTCTGTCGAGCTGTTAATACGTACTGTGGAAATGGTGGACCCTGCTTCGTGCTCCATACTGTTACATCCTCTTGGAACACCGTTAGTGGAGAGACTCGAACTCTGGGCCTTTGCCTTTCGCGGACAAGTGCTCTATCTTCCTAACTTCACAGAAGCTCGATTGCGAACCTTGCGGAACTACCACTCCTGGCAGAAAGGATACTGCGGAGTCATGGCTTAGCCATGTCTGCATGAATTCTACCGAACCGAACGAGGTGGCGCATTCGTGACGACGACAGTTCAATCCCTCGTATGGCCATTCTCATTAAGGGTTTCCGTAACTTCCCTAAATCCGTCCAGGCAAATGCCGGGATGGTTCCTTTGAAAGGGCACGGCTGACTTCCTTCCCCGTCCTTCCGTAATCTGATGTGTCCAATGACTTCGCTGTCTGGTCTCGTCCCCCAAACAACCCAACCCATCTACCGAACTATCATCCTTGTAGAATGATAGTTCGGTAGAATTCATGAATCGATGGTACAAATCTTGCTTTGCTAACCCATTTTTTTGTTCATTTCGGAATTCCTAAATCTCTTAAATGTAAAATTCATGAAATATATGCTAATTAACACATCTAATCATCATTTTAATGAAAATTGCAGGTGTTCTTGTTTGTAATAACATGTTGCCTGCAACATTACCATACTACTGTAATATGAACCCAGCATGATACAACTGATCTGGAACCAAATTGAGGGATTTGTCGCGAGAAATAACAAGACATTTAAGTTGGCAGGCAAACTCATACTTCTGCACTGACTAACGCTGGCGGGATCCAGAACGCCACATGATAAAATAAGAGATGATAATGTGACGCTTGGATGGCTTCGTGGATTCTGATATTGATCTACTCGTTAGTAATGTAGCAGATGACAGTTCCAGTACTGGAACGTATTTCTCAGATTTGGATATGGAAAGAGTTCAGAGATTACCGAACGATTGACTATAGATAATACGTTCAGTGGCTTCAGTAAAGAATTACACGGTGAAAACCCTGCAACGAACTTCTGCGTCACACGTACCGCACGCAGAAAAATTACCCTGTGTTTTAGTTAGGAATTTTCATCACCATTGTTTTTAATTACAGTACTATGTTAGCTAAGCACGGAAGTCTGTTATGTTTTCCGTCTGGTCCCAAAGAAACGTGAAGTGCTGGAGTTTTGGGAGAATGTTATTTCATTCTCTTTCAAAAGTAAGTGACATCCGAAGCTATACTGTTTCTCTGCTCGTCTCTTTTTACGTCGTAAATGTTAACTGCTCACACCGCTGCAGGTTAGTTGGACCAGCTGGCTAGCCAGTGCTGTTCTAGTTAAATGCGCCGCTAAAGTTGTTCTCCGATATTATCGCTCAATCGACGTGCGCGTAACGCACTGCCTAAAACGTATCGGTATTATCGTACTTGACTGTACTCGAGAAAGCTTGGCTTCTGCTCCAAGTGAAAGGAAATCCAATGAGATTCCCCAAAACGCGGAAGAATACATGGTTTAATGTTTACCTCAGGTTTATTCTTTATGATGAACACAGTATAGTTGTTGTTAAATCGTCACCCGTCGCCAGGCCACACAGCCGTACCTGGCCCACTGTTTAACTCGGTACATTTAATCAGTTTAAGCTTCAAAGACACTCTTTCAACACTTGCCACTGTTACTGGTTGTTTTAGCGTAGTTCGTGAGACTACACTTACGTTGATCGCCAAGTCATACTCCGGAATGAGTTTCAGTTTCAGATAGTGTGTTACCGTGCTATTTCAACATTGAGACCAATTTAAATTCATATTGAAAGTCAGGAAGATGAGGTCCTTAGCTGGCCCATGACTAAAACTATAGCACAGTTTGGGACAGGTGGTGGTGGTGGTTAGTGTTTAACGTCCCGTCGACAACGAGGTCATTAGAGACGGAGCGCAAGCTCGGGTTATGGAAGGATTGGGAAGGAAATCGGCCGTGCCCTTTCAAAGGAACCATCCCGGCATTTGCCTGAAACGATTTAGGGAAATCACGGAAAACCTAAATCAGGATGGCCGGAGACGGGATTGAACCGTCGTCCTCCCGAATGCGAGTCCAGTGTGCTAACCACTGCGCCACCTCGCTCGGTAGTTTGGGACATTTGATTGTTATAACGTCAGGTCACACGTCTTAAACTTAACTAATGTCATACAAAAAGTGAACAAGGTCACTGCAGCTTTTAAGCTGTTTAAAACTCTCGTGGAGAGAACATTTTGTAACATCCAGTACTTCGAAGAAAAATCTAATTGTACTGCGTTTCTGAACCTAACCTAACCTAACCTAACCATCTTCCATTTTCTCATCTCCTCCTACATGCTGGAACTGTTTCTTGTCCTAAATCTTCCGTATCTCAGTTTTGCCATATACGGTTATGTTTTCTGTATCGAGTTGGGTTGCCAGTTTATTTGCAAGTTCAAAAATGTTCAAATATGTGTGAAATCTTATGGGACTTAACTGCTATGGTCATCAGTCCCTAAGCTACACACTACTTAACCTAAATTATCCTACGGGCAAACACAGACACACCCATGCCCGAGGGAGGACTCGAACTTCCGCCGGGACCAGCCGCACAGTCCATGACTGCCACGCCTTAGACCGCTCGGCTAATCCGGCGCGGCTATTAGTAAGTAGCAGGTTCTCTTGGAGTAGTACCTCCAATTGTGAAATACTCTGTTGCGTCCTGAAGTATGTCAGTGGCCTTCACTACATCTGTTGTAACACTATGTAGCTTTTTTCTGAAAACATTAATATCGAGTAATGTATTATACCATATCATTACTGAACAAAGACACGTAATATCGCGAATAAGGTTTGCCAGATGGTCCTTATTTTCCTCTCCGATCATTTCAAATATATCAAACAGTGCATCGCAGACCTCTTCTATGTTTCATTTACATCTACATCATACCCCACAAGGTACCTAACAGCGTGTGGCCAAGAGTTTGTCTGGTACAACTAATTGATCCCCCCTTCCCTGTTCCACTTGCGAATGTTGCGTGGGAGCCTCCGTCTTAGCTTCAGTTCTCGAATTTTCTCGTCGTATACATGTCTTGAGATGTATGTGGGAAGAAGTAATATGTTGTCCGATTGTCTCTGGAAAGTTCTTTCTCGAAACTTCAACAGTAAACCTCTCCGTGATGCATAACGCCTCTCTTGCAACGCGTGCCAGTGGAGTTTCTTGAACGAATCGGTAACGGTCTTGCGTCAGCTAAACAAAGGCTCTACGAACAGTACCGCTCTCCGTTGGACCTCCTCTCTCTGTTCTGCTTAAGAATCGGTCCAAAAACCGCCTTGTAAACCTTTCCTATCGTGGATGAGTTACATTTCCTTAAGATTATTCCAACGAATCTCTGTCTGGCATCTGCTTTTCCTACTATTTGCTTCATGTGGCCATTCCACATAAGGTCGCTCTGGATAGTTACGCATAGATGTTTTACGACAGATACCGTTTCCAGCAATTCACCATCAACATTGTAATTGTACAACAGTACATTTCTTTTCCTGCCTAAGCTCAATGTGTTATATTTATTTTCGTTCAAGGTCAACTGCCAGTACCTGCACCATTCGTCAGTCCTCCGTGGGCCATTCTGCAAATCGATATTGTCTTCATGGCATTCCTACTTTCTTATTGACAACAGCATCTGCGAGTAGCCTTAAAGATCTACCGACAGTTTCCACTAGAACTTTTATGTACGTTATAACAGGAACACTTATCTCTACATTGGCGGTTATGTTCCCTTAAGAGTGACTTGTTGCGTTCTACCTGCAAGGAAGTCTTGAATCCAGTCGCAAATTTGGTCTGACAGTCGGTGAGTTCATTTTTTTTTCATAAAACTACGGTTGGGACGGCGTCAAATGCCTTCCTGAAGTCAAGGAACACGGCATCAAACTGAGCCCCTAGTCTGCAGCGTTATGGATTTCAGTGAGGAGCAGAGCGAGCTGAGCTTCGCAAGATCTCTGTTGCAGAATCCATGTTGATTTTTATAGAACAGATTTTCGTTCTCCAAAAACGTAGTAAGTTTTGAACTTAATACATGTTCCATAATTCAACAACAGACTGACGTCAGTGATATAGGCCTATAGTTACGTGCGTCTGACGTATAACCCTTCTTGAAAACAGGATTGACCTGCACTTTTTTCCACTCACTTGATACCCTTCGTTGTACCAGCGATCTACGATAAACAGGTGATAGAAAGGGAGCGACTTCTTTCGCATAATCTTTGGAGAATCTTACAGGTATCTAATTTGGTCGTGATGCCTTTCCACTACTAAGCTAGTGTAGCTGCCTTTCTGCTCCTCGATCGGTTATCTCAATATCCGCCATTTCGATGTTCGTATGTTGATTGCAAGCAGGGAAGTTTCGGAAGACTGAATTCAGTATTTCGGCCTTCTCTTTGTTATCTTCTGTTGAGGTGCCAGGATGACCACTGAGTGAATTAACAGAGGATTTCGAACCGTCTACTGATGTTTCGTACGACCAAAACCTCTTAGTGGCTTTACTCAGATTGGTTGACAAAATTTTACTTTCAGAGTCGCTGAACTCTTCTCTCATTGCTCTCCTTACTTTACAGAGACGACTGCGTCAGTCCCGCTTCCCATCTTGTTGCGTTCAATGGCATCAACGTTAGGGCACATATATGATGGTTCAAGAATCTCCACCTTAGCGTAGTCATTGAACAGCAATCATAAATTTTTCTTACCAAACAAAATAGTGTCAATATCAGCGTGAAATTCACATTAACGAAACGCACTGTTATTATCACTTTCGCAGGAAAAGAAATGTCTGGTGTACACTCCAAAATTGTATTATAATAATTAACAGCTTTCAGTAGAGCCTACATTTTGGTTTTAATTTTGTGATGGGGAATGTGAATTATTTCATTATACATATTTTTCCCAGATAATAATGAGACTTATTTTCAACAGTAGACTTTCTCTCAGAACTGAAATGAATTTTCCAAATAATTCGACCAGCTTTAAGAACAATTTCTGGTTGTGAGTAAACAGCTTTCTGAAGTTCCTATTCACTGTGAAGTCAACACCTTTCCAGTGCCGGGTATCCGCATTCAATATCTCCAAAGTTCCTGCACTGACAGTAATGGCATTTTTTAATCTTCTGCTGAGCTCCATCTACTTTTGGTGCGATTCTAAGTGCACTTGGATCCAGTGGCTACATCAGTTCTCAGAAATGTGCCATGAGTTACTGTAAACACCTGAAGTGAGCAATATTTTAATGTTAGAAAAGCGCTTGCAACACAAACAAAAAGCAACAGCGCTTTCTTAATAAACTGACCATATTCTCTGAGCATTTTCACCATTTCGAAAACTGTAATTGTAGTTTTTAGACGTAGAGCGACGATTAGAATAATCCTTTGACTATCTGTCTAATTCAGTAACCTGATCAGGAGAACGTCTTTCGACTAAGGTTGTCCTGACAAAATCGTCTGTTTTTTCAGGCCGTTTTGCGAGACCTGAATCGACTGCATAACTTCGAATTTGATTGTGAGATATGCAGTTGCTAGACTAGGCTCGAACAGTTTTGCATTCATATACAACGACCGTTTTACCCTGAGACGCTGAAGGAGCATCTTCACCTACTAAAGACAGGGACTGATTTATGTCTGCATCTGCATTCGTGCCTGGATCAGCTCGTTCAAAACCTTTGGGTTGAAAAAAATTATCTAATGGAAATTTCAATTTTTATCTACATTTTCCCTTTCATCTGGTCTTTTCCTATACTGACTTCTCGAGAGGCGTTTCCTGCCGTCTGACATTGTGAGAGTTTACAGAATTCGCAGTATAGCTTAACGAAAACACGTCCTTCTCAGTGCGAAAGTATTTTCACATTAAACCACTAAAGCGTGGACACTGTCAGCCGACCATACAAATATTAACTTTTAATAGTCATTGGATGGTTCAAATGGCTCTGAGCACTATGGGACTTAACTACTGTGGTCATCAGTCCCCTAGAACTTAGAACTACTTAAACCTAACTAACCTAAGGACATCACACACATCCATGCCCGAGGCAGGATTCGAACCTGCGACCGCAGCAGTCGCGCGGTTCCGGACTGCGCGCCAGGAACCGCTAGACCACCGCGGCCGGCAATAATCATTGGACTCGTCTTTACTGGACTGCCTATAGGAGGGATGTAATACCGGGGACAGAAACTTCTTCACCTGCACGATTATTGTTCGAAGTCAACAGATAATAATAAATTATTTGTAGCAAGTGAAATATGTTTCTAACAAGCACAGCACATTTTGACCTGTATCAGCGGCACAGACCACAGTTCGACCACTATATCACAGTTCACTCGCTACTTAACTGTTAGTTGTAGTCAAAACAAAGCAAGTGAACATTGTTACTCTACAGTGAAATGGCCAACCTACGCGTCGGCTGCTCGCAACCGGGAGAGTTTCGAACACCGTCTTGAAGACTGAATTGCAGTACTGGAGACAACGGTTGCGGCAATTGTCGGCGATTCTGCTGTACAAAGTATGTCATACGACAGCAAATGACTTACACGTAAATGCTTTATTTTTATTTGTTGAAAAAACGCATACATCGCAAGAACCTCTTTGGTGTGTCAACATATACTACCAAGTTTTATATAAAGACAAGTCACTGCTTAAAATTTTACCGAAAATCTCGAAAAGTTCTTATCTGCTTTACTTCGAATTTTTACACAAAACTGTAATAAACGTTCGGATGAGCACAAAATTATCGAAAAATTCTTGTCCGATTTATTTCCTATTTTTATACCAATAAAAGTTCGGACAGACGAAAGCTACATATTTAATATGTATATCAGTATTTTAATCATAGCTGCACAACAGCAACGGTTCCACGTAATAAAATTATAAACAGCCGACCAGTTGCAATGGATAAAGAATTCTTTACCTAGGTTTCAACAAATTTAAATTTGTCTTCTTCAGAAGGTGGCAATTTTACATTAGTATGGACTGATGTATCATCGCCGCTTTTACAAATGTCTGCATAGATCCATTTGTCAAAATTAAAATGTAGCCCTAAAAATAGGGTTTGTCATGCAAATATAAATTAGTACATGGATGTTGCAGAGCTCACAACCGATTCATTTCTATGCAGTGGTATCCTTCAGATGTACGTACTCAGACATTTTTTCATCAAACGAAGGGCTACATTTGGTATTAGGACATTCCTTTTAGCGAGGAAAGCGCTGTTCCTTGCCAGTCTCATTTCAGCTATTTCTCAATACTTTCAACTTTCTTTGATGTAAGGTATGGAGCACAGATTTCGTCCCCTTAGAACGTTAGGGCTTGTACAATTCCAGAAAGGTTACGGAAAAGGTTAGAAACTGTTATGTATATTTCTGAATTTATGCTGCACTTGAAGGCAAGCTACAATTAAATTGTTGTAACGTATTAAATCCAGTATTTGACATAAACGTTGACGTTATAAAAACAGAAACACAAAAAGAGTGTTGCAATTCCGTCCCTCACAAAAATTCTCTAAGGTTCTATTAATTTAAATGTAGTTTTCCTTTCTAACATTGACAGGGTGTTTCATTATTATAAATCACATGAATGTCATGAATGAACAATCTTTTCAAGCTTTCTCAGCTTTGTAAAGACGTGTACCTTATGAATTTGTATGTCTATGTAGATAAACAGCATGTTTCGTGATAACAACCTAAGAATTTTGTGCTACGAATCCATTTCCCTCCCTCTGCTTCTTCCCATACCAAAAGAAATAAAAAAGCAGGTCTTATAAATACTACATCAATTCAGTGTTTAATAACCTAAATTTTGTTCTTGGGGCGAAAATAAGAACTGCATGAGGGAAGAAATTATGAACATGCTCAGATTTATTATGTTGGCAGTTACAGCAGCTTAAGCAAAACCCATGACTATCACAGTTACACACCAGAGACTTCAACACACGACTGAAATGCCCCCCAGGGGGTCCACAACACTTTTGTGGATACATGCGTAGCGAGCACGGGACCCCGAGCTAGTGTGGCCCTCCTTCCTTTCCGGGCAGCATACCTTCCTTTTCCACATCCTTCCCCATCCCCCATCTTCCCCCCCCCCCACCCAATCACCTCCGCTCTTCCCTTTCTCCCCCTCTGGGAATGTGTTTAGTGACTACGTCTGGAGACGGAGTCTCGAAACTGTAAAACAGCCTCTCATCTTCACTTTCTCTGCTGGCAAGTCTTCCTTTGTCCTTATCTTTTCCTTACCTCTTCTCTTTACCATTTTCTCCGCTGCGGCGTTCGAAACCTTTCTTCTTTCCTTTCCTTTCCTTTTCTTTGTTCCTCCCTTTCTCTTTTTTCCTCCCTGTGCGTGTCTGAAGGCCGACCCACGCATTCCCACGCGTAGCTGGTGACGGAGTAACCCGCAATTCCCCGCCCCGGGTAGACAGGTAGGACACGTACGTACCCCCTGGTAACGGCCACGCACAGGGAGGGGTGATTACCTGAGCTGATACCTTCCGAAAGTGCCGATTGGTCCCTCTGTCCCTTTCTCGGGAGGTGTGACCTGAGGTGCGAACGATCACCTAAGGTGGGAGTGCCCTCAGAGAGGCCCCCCACAAGGAAGGAGCGCGCCATCGGAGCCGCCGGTAATAATGGGGGATACTTCTGCAATGGTTTCCTCATAATCTACTATGTTCGCTCACAAGCGAAAGTTAAATGAGTCTCAGCCATGGACAATTCTTCCATCGTTGACACAGTTCCTTGTTGTTTCTCGGTCGGATGAAGGTCCAGACTGCTCCACAGTCAACCCTTTCATTATTCAGAAATATGTCGTCCAATTGCAGGTCCTCTAAAGTCTTGTTCCCGATTACGAAATGACACCTTGTTGTTAGAAACAGTCAGTGCCCTCCAGGCACAAAAATTGCTGCGTATTTCAGTGCTACACACCTTCCCTATCCGGGTGGAAGTGCACCGCATTTTAAATTCATCACGTGGGATTGTCCGACGAGGAAATTCAACACTACCTGTCTGACCGGGGCTTAACGGCTGTTCATCGAGTCATCAAAAGGGTTGACAGGAACATCGTTCCAACCCATACTGTCTTCTTGACATTTGACAGAGTTCAACTTCCATCGAACATAAAAACAGGCTATGAGATAGTTTCCGTTCGCCCTAACATCCCAAACCCTACGCGTTGCTATCAGTGTCAGCAGTTCATTCATACCAGCCAGTCATGTTCCAATCTGGCCAAATGCGTTACGTGTGGTAAGGATGCCCATGAGGGTTCTTCTCCCCCTCCATCCCCTCGTTGCATCAACTGTATGGGTGACCACGCTGCTTCCTCTAGAGATTGCCCCATTTTTTTAAGACGAACGCCTCATTCATGAAATCAGAGTGAAGGAAAAGGTGTCGACCTTTGCTGCTCGAAAGTTATTCGCCAGTCCGAAGCCCACTGTGCCTCACGCATATAAATACAGCAATGTCCTTGCCTCTCCTCGTCCAACAAAGAAGGCAGCCACGCAGTCTTGTGATCTCATCTTTAGTGCCACGGTCGTCAGATCGGCCAGCGCAATAATCGCCCATTCATCCTCCCCACTCTCACCTGCTCACTCTATGGCTCACCCTTCATGGGGTTCTGCTAAATCCTGAGCTCCAAAATCAGACACCCGGAGTTCCAAAAAAAGAGCCTACTCATGAAGATTTTTTACGTACACCGACTTCACAACCATCGATTCCTCCTTCATCTCAACGTCCTGTTTCCAAGAAGGCTAATAAGAAACCCGGTTCCTCTCCTTCTCCGCCACGGCGCGTCTCATCTACAGCACCACATGGTGGTAGCCACCCTTGGTCATCTTCTGTGTCGCCGAGGCGCACTGCTGGCGGCCGGTCAAACGGCCGATCGCTGGTTGCAGGAGCTGCTCCCGAACAACCTGTGGGTCAGGATGTTATGCCTTCGGCTGAATGCCGTTCCACGCTATTGGTCGCCAGCTGTGAGCAGTCATTGAGTTGAGGGCAACCTTGGTCACAGTCTTCCCTTTTCTGTCCACCCTATGTCCATTATCCATTGGAATATCCGCGGCATTCGAGCCAAACGGAATGAATTGTCGATCCTCTTACGATCCTACTCGCCAGTCATCTTGTGTCGTCAGGAAACAAAGTTGTGTCTCCATGATTGCTTTGGTTTCCCCCCTTTTCAGTCAGTCCGATTTGATCTCCCCTCTGTTGAAGGCACTCCAGCACATGGAGGACTCATGATTCTTCTCCATGATACTCTCCATTATCACCCAATCCCCCTGAACAGTCCCTTCCAAGCTGTTGCAGTCCGTCTTTCCATTTGTGGATACACCTTCTCTCTTTGTACTGTATACATTCCATCGTCCACACCAATGGCAAGAGCTGATCTCCTTCATCTTCTTGGTCAGCTTCCGCCCCCTATTTGCTGGTTGGGGACTTCACTGCCCACCAGCCGCTTTGGGGATCTCCGCGTCCTTGTCCGTGCGGCTCACTATTGATAGACGTCTTCCACCAAGCGGATCTTGTTTGCCTCAACGCTGAGGACCCTACATTTTTGTCTGCCTCCACGACAAATTTCTCTCACTTGGGACTTTCGGTCGGTACTGTTCCGCTAGCTCCGCGCTTGCTGATACACACTCGATTGACCACTTTCCATGCGTCCTCAGATTGCAGCCACAACTGCCATATATGCGCCCGAGACGCTGGAACTTTTCCCAAGCCGATTGGACACTTTTTTCGTCTCTAGCGACATTCGATGACCGTCACTTTCCTAGCGTCCACGATGAGGTCACTCATATTGCAGACGTTATTCTTACAGCTGCGGAACGTTCAATACCTCGCACCACCGATTTGCCCAGGCGCCCCCGAATTCCTTGGTGGAACGAGGCATGCCGCGATGCAATACGTGAGCGGTGACGTGCTCTTCGCGTTTTTCGCCTCCATCCTACTTTGCCAACTGTATCCGCTATAAGCAGTTCCGTGAGCGATGCCGTCGCGTCATCCGCGATAGCAAGAAGGCAAGCTGGGACTTCTTTACTAGCTCATTTAACACCTTCACTCCCTCCTCGGAAGTTTGGAGTAGGATTCTGGCGCGCCTAGTTTCTCCCCGGTCTCTGGGCTCACCGTCGCGCATGATACCTTACTGGACCTTGTTGCAATTTCTAACTCGTTGGGTCAACACTTTGCTGAGATTTCGTGCTCTTCAAATTAATCGACAGCTTTTCTCCGGAAGAAACGTGCAGCGGAAGTGTAACCTCTTGCTTTCTCATCTCAAAATCGCGAAAGCTATAATACAGTTTTCTCCATGCAGGAACTCCAACACGCACTCTCTTCTCGCTCTTCCGCCCCAGGACCGGATGGTATTCACATCCAAATGTTGCTGCATTTATCATACCATAGTCTGCGTTACCTCCTTCGCCTTTATAATGGAATTTGGACCGACAGTACTTTTCCCAGAAGATGGCGGGAAGCTATCGTCGTTCCTGTTCCGAAACCTGGCTATCGCCCCATTTCTCTCACGAGTAGTGTATGTAAGGTTTTGGAGCGTATGGTGAATTGCCGTTTAGACTGGTGGCTGGAGTCCCGAAGTCTTTTAACTCCTTCCCAAAGCGCTTTCCGAAAGCATCGTTCTGCAGTTGACCATCTTGTTTGCTCTCTCATATATCATGAACAATTTTCGCAAGAAACGCCAAACAGTAGAAATATTTTTTGATCTGGAGAGAGCATAGGGTACCTGTTCGAGGACGGGCATCCTCCGCACACTGTTCTCTTGGGGCTTTCGAGGTCGCCTGCCCCTTCGTGAATTTATGGCAAAGCGCACATTTAAAGTGCGAGTGAACACTGCTTTCTCCCGTACTTTCTCCCGAGAAAACGGGGTACCCCAGGGCTCCGTGCTAAGTGTTGTACTGTTTGCCGTTGCCATAATTCCAGTTATGGATTGTCTCCTTCCTGATATCTCGGGCTCCCTCTTTGTGGACGATTTTGCTATCTACTACAGCTCTCAACGGACCAGTCTTCTTGAACTACGACTTCAAGGATGTCTCGATCGCCTCCACTCTTGGAGCATCGAAACCGGCTTCCGCTTTTCTCCCAGTAAGACCGTTTGTGTTAATTTTTGGCGTCGTACGGAGTTTCTTCCCCCTTCCCTACACCTAGGCCCTGTCAACCTTCCGTTCGCGGACGTCGCTAAATTCTTTGGTCTTATGTTTGACAGAAAACTGTGCTGGTCCTCCTAAGTTTCCTATCTTTCGGCTCGCTGTCTGAGATCCCTCAACACCCTCCGTGTCCTGAATGGTACCTACTGGGGAGCGGACCGAGTGGTCCTTCTCCGCCTCTATCGCGCCTTAGTGCGCTCGAAATTGGACTATGGAAGCATAGTTTACTACTCTGCTCGGCCGTCTATTCTTCGGCGTCTGTCCACCACCGTGTATCACGTTTAGTATCTGGAGCTTTTTACACCAGCCCTGTGGAAAGCCTTTATGCTGAGACTGCTGAACCTCCGCTGTCCAATCGGTGAGCTGTCCTTCTGAGTCGTTATGCTAGCCATATGTCTTCCATGCCTGCTAATCCGGCCCATGACACTTTTTTCGACGCCTCCTTGGATGTAGGGTATACAGGCCGCCCTTCCTCCCTACTACCACCGGGAGTCCGCTTCCGTCAACTGTTACATTCTATTTTCTCCCACTTTCCTAAGACTTTCTTGACAACTTGGGGTACAGCACCGTCTTGGCTCCGGCCCCCGACCTGCCTGCTCCGTGACCTTTGTCAGTTTCCCAACGAGTGTACCCCTTCTCTTGTTTATCGTCGGGTATTTGCTGCTCTATGCGCACAAATGAAGGATGCCACATTTATTTACACTGATGCCTTAAATACATCGTTTGATGTTGGGAGTTCCTTTATTGTTGGTGACACCCGAAATTTGTTTCGGCTTCCCGACCGGTTTTTACTGCGGAACTTTACGCTATTCTCCAGGCTATCCAATACATCCGTCGCCATCAGCGGATACAGTATGTTACCTGCTCAGATTCGCTCAGCTCTCTCCTCAGTCTCCAAGCTCTCTACCCTGTTCACCCTCTGGTCCACCGGATTCAGGACTGCCTCCACTTGCTCCACTTGGGGGGCGTCTCTGTGGCGTTCCTCTGGATCCCACGATATGTTGGTATCTGTGGAAATGAGGTGGCCGATACAGCGGCCAAGGCCGCAGTCTCTCTTCTTCAGCCTGCTATTCCCATGATTCCCTTCACCGATCTACGGAGTGTTTCATGTCGTCGTGTTGCTCTTTTATGGTACCCACATTGGTCGACACTTCCTAATAATAAATTGCGGGACGTGAAAGCTCTTCCCTATGCTTGGACCTCTTCCTCCCGAACTCGTCGTCGGGAGGAGGTAATTTTAACTAGACTCCAGATAGAGCACTGTCTTTTTAGTCATCGACATCTTTTAAGTGGCGATCCTCCCTCACTCTGTCCCCACTGCTCTCAACTGTGGACGGTGAGACACCTTTTACATGAGTGCCCCCATTTTACGCAGTTACGCACCCGTCTACAGCTGTCGCCTGATATATCTTCCATTTTAGCAGATGACACGCGCTCAGTCGATCGCGTTCTCGAGTTTATTAGTGCCAGTGAGATGACGTCAGTCATTTGAAGCTCTTTTTGGTGACAAACAACCCCCCTTCTATAGTGGTGTTTTAAGTTTTCCTTCTGCTTTTAGTTTCCTCACTTTTTTGAGTTTCGCTCCCATTGCTGCTGGTTACCAGTTTCGTTTTTTTACCTTTTCCTAAGTCACAGACCGGGCGCTAATGACCGTAGCAGTTTTGCGCCCTAAGAACCATAACAAAAAAAAAGTGACTGAAATGGAGCCCAATATTTCACATAAAGAATTGAAATCTGTTAATTTAATTCCTACACTAACTCATGCAAGCTACACGTGCTCCACACAACAAACTTTGTCAACAACACAATGGACAGAGGTCACGAATATACGCGCAGCTAATCGTGTGTTAACAACTGTGGAAACCGAAAATTTCTAGGGGTACGAAATTAGGAGTGAGGACGATATTAGGGCCCCTTACATTACCCCCAATAAACTGATCATTCCAGTCACTAGTGAGGATAGACATGGATCACTAAATTTTATTATCACTATCCTCCCACCATTAGTTTTAACCTTTGTCCTAAACCATCCTTTTACTTCCCTTGTTGTTTCCTCGATGTGCAGGTCGAACAACAGAGGAGAAACACTTAATCCATATACTATGCCCTTTTTAATCTGAGCACTTATCTCTTGAGCTTCCATTGATATTGTTCCCTCTTGTTTGTTATTCAAATTGTATATTACCAATCTTTCGCTACAGCTTATACCTCCACATGGCGCCAGTAAATGAATTATTTGCTCTGCAATTGTCATGGTGTCGTATACACTATTTTATTTTATCGTATGCGCTGTATTAAATTAGTTAGACACGTGTACACGTAATGTGGCCTTTGTTTGTCCTTAAGCGATCTGAGTATGTTTGATGCCATTATCAGTGCAGTGGAAGACAAACACTAAGCTGTAGCAGATTCCACTGCCCACAAGTATATCAAGCCTTCATCTAATATGTATTAATTTTATCACAGCTTCAGCGTTTAAGGAATACCTAGTCTTCATGAATGCACGGTAAAAAATACATTTACTTTAAAGTGTATTATGACACTATTACAGCTTATTTCAAAAATTTCCAGTAACAAATATCTTAAGTAGTATATCTACATCTGTGTATGTTCTGGCGCATAGTTCAAGTTTCTGCCAGTAGTTGGCACTTTTGTCGCACCACTGCAGTCATTGACGATGCCAGAAAATCAAAAATTCCAGATGACGACAGGCTATGCCCCCATATCTATCAAGCGATAAACTACACCCTCCTTAACTATGAATTCATCATCATCATCACCATCATGTGAAACATGACACCCTCTCATTCCCTCTTCCCCACTTCCCCTCCTCATTTACTGTCAAGTCAATAAGAGTGTAGTATTAAAACGAAACAGCCAATCAGCGTGTAGCATTTTAGTGGCCATTAAAACAGTGTAATACACCGTAGCTCAAGAGCACCCCTCTCGACTGTGTTCAAAAGAATCTCAAGGATATGAACTTTTGTACCACATTGAAAATTATATAGGGGAGACGGGGGCTAGTAGGCTTATAGGTTAAGTTGGAAACCAACTTCTTCTTCCTGCCCCTATAAGAACTAAGCGCTAGGATAGCATCAGTAAAATTCACAAACGACGTTGTACCTTCTATTGTAGTTTCTTTCTGACGAGAACTCCCAGAGAGAAAGGACTTCATGTTTCTTGTTTTAAGAGGTGAGAGTTTTTATTTTTTTTTCTTTCACTGTAATTTTTTGTTATTACGTGAAGCTCTAGAATCCGTCGGAATTTTAAGCAGCTGTGATGGGTAGAGGAGACAATAGTTATTGTGTTCAAGTACTGAATTGCTTCGTAAAACTTTTTGTGTAGGGATGAGGCATCCATCTTGTCTAAAATGTGTTGTTGGGGCAAGAAGGCGTCTCAGCTTAGGGGCATGTTGACACAGACCACGTGGCGTATGTCAATTTACCCCTCACTGACATTTCTTTCACATGGGTATCTGCTGAAGTGTTTTAACTACTTCCTGATACATTTCGTTGAAGTTTATCATGAGGAATTACAAGAGAAAGACGGAACGCGCAAACCATACTGCTCGGAACGTAAAGAATGCCATACGTGCTCACATTATCGACAAGAGAAGCCGAGACACCTCAGCAGAGGAATTTGATATCCCTGTACGGAGTTCAGCTAGATATTCCCTAAAAGCGAGAGAATGTGATGTTTTCACTGATGAAGTCCCTGATGTTGTATGTGGATATAACACTCCTAGGAAGGCATGTATCAGCCAAGTGACATAATTTAAAAAAAATAGTTATGTAAGCTTTTCCCTGTAGTTCTATTGAACTCCTAGGCCATATATCTAGCTACTACACATGCCTGTCATAATATCAGATTCTCAACTGATGACGTACTTCGTATTTTGTGTTACAGGTTTTCTCTCTTGAACAGGAGTAGGTTAGAAAATTTGCTTTTCAATACGCCACCAAAAATGAAGTTAACGTACCACTTTGTTGGGAGCAAAAGAAAATGGCAGGACCTGTTTCATACACGTATTTTATGAAGAGGCATCAGAGTTTATCCATCTGAACACCTGGAGCCACAAGTCTAGCCAGGACCACCAGTTTTAATGAAGAAAATGTGATCAATTTCTTCAGTTTGCTTAAAAATATTTTGGATCGACTGAAGTTGCAAGCTAAGCGTATATGGAAAATATATGAAACGGGAATCACAACAGTACAGATACCAGACAGAGTAGTAGCACGGAAAGGTTTGAAACAAATTGAAAGGAGAACCTCTGCTGAAAGAGGCAGTCTCGGAAGCCTAGCAACATGTGTATCAGCTGGAGGTAATGCTATCCGTCTGTTCTTTATATTTCTTAGAGCAAAATAAAACCACATTTTGTTCTAGACGCTCCAGCTGGCTCTGACGGTGATGTCAACAAATCAGGGTGGATGGTAGAAACAAATTATATTAAGTTCTGCAAACACTTCATTCGCTATTCTAGAAGTTCGAAGGATCGGCCAACATTTCTACTGCTTCACAACCATGACTCTCATTTGTCTATTGAAGCAATTGACTTATTGAAAGAAAGTGGGATGGTTGTCCTATCATTTCTCTCATACTGAAATCACAAATTGCAGCCTCTGGGACACTTAAAAAAATTTATGCGTACTGCTTGTGGTGCTTGGATGAGTAATCATCCTGGCCAAACGATTTCAATTTATTACGTATATAGCATTGTGAAGCTGCTTTTTCACTGCAGCAACCCCATCCAGTATCACCACAGGGCTTAGAGTGAAAGGCATTTGACCTTTCAATCCTGACATCTTTCATGAATTCGACTTTCTGCCATCATCTGTCACTGATCTCCCGCCTTCTAATGGTGTCCAGACTGTGAATGCCGACGTTGTAACTGGTTCGCTTCCTCAGTATAGTCCTTGCACACTGATGCAGCTACTCCAAGCACACCATCATCGTCCCGAAATGTAACACCAGAAGAAATTCACCCTTTTCCAAAGTCAGGCTCACGAAAACTGTGTAACTGTGGCAGGAAAAGGAGACACTCCTACCAAAAACGTACTGGCAAAAAGAAAGCAAGTCTCAATTAGTAAGCCTATTTTAGAGAAGACAGGCAAAAGAGCTGTAACTCAAAAAAGAGGAAGGGAAAACATTTTCAGGGAAATGATTCAGTAATGATGGAATCTTAAG
Source organism: Schistocerca serialis cubense (assembly GCF_023864345.2). Lineage (NCBI taxonomy): Eukaryota > Metazoa > Arthropoda > Insecta > Orthoptera > Acrididae > Schistocerca > Schistocerca serialis. The sequence continues at coordinate 189,367,173 of NC_064643.1, forward strand.
ACGAAACGACAGATACAATAAGCTGTGCTGACTCTGAGGATAGCGTCGATTTCCCACTAAGTACAGACACTGAAGAGCAATATTGGCCTAAGTCTCCACCATATCGAGAACGCTCGTCAACACCGACTACTAAAGAGGACACCATGAATGTAGTTCAAGAAGACAATTCGGTGCAGTATCAGGTGGAAGACTTCGTGATGGTGAAGTATAACACACATCTGTATCCTGGAAAGATATTGGAAACTGATGGTGATGAAATACTTGTGTCCACAATGGTGAAAGAAAAGAAATATTGACGATGGCGTGACGTTCCTCACTCGATTTAGTAGCAAAATCGTGCGAAAACTAAAATCACCAGTTCAGATGAGCAGTTGACCTATTTTCTTGGTGGACACGAAGTTATGATTCTATAATTTCGTTGGTATTTTTAATTTTACTATCATATAACTTTTCTGTGTTCATTTACTAACTTAATAATATTTTAATACTGTTGGCATTTTGACAGACACTAATACAATTCGTACTAGCAATGGAAAGAAAGTGCGAAAACAACTTTGTCCTTCATATGGTATTGAAATAAAAGAATCTTAGTTACTAACTTGCGTCTATTCCTCAGAATCTGTTAAGCATGCCAGCTTACCTCAGCACGTTTGCCAACTTGCCTCACATGTGGGGTAAATTGGGATAGTTGTAACGTTTTAGTAAACTGTTTTTTACGAGCTAAGCATGCAATTCTAAGTGATACTTTCATAATTAATTAATAGCCAAGGGATACTACTATCTGCAGCATCGACCATAAAAGCGGAAAATACTATAGGAAAAATTAGAAACTTCGTAAAGTAAAAACTATGCCAACTATCCCCAGTCTACCCTATCCAAAAAAATTACAAAAAGGGTGTAACTTTCAGTATTTCCACATCTAAGCGTATATGGAAAATATATGAAACGGGGATCACAACAGTACAGATACCAGACAGAGTGGTAGCACGGAAAGGTTTGAAACAAATTGAAAGGATAACCTCTGCTGAAAGAGGCAGTCTTGGAAGCCTAGCAACATGTGTATCAGTACATTCAAGCACACACACACACACACACACACACACACACACACACACACACACACACACACACACGTTTGTTCCATATACGTACAGATTGAACAGCCATTACTGAACATGCTATTGTCAAACTAGTGTCTCAAATATGAACTCCCAAATTATGTGCTTGACTGTTATGTACATACCTAAAGACACGTGGCTAAAAATAACGTGCTACAAAGGCAACTAACATTTCATGTTTAGATGTAAAGGCGATGATATAGCAAAAGTAATTTGACAAAGCCCATAATGCAGGGAACAAACATTGACTGAAATACTATGCTAAGCAGGCAAGCATACAGACCAATGGTTCAAATGGCTCTGAGCACTATGGGACTTAAATTCAGAGGTCATCAGTCCCCTAGCACTTAGAACTACTTAAACCTAACTAACTAAAGGACATCACACACATCCATGCCTCAGGCAGGATTCGAACCTGCGACCGCAGCGGTCAATACAGACAAGTAGGTAGTCTGAAGTACTGTCAGCTGGCGGGAGAATGTAATTATTTTCTTTTCTAGTTCTACACTTGGTGTAAGCCTCAATGTAGTACCGATTAAATAATTCCACATGTACATTTTTCTTTACATTTGTCTCAGGGCAATGGTATCTCCACATCTAAAATTTGTAAAGGGCGCTGCCACTTCAATCTGATGCTATGTTTAGGCGGTTCATAGCACAAACTGTCATCGCCTGTCATTTTTATAAATTTATCAGTAAAGTTTCATCTTGCACCATTTTTGGAGCATCGAAAATAATCCATATGTATTACACTAGAAAAAATAATCTTTGTTTTGAAGAACCTAGCATTGCCTTTTACTTGCATTCCAACTATTCCTGTTAGAGGTTATGTTCAGAATGAGATTTCGGGAAATGCTTCAAATCTAACAAATGGAACTTTGGTGCCAAGGCTCTCTAAAATCTTTACAGACTGTATCTCCCATTATCACACGCTAAATAATACCATAAATCTGACCAAAATATGTGGTGTATTGATATGTAATACTTCAACTACATAGCTTTGTAACACACAAGGAGAAGTTCCTAACACAAATAGAATACATTCAATACAACTTGACCAAAGAATGTGGTGGAACAAGACAGATATGAAACAGTTCCAAAGGTAATGGTTAAACAAGACACAAACGAAAATTCGATATCTCGAAAATATAATCTTTCTCAGCAAAATAAATGTATTGATAGTAATAAATAAAGATTTTGAGTACAAAACACATGCAGGTCTCTTATCATAAAACAGAAATATAATTACAAATTCCTGACTGCAAACAAAAATTCAAATTTTGAATGAAAATAAAAGTACATTATTTTTTAATATATGTATGACTTTCAACACAAAACACATATGACAGTATTATCTTAACTTAATTCTTCTATAAGATTTTTTGTTCGCAACCAAAGTTTGATGTTTGTACTACGCTTTACAAGCACAATGGACATACAAATTAAATATTTCTACATAGAAATTGTGTGCATTAATTACAAATATTCATAGGTTCACTTGCTTACACTACTGAAATACATTATTGGTTGGTCGACGACTATAGTCTATTATTTGTACCATGCATTAAATTAATGAAAATACACAAAACTGGTTCTATATAGTGCTGAAAAACACACAAGGTCACTATCACTCATCTAATTTACAGCTTAAAATGCACTTTTCAATGACAGTTACCAAAGTACCCATGTTATTCCAACAGCATTGGCATTCACAACATCTCATACTTCCAAAAAGCAGTTTGAGGTAGTTCATCATTCATCCATACATTTTCACATGGTCAGAATGCATTTATCAAAGAAATATGATCAGAATGCCTACCACCAGCCAGTGCTTTTTGTTAATACATTAACTAGTAGCTAAAACATCTGGGAAGGTGAAGTTGTTGAAACTATTTTCCAAGTACCATCATCTTAAACAAATTTTATTCAGTCAACAACATCAAAGATCTGGCTCAATGGAGTAAGTTCGTCATTCCTTGAAGTAAGTCTTCAGAAAAATAGCAAACTGAGTTGCGTTGATAAACATTCGTATAGGTGAGAAACAGAGTCGCATGCATTCATCTAACCAATCTCGTAGTCATTCAGACACCATAGTGACCCAACATTAGGATATTAATTTTATCTTGCACTACAAAATTTTGTCATCTTCTGCTAGTAATGCTAAGTGGAGAGGCAGTAATAGCTGACATAAAGAAACAAGCATTCAGAACTGAACTAGTATTCTAAAACCAGAAGCTGGCAGTGTGTGTGACATGACTTGACAATGTGTGTGCTGTAACTTGAAAGCAGGTGCCAGGCACTGAATCTTAAGACTGTATGGTAGTACCAATAGCTGACAGTATGTCAGCTCGTAATGTTAGCACTATAAGTCTGTCCATATGATCTATTTTACTTTGAAATCACGTACAAGCTCTAACCATTTTCAAAGTGTGCGGTTAAGTAAGCAAATGCGAATTGTATATTTTTTGGTTGCGTTGTTGTCTTTCAACTTACTGAATATTCCCATATGCAATTAGTCATCCTATAGTTGACTCTTTCATTGTATTTTCTGCAGATGTTGTAAATTATATGTAGTAATCGCTGCTTTTCGAAGTTCTTCTTCAACAGTTACTAATTTCATTGTCATTTGAATTATTGCCTACTGCTTTTGAAACTAGCAAGGAAAAAATTTTTCTACCAATGCATTCAGTTTATTCCAGTAGATAGAGACGATATCTACCGGAGACTCGTTGGAGATTAACTTCCAATTTATTATAAACCCCGTCTTCCTCATCATGACCACCCTCTTCTACTTTTTTCTCGTCGTCATTTTCCTCACTGTAACCTTCATCTTCATGATCTCCACCAATACATACAGCCTCCCTTTTCACATAGATTTTGTTCTCTTTGTAATTAACATCTTCTTCTTCATCATGCTTCTTTATCATGCTCTTCTTCTCCATCACAACATACGAGATATGGTTCTTACTCTTTCTTTGGCTTCTTATTAGTAATACTGCATCTTGGTGGAGTCAGTGCCCCTGGAATGCTTGTCTGGGTGTCTGTGCAGCTTGCGAGGTTTCTCATCTTTGAACTGAGTGCCCAGCCTCAACTCTGCAGCTAGTCTCTGGACACCTTCTATTAGCTGACTTTCTGTTGTCCAGTCTCTTTGTGTCGGAAGAACGGAAATCGGTACTTTGACATTCTCTACACAAGGAAAGCCTAATACATAAGGAAACTAAATAAATTGTGAGATATTGGCAAAACAGAAGACAGGTCTTTTTAACTCGTGGTTTGCACAACACAGTTATCAAGCTATATCATACAAAGCACGTAGAGAAATTATTGAGAATCATTACCAAGTGTCGTTTCGGAGCACGAGTTTTTCACGTACTATGGCTGTAACTACGCTATATGACGGATCTAACCTCAGTCTTTATGTGCTACAACGTTCATAGTACTAAGTGAAAAATTATTTTGTTACATCATCTCCTCATTCCAGTGTTGACACAAACAAAAGTGTATTTTCCCTGGTATAAAAGTCCTGGCAGTTTTGTTAGTTAAACTTTGGGATGACACCAATCATAAGATGGCCCACATTCATCTCTTGCGGCGACACCAGTGCAGTACGCCTTCGACGAGCCAGGAGAACATTGCTATTGCCACCAGGACTGACAGCAGGTGCATACACAGTGGATAGTTCTCCGTCTCATCACGGACGTATCCTGAAAGCAAGAAAGATTTCATGCACTCTCAACTTGTTACAAGTAACGAATAGAGATTGATGTGTAGGACATTTTTCATATAGACTTTAAAGCGAACCACTATCATCATTTTTATTGGCAAACCACTACGTTAAGTATCAGTATTTGAGCCCTTTTGCAGTTACAAGGCTTCTTTTCTAAGTAATGATACAGTGCAGAGACAGAAACTGTCTCCACCTACAACAATGAGTCCCGAAATTCTCTCAAAAAATCTCATACTGTCTGGAACCGCGCGACCGATACGGTCGCAGGTTCGCGTCCTGCCCCGGGCATGGGTGTGTGTGATGTCCTTAGGTTAGTTGGGTTTAAGTAGTTCTAAGTTCTAGGGGACTGATGGCCTCAGAAGTTAAGTCCCATAGTACTCAGAGCCATTTGAACCATTTGAACCAGACACATTCTCATACAGTATAACTCAATTTCTTCATCTACGTGTGAGGAATGTGTCGTGCAATATGTGCCGTACATTTTTGTTACATCCTGTATATTCATTATGGTTGTATGTTTGTAAAAATCAAAGCCAGTAAAACAAGACAAAAATCATACGAGGTGACTTTTACAATCGCGCTATGAGAAACTAATCATCAGTTTGAATACTGAAGAAAATAAAGCCACACTTCTCGAGCTAAGAGGGAATATGACAGTTTTTTTTAATTGGTTACTATTATTTACAATGCATTATACGGTTCTGACATCGATTTCACCTCCTCCTTATGATGTAGAGGAAAAAAAATCATGTGCTGCAGAATGATGCTGAAATGAAACTAACCTATCACATAGCCTTTGAAACAGTGAAGTCAGCAGTGGAGAATTTTTGAAAGAACTGTTTGTGCCGGGCACAACATTTTTACATCCGACGGAAATTCGTCTTGTAAAACAGTTGCTCTCTCAAGGAGTACGATTAGGAGACGGATGTCTCAGACGTAGGAAATTGAAATACTGATTTATTCAGTCTCAGGAGATAAGGTCGGTGTTTTCCTCTTGGTCATGTTTACTCTGTGTGGGTGGTGTAATACTAACGCAGTGTGGGTGTCTCTTGAGGCAGCCGCTTGCATAGTGGTTGTGAGGATCCTTGAACGTCGGCAGTAATACAGTAACCACCATTTTTTAACTGTTCTTTTTTATGCCAGTACACGTTTCGGGGTTTCCCCCACCTTCAACTGGAGTAATTCGTATTTAAATCTTCAGTTAACACATCGTTAAAAACAACGACTGCAGTTTGAATGTTGCAGTTTCCCTGTGCAAAATAACAGTTTTATTTAACTACTTAACTTCGCGAGTTGTATATTTACAATATATTACCCGTTACTTGTACTCACTTTCTGTTCTGCTTGATACTGCTCCAGTTTTTCGTACGCGCAATCGTGACACAGATATTTTGTCTTTTTACATTCCAGAAAAACTGCACAGTATTCGTCATGTTGCCGAATGACGTACTTGTTTACATCGAAACATTACGTCTATGGTCAAAGTTAATTGCTGCCGACAGGTTCTGAAATTCCTGCTGAAGTCGGTTGGTTGCATACATGAAATATTTTTAATTGACACTTCTTTGTGACAAAATAATAGAAATTGTTTAGCAGGAATATACTGAGTGCTGCGTATGTTAATCTACTAACTGCAGTAGCGACATGTTTACTGAAGTATATTGAATATTATAGAACTTTATTTTTTAGTTCATATGAAAGCTTAAATTCAAAACATGTAATGTATCAGTTCAACAGTAGCACTTTCAGAACCCGTAAGCAAGATGCAATTTTGACCATAGACGTATTTTTCCTTATAAACATACATTTCAGTCGGCAAAATAGCGTATACTACGCTGACTTTGTGCAACCTACAAAGAGAAAGAGTTTATGTGACGATTATTTATCCGGAAAATACGATAAATATCGAGCATAACAGAAATTAAAATATCTAACGAGCCATATGTTGTGAATGTACAACTCGCTAAGTTTAGGAGTTAAACAAAAAAGTTATTTTGCATAGAACAACGGCAGCATCCAAATTACAGAGTATGTTTTCAACGATATGCAAACTGATATTTAAATATATACGCTGCTTAACAGCAGCTAAGGAACAGAGACATTGTAGGACAGGAATAATCACAGGCAATAATGAACGCTTGAAGCACAGTACATGCGTGACAGAAGTCGAGTGGTAGATTTATGACGAAAAATGGTACTCATTTCACAACATGAGAAAGCAGGATAACAGAGTTATATATACGCTGCTTAACAGTTGCTAAGGAATAGAGACATGGTTGGACAGGAATAATCACAGGCAAAAATGTACTCATGAAGCACAGTACATGTGTGACACTAGTCGGGTGGTAGATTTACTCATTACAGTCATTTCATAACATGAGAAAGCAGTATAACAGACTTAAATAACGTTCCTGTTTGAGACATGTCAGACTGCCTACATAAACGTCGATATCGGACTCTCACTAAGGAATATGCCCTCCTCGGGTACTAACGCACATTTTGTGCCTATTACTCGTGCTAGCTACCTAAATGTTGAGTATTCCTTGGGGGACGTTGTGCCATTCCTAGTCTTCTAGTCTTTCGGTTTTCAGTTCTTGTACGGTTCGGGAAGCGGGTATTCTATGAAAAATATGTCTGCCAAGAGCATTCTGTACAGGGTTCGGGTCCGGGGATCACTCAGGCCATTCCATAAATTCACTCTATTAACTTTCAGTTGTGTCCGATACATCAGCGATCCCGTGCGGGCGCATTATCGTCCATAAGAAGTAAGTCGGTACCTGTCGTTCCCTTAAAGGGACGCGGACATGATTAAGAGCAATCTCCCTGCAATACCGCTGTGCCGTAACGGTATCTAGCGCAAAGATTTGGAGCGATGTTAGCAGTTGTGCATAATGCCTGCCCACACCATAACGCCTAGGCCATACGGATAACGTTCATGTACATTCTGTGGTGTACAACGTGTTCACGTCTCTCTCAGCACTAACTGGCGGCCAGAATCACTTGCCGCAGTGGAGAGATATTAGTCAGGGAAGATTTCTCTGCGCCACCGTTGTCGATCGCAACCAACACGCCCCGTGGACCAACGAACTGTTTCTCGAGGATGGCTTGGTTGACGTGGCATACGTGGAACAGGCTTCTGAGCATACAAGCTAGCCTGATTTAATTACGCGAAATGTCTCTGACAGATACTCATATACAGATAGCGGTTGCTATGTCTTCAGCGATCTGACTAGGAGTCAAATGTCTGTTCTTTTTCGTCACTAGAGCTACGTGTCGATACTTATACGGTGTAGTGTTTCGTATACGACCATCGGTATGCTTTCGCATAGAATTCCAACCTTCAGCTGCATTTTTAAGCGCGAGGTGCCATTTTTGGGCCTCGGCGGGTAGCTGCCCGGTCTTGGGCGTCTTTTCACTGTTCGCGCGACTCCCACCCGTCAGAGGTTCGAGTCCTCCCTAGCGCATGGTTGTTTGTGTCGTCCTTAGCGTCAGTTAGCGTAAGTTAGATTAAGTAATGTGTACGATTAGGGACCGATGACCTCAGCAGTTTGGTCCATAAGACTGTAACACAAATTTCCACTTCTGGGCACACTGTGGCCACACAAGTGATATTTTGACTGATTTCTAGCCATTGAACCATCGTCCACAATCGTAAGCTCTCAAATGATGTGTGGCAGACATACTGCCTTATCACACACAAGGTAGCACTTACTGGTTTCACCTTAACCTTCGTCAAACAACGTACTGTACGATGTGTCAAATGCAGACCGTTCGTGCACAGGCTTCGCTTTAGTGAACACATCCCACCCTCTAAATTTCCTTTTACGACCATTGGTCGGGTATTCGTAGCAATTATCGGTGTTCTGTAACAATTGCCAGTTGTTTTCTAGATAGTGTCAGTTGTTCCTTGCGATTGTCAAGCAGTGTACCACGTCAAACGAAGATAGGCGAAACCCAGTAACGTTTACTGGCATAAATAAAAATACAAAACAAGTTACTAGTAGCTGTATTTATTAGGTAGTATAACAGAGAGCCATGGAGCTCAACAAGTATTAAAATTGATAAAGTAACGTATAATTGTATGTCTGAAAGACTCCTCACATTATTTGTTCCACATTTTCCTGGCTTAGTCTCTAGTTTTTCATAGTAAGTAATAATCTATTACTACTCCGTCGCTTGTGAATTCCTTAGCATAAACATCTACCGTTTCGTTCCCCTTAATGTGGCTTTAACGAGACGTAATTGCCCATCTACTGACTGTCGTGGCATATGGTTAATACATTCTTTATGTCGTATGGTACAGGCTGGTACCGGTTAAATGAACCTTCGGAGAGATTCTGAGCGATTTAAGCAACAGTGGAGGTCACTAACTAAATAACGTCCTGCCTAAGATCGTTCATTTAAAATGACGCACTTGTTACATACGGTGGAAACGGAAATGAGCGTTTGGCGTCATTGGCCGGGACGCCCTCTACAGGGCTGGGCCGGCCGCCTTGGTGCAGGTCTTATTACCTTCGACGCCACATTGGGCGACCTGCGGGCCAGATGGGGATGAAATGATGATGATGACAACAGCCAGTCCCTGAGCGGAGAAAATCCCCGACCCATCACGGAATCGAACCTGGGCCCCTTAGGACGGCAGTCCGTCACCGTGATCATTCAGCTATCGGGCTGAACGTTACATGCGGTACACCCTCACGATATACGTAATGTTGAGTACTGGGAAATGTTAGGTATCGAGTGTATGAAGCCAGACCCGACCCTTACCTATGATGGGCCCCACGGCGAGCAGCATGAAGCCGGTGCAGACCATGTTGAGCCCCACGGCGCCTGGCAGCTTCTCCTCGGGACACACGTCGGCGACGCACAGGTTGTTGTTGACGACGGCGGCGCCGCGAGAGAAGCCGCACAGCGCGTTCCACACACACAGTGGCACCATCCCGGTGCTCATCGCGATTGCTGAGAACAAGGCGTCATGACTTGTTATAATGTATGGTCAACAAGGCTACTTAAATATACCTACTCCACTTAGAAATAATGTACAGTGGTCAAAATAAATGTTGCATGTTGATTTATTCCCAATACTGGACACAATAGAAAACAGAATTGGTTTTGTACTGTCAGATACAGCCACAAGAACACGAAAAAAGGGAGATAAGCACATGTACACTTGATCAACACTATCAAAGGAACAGAAATAAAGTCTTATCAAAAATTCTAGCAGTCACTACAGTTTATTTTCAATTTCATATTGCATAAAACATTGTTTATGAACCCACTGACCCTCCTCATAACTGGAGAGACTTTTGAAATCTGTTAGGCATATTCCTTTCCAAATTGTCCAGATAAGTCTGTGAGATATTCCCGCATTCCTCCACAGCGGCCTCTCTGCGATCTCTGGTGGGACGGAAAGATTACCAACCGCTCGTTTTAGCATGGCCCATGCATTTTCAACGCAGCTGAGATCTGGAGAATATGGGAGCCATTCCATCTGACTGTATTCTCCAACAGGAAAGTTTTCGCAAGCTTGTGACGGTGGGGGCCCGCATTGTCGTCAATCAGCTGTAATCCCGCTCAAATATGTTCAGCAAATGGAGCCGCAATGCTGCAAGGATGTCGTCCCGATACTCCACACCAGTCATCTTCCCATGTATTGGCACAAGGGTCTTGATAGGGGTGGCAATCTACGATACAGCTGAGACGTGGACGTTGTTGTTGTAGCCTCCACACACGAATATCAGTATAATAAGTGTGGAGGCAGTCGCAGGTCTCATCAGAAAAGAGGGTTGGGTCCCACTGCTGCTTAGCCCAAAAAAGTGATCTCATGCCCATGCGATACAGGCCCCACATCTAACCCAATTTAGAAGTGGAGTCTTGAAAGGTCTTCTGACGCGTAATCCCTCTTCACGGAGCCTACTTTGTATCATCTGTGTTGACGCGTGGACTCCTGTAGCTGTTTGGAACTGTCAGCGTAGACGTGTCGCATTGTGTTGAGGGTGTCTATTTACAGATGTCGGTCCTGCACACCTGTTTCATTTTGTCCTGTGGTCACTACTGCCACGTCATCAGCTGACCCTGTCGCTAGAAACTTGTTGCAGATTCTAGAGGTACCACTTTGACCCACAGTGGCATTCATTGCGACGTCCGCCTGTCTCGTTCGCTGCCCCACTCGGAAGCTATACGGAACCTCTGATCGCACATTATTGTTGTCCAAACAATCCTGAAGCAACACAGCTCTAGGGTACTGCAACGTTTACAGGTGACGCGGTGGCCATGGACTGCACATATTGCCCCACTCACGGTAGAAACATCTACTTAAACCATTGTATTGATACCGTAACGTGTTTTGGATCCAAACAGTCACTTTTAAAGCTTCGGAAATATACCAATATATTTTGAGCACTGTTTTTACATAATGACAGGTATGTCTGTGAATAAAAAAAATGTTCAAATGTGTGTGAAATCTTATGGGACTTAACCGCTAAGGTCATCAGTCCCTAAGCTTACACACTACTTAAACTAAATTATCCTTAGGACAAACACACACATCCATGCCCGAGGGAGGACTTGAACCTCCGCCGGGACCAGCCGCACAGTTCATGACTGCAGCGCCTTAGTGTCTGTGAATTTTTGTATATTCACTGTAGCTTTTGATGATTAAGAGTAGTGTGCATGAGTTCCAGGACTGAATCACATTGTGTTAGTGGAAATATATTAAACATGTAAGTACATAAAAGAAGGTAAGTCTACAAATAACATCTTTTGCAAATATCACCTAATGGCAACTGTATGTGAGACTGTTCGTTTTCCTTGTACTGTTCCCTAATTTGTGCTTTCTTAAGCTTATTTTATGTGATGATGATGACTCGAAACGCTTCATACATGAAGTTTTTAGTAATCAAGACGATTTCGTGGAATTAGTGCATGCCACGTAAAACAGCAACCAGTCACTTTTTTTTCGAATAGTTATCTATTCATTCCATGAACCGGTTTCCGAACGTTTTCAGGCTCATCTTCAGATACATAGCTACTTCAAGCATAATGCTGGAATGTCTCTTTGAAAACAGATGGAACATGTTTTAAATGCATCGCCATGTGTATTGTTTATCTATCGATTTTGATCCAAAATTTACCTTTGTAGCTACTGCGACAGTATGGGCGGCCAGATCGTTACCAAACAGCACGATAAGTATGATCCTCTCAAGATTTGTTTTAGCGTAAATTCACTCGATGAATGAATTCGCTGATTATGACTGGCAATTAAAGGTGCTCTTGAGGACATGAAAAGAAATCAGAGACGACTAGGAACCAAAACTGTAGTTCTTCCTTACTCACTTTTCTTCGAAAATCCAACACACCCTTCCAAAGGTGTGGAAGGGGTGACGATAGCACCAAGTAACATGCCAATACCGTGAAGATACAGGAAAAATAAGAATTATGTTTCGTATGTGTCTTCTGTAAATACGACATGGGACATAAAAAGGGGCACGTCTGCTTACTGCGGGAAAGAGACGAGCATACAGAGGCGTTCCACTGTGGATTTCTGTCTAAAAGCTGGACATACCGCTGACATAGAATTACCACGGTAGCCCATAGGTCTCCATACATTAACAGTAAGATTTCTACTTAAATCTTGGATTTAGTAAATTTTGTATTCAAATACAATAGATCTCTACCGAGAAATGCTCTGATATACCACTTTCATTTACAGCATGAAGTGCAGCAGGTCTGTCCTGAGAAATGCTGTGATGTATCTCTTTCACTTGCAGTATGGTATTTTGAGCGGATTTACTTGGTACATAAATGGGGAAATATTTTTTAATTTCCTTTTTTTTTGTAGAAACTCCGATCTGGGAAATCATTTAGGGAGTGCAGGTGCAAAAAATGGAAGAACGCTCCAGTATAAACACAGGTGTGGCAGCACGATAGGTTTATCACAGTTCTTGACGCTTTATTAATATTGACATATTTAATAATATAATAACTATTAAGGGATGTGGTATCTCAGGACATAATATCAATGTAGCTGAAGTGTTCGTAGCACATGACAAGGTGGAATAGATATTATCACTAAAGGCAAAACGACGAAAACAATTAACTACTGAATGACGATGTTAATTCTGCTCAGGTTTATTGGTGAGCTAAAACGTCGGTTCTGTGCGAAATTTTGCCAAGGAGGCTCGCTGTCATCTTCAGGTGACTGTTGACGACTGATGGACTCCGACTGAACGTTTATTGGTTCTCTTACCGCCTCTCCCAACTGCTGCTGCCGCCACAGCAATGAGGTTTTCAGTCTTGTGACTTATCCCACTCGACACTCTGTCCGCAGTACGCCTATCCGAGACTCCCGACGATTCCTAAGACGTAATTCGTCTCTCTGTATATCAGATTCTTATTATTCGGGATTTTAAACGCTTGTGTTGCAATGAACCATAATAAATAATTCTCCGAGAAGCATCGTTTTCCCATAGGCTACGGCATGGCCATCTCCTACGTGGGGCTCCGAAAGGACCGAGTCTGTGGCTGTGGGAGCTGTGCGAACGCTGTTTACGTTTGGCGTATCGCTCTTCGGGTGTGCGCACAGACTTCCAAAAATATGCTTTGCCACACTGGCAGAGGATACGGGAGACTTACAACTTACAGTGGACTGGATCGTTTTCCACTGATCATCATAAATCCAATGTTTCGGAAAGTGAGCCGAAACCACACACTTCGTGTTACGCGGTCATAGGTGTCTGTCGATCTTCTTCGACTCGTTGCCCAAGTACGAAATGTATGCAGCTGCCTCAGTCTCTCCCACTCGTCCGTTTTCGTGGGTGTCAGTAGCTAGGTTGAAAGCCCAGAAGAGTACTTGCATTGGTGACCAGAAGGTAGGATATAGGGTTCTGCAAACTGGGTTTTCCGATTATTGTTTTGGTTTGGAAAGTGACCAGGAAGAGAAGAAGATGTGGTCACTGGATGAGTGGATACAGGATACAGGTTGGGGAAGGTAGACGGATTTGGAAGGCGAAGCGATGTCCAAGTCTGAATAGAATTTCAAGGCATGTATCGAAGAGGGTTGGAGCTGATTGCGCTTCGTAATATAAATCCATATCAGGTAGCGTTGCACTGGCACGGGTAACATAGAAGAGTATGCACGAAGGGAAACTAGATATCTTGTACACCAGTGCCACTTAACAGTAACAGAACAAACTGTGATGCTAACTCCACCCACCCGATGTTTCACTAAAACGAGGGGCTGTTTATGCTGCCAGAAACAGCCTACCAAGTCAACCACTACAAAAACAAAAGAAACTTCACCGAATATGCCGTTATATAGAAGAAGCAAAAGCACTGCAAATAAATAAATACAATGTAACTACTGGCTATTAAAATTGCTTCACCAAGAACAAATGCAGATCATAAAAAGGGTATATTATACTAGAACTGACATGTGATTATATTTTCACGCAATTTGGGTGCATAGATCCGGAGAAATCAGTACCCAGAACAACCACCTCTGGCCGTAATAACGGCCCTGATACGCCTGGGCATTGAGTCAAACAGAGCTTGGATGGCGTCTACAGGTACAGCTGCAGATGCAGCTTCAACAGCATACCACAGTTCATCGAGAGTAGTGACTGGCGTATTGTGACGAGCCAATTGCTCGGCCACCATTGACGAGACGTTTTCAATTGGTGAGAGATCTGGAGAATGTGCTGGCCAGGGCAGCAGTCGAACATTTTCTGTATCCAGAAAGGCCCGTAAAAGACGTGCAACATGCGGTCGTGCATTATCCTACTGAAATGTAGGTTTTCGCAGGGATCGAATGAAGGGTAGAGCCACGGGGCGTAACACGTCTGAAATGTAACGTCCACTGTTCAAAGTGCCGTCAATGCGAACAAGAGGTGACAGAAACGTGTAACCAATGGCACCCCATACCATCACGCCAAGTGATACACCAGTATGGCGATGACGAATACACGCTTCCAATGTGCGTTCACCGCGATGTCGCCAAATACTGATGCGACCCTCATGATGCTGTAAACAGTACCTGCATTCAACCGAAAAAATGACGTTTTCCCATTCGTGCTCCCAGGTTCGTCGTTGAGTACACCATTGCAGGCGCTTCTGTCTGTGATGCAGGGCCAAGGGTAACCGCAGCCATGGTCTCCGAGCTGATAGTCCATGCTGCTACAAACGTCGTCGAACTGTTCGTGCAGATGGTTGTTGTCTTGCAAACGTCTCCATCTGTTGACTCAGGGATCGAGACGTGGCTGCACGATTCGTTACAGCCATGTGGATAAGATGCCTGTCATCTCGACTGCTAGTGATACGAGGCCGTTGGGATCCCACCGATTCAATATTCTGCTAAAAGTCATTGGAGCAGCAATGTCATGATACGATAAACCGCAATCGCGATAGGCTACAAGCTGACCTTTATCAAAGTCGGAAACGTGATGGTACGCATTTCTCGTCCTTGCACGAGGCATCACAACAACGTTTCACCATGCAACGCCGGTCAACTGCTGTTTGTGTGTGAGAAATCGGTTGGAAACTTTCCTGATGTCAGCACGTTGTAGGTGTCGCCACCGGCGCCAACCTTGTGTGAATGCTCTGAAAAGCTAATCATTTGCATATCACAGCATCTTCTTCCTGTCGGTTAAATTTCGCGTCTGTTGCACGTCATCTTCGTGGTTTAGCAATTTTAATGGCCAGTAGTGTATAATATAAGCATCGTAGGCCTAACCAATCCCATGCCTGTTTATCATCTTACATCTGCGCACTCCTTCAAATCAACTACCTCACTACATGTACTTTCCAGCTATCTCAAGGTTATCCTACGCCCCTGAACCATTAATGTCCAGAAGATCTGCAATCATTCACTTAAACTTCGTATCTACCAAACCTTACATAGATAAGATTTCATTACTGGCAATTCTACTGAGGGACACTTTGGAGCCCACCAGTACCATGCCAGTCTGCCTCTGAAGCTGGTGGTCGGAGTGGTAATGGCCATGCGGGTATACGCGTTCGACTCCTGGTATTATCAGGTTTTTATTCGTAGTGGGAGGACAGAAAAGTGGTGCACTCAGGATCGTAATACCAAATAGAAGCTACATGAAGAGCCGTAGCGGCATCAGGCCTGCTAAACCTTCAACCCCACGTCACTGGCGCAGAATGACACGGCGGTCGGTCCTACGGATTATCCGTCTGTGGTCAGAAAAAAAATGGCTCTGAGGACTATGGGACTTACAATCTGTGGTCATCAGTCCCCTAGAATTTAGAACTACTTAAACCTAACTAACCTAAGGACATCACACACATCCATGCCCGAGGCAGAATTCGAACCTGCGACCGTAGCAGTCGCGCGGCTCCGGACTGAGCGCCTAGAACCGCGAGACCACCGCGGCCGGCTGTGGTCAGAAAAGCGGTGCTTCATTCCATGCCACTCTCAGCTCTCTGTCCCATCCCCATCACATTTCAGTACAATACGCCCGACGTTGCTGATTCTCATCTCACTGGTCAGGGATGGAATCACAGCTGATGAGATCGAACGGTAAATAATGACAGGTCTTGAAATTTGGACTGCCGTTCGCATCTGTAACAACGATTTTTCCACGTATCTCATTTTCCTCTTTAGAGAATCCCCAACGATCATCTTATCTATAAATGATCCTTCACATACCTGAAATGTCACAAGGTAGCATCATCCAAGGGTAGTCAGTATAGAAGGGCTGACTACCCTAGACACTATTCAGTTCGCCTACAACGCTATTTTAATCGCAGAAATTGAAAATACCGCTTCAGTTGTAAATTACTTTATTTTCACACGACCGGTTTCGGACTGTTGTAAGTCCATCCTCAGGCGCCGTAGCTGTGCTGTGGTCCCCGAGCGCCGCGTGTACCAGGCGCGGTGTGCTGCCTATGAGCGCAGAACTCCCTGACTGGTCTACGCGGCGCTCGGGGATCACAGCACAGCTACGGCACCTGAGAATGGACTTATAACAGTCCGACACCGGTCGTGTGAAAATAAAGTAATTTACAACTGAAGCGGTATTTTCAACCTCTGCTACAATGCTGAGTTGTGGATGTTCTTCCAACAGGATTGTTTGTAGCTTGTTTAATCATTCTGCCAAGTACCCAACTGTTTCCACCTTTTTTTTTTTTACTACCTTAACAGTCACGTAATACACCTACCTGTTGTATTGTGGATCTTGCGTCGCGCCATTTCTACGAGCGAGTGAAATTCAAATCGCAGCAACACCGACAATCTAAGTAACCATCTGATGTGGCGAAGGATAAAACGCAAGGAAGTGGAAAATCCATTCATAATCAGTCTTACGAATCGAACCTAGACACTTAAAAATCTGCCTAAAGACATGAGACGCAGTAATTTAAATTCGAGGATAGTGTGAGTACACGTGCTGAGGAGACAATTGGACGACGGAGAGGAACACAGAAAGAGCGATGTATTCGAAGCCGAACTTGGTATTTGATTGAGTTGCTGCGTAAGAATAGAGGAGAGGAACGCCCCTTTCTTCACTGTTCTCTCAGGCGTCAGACAACGCTGCATTTTGTTATCACTGCTTTTTATATTAGTCGTTGATTCCATAATCATAAAAACCGCAGACAACTTCAACACGAGAATACGTACGAATGAGGAAATTAGGCATCCGGATCTGGATTTTGCTGACGACATCGTTTTTCTGCCAAAAATCTCACAAAGTGTACAACTAATGAGTACAATAATCATCTTGGGGTTAAAGCTCTTTTCTTCCGTATTTGCTTTAACAATACATATGTTTTTGGATAGGGTCCGCCTCTAGCAAAAGAAAGTTTTGTTTTTAAACCCGAACATGTTTCACTGCAGTTGCAGCATCTTAAGTGGGCATTTATTTTTTATCTGTTAATGATAAAGAGTGTTATTTGCTGTTTGTATACATGTAGCTATCAGTTTTTAAATCGTAATTACAGATATTTGAAAAAACACATAACTTATGAATTCATACCTTTTTCGTACCACATGGTGTGGTTTTTCTGATGTGTTGTGTTACTACAGTCACATGATGAATAAAAAGAAAATGTAAGTGAAAAATTATGTAAATAGACACACACACACACACACAGAGAGAGAGAGAGAGAGAGAGAGAGAGAGAAAGAGAGAGAGAGAGAGAATAAAATAAATTCAGGCATAGAAATAACAAGTTTTGAAATCGTAATTTTAACTTAAACAATTTACGTATCTACTATAAGGTATAAGTGGTTGCAGATCAGAAACTGTGGAACAAAACGATCACTGTAGTAACACATCAGAAAAACCACACCATGTGGTAAAAAAGAAAAGGTATGAATTCATAAGTTTTGTG
Organism: Schistocerca serialis cubense; assembly: GCF_023864345.2. Classification (NCBI taxonomy): domain Eukaryota; kingdom Metazoa; phylum Arthropoda; class Insecta; order Orthoptera; family Acrididae; genus Schistocerca; species Schistocerca serialis. The sequence goes on from NC_064643.1 coordinate 189,385,367, forward strand.
TTTTTTCAAATATCTGTAATTACGATTTAAAGACTAATAGGTACATGTATACAAACAACAAATAATACTCTTTATCTTTAACAGATGAAAAATAAAAGTCCACTGAAGATGCTGCAACTGCAGTGAAACATGTTCGGGTTTAAAAACAAAACTTTCTTTTGCTAGAGGCGGACCCTATCTAAAAACATATGTAATGAGTACAATGCTGGATGGAATGGCAGTTCAACAGGACTCAAATTGCAGTGCAATAGAACGTACCACGAGGTGCCCATCGTTTACCATATCTCGGCAGCCTTATCTGTAACAACGGCAACGTAGATGCAGACATCAGCAGCTTAGATGCGAACGCTTCTATAGTCTCCAGTCAAATGCGATCCATATAGCTCTGTAACTACGTCCAAAAAGTTCCAGCTGCGCTCTTCTGTCATCTTACTAATGGCCATGTAACCTTGTGAGACCTGGAAAATGTCAGGAAATTCGGCACATAAGCTCAATGTTTCTCACCAACGATGCTTGAAGCACATTTTGAACGTCAATTACCGCAACAAAGTTTCAAATGATGGAATTCAGCCTGCACAATATCGTTGCTGCGCTTCATGTTCTACACACGAAAGATGGAATTATTCTCAAAACAGCACTATTGTGGAAACTAATGGGCGGATACAAAAGCAGAGGAAGACCTCGCAACTACTGCCAATTCTAACTCTTGCTCCACACCAACGAACCCAGCCCCGGAATATGCTACCTAAATGAACCCAAGGTTACTTCTATGCTGATTGTAGCCTGGTACCTTCCAATCCTTTCACCACTGCTTCCGTCATGTAGGACACCTTGACTGAAGTTGATGCTAACCACTTAAGCATTCGTTCCGTCTACCCAAACTAATATCCTGCCAATGCCTACAATACTTTGAGCACCATCAAATCCGAAAACTCTGCCACCCGTCCTTATTTTAAGTGCCAACACCCCCACAAAATCAGCTCCTACCTGAAATACACACTTCTCTGCCACAACTGCACTAAGGTCTATCCCATATACGTCCAAAATATGAGAACAAACCTGCTCCTACTACACTAGAACTCACTGCTTACAGTCATTCAATTGATTTCCCAATTCCTTCCATTCATCTCTGGCAGCTGAAGACATAACGATATTCATTATCATCATCACACAGTTCTAAAGTACCCACAGAGGTTAAATTCCCTTAGCTGCCAAGCCAGTTTTTAAGTTCAATGTAAGAATATAACGCGGACCTAGTTCTCTTTTAACGGTTCATCAACTGTTTCACCCCACCTAGTTCTCCACCATACATTATTGGTTTAATAATGGCATGACAGCATTGCTACACTCTTCTCTCCAACGTTCGCTTCCTGAAATCCAGTTTTATGACCAACACTCATGGCCACAACATTATTTATGTTTTGATTCTGAATAAAAAGATGGTTCAAATGGCTCTGAGCACTACGGGATTTAACTGCTGTGGTCATCAGTCCCCTAGAATATAACTACTTATACCTAACTAACCTAAGGACACCACAAACATCCATGCCCGAGGCAGGATTCGAACCTGCAACCGTGGCGGTCGCGCGGTTCCCGACTGTAGCGCTTAGAACCGCTCGGCCACGCCGGCCGGCTTGTGAATAAAACTTTTCTACAGCCATATTACAATATGCGCATATGTCGCTTTAAAACCCAGAGGACTTAGTTTCGATATTCATAAAAATCAACAAAACTGTCATTGAAACCTGTTCCGACCGACCCATAAGCCGAACCTCAGACTTCAAAGAAGGGCTTCAGAAAGGTACTGCAGTTAGAGTCTTGACGATAATGACAAGGGTACACGTCAAATGACTGTCTGAGTTGGACATCTCCATCTAGTTGCTTTCCTGTAAACTATTCGATTGGTTTTATATATACAGACTGAAGTGGCGAGAGAAAATTTGAATAGATTCCTGGTTCGATTCCCGGCCTTGGTACAAATTTTCATTCGCCGCTTCAAACTACATGCACAAAATCATATCGCTATGGGACCAGTAACTGTGGAACTGTGTCATTTCATTAGTATTCGATCAGTGTAGAATCTGGTAGACGATTTCGTGCCATATTACACCTAGGACGGTTTCACCTACTTGCGTGCAGTGTGATTGATGCTTGACTAGTATCTGCACTTCACGGTTCGGCCTTTAAAGGATCAAGTGAATATTCTGTGCAGAAGCTCCGCCTTCTATGCGCAAGATTCCACTCAGCAAGTTTATTTTGCAGCACACTGGTAGACAGATCAGTGAACTTTTTTAACATACATGAATGATAATAGCTCGTACTTAGTGCTTGGTAGAAAAAATGTAATCAGCATATTATTCGCATTGTCCGAACGAGGATACGTAAACCACACACCTAGCTCTCGTGCTTGGTACATTTCGGCCCAGCTTTTCGTTAGAGTTGCGCTCAGAAACAAAGTTGTTCACTGATATAGCGCCACAATATTTAATCATGCGCAAGTTAAAGAAAAAGAAAAGTTCTTTTTCTAAAGCAAAAATTACATTTTCGTGACATCATCTTGTAATAATTTAGATAAATCGTTAAAGACAAACAAATTACAAACTGTGTTGTGTATTTACTGTGATCGGCTTACTGTCAATCTTCTACATATCACATTCGTCCGATAAGGTTTCTAAGTTAAAATATGAAATAACACTGTCGTACAGTATTTTAGAATCTTTTTTATAACTCGATTTGGGTCTTCTATGAACCCCGTAAATAATAACTACTTCTGATTTAACATTCGTTTTTTTTTAAATAATTCTTCAATCTATCGGAGTGCTGTTGTTTCCGAATTTCCGATCACTCTGTTATTTAATTATTAGTTAATGCATCTAGGGATGATACGTTTCAATATACAATGCGTGCCTTTTACTGCTGCCCTACATATAGCACTCCTCTATATCGTACGAATCAATATGATAGCAAGCTGGTTCCCGCACAGCGATATTTCAAGCGTTCTAGTGTGGTACTTTCCTGTTATGAGATAAGGTGTTTCCTTGGAAATTCCGCGGAATTTTGTAACATGGCTTATCTGCCGAAGTAAATTATCTCTAAATGTATCACCTGCTTACTGAAGCTTTTTTGACAAATACGATAGCTGTCACATGTTCAACCTTCTGATCGGCAGTGCCGTTTTGACTACAAGTAACGTTGTCTAAGTTTTGGGTCTCATCCCCTTCTGTGAGCAATGGAAAGTTCTCCTTCAAGCCCTTCCTCTTTTATGAAGGAGTTTCTTTTACCATAGTTCTCTTAGCATTAAAACAATATAGTGTATTTTTTTCTGTTAAAAATACCTACTGATTTTTGAAATTAAGTTATTATGAGAGGTCATCAGAGAGTATTGCGAAATTAAAAGATCTAAAGTTCTGCGAACAATTTCTCAATATTTTCAGAAAGACTTTCATCGAAAGCTCTCTCAAGTCCACAGCATTACCTTTGAGTACCATTCAGTTACCAACGTGGTTGCTGATAACCACGACCAGAACGCATTTCTTCTAAAGACAAAACCAAAAACGAAATAACATCTGCAAGCGGAATGTGTTGATCAGTATCGGAATGGTTATCGCAGACACACTCCTTTGTGGCCACAGATCCTGTTCAGTCATTCTTATAGTGGTTCCATTTAGGTTCTTTACATATTGTATATTACCTGTTTTTGCCTACAGCATTCACCTATTTTTCCGAGGATTTACAAAACGTTGCTCCACTTTACCTTTTCCAACACCTCCTCTAGGCCAACAAATCGTAAATAAGTTTTTTTAATTTTTCTTTCGTCTTCCGGGAATGCTAAGGAAATGCGCTAAGATGGTCACTTATACATCACTATTGCGACCAATATTCTCACTCTAGGGCTTTTATCGAGTTGCGTAAACAGAAGAGACAGGATTTAAATAAGAACTGTTGGCTTTATGAAGGATCTAGTTAGCGCGAAACTGTTGGAGAAATACTTAGGTAGGCGAAGTAACAGCAACTGTTCAGCTCTCCAACTTCGACACTCTGTAGTGTCGCTCAACAACGCTTCTGACCGTAAGTCTCTGTTCTCAATTTGCTCCTCAGGACCCTCAAGACATCCTCGAAGTCTCTCGGTCTAATTTTATTACATACTGAGTGGTGTCACCGCCAGACACCACACTTGCTAGGTGGTAGACTTTAAATCGGCCGCGGTCCGTTAGTATACGTCGGACCCGCGTGTCTCCACTATCAGTGATTGCAGACCGAGCGCCGCCACGCGGCAGGTCTAGAGAGACGTCCTAGCACTCGCCCCAGTTGTACAGCCGACGTTCATAGCATTGGTTCACTGACAAATACGCTCTCATTTGCCGAGACGATAGTTAGCATAGCCTTCAGCTACGTCATTTGCTACGACCTAGCAAGGCGCCATTATCAATTGCTATTTATCTTGTGATGCATGTACCGTCAGACCGATGTTCACCAATTATGGATTAAAGTTAAGTATTCCAGAAGCTACGTACTATTTTTGCTACTATAACGACCTTGTCCCGTTCCAGACCTCACGCCATCCTGCGTGAGCTTAAACGCGTGCCCTTCGGCCTCCCGTCCTAGTAGATTTGCTGTCTTGCCAGTCCACAAAACACTGTGTACGTAAACACAACGTACAAAAACCTAGTAATCCCAAGATACGTTTCTCTAATACTGTGTAACAAACCCTTCAAAATGGCCTCAATTCGGAGAGGCAAGGCTCTCTGATAAATGTTTAAAAGTAGATCTGACCCCTGTGAAAGGGGGAAAGCATGTATTGCTTCCACATATGGAAATATTACTGGAGAGAATGCAAAAATTACAGAGGGTTAATGCGATGCCTTCAGAAGCTAGATGGTACGATAGAGCCTTAAAGAAGCGGATAGAAGAAATCGTAGGAGAAAGAGAAGAGTAAAATGGATTTCCACCTGGAAGCTCCTATATTGGCGGAATATTTACTTCACGAAATTTAACTTAAAAGAGAATGGCTAGAAATCGACTACTCATTTGTTATTCACGGATATACATAAAGCTTGCGACAAGGTCCTGCTAAGTAAGATGTGGGAGAGCATGTTGAAGAATAATATCTGTAAGAAATGCATTAGCCGTGAGAGAATTTTATAGTCGATGCACCAGTCATACAAAGCCGAGTAAACACGTAACCGTTGAATCTGAAATCAAAAAAGGACTCCAACTCTCTTCAAAATCTATTTAGAGGTTGCTTTACAACAATGTAAATGTAAATGTAAATGCGGTGGTATGGGAATTCCTGATGGAATAGAAACGTTGTGTTTCTTACTTTTTGCAGACGACGAACTGATCATTCTAACAAATGTTGAAGATGTTGAATATATGTTACGCAAACTCAGTGAAGGATATGACAATTGCCATCTTTCAGTAAATCTTGCAAAACAGAATATCTTACGATGAGAGAAAATGAGACAATGGATCCGGCAACAGATGTTGGCGAGTTGACAGAAGCAAAGCTTTGGGTAACACTACCTGTTTGTGGAAGGAGCACAGAAGAAATAAAATAAAGTTGGACAAAGCGGGAAGGCAGAACGACAGTTGAATTCTGCCTTATAGAATAAAGAACTAATAATCAATAAAAAAAATTATTGTACCATACGATTGTGGAAAGTATTGCTACATATGAATCAAAAACCTAGAAAATTAATGAAAGAGTTAAAAACAGGATTCTTGCAATGTAAATGGACTACAGAAGGTGGAGCAGCAGAATATCGAGATTGGATCCTACAAGAAATGACGAAATACGTAGGAAAACGGAAGCTGGAAAACTATTATAAAGACAACTGAAACAGAAAAGCTATTTTAGTATGGAGAGCTTGAAAGGATGAGCGGCGCAAGAGGGTAGAGACGATTATGGCGGTGGATATCCCCTGGACGAAGGAAAAGTGGTAGACCGGCAAGAATATGGAAACACTGTATAGATTAAGCAATGCAGAATACAGGTTATCAATATGGACACTGAATGGAAGGGAAGCAACTGAAAATGGGAAGCGAGTAATGACGACAGCTGTACTAAACTCGCATACGTTTATAGGGTAATTCAGCCGACCCTACCGCTGGGTTTTGTGCAACATGCAACGCCTTCAAATATCATGCGCAAGGTTTTCATATTATATCACTCGCTACGCGCCAACTGTTAGCCCTACAGAAAAAAGAACAGGACATTTTCATAGGAAATATAATGCAGTTTAATTATGTGGGAATACGTGTTGCTGGGGGCCACAGTTTTCGAGTTATTCAGGAAAAATGCGTTTGAATGTTAATTTTGTACGTTTTTCTTCGATGATTCGAGAACTAAAGCCTCTATCGAAAACGAATTCCAGTACAGTTTTGACTACATTAAATTTCCTACAAAAAGTCTGAGTTTATTTCTTCTGTGGGAGTAATAGTTCGCACAAAGAGAGCGAGAGAATATGAAAATCTTGCGCTAGTATTTGAAGGTGTTACGGGTTGCGTAATACGCAGCGGTAGAGGGAGCTGAATCACCCTACACGTATATTCAACGTCTGAAATATTAAGTCTATTCAAATTTTACGCCAGTCGCATAAGAATGGCGCTAGTAGGACGCAAATCGGGTTTACTGAAAATACACGCCTAAATCGTCGTGAGCATTAGCTACATTTGAGATTGGACCTGGTGATCTGATGTTAGTCAAGAACACCTTTAAGGGGTCAAAGACGCCATTATCAACACTGAGTTTGAGCGTGGTCGTGTAATAGGGACTTGAGAAAGGAGATGCTCCTTCTGCGATATTGCGAAAGGCTTGGTACGAATGTAGGCACTGCACATGACTGGTGGGAGCATTGACCGCGGGAATGCAAGGTCGGAAGAAGACTGGATCCCGGACGGCCACTTGACCTAGAGAGGGAAAACCACTGTGTTGCCGTATGGCCCTGACGCATCATATGCATCTGTAGCAGCAATCTGAGCAGCAGCTGGCACCACAGTGACACAAAGAACAGATATAAATCAATTACTTCAGGGACAGCTCCGAGTCAGATGCCCTGTAGTGGAGATTCCGCTGGCCCCAAACCTCCACCGTTTGCGCCTTCAGTGGTGTCAAGCGAGAGCTCATTGGAAGGCAGGGAGGAAGTTTGTTGTGTTTTCTGATGAAAACTGGCTCCTTCTCGGTGCCAATGATGGTCGAGTATTAGTTAGGCCAGCTGAGGGCCTGCAACCAACTTGTTCGCATGCTAGATACACTGGACCAATACACTGAGTCATAATCTAGGGTGCGTTTTTGTATGACAGCAAGAAACTCTGATTGTATATGTGTACGTTTATCTGGTGATTCGACCTGTTGTGCTACCATTCACGAGCACCATTCCAGCGGGGTTTTCCAGCAGGGTAACTGTCGGCCACATACCGCTGTTCTAAACTAACATACTCTACAGAGAGTTGGCATGTTTCCTCAACCTGATCGATCACCAGATCTGTCTCCAATTGAGAACATATGGGATATCGTCGAATGGCTACTCCAGCGTCATCCATAACTAGCATTAAGTGTCCCTGTACCGACAAATCCATAACTAGCGTTAACTGTCCCTGTACCGACTAACCAACTGCAGCTGGCATGAAATTCCATCCCAGAAAATGAGATCTGTGCGACGCAATGTAAGCACATTTGTATACTTGCATTCAACATTCTAGCGACTACACAGGTTATTCATGTACCAACATTTTTGGAATGGCTCATGTTGCAGTTGAATTATCTGTGATCTTGTAATGTTGATGACTTAAATATGTTACCTAGATAAATGTATTACCGAAATTTCTTTTCTTTTCATTGATTATTATTGGTGTTGCTATTTTTTTCTGACAGTATATGTACGAGTCTCAAATAATCCCAGAATTTTGTGTGGGGTTCAGATCAGGTGTGGAAGAGTCCAGTAGATGTGCGATAGGGTCCCTGAGTATTCATCGGTCTGGAAACATATGTGTGCATTCTTGTGAACACAGATGTTGTCATCTTGGAAGATGGCAATGTCAACAGCATTCTCATCTCGAAGCTGCAGAAGAAAGGACAACTCTTGGTCACCAAGAATGTTCAAACAAATGTTATGCCTCATTCTCACGGTAACATTTATGAGAGGCCCTAGTCATGGTACGGAAAACACCCCAAAACGTCGCCGGCTGCAGTGGCCAAGCGGTTCTAGGCGCTTCAGTCTGGAACTGCGCGACCGCTACGGTCAGGTTGAAATCCTGCATTGGGCTGGGATGTGTGTGATGTCCTTAGGTTAGTTAGATTTAAGTAATTCTAAGCTTAGGGAACTGATGATCTCTGATGTTAAGTCCCATAGTGCTCAAAGCCATTTGAACCCAAACCGTCGCACTCCTCCAGTCGATCGCTTTCTCGTGTCTGTGTTGTTTTCCACAAAGAAGACATGCAGCTTTACCAGTAACTGTGAGCAACGGCTATTACAAGGCACACGACTTGAGACGTCCATTACAACCAAAGCTCGCTTGGTCTTTGGTTAAGATGGATTTGCTTTCACTGGCAGCAGCAAGTGCTGTCATTTTTTATATGGACAGTAACTGAAAAGGCCTGACAGTTGTCGCCAGTCCCTATAGTTTTCAACGTTTTTAACCCATTATTCACCTCCGCTTTCTCTATAAATTTGCCGCTAGACGTAAGTAGCGTGTTTAATATTGATGCTCAACGTTTCGCTTTATACACTCCTGGAAATTGAAATAAGAACACCGTGAATTCATTGTCCCAGGAAGGGGAAACTTTATTGACACATTCCTGGGGTCAGATACATCACATGATCACACTGACAGAACCACAGGCACATAGACACAGGCAACAGAGCATGCACAATGTCGGCACTAGTACAGTGTATATCCACCTTTCGCAGCAATGCAGGCTGCTATTCTCCCATGGAGACGATCGTAGAGATGCTGGATGTAGTCCTGTGGAACGGCTTGCCATGCCATTTCCACCTGGCGCCTCAGTTGGACCAGCGTTCGTGCTGGACGTGCAGACCGCGTGAGACGACGCTTCATCCAGTCCCAAACATGCTCAACGGGGGACAGATCCGGAGATCTTGCTGGCCAGGGTAATTGACTTACACCTTCTAGAGCACGATGGGTGGCACGGGATACATGCGGACGTGCATTGTCCTGTTGGAACAGCAAGTTCCCTTGCCGGTCTAGGAATGGTAGAACGATGGGTTCGATGACGGTTTGGATGTACCGTGCACTATTCAGTGTCCCCTCGACGATCACCAGTGGTGTACGGCCAGTGTAGGAGATCGCTCCCCACACCATGATGCCGGGTGTTGGCCCTGTGTGCCTCGGTCGTATGCAGTCCTGATTGTGGCGCTCACCTGCACGGCGCCAAACACGCATACGACCATCATTGGCACCAAGGCAGAAGCGACTCTCATCGCTGAAGACGACAAGTCTCCATTCGTCCCTCCATTCATGCCTGTCGCGACACCACTGGAGGCGGGCTGCACGATGTTGGGGCGTGAGCGGAAGACGGCCTAACGGTGTGCGGGACCGTAGCCCAGCTTCATGGAGACGGTTGCGAATGGTCCTCGCCGATACCCCAGGAGCAACAGTGTCCCTAATTTGCTGGGAAGTGGCGGTGCGGTCCCCTGCGGCACTGCGTAGGATCCTACGGTCTTGGCGTGCATCCGTGCGTCGCTGCGGTCCGGTCCCAGGTCGACGGGCACGTGCACCTTCCACCGACCACTGGCGACAACATCGATGTACTGTGGAGACCTCACGCCCCACGTGTTGAGCAATTCGGCGGTACGTCCACCCGGCCTCCCGCATGCCCACTATACGCCCTCGCTCAAAGTCCGTCAACTGCACATACGGTTCACGTCCACGCTGTCGCGGCATGCTACCAGTGTTAAAGACTGCGATGGAGCTCCGTATGCCACGGCAGACTGGCTGACACTGACGGCGGCGGTGCACAAATGCTGCGCAGCTAGCGCTATTCGACGGTCAACACCGCGGTTCCTGGTGTGTCCGCTGTGCCGTGCGTGTGATCATTGCTTGTACAGCCCTCTCGCAGTGTCCGGAGCAAGTATGGTGGGTCTGACACACCGGTGTCAATGTGTTCTTTTTTCCATTTCCAGGAGTGTATGTACAGCGATAGCTCTGCTACTGCATTATTCGTTTATTGACATGATACTTCGTAATACTTGCTTACATTTTTCATTTCATCTGACGTCGTTATTTTTCTGCAGTATGGTTATTTAATATTCTTTTTGTGCTGTTTCTCTTTTAGTTAATGTTTTTAGTTTGTTTATTTCATTCGATTTTGCAATGTTTTTAAAATGTGTTCAACAATGAAGTTCGTGAGTTACTGAAAAATACTTGTGAAACATACTATTTTAGTGAAAGTAGCAGCGGTTCATAAAGTGATAGTGATGTTCTTTCTGGTACACTGACTGAAAGTGAAGACAGATTGTAAAATACACAGTGTACTGAAGTGATTCCACCTGAAACCCTACAGCCCCTGCTGCATGCATTTCACGATGTGCGTGGACCGAAGCATATGCCGCCAGTGGAATTTTCTGCAGCTGAATATTCCAATTTAGTTTTCACTGCAACGTTACTGCAAGTAATTGTCACCAAAACGAATCGCTCAGCTAAGCAATTTATTTCGAATTACCTTTCGCCTATATCCAGCCCATATAAAAATGGAAGAAAGTCACAATAAATGATATAAGAGGTTTTATAGCATGATTGCTGAATATGGTACTCAACAAAAGACCTAAATTGTTTTCATATTGGAGGATAAAACCATCTAAGGCACTTCCATGCTATAGTAAAATGTACTCTGCTTTAAAACACAAGTGTTAGGTGATAAAGAACTGCAGACATTAGGCAGACTGTTTTTGTACTGTCCAGTTGTAATAATTATTATCCCTGCAAATAACATCGAAAACTTTATTTTTCTTATGTTACTTTATTCAGCGATTTTTTATAGATTTTGGAGACTTTAATGAGTTTTGTTTAAACCACGTGCAGTGTCAATTATATGGGACCAAAAACAAATTTATAACAGTTTTATAAAATACATCTCTTTTCATCATTTATAAACAATTTTTAGTGAAGAAATACTACAATCTGGACATACCATAATAACTACATACTTTTGTGAGTAAGGGGTATTTTTCATATTTTTAAATACGATGCAGCATATGGTATGGTAATTTAAATACAAAACAGGTTGATAACATAAAACATTTTGACATTTTTGACGTCCACCACTCAAAATGGTTGACTGCAAAATGAGAAGATCACTGTGCTTACTACGTATTAGGTGGCTATGACTGTTACACCATTCTTTGTCGACACAATGAGAGTAGGCGTTGGAACACAGCCAACTGCGGCAACTTCAGTCGTGATGTGGTCATGGGACGAGCAAACACGATGTTTCCTTTCTACCATACCGCGCTGGGTAAACGCGCAGTCTAAGGGTAGTTTAATTAAGTTATGTGGAAGCCTAGGGACCGCTGACCTCAGCAGTTTGCTCCCATACAAACTTACCACTGCCACCTTTCTACCATTCGGTTACGTTTCTATTTCGACCCATCTTACTGTGGAGATTCCGTCACACCAACTGGCACAGTGAGATCACTTCAGTGTTATGACTAACGTCTGTGATGGTTGGTCAACTCTACACGATCAACTGAATTCCAATTACAGCAGTGTTACTGATATCTTATCCAGTGATCTTATATGTGTGGCATAGGAGACGTTGAGTGTTAGCTGAAGTGTTGATCTCGGAAGTAGCTGGCATCTGTAGTTTTACGGTTGTGTATCTATACACATCAAAGCGCCACAGAAATTGGTATAGGCATGTGTATTCAAATACAGAGATGTGTAAACAAGCAGAATACGGCAGGTCGGTTACTGCTGCTACAATGGCAGGTTACCAAGATTTAAGTGAGTTTGAACGTGGTGTTATACCGGGGCACGAGCGATAGAACTCAGCATCTCCGAGGAAGAGACGAAGTGGGGATTTTCCCGGACGACCATTTCACGAGTATACCGTGAATACCAGGAATGCGGTAAAACTCCAAATCTCCAACATCGATGCGGCCTGCAAGGACGGGACCAACGACGAATGAAGAGAATCGTTCAACATGACAAAAGTGCAACCCTGCCGCAAGTTGCAGCAGATTTCAATGCTGGGCCATCAACAAATGTCAGCGTACGAACCATTCAACGAATCATCATACGGGCTTTAGGAGCCTAAGGGCCACTCTTGTACTCTTGATGACTGCACGACACAAAGCTTTACGCTTCGCCTGCGCCCGTCAACACCGACATTGGACTATTGATGACTGGTCAGATGACTCGTTTAAAATTGTGTTGAGCGGATGGAAGTGTACGGTTATGGAGACAACCTCATGAATCCATTGACTCTGTATTTCAGCAGGGAACCGTTCAAGCTGGTGGAGGCTCTGCAACGGTGTGAGGAGAGTGCAGGTGGAGTGATATGGGACCCCTGTTACGTCTAGATACGACTCTGATAAGTGACACGTACGTAAGTATCCTGTCTGGTCACCTGCATCCATTCATGTCCATTGTGTATTCCGACAGAGTTGGGCAATTCCAGCAAGACAATGCGATACCTCACACGTCCTGAACTGATGCAGAATGGCTCCAGGAACTCTTCTGAGTTTAAACACTTCCACTGGCCACCAAACTCTCCAGACTTGAACATTATTGAGCATATCTGGGACCCCTTGAAATGTGCACTTCAGAAGGTCCCTCCACCCCCTTGTACTATTACGGATTTATGGAGAGCCAAACAGGATTCCCTCCAGCACTACTTCAGAGATTAGTCGAGTCCTTGCCACGTCATGTTGCGGCACTACTACTTGCTCGCGGGGACCCTACACTATATTAGGCAGATGTACCAGTTTCTTTGGCTCTTCAGTGTAAATCAGAATGTAAATGTTCGTTTTTTTTCAAAATCGTGTATCTCAGAAGGTTCTTGACCGATTGGTTTGCAATTTTGACACAAGATTGAATTCTGTATATCCTCTTGTCCCCTCTCTCTATCTCCACCTCCTCTACATAAATAGAGGGTGAGTAATACGTAGCCGGCCGGTGTGGCCGTGCGGTTCTAAGCGCGTCAGTTTGGAACCGCGTGACCGCTACGGTCGCAGGTTCGAATCCTGCCTCGGGCATGGATGTGTGTGATGTCCTTAGGTTAGTTAGGTTTAAGTAGTTCTAAGTTCTAGGGGACTGATGACCTCAGTAGTTAAGTCCCATAGTGCTCAGAGCCATTTGAACCATTTTTGAGTAATACGTTGTTAAGGTTATTCATATCGAAACGTGGTTTTCGGCAAATGTTAAAGCGTCGAGAGGAACATATCTTTTGTTTCGTTAATGGTTTTGTACCAACGGAGATACTGAACCAAGTATGTTTCTTTAAGTGGTAACGTACACTTTTTATAACTGCATTCGCTAGTTCTTGACAACACAATTACGGTGATTTAGCATTTGTCAACGTTGACGTTCATACCTTTCGTAAAAAAAATTCGAAGCATGTCCTAGTATTGGAGAGCGCGGTGCTCGGAATCGGCATTAGCGGTCCAAATACCGCCAAGCAGAGCTCTGGTGCTACACTGTGTCAGAATGTCAACACATTTGCCTCTTTCCCTGTCTGCACTGCAGACCGCTCATTTCTGCTTCAACATATGTTTGGTTGGAGACGTGTACACAGATGAGGAGAAGTCGGATATACTACTTTTATCGTTCAAATGGCTCTTAGCGCTATGGGACTTAACATCTGAGGTCATCAGTCCCCTACACTTAGAACTTCTTAAACCTAACTAACCTAAGGACATCACACACATCGATGCCCGAGGCAGGCTTCGAACCTGCGACCGTAGCAGCAGCGCGGCTCTGGACTGAAGCACCTAGAACCGCTCGGCCACAGCGGCCGTCTATACTACTTTTATGTGGTGAATGTAAAAGGAACGACGTAAAAGCAGAATAGCTATATAGGGCTACCTATCCCGATCGCCTATGTCCGACGCGCCAGGCAATTGAACGAACTATTTAGACGCTATTGCGGACAGCCTGCCTGAACGTCACCAACAGGGCAAGAAAGAAGACTGCAACTGACAGAGGCCACGAAGAAGCTGTTCCGGCTACGACTCTTAGGAATCCACACCATGGTTCGAGACGTATTGCCAAGGAATGAGGAATCAGAGTGTCTTTCGCACCCCGCATCGACAGAATTTCCATCCCTATCATCTGTCACTACATCAAGCACTTGACGACCGTGATTTCGAATGTCGTACAGAATTTCGTCGGTTTGCCCTTCAGAAACAGAGATGATCCTACGTTTTTCCAGCGTGTGCTCTTTGCCGATGAAGCAACGTTTATTAACCACACTAACGTAAATGTGGATAACGTGCGCTACTGGGCAGCTGAAAATCCACAATGCCTTCGTCAGGCGCAACATCAACGACCGTGGAGCGTAAACATATGGTGCGGCATCATAGGAAGCTACATTGTGGGACCTCACTTCATCTCAGGGGTTCCAAATGGACATTCTTACGCACACTTTTTGATGAATATTCTTCTGGTTCTTCTAGAAGAGATACACTCGATATTCGACTGTATATTTGGCTGCAACAACACGGTTGTCCAGCTCATTCGTCCTGTTTTGCAACGCAAATACTGAGCGACAACTTTCCTGGATGTTGGATAGGGCTAAATTCTGTTTTGAAATGGCCTGTGAGGTCACCCGATTTGTCTCATCTTGATTTCTTTCTTTGGGGAGCACTCAAAGATGCAGTCTATGGCGAAGCCCCAACTACGCGAGACTATATGTGTTGTCGAATCGCCAGTGCATGCTCTACCATGTCATCTACTGTAATTACATCTGTTAATCGTGCTTTCGAACGGCGATTGCAAATGTGACTTCGAATCCATCGTCAACAGTTTCAATACAAGCTTAAATAAAGGATAAAGCTATTTTTTAAGACAAAATTTATGTTATGTGATTTGTGTGGTTACCAAATCATTGTTAGCAATTTGTGTATTCTTTTACGTGTGCACGAAATTGTATTGCAATGTCAAATAAGTCGCCAACATTTACTACACGTAGCTGAAAACTGTGTCTTTACGCGCTTACGTTCAGCATGAAACGAGGTCTCTTTATTTTGCGGTGTACAGGTGGTGACCAAATTATTTTTAATAAAGCGCCTAGTTCAATGAAGGTACCCCATATGATACAATTTAGTGCAGTGTAGGTATAGACAGTTGTCCGACAGCATGTATTTTACCTCTAAGAAGCACACAGCCACACACAGGAAAAAATAGGTGAAATCTTCCTTCTAATATACAGATGTTGCTTTTTGCGGCGTGCAAAACCTATTTATTTTAGAAAAACGAACGGTTTATTTCTTTCATTCAGCTCACGTAAATCTGGGAGGATACAAAAATGTGAAATAGTTTTCCTAAGCCCTTTGTGATACCCTAGATTCTAGCTCATGTCCTGTTTGCATATCTAACATTCGTAGGTGAACTTGCATCTAGGTCGTAAGTTGGTTGAAGGGTAAATAAATCTTTATTCTCGAAGCTCAGGCCAACCTTTACGGTATACAACTACCCAGCCTAGTTCGAGACGCCTACTTGACAGTGTTTGCACCGCAAATGTCATTTCCGGTCATGTGCTCTTGCACTGTAGGACATGTCTCGAATTTTTTTACGACTGTTTTGAACGTGAACATTAACGAACTCTATATAACTGTAATTGCCTTCTCAAGATCTATCAAATGCAGCTATAAAAATTATACGATTCTATTTAAGAAAAGGTATTAGCTGCAGTATCTCCGTTGATTAACTAACTCCGTCTAACTAACTCCGTAAGAGTTTGAGCAGGGACATGTCCGAAAGAACAGATATCATCTTCATACAGATAAGGCTTACCGGCCAATGATCTTCTTCAGTGCGGATGCACTCACATTGGTAAACTCTTACGGGAATCGATAGATTGACTACCACGAGTAATGAGTATAGTGGGGAGGGGCACTACAAATGTAGTGTATGAACAAGAAGTTGTAAATGTGTGTCTCACGGGGAGCATGCCAGAGATAAGTCCCTGCACTCGCACTACCTTCTGTGTCCTCGATGACTCAGTCGGATAGAGCGTCTGCTATGCAGGCAGGAGATCCAGGGTTCGAGTCACGATCGGGACACATATTTTCAACTGTTCCTGTTGATATTTATCAACGCCTGTAAGAAGCTAATGGTCTCGATTTCATTTAAATTTCATTCTTCGAGAGCTGCAAGATCACCAATGGTATCTGTTCTTTCTGACGTGTCCAAAAGTATAGATACCATCTTCATATAGATGGTACATTGGGTGAGAATATAAATAAGTAGACAGTGGATACTTGGAGGCTATGAGAGGCATTGACAATCAGTTTAGGAAATTTTCTGGCAGTTTCTTTACTGCATCACTTCAATACTGCTTGATTTAAAAAATTTCGCATCCGCCTGGACACCCGAGAGCACTGGAAAGAAAATGAATGAGCTTTGCGTGCAATACTTTCGAGTCCATAGCCCCTTGCAGCTCTGCATCCTAGAAACTAAATGGAAAAAAGCTCATATACCACACTGTCCAAACAGCTGATGGCCGAAAGCACAACAACCGAACGTCAATCAGTGTAAGTTTCCAGGGCCGGTACTGTCTTTCCTTAAAGTTTTCGGGCTGATTGGCTGTGGTCATTGCATAAAAAAAATTCCCCTAACGTTCCATCTCCGAGTGCGGGAGACATCTTCAGAGGTAAAGCGGCAAACTTCAACCAAAACTAGAGGAAGCGCCGAATGCGTAGACAGTGTAGAGGGCACAACAGTCCATCACATTATGTCGGCTACGATATTATGTGTGGTAATGGCAACATTCTTGATCGAAAGTAATGATCATCATTCTCACAGTGCAACGTTGACATCCAAATCGAGAAGTGTCGACCACAGATGTCCAAGGAAGTCTACGCGTAACATAAAAATTCTATCATCCCAGACAAAAAAGATGTATATTTAAGACCTCGGTACACTTGAACATCTACCGTCGACATTCAAGAAGAATCGTTATTCCAACAAAGAGATAGATCGAGCGCATCGCCCAAACGAGAGAATCAAGATCAACGTGGAGCAACTGCTTCCCAAAGAGAAAGGTTTTCTTGCGTTCATTAGGAAGATTACAGATCGAATTGGGAAAGGGTTGAGTAAGTAAGGCGTGGAAACTGTCTTCTGACCCACCACGAACAGAAAAATCTTTTTAAAAAAGACATATGACATCGTTTGACTACATCGGGTGTATATAAAATACCCTGTAGTTGTGAAATGGTTTGCATAGGTACCACGAAAAGATGTGTTAACACTCGTATGCTCGAACAGAAGAGGAATTTCCATCTGGGACATATGGATAAATCGGACGTAGAGGAAAATTTTTACGAAGAAGGTAATCACGAAATAAAATGCAGTCAGACGAGCGTCATACTGAATACATCACATTATCATGCACTCGTATGTACGGGGACTATTGAAATTAATAGACAGTGGAATAATTTTACAGAAAAGAGTAAGGTGCTGAATTAGATAAAATTTGGGCGCCACCATAGCACCATAAAAATGGCGATCGATGATTTTCAGTCGAGAATGTCGGCATTACTATTCTTCTTGTAGCCGACGTCATGTGATGGAGTGTAGTGGCCTCAGTATTGCCTATATATTCGGCGCTCCCTCGAATTCTGGTTGAAGTTCGCAGTTTTGTTTCTGAAGATGTCCCTCGCAGTTGGAGATGAAACGTTAGGCTAAAGTTTTATGCTTCGATCATGGCCTATCAACCCGTAAGTTTTTTGTGAAGCCGAACATCAATTCACGCCAGTGTGCCAGTGATTTAGTTGCCACGAGATTGGTGTAGTGGAAACTCATCTAGCCCCATTTCGTGCTTTACGACACGATGTGAGTAGTGATGAAAGGGAGTGGAAAAACTGAATCCCATCGGAACAGCATTTTCGGTGATAACATGCCTCACACTCCAACAAGTGAAGGACATGTGTTGGGACTTGCTGGTTGTTCGTACACTCACCTGATCGCGTGAGGGCCATGAAGCAGGCTCCGAGGAAGAAGGTGTACCGCGCTCTGGCCTTGATGCGGTCCGTGATGGGAGGCACGGTGAGACGCGACACGAAGTCGCCGGCGGCCATCATGGTGAGGCAGAGCGCCGTGTCGGTCATCGACAGACCCACGTGGCGCTGCAGGTAGAACGGCAGCAGCAGCGAGTAGTTCACCGTCGACGTCATCATGCACGCCGTACCCAGCAGCACGTTCAGGTACACCCGGTTCCGCAGCAGGTCCAGGTCCATGAAGGCGACCACACGCCGCCAGATCGGCTGCGGCTCTACAACAGCACAAAAGATACTGTCAGATTCAGCGAGTTTTCGATGCTTTACTCCGCCATACATGTCTTGCTGTAGAGCCTAGTCCATCAAGTCCACCAACCCCCTTCCGTAATTGTGATTCTGTAACAAAGCGAAAGATAGATTCAGATTCTGCAAATCATTACAGAGCCTTTGGACAACCCACAGTAGGTCCTGAAATACCAAAACGATTATAATTCTGCAACGATCAACAGTCTGATATTCTGTACGTTTCCCATACGCTACTACACTTTCGGATACAGCACAGTAGGTTCAGGTCCTTCAACGCCGCCACGCACTATCAAACGGTTGCAACTATGCAACAACCAAACAGACTGTTACAGATTCTACAGGTTTTTCTTTCGTTATAACGCTTTTTGAACGTCCCACAATAGGGCCAGTTTCATCAAGAACGCAACATGCGATCGAAATGGATGCAGTTCTGCAACCACGAGCAGATAGTTTTGTGTTGTTGTTGTTGTTCACCCTTTATTACGCTTTTTGATTTATCATAGTAGGTTGAGTTCGGTCAAACCACAATGACCCGTGAAAAGGCTGCGATTCCTTGACAACGCAAACAATAATTTCAGGTTCTAAGAGTCCTCCACTTTAACTGTCGTTCTTTGCATCCCACATTAGAAACAGTTCCATAAAGGCCACAACCCTGTGACACATTGTAATTCCGCAAAAAACTAAAAAATGACTATAAGAAAGTCATTCATTCACTACAGTTTTTTTGCGTATCCCACAGCAAGTCTCTCCCACATGGCTGACCACTATCCACGATAGGATCATATAGAGTATCACCACAGATAAGTGACTGGTTCGGTGAATACTTGACTAATAAAACCCATTACGTTAAAGAAGACGTCGAACATTCAATAGTAACGAAACTAATGTCAGATCTGCCCCAAGGAAAAGTATAACCACGTTTCATATTCTCATCATATAAAAAAAACCTTTTCACTGAGAGGATCTGCAGCACCATCATATTTTTCACTGATGATGCTACGATCAACAGGAAAGTACCGTTGTTGAACGATCGCAATGAAATGCAGAATAACTTGGAGAAAACTTCCGTTTCACATAATGAATAGAAGTCCTCTTTTAAAGTGGTTGGTTGCAAGTTAATGCCACAACACAGAGAAATTTGCCCATAGTATCCGATTAATGGTGTGCTTCTTGCGCAATCCGCATCGCTGAAGTGTTAAGGGTTAATACTAAGAAGCGATATAAAACGTGACGAAGACGTAAATTCAGTATTAGGGAATGCGAATAGAACGATGTGTCCGAAGGGTTCTAGAAAACTGCAAGGCATCTGCAAAAGAAATCGCATCCAATACACTAATGATTCTGTTACATAGTTGTAGCATTTGCATTCCTTATGAAGTTACGCATCTAGGATCGTAACAGTTTGGTGTAGCCCTTACGAAAATGTAACAAAAATGCTCGGGGAACATAAATGGGAAGTCATGGAAGATAGCGTAGTTATCACGAAAATACTTTGGGTATATCTAGAGAGCCAGTAGTAGAAGGAGACTGTGGGCTCACCCTGCTGCCACCATCGTACGCAGTGCCTGATCAAAAGTATCTAGACTGTGTTAATGGACATTTATATGGCTTGTGTCCACCCTTCGCCTTTTGGATACTTGGAGTCTGCTGGGGCACATTCAGTGAGGTATCTGAATGTCTATGGTGGAATGGCAGTCCATTATTCCTCGAGAGTCAGAACTAGAGAAGGTAGTGATTTGTAGTTGAAGGTAGCATCCGGTACGAAATCGTCATTCTAAGTCGTCACACAGAACTTCCATTCCGTTCAATTTCAAACAAATTGAAAAAAAAATTATTCCCTGTATTGTGGGTATTCGCGTAAATTTCTGTTATGATTGTATAACACGTGTGATGCAAACCTATCTAATCTGTATTTAATGTAGCGCGATAGCCCAATTAGGCATATTAAGAACATCTGTAGGATACGCTGCAACGAAAGACGACTTCGTATAACAACAGACAGTCAGTAGCAGTACTGGCGTGCACGTTGTAGATAGCAGTGGCTGCACGTGAACTCGGTGTGCGCTGATTTCGGAACCTTTATTAAGGTTGTGAGGGAATTTGAAGTTAGGATTTAACACAAACCGGGAACTATTTCAGAAGACAAGGAACAGAAGAATGTGGAAGTGTTTTGTCGACTGCGTTTTGGAAGTTTTGGAAACGCGATTCAGCATGATGCATCGTTAAGCACCTGGCAGATTGTTCCGTTATTAAAGGAGACAGGGTGGTAATTTAGATCGTGGATATGGACTTCGGAGAGGAAGAAAACCTTTAGTAAAAGGACCGGCTGAAGTGTGTGGACTTAAGTGAAGCTACTTCGAACGGTGTTGAACCATAAACTGTGACTTTCCGAACTGTGGTACAGGGCAACAGAAGAAACGAACGATCAACGATTAAGTGCACGGTAACAGCAGACTAACATCAGAATCGAAATTGTATGGATCATTTTCAAGTTTTATTTGTTACGAAAGTCTGAATAAATATGCTTGTCCCGGGAAGATGAAGTGGAAGGGGGCGTATACGTTCTGTGTACAGATTTATAGTGTTTCAGTTGCATATCGATGCTTCTTCTTGCTTCAGAAATCTGAATCGTGATCGAATGAACGTAAAGTTCTCATAGTGCGGTTGGTCAAAACTCGTGTTTCATACGGTATCAACAACACAGTAAGAAGTAATTCGCCGTTGTGGTCGACCGCCATCTTTCCTGGTCCAGCAGAAGACGCAAAGATTATTGCTATCTACGTCAGAGAACTGACTCCCAACGCAGGCGCAGCATGAAGGTACGTCTTTGCAGCTACACTGCAATTACATCTCTGTAGAAGGCAATTACAACAAACCAACTGCGTCGTAGGAAATAAAATGTACGAAATTTTCTCAAGTGTATAACCGACAGTAGTTTGCAAGGATCGTAAAAGCGTCTTTGACCCTAGTGGGAAACGAAACATTTGTGTAGCAGCAGGAAATTACAATAAATTATTTAGTAACGCATTTCTTTTTGAACCTCGCGAATGGTTTCAACTTCACTGTATCATAACATTCAACAGCAACGTGTACATAGTATCACAGTTTAAACATTTGATGAAGCTTTCTGATGTGACGTAGCTGATTACTCGCATGCATTTACCGTCGTCATATATAATATAATTAATGAAAAGGGTGACATACGTTAGAATTTTATAAGAGAGTGCAATTCCGTTAAAAACTTCACTGATCCTTCAGTTGCATGAAGAACTGACGGAGAACTTGTCTCATAACAAAAAAGCTTATGTCCACAGTATTTAATAAATTTTATTTCATGCAGTAGTTCACTGCTATTATTGTTATTGTTATTGTCATTGTCTTACTTGTTTTTCTCGACAGAGAGAGTATAAGTGATACGAGTGTGTGTGTTTGTTATTCGTTTTCTTCCTGTGATAGTCTCAATAATTAAATGGTAATTGGAGGAAACACTCGGAATTAGTGCAGTCCAGGTGTTTGACTGGTGGAATAAAATAAGAGGTTATTAGTGCCCAAGATCACACACATTAATATTGGAATTATCATGTTTTAACGATCAGGTAACTAAAGACGTCTTGTTCTTAGTGAACAGAAACACCATTTAGAACAGGGATAAATAGTTTGATATGTGTTTATGAGAACGGATTATTCCCTTTCTAAACGCAAGCGAGTTGCCTGAATAATAGGAGCTCTCCATTGTTATTGACAACTTTTCAGCTACATAACATTACTACAAAGAAACAGATACATTTTACGCTTTAATGAGTCGAATACACTACTTTAAACTGCACGGTGACGACATGACTCGATAGACTCTCCATATTTATTCTTCGAAATGTGCATTTCACAGTTTAATTGATGGATGTTTCTTGATAAGTCTCCTTCACATGATACGATTCTACTGCTGGATTAGCTCTTTGCCGATAATCTTTGACTTATCTCTGTGACTTGAAGATCCCAGATTATTGTAAATTTCCATCCACAGCAGTCATTATTAATATTTTTGAAACAGGATGACGGCAAGTGCGAAACTTCTCATTGTTCTTCCTTTTGGCTTTCTTGGCAGCGCACCCTGCCGCGCCGTCCAATAAACGTATATCTGCAAGTCTGCATAGAAAGTGGCGCTCCTCCTTCGAAAATCAGTCACGAACTGTAAACCATAGTAAAATACACCATGGAAGCATCTCTAGCGATTGCGTACGGTTCTTCAAAGTATTTAAATCAGCGTCGTTGTCGCAGGCAGTTCTTTTCTATGGTACGAGAACAGGTTACAAACACTTACACCACTAGTACTGTTCTTTTAAGATTTCAAAGAACTAAATTTTTTATTCCTCTGACGTCTGTATAATCTTGATCCTAAAGATTTGGCTCAAACAGAGTAAACAATTCATAATGTTTACACTGGTATTCATTTCGATCCCCATCTGAGATTCAAAGGTAAAGTCAGCCCTAGTCTGAGGAACAGACCACGAGAAAATACCACATTTCCATCCTGGGCAAGGACCTACTGGGGTTCGTTTGCTGATTCCACATGTGTGTCGCGTGGACGCAGTTGATGAGTTATTTACAGTCTGACGAAGTGATTATGTTGCTGTGAATGCGGGGTAGCACCAAGGTGATTGCAATGCTTAATGGCTTTGTCCGACGGACACTAGGAGGAAAACCAAATTTCAGGAACAGTTTTTCGGTGTAATGTTCATAGCTACGGACTTGGATCGATTTTGGTAACATGAATGACCTTGAGAAATCAGTTGTTCATGTCATCCATTTGGTCAGGACGATGACTGTTTCGCTTCAGTTCAATACATGACATACATAAGTCCTTCCTCAGGCTAATATCTCTTTTCCTTCGCTGCACAAAGAGTCACTCCGTCCAAATAACATGGTTTATAGAAACGAGACGGAACCTGACAACCCAAGAATTTTAAAATCGGGTAAGCGTTTAAATGAAGTTCAAATTTATTGTGGAAGAGAAAATCTGGCAGCTAGAACTGGATTTACAATATCAATATTGAAGTATTTAAAAGAAAAATCAGAAACTGCATTGGGAAGCAGGTTTGCGAAAACTGACTTTGGGAGCCTCAGGTAAAGCAGTACATGGCACATTACTGAGACATTTGGAAATTAACCCAGGACACTGGCGCACAGTCTTTTGATCGGGAAGTGTACGCTTCCACCTGCCCTTCACTTGCCGGATAAATATTGCGAAAACTTCTTCCACTATTAAGATTCGAAACGGCTACTTGGTAAGAGAGCCCCACTGCACTGGCGTGTGTTAGCGATCTCGGCTACGGAGGAAGAGTAGAAGTTCAAACGTTTTAAGTTTTTCTTGTTCTTTTTTTTTTTTTTTTTTTTTTTTTTTTTGCAAGACGCGCTTTCAGGGCTTCTGTGTTCTCATTATTCTGCTCTGCTGTATGTCCCTAGAATCGTTCTAAATTTGTTCCTAATGCCAAAACACGGCGACAATGTTTCAAACATATAACCAGAAATGCATGGTAGAAGAAATGCAAGCAAGGCATTCTTTGATTTGAAACCGGTGCTGAGACGTTGTTGTTAATGCACGCATGTAAGGTCTAGAAATAAAGTGTGATCAGTGTGTCTCATACTTATCCATCTCAAACAGCTACAAAAAATTCTTACTCTGAAACAGAATAATGGAAAAACTCATTGTCTTCAAAGGAGGAAAGACCAAGGCTGCTGTATGCCATGCCGTACTTCATCTCAAGGACCAGCCATTTTTATCTGTTACGAAACAGGAAGACCCGATGATTATGTAGACCTGTTGACGGTGTTGACATTTCTTCCTCAACAGCACTGGAAGTTCTAGAGTAAACTTAAAAACATCTGGTCGCTAGAAGAAAAGAGAAATCAATATTGAAAGATTTATTTTCTAAGTTAGTTCATAATTATTTCGCAGAGAACGGGAATCAATAATTAAAGGTTTATTTTCTAATTTGTCTCATTATATCTGTATTGATGAGGTGATCAGCATATTTCTACGGTATCAGAATGCCTTATCAATTTTTTGGATTCAAGCAAGGTTCTCCAGACTGATATCAAATATGGAATTTAGAATGTTTGACATTTCCACTCTTGTCATATACAAGGTGATGCAGCCCTCAGTTTTATATCTGACCCAAAAACATCTGTCCGTCTGGTATGTTCAGCAAACACAGATATCTTAGATTTACCGCGTCACCGTAATAGAACGCCTTATTGTTATAATATTGTTAAACAATGGAAATGATGAGAGTGCTGTCTAGATAATTAGACATTGAAACGCCGATGAAACACTGAGGTGACATTGTGATCACGTTAAGACTTACTTAAACATGCTATACTCTGCAACAGTTATGTTGCAGTGAACAGCAGCGTATTGGGTAAGTACGGACCGAAAGTTGCGGACAAGTCTTGCGTGTAAGGTGCGGCGTTCGAATCATTTACATTTGTTTGGTTTTACATTACGCACGCAATGTACGTGAAATATCTTTTTACGCAAACTCTATATGAACGGACGTGCCATAAGAAGGGCCTATTTGACAGCAGGCCGGACAAATATGAAAGAGAAATAAGGAGTATAAAACTGTACTTATTTTATCATATCAGCAGATGCTCAAGTGATGACCGTTTTGGTTTACACACATCTGGGTACAATACTGCATACATCTTTTCGCGCACCGAAGCATTCGCGGTACTACTGACCTGTAAGTTTCCGTGATGAGGTGCCGGAGGTGGTCGGAATTTTCCGGCACCTGATTGTAAGCTACGTGTCTCAAATACCCCAACAGGAAAAAGTAATGAAATAATGGTGCGGATTGTGCAAGTCTTATTTCAGGTGACGCCACATTGGGCTACTTGAGCGTCGGTGACGATGAGAAGGACAGGACAACACCCAGTCCAAAAGCGGAGAAAATCCCCAACCCAACCGGGAATCGAACCCAGACCTGCTGCATGGAAGGTACACACGTTACCAGTCAGCTTAGCAGGCGGACAATAGGAAAAAAGCCGATGGTGTCAGATCAGGCTATCTGACAGACCAAGCCACAGGTGTTCCTCTTCTTATCCATATCCCTAGAAGTTCCTCGTTCAAATGGTTACGAACGGGTGAAGTCGAATGTGGTGGAGCACTATCTTGTTGAAACCACATCATTAAACAATCTTGCAATGGTACATCCTCCAGCAGTAGTGGAAGTTCCTGACACAGAAAGCGCAGGTATCGTGCGCGAGTCAAACGGAACTCAAAACAAATACGATCCAATAAAGCGATCACCTAAGATTCCACGCCAGGCATTCGCTCCCCATAGTACTAAGCAGGCTACCTGTTGCATCGAGCGAGGATTGTCGGTACACTAATAGTGCATGTTCTGGCGACTGATGGTCCAATCATTGTGGAATCGCGATTCGTCAGAGAGCAAGACGCGCGATATGAATTCTGCATCATTTTCCAGAATGCCTAATAGCCACTGACAAAAATTCATTCGAGCTTCGAGATCCCGCCCGTGGAGCTCTTCGTATAACAGTAGATCGTATGGTTGAAATTTATGTGCATGCGACTGGATGTTGTTCAACTGCTGAGACGTTGCCCTTGTACTCATGTGTGGATTAGTAAGAGCTGTATCCAAGACGGGTTTTTGCCACGTGTTACGGTCCTCTATCTCACGGATGATACTTTTTGAATCACAGTTGTTGTCGTTATATGTCTTTCAGCACAAGCGAAATGTCTTTGCAGCCGGGTGTCACCTGCCAAGATATCGTTCCTTAGTCAGAAGTACTGCCTACATCACATTTCCTTGCTTTACCATAAATAACAAGCATGTCAACGTATTCGTTTGTGAAAAACATGACAACTGGCGGAAGAGACCATATTCAGGCCATATACCAGCGCAGTGTGCACAGGGCACAGTATCAATAACAGCGACGTTTTCTTGTTTGAATGTGGCAATCGTTGGCCTGTGTGCTTACGTATTAACACATCATACCGATGCAAAATTTTTTGAACAATGTTGAATCCGAACCATTGATAACACGTTTCAGTGAGTGCTTGGCGAGGGCCTAACCAGAGTCACCATGCTATTCTGTTGGAAGGATATTTGTACTACGAGTAGCTTAGATACATGCTTCGTCACTTCGTTGTTTAATACATTATTTACTTCACTGTCACCTCATTTAAACGTTATTTTCGCTCCTAGTTACACCCAGCCACTAGGCACCACATATTACTATAATTACATGGTAGACCAACGTAGATAAATTATTTAAAGGAATAATGTTTTGCGAACGGCCTATACCGCCTTTCAGGTGTGTTCATTCTTCGTTTGCAAAATGAGCTTACTGGAAACTAATATTATAAATTAAGTAAACAGGAGAAGGTCAACCTTATGACGACTTCACACGTTTGTTGTAATGCATCAGATAATTTCGATAGGGGCACCTAAATCACCACTTGGGACAAGGCTACAGTTTTATGAAAGAACGCGTTATCGGACCCATGTTTATTGGGATTTCGGTTTTGGTCGTTACTACCACCTCCCATAATATTCGATACTTTTTAAGACCATTTTATATGTAAAATTTGCCGCTCTTCTCTAATGTTCAATATATATGTGTATATATGGGCCATTATAATTCATAGTGGAAAATAAATCGTGACATACAGCAAAACGTTGCAGATAAAAGTCAGAGGAGGCAAAGAAGGCCATGCTTTGCTATTAACGGTCGTGGCCTCGAAAGCGATTTTCCAGAGGACTTGGAGATTTAAGAGAGTCTTTGAAACGGGAACGCTAAAATTTGATTCAAGATTTGAAAAGAATGGCAATTTTACGTACAAAATGACAGATTATTCAAGGTCACGCTAAGGTTCAACCAAGGTCAAATAAGCAAATATGTTTTTAGTTGAAGTAGGGATTAACGCGAAATACGAAGCGATACATCAAAATAAAATATTAGTCGCAGATTGTAAGGGGCATAAGGGCCCACGTGTCATTATCGATAATCATGATTTTAAAGGTAATTATCTAAGGTCATTCGAAAGCTGAATTTTGTTTCATAGAAACCCCTATTTATGATGTCGGATTAGGAAAGAGAAAACAGAGATTTGTAATTTAATTTTTAATTAAGGTGTTAATGCCAAAAACAAATACTTAACAATCGTGTAAATGTCATTGTGGCATTTTCAGGCCAGAAAAAAACATGAATAAAAAGTAGATCGTTGATTTACAAATCGTCGAATGAGTTCCTGAAATATCATTTGTCGGAATGCCCCTTCCAGTTTGTACCCAACATTGCATTTGCTGTATCCCTTCTGCATTATCAGTTACTCCCTGCTAGAACTAAAATCATTTGCTTATTTGACCTTCATTGAACTAGCCATAACCTTGAATAATGCGTAATTTTATACGTAAATTTTCCCGCCAAATCTTGAACCAAATATTAGCGTTCCCATTTGGAAAAAAAAATCACTTTCAAGGTCACAGCCATTAGCAGCAATGCGTGACCCTCATTGCCACCTACGACTTTTATCCAAAACATTTTGTTGTATCTCATCTCTATCCCGAATCATTGCCCCCATGGTCCACCCTATACATGCAACGACGTGAATGAAGTTCGAAGGCCACGGTCTTCCGCATTTCAATATGCAGCTTCTCACCGGCAAGCCTGTCGTAATGCTTCGGTCACATTCTTGGCAAAGTTTCAAATATACGAATACATATCTGGATTGACGCATCCACCTTCTGCTAGGAAGAACGTGGGGTTCTCTATGGTGATTCAGGAAGAATGGCACATAATTTGTCACTTGATTCCTTAGTGAAAGTAAACCGAAAGAATCCTATGAACATGTGTCTGATTTCCGATCGTTACGGAACTTTAGTCGGTTGAAGATTACACACATCCATGAATGGTTATGAAACACGTGTGCATATTACGTACCGAAATGCCGTGTAGGCGATGTGGTCGAAAGAATAATGGTGGGACACATGACTGATGTATCCTACAAGAGGTGTTCAGGAAGTCCTCCACCCATATCAACGCACTTGTCAACACGTTGGAGGGTGTGTTTCGTTGCGTATCGAACATCAACTCGGCGGGCATAAATTCGGGCAACAGATCGGTGATGTGAACGGCAAGTCGTTCACATGTATCCACCTTTGCGAACACATCCCCTGTAACTACCCTCATAAACAGAAGTATAATGGGGTTCGGTCGGGTAATCTGGAAGGCCAGGTAATGTGTCCGCCACGGCCACTCTACCGTTGAGGAAATATGTTATTTAGGTACTGGGGTACTTGTCTGATACAGTGAACCGGTAATCCATCATGTTGCAGGTACATTTCCCGTCGTTGTTCTAATTTCACGTCTTCCAAAAGTGTAGGGAGGTCTTCTATCAGGAAATGTGCGTACGAAGCGGCTGTCATGCGATTTGGCAGGAACACAGGCCATATCATCAGGTCATCAATCATACCACACCAGACGTTCACTGAGAACCTAACATGAAATTTTGTTTCCCTAGTGTCATGTCGGTTCTCCATCGCCCATGTATGAGAATTGCGGGTGTTCAAGATATTATTGCGTATAAAGGTAGCCTCACCTGAAAATCAAGTGTACTGAAATCGTTTAGAACGTTGTTGTCTGGTTATTGAGTAACCTGGATGCAGATGGTGCATGAGCTACAGATGGAACGGGTGCAAGCCCTCGGAATTAACGAATGCCACACTCGCGTTTTGTGGCATAACGAGTTGACGGCTTATACGCCGTGATGAGACACAAGTCAGTCGTACTATTGCAGTAAAATCTTCCCTTTCCTCAGCTTACTGGATGATCTCACGTTCTGAAGTTACGTGAAGTTCCAGATTCACACAATTTGAAAAACCCTGGGAAATATTTTGGCACAGTGGTTCGTCGGTCAGGGAAACGTATCTGATATTGTCACAGCCGCACAGCACACAAACAAGACGTCTGCGTATTATACGGAACGGCATGTAGGTATTCACTGACACAATGTACTTGCTCAATTAAACAACACTCAAGCACGACACGCACACAGTCTTACAACTGCTGACTGATCCAAACCACGACTGCACACTGAGTATGCTTGCAGCTGTTGCATGGTGCGATGTTACATACTGCCCTCTGTTGGAAGTCCGCCCATATCTTGTAGAATGGATCAGTCGTTCGTCCCACCATTATTCTGTCCAGCACAGCGCCTACACAGCGTTTCGGTAATTAATATTCACACTTGTCTTCATATCCATTCATGGATGTGTGAAGCCCTCAACCTGCTCCAGTTCTTAAAGATCGAAAATCGTACACGCATGTTCATTGGACTTTTTGTTTATTTTCATATGCAGAATCATCTAATTACGTGACATTTCTTCTGACTCATCCTTTATATGTTCCCTAGACTTTTTTACTTATTTCTGTGACCGCCCCGACAGCTGAGTGGTCAGTGCGAAGGACTGTCACGCCAAGTGGTCCGGGTTCGATTTCCGCTGTGTCGGAGAATTTCTCCGCTCAGGGACTGGGTGTTGTGTTGTCTTCTTCATCATCACCTCATCCCCATCGAAGCGCAAGTCGCCGAAGTGGCGTCAACTAAAACGACTTGCACCAGGCGACAGGCTAAAAATGGTTCAAATGGCTCTGAGCAGAATGGGACTTAACATCTGAGCTCATCACTCCCCTAGAACTTAGAACTACTTAAACCTAACTTAAGGACATCACACACACCCATGCCCGAGGCAGGATTCGAACCTGGCCCAGGCAACCGGTCTACCCGACGGTAGACCCTAGCCAGACGACATTTCATTTCACTTCACTTATTTCTGTACAAGATCTTGCCCCTAAGGATTTTCAGTTTCATATACATATTTTACGTGTGTATCAAGTAACAACGGAAAACTTCAGGGACAGGAAAGATTCCATGTAAGTTATAGAAATAAGTCTAAACTGTCTAACTGTCTAGCAAACATCGGCTCTAAAATACGTAACTTAGGAGGTATTAGCTCTTTTCATCGTCATTACTATGAAACAGAATTTCTACTGCAAGATCTTTGCATTACATATTTTGGGAGCAGGAAGTATTGACCAAAATAAGAATTAATTATCTAGTAAACGTGGGGTCTAAAATGCATATTTTAAGATCTGTGAGTACTTGCTCATCTTCGCTAGTGTGAAACACGTCTCTTCTACTGAGCTGTTAAGGTATATATTTTAGATCCCATGTTTACTAGACATTTTTTCTTCTCTTGGGCCACTCTACTTCCTCCTAAAATATGGAAAGCAGAGAGCTTGCACTAGAAAAGATGCTGTTCAAGTATTGAAGATAAGCAAGTGCTCATATCCCTTAACATATGAGCCTTAGAGTCCTTGTTTATTAAACATTTTCTCTAATTTTTTGTATGGAACCTGTATCTTAAGTTTGTCATATTTTGAGTTTGAACCTATGTCCAGAAACGTACCGTTTCCGTGCTACAACCATCTGAAACCATGTTTGTAACGCGACCACTTTTGCAAGTAATTTGTTAGGCGTGACCCAGTACACCACTTGTTTTACAATACCACTCATTAACAAGCAAAGAAACAAAAAGGAAACGTAATCAGTTTTCATAAACACTGTTGTTTGTAGTTTATTCCAGTGTGCGTCGTCTCCTTGGAGCACCACAGCCACGCCTGCTGACGGTGAAGGAACCCCTTTCGCGAAACCGTTGCGTAATTGTGGCGGAAAGGGTGTGCGATGGAATCGGATGCTAATGTTCTTGATAAAGGCGACCATTATCGTGAGCTTCACCATACGGATCATGTCGGTGTATTCTACAAACGTGTACTCAAGCACGTTCCTCTAACGCTCACAGACACGTGAATGACGTTCGAACCAGGCCAGAAAGGCAGAATAGACGTCTAATGATATCAGCCGATCCGACGTAAGTACTCCCTACCATGACTACCTTGTTACATACCTACATCGTAAACATGTTTTCAAACGGCTGTGGCATGGAAACGGTACGTTTTCGGTCGTGGGTTCCAGTTCAGAAATTGTCTGATCAGTCCCCTCTACAAATCCTCGATTAAGAAAATTATCGGAAATATTACCAATAGATGGCGCTATAAGCGATTTAACGTGAATGGGGTCAGCTACGAATGGCAGATGAATCGCAATACGACGGCTGCGGTTTGAGTTGCACATTTTTTTTTTTTTTTTTTTAAATCCTTTATTCATAACATCATATTACATTATTCATATAACCCACTACCTAACTGTTGCACATTACACCATCCGAACTGTTCAACGTGCATAACTGCGCAAGTACGGCAGTCAACAGTTGTGGCATTGTTAGTCAAGTAGTTGTCTACCGCGGACAGGTCGTACCATATCGGATGGTAAAATCGGTTTTTAATTGTGTCGAGGCCAAAAACTGCATAGAAAGGAAAACATCATCTGTTTTTAATTGTCCTGGAGCCAAAAACCGCATAGATATGCCAGACACGTTTTTAATATTTTTAAGGCAACTGAAGCATTCTACTTCATTGCTACGTCACTTCGTCAAAATATTTCCTGACTAGAACTAGTTTCATTCTACAACACAGCGGATATCCGGCGACGGTGGCGACAGCGAGAAAATACCGTATGGACCAGGTGGGGACATATCTTGGACTCTACACGTACACCAGTACATATGCCACGAAGCACGGCGACAGGGTCAATACTGTCTCACCAGTACAGTATCAGATCTTATGCCACTAGTTTATTGCTCGTTTCTATCGCCATTGTTATTACAATAGCCCCGTTAGCTTTCCCAATTCTCTATAGTAACTAAATATTTCAAACCAATGCAGAAATTTACTCTTTCTTTCAAAAAAGGTTTAGTTAAAAACAAAAAATTTGAAGATTGCTTTTATGGCTAATTGATTTTTCATTTTTTTCTCGCTTGTTAGTAAAAAATAAAAACCATCTATTACAACTGAAACCAAAGAAATACCGAAAACTACCTATTATTCAGAACTAAAATACCTGTATCAGTTTCAACCGGTCGGTTTTTCCCACCCCTAAAGCGCCATCCGATACGTTGTCCGGCCGTTTTTCGCCATGTCTTAAGAACACAGGTTCTCCAGCACCCCGCAAGGTGAACGGTGAGCAACCAGGTGGGGAAGCATGTTTTACGTTTACTGTGCAGTGACTGACAGTAGCAGGAGGCGTGAGTCACCCTTCTGTCTGGACAGCACTACGTGAACAACTGCTGCATCAATAGCATCTTCAGCGAGCCCAGGCGCTAAGGCCAGAGGAGCACTGTCGCA
This sequence comes from Schistocerca serialis cubense, assembly GCF_023864345.2. Taxonomy (NCBI): domain Eukaryota; kingdom Metazoa; phylum Arthropoda; class Insecta; order Orthoptera; family Acrididae; genus Schistocerca; species Schistocerca serialis. Next base: position 189,418,171 of record NC_064643.1, read on the forward strand.
GACCGCAGTTCTGTCAGTGACTCTTGCAGAAGTATGCTGCAGATGCACTGTTTTCGTCGAAGATTTTATTTACCGACGGGACCGTGTTCACAAGAGTTGGCGTTGTGAACTTTCATAACCAGTACTGTGGGCTGATGGAAATCCCCATGCAATAGCAGAAAGAGGGTATCAACATCGTTTCAACGTCAACGTGTAGACAGGAGTTCTGGGTAATAACTTACTAGGGCCATACATCATACCTCAAAGATGAAATGGAGCTCAATATTATTAATTACTTATCAATGTATTGCAGATCTTTCTGGAGGATGCGCCACGTCAGCAAAGACTAAAGGTGTCGTTTAAGCACGATGGCACACCAGCATCAGGACCGCTAGATTGATCGGGGAGGCCTAACACCTTGTCCTCCCCGCTTCCAAGACTTCAATCCCCTATATTTTTGGTTGTGGGAACACTTGAAGGTATTAGTTTAAGCAACCCCACTCAAAGATGTGCCTGCACGTACAACAACTAATTGTATTTCGTGCCCGCCCGGTTGGCCGCGCGGTCTACCGCACGGCTTTCCGGGAGGGAAGGAGCGCCTGGTCCCCGGCACGAATCCGCCCGGTGGATTTGTGTCGAGGTCCAGTGAACCGGCCAGTCTGTGGATGGTTTTTAGGTGGTTTTCCATCTGCCTCGGCGAATGCGGGCTGGTTCCCCTTATTCCGCCTCAGTTACACTATGTCGGCGATTGCTGCGCAAACAAGTTCTCCACGTACGCGTACACCACCATTACTCTACCACGCAAACATAGGGGCTACACTCGTCTGGTGTGAGACCTTCCCTGGGGGTTCCACCGGGGGCCGAACCGCACAATAACCCTGGGTTCGGTGTGGGACTGCGGTAGTCGTCGTGGGGTTGCGGACCACTGCGGCTGCGGCGGGGACGGAGCCTCTCCGTCGTTTCTAGGTCCCCGGTTAACACACAATACAATTGTATTTCAAAATAGTGCTTGATTCCTTACGCCGAAGGGCAGAGGGATGGATTACCATGGACTGATGTCATGTTGAGCACCTTCTAAAACAAGTGTCATGAATGGACGTCAGGTTCAACCTCTCCTATGAAGACGTGTACAGGTCGCAGAAAGTACCATTTTCTGGACCCATGTGGCATACTCTTTTTTTTTCGTGTTATTATGATACTACAACCTCGTACAATAGTGGACGGCTGGACGGTACTGGTGTCAGCCACTATGAACAGGTGAACATGTCTGAGAAACTATGCGTTTCCAGACCCAAGTGCGATGATCTTTTTTTCATGCTGCGATGTATACTCCTAACTCTCACAATAATGGGCACTTTTGTTTTCAGTCCGTATGAAGAGGTGGGTACCACAACTTTCCAAAATATTGGACACTACGTTTACTTTGTTAATCTCAATAGGCACTGTTCCGTTTAAAAAAGTGTATGTTTGCACAAAAAATACACTTTTTAAGTGTTATTACAATCTATTCATAGGCTAACAGTACTAGTTCTTGACTACCAATCAATTCTATGGAAACGGCACGTCAATAGCATTTTCCGTTTTTGCAATATTTGCGGCGCAAGTTTTATAGAGTGATCCAAAAGTCTATTAACATTTGAAAATCCACTAATTCACGGAAAAACGTAGGTAGAGACGTAAAAACTGACACATATGCCTGAAATGACTTGCGGTTTTGTTCAAACCAACTACGAGTGCAAAACCTGACGAACAGATGAGGCCGGATGCCGCATGACAATCGTGTATAAAATGAGCTGTAGTAAGAGACGTGTAGTTAGATCATCTTTAGCCAGGCTGATAAACATCTGCTGGAAGGCAAGAGTTCTATGCAGGATGGTATGTCACCCGATAGTGCTACACATATCAAAGATCTCTTGTGCACATCATTTGGTGAGGATCTCGTATTGTCGCCACATCCATCATTCTTGACCTCCCACGTTCCCAGACCGCATCCGTGTGATTACTGATTGTGGGGTTACCTTAAGTCGCAAGTCCACTGTGGTCTTCCGACCTCATTACAGATGATAACAGACAACTTCCGTAGGCAGTTTTTTCACCATACCTACTGATACGATGTGCAGTGCTCTTCACAACTTTGTCCTTCGGCTACAAGTATTGTCGACGAATGACGGCCGAGATGCTGAAAGAAATGGTCTTTGCTAAAAATAAAAAAGAGATGGTCTTTGCTGAAAATCAATTGTCATGCGAATTATTGATTTTGTATCATATGAAACGCCATCTGTTGGTTAACTTTTATCGGTTTCAATAAATTCTTATGTCATTTCAAGCAGGGTTATCAATTTTTACTTCTGTACCGTGAAGTATTGAAAGAATTTTCAAATTGTTAGGACTTTTGGTTCACTATATATAATTGTGTGAGATAATGGAATGTTGTTAACTACCCTGCATCTGAATTGCATGATACTGAAGTGAAACTCCGAAGATAAAGTTGGTTCAAATGGCTCTGAGCACTATGGGACTCAACTTCTTAGGTCATTAGTCCCCCAGAACTTAGAACTAGTTAAACCTAACTAACCTAAGGACATGACACACATCCATGCCCGAGGCAAGATTCGAACCTGAGACTGTAGCGGTCTCGCGGTTCCAGACTGCAGCGCCTAGAACCGCACGGCCACTTCGGCCGGCTCAGACGATAAAGAGATCAGATATGAAGAGAACAGAAGCTCTGAAAATATTTTGCTCTAGGAGAATGCTGAAGATTAGAGGGATAGTTCCTGAAACAAAGAGGTACTGAATCGAACTGCAGGAAAAAGAAAATTCCAGTATAACTGAACTGAATGAAAGATTCGGTTGCTAGGGACCGAGCGAGGTGGCGCAGTGGTTAGCACACTGGACTCGCATTCGGAAGGACGACGGTTCAATCCCATCTCCAGCCATCCTGATTTAGGTATTCCGTGATTTCCCTAAATCGTTTCCGGCAAATGTCGGGATGGTTCCTTTGAAAGGGCACGGCCGATTTCCTTCCCCATCCTTCCCTAACCCGAGCTTCCGCTCTGTCTCTAATGACCTCGTTGTCGACGGGACGTTAAACAACACTAACCTAACCTAACCTAACCTCGGTTTCTAGGACACATTCTTGGGTATCAAAGTATAGCCTGTTTGTTTATCAAGGGAAGTATCTGGGATAAAAATCTAGAGCGAGTCTGAACACTGACTGTGGTAAGCAGGCTGAAATGGACGAAGGTTGCAGTAGACGCGCAGACGTGAAGAAACATGGACGGGATAGACAGGCATGGAGAACTGCATCAAACCAATTATTAGACTGAAGACCATGACGAGAGATGGATGAGGCAGTGGTGCGGCTACTCACTCTTCTGGAAGGTGCCCGCTGCCGTTCGCGCGCCCTCTTCCTCGTCCTCCTCCCAGGTGGGCCCCAGGCGCATGCGGCGGTCCTCGGGCACGACGTCGGCCATGTCGCCCACCTCGGAGCTGGCCAGCGACGCCATGGAGGCGTTCCTCCTGGGCCGGCGCGGCCGCACCTCCTCGCCGGGCTCCGACTCGCCCTTGAGCAGCGTCAGCTCGTTGGCCACAGGGCGGCGCTCGGCGTGCCACTCCACGGGGTGGAAGAAGAGCGAGCCGAGCGGACCGTGCATGGCCACCCCGCCCAGCACCAGCAGCGCGCCGCTGAAGCCGTACGTCTCGAGCAACAGCCGCACCACGTGAGGCATCGCCATCTGGCCGCAGTTGGCGCCCGCCATCGACAGCCCCACGGCGCGGCCGCGAGACTCCACGAAGTACGTCTTGACGGCCAGGAAGCCCGACGGCGTGAACAAGCCCATCCCCAGACCTGGTACAGCACAACAACGAAGCACTCACGTTACGTGGGGCTCGTCACAGTTACTTGAAACTATGTGTGTTGCGCTGCACTTGGGCGGTGACATTGCTACATATTGGCATCCATTTTGTAAGCTTGGTGCAGTCAAGTACGGCCTCGGGATTCGAGTACACACATGTGACTAGGTGCACCAGAGCAAGTAAATGAAATGCAGGAACTCGCGCTTACCTCTTCCACGTACCAGCTGACAATTCTTATGAAACTAATATGGAACTAGTAGTTTATCAGCTATGCATTTAATTTCTTCGTTTGTATGATTGACTATATTAATGAACCTAATACGTTGAGTGAGCAACAGTCAGCGGAAGCCCCTTGGTGTGATGGTCATCCGTCACCCTGGACGGCTCTGCTGTCATCCTGTGTGGCACTTTACGCATCTGGAAACATGGTTTCTGCAATACTGAACATCTGTTCTGGACACAGTTTACTTAGAACAGCCGAATTAATGCATAATTTCCGCTGTGATATGATCAATGCTCTTGCACAAATCACCATCTTATATTCCTAAGACAGTCTACTTGTAACGGGCTGGGCTGCCATGTTCAGGCAGTAAGATGTGGGCTGTCGTTTCATATCTGATAGCATGGAGTGGTTAATTAAAGTAGGAGGAACTTCTGCCTTGAAAACGGGTAATACAATTTGTTTTCCCTAACGTAATGGAAAAAGTAGCACTGAATGGCCTTAAAGAGACAAGAACAGTGTTAAGCCATACCTCACATTTTTCTTAAGATATTGACTGATGCATACAAAAATGGGGGGGGGGGGGGGGGGGGAGTGGGGGCTCGAACTAAAAGAGTGAATTCAAACCTTTGAAATTATTAATGGTTACTTTAACATCAAGGAAATTCTAACTGCGTAACAAACAATGTTCTTAAGTGATACTATCCGCTACGAAATGAAGAGCTGACAATAATTTAGCAGACAAAATGATCAGCATTGGTGGGGATTTTTCGCCGGCCGAGATGGCCGAGCGGTTCTAGGCGCTACAGTCTGGAGCCGCGCGACCGCTACGGATGCAGGTCCGAATCCTGTCCCGGGCACGGATGTGTGTAATGTCCTTAGGTTAGTTAGGTTTAAGTAGTTCTAAGTTCTAGGGGACTGATGACCTCTGAAGTTAACCCCCATAGTGCTCAGAGCCATTTGAACCATTTGAGGATTTTGCAAGCTAGTCTGTGGTGGCAGCAATTCTCCATCTGCCAAACGACAAAAAAATTCGTACCCTCCATACTCATCAGGTGCCACGATTATCAATGGCGTAAGGATATCTGACTTTCGTAACTAGTGGTCCCAGTGTGGATTATCTCTGAGTTGGTTAACTTGACACAAAATTATATTAATTTCTTGAAACCTGCAACAAAATAAATGACATCGTAGGGAATGAGAATGGTTGTCATTGAAGAAATTGATAACAAGAACCTATGGTATCACAAATAGATTTATTAACTAATATCAAGGTCAAGAGGAAACAAACATATAAACAAAAACTTCAACCGTGCAACATTTCATTAACATGAACTCAGGTTGGTTGGCAATAGACCTGGGGGCTCTACTTGAGTTTACGTGTAAATGAGACTGGCTACTGTCAGTGGAAAGATGCCAATCTAGGCAAACAGACTCTGCTGTATCCTTCCACTGATTGCTCTCACATCAACATATGATTAACCACGCAATGGACATTGGTAGTGACTACTGCGAGTACAAGGCTACTATGAAAAAAGATGATCGTGAAAGCGTTTAACATGCGTCTGAATTTGCCGAAGCTGCGCAACATTACCGATATTGCTAGTGAAAGACGAGATGCTGTCGTCTGCATGCAGGCGCTGCCGAAGTGCTGTACTGCGCGAGATGACCCTTCATCCGCCAGTGATTGTCTCCCGTCAGTGAAAATGTAAAGTTTCGCCCGGGTATCCAGACGTCTTTACAACTAACTGCGCTCCCCGTAGAAATGGAAGAACTCTAGCGACTGTACTCCACGGAGGTCGAGAAGCAAGTAGCTTCTCCCTTTTGCTCAAAACCTTCTGAAAACAACCATTCCCCCGATGTTCTCGAATAAACCCATCATAGGCCAGCAGTGTTTACCGTGCTAATCATGTTTACTAGCAAGGAGACCCGATCTTCCTCAACCAATCACTGCAGTGCAGTACACATTTGTTCTCCGAAGAAACAGCACACAATGGCTGGAGGTCCTGCAGCCAGACCCCCAACGCATTTCACAAGATGAGGAACTTCCTGGTGGAAACAAGCTCTGTCTCGTCCATAAAACGATTTAGAGGGCGCTATTTTGGCGAGGCGCTGCGGAATCTAGGAAACGCGACATCCGGAGAAATTCGTTATCGCTTTTCACGAGATATGCTGTTCTTGTAATAAACACGTTAGCCGAGAGCCAGCCCGACGCCGCTTTACCTGGACCCACACGCGGAATGAGGAGACCAGACTCCTACACCACGTCCACCCTCAAATAAAGCGTTTAGACAGTCGGCAGGACTCCCGCCGCCGCCAGTTTCTAAAGAAGTGTCATTTCGCATTCAACCATTGTGTTCCTACCCTCTTGCTAGGCCGCTAGTGAAACAAGGTCGGCCACCAGAATGGGTGCCCATAAAACACTGCCCCGCCGGGTCCACGGCCCGCTTCGCTGACTGCAAAGGAATCCGCCAACTTCCTTGCTGCTTGAGGAAAGTTCTAAAGCTGCCCCTAATGTAATGGCCTTCTCCAGGGTCAAAAAATCTATCTCTGTAGCCGAGCTTAATTCTACTACTGCATGCAAGTACCGTGAGATCAATCAGTGCTTTGCCCTAACCCTAATAGTTAAATGGTTCAAATGGCTCTGAGCACTGTGGGACTTAACTTCTGAGGTCATCAGTCCCCTAGAACTTAGAACTACTTAAACCTAACTAACCTAAGACATCACACACATCCATGCCCGAGGCAGGATTCGAACCTGCGACCGTAGCGGTCGCGCGGGTCCAGACTGTAGCGCCTAGAACCACTCGGCCACCCCGGCCGGCCCCCAATAGTCCATCAGATTAATATCAATCAGGGAAAATTTAGATACATCAAAGACGAATGAAGATGTATGATAATCACCGAAACAAAATGAAAGGGGAGATGCCTGACAGGTATTACCATGGCAGTGGCCTGCCCAGAAGGCACCATCATCTTTCAATTTTATAAGATTATATGTGATCCAACATGCTGCAACAGAGATAAACGTTGCTAAGGGCAAAGAACAAGAGAGAAAATTGCTATTAGTCATTCACAGAGATTCGTGAGGCTAATCAACTTCCAATTTTGTTAATCGCTTTACATGGAATGAGGACAGAGAGAGAGAAAAATGGATAAGTAACAATACTGAAGCAAGAGAACAATTTGATTGATCAACCTAAAACAGCCAGCGTAAAGAATTTAGCTTGCGATAGGCATGACAAATATTTCAGCAATTCGGCCAGCAAGCATCTGCATTTCGTCTCACCGGCTTTGCTCCGTGGTGCGGCTGCACAGTGCGTCCCCACCGGCCAACACGTCCATACTGTAGCTTGTCCCGCCTTCCACTAAATACCATTAGCTCTCATTAACCCTGAGAGGAAGCACTTTCTGGCGCACATTTCGGGCAATCATGGGCCTAGCTTCTGGGCCCAACACAACGGCCCAATTGGCTCACGCCAAAAGTTGTCCCTATGGATCCCCTGTTCGTCCCTTTCAACTGACGGATTTTCTAGAAAGAACTCGAAGCTTCTACTGTGATACCGCGACGTTGTTCCACCGACCCCCACCAAGTCATATAAGCTCCAAGACAGAGTTGCTGTCCTCTACCACCATCCACCATTCGACTCCTTGTTCACCGAGTCGTCGATTCCCCCCCTCCCCCCTCCTCCCCCATCCCACAGCCCTGCTACTGCCCTGTGCGTTCCAACAGTTCAGCCCCCCTCGTTGATCATCAAAAGCGTTCAAAACTGATAGGTACATACATCAGACAATAATTACGTACAAATTTGAACATGAAAAGATGATGTGGAAACTGTATATGAACAATCATCAACGAAAGTCATCTCGATGTGTCATGCAGGTGTGTCGCTATTGTATCTGTTGCTGTACAGATATGAGGGTCGCACGTGATGTGGTTTGTAAGCATGCACACAGGATATCTATGAAAAACAGGTGCATCGTCTAATGGCACACTATAATACAACACACGTTAACACTCCATGCATGCTGATGTTCCAGCTGACGTATTGTCAACAGACCAGTAGTGCATGTTTCGGTGGCTTACCTGGCCACTATTGGTAAATGTAGCTTCATCACAAAACAACACATGTGATACATTTGGAGTACCCTGTCTTAATAATCATGTACAGAAGTTAACATGATTCTCATAATCGTTTCCAAGCCCCTCTTGATGGAGTGAGATGTCATCGAGATGAAATGTATGTCAAATGGAGAACGCATAGGACACTTGCCTGACTCACTAGTATGCCACTTCCCTGTGCAATAACGCGGGAGCTAACGTGCGGATCAATACCACTTTCTCATAACTGGTTGAAGAGACTGGTAAGTAATTGCCGAGATGGTTGACGTCTATTGGGATATCTTGCTACAAACACAGTACAATAACGAACTGCTTTCTTCCTACACTCTCTGAATACCACGAGCATGCCGGCTTTCTCTGCATTGGTAAATGAAATGGTCCACTCACGACCTACTGCTTCGACCGTCTCACGTAAGGAGCACACAAGCAGACTATAAGCATACAACAGCATCGTACCTAGCAACTACGCCGGTTGAATGGCACAAACAAGTGTCGGCGTGCCATTTGCCCTACTTTTAGTTAGTTCGTGTGAATAGGCATTGTTGCATTTAGCAAAGTGCATGTTTGCACAAAAACACTTTCTGTGTACTATGTTTTTTGGCTAACAATACGAGACCCGACTATCAGTCCATTCTGTGGAAGCTGCACATCATTAGTACTTTCCATTTCCGAAATATTATCCGTGAAAATTTTACGTGCTTCAGCTTAGATGTGTTCATGGATGTATAGTGAACCATTTAAAACGCATCAAAAAGTGGAACTTCCTGTAAATCCATATAGACAAGTTACGAACTGTACTGCTGTCTCCACAGTTTTCTTATATTTGCACAACAGTTTTCCTCATACAACTACATATGTTTTGGACCCAAGATGCGTGCATGGCGTTGTAAAGAGACAAATGCACTTTTACTGTTATTTTTACCACCATTAGTGTCTTGAGAACACAATTTTTAAAACAAATTAAGATGTAATTACGATATGATGTAACGTGCTTTTGAATAGGAAATTGTTGATGATTAATGTAAGGTTTGTACCAGTAAGCAAACCAGAAACTGGAATAAACATCGCCCTCACACAATATCTAGAGTGTACTATGTTTGAAGGTCAACGCGTAGTTTAGGTCATCCTTGGATTACGAAGTAGTACAGTGAAACAGTTTGCAAATGGTACTTTAACTTCAGAATGCACACAAACCCATACATTCAACAAAACGAAATGAGGGAAAGGAAACCACAGTGATACGTATACACAGGGTGAAAAACTAGAACGAAGGAACACGATTATCGCAGTGGACAAAAAAACAATAGCACCTCATAATCGAAACCAGTTATTCAAAGTCGCAGAATAGCTTAAATTCTGAACAATGAGAATTCGATTATGCGATTGCTCGCAAGTGTACATTGAACTTTTTGATTTTGTCTTACCTACGAAGATGCTGTAGGTGATGATGATGTGAATGATGGAATTGGCGAAGCTGGTGAGCACCAGGCCGGTCACCACGAAGCACCCTCCCGTGACACCCACCTGTCGCATCGAGAACTTCTTCAGCAGCGGTCCGGTAAGTAGACCTGAAAAGACACGTTTCTTCCCGTCAGCTCAGAAAGTTAGGAATGATAAAACTGTGTTCCGAATTGAAAATGTGTTATTAATTGATCTGAAAATGAAATAGTGCGAGTTAACTTCAAAAAGCAAAGTTACACATTATTATGGCAGATAAAGTAACTTTCAGCGAACGCTGCACTATACTTCGAAATGACACAGGTACATGACACACTTTTTCAACACAGTCACTTAATCTCTGTAAACAAGGGTAGGAAAGTTCTAGCAAATGTTCAGTTCTTCGACGATAGAAATCGAGTCTATGGTGTTTGAACCATTCGAAAACTGCTGCATGTACGTCCTCATCGTTGGAAAACCTTCCCCCAGATGTTCTTTCAGCTTGCCAAAAATATTGCGTGAAAATTCTCGTCTGTGGTCGATGTCGATGTTCTTCTTTCCTGATCTGCTTCACCCACGTCTTTGTCGCCTTGGCACTATTTCACAGTGGCTGGACACCACATTGCTTTGGTCTGTATTCACTGTCCAGTGGCATGAATGTGACCACCTACCAAAAGCCTGGAAGGTTATATGTCGGCTCTCAGTGAACGTTCTATTACGGCACTGGCACGCAAATCCCAACCTTTGTCGCCGATGAACAGCAGTCAGCATGGGTGCGTGAGCAAGGCGCCTACTGCAGAGCCCCATATACAGCAACGTTTTCCGAATGTTAATTGAAAAGACGCTGTTGGTAGCCCCTTGATTCACTTGGGCTGTCTTTGGCTCAACAGTTACACTGTATTCGCCCGGCTGCGGCGACCCGTTGACAAACTTAGCCGTTTCTCATATGAAATCTCCTGGCAGTGGCTGTGGCTGTGGCTAAGCCATGTCTCCGCAATATCCTTTCTTTCAGGAGTGCTAGTTCTGCAAGGTTCCAGGAGAGCTTCTGTGAAGTTTGGAAGGTAGAGACGAGGTACTGGCAGAAGTAAAGCTGTGAGGACGGAGCGTGAGTCGTGCGTGGGTAGCTCAGCTGGTAGAGCACTTGCCCGCGAAAGGCAAAGGTCCCGACTTCGAGTCTCGGTCCGGCACACAGTTTTGATCTGTCAGGAAGTCTCATATCAGCGCACATTCCGCCGCAGAGTGAACATGTCATTCCGTTTCACATATGCTTCCACTCTATTCGGGAAAGCCAATGATCATACCCCGATGGACGTCAGATAAATTGCATTACGACTACGACTGCACTGTTTTCTGCGTCACTTCGACAAGCTTTGAGTACCCTCACTGCCAGTGCTGCCACTTTCCGGCTGTGAGTAGTTCTTGACTTTGAGGATGAAACTAGGTGGTGGTCATATTAATATGATTGGACAATGTACTACCATAATTTCAAGGTGAATCTGCGTGTAACATAAACGTTATGGTAATAGCAGTCGTTCTGCTCTGCCTACGTCAGGCCTCTAGTACGTTGAGGCGCCACTTAACTCGCAAACTGTGATGCACCGGTTATCCGTTCCTCAGCAGAACTGTACCTACAAGAAACCGAGAATGTGTACTTTCCTCCGGGATACATCAGACTGCGCCACGCGTCAGACATGGAAGTCCTCCATTGACATCTTGGCAGAGGAGGAAATGGCTTCACGAACTCGTAGTCTGTGAAAGGCTGCAGCGTGCCCGACAGTTCGGATGCTCAGAGGATGGACAGAAGATCCGGGCCCGGCGATTGTAGTGGCAGCAGTATCATCGATACGGCGTTGGTCAACACACGCTGGACGTCACACTGATGTCAGATGTTACACGGTCATGTGGTGGACAAGGGCGGCCTTAAATGCAGCTGCTACTGTCTGACGCTGGGGAAGCGTAATTTTTCTGGAAAAGAGCCAATGATCGTCGACCACGGCAGCTGGTCACATCCAGGAGGCTTCTGCAAGGCAAGTGCCTCGGCACTGACATGAATGAGTGTCACAGAAGTGTCTTGCTCCTACTGGGGTGCTGATCATGCAGGTCGGTGAGTGGCAGCAGCCGATGCTCAGTGTCCTGGAGCACCGTCTTCTGCTCGAAATCGTTTATCCTGTTACAATAGTGTCGCTAAATCAATGTCATCTTTCTTGAATCTGTTCAGATTTAAGTCACAAGATCACCTCTGTTAGACTATTGTGTAGACGTACTGACCTGTTACGGCACTTGTATCATACCTCTCGATTCCTTCGACATCTTTAGCAATCATATCTGATAAGAACCTTAAAGAGTTATCTATCCAGTTACATTAACTAATGTGCTACACCTTTCCAGAATCCTTCCATCAAATCTGTACCTTCTATATGACTTCTCTACGTTAGAAATGGCCGGCCGGTGTGGCCGTGCGGTTCTAGGCGCTTCTGTCTGGAACAGCGTGACCGCTACGGTCGCAGGTTCGAATCCTGCCTCGGGCATGGATGTGTGTGATGTCCTTAGGTTAGTTAGGTTTAAGTAGTTCTAAGTTCTAGGGGACTGATGACCACAGATGTTAATTCCCATAGTGCTCAGAGCCATTTGAACCATTTTTGAACATTAGAAATGATTTCTTTATTCTGTTTCGTATGGCATCTCAAACAGCCAGCTCCACTAATGGGATATAATTTCTTTTTATGTTGTCTGGGACAAAAGGCATTACCGCAGCAGTAAAGGGGACAGCATTGGGGGGAGGGGGGTGGGAGGGAGGGGGTAAACGTTTCCTTGGTTGTATTGCGGTTCCCTGAACTGGAAATCCCCTCCCAAACGGTTCCAATTGATACTATCTCTGCTTCAATACCAGCGTGCACTACTTTCTGGGACAAAGAATGAAATGTATAAAGAAGAAATTTGGAATCACTCCATTAGAGGTAGATGCACAGTATATGCAAATCAATTCATTGCCTTTAGTCTCTTGCTATAAAATAGGCATATTAGGACTTCATAATTTTATCCAGAACGTATTGTTCCAGAAACTTATCAAATACAAACGTAGGCCCTCGGTTCTTATCAATGTTTCCTGGAGATTTCCCATGATGGCGGAATTGGTAGTGGCCTGCCGAGTATTCCTAGCATTGAACCCGACTGCTTCACTTCCAGAATGCTTAAATTTGTCTAAAACAACTAAAATAAATGAAATAAAAAAAACGTTATCTGAATTGTGTGGAGGTCAGACAGTTCGTTCCAGCGTTCGAGGTAGACAATGAAGTATATAAAAAGAGGTTGCCCCTTTACCCCATTCCTGTCTCACTGGAGATTGATTGAATAGCAGCGATAGCTCTTCACCTATGTTCCCATCCACCGTGGTGAAGAATGAAAGATGAAAAATAAAATTATAAATAAGAATTCGCAGTTTCAATTACATAGACTGAGTGTTCTACAGTATGAAACTTCATTACATTTGATAGATATTGCAGTATCTCCATGCAGTGGATAACCGGTTTGATGTGTTAAGCACAAATTTTGCATGCCTCCTTCTTACTTACTCAGATGAAAATGGTTATCTTCTTCTATAAAAATAAAAAACTGTAAAACAGTCGTGTCTGTTTCTTTGAACACGCTAATCTCCAAATATATTAGAAGAACCTTAATGGTGTTTTCACAGGTAATTTGACAGTAGCTTGCGGGAACATATATGCTTCATTTCATCAAAAGCGGATCATGGAAAGAAGTTATTCTAATTCAAAATTTTGTAAACGTGAAAGTCTTTTTTTCTGTTACCTTTTCACAACAAAATCGCTGAACCGATATGGAAGAAATTTGGTGCGGATATAACCTGAACGTAGAAGAAGAACATAGGCTTCTTCAGAATGTGTGTCGTACGAGATATTTATTGATTGGAAGAGTATTACGCGAATTAGGGAAAAATATTTACTTGTTGAAAAAGTTATTTATTCTTTGGATTTTGAGTTTTATCATATTTATGAAAATGCTTTTAATGGAAAATACTTGTATTGATTGATATGCCCTCTACATAATATGATTCACTATAACGAATACAATACTTGTATAATCCTCAAAGTGTTAAATCCTCACTTTTGTACTATAATATAATACATAGTAGAGTAGGTCTGTTACGTTTTCACGACTAAACCGCTGAGCAAATTTCGATGAAATTTGGCATGGAGCTTGAACCATGAGGAGAAACGTAGGCTGCTTTAGAAAGAAAAAGAAAAAAGAAAAGTCGACTCCTAATAGTGTGAAGTAACGGACGGAATATCTTTTTTACGTCAGTGGCCATAAACCACATCAAAAATAATTAAATTTGTTGCATAATGTACACATTATATAATGTACACCTACTACAGTAGCACTGTGCAGAGATGCACACTTCTGCCCATGCCTGTCCCCATGCACCTCACGGTGGCAACTCTGCGTGCTTGCTGCATTATCATGCAATGGGTAATTGGCTAAGCATGGAGGGGGTTGCGCATCACGAGCTATGATTACCCAAACATGTAGACACTTGAGGCCACCTCTCATTTTTGCATGTACAATAGATTACTTTCTCGTCATCACTCATCATACACAGACAGAAAAAAATTGCGAAGCCAAGAAGAGGTTGTGCAATAAAAACGGAAGTTGGTAGGCGTGTTTCTACATCTGAAAGGTGATTTATATTCAAATTTCACACCAATAACATAAGAATGGCGCTAATAGCGCCGCTATGATGATGCAAATCAGATTTTCTTTAAATTCACGCTATTACGATCGTGTGCGTTAGTTACCTTTGAGACTGGACATGGTGAGACGATGTTAATCAAGAATGCCCTTAAGGGGTCAAAGACGCCATTATCAGTACCTCACTGAGATTGATCGAGGTCATGTAATATGTCTGCGAGAAGCTTGATGTTCCTCCTACAATACTGCAGAAAGACTTTTTCCGGAATGTAGCCACTGCACATGACTATAGAAAGCAGTGTTCAGGGGAATGTACGGTCGCAAGAAGATCGGGCTCCAGACGGATACCTGGCACTACCGAGAGGAGGACCGTCGAGCTCGATTGCACTGGCGCATTGCACTGTATCTGCAGCAGCACTTTGAACAGCAGTTGGTACCACAGTGACAATTCTGTTCAATTCCGTTTCAATTTATTTGTTACCTGGAAACGTTAAACGGGTCATACATATTCAATAAACACTGACAGTTCAGTTCAATTCCGTTTCAATTTATTGCCTCGAATTTTTGCCTGTTATCTGGAAACGTTAAACAGGTCGTACATGTTCAATAATCATGGTGACATACAATGATTTATACATTATCAACAATAATAATAATGCTCCATTGGTAATATTAATATAGGAGTAAGAAAATTGAAAATAATTAGATAAAAAATAACGAAATATTACAAATGGGGTAGTTCACGGATGGCCCTGAGCCATACGGCCGAGTTGCTTGCATTCCACTGACCCCAAACCACTACCATTGGCGACTTAAGTGATGTCAAGTGAGAACTTATCGGAGGGTAGAGTGGAGGTCTGTTGTATTTTCTGATGAAAACTGGTTCTGTCTCAGTGCCAGTGATGGCCGTGTGTTGGTTAGAAAGAGGACTGTAGAGGACTTGCAACCAACCTGCCCATTTCTAGACCCAATCGACCAACACCTGGAGTTACGTAAGACAGCAGGAGCAGTCTCGTGATTATTCCACGCAGCCTGGCTGCAAATTTGTACGTCAATTTGTTGATTCGACCTGTTGTACCGCCATTCGTGAGCGTCATTCTAAGGGGTGTTTTCCAGCAGTATAACGCTCGCCCATTTACTGCAGCTGTAACCCAACATGCTCTACAAAGTGCCGACATGCTGCCTTGACCTGATCGGTCGCCGTCACAAGTCTCCAGTAGATCGCATTTGAGGCATCACCGGACGACGACTCCAATGTCATCCACAACCTGCACTAACCATTTCTGTATTGACCGACCAGGTGCAACAGGCATGGAACTCCAGCCCACAAACCGGCATTCGGCACCTGTACAACACGAGGCATGGCTGTCTGCGTTCATTATTTTGGTTGTTGGCTGTTTATTAATGTACCAGAATTTCATATCTGCAATGGTTTATCTCACGCTTACATTAACCCGTGATATTGCAATGTTAATCACTTATATATGTTATCTAGACAAAAGTACAGTAGAGCGTCGATTATCCGAACGTCAGTCAACCAAACGACCGCTTAACCGAACTGTGTACTCGCTCGCACCTGTTACTCTCCCACCCTACCGTCCATCATCTCCCTCACTCCCAAACCAAGTTTCCCACAGTAGTCGCCGCACTGTACCAACGCTGGCGGAACATTGCTTCTAATGGGGCCTTCACAAGTCGCTGCTGACCGGCCAAGCCGCCAGTCGCTGTGTTTCAACAATCAGCACGCTTCTGTCGGCTTGGCACTGGAAGTATAAGTAGCGGCAGTATCAAAGCTGTTCACAGCAACAGCCGCGCCAGCTTAGAGTTGAGGCGTGCCGCTCCGCGCAGTTTGAAGGATTGCGCGCCCCCAAGAGGAGCTTCTCACGGTGCAAACAGTCACCTTCTGTTCTCTGGTACGACCACTTGTGTGTTGCTGCGTGAAGAAGTGAACTTGACGATACAAAATGCTTAAACGTAAACGTGTTGTCCTTTCTATGAGGGACAAGTACGAGATTATTACTATATATTCCTACTGAAGTTGCCTTTGTATGTTACTTTGTAATACTAAAAGAGATGCCTGTTTTTATGAATAAATTTACTGTACAGTACTTCTTTTTGGCAAATAAGCATGTACAGTTTGATTATCCGAACAAACCAGTTTTCCGAACACCCATGTCCCCCAATTACTTCGGATAATCGACGCTCTACTGTCCGCCCCAGTAGCTGAGTGGTCAGCGTGACGGATTGCCGTCCTCTGGGCCCGGGTTCGATTCCCGGCTGGGTCGGAGATTTTCTCCGCTCAGGGACTGGGTGTTGTGTTGTGTACATCATCATTTCATCCCCATCCGGCGTGCAGGTCGCCCAATGTGGCGCCGAATGTAATAAGACCTGCGATATGGCGGCCGGACCTGCCCCGCGGGGGGCCTCCCGGCCAATGACGCCAAACGCTCATTTCCATTTCCATCGACGCTCTACTGTATTTCCGAAATTTAATTACTCTACATTAATTATTTTTTGGCACTGCGATTTTTTCCGTGTGTGTATCAGAACTACTGGCATGTGAAACAAACTGTAGCTAACAAATAGTAGAGCGCTAAGGTCACATAGGTTTGATTGAGATAGTATTAACCCAACATTAAAATTAATTTCAGAATCTCAATTTCGACCTAGGATACAGAACGGCTTTCTTTGGTTTTCAGATGAATCCGGTACATCCGCTTTTAAAACTTCGAATCCTTCCATTGCCAGTTCACTGTGATAAGGTCTGAAAAACAACTAAACCTGCCCACTTGGGTATATCATAAGAAATGAAAAAAAGACGGCAACAAGCAGACAACAATATAATGAGGAGATTATCTCTCGTACTCACCAGAGAAGTTCATGACTGCCGTCATAACGTTCATTATGACGGCTGCACTTGTTGTCTCATGTCCCATCGAGATCAGCTTTTGTCCAAACAATACGCTGAACACGGAGATGAGGGCTTGGCTGGTCATCTGCAGAGAAACAATAAAACATAAGCAATGGCATCGTAAGAGTCGTCTGCACAGGATATTGACTATGGCACGTTGTAGTAATACCACGTTTCATTATCATGTATCGATACCATTTGGTTCTTCTACTCCTGATTGTCCCAGGACTCAAATATTAGTTACCTATATTAATTTTTGTATCTCGGCGATATCTTACGCCTTTCAAATGATTATTTACAATGACAAATCTGCAATTACAGTCTGCAGTCATAGATTAGGAAGGTATATACAAAGAATAATCGGTGATTTTATCTCTAGTGTCGATTACATGGTAAATGGCAGTTCTATCGGTAGAGGGCGTTAAAAATGCGAAGCTGGTTCCTCTTTAATCATGTGATGTCAGTAAACTTGCTTACGGAAAAGCGGTATGAACTTGTTTCAGGAACAATTTCACAAGAATTTGCGGAAGGTGATTTGTTTTGTGAATGCAAGTTTCCCCACAGTGTTTTTAATGTAAAAATAATGCTACGTTTATCGGAAACACTGAGTAGCTTGGTTATTAAAGAACTATTGTTTCCATAACAGGCATTTGGGAGAGGCATTAAGCACCACAGCCTGATCGTATTGTATCGTTTAGTTTCATAATTAATTACTACTGATCTTCTGTAATTAAGAGAGGAGCCAACTGGAAAATTACTAGATATAGTGGACTACCCTACTGATTTTTTAAATTCCTAAATTTTCGTGGCTGCAACATTGTTTAAGTGTGAGTTCCACTGACAGTCATCTAGTTTGTACTGAGATTCTTACAGAAATACGATCATTCTGTTTGTTAAGCACAGGGATAACCTGTTGCTGGCCAAACTTGAGTTGTTGCGATTTCAAAAATAACGAAACACAAAAACCTAGAAGATGAATTTTTATCTATACTTAGCATTATTTGCGAACAGATCTCTTGTAAGACACTGAAGATGTAAATCATTTTGCATTATATGTTATTTTAAGTGGGTTTATGTTTAATTCAGATACGTGTAACATTTCGTCAAACTAAAAAAAAAAGTGTCTGAAGACAGTTCATATAAATAAGGCTGAAAACGATTTCCACAAGTGGGGTTAGCAGCTGTTGTTCATACGTGGTCATACTCGTAAATGCTGTTCGCACGTTGGGAATACAAGCGCCAAATTCTATGGCTGTTTCTAAATTTTTTTACCAAAGCCAAGGCTGAAAACCTACCAAGAAGGCTTTTCAGCGGTTAGTGTAATGTCGAAATTTCATTGTCGCTTGACGTGCTCAACAAGGAAATGTACGTCGGAAAATATCTGCGAATAGTGTACTAGCATTATCTTAATCAGGACTTCAGACTGCTTTTAATGCTACTGGCTTGTCTGAGAATAACTATATAAGCCAATCTGAAAAATTTTCACTAAAAGATAAATAGAACAGTGCTTAACAGTAAATGCATTTACTTTAAGATGAGCGGACATATATGTTCAGCGAAACGATGGAGACATACAGAGAATGAGAATATTAATAAAATTGCTGCCTTTCTTGTCTAATGGTCTGTTTCCTTCATTCGTATTAAATAGTCAAGTTTCTTACCTTATTTGTTGTTTTCATGTCATCTATTGTACAGGAACCCTTACCCCGAGCCTGTGTGTTCATGTTGTTTCCCATTGCTCAATACTATGGACCCTTAAGTTCGTAAGGAGATGGTACCTAAACATTCCTCATTGTTTTCTCCAGAAAAATCACTACATGTGTCATTAATCTTTATTTCTATTAGTATTCGTATTTGTGGTGTTGTCAAGTATCGAGAGAGGTGCAAGAAGTATTGACCACTGCAGAGACACTGCACAGCAAAGCCATATCATGAGGCGCCAATGATATGCCTCCCGTACTTCCGAGCGGCCACGGCCGCGCCCCTGCCATGAAATAGCGTCGTCAGAGACCAGGACGGCACTTCAGTTCGAGTTCGGATCCTGCGCACTTCCGGGGAGTTCCTGTCGGAGTAACGTCGTTGTGCTGCCTTCTCGCCGTGACACAGCCCGTACAAACCGTCGGAGAGTGAAGAGGCACCCTTCTCCTGTGATCTGTGACTACGCGCCATTGCTATCAGAACTGTGTCAGCAAGTGTCTACGAACTAGCGTTTCCTAGTGACTGTAGTGAAGCCACGTTACAGCCACTATGAACTTGTATCAATTTGCGACTCAGTAATTGTGGCTGATTTAGCGTTTTCTGAACCGCAAGTCCACGTGTGCAGTTTCATAGCTACAGCCGAGCCTGGCGAGGAAAGACAAGTTTTGTTGTGACTAATAAGGTATTACTTATTCTGAGTGCTCTAACTAACTGTGTTATTACTCGCCATCTCAGTGTCCAAGAAGTCGGACAAAAAATCTAAACTATAGAGATGCGACTATGAGTCTTGGTGTCGATCGGTCTTTTCATATTCACCCTTCAGTGTGACGTATTTTTCCCATCGTTGATTTTTTTTATCCGAACCATCAGTCTTCTGATTGGTTTGATGCGGCCCGTAACCAATTCCTCTCCTGTGACAAACTCTTCATCCCAAACTAGAGCCTGCAACCTACGTCGTCAATTATGGATGACTTGCTAGCATCCGGTAACCTTCCATAAGATTTTCGCAGGATGCTCTTGTGACAGTCTGTGCAGTGCGAGCATAAACGATTAGCACCACACCATGGCTATCCCAAGGAACACTGTGAATCACCTTGCCTTACGGTGGTTGAGTCTTCCATTTTGGTGATGTTGAAACCTCATGTTGCCATTGCTTACTTTGCTGTTTTGTTTCCCAGCACTATTTCATAGTGACTAGGAGGCTAAAGAAGCCATCTGGATTGACCTGAGACAGTTGGACTACTTCCGCTGCCGTCTGAGTTCGCCGGGGCTTTTGAACGGCTGTGAGCTGTCGTGGCACTCAGAAATCGATGAATTTTGTTCAAAATGTCATGAAAACATGTTAAAAATTAATCCATTAGGGATCTTTCACGTTTTTCACTGTCACCTCGACTGTGGATAGCCTGTCTTTCCAATCTAGTTCCTTTCGCAGTGAGTTGGTATGACATTTCGACAGGCTTGTTAAACTAAGCTGGAGGCGACTGCGTCAACTAACTATTGTCTCATATGACGGTGCATTGTTGTCGTAAACGTCCACCAACAATGCATGGACTGTGGCAACGTTGTTCCCCATCAAATGCAGAAATCGAATTACCACCCGTTACTCGACTTTATCAATAAGTTTGGCGAATGTTTTTGGCTCGTCTAGTGACGTGCTTCAATACCGTGGGGCGAAGATTTGAATCTCTACATATAAAAGGCAATGACATGACTAACAAACTGACTGAATGAACCACCATCGCCCAGTCCAAACCGGTAAGGACAGCAACTTAAAATTTGGAGAAGGCGTGGATCTTATACTGTAGGTGTCGTTTAAGAAGAGATTTTTCGAAATTCCAACCCTAAGGGGAGTGAAATAGGGAATGCAGGGTTTTTTTTTCTTTTTGAGAAATGTCACTATTAGGGTAATTTGGAGATTAGACCTACGACAATTTGTATTTGGTTCCTCAGTCATAAATAAAGAAATACGTGTTTCAGTATTTTAGGAAATGTAACCCTATGGGAGCGAAATAGTGCGCGAAAGCTTTATTTGAAAATATATTATTGAAGAACTACTGAAGTATTTTTAAGCTACATATATGAACATTGGTATCTGACTTCTCGGTTACAAATAAAAAAAATTGTGTTTCAGTGTTTCGTGAAATTGAACCCCTATGGGTTGAAATAGGTGATGAGAACTTTATGGAAAATATTTTATTGCGAAACCATTTTCAAAGCTAAATCGATGAAAATTTAAACTTCGGTTTCAATTATAATTAAAAATATAAGTGTTTCACTGTTTTTGGAAATTCAGACCCTGTGGGGGTGAAATGTGGATGAAAATCTCCACAAGAACGCAAAAGGCACAATTAACAAAAACACTCGCTTCTTGGTCAGAAGTATATTAGGAAAAGACCATGCTGATATGATCTTAATTAAGGTGAAAACCTTCGAATATGTTGAAATTTGTGAACAAGTTAAAAATTCGATTAAATAAAAACAAAAAATGTCTTCCATCCATCTGTAGTCAAACAAAAAATTAATCACGTAACTTTATTCCTAGGTGATAAGTAAAACTTTACGATTGCCTCTCGTTGAAAGTAAGCTAAGATAATCTCTCTTTGTAAATGACTGTTATTTTGAGAATTGGTACCGACAACAATTCTCTACACACTATTTGGGTATCGCAAACAAATGTCTGCTTTGCACTTCATTAACCGCTAATTATTCTCCTTGTATTCCAATAGAACCAATGTTCTATAGAATTAGAACAGGACATTAATTTGATGACTTGAAAAATTGAGACGCAGTACTTACGTAATTTAGGGCGACCCCCAGGACCACCATCCAGCCCCAGCCTCCATCAGGTGGAATGATTTCATATTCAGCTGTTTTCGTCGCAGTCATCTTCGCATCTGAAAAAATACGTTAATAGTTGTCACTGTTGGAGGATAAGCACCTTCCAAGTACGACAGCACATTAGTCATCCATGAAGACATTCAGAAAACTTACATATTGTGTTCAATAAGAAACTGTTGAGCACTTAACTAGAATTAGCCCACGTAACACAACTCTAAATAGCACTAAAATATACGGCGTCAATGAGCACTTGTTAACAGTTCCAAAATAACTGTTAAGTAGTGCAGAACAGCGAAATAAGTGACAGCCACGTGACAGTGGATATAGTATCTTTAGAGGATTAACTCCTATTACAGGTTTCAGTACTGGCACCATTTGTGATGCGACAAACGTCAATAGGGACGGAAGGTTACGTACGAGGAATTCACTGAGGTCGCTACGACAGAAGTCAGCTTTGGTAAACTGCTAGTTGGGTTGCCTATCTGCAGGCAAGAACTATTTCGATCTGACAGTATGGAGTGGATGATATGACTACCTGTTCTGACACGCCTGACTCCTAGTGGTGCGCATCTACGCCGCGACGTGTGTTACGGTTCGTAGCCTGGAGAGAAGCTCTGTCTACTGATGTCATTGTTTTTGGTATGCCTTGTACTTTTCGCGAAATAGTCTTCTGAAACTGGAGCTCATCTCAATAAACTATGTACGAAGTTTTGCAGTCTCCCCGACTTCAGGGCGACAACCATATCGAGTTTCCTTAAGTGTCCTAATAGGTAGCAGCCTTTTCTATAAGCTAGAGGTAGAAAATACCGCTTCAGTTGTAAATTTGTCTTACTATCACGACCGGTTTCGGGCTCTCATAAGACCATCCTCAGGAGTCGCAACTGTACTGTGGCTCCCGAGCGCCGCGGTGGACGTGTAATAAGCGCGGTTTGCTACCTATGAACGCAGAACAGTGAGTCTATAAGGAAAATGAGGCAAGTTTTGGTTAAAGAGTAGTGCTTACCGTTCGAGTGCATAATCTTTCACTGTCACGCAAGACCATAAGTGAACTAAGGCATGATTTCCTCACGTGTAATAAGCGCGGTTTGCTACCTATGAACGCAGAACAGGGAGTCTATAAGGAAAATGAGGCAAGTTTTGGTTAAAGAGTAGTGCTTACCGTTCGAGTGCATAATCTTTCACTGTCACGCAAGACTATGAGTGAACTAAGGCATGAATTCCTCACAGTGGCGATACATAACAGAGAATTATGTGTTTGCCACTTCTTGAAAATACCCACGGGTCCACATACACCGGATTCCAAAACACACGCGTTTCCCTTTCACGTATACATTGCCTTGTTCTGATTAGTTTTTTTCCCCCGATGATACTGCGTAATGCACTTCCCTCGACTGCGATGCCGATTCAGGTCACAATTAATTAATTCACATCTCCGAAGGCACAAATTGTACTTAACTCACATTCGAGCCACTCACATTCAGTTAAAAATTATTTACAACAGTCTTGATCGCATAAAAGATATCAGTCAGTTACGATCATCTTCATACCAGGCTTAGGAATGCAGACAACGTTACAATTTAGAGGGACATAGCAACAATGAAAGTTAAAAAAAAAGACCTATAAAAATCATTGGAACATTTATGCCCTCAGGTGATGAAGGAAGACAGCGGGCGAAGCGCGAACTGCCTGTGTAAAGGTACAAAGGTCAATGACCCGTGAAAAGGCACAAACGTCAACTGCCGAATAGCGTGGGAGAAGCTCCACACAACGCCTGCACATGAAGTCAGTGGGAACGAATGAGGCGAAACCTAAAGTAAAAACGTGTCAAAAGTATTAAAATAATAAATCCGAGACTAAAAGACAGAGATGATATATCAGATTACATTGGCTTTAACTTCTGTGAGCATTAGTTAATTACTAAAAGAGTGGAAAAAAGAAATACGGAAACCAATTGTGCAACAGTTTCCAACTACATAACCTATCCCCGATATTCGACCTTTTTTTGTCTGTGTTGACTGGGATTTCTCGCCACCAGAATAATTGGGTACTTCGTTAAAACTATTAACTCAAACGCGCCCGAGAGGATACCTAAACAAAAATGACTTTCGTAAGCGTTACGCTAAAACTAATTGCATCGACAATTCGATCCAAACTTATCACTTAAAGACACTGTAGTGTCTTAGTCAGGAGGTCAGGGTGCCTGACGAATACAACGATGCAATGTGTCCATTTCATACCGTTAAGCCGGCCGAAGTGGCCGTGCGGTTAAAGGCGCTGCAGTCTGGAACCGCAAGACCGCTACGGTCGCAGGTGCGAATCCTGCCTCGGGCGTGGATGTTTGTGATGTCCTTAGGTTAGTTAGGTTTAACTAGTTCTAAGTTCTAGGAGACTAATGACCTCAGCAGTTGATTCCCATAGTGCTCAGAGCCATTTTTTTATACCGTTAAAATTTAGAAAATTGTGGCATACAATTTAGAAAAATTTCAGTTTTACTACTTGTAAGTGCTGGAATAAGCCGGTGGCATAATAAGGCCACTCAATGATGATCAAAAAGGGTTGAATGTGGGAAATAATTCGTGGAGTCGCAATTTTTTTTACAGCACTATTAGAGAGTGCCATGAACAGTGTACTAAAAATCCTGTCTGGTGAGAGATTCGTGGGCGAGGAGATGCTTTTGAGGGTCACTTTTGTACGTGTTTCTTAAATAACCTGAAAATTACGGCGTGTAGTGGAAATGTGTCCCAGTAGAAATTATAACTACACTCATGCTCATAAATTAAGGATAATGCTGATACATGGTGAAACAGCGTTCTGGTGGGCGGTGTGCGGCTTTAAATCACCTCGGGGTATGACCATGCGGTGCATTTGGCCTGCGGTCGTCACACGGTGGCATTGGCAGCAGTCCACATATGCTGAGGTTTGTTGGTGCGTCTCAGAGTACAGTGCAGCGACTAACTCATATTTATGACGTTATGAGGGGTAGACCCCCCCACGAACCATGGACCTTGCCGTTGGTGGGGAGGCTTGCGTGCCTCAGCGATACAGATAGCCGTACCGTAGGTGCAACCACAACGGAGGAGTATTTGTTGAGAGTCCAGACAAACGTGTGGTTCCTGAAGAGGGGCAGCAGCCTTTTCAGTAGTTGCAAGGGCAACAGTCTGGATGATTGACTGATCTGGCCTTGTAACAATAACCAAAACGGCCTTGCTGTGCTGGTACTGCGAACGGCTGAAAGCAAGGGGAAACTACAGTCGTAATTTTTCCCGAGGGCATGCAGCTTTACTGTATGATTACATGGTGATGGCGTCCTCTTGGGTAAGATATTCCGGAGGTAAAATAGTCCCCCATTCGGATCTCCGGGCGGGGACTACTCAAGAGCATGTCGTTATCAGGAGAAAGAAAACTGGCGTTCTACGGATCGGAGCGTGGAATGTCAGATCCCTTAATCGGGCAGGTAGGTTAGAAAATTTAAAAAGGGAAATGGATAGGTTGAAGTTAGATATAGTGGGAATTAGTGAAGTTCGGTGGCAGGAGGAACAAGACTTCTGGTCAGGTGACTACAGGGTTATAAACACAAAATCAAATATGGGTAATGCAGGAGTAGGTTTAATAATGAATAGGAAAATAGGAATGCGGGTAAGCTACTACAAACAGCATAGTGAACGCATTATTGTGGCCAAGATAGAAACGAAGCCCACACCTACTACAGTAGTACAAGTTTATATGCCAACTAGCTTTGCAGATGACGAAGAAATTGAAGAAATGTATGATGAAATAAAAGAAATTATTCAGATTGTGAAGGGAGACGAAAATTTAATAGTCATGGGTGACTGGAATTCGAGTGTAGGAAAAGGGAGAGAAGGAAACGTAGTAGGTGAATATGGATTGGGGGACAGAAATGAAAGAGGAAGCCGCCTGGTAGAATTTTGCACAGAGCACAACATAATCATAACTAACACTTGGTTTAAGAATCATGCAAGAAGGTTGTATACATGGAAGAACCCTGGAGATACTAAAAGGTATCAGATAGATTATATAATGGTAAGACAGAGATTTAGGAACCAGGTTTTAAATTGTAAGACATTTCCAGGGGCAGATGTGGACTCTGACCACAATCTATTGGTAATGACCTGTAGATTAAAACTGAAGAAACTGCAAAAAGGTGGGAATTTAAGGAGATGGGACCAGGATAAACTAAAAGAACCAGAGGTTGTTCAGAGATTCAGGGAGAGCATAAGGGAGCAATTGACAGGAATGTGGGAAATAAATACAGTAGAAGAAGAATGGGTAGCTTTGAGGGATGAAGTAGTGAAGGCAGCAGAGGATCAAGTAGGTAAAAAGACGAGGGCTAGTAGAAATCCTTGGGAAACAGAAGAAATAGTGAATTTAATTGATGAAAGGAGAAAATATAAAAATGCAGTAAGTGAAACAGGCAAAAAGGAATACAAACGTCTCAAAAATGAGATCGACAGGAAGTGCAAAATGGCTAAGCAGGGATGGCTAGAGGACAAATGTAAGGATGTAGAGGCCTATCTCACTAGGGGTAAGATAGATACCGCCTACAGGAAAATTAAAGAGACCTTTGGAGATAAGAGAACGACTTGTATGAATATCAAGAGCTCAGATGGAAACCCAGTTCTAAGCAAAGAAGGGAAAGCAGAAAGGTGGAAGGAGTATATAGAGGGTCTATACAAGGGCGATGTACTTGAGGACAATATTATGCAAATGGAAGAGGATGTAGATGAAGATGAAATGGGAGATATGATACTGCGTGAAGAGTTTGACAGAGCACTGAAAGACCTGAGTCAAAACAAGGCCCCCGGAGTAGACAATATTCCATTGGAACTACTGACGGCCGTGGGAGAGCCAGTCCTGACAAAACTCTACCATCTGGTGAGCAAGACGTATGAAACAGGCGAAATACCCTCAGACTTCAAGAAGAATATAATAATTCCAATCCCAAAGAAAGCAGGTGTTGACAGATGTGAAAATTACCGAACTATCAGCTTAATAAGTTACAGCTGCAAAATACTAACACGAATTCTTTACAGACGAATGGAAAAACTAGTAGAAGCCAACCTTGGGGAAGATCAGTTTGGATTCCGTAGAAACACTGGAACACGTGAGGCAATACTGACCTTACGACTTATCTTAGAAGAAAGATTAAGGAAAGGCAAACCTACGTTTCTAGCATTGGTAGACTTAGAGAAAGCTTTTAACAATGTTGACTGGAATGCACTCTTTCAAATTCTGAAGGTGGCAGGGGTAAAATACAGGGAGCGAAAGGCTATTTACAATTTGTACACAAATCAGATGGCAGTTGTAAGAGTCGAGGGACATGAAAAGGAAGCAGTGGTTGGGAAGGGAGTAAGACAGGGTTGTAGCCTCTCCCCGATGTTGTTCAATCTGTATATTGAGCAAGCAGTAAAGGAAACAAAAGAAAAATTCGGAGTAGGTATTAAAATTCATGGAGAAGAAATAAAAACTTTGAGGTTCGCTGATGACATTGTAATTCTGTCAGAGACAGCAAAGGACTTGGAAGAGCAGTTGAATGGAATGGACAGTGTCTTGAAAGGAGGATATAAGATGAACATCAACAAAAGCAAAACAAGGATAATGGAATGTAGTCTAATTAAGTCGGGTGATGCTGAGGAAATTAGATTAGGAAATGAGGCACTTAAAGTAGTAAAGGAGTTTTGCTATTTGGGGAGCAAAATAACTGATGATGGTCGAAGTAGAGAGGATATAAAATGTAGGCTGGCAATGGCAAGGAAAGCGTTTCTGAAGAAGAGAAATTTGTTAACATCGAGTATTGATTTAAGTGTCAGGAAGTCATTTCTGAAAGTATTCGTATGGAGTGTAGCCATGTATGGAAGTGAAACATGGACGATAAATAGTTTGGACAAGAAGAGAATAGAAGCTTTCGAAATGTGGTGCTACAGAAGAATGTTGAAGATTAGATGGGTAGATCACATAACTAATGAGGAAGTATTGAATAGGATTGGGGAGAAGAGAAGTTTGTGGCACAACTTGACCAGAAGAAGGGATCGGTTGGTAGGACATATTCTGAGGCATCAAGGGATCACCAATTTAGTATTGGAGGGCAGCGTGGAGGGTAAAAATCGTAGAGGGACACCAAGAGATGGATACACTAAGCAGATTCAGAAGGATGTAGGTTGCAGTAGGTACGGGGAGATGAAAAAGCTTGCACAGGATAGAGTAGCATGGAGAGCTGCATCAAACCAGTCCTAGGACTGAAGACCACAACAACAATAACATGAGGGGTAGAATACTAGGGCGACTGAAAGCTGGTCAAACACAGCGGGTCGCGGCACAGGACCTCCGTGTGCCACAAAGTTTGATCTCAGGATTGTGGCAACGATGCCATCAGACAGGAAACGTGTCCAGTGGCTGCAGTACCGGACGTCCACAGTGTACTACACCACAAGAAGACCGATATCTCACCATCAGAGCCCGCAAACGGCCACGGAGTACTGCAGGTTGCCTTGCTCGGGATCTTACCACAGCCACTGAAACAGTTGTCTCCAGACACACAGTCGACAGACGACTGAACAGACATGGAGACCTGTAAGGTGCATTCCACTGACCCCTGGTCAAAGGAGATCCGGTAAAGCCTGGTGTCAAGAACACAGTACATGATCGTTGGAACAGTTGTCACAGGTTATGTTCACGGACGAGTCCAGGTATAGTCTGAACAGAGATAATCCCCGGGTTTGCATCTGGCGTGAATCAGGAACCGGGTACTAACCCCTTACTGTCCTTGAAATGGACCTGTATGGAGGTCATGGTTTGATGATGTGGAGTGGGATTATGATTGGTGCACGTACACCCCTGCATGTCTGTGACAGAGGAACTGTAACAGGTCAGGTGTATCGAGACGTCATTTTGCACCAGTATGTCCGCCTTTTCAGGGGTGCAGTGGATTCCACCTTCCTCCTCATGGATGATAACGCACGGCCCCACCGAGCTGCCAGTGAGGAGGAGAACCTTGAAACAGAAGATATCAGGCGAATAGAGTGGCCTGCCTGTTCTCCAGACCTAAACCCCATCGTGCACGTATTGGATACTCTCGGTCGACGTTTCGCTGCAAATCTTCAAATCCCTAGGACACTTCAGGTGCTCCGACAGGCACTGGTGCCAGAATGGGAGGCTGTACACCAGCATCTGCTCGACCACCTGGTCCAGAGTATGACAACGCGTCGTGCGGCTTGTGTACGTATGTAAGGTGATCATATCCCATTATGATGTCGGGGTACATGCGCAGGAAAAAGTGGCGTTTTGTTGCATATGTGTTTCGGGACAGTTTTCTCAACTTATCACCAATACAGTGGACTTACAGGTCTGTGTTCCCTATGTGCCTACGCTATTAGCGCCAGTTTTGTGTAGTGTCACGTTGTGTGGCACTACATTCTGCAATTATCCTGGATTTATGAGCATGAGTGTACATTAAATATTATACAAAAAGTCGAGCTCGTATTTTTGTAATACAAGTAGTTGGCACGTAGCGAGCGACAGAATATGAAAATCTCACGTGTATCTTTCGAAAGCCAAATGTAATATTTAGGGATGCATTAAACGAAGTACTCGTGGTCTAGGGGTAGCGTCTTTGATTTATAATCAAAACGTCTTCGGCCCAGGTTCGATACCCGCCACTGCCTAAATTTTGATGAATAATCAGCATTGGCGGCCGAAGACTTCCAGCATAAGAAGTCAGCCTCATTCTGCCAACGGTCTTGTCAAAGAGGGCGGACGAGCGGATAGAGTTTCAGGGCACTCTCTTGTCCTGGGGGTGGAAAATTGCCCCTAAAGGCGGAAGAATCAGCAATGATCAACGACATGAGGATGCAGAAGGCAATGGAAACCACTGCATTAAAGACACGTAACGTGTTTCCACAGGACATGTGGCCTGTAATTGAAGAAGTGTCATGATGATGTCTCCATTGGCAAAAGATTCCGGAATAGTCAAATGGCTCTGAGCACTATGGGACTCAACGGCTGAGGTCATTAGTCCCCTAGAACTTAGAACTAGTTAAACCTAACTAACCTAAGGACATCACAAACATCCATGCCCGAGGCAGGATTCGAACCTGCGACCGTAGCGGTCTTGCGGTTCCAGACTGCAGCGCCTTTAACCGCACGGCCACTTCGGCCGGCATTCCGGAATAGTCCCACATTCGGATCTCCGGGAGGGGAGTGCCAAGGAGGAGGTTACCATGAGAAAAGATTGAATAATCAAAGAAAGGATAACGTTCTACGACTCGGGGCGTGGAATGTCAGAAGCTTGAACGTGGTAGGGAAACTAGAAAATCTGAAAAGGGAAATGCAAAGGCTCAATCTAGATATAGTAGGGGTCAGTGAAGTGAAGTGGAAGGAAGACAAGGATTTCTGGTGAGATGAGTATCGGGTAATATCAACAGCAGCAGAAAATGGTATAACAGGTGTAGGATTCGTTATGAATAGAAAGGTGGGGTAGAGGGTTTGTTACTGTGAACAGTTCAGTGACTGCCTTGTTCTAATCAGAATCGACAGCAGACCAACACCGACAACGATAGATCAGGTATACATGCCGACGTCGCAAGCTGAAGATGAACAGATAGAGAAAGTGTATGAGGATATTGAAAGGGTAATGCAGTATGTAAAGGGGGACGAAAATATAATAGTCATGGGCGACTGGAATGCAGTTGTAGGGGAAGGAGTAGAAGAAAAGGTTAGAGGAGAATATGGGCTTGGGACGAGGAATGAAAGAGGAGAAAGACTAATTGAGTTCTGTAACAAGTTTCAGCTAGTAATAGCGAATACCCTGTTCAAGAATCACAAGAGGAGGAAGTATACTTGGAAAAGGCCAGGAGATACGGGAAGATTTCAATTAGATTACATCATGGTCAGACAGAGATTCTGAAATCAGATACTGTATTGTAAGGCGTACCCAGGAGCAGATATAGACTCAGATCACAATATAGTAGTGATGAAGAGTAGGCTGAAGTTCAAGACATTAGTCAGGAAGAATCAATACGCATAGAAGTGGGATACGGAAGTACTAAGGAATGACGAGATACGTTTCAAGTTCTCTAACGCTATAGATACAGCAATAAGGAATAGCGCAGTAGGCAGTACAGTTGAAGAGGAATGAACATCTCTAAAAAGGGCCATCACAGAAGTTGGGAAGGAAAACATAGGTACAAAGAAGGTAGCTGCGAAGAAACCATGGGTAACAGAAGAAATACTTCAATTGATTGATGAAAGGAGGAAGTACAAACATGTTCCGGGGAAATCAGGAATACAGAAGTACAAGTCGGTGAGGAATGAAATAAATAGGAAGTGCAGGGAAGCTAAGACGAAATGGCTGCAGGAAAAATGTGAAGACATCGAAAAAGATATGATTGTCGGAAGGACAGACTCAGCATACAGGAAAGTCAAAACAACCTTTGGTGACATTAAAAGCAACGGTGGTAACATTAAGAGTGCAACGGGAATTCCACTGTTAAATGCAGAGGAGAGAGCAGATAGGTGGAAAGAATACATTGAAAGCCTCTATGAGGGTGAAGATTTGTCTGATGTGATAGAAGAAGAAACAGGAGTCGATTTAGAAGAGATAGGGGACCCAGTATTAGAATCGGAATTTAAAAGAGCTTTGGAGGACTTACGGTCAAATAAGGCAGAAGGAATAGATAACATTCCATCAGAATATCTAAAATCATTGGGGGAAGTGGCAACAAAACGACTATTCACGTTGGTGTGTAGAATATATGAGTCTGGCGACATACCATCTGACTTTCGGAAAAGTATCATCCACACAATTCCGAAGACGGCAAGAGCTGACAAGTGCGAGAATTATCGCACAATCAGCTTAGCAGCTCATGCATCGAAGCTGCTTACATGAATAATATACAGAAGAATGGAAAAGAAAATTGAGAATGCGCTAGGTGACGATCAGTTTGGCTTTAGGAAAAGTAAAGGGACGAGAGAGGCAATTCTGACGTTACGGTTAATAATGGAAGCAAGGCTAAAGAAAAATCAAGACACTTTCATAGGATTTGTCGACCTGGAAAAAGCGTTCGACAATATAAAATGGTGCAAGCTGTTCCAGATTCTGAAAAAAGTAGGGGTAAGCTATAGGGAGAGACGGGTCATGTACAATATGTACAACGACGAAGAGGGAATAATAAGAGTGGGCGATCAAGAACGAAGTGCTGGTATTAAGAAGGGTGTAAGACAAGGCTGTAGCCTTTCGCCCCTACTCTTCAATCTGTACATCGAGAAAGCAATGATGGAAATAAAAGAAAGGTTCAGGAGTGGAATTAAAATACAAGGAGAAAGGATATCAATGATAAGATTCGCTGATGACATTGCTATCCTGAGTGAAAGTGAAGAAGAGTTAAATGATCTGCTGAATGGAATGAACAGTCTAATGAGTACACAGTATGGTTTGAGAGTAAATCGGAGAAAGACGAAGGTAATGAGAAGTAGTAGAAATGAGAACAGCGAGAAACTTAACATCAGGATTGATGGTCACGAAGTCAATGAAGTTAAGGAATTCTGCTACCTAGGCAGTAAAATAACCAATGACGGACGGAGCAAGGAGGACATCAAAAGCAGACTCGCTATGGCAAAAAAGGCATTTCTGGCCAAGAGAAGTCTACTAATATCAAATACCGGCCATAATATGAGGAAGAAATTTCTGAGGATGTACGTCTGGAGTACTGCATTGTATGGTAGTGAAACATGGACTGTGGGAAAACCGGAACAGAAGAGAATCGAAGCATTTGAGATGTGGTGCTATAGACGAATGTTGAAAATTAGGTGGACTGATAAGGTAAGGAATGAGGAGGTTCTACGCAGAATCGGAGAGGAAAGGAATATGTGGAAAACACTGATAAGGAGAAGGGACAGGATGATAGGACATCTGCTAAGACATGAGGGAATGACTTCCATGGTACTAGAGGGAGCTGTAGAGGGCAAAAACTGTAGAGGCAGACAGAGATTGGAATACGTCAAGAAAAATTACTGAGGACGTAGGGTGCAAGTGCTACTCTGAGATGAAGAGGTTAGCACAGGAAAGGAATTCGTGGCGGGCCGCATCAAACCAGTCAGTTGACTGATGACAAAAAAAAAAAAAAAAAAAAAAAAAAAAAAAAAAAAAAAAAAAAAAAAAAAAAAAAAGATATCGACGGGCGGGAACACATAATCTACCAGAAGCATTATCGGAAATGACCATTTGGTGATCCAGGTGTTGTAATGTTCAGAGACATGATGTTGCACGGGCGTACTGATCTCCACATCTTTGAAGAGTGAACGCTATTGTGAGCTTGTACTCGTTCCCCATTTGTGTCTTGTCAGGGGGCGGATTCATTTCTATGGATGACAGAGCGCGACCGTATCGAACAGACAGATGAAAGAGCTCTTGGAACAACAGGATATTCGGTGAATGGCTGTTCTGTTGTTCCCCCGACTTAAATGTGATCAGTCATGTGTAGGACGAGTTAGGAAGACATACTGCATCAGATGTATATGCACCAACGGCAATACAGCTGTTGTGATCCGCGCAAGTGGGGGGATTATAAACCTTAGTTGCCTCAGGGTATTTATCGTCTTTCAATAAAAACGTCAATTCTGTTCGTATCATTGGGTACTTCTTTCAGTTACGTTCTGTAATATATGTGCTGGTTTAAGCTGTCGCCAAAGATGTAGCGCCAAAGATGTGGCGCAAAGATAGATAGCAGGCGATCGATGAAGAACGCCTATCACGAGAGGGGCCAGCGACGCATCAACGAGCAACAGCTGCAACAGCTGCAGCGCCCTCTCGACCGCAAGTTCTTAGGCGGCCGCCGCTGACCGGATGGCTTCACTCACTGCCACGGTCACTAACTCAGTCCTCCAGGTTGGTATCTGTCATTCATTTGCGGAGCGGCATATTTCAGCACAGGCTACGCCAGTACTTGGCGTTCAGATTAATGTAATAGCAAGAGTGCCGATATTTATTTTACTAAGGTTTGAAGCTCCTCGAGAGTTCTTCTGTGTTTACAATTTAAAAACTGGATTATTTCGGAAATCCGCCTTATGCAAACACAACTAGTTTATATTTCCCCAGATATGTTTCGACACCAGTGTGTCATCTTCTGTGGGTTAACTTTAATTTTCTGTAAAGTACAATATCACGTTTGTAATAATTTAACTACTCTAGGCCTAAGAAATACAATATTTGCAACTAGCTTCGTTTTGTTTGGACACTTACCTTATAATTAAACCACCAATTGAATTGTATTATTAAACACCGATTTTAGTGCCCGTTTTCGTCTTTTTTTTTTTTTTTTGACAGCATGTCATCTGCAAACTAGCCATGAAGAAAATTGTTGCGTATTTGTAGAGAGCTGTTTCAGGGTTAGAGGCTATGTACGTTTCTGTACTTACATTTTCCGTCCTGTTTCGTGTCCCTAGTTGGTGTCTCACTCAGCTACTTTTTAGTGCATTGCTTTCACTCAGTTCTTCATAAATTTCCGCTCGCTACTCCATCTCACAAGGACTTACACAAAGTGTGGCGAAATGTGATCTGAGCAGACACTTCTGGCAATACACTCAGTGAGACGTCTCATGTTACTGTCGTTGCTCACACACACACACACACACACACACACACACACACACACACACACACACATATATATATATATATATTTTGAATATGTGTGTGTGTGTGTGTGTGTGTGTGAGCAACGACAGTAACATGAGACGTCTCACTGAGTGTATTGCCAGAAGTGTCTGCTCAGATCACATTTCGCCACACTTTGTGTAAGTGCTTGTGAGGCGAAGTAGTGAGTGGAAATTTATGAAGAACTGAGTGAAAGCAATGCACTAAATAGTAGCTGAGTGAGACACCAACTAGGGACACGAAACAGGACGGAAAATGTAAGTACAGAAACGTACATAACCTCTAACCTCGAAACAACTCTCCACAAACACGCAACGCTTTTCTTCATGGCTAGTTTGCAGTTGACATGCTGTCAAAAAAAACAACGAAAACGAGCTCTACAATCGGTGTTTAATAATACAACTCAATTAGCGATTTAATTTTAAGGTGAGAGTCCAAACAAAACGAAGCTAATTGCAAATATTGTATTTCTTAGGCCTAGAGTAGTTAAATTATTACAAACGTGATACTGTAATTTACAGATGTCTGGGGAAATATAAAAATAAACTAGTTTTCTTTGCATAAGGCGGATTTCAGAAATAACCCAGTACCGATATTGTCTGCAAGAGGACTATTAAGGAAGAGCTTGTGCCACAACACATTATTAAAGTTACGTAGCAGCTACCTGTCCCTGTAAATAAAGAACCATATTAATCCACGTGTGCATTTGTGTTGTAGAAAGGGGATACCAGCTATTCATAACCACATCCTCTCCCTCGCTTCCTTACTACAAGACTCTACAGTGGCGACTAGGATATAACAGTACACTACAGCAGTTCCTTCTATGTATGGTCCAAGCTTCATCGACTTATATTACTTGGCAGTGACACATCACGCGCCAGCTACTTTAGTCCTTACGTTTTGCAGACTAGTGTAGGTGAGTGTAGGTTGACCGAACAGCGAGAGGGTCCACCGCATACTGGCGAGCAGCGCCCGTGCTTCGTCACTTTCCTAGCCCATTTGACCCTGAGGCTGAGTTGCCAGGTGCACGCTTCGCTTTGTAGTGACAGGAAGCAGCGTGTCAGACTGTAAATGAGGGTATGACGAGCAGATTACAGCCAGCAATCTCTGACAAATAACCAGATAACTACCGATAACGCCGACACGTCTCTTATTGACGAGAGTAATTTTCCGCGATATATCGACGACACAATCTATGACCCATTTAGCATTTTTTATTTCAGATTACATACATCAGAGAAGAGGAATTTTTGGCACAACTTGACTAGAAAAACGGATCGGTTGGCAGGACACATTCTGATGAATCAAGGGTTCACGAATTTAGTACTGGAGGGAAGCGTGGGGAGTAAAAATCGTAGAGGAAGGCCAAGAGACGAATACAGCACGCAGATTCAGAAGGACGTAGGTTGCAGTAGTTACTCGGAGATGAAGAGGCTTGCACAGGATAGTGTAGCATGGAGAGCTGCATCAAACTAGTCTCTGGACTGAAGACTATAACAGAACAACATCAGATTTCATAAATATGTACAAGGAAATGTAAGTGTGTTGGTATTAAGGCTCAGGGAAATTTTATTCTGTTTTCTCTAACAGTAACACAGCTGGTCGCCAAATTCGTTTTTTCATCAGTGTAATCATAACCATCGTCGTAATATATTAGAGCTAGTGGCATGATACGCCACAAAACTGTTTGCACCATATTCTTTAAGGTGGTCAGTATTTCCTTCTCCCACGGACTTTATTGCACACCAGTTTTTTTCCATACGTTGAACATGACCGTTCTGTTTATTCCGTATTTTATTTTTTATATCTGTATCCGAACGCGTAATTAATTGCCACTAATACCAACGTTACTCTGATGGTCTAGGAGCGAGTCTCCTGCCAGATTGCGGTAAAACCTCATTTCCGAGAAAATCAAGATGTCTGATATGGTCGGAAGACAGAATGCAACTTTCGCACCCATACAACAACGACGGAAGAACAACTTTGTTTAATTTGGGCAGTGTTTCGTTAAGAACATTACCTTTTAATGTTCGTCGAGTTGTGCCACAGAAATGCCTAAATCTTTGAAGATTAATTTCATAATCGTCCTATTTTGTATAGCTACAATCATGTCCAGATATTTCAGTTCAATTATTTGTTCGATTAGTTACCCATTTATCACAATCCTTGCTCTTATTGTTTATAATCCTCTAAATGCCATCATTTGATATTTACTTACGGAAATTGTCGCGTTTCGTATACCAAAACAAGAAACTTAGGCTCTAAAATGCGTACCTTAAGAGCTATAAGCACTTGTTAATCTTCGCTGATGTGAAACGCATCTGTTCTGTTAAACAAGTGCTTATAACTCTTAAGGCATGGATTTAGAGCCCATGTTTACGAAATATTTTTTTCTTGTTTTGGTATAAGGAACCTGTACTGCAATAGGAATTTTGTCGTTCCCTGCATGCGAGAGGACTGATGACCTCAGATGTTAAGGCCCATAGTGCTCGGTGTCCTGTATATGGTTCGTTTTACACATCGCTCCCTCTATTTCATTTACACCACTTCCCCTTATGATCTGGGCGTCAGCAAATAGAAGTTTGTGAAATTTAGATTTTTGTGTTTCAGTCTGAACTATTCACTTGTAGGCTTGGAAAATACGTTTTGCTATTCTTAAATTCGGCCATGAGAACGTTGACTGCCTACAATGTCACCCTGCTGTGGGTGTTTTTTGTTTCACGCTGAAGTTTATTATGAATAAGGAAGTTCGTAAGATATTGTGTTTGTGACCAGAAACAAATAGGTAAATGAAGAGAACATCTTCAATCTATAAAGCTATGTATGGTGTGTCGTGGAGGATACATGGTGTAAAAGTGACTCCATAACTCCATCCCTCTATCTCTCGTCTCCCCTCCTCATCCCTCTCTCCAAACATTCCGAATGTGCAACAGACGGTTTGCATACGTATAATCCCGAATTTATGCAATATTAACCTCATGGTAGGCCTAATGACGCGAAATGCATTTGGGGGCGTGTGATATAGCCATAATCGTAAGGACAAAACTGTCGTTAAGTACCGTCTCACATTCGAAAGTGTTCGTCTTTGAATAAATGAAGCAGTGACGCATCGCGCTGCGTTTCTTTCAAATTCTCCCTCCCTTCCTTTAATCCTACATGATAAAGATACGAGATATGGGTTTTATAAAGAATAAATTACTTTCTTCAGTGGATGAACGATATTTCATATTTCAAGGTGGGCGACCATATTGCTAAGTATTTGACACTCCTAGTCAATTTAAATGCCATATCTTACTAAGGACTTCAATCTGGACGGCGATTTTTATACATATCTTACACATCAGTGTTTCTGCGTTTTCAAACATCACTTCACTATCTTTTCTCACACGTCCTACAACACAAATCTGATGATCTCATCGTGGCAAATGCCGAATTTAGTTATTTGTGAAATGTAAAAAATAATTTAATATCTAGACTGAATTCATTAGTAAAAGTGATAAAATGATCTTTGCCTCTTACACTGAGATTATCCATTCTTTTCTTAAATTTTCTGATACACGAAAGTTAATCCACCTGCGGGTTTTACATGCAGACAAAGAAACATGCACTTATTATGGTGATTTGAAATCATATCATACATAAGATCGAACAGTAGTTAAATCTAGTTTGTCCTCAAAAAATTTTCATCTGTTTTATTATTTGAAATACTGACACACTCATGTTTAGGAAAAGCATAACACCTTAAACGACTAGAGATTGATGCTCATATTCGTAGGACATGGAAATTAGCACGGTCTGCAGAAATGATTAGCAATTTAGTCATCTCAGTTCAACATGTATCCTATTGCTTACAAGGCACAGGGTCCGCTATGGGCCCTGATTTCTTGTTTCATGCGTGATGGCATCGACGCGTATGAGGCGCGAATGGCGTCCTGTGGTGTAGCCATCCATGCTGCATTCACCTGGTTCCAAAGTTCATCTGTGGCGGTCGGCACTGGGCCACAGCGCTGCATCTGTCTTTTCACCATATCCCATACAGTTTCGATTGGCGTCAAGTCTGGTGATCTAGCGGGCCAGGGCAAAAGGCCGGCATACTTGGCTCAAATGGCTCTGAGCACTATGGGACTTAACAGCTGTGGTCATCAGTCCCCTAGAACTTAGAACTACTTAAACCTAACCAACCTAAGGACATCACACACATCCATGCCCGAGGCAGGATTCGAACCTGCGACCGTAGCAGTCGTGCGGTTCCGGACTGAGCGCCTGAACCGCTAGACCACCGCGGCCGGCGGCCGGCATACTGTGACACCGTGAAGTCACGTGTTCGTGCAACAAAATGTGGTCGTGCATTCTCTTGCTAATAAATGGCGTCTAAAGAGTTGTGCAGAGAGGGTATGGCTACGGGATCTCATCCACGAAGGTGACACTGCTTACAGCGCACTGGGAACCTCCAGTTGTGATTTGCGGTTGTGCCCAGCAGCACCCCACACCTTAAGGCTATGAGATGGCTCAGTATGTTTTGTGCCAAAGCAGTCACTGTGATGTTGCTCCTCTTGCCTGCGGCGAACCAAAATGTGGCCATGATTTTGAGAAAAACAGGATTCGTCCAAAAACACTATCTGATGCCATTCCTGTCCCGAGTGACGTCGTTCCGTATACCATTGGCGCTTAGTATATTTCTGCACTTTCGTCAAGTGTAGGCGGAGAAGTGGAGACGCGCATTTAACCCATGTCGTAATAACGGACACAGACTGATAGCGTACGATGTGTTACACTGTTCCACTGTTGCGCCCAGACCGATCTCGTCGTGTTCAACGGCCTTCCATGAACCATTCTGCACACATCCGTTGCACTGCCGAAACACTTCTTCCCACATGAACAGTAACTTCCCGAATCTGTCCAGCTCATCCTTTCATGACAATAGTGCGCCATCTTTCAGACTCACTGATCTGACAGTACGGTTCGGTGCGCGGCATCCTGCACATCTGCTCAAGTCACACTGATCCACTACCTTGGGTTTATAGCGACAACGACAGCCGTAAGCACATTTTACGGGTAGTTGGTGTTGCGCAGCGATATCGATGTTGACCTTGACACGGTGGGCTGACATGGTTCAAATGATACTCATTTCTGCAGAACGTACTAATATGCACGTCCTGTGAATATGAACGCCCTATTTCTAGTCGAAATTAGAATTAATTTTAATACCTCCAGCTGCTGACGGGCGTTGATATATATCAACGGGGACAGGCGAAAATGTGTGCCCTGACCGGGACTCGAACCCGGGACGTCCTGCTTACATGGCAGGCGCTCTGTCCATCTGAGCCACTGAGGACACAGAGGATAGTGCGACTGCAGGGACTATCTCAAGCACGCCTCTTGCGAGGCCGACATTCTCACCTTGTATGTCAGCACACTACTTCCTTAGTGCCTCACCCCAACACACTCATTACTCGTGGAAGACATTCTTACCAAATCCCGTAAGAGTTCGGGGAATATGTGTGCATCGGCACA
Organism: Schistocerca serialis cubense; assembly: GCF_023864345.2. Lineage (NCBI taxonomy): Eukaryota > Metazoa > Arthropoda > Insecta > Orthoptera > Acrididae > Schistocerca > Schistocerca serialis. The sequence continues at coordinate 189,458,120 of NC_064643.1, forward strand.
GAAGAAGAAGGTCATGGTCAGTACTGCCAGAACTATATACTTATATGTCATGTCCGAAAAAACAGACACCATATCCATATAAGTATCTATTTCCAGCCGGTCAAAGCGTTCTGTTTTTTCTCAACACGAACGTAGTTTATGTGCAATGCCACATTACTGGAGAACTAATAACAAGGGAGAAACTAATACGTGGAGAACACATCCAACACAGAGTGCTGTTGTACAAGCAGGAGGTATTCACTCACATTGTGGAGGTGACGTTAGGCAACGAGTGGAAACAGCACGGCTACTGGTTCTATCAATGCAATCTGAAGTTATCACCCGCCTTACTTAATATCTATGATGATGTTACGGATTTCTGTGCTTTTCCTAGAATGGAGATGTTGTATGAATTCGTATGTAGTATTTTCAGTTTACTCTTCTGTAGGTAACATTTCCGCCTCATGTTAAAAAACGTGTTTGGTGCACAACATAAATGAAGAATGCTCAGTTTGACAGTTTCTCAACCACTGTCAAGATCTTACAAACTTTAGCGTTATGAACATGTAACCTGTAATAGCTTGTAGTTTAATTATTTGTTGCGCTTAATATTGTCCATTTCGTACAGTGAAATTTCAACCAAAGAGTTTGGTGTACAAAATCGTATGCAACTGGATTCTATCTTTTCTTATAATGTTTGGTTATCTAAGAACTAGTGTCCATTATATACGCAAGTCAGTTGTTTCCCGGAGATGGCCTAATAAGCCGAAAACTAGTTAGGAATAAATGTCAGAAGAACAAAAGAAGTGAACTTCTTACTCAACCTTAAATATGGAATTGTTCTACCAAGAAGTAACGGAAGGATCCATAAATAACTTTTAAGTACAATTTCTTCTCTTGCAACCTTTACTTTTCCACATGGTAGCTATAGAATTTCATTGTATTTTACACAATTTGTTTCTGGTTTGGTCGTCACCTACCTGCCAGTAGTAAGTGCGAATGTTGAGAAGTTTTTTTGAAATGTGAAATGAACATCGAAGAATCTGTTCGTTTTCAACTACGGAGAATCTGAAATAAATCTTTCGTGAAATACTGCGACGGTAAGTGTTCCCTTTTGTTCGGTCCTACAGCACGTTAATTGAGTTCCATATCTTTCCATAATCCAGTCCTTAGAAATTCACAAGAATTCTTTGGGGTGTTTGTACACGATGTTAGCATAACTCTTTCGAATCCTAATTGTTGAAGAAGTATCCAACACCAGTATCTGAGCACCGAAAGTGTGACTCAACATTTACAATCACTATGCGCCAGTGAAGTTCGTCGCAAACCTTTACGCATTGTGGAAGCATCTGTGACCACTGACGGTGTTATTAAGTTCGATGGCTCTCTTGGTACTGTCCGAAAGGAATATGCTAAGAGGTGGCAGTAGAATTTAAGTGTTTCTCCTTCATACTCGCTATAGCCCATAACCAAATAATATTTCCTATAGAATTCCTCAGTAATCGTCACGAAACACACATATTATAATACGGTGAAGAAAATTCCATCTTAGTATTTCAGCAGGTCACACCTCACCAATTATAAAACATTACAATATAAAGAGACGAAATGATGACTAGTGAAGTATTTTCTTACCTGCAGAATTTACTGTGTCCAATCACGAGTGCCGAGTAGCGTCCTACTGTTCTGAAGCAGTTGAGGAGTGCCACTCAGAGCGTCGTTCAAAGTCTGACTGGTCGCTGTCGCTTCGTATCTGACATTAGTTCATCATCTTGATAACTACTCGTCCCCGTAACACGGACTGCTACCGTGATGTCTGATGTTGCAATGAACAAGCAGCCTTGTTTGACTGCGAGATGCCACATGGATACGGCGAAGAAGCTTATCGCAGTAGTGCACACCAGCTGATCGTCACATGATCCACGCCATGCGGTGATCTTAATCATTCACCAGTCACATGATCAACTAAGACATCTGTTTTCATACTTCCGGGTTCTTACTGTCGGCGACTGAAAGTCTTTGTGAATTTGTGAGCTAATTATATCATGATAATATCTTTGTAGACTACAATCAATATTGCAATTAATTCTTGTCCAAATATTCAAGGTGTCCATTTCACGTCACTGACTCCCTCTATACCTCGAATGAACCTTTGCGTTACACTTTATCACATTTCCTAGCTTCAAACTTCCGACATTCCGATCTCCGATTGGCAGCATGCCCTCCTCGACAGGGCAATTGCTGACGACTTTTATTCAGAATGCAAACAGTGACTAGGTTCGAAATCGGCACTTAGGACGTTTTGATGAATAGCTAGCAATGCTAGCCTAAGAACACTAGTAGTCAGTACATACCGTACTTCAGTTAGGCGAATTATTGGAAACAGGAGATAATGTTGTCTTCTGAATAATTATTTGGTCATCAGCAAGGTACAGAGTGCTTATCTGTGAATGTCCTGGTATAAATCTGACGCCTTGTTAGCTAACTCGATTCCATTGCCTTAACAACATGGTATGTATAAGGGATCCAGTAGGTGAAAGGCTACGGCCTTGTCACAGTACTGATCTCTGTTCGTTCTATCTTCAGTTTCATGTGTTTGTTTTAATTTCTGTGTGCTAAAACACCTCATTTTTCTGTGATGTTCCAAAGCTTGCTTCTGTTCACCTTATCGAAAGCCTTCTCATAATGATGTATATGTCCAGGTTGTATTCTCGTCGTTTTTCACTTAACTAGTGAGCATTTGTAACATTGTCTCTTTGTAAATCCATTTTGTTCCTCCATTAGAGAGACATATCTTTCCGATTCTCTTCTTAATAATTCTTGGCAAAGTCCGTAAGAATCGTTTAGTACGCCTGTTCTTCCGGGGTCTCACAGGTATATCTTCCCCTTTTTTAATAGACTGGCATCATATCCGCTGTCTTCAACGATTCACTAACTACCATTGTCTTTGGGCACTTGTTTAAGAGGTGTAATATCCCCAACTGTAGCTTTAATCCTCTTTAGCTAAGGAGTCCTGCGTTGATTCTGCCAGGCCGAGCAGCTTTACAACTGCTAAGATGATTGAAAATACTATGAAAAGGATAGATTACTATTCACTATAAAGCGGAGAAGTTGAGTTGCATATTGAAACAACAAAAAGGCTGTCAAACAAGTACGCCTTCGGCCAAACAGGCCTTCATCCGAATTAGACAACGTACACACTACTGTCTAATTCGGATGAAGGCTTTTTCGGCCGAAAGCGCACTTGTTTGACAGCCTTTCTGTTGTGCCTATCTGCGACTCAACATCTCCACTATGTTGTGAGTAGCAATCTATGCTTTTCATAGTACTATCATTATTGCATCCTGGATATTCATTGTTATGATTGAAAATGTAGTTGTGCTAAATCGTTTGGAGGTAATAGAACTTAAATCTGAATTCATCAATTGCATATTAGATTTATTCCTTTAGAGTTTTCAGCACTCTACGGCTGCCTCAAATACATCCAGTATGATTCCCTGACGTCTTAACACAACCATATCCTCTCATCCTGCCCCTTCTTCCACATATTCCCTTCCTTACCCATTATGCACACGACCTTCTCATTTCTTATCTTATCAGCCCACATAATTTTCAGTATCCTACTGTCACACCACATATGAAATGCTTCAATTTGCTTTCCAGGTGCTCCCACTACCCATCATTCAGTTCCACATAAAGTTCATTTTCAGGTATTTCTTCACAAATTAATGCCTATTTTTTAATTAGAAAATAGTTTTTAGCTAGCAATGGGCAGTTTATCTGTGGTGGTTTCCGTTAGTCCCATTTTTTTCTGCTCTTTATTTTATCGTCAGCATCCTTTTAATTTTAATTTTAATCTTACTTCCGAACCTTTCTTTTATCTCCATCATTGTTTCTCCTATGAAAGGGTTGAACAGCAGGGAACAAATAGTTCATCCTTACACTGCAAAACTACTTAGTATGACCACTGACCTTCAATTCTTATTTCTCCCTCTTTTTCAATTTTATTATAGGAATGCATTATTTATTTATTTCAATCACTTTAAGACGTTACCACACATTCACTTCGGGTAATAACGAATTTTAGATGTTACATTTAGCACGACTTGAAACGGGAAAGATTATGGAATTACCATATCCACTTTAAGACGTTATCGCTCACTCACTTCATGTAAGAACGAATTTTAGATGTTACATTTAGCACGACATTAAACGGAAAAGAATATGGAAATAAAAAACTGGTTTTTACCATATCCTTTATATTTATTTATTGTTCAGCTAATTGACTCTATATTAGATGTAACCTCTTTAAGTTATTAAAAACATTTTAAGAGGTTTTTCCATGCATCTCTGTCCACTGCTGTCTTCTGCCAGTTGAAGCTCGCAACTTCCCTGAGTTCCTTATCCCAGCGATCAGGTGGTCTCCCTGGTGGTCTTCGTTTTCCTTTGCGACTCCACTCTAAAACTGATTTTGTTCATCTTTCATCCTGCGTTCGTGCAATATGTCCTGCCCACTGCCATTTTAGAATCTTAACACGTTCTATAATATCTTTTACTCCTGTTATTGCTCGAATGTCTTGACTTTTCTGTCGATCTTTCTTAGTGAGGCCTAACATAGACCTTTCCATCGCTCTCTGAGCAGTTCTAAGTTTCCTTTTGAAAAATTCATTTAAAGTCCATGTTTCACACCCGCACGTTAAAACCGGTAGGACACACTGATCAAAAACTGTCAGCGAGTCTCAGGCTGGTGAACCTTTTACCATTTATCCTTATTCCTCTATTGTTACAAATAATTTTGGACATAGCAGTCTCAAGAACTGCTATAAATAACTTCGGAGATATAGCATCGCCCTGCTTTACTCCTTTTCCAATGGGAAATTCGCACTTTTTTCCTATGTTGATAGATGTTACTGACGTGTCATAAATGTTTATATATTTTGTTTCCACTCCTTGGTCAGCCAGTGCTTGTATGACTACAGTGTGGCTGACAGAATCAAATGCTTTTTCGAAGTCAATGAAGGCTATGCATAGTGGCGTTTCATACTCATCGGCTCGACTAATTACCTCTCACAGTGTGTTTATATGGTCAATTGTACTGAAACCACTGCGAAATCTAGCTTGTTCTATGGGCTGTGTAGTCTCCACTACCATTTTAATTAGACTTATCAAGACTTTAGTGAACACTTTATATATAACAGAAAGTAAGGTAATGGGGCGGTAGTTCTTCAGATCGTGAATACTTCCCTTCTTATGTAGCAAGGTTATGTTTGCTTTGCTCCAGCTGGTTGGGATGCTGCCATTCTGTATACACGAATTAAATACTAGCCGGATATTTTACTGTTTCCTCCCCTTTATATACATCCCCGTGAAACGTTTGAACCGATCCGTACAGTTTTAAAGTGTGGAAGTGACGCACTTCAAAAACCTTCCAGAACTTTTTTTTTCACTTAATATCCAAACGAAGCAAGACTCTTCAAGCCGGTAAAACTTATCTTAGTCTACGGTCCGATAGAAAGGTGGACCAAATTTGAACCATCAGTTTCGTTCCAGTCCGATTTGCTTACGGATGACTGTTACTGCACATAAAATCCGAACGCGTGAAGCTGTTTTTACACCAAAAATCCGGACGATGCACACCGAAATGGTGCCATTAGCTGAGCGTTAATTTCAGCCCAACTAAAATATTTTGGGAAAGGAATAAATCGATTCACACAATTTACCTGGCTGCCATCTCCGATTCAAACCTTGTCTAATATACTGTAACAGATGTTCGAATGGCTACAGAAATGGCCACTGGTCCAGGCTAAGCCAAAGGCTTAACCCCATGTTTGTGGCTCAAACAGGAAGTGAACACCAAGAAGCCCCGCCCCCCCCCCCCCTCGCCCCCAAAACCCTGCGATTCTGCGGGCAACCTTTTCATGCATGCACTGATCAGTCAAAACAGTATGACCACTGCCCACCGTGACGTTGGATGCTGCCTGATGGCATTGCGTGCACATGCTGCGGTAACATAAGTATGTAAGCGGAGCAGACACGGGCGGGGGATCAAACTAGCGAAGATATGGCTTGTAAATGAGAATATGCATGGAGATAAGCGACTTTAACAAAGGGCACATTATTATTATAAATTTTGGAAACTTATTCTATGGAGAGCAGCAACCTGATGCTATATTTACGTTAAAATGAACAGTCGATATCGCAATAATATTTCTTTACTAACCGGTTGCAGCTTATGCTAATAAAGAAATTTTATTGCCATCTCGACTGTTCATTTTATCGTAGATTACTACTGCGCAGAGCCTTTGAACGAGTACCTCGAAATATCGAGTGTGATCGAGTGTTCACAAACTACTGTCGTGAGCGTATACGGAAAGGGGTAGGACAGTGAAAGTAAGACTAGGTGCTAAGTGGTTGGACGTCCACGTAGGATAGACGGTGATCCGTGGCATCTCTGCCGAAAGAGCACAATACTGGTGCTGGTGTTTCGGAGCACACTGTTCATCGTATAACGTTGAACACAGAGCTCCGCAGCAGACATCCCCTACGTGTTCACATTTCACCCAATGACATCGTCAATTAAAATTTCAGTGGGCAGGGCAACATAGGGATTCGACCGTCCATCAATGAAAACGTGTCGACTCCTCGGGTGATATCACATTTTTGCTACACTAGATCGACGGTCGTTTCCACATACGCCATCATCGAGGTGAACGGCGGCTCGAAAAGTACAGTGCACTACGGGCGCACGCTGGTGGGACCAGTATTATGCTGTGGGAGGCTATGTCCTGCACTTGCATGGGACCTGTGGTAGTAATCGAAGACACGCTGACAGACGCGAACCACCTGCATCCCTTCATGCTTGATGTCTTCCCCGACGGCAATGTCTTCTTTTAGCAGTATAATTATTCGTATCTCGGAGCTACAGTCGTTTGAGGAGCATAATAGTGAACTCACGTTAATGTCACGGCGACCAGATTTGCCTGATGTAAATCCCTTGGAACCCATCTGTGTCGCTATCGGGCACCATCACCGCGTACGCAAATCAGTGACGAGTACCAGTGCTCATTGTACTACATGAATAATCTGGGGGCTCCATAGAATTTATTCTAGTCTGGAATAACTATCCTGATTCTGCCTGGATTCCCTGCGTTTTTGCATGTCTTTAAATCCATTTTGAAGTGGATGCCTATCCAAAGACTATGAAGAGGCTTTCCGTGCTGAGTTCCCATGTAAATTGACAATTTCCACTCCTCCCTCGTGAATACATAATGAACGAAAGTAATATAAGATGGTTTATGTTATGCATTTGTTCAATCTGGCATTACGTTTCTGCCATAAATAATCAGACTTCTGAATGTAGGTTAACTATTATTCGATATTATTCAACTTCCCTTTCCTTTAGAGAATATTTGTACGATGTCAGTAATCTACCAAAGAATATGCGCACCGAATGAACGTAAATGGTGGCTGCTGTGCCAGGGCGGTTCTAGGCGCTTCAGTCGGGAATCGCGCTGCTGCACGGTTTCAGGTTCGAATCCTGTCTCGGGTATGCATATGTATGATGTCCTTAGGTTAGTTAAGTTTAAGTAGTTCTAAGTCTAGGGGCCTGGTGACCTCAGATGTTAAGTTCCATAGTCCTTACAGCCATTTGATTCCGAACGTAAATCGACTCTTCAATGCATGGTCCTGTCGGATCTTTGCGTATCCATTGCGTTCGATTGTTTCCCTTTGTCAGATCAATCAAAAGATGTTGGGCTTAAATGTTTTATTTTAGCGAGTTAGAATCCAGCACAACCAGTGAAAGATTTATGTTGTCTCCTTGTTGTGACAACAAAATTCAGAGAGGACAATTTAATGAAAGAATATGGTGCAGGTAGGTTAAAACCGATTGCAAGCGGCTACAGTTGCTTCTGTCTGATCCACGCCGAGGAGCCAAAGAAACCGGTACGCCTGCCTAATATCGTGTAGCGGCCCGCGAGCACGCAGACGTGCCGAAACGCGACATGGCATGGTCTCGACTAATATCTGAAATAACACTGGAGGAAACTGACACCATGAATCTTGTAGGGCTGTCCATTTATCCGTAATAGTACGTGGGGATGGAGATCTCTTCTGAACACCACGTTTACGGCATCCCAGATATGCTCAATAATATTCATGCCTGGAGAGTTTGGTGGTCAGCGGAAGCGATTAAACTCTGAAGAGTGTCGAAATTCTTCCAATCCATATGTGGCATCAGCAAACCAGTGCTTAATAGTATTGGTTAAAAACAGTCTTGGTTGCAATTTTAGTTTTTTATTTTTCAACGACGCGTTTCGCCTTATTTAGGCATCTTCAGGTTATCTTACTTTTGTATTTCTTAGAAGAATCCATTAGTCAGTGTAGCCAAAGGGAGCCACTCTGCAGCAAGTTTGGACGTCTGGGGTGTGACATTGACCTGTTGGAATTGCGCAAGTCCGTGGGAACGCACAATGTAAATGAATGGATCCAGGTGATCAGAGAGGATGCTTACGTACGTGTCACCTGATACAGTCGTATCTAGACGTAACACGGGTCCTATATAACTCCAAATCGCACACTCTCCACACCATTACAGAGCCTCTACCAGCTTGAACAGTCCCCTGCTGAAATGCATGGTCTATGGATTCATGAGGTTGTCTCCATAGCCGTACACGCCTATCCGCTCGATGCAATTTGAAAACAGGCTCATTCGTCTGACCAGGCAGCATGTTTCCAGTCATCAATAATTCAGTGTCGGTGCTGCTGGGCCCATGTGAGGCGCAAAGCTTTGTCATGCAGCTTTGTGTCGTGTCAAGGGTACAGGAGTGAGCTCCGAAATCCCATATAGATGCTGTTTCGTTGAATGGTTCGCACTCTGACACTTGTTGGTTGCCCGGCATTGAAATCTGCAGCATTTGCGTTAGGGTTGCACTTCAGTGACATTGAATGATTCTCTTCGATCGTCGTTAGTCCTATTTCTGCAGAAATTTTTTCCGAGTGCAGCGATGTCGGAGATTTGAAGCTTTGCCAGATTCCTGATATTCATGGTACACTCGTGATATGGTCGTACGGGAAAATTCTCACTTCATCGCTACTTTTAAGGTGCTGTGTGCCACCGCTCGTGCGCCGACTATAACGTCACGTTCAAACTCACTTAAATCTTGATAACCTGCCGTTGAAGCAGCAGTAACTGATCTAACAACTACGCTAGACACTTGATGTCTCATATAGGCGTTGCCGACTGCAGCGCCCTATTCTGCCTGTTTACATATTTGAATACGCATGCCTATACCAGTTTCTTTGGCGCTTCAGTGTATATCTATACATATTACGAATCAAAGTCCCCTGTCGCGTTTCCCTGTCTGTATGTGAACACTGAGCTCAGGAACCACTGTAGGGATTTTTATACGATTTCGACGAATAGATAGACTGATTCACAAGGAAGATTTGTATGTATAGTTTATAATTATAGTAATGATGAGTGCATAATGCGTGTATGTTACATGTACCAATTGGTGTTTGGAATGGAATCTCGTTGCAAAGATCTGAGCAACTTTTCTTAATAAGCTTCTATTATAATCTCATGAATTTACATAGATAATTGAGCATTGTAAATTGGAAATAATTTGACAATTGATACAATTCATTGTGGCGAGGTGTCACTGGGTGGCAGGCTCCGGGCGTGCCTTGTTCGTGCAGCCTTGAACCGTTCCAGGTCTTGACGCACTGTGTTGCTGCGTCTCGATGTTGGTAGTAGCCCATAGGTTTCTTCTTGTTGTTAAACCGGTGGTTGATGACATTCACCAAAGTACTTTAAAATCTGTCTCTAATGCATTTATTAAGAAATTTATAAACAATTCTTGATTTTTTGCTATTTTCCTTGTTTTCTCGTGTGGATACCATAGATAAGTCACAAATTCTAATATCTGAGTACATGATGGACGGAGAGCATTGTGTGAGCGACTGCCCAAGTCGTGGTAATTCTATTCCAGGCAAGGTGATCTACAGGGGAGGCAGTATCTGGCGGGAATAATAGTAAACAGTGAGCAGCGAAGGATGACTAGAATGTATACATGACATATTACACGGTCCGTTCACATGAATGTCACCACCTGTCGGAAGAATGAATAATCAAATTTTGCAGCTCAGACGCGCGGGGAGAGAGTCAACGAGGTACTGGAAGGTAGCGGCAGGGATATGGAGCGGTGCGGACACAGTCGCCGTCAACAACTGCGCTAGATTTTTCGGTTGAGCATCAATTGTACAAACAGCCTGTTAGATGTGTTCCTATAGATTCTCAGTTGGTTTTAAATACGGTGATTCTGATAGCCAGGAAGTATGGTAGATTCATCGTGGTGCTCTTGGAGCCATGCATCTTCACCGCAATCTGAGAGACACGCTGCATTGTCCTGCTGGTAGATGTCATTGTGCAGAGGGAAAAACAAGCTGCATGTAGGAGCATACATGGTCCCCGTACATATGCCGACCCACTATGACCTCCAGAATGATGTGATCACCGAGGCAAGGCCACATAAAAATTCTCCACATCGTAACGCTCCGACTATTGTTGCAGCGTCTTTGCTCTCAGACTTTTCATGCCGCACGCGCCTACGGCCATCAGTCCAATGGAGCATAAACGTGATTAACCATAAGAGGCCACCTGTCGCCATTCAATGGATGTACAGTCGTGGTACTGGCGTGGAAATGCCAGCTTTCGTCGCCCACGAACTGCCGTCTGCAGGAGTACATGAACCAAGTGCCTGCTGAGGAGGCAGCAGCGTTCGCTGAACTGTCGTTGAGGAAACACTGTTGGTAGCCCCTTCGTTCATCTAGGGGGTCACTGACTCTACAGTTGCACGTCTATACATATCTCTGCAGACGTCGTTTACCCCTGTCATCAATTAACAGTTTCTAAACTGCTTCTACCCCTGGCCCGAAAGCAAATGCTCATGCCCTTTTGGATGTCAGATAAATCTTTCCGTTTCTGCATTACAGCAACGAGTGCAACTGTTCCCGCGTCCGCGCAACACGTTTTATATGCCCTCCACTGCTAGTGCTGCCACCTGTCACCTGTGACCGGTTATTTCTTGCCACCGACATCGAACATAGGTGATGGTCACTTTAATATGACTGGACCAGTTCGTGAAAACTATTTTTCACTGACAGATAAAATCTTTCACGAGGAAGATTCATCTGCGTAATTTATTATCGTTACAACAGACCAGCCGTCTGTCCGTATATACACTATGTGATCAAAAGTATCCGGTCACCTGACTGAAAATGACTTACAAGTTCGTGGCGTCCTCCATCGGTAATGCTTGAATTCAATACGGTGTTGGCCCACATTTAGCCTTGATGAAAACTTCTACTCCCACAAGCATACTTTCAATCAGGTGGGGAAGGCAGCCCATTCCTCAGGGACTGCTGCATTGAGGAGAGATATCGATGTTGGTCGGTGAGGCCTGGCACGAAGTCGGCGTTCCAAAACACCACAAAGGTGTTCTATAGGGTTCAGGTCTGAACTATGTGAGGGCCAGTCCATTAAAGGGATGTTATTGTCGTGTAACCACTCCGCCACAGGACGTGCATTATGAACAGGTGCTCGATTGTATTGAAATATGCAATCGCCTTCCCCGAATTGATCTTCAACAGTGGGAAGCAAGAAAGTGCTTAAAACATCAATGCGATAGTGCCATGCAAAACAACAAGGGGTGCAAGCCCCCTCGAGGAAAAACACGACCACACCGTAACACCACCGACTCCGAATTTTACTGTTGGCACTACACAAGCTGGCAGATGACGTTCACCGGGCATTCGCCATACCCACACCATGCCATCGGATCTCTACATTGTGCACTCTGATCCGTAGCTGCACACAACGTTTTTCTACTGTTCAGTCGTCCACAACCATGCCCGAGGGAGGACTCGAACCTCCGCCGGGACCAACCGCAGAGTCCATGACTGCAGCGCCTCAGGCCGCTCGGCTAATCCCGCGCGGATTGGTTTCTCAACCAGCAAACAATTTCGATCTGTCGCTCAAACACAGTAATCTGTCGATTTCGTTTGTGAAGACCAACGCGCTAGCAGGGGATGTGGATAAAGAAGAATCTGCCATACTAGTGATGGTTTTGACCAGCGACGCAATGTAAATGGCTGTTGTAAAGCAGGTTCCTGATACGCGTTTCGAATTGCAGTCGTTTATAGCGATATTTACTGCGATTTTATCTTCGGTTTCAAGATAATCAATTTCTTAATATCTTCTGTGTGTGAAAAACAGAAGCCTACCTTTTCAATGTTGTTGGAAATTCTAACATTTCGTCATTAAGTAGTCCTTTTAACAGCGAAATATGGAGAACATCGCGAGGGTTGATACTGCGCCGGATTTCAAAGAATTTTTTGAAGAGACGTTGTAGATTTGAAAGTGGAATTCCACTCAAGCGACCTTTTTGTTTCAGTCTGATTTGGCTATACGGACACTATGAGCAAATACTGTAATGGTAACACCTTTCCTGTAGTGATACGTGCTGTGGAAGTCTATCAGCAGTTACGCGCGTCGCTAAACTATGCTGATTTGGTGTTTATGCAATTTATGTGTTGGCAGATATAGAGATGATTGTGTCAGCTTAATACGGCGATGTTAATTACGGTCATGTGTGCCGAACTTTTCACCTGTATATCTCTCGTTGCTATTGCTACCTCCCAAGCTATATTTATCTTTGACATCGAGTTATCAACACTATTAGCGAATCAGTATGTGTACGTATCTCAGGTTACTGTGGCACATCAGTATTCATCGTTTTCTTCTCTTAAATTTTAATTCACTGTACATGATGTCGAAGTACATTTCAGTTAATTAACAGCCAATTTTCGGAAACATTTGCGTAAGCTCGCTCCAACAGAGATTCTCTTCCTGTCTCAATCGGCGGATTACGTTAGCTCAGGACCTCACGTTGCACGTATTTATAGAAAATGTCAATGTTATCACACATAAATAAATACCACTTACGATGTCACTTCAACATCAAAATGAGAATCAAATAAGTACTCCGGTGCAATGTATTTTTACAGCCTATAGTAGTAAGTGTTAACTTCGCTTTAAATGAAGTGCGAGAAATATCAAAGATGCTGCTCGTTGTCAATTGTATGGCGAACAAATTGACTTTACTTTACTATAAATTCTTCACAGATGGAAAAATCTGATACCTCTTAACAGATTCAAATATTACTAACGTCAAACTATTTTTAGGCAAGTCAAAACTCTTCATAGAAACTTTAGGCAGTTATAGATAATTTTATATCATTCTGCTCATTCAGCACGAGCCACGTAACGTGAACACCTATGGCAGCATTACACTGACTGACTCTATACAATTCAAAGTTACACGAAATTTCCTTTTAGCTACTAAAAAGTCGTTGCAGCCATGACTAGACGCGCGAGGAGTCTTCTTCTTCCCCGTGGCCGTCGACTGATTAGTGAAGTCGACCAGATACTCTTACGGCTGACCTACGGAGTGAAGACTGCCGTCGTTGTCGATTTCTTTCTGCATCACTCATGCAACACAGTAAAAAAATTTTTTTGGACAACAGATGAACAGACGTCTTACGGTACAGAAACAAGAAGATATTTAACGGCTACACTTCCCTGCTACGACACGCGTATCCTTAGCGCTGACCAAGAAAGCTATAGAGCAACCTCCTTGTTCCATTACAATACTCAGCTGCTGTTTGTAGGTACTGCAGAATGTATTTTGATTGTAGTTCTTATTTGCATAATAGTGTTTGTGTATGCCAGTTTTGAGTTGCTTTTATCCAACTACTGAATCGACAGTGTTAGATAATCCTACCCCCCTGCAACGTGCTTGAGGCGAATATAATAATTGTTTATTTGCTTCGTGTGACATGTGTTGTAAGATTCTCGTTGTAATTGAACTTAGGTATCGCAGGGTGCGCTTGTTCAATATGGTCGAAGTGAATTTTCCGATACTAGCGTTTATTTCTTTGTAAGTACTATTTTTAGTTGGTACTGTGATTTTGCGTTCTTCACTACAGCTGTAGAGCACTGTTTAGGATACTTGGTCCCATTTCGTTCGAAGAGATGTCTCTCATTTAACATATGTTTGATCACAAGGGTTGTAACTGGAAACACTTTCTTCCGGTGTAATAAATTCTCGTTATCATAACTGTCTGTCTCATTTACGTTTCAAAATGTCGCCAATCGTATGATGCTATAATCGCTATACTTACGGCGATTGCCGATTGTTAAGTATGCCACTGGTCAAACCCAGTGTCTAGTATCGGAACTTCCTCTTTCTGTGGGTGACTCTGTTACATGCGTTTCATTTATTAATTCGTAATACGTTTTAGCGTTCCACATAGCTGACAGTATAGCAGCAGTCTTACTCCTCCGGCAGTCTGTGATCACCACTCGGTATCCTTCTGTCACTTAATTTACGTGCAATAAAACAGTCAACCGTTATTCACTGAATGTGGTGCTGGAATATGCTCGCACTAGTCGGAGGGGGCGGACAATTGATTTTGCTGTGGGTGCATTCCTACGCTGGTATCCGCTACAGAGATGGAGTTGATAATTTAATAAAGCAAGCTGCATCTATAGGAACTGTTCTAGATTTTAAATTGCCGTATGCAAACTACTTACGTGAAAATACCAATGGTAAGAGTTGTGGAACGTGCCATAATAAACGTAACCTCAGTTGCTTGTAATTGTGACATCAAGTCACACAGGAAAAATGTGACCATACTCCAAATCAGTAGGACTACTGCAAAATTCCTGTATTCGTCACTAAATAAGAAGCTACCAGCTGACAAAACTACGGTTTTATTTGACGCGTTTCGGGTAGGAACCATCCTCAGATTGCCATGAACTTCTTGGTGATGAGAAATACGTTGACGAGCCAAATAAACTGGTACACCTGCCTAACATCGTTTAGGGCCCCGGTGAGCATGCAAAAGTTCCGCAGCACGACGTGGCATGGACTCGACTAATGCCTGATGTCGTGCTGGAGGGAACTGACACCATGAATCCTGCAGGACCTGTCCACAATTCCGTAAGAGTACGACGGGATGGACATCTCTTCTGAACAGGGTGTTACAAGGTGTCGCAGATATGTCAAATAATGTTCATGTCTGGGGGGTTTGCTGGTCAGCGGAAGTGTTTAAAATTAGAAAAGTGTTCCTCGAGCCACTCTGAAGCTATTATGGACTTGTGGGGTGTCGCATTGTCCTGCTGGATTTGCCCAAGTTCATCGGAATGCACAATGGACATGATTGGAAGTAGGAGATCAGACAGGTGTATACGTACGTGTCACCTGTCAGAATCTCATCTAGACGTATGAGGTGTCCCATATCAAATGGCCGGCGCCCCACACCTTTACAGAGCCTCCACCAGCTTGAACAGTCCCCTGCTGACATTCAGGGTCCACGGATCCAAGAAGTTGTCTCCATACCCGTTGACGTCCATCCGCTCGATACAATTTGAAACGAGACTCGTCCGCCCGGGCAACACGTTTCCAGTCATCAACAGTCCCGTATCGGCTTTGTGTCGTGCAGTCATCAAGAGTACACGAGTGAGACTTCGGCCCCGAAAGCCATATCGATGATGTTTCGTTGAATGGTTCGCACGCTGGCACGTTAATGGCCCAGTATTGAAATCTGCAGCAATTTTCGGAAGGGTTGCACTTCTGTCACATTGAGCGATTCTCTTCCGTCGCCGTTGCTCCCGTTCTACAGGATCTTTTTCCGGCCGGAGCGATGTCGCAGATTTGACGTTTCATCGGATTGCTGTTATTCACGGTACACTCGTGAAGTGGTCGTACGGGAAAATGCTCACTTCATCGCTACCTCAGGTGCCGTGTCCCAGCGCTCGTACGCCGACTATAACACCATGTTCGAAATTACTTAAATCTTGGTAGCCTGCCATTGTAGCAGCAGTAACAATCCTAACAAATCGGCTGCTTTTGAGGGAATTAGATTAGGAAACGAGAGACTTAAAGTAGTAGATGCGCTTTCTATCCGAGCAGCAAAGTAATTGATCACGGCCGAAGCACAGAGAATATAAAAAGTATTCTGGTAAAGGCAATAAAAGCATTACTGGAAAAAGAGAAATTGGTTAGCATGGAATGTTGATGTAAGTGTCAGGAAGTCTTTTCTGAAACTATTTGTATGGAGTGTAGACATGTATGGAAGTGACACATGGACAGTAAGCAGTTTAGACAAGAAGGTTTTGAAATGTAGTAGATGAATACCAAAGATTAGATTTGTAGATCACACAACTAATGAGCACGTATGGGTGGAAAATAAAGTTATGACATAACCTGATTAGAAGAAGGGATCGGTTGATAGGACACACTCTGAGACATCAAGGTATCACCTATTTAGTACTGGAGGGAAGTGTGGCAGGTCTCCGAAAAGATCATCAAGAAAAATAAAAAAACTGTCAGCTAATAACGAAGATTTTTTATGGGTAAGTCACCTCTTTCGCAAGAGGAAACAGCAGTCATAAATCCTCCTCACATAGAAGAATGTGACAACCTTAACATATACTGTCACAATGTACAAGGGTTGAGTAATAAAGTGAGTGAACTTGAAATTCTTATGAGTGATACTATTGTTTCGTCAGATATGCACTTACCGTATATTAGTGAACACTGGCTAAAAGAGTCAGAATTACCTTATCCGTGTACTCAAAACTTCAGATTAGTTCACCACTATTCTAGTAAAAATTACAGAGGTGGTATAACTTGTATCTACACAAGATATAACATTACCTGTAAACCTTTCCATCCCTGTGAAATGTATTCCTTAGAGAAAGACACTGAAATAGCTGGGGTAGTACTTGCCGACCTAAATATATATGTAATGTGTTTATATAGATCACCTAGTGGTAACTTCTCTGTCTTCCTCAGAACTTTGCACTATTGCTAGAAAAATCATTTCACAATAACTCAAAGAATATAATAATACGTGGTGATCTCAACACTGATTTTCCTGAAGAATCTGCTCGAAAGTCGCAATTAGTATATTTAAGGGTGTCATTCAACTTAAATATGAAAGTTGTATGTCCAACGAGATTAAACAGCTGTCTTGATCATGTTTCTAGTAACACTGATTGCACAATATAAATTATAGATGTTGGTTTTTCAAATCACAGTTCACCACCACATTTTAATCCACAACTCAATGTACTCCCAACAGGAAAATCAGTTATTAAGTGTATAAGTTATAGTGACAGTAATACAAATAACTTTGTAATTAGCTAAAAGAAAGAAGTCTGGAAAAATGTATTTACTTCTTCAACTACAAATGAAAAATATGACAATTTTCTGCAGATATTTGAATATCACTTTAATTGCCATTTCCCAGGGAAAACAAAGACTATCATTAACAACAAACAAAATGCTTGAGTCACAAAAGGTATTAAAACATCATCAGAAAAGATGAGGCTGCTGTACAGGCTTAGCAAACTGGACAGTGGCAAATCCAAAGAGTTCAAGGTGTACTATAAAAATTATAAAACCACATACAGGAGACTTATCAAACGGGCTAAAAAAACTCATAATGATAAAACAATTAGGTGCTCTTCCAACAAATGTAAGATCATCTGGGTATAGTAAATGAACAGACTGGTAGAAAGTTATGGATAGAGGATAAAATCACACTAAATATAGGACCAAAGACTGAAAATGAACATAAAATTGCCAATAGATTCAACAGTTATTTTTCAAAAATTTCCACAAATCTCCTAACCAACTCTTCAAATACAGTACACTCTCTTCCCACAAATCTCCTGACTAACTCTCCAAACACTGTACACTCTTTTCTCAAAAACAATACTCCTCTGACCTCCATTTTCCTATCTCCTACAACACCATATGAAATTAAAGATATCATTAAACAAAGAGTTAAAAAGATTTATTCTGGACTGCATGATGTGATACCCTGTTTCTTACTTCATAAGTGTTCAAATTACGTCAGTGGACCCCTGTCAAATATCATACATACTTCATTTCTAGAGGGAACATTTCCAAACCAGCTAAAAATTGATAACATTGCACCTCTGTACAAGAAGGGAGAGAAAATAGACATAGCAAACTATAGGCCAATAGCTATACCATGTGCCTTCTCATAAATAATTGAATACTGTATGACAATTAGATTAAAAATGTTTTTAAATTCTGACAACATAATCACATGTTCCCAATATGGATTTCGGAAAAACAAGTCCACCACAAATACCTTGTATCCATTTCTAGAAAAGTTCGCAAGTTTTGTTGATCATAAACAACCTGCTGTTGGTATATTTCGTGATCAGTCAAAGGCATTTGACATGGTCGACCACAAGCTGCTTCTTACAAAACTCCAGAAATATGGGATTAGAGGTGTACCCAACAATTGGTTTCATAGCTACCTTAGTGAAAGAAAGCAATATGTAGAAACAAGAAAATCAAAGACATCCAGGAACTGCAGGTCAGATATACTACATACAGCTAATGGCATCCCTCAGGGATCTGTTCTTGGCCCTGTTCTTTTCATATTGTTCATAAATGATCTCCCAGAGCAAATACCAAATGCCAGCTCATTCCTGTATGCTGACAACACAAATATTCCAATAACCAGTAGCGGTGATACATTGCGAGATGCAGTCAATGAAACTACTTGTCAATTACAGTCTTGGTTTGAAGAAAATAGACTACTCATAAAAACTCAAAAAACTGTAAATATGAACTTCCTCACTAGACAAAATCTTACCCCCTACATTGCAGTTATAGTTATGGGCAAAGGTGACATTACAAACAGGCAGGATACCAAATTTCTTGGACTTACCATCAGTAAGACTCTAAATTGGAAACCATATATTGAGGCACTGTCACAGAAGCTTAATAGAAACTGTTATTTATTGTGATCATTGAAAGACACAGCCAGTGTAGATATCTTGAAGCTGGTGTACCATGCCTTGTTTGAGTCTGTCTTGAGCTATGGCGTAATCTTCTAGGGAAATAGCTCTGAATCTCTCATAATTTTCAAGTTACAAAAACAAGTGGTAAGAATAATGAAATGTAAAAAAAGAACTGAACACTGTAAACCACTGTTTTAACACTTATAGCTCCAGTACTTTAAACATAGCTGCGCTACAGCAACGGTTCCACGTAATCAGACTAAGAGCAGCCGACCAGTTGCAAAGGATAAAGTAATCTTTACCTAGGTTTCAATAGATATAAATCTATCTTCTTCAGAAGACGGCAGTGTTATAACAACATGAAGTGATATGTCCTTATCGTTTAGGCATAGTTACATTAATCATATAAAATATAGCCCTGAAAACAGGGTTTGTCAGACAAATAAAATAGGTACATGGAAGTTGGAGGGCTATATTTTATATGATTAATGTAACTATGCAGATGTTTGCCTAAACGATAAGGACATATCACTTCATGTTGTTATAATACTGCCGTCTTCTGAAGAAGATAGATTTATATCTATTGGAACCTAGGTAAAGATTACTTTATCCTTTGCAACTGGTCGGCTGCTCTTAGTCTGATTACTTATAACTCCTGTCACTGTCATGCCTCTATATAATGGAACTACCTTGTTTTACAGTACAGTACTTGGAATCCCTCCGCAGAAATGCAGACCACCGCACACATGACACCAGAAGCAATATCCAATTAAAATTGTAGCTCAAAATACAAAATTATATGCTGGTGGAGTTAACTGTATGGGCATTAAAATATACAACCACCTCTCAATAGAAATAAAAAAAAGAAAAACCCAAAAATAATGAGAATTAAATTAAGGGAGTTACTGCTAAATAACTGTTTCTACTCTGTACATGAATTTCTTGAAACAAAATTTTAATTACTTATAATAAGCTGTTCATACATTTGTAGATATTTCTACTTAGTAAGATAATTTAATTATTGTTTCTCATTTATATTCAGTCTGCATCTCACATATGTATTCTGCTATGTGAAGTATGTACCACAAAATTTGAAATACTTGTAATAAGCTGTTTATTCAGTTGTAGGTATTTCCACTTAGTAAGATAATTTAATTATTGCATGTTATTTATATTCTGTCTGTATCTATTATCTGTATTCTGCTATGTGTAGTATGTACCACCACTGTCATCTCTCATCACACACCACCTTTTTTTATATTTTGTCTATATTTCCCATATGTATTCTACTATGTGAGTTGCGTACCACTACCACCATCTCTCATCATGCACCGTCTCAACATAATTTTCAAATTGACTTCGCCTATATCATGATGCGCTTTGGTGTACAAAATATATGATCTACATGACCAATAAATAAATACATAAATAGACACACATAGGCACCTATTTCTCCCTATAATCACATCTGGTAAAACGATGTTAAACTTGAAACTCTAAAGTAGATGGCTTCAGGCTTGTTTAGATTGATGATTTGTTTACAATAAATTAAACAGGTTGGCTCTGGAGATGATAAGAACGACACATCAGTTACGTAACACGAACAATCGTAAAATAACAAGTCAGCGTAAATAAATACTTACACTGATTCATGATATTTCAATTCAGTGCAGATGTACTAAAGGAACAGTAACTTTTATTGCTTTAGTATTATAATATTTCTTTGTGAATATCTAACTAATGCATCAGTTTCATTATTTCAAAAATGTATGAATTGTACAAGGAAATCTAAGAAAAGTGGCTTATTATTCAAACTACGCTGGTGTCCAAAACTAAAGCACTAAACGGAAATATTTGGCCACAAACAGTATAAACAGGTGATAGTAAAGTAGAAAGAATGTAAAAAATACAGAACGTAAACAACTGCAACATGCATAATGGTAGACAAAAATGTTCTTTGTTTTTTCCAACTTAACTGATTTGCACACACATTCCGACAACTGGTTAAAGTGCTCAGCATTGGGTATGACCACCTCTGAGAGCAACACAGACCTGACAACAATAGGACAAGCAGTGAACGATACCAACAATCTCATGTTGAAGCAATAACGCCCATTCTGCCTGCAGAGTTGCTTGCAAGTCTTGGGGAGTAATTGGTGGACGCCGACATGATGCAACCCATCTCCGCAGTGCATCCCATATATGCTCTCTTGGATTCAAATCGCAGCAGCGAGCAGGGCACTCCATGCGTGCAATATCTTCCACCCGCACTCTATGAGGTCCAGCATTATTGTTCATCAATACAATGTCTGGGCCCACAGCACCTAGCGATACACGAGGTACCAAGATCTCGTCACGATACCTGACAGTTGTCAAAGCTTACCGTTTCACCCGTACAATTTCATGAAGAGCTGTTCGCCTGGTCAGCATAATCCCTCCCCACACTTCGATACCGGTCTATTACCACAATTTTTGGGTCCAGAAATCGTGTTCTACGTTCTTTCCAGATGCGAATCCGTCGAGAATCACTCTCTAGAACAAATCGGGATTCATACGGAAAAAGAACATTGGCTCACTATTCGACCGTTCAGGTGGCGCAGTGACTATTCCACTCTAGACTCTGTGAAGACATGTCAGAGGCAGAGGCAGGTCTCCGGCAATAGAGACCACTCTGTCGAAACCTTCTGTACACTGTTTGTCTTGATACAACACGACCAGTGGATGTCGCGAGGTCAGGTGCCAATTGCCATGCAGTACTATGGCGGTGCCGTTGTACCCTTACAGCCAAATAACGGGCATCCCTTGCTACTGTTACACGTGGTCGGCCCTGTCCTAGCCTTTGGGATACAGTTTCAGTCTCTACAAACTGTCACTTTACCGGAGAAACAGCAGAACTATTCACCTCAAGCCATCGGGCCACATCCGTTCTTCCTATGGCCCTGCACTGCGGAGATTATATCGTGACTGTATCTTGAATTAGACACAGGATGGGGTAACAGAGGTTTGTTGCTTTAATTTTGGACACCAGTGTTTTTAAGCATAGTCTTCCAAAGAAACGATTAACTTATTAGAAAATTATGGAAGCTGTGAGTTGTTGCTGCCAACTAGGAATTTGGTTACCTCTATTAGATTTTCTCATTGCGGACAATTAATTCTTCTTGCTTCTTTGTATATGTATTATTCAATCCCTACAACAGTTTCGTTGGTCGTGTGATGGATCTGTCTCTGCATCAGTGTTTAGAAATAGCCGTTTAGATAGTTTTTCTAACGTAAACTACCTGTATGGTGACCAAGAAGTTGGGAGTCCGTGATGGATTGCAGAATTCGTTTGAAAACATGACTGTGAATCCATCCAGTAAACTAAATGTTACCATGTGATTCTTGAAGTTTTCCCGGCGGACATAATGTTCCATCATCTTTCGGGCGTGCACTCGGGACAGCGACAATTCTTCTTGCGATATTTCGGCTAGAAACCTCCTAGCCATCTTCAAGGCGAGTTCATAGCGTTTGCGCGTGCCTGTTTATACGGAGAGTCACGTGATACAAAGCTGCTGAGGATTGAAAGCGCATGCGTCAAAGATATCAAACTCGCCACTACTGTCATAGATAAGATGTATGTAGCAAAGATAAACATATAAGCGCAGAGTGCAAATAAAATAGTGCTGCTGCAAATCCACCGTGCTTGTAAATAAATAATTAATCTTTAAAAGTGGTAACATCTGTTGGAAGTGAAGATGCAGAAATTCTTTCCGAACGAAGGTGTGAAATAAGCGGTTTCCAAGCATTCTCAGGCTAGTTGTATTTCTACAGCTTCCTTAATAGGCACGCGCAAACGCTATGAACTCAGTCTCCGACTCGCCTTGAAGATGTCTGGGAGGTTTCTGGCCGAAATATCGCAAGAAGAATTGTCGCTGTCCCGAGTGCACGCCCGAAATATGATGTAACTAAATGTTACCAGTTTCATAAGTGATCGTAGAAGTTCAGCAGTACTTCATTTGAAAACATAACGTACGGTACATATTGCCTTGGTTACATTGATAATGCTACGTCATCCACCATGAAACGTGTTAGAGGTGCTTCATTGTCCACAACAGGTCATAGTACTAAAACGTTTCTTAAAAGGATGTAAATACGAAGTTAGAGTCGCTAAGTGCAAATGAATTTTAAATGTTGTTAGATATCTTCAACCCCAACTTTTCCAGTCTGTTCCAAAGAAAGTGTCATTAGCATGAAGAGGGGGCAGATTTACATGCAGACACTTGGCATAGGGTCTCAACGATCAGTCATTTTTGACCAGAAAGTCGCTCGCATAAAACGGGCCTAAAGCTACGTTCTCGGCTGGCGGCGAATCTTCAAGGACTGGCGGATATCCTAAGGACAGTTCCTAGGGTGTTGGCTCGGAATTTGCAGCGCATGAGCAGCCTTACACTTTCTGGTGTTGACTTATGAGTAAGTTTTGCTGCAATTAAAGAAAATATATGATGACTACATTAAAATAGAGTAAGACAGAGGAAATTATTGATTTTCAAACGAATAGGTTGTTGCTAAGCATCAGTAATTCTTCCGCCCGTCAGCAATAGAAACTTCGCAACTTCTCTTGTCATGGCACTGAGTGTAAAGTGCCATTTTGGTAGACGAGCCCGTTTCAATAGGCCAGACATGAGGGACCAAACGAAGAAAGGAATGTGAAAAATTGAGATTCTTTGAGATAACGCACCTGTGCCGTCTCAGGTATTACACAAGAAGAGACGCCAAATGGTAGGTTTAGTCGCTTAATCGGAAGGACTTTTGTTCCTCTACATCCAGTGATCTCTTTCTATGGATATGTGATAGTAATCATAATTTCTAAAATAATTGGGGGAAGTGGCAACAAAACGACTATTCACGTTGGTGTGTAGAATATATGAGTCTGGCAATATACCATCTGACTTTCGGAAAAGCATCATCCACACAGTTCCGAAGACGGCAAGAGCTGACAAGTGCGAGAATCATCGCACAATCAGCTTAACAGCTCATGCATCGAAGTTGCTTACAACAATAATATACAGAAGAATGGAAAAGAAAATTGAGAATGCGCTAGGTGACGATCAGTTTGGCTTTAGGAAAAGTAAAGGGACGAGAGAGGCAATTCTGACGTTACGGATAATAATGTAAGCAAGGCTAAAGAAAAATCAAGACACTTTCATAGGATTTGTCGACCTGGAAAAAGCGTTCGACGATATAAAATGGTGCAAGCTGTTCGAGATTCTGAAAAACGTAGGGGTAATCTATAGGGAGAGACGGGTCATATACAATATGTACAACAACCAAGAGGGAATAATAAGAGTGGACGATCAAGAACGAAGTGCTCGTATTAGAAGGGTGTAAGACAATGCTGTAGCCTTTCGCCCCTACTCTTCAATCTGTACATCGAGGAAGCAATGATGGAAATAAAAGAATGGTTCAGGAGTGGAATTAAAATACAAGGTGAAAGGATATCAATGATACGATTCGATGATGACATTGTTATCCTGAGTGAAAGTGAAGAAGAATTAAATGATCTGCTGAACCGAATGAACAGTCTAATGAGTACACAGTACGGTTTGAGAGTAAATCGGAGAAAGACGAAGGTAATGAGAAGTAGTAGAAATGAGAACAGCGAGAAACTTAACATCAGGATTGATGGTCACGAAGTCAATGAAGTTAAGGAATTCTGCTACCTAGGCAGTAAAATAACCAATGACGGACGGAGCAAGGAGGACATCAAAAGCAGACTCGCTATGGCAAAAAAGGCATTTCTGGCCAAGAGAAGTCTACTAATATCAAATACCGGCCTTAATTTGAGGAAGAAATTTCTGAGGATGTACGTCTGGAGTACAGCATTGTATGGTAGTGAAACATGGACTGTGGGAAAACCGGAACAGACGAGAATCGAAGCATTTGAGGTGTGGTGCTATAGACGAATGTTGGAAATTAGGTGGACTGATGGGGTAAGGTATGAAGAGGTTCTACGCAGAATCGGAGAGGAAAGGAAAATGTGGAAAACACTGATAAGGAGAAGGGACAGGATGATGGGACATCTGATAAGACATGAGGGAATGACTTCCATGGTACTAGAGGGAGCTGTAGAGGGCAAAAACTGTAGAGGAAGACAGAGATTGGAATACGTCAAGCAAATAATTGAGGACGTAGGTTGCAAGTGCTACTCTGAGATGAAGAGTTTAGCACAGGAAAGGAATTCGTGGCGGGCCGCATCAAACCAGTCAGTAGACTGATGACCAAAAAAAAAAGTGATAGTAATGTCTATACTGTTTCTGTTGAGTGCAAGTTACCGTAATGAATTTGTATGTAGTGTGTGTCCGCCAGCTTAGATGAGTGATAACGTGCTTGCCTCCCATGCAGCAGGCCCGGGTCCGATTCCCGGCCGGGTTGGAGATTCTCTCCGCTCGTGGACTGGGTATTGTGTTGTCGGCATCATCATTTCATCCTCGTCGCCGGCACGCGAGTCACGCAAAGTGGCGTCGACTGAAATAAGACTCGCACTCGGCGGCCGAACTTCCGCGGATGGGGGCTCCCGGGCAGCAGTGCCATACGATAATTTCATTTAATGTGGTGTGGTGTCATGTTTGTGTTGTGTGATGATGAGAGACGGGGGCAACGGAACACAAAAGCCCGTCGTATCAAGCAGGCCGCCAAGCTCAAAGTCCCTATTGGACGTACGAATCAACATGAACAGTGTCATATGCGCTAATATTGCTACCTCATTTTCTATTAGGTCCTATCCCAAGAAGACATGATCAATTCAACGGTGAAATTCTATGTTTGGTGAAGTCGAAGAAAACAAATAAACTGCTACGTCGACAGAGACAAAAACTGGAAAACTTCTCTTAGCAGCAGTTTCGAGCTGTTTAGGAAACCATAGAAAATTAGGCTGGGATTCTTTCTAGCGCTCAGCAACACACATTTAAATTAAAGGCAATGTCACGGAATATAAAATCAATATCAGTGCCGCTATTTGTTGTAATTCTCAAATTGGTTCAAATGGCTCTGAGCACTATGGGACGTAACTTCTGAGGTCATCAGTCCCCTAGACTTAGAACTACTTAAACCTAACTAACCTAAGGACATCACACACATCCATGCCCGAGGCAGGATTCGAACCTGCGACCGTAGCTGTATTACGGTTCCAGACTGTAGCGCCTAGAGCCGCTCGGCCACTCCGGCCGGCTGTAATTCTCACCAGAGTACAGCGAGACTGATTCTCCTTAGTTTCAATACAAAAAAAATGGCGGTTCGTTAGCTCGCGATAGAAGTTTGCGTCTTCGCATGCCAATATCTGAGGGGCAAGTAAAAAGTATTTTATATTCCTTTACGCAATTAGAGTCTGACAGTAGAAGTATGAGAGATTTAAGTAACTATGCTGAACTCTGCCGTACCCAATAAATACTGTAAATTATACCTTATTGGGTGTAGCAGAAATGCGCAACTGGACTGGAGACGCTGTTTATTTTCTTTCATAACACATTTATTTCAAATAACTTTAGAATGAGACATAACAAAACCTTCACTCCGTGGGACACTGCTTATAGGTTGGAAATTTAATTCACGACGTTGGTGCAAAGTCTAGTTAGCAGGAACATTACACCACCAACTCTCGTCTCTTGCTGACCTAATTACGCATTTGTAAATTTTTCTACCACCGACATTCGAAACGGGTACGTTCGAGTCGAGCGCCACAGTACACGTGTGCGATGACGTCTGCGGAAACGAAGGTGGGTTCAAATGTTGGAGGGCTTTGTTCAGTGACCTTGAATGTGTAGTCACAATGGTGAACGAGATCTTGCAAACATTATATTCACTATACAGGTTGGTCGGAAACAGACTGAGAAGCTTGTCAGAATTCTGCAGGGTAGTTTATGCTGAGAAATAGTTGTTAAGAAAAAAAGACAATGCGGTGAGCCCATTCCATATTAAAAGCATTAAAGTTAGGCAATCAGGCCGCTGCGAGCGCAAATTCAGGCGATCCTCCAAATACAATTAGTTGTTGTCACAGCGTAGATTATAGGGCAGAGGTCTGCTCAGACTTTGGTTATGGTTCGATTCTTACTACCGCTCCACAGTCAAACTTTTGTGTCACTCTCATGTTTGGTTTTAGGAAACCTAATGAAGAGCAAGTTTCACGACACCGTTTCTAACGGTCCGCTAGAATTTGTGCGTGCAACTGCTTGATTGGCTAACTCCAATGCTGGTTAACTCCGAAACGGCACAACGTGTAGAATTTTTTTCTATACTAGTATTTCTCAGCATAATCTGCCCCGTAACACATTTACAACCTTCTCAGGCTGTTTCTTATTACCAATTATGAGTGTCAATACTTAACTAAAGCCGGCCGGAGTGGCCGAGCCGTTCTAGGCGCTACAGTCTGGAATCGCGCGACCACTACGGTCGCAGGTTCGAATCCTTCCTCGGGCATGGATGTGTGTGATGTCCTTAGGTTAGTTAGGTTTAAGTAGTTCTAAGTTCTAGGGGACTGATGACCTCAGCAGTTAAGTTCCTTAGTGCTCAGAGCCATTTGAACCATTTTTTTGCTCAGAGCCATTTGAACCATTTGAACTTAACTATATAGACACAGTTTCCGTCCTGCGTATGTATGCCATTAGCTAAAAACCCAAGTTGTTTCAAGACCAAACACACTGAAAACCTAACACAACCACCTCCAGCCTAAACTACAATGTCCACACACTGCAGTCGAACGCCTGATGCGGCCGTCGGAGTAATCGACAACTTGAGTCATTGGGAAAAAGGCAAAACGGCGATTCCTTGGACAACACTACGTGACTGCTGTTAGTAGCTGCCCTACTTCTGAGTAGTAAGAGCTACTGAAGACGCCCTGCTTCATGTGCCATTATAAACAGTGGCCTTTTGCGAGGTAACCGGCTCCTAGTCTCTATTTCATGCAGTTCGCTTGACATTGTTCAATCGGGAATAAGTTGAAATGGATCTACATTCATTGAGAGCAGCAATTCTTGCTGTCTTCGAAACCGATTGTCACAAAGCGTGACAGAAGTCTCCGACCACGGCTCCGTTTCAACTTCTTACGACCGCTGTTATTATGGCATGTTATATGGTTGCAAGTGATACACCATATACACCATTCCTTGTAGATTCGCTGGACAGTCTGCATTGATACATCACCAGAACGGGGAACTACATTCACGGTGTGCTCACCGCACATCGAGACATGACAGCACCTTTCTGCCATACTGTTATATCTCTGCGTAAACCCATCTCAATGCGATAGATACATACACAGCTTCACTCCCATGTCTTACAGTGGTAGAAGATCACATGACGGCGTGTGTACCAGCCGTACAGCATATACCGTGATCTAAAGCGATCAGTGTGCTCTTCTAAGTTGGTGACTAATTTATGCTCTGTGAAACGGACTTCAGAATGTCCTGTCGGAGTAAAGAAGAATGTGTCCAGAATCAAAGCAAAGTCATCTTACTCAGCAGATGGAGTCCCAGTAGCAGTCGAAAGTGGCACTTGAGTGGAATCCAAGGTTAAGGTGAAGCAACGTGGACATGGAAAGAGATGACTAATCAGTCGCTCAACCCAGAGTGGCTTCCGTTAGTCTGCGGCGACTGCGTCCATAGCAGACAGAGCCAACAGCGTGCCCCGTGGTTAAGTGGCGCTTAGAGCTCTGAGGTGAGGCAGTCCACGTGAATTTGCACGGGCGAACTGGCACCCCGAGTACTAAATCAAGCTCTGAACGTAGCTTATCGACTGCTGCCTCGTCCGTGCTAGATATTGTGTACATGTGGCTCACATGCAGATCGCAGCAAACAACGACTGTATTTACGAAGAACGAGTCATGAATATATCTGGTCATAATGCACGACAAAAAAATAGACAGCCTTGCAAAAGACAGCGTAGAAAAGTGTATCTGCTACTTAAACAGTTTCAATTTTCAGATTTTGTTCATGTTTCAAATAAAGAGGCCCACCAGGCATGGTAACAACTGTAACAAATACACTGACGGAAAAACAAAATCAGAACACCAAGAAGGAGTTGTACGACATAAACGAAAGTTGGTATGCATGTTTCTACATCTAAAAGACGTAGTATAAGTTTCGTGCCAGAGTCAAATCATGTTTGCTTTAAATAAACGCCGTAATGGTCGTGGCCGTTTGAGCTTGGACGTGCTGAGTTGATGTTAGTCACGAATGCTTTTAAGGCGGCAGAGACGCCATTATCGACATTTTATTGAGTTTGAACGAAATCGTGTAATAGGGCTACGAAAAGCTGGATGTTCCTTCTGCGATATTTCGCCAAGACTTGGCATGAATGAAGCCACTGTACGTGATTACTGGCAGCGGTGGCCACGAGAATGTATGGTCGCAAGAAGACAGGGCTTCGAATGGCTACGTGGCACTACCGAGAAGGAAGGCCTCTAGTTTCTGGCGTATGGCTCTGGCGCATCGTATTGCATCTGCAGCAGCAATTGAGCAGCAGTTGGCACTACAGTGACACAACGAATTGTTACAAGTCGGTTAATTCAAGGACAGCTCCTAGCCAGATGCCCTCCAACGTGCAGTCCACTAACCGGAAACTGCCACCATTTGTGACCAGTAGAATCAGGCGAGATTTCATTGGAGGGCTGGGTGCAGGCCTGTTGTGCTAACTGATGAAAGCTGGTTCTGCATCGGTGCCGCTGATGTCCGTGTGTTCGTTAGAAGGAGGTCAGTTCAGGGCCTGCATCCAGCCTGTCTGAGAGCTAGACACGCCTGGAATTATGGTCCGGGGTGCCACTTCGTATGAGAGCAGGAACACTCTCGTGGAAATCCGACGCAAACTGACTGCCAATTTGTGCGCCACTCTGTTGACCTGTTGTGCTCTCATTCATGAACACCATTCCAGGGTGTGTTTTCAAATAGGACAACGCTCACCCACATAGCGCTGTTGTAACTCAACATGTTCTAAAAGTGTAGACATGTTCCCTAGGCAAGTTTGGTTTATTTCTGTCAGACACTTTGTGAATATACTCTCATTTTTATGCTAGACATCTGCATTATACAACCAAGTTTGATATACTTAGACGATGATTTCGTTTATAGAAGTCTGATCATGCCCAAAATGTAAGTACCACAATCTCAAGAAATTTTCTCTCATCACAACAAAACAACGACATAATTTTACCATGGATTGGACCGTAGTAATGTAACACTTTTTAACGGACAGTTCCGCCATTTAACTGCATAGATGGTTTAGCATGAAAATGCAGTGTACCAGAAAATGTGTAACAGTGTGTCAGTACAGTGTAGGTTCGGACATAAAATATAATTTTTTTCAAGCTCCCTGTCTTAGGATACCGCAAATGTTAGATGTAGCATAAATTTACTTAAGGTTCAAGTGGTTCAAATGGCTCTGAGCACGGTTCGGACATAAAATATAATTTTTTTCAAGCTCCCTGTCTTAGGATACCGCAAATGTTAGATGTAGCATAAATTTACTTAAGGTTCAAGTGGTTCAAATGGCTCTGAGCACTATGGGACTTAACTTCTGAGGTCATCAGTCCCCTAGAACTTAGAACGACTTAAACCTAACTAACCTAAAGACATCACTCACATCCATGCCCGAGGCAGGATTCGAACCTGCGACCGTAGCGGTCGCGCGGTTCCAGACTGTAGCGCATAGAACCGCTCGGCCACACCGGCTGGCAAATTTACTTAAGGACTGCAAAGTATAACAATGTCTTACTGAGATGTTCTAAATATTCTCCGTATCAGTACCAACTATGTGACACTTTGCAAAAATGTAGATTTTCTTGGCACCAAATACTGAAACTCTAATGAGTCATAAAATCTAGAAATTAATGGTTTAACGACACGTTACCTGCAGGAAGTAGCTATAAATCTGCAGCTTATAAAATACTGAAATTTGTAAGTTCCTATAAGCACGAAATAGCTGTATACTTAAGATTTAACTATCTTCCTTAATCTTAATAAGACTTGTTTGCAAGAAAATGAACCTGCTCGAAGAGCTAGAAATTTATATCCACAGCTCTAACTTACCAGACCTTATTCTCAACGAACAGGTGGAACCTGCAAACAAGTCTTGTCTACACATATTTAATTACATATTCAAAAACAAAAACTAATTATCCTCTGATATAATAACAAAGTAATATTCTGTGGAAATTCTATGTAGCAGTCATACAAAAGTTCAAGTCTCATTACCGTATTTGTAATAGTCACATTGTAAACACAAGCTGTAACTATCATTGTATGATTTGTAGTAGCTATTAAATTTTCATGTTTGTACCATCATTGTACTTACTAGATCTAAGTTCTCTGACAACAGTGTGGTTGAAAACAGTTCTAGCTGCCATTTTTTAATTTGTAATAGCTTTTAGTGATTTCATACATATAATATCATTGTACTTCCTGGCTCTAAGTTATCCAATAAAAATGTGGATCAAAAAATTTCATAATGTGTATCAAAAAACTTCGCAGTATATATTAGCTTTTCAAGTTTCTATATGTGAAACACCTTTGCACTTAGTGTGCCTAAGTTTTTTGACCATAACCTACATGTTTCAGTATGAGCAACATCTTTACACCTGCTACATCCACGTTCTCTGACCACAACCCACATGTTTGTTTGTAAACACAGTGTATTACACGAGTGCACATCGTAATAGTGAAAAGTGCAGCAACACTTCATAAAACTGAAATATCGACGTGAAAATGATGTGTAACTTAGTGGATAAACGGTCGCCACAGCGTAACTATAATAACGATTCTTCAGCTTCTCGTAAGTACAGATATATTTTCGACAAATGCTACCCTTCCACTTACAATTGTCCCACTTGTATCTGTTTAGTCACCAGCAAATAATGTTTCTGTATTTATACAGTGATCTCCAGCGTATAAACATGTACATGAATGTATAAACACCTGAAGATGGGTGCAAGCCCGAAACCGATCGTGTTAGAAATAAATAACATTTTATTGTGACTGGTAGCGGACATTTTTCTACACCCTATAAAGGAACAGTAACGGAGTTCAACAGCATCCACTATGGATAAAATTCACTTCATCTGTATCTCTATCGAATTTCGCCATGCAGTTTTATCTGAGTGGCCACATTTTTTCGCAAGGAATTAGATCTGCTAACAGATGAAATTCTTTCATTTTCGAAAATGTGGCTTCGTAATTTCAAAATTCGTCATTGCATCCGTAAACTAGTTGTTTCTGGGAAATAAAATCCGCTGATGAGGGTGCTGCAAATGAGTACAAAGCAAAATTTCGTAATCTTATTTATGAGCATAAATTGTTTCCACACAAAATTTGCAAAGCCGATGAGGTTGGTCTGCTATGCCGGTCTTCGCCATATTCAATCTTAGTGGCAGCTGAGGACTCCAACGCAAAGAGTTTTAATAAGAACAAATGCAGCATAATTGTCATAGTGGGTGGAAATGCTTCAGGCAATCTTAAACCGCTTTTGATTGTGATTTTGAGATATCAAAAGCATAGTTCCCTAAGAAATGTGAGTTATTTGCCGGTTGTTTACGGTCCACAGACCAATGCCTGGATGAGAGCAGAGTTCAGAAAAAAATCTATTCTTTCGTCATTTCGTTCCAGCTATGAAAGAACCTCTAAAGAGGTTCCCATCATTACCAGTTATGGTCTCACCCTCCATTACGGGACCTTGTGTCAGGTAATATATTTTTACACATATCCTCCTGCTAAAATTACGTCACTACTTCAACAAATGAACGAAGGTATCATACAACTTTTCAAGTGGCTGCTTAGCTGATTGTAACGTTCTTGTCTATCACGCAGCGGGCCCGGATTGGAGATATTTCTCTGCTCGTGGACTGGATGATGGGTTGTCTTCATCATCATACCATCATCCCGGGCTTGCAAGTCGCCCAATGTGTCGTCGATTGAAACAAGACTTGCAGCTCGGCGGCCGAACTCCCGAGGATGGGGCCTCCCGGCCATCAATGCCACACGATCATTTCATTTCATTTCAAATGCTAATACAGAGGAATGCTTGGGAAACACTGAGAAGCTCAGAATGCAGTGTCAAAGATTTCCAACGGAATTTTTAAATTAAAAACGCTATTTTGACCCCTGCAATTGCTTAGAATACAACACTGCGCAGTGCCTGGAGAAAACTTTGGCCTAAACTACTTGAAGAAGCCTAGGCGGAAAGTAATGTAAATGACGATGAGTCGACGACCTTTCGCTTTGAAATCTGGCATCCACTAGTGAGGTGCGTGCGTTTTCATCGGTAGCAGTTGATGAATAGATCAACATTAACAGTAATTTAGCTATCGAAGAAGAGCCAACTGACGATGTTATGTTAGAAAGTGCTTTCTACCCAAAGGAGGCACAAGAAACTTAGAGTGACGAAGAAGAGACTCTTACAATTCATGTCTCTTAGGCTGTGGCTCCAGACGCCTTGAAAGCTTTTGCGAAATTCGCTTAACAAAACATTTTTTGTCAAAATTGTGCTCAGCCCAAGAAACAAGTTAGTACAGTATTTCTGCAATGTTTCACAGGACTCAGAAGAAAATTTCAGCAAAACCATCAGTGGTAGATACATGTCCAACATATTGCATGTCCTCGACAAAGAGAGATACCTGTTCTATTCCTAAAGATACTGATGCCTATTAAACTGCACCAAAACTCTCGGTAACAGTTTTTGTTACCTATCTTGTTCTCCTACTTGCTGGGTTACCGAAGTTCTACTGCATATGACAAAACTGTACGCTATGAATTTTCACTAGCTCTCCATTATGTTACAGCGATATCTGTGATATTTACCTGTCTGCAAAGTGTGGTCGAAGACAGCCAGATATTGAAAGGATGTTAATGGTGAAGGCTATATGTAACAGTAATATCTATGGATATAACGGTTTTCTTAGGCAATACAAATTTTATGCATGCTTTTCTGAGATTCAACAATACATTCAAATTTGAAAGTGCATTTCTGCAGAAGTACATATACAAACATTTTCCCGTTCGTGACTACTTCGAAAGAATCTACTTTGCTAGACCTGAATAAATAACTCTTTCTTATGATCTATAAAATCTCTATAAAAAAACTAAGGCTTAAAACGACTGATGATCGGGAATGATTATAGACAGAGGATTCATCTCTTCTGGCGGTACCACTGAACGACGGCTTCAATAAACCAAGAAAACATGGCCGTGAGTAGCATTCCAGACAGGAGGTGCATACACAGCGGGTAGTCTTCTGTCTTGTCACGGACAAAACCTGAAAAATAGGAAAATATTTAATATAATGTACCCCACAACCACAACTGCTGCAAAATATATTCTGTTTGTGGGTAAATACATGCGCACGTAATTCAACGACAGCTCGTCTAGGAATTTTGCAACACACAGAGAGAGAGGAAAAATTGATCTTACTGTGGGATTAATGCATAATTCTGGATGTGAAAGATATCTGTATGGATAGTAAGTATCATGAGCCTCAAAAATGACCGGGGAAGTGGTGGACGAATTCATGGGCTTTCTTAGATACACAAAGAGGACGATAATAATATCGTACAAACTATTCTAGCACAGTAAGTATTGACAGGAAAATCATTTTGAAGTGTCTATAGGTTCAAAATGGTTCAAATAGCTCTGAGCACTATGGGACTTAACATCTGTGGTCATCAGTCCCCTAGAACTTAGAACTACTTAAACCTAACTAACCTAAGGACATCACACACATCCATTCCCGAGGCAGGATTCGAACCTGCGACCGTAGCGGTCACGTGGTTCCAGACTGAAGCGCCTAGAACCGCACGGCCACACAGGCCGGCTGTCTATAGGATATACGAAGCTTCGACATGGTGGAGACGACGTGAGAAAGCATAAACAGACCACCAAAATAGGTTAATTTTAATTGTGCTAATGTTTTCTCTCGTTGTAACTGCAACGGCATTAACGCAGAATTAATAAATAACGCTTGCCTTGTATAATTTGTCATATCATGGACAATGTGTCATTCCTGTCGTACATCCCTTACATTTAATTATAATAAGCGACACCTTGGACAACAATAACCCACTTCGGTTCGATGGCGTCAGCTTCCACTTCCCACCCAGAGATACTGTTATATAAGCTTCATTTAATCAACTGAAGAAGTACTTCAGAAAATTGTTTTTGGTAAGAAGACGAGAAGATACGATTTCTGTGAATATGAGACCTTTTATTCGGATATTTGCAAAGGCATCTGGCCAGCAGAATGGAAGATTGACTGAAGGAAAATTATAATTTAACGTTTCGTCAACGACGGTGTTGTTATCGGTGCAGCACCAGTTGGAATTAAGGTAAGACGAGGAAGGATTGTATCGTTTCCAAAGGAACCATTTTAGAATTTTATTTGGGGGCTTTAATTAAAGCATGAAAAGCCTAATATTCGATGGCCCGACGGGCATTTGAAGCGTAGCGCCTCTGAATACTATTCCAGTAACAACTATATCTCTGCGATCGGTACAAATATTAAGATAAGAAGCACATATTACGGATGATATCTGGTAGAGCTTTTACAAGTAGATGATGTCGTGGATATTTACGAAGCGCTACAACGATTGGTGGTAATAAGACCCTCGGTTACTAGAATTTATTGCGGCAGAATGATGCCCCCCCCCCCCCAGTCTGAAGGTGATACATGACGCAGGTGGGTATCCTTAAGGCAAACTAGACCAAAGAGTGCTTTGTCCGTTCAGTTATTGATTATTTCGTCGAGGCTGAATGAAGCGGAAGCTAAGCGAGATATTGTATCACATATACACTCCTGGAAATTGAAATAAGAACACCGTGAATTCATTGTCCCAGGAAGGGGAAACTTTATTGACACATTCCTGGGGTCAGATACATCACATGATCACACTGACAGAACCACAGGCACATAGACACAGGCAACAGAGCATGCACAATGTCGGCACTAGTACAGTATATATCCACCTTTCGCAGCAATGCAGGTTGCTATTCTCCCATGGAGACGATCGTAGAGATGCTGGTTGTAGTCCTGTGGAACGGCTTGCCATGCCATTTCCACCTGGCGCCTCAGTTGGACCAACGTTCGTGCTGGACGTGCAGACCGCGTGAGACGACGCTTCTTCCAGTCCCAAACATGCTCAATGGGGGACAGATCCGGAGATCTTGCTGGCCAGGGTAGTTGACTTACACCTTCTAGAGCACGTTGGGTGGCACGGGATACATGCGGACGTGCATTGTCCTGTTGGAACAGCAAGTTCCCGTGCCGGCCTAGGAATGGTAGAACGATGGGTTCGATGACGGTTTGGATGTACCATGCACTATTCAGTGTCCCCTCGACGATCACCAGTGGTGTACGGCCAGTGTAGGAGATCGCTCCCCACACCATGATGCCGGGTGTTGGCCCTGTGTGCCTCGGTCGTATGCAGTCCTGATTGTGGCGCTCACCTGCACGGCGCCAAACACGCATACGACCATCATTGGCACCAAGGCAGAAGCGACTCTCATCGCTGAAGACGACACGTCTCCATTCGTCCCTCCATTCACGCCTGTCGCGACACCACTGGAGGCGGGCTGCACGATGTTGGGGCGTGAGCGGAAGACGGCCTAACGGTGTACGGGACCGTAGCCCAGCTTCATGGAGACGGTTGCGAATGGTCCTTGCCGATACCCCAGGAGCAACAGTGTCCCTAATTTGCTGGGAAGTGGCGGTGCGGTCCCCTACGGCACTGCGTAGGATCCTACGGTTTTGGCGTGGATCCGTGCGTCGCTGCGGTCCGGTCCCAGGTCGACGGGCACGTGCACCTTCCGCTGACCACTGGCGACAACATCGATGTACTGTGGAGACCTCACGCCCCACGTGTTGAGCAATTCGGCGGTACGTCCACCCGGCCTCCCGCATGCCCACTATACGCCCTCGCTCAAAGTCCGTCAACTGCACATACGGTTCACGTCCACGCTGTCGCGGCATGCTACCAGTGTTAAAGACTGCGATGGAGCTCCGTATGCCACGGAAAACTGGCTGACACTGACGGCGGCGGTGCACAAATGCTGCGCAGCTAGCGCCATTCGACGGCCAACACCGCGGTTCCTGGTGTGTCCGCTGTGCCGTGCGTGTGATCATTGCTTGTACAGCCCTCTCGCAGTGTCCGGAGCAAGTATGGTGGGTCTGACACACCGGTGTCAATGTGTTCTTTTTTCCATTTCCAGGAGTGTAGTTAGGTATAATGTATGTGCACAACACAAACACGTTAGGTTGTTCACTCAACTGGCTGCAAGGTTCACTTTTGATCACTAACTTGCCCAAAAATTTAAATTCATGGGTGGAATCGATGAGGATGAACTGAACGAAATTCAGTGACATCAAATGATGTCAGCGAAGTATACACAGAAAATGCTGAAGTTCAGTGTAATGAATAAGGCGTGACTATGCCTGAACCCCTTTTTAAATTATGTTTTCAAACTGTTTATTTTTTTCTTTTATTTTTACTGTTTTTATCGGGTCTTCAACCACCCGTTTCAGCCCCTGCTGGTTTTTACCAATGAACGCCTTCGCAGTCATTTAACCCTTGGCGGTTGATGCCGTCTTCATGTATCCAAAACAAGGCTTTATCTTGGGACTAAAGAATTGTGAGGAATTAATCTTGAAACGAAACGAAATGCATGTCCTTCTTCTCTTGGCATGCTTACTGTGATAAACGATTAGACTGTGTGAGCACACCTCAAAGGCTGATTATAAGTTTCATTGTCACTAATGTTTTCTCCACTACTTCCAAATATCAGAGCAAATAGTGTGTGGGAATTGTACATTGCGGATCGAAGTTTTGGTTTTATCCCCACTGATGCAATTTGTTTCATTTTAGTGGATCTGGCAAGGGAAGCCAGGGGCCCCCAGTGAATCTGTTGCCCCAGCTCCCAGTAGTGCTAGTCCAAAGTGTCGCGTGGAGAACATTTGGCTACTGTGTTCGGAAGTAACGTTAGGAAATATCAGTGATACCTCAACCAGTTTCGATAAGCACGTAATCCCAGGACCAGTCCTGGTGCGGCACAAATTTTCATTAATCACCCAATAGCTGCCGGTAAAAGAAACGAATATTTGAGCCTAAACTACGATGTTAACATGTAGATTATTCTGATGAAGCCATATTACTACAGAAAGAAGTCTGTACTCTTGGGAGTGGGAACTAAAGTAGAAGTCGAGCAAGAAGATTAATTTCACAGAGACTTGCAGACTGTTTTCGTTGGAAAGCAGCGCAAGCTCTTGTTGGCAATACGTTCGCATGATGAAAAGGTTGAACATTTTTCCACTGGGAAAAAACAATTCTGTTGTAGCTACAATAAAAGTTAATGTAATCATTTGTAGCCCAGCGTCCAATATCAGTACATTCTCTGATATCAACTGTTGAGTATGAATGTGCTGCCATTTCTCCACAGTTATTCAGACAGCTCATTGCAAGTGTTCCCAGCAGAGCTTTAGACATCATAAAGGTGACGGATGGACCCACCCCACATTAATTTCCACTAATAATTTTAATAGTTCTGATGAACGGCACTTGTAACTATAGTCGCCATTTATTAGACAACAATTTCAACCCTACTATACGTCACTTCGCACTCGCGCTCGTCTTCACTTTTTCAGCACTAATTTACTCAGGTTAGTGACATTGTGAAAATTTCCCCCTGCATATTACTAACGTTGAGATGAACCTCCTATTAGACAGTTATTGAGCTTGCTCATAATGCTCACTTGAGCTGCTAGAACCACTTTTCCCGTTGAAGTGTTCTATTCATGTTGTCCCTCTTGTCACCTTTCCTCGTCTTAGATCGCAGGAATTTGTCTCGCATTTAGTATTCTCCTGCGTCATTTAGCTTGATTCAACGTTCTGTCTACCTTCTCACGTGAAGCGAGCTACTGACTCACTCCAACACACACGACTCCCAAGTGACATAAGAAACTAATGTTAGGATATAGGACAGCGATATATCGAATAATTGATATGTCGGAATCACATAAGGCGACACTTTTAATCGATACTTGTCCAGCTGATATACCGGTGATATTGATATTTTGTGACGATGAAAACGGATAATATTATTTATTATCACCATGTAATCAATAACATAGAAAACTGAAGTTTGATTTCTTTTAATATTGAAGTACTTACAACCGAGGATCGATGTCAACTGTTTCTTACTTTGAAGTTGCTACAGAAATTTGGAAACTTCTCCCAGAATTATCACCCGATGGACAGTTGTTGGTGCGTGCCTAAGTCACAATCTGGAGGAAAGTATCGTATCTCAGCCTAGTTTCAGGCTGTACTAGATAGCTAGGAACTATTCATCTATTGTAGAGACCTTCGTTACCGCAAAAAGACATTTTCAAAAGTTGGTGAAGTGGCTGGTTCAAATGGCTCTGAGCACTATGGGACTTAACAGCTATGGTCATCAGTCCCCTAGAACTTAGAACTACGTAAACCTAACTAACCTAAGGACAGCACACAACACCCAGCCATCACGAGGCAGAGAAAATCCCTGACCCCGCGGGGAATCGAACCCGGGAACCAAAGTTGGTGAAGTGATTAATGCACAAAGGAGTAGATTAAAAGCGTAACGCACTACCAAATTTATTATTTTAATTTCTTTTTTCAAAATAACTTACAGTACTGACAACTTTTCCTTTGTATTATCTGTATTTTGACCAATTTTTTCTATTTTGTCCTATGGTCTAGTGTAGCTTCTTTATTTCTCTATTTATGTGAAAAATAATGTATAATTAAAATTGGTTTTCCGTAATGTTTTGGCATTTCATAAAACGCACGCCTCACAGTTTCAAATAACACAAGCAATCGTAATTAATCTGAATTTTAATACTGAATTTTTAGCGCCGATATATCGAAGTGTCGATATTTCTGATTCGATGAACTGTCGAGATCGCTACATAGCAAGGGGATTTTCCAGTATACTGCATTACGATATTTATCTGTCGATGTACCTTCCCTAATGAAAACGAAAGCCCTCTCAAATCGTAAAATCTCACGTTGTCAACACGAAAATAACCAATGAATATCCGCCTAAGAAAGAATAAGGCTGCCAGTAGATATCGTAACCTTACAAGTAGCATGTAGAGAGTCTTGGGATTGAAGACCCCAGCAACGACAAGGTGATTCAGATTCCGCGACAGATCCATCCAGCGTGCACTAGTAACTAGAAGCAGAAGTTGGAAGGTCAGCGCCTTACCCACAATGGGCCCAACGCCGAACATGAGGACGCCGGCGAACATCATGTTGAGCCCGACGGCGGCCGGCAGCTTGTGGTCTGGGCAGGTGTCTGCGACGCACATGTTGGAGTTGACGACGGCGACGCCTCTGGCGAAACCAGACAGGGCGCTCCAGACGCACAGTGTCACCAGCTGAGAGCTCATGGCCACTGCTGCAACACAGCGTTATCACATAACGGTCTTAGAACTGAATACTACGCCGTAATAAGAGATCGCGGAGTAGAAACTCAAAAAAATCTCTCACCAAAGGAAAGATAAGAGGACAGGATGGGATATTTGTACGATTCTCTACATATTACAAGAGAGCGTTAACATACAGGGTTCAAATGGTTCAAATGGCTCTGAGCACTATGGGACTCAACATCTGTAGTTATCAGTTCCCTAGAACTTAGAACTACTTAAACCTAACTAACCTAAGGACATTACACACATCCATGCCCGAGGCAGGATTCGAACCTGCGACCGTGGCGGTCACGCGGTTCCAAACTGACGCGCCTAGAACCACACGGCCACGCCGGCCGGCAACATACAGGGTGTAACGAGTACAAGTGCAGATACTTTTACATGCGATAATTTAATACACTACTGGCCAATAAAATTGCTACATCAAGAAGAAATGCAGATGAGAAACGGGTATTCATTGGACAAATGTATTATACTAGAACTGACATGTGATTCCATTTTCACGCAATTTGGGTGCATAGGTCCTGAGAAATCAGTACCCAGAACTTCAACCCCTGGCCGTAACAACGGCCTTGATACGCCTGGGCATTGAGTCAAACAGAGCTTGGATGGCGTGTACAGGTACAGCTGCCCATGCAGCTTCGACACGATACCACAGTTCATGAAGAGTAGTGGCTGGCGTATTGTGAAGAGCCAGCTTCTCGGCCACCATTGACCAGACGTTTTCAATTGGTGAGAGATCTGGAGAATGTGCTGGCCAGGGCAGCAGCCGAACATTTTCTGTATCCAGAAAGGCCAGTACAGGACCTGCAACATGGGGTCGTGCATTATCCTGCTGAAATGTAGGGTATCGCAGGGATCTAATGAAGGGTAGAGCCACGGGTCGTTACACATCTGAAATGTAGCGTCCACTGTTCAAAGCGCCGTCAGTGCGAACAAGAGGTGACCGAGACGTGTAACCAATGGCACCCCATACCATCTCTCCGGGTGATATGCCAGTATGGCGATGACGAATACACGCTTCCAAAGTGCGTTCACCGCAATGTCGCCAAACACGGATGCGACCATCATGATGCTATAAACAGAACGTGGACTCATCCGAAAAAATGACGTTTTCCCATTCGTGCACCCAGGTTCGTCGTTGAGTACACCATCGCAGGCGCTCCTGTCTGTGATGCAGCGTCAAGAGTAACCGCAGCCATGGTCTCCAAGCTGATAGTCCATGCTGCTGAAAACTTTGTCGAACTTTTCGTGCAGATGGTTGTTGTGTTGCAAACGTCCCCATCTGTTGACTCAGGGATCGAGACGTGGCTGCACGATCCGTTACAGCCGTGCGGATAAGTTGCCTGTCATTTCGACTGATAGTGATACGAGGCCGTTGGGATCCAGCACAGCGTTGCGTATTACCATCCTGAACCCAC
Source organism: Schistocerca serialis cubense (assembly GCF_023864345.2). Lineage (NCBI taxonomy): Eukaryota > Metazoa > Arthropoda > Insecta > Orthoptera > Acrididae > Schistocerca > Schistocerca serialis. The sequence goes on from NC_064643.1 coordinate 189,499,898, forward strand.
CGATTCCATATTCTGCTAACAGTCATTAGATCTCGACCAACGCGAGCAGCAATGTCGCGATACGATAAAACACAATCGCGATAGGCTACAATCTGACCTTTATCAAACTCGGAAACGTGGTGGTGCGCGTTTCTCCTCCTTACACGAGGAATCACAACTAAGTTTCACCAGGAAACGCCGGTCAACTGCTGTTCGTGTATGATAAATCGGTTGGAAACTTTCCTCATGTCAGCACGTTGTAGGTGTCATCACCGGCGCCAACCCTGTGTGAATGCTCTGAAAAGCTAATCATTTGCATATCACAGCATCTTCTTCCTGTCGGCTAAATTTCGCGTCTCTAGCACGTCATCTTCGTGGTGTAGCAATTTATATATCCAGTAGTGTATATACACACATCAGAGAGTTGGATGATTTTTCTGCGTCACTCTTCCCACAAACACTTCACCAGCTTCACAACCTGTTGTTTTGTGCGTAGTCGTAACTGCACCACCAGGTGGACTACGCTGGTAAGTATAAACTACCTGTCTTGCGTCCATGCAGCCAAATTTCCACACCTGACCACATGCACTTGGAGGTAACACCCAACCCAAAAATAACTATAATTATTACTCTGCAAATGATGTAACTTTTGATGTAATATTGTTCAGTACACCTTTCTCACTAATCAATAGAAATACCTGCACTTGTATGACTTACACCCCGTATTTCAAACGGCTGAAACAAGGGGCATATCATTCATACACACGTAATGACACATGCTTGCAGAAAAATTGGACATGCACTTTGGAAACCAATTTCCACGTTTGTTTCTCTATAAGTTAGTGGGTTGGCAGTATTGGTAACGTAATTGTAAACGCTGGCAAAGTAGTGAAATGAATGATGGGACACTATAACTTGCATTTGAACTAACTGCTAAACAATCTACTGTGCGTCATCAACACAGAATGGAATGTACATACATTATAGCTGAGTAACACAGCATACTTCACATTCGAGGCATCATCTCAGCGACGTGTCCCCTTATAAGTCGATTGCTCGCAGTGGTGTCGTTTTCAGGCCAATAGAATCTCCATACCTAAAACTGTTGCAGTTCTGTTTATGGCGGTGGATGCACAAACACATCTGTAGCAGATCGGCTTACGTGCGGTTTGGACCTGTAGGTGCCCTTATGATCACTTCTGTCGCTGTGATGGAATGCAGTGACGCTCTAGGATAAGCAACGCAACAGATTGTCTTCACGCTATAGATGTGTGTTGAAGGGGATTTTGTCTGTTTTGGAAAGTTGTTTCAGAATGTCCAGAACTGACTGTCAACTTTTTAAAACTAAAAATCAGCTAGTGAAAATGTATTTTGAATTGTTATAACTTTTAACCGTAACAACTACAACGGTGTTAGGGAACAGATTGAAACAAGGCAAAGGACTAATGTTCCAGAGTACAGTTACATAATTATCATCATCACAATTTCGTGAATGCGGATGATGAGCTATTAGCGCATGTAACTTGTGCTGTCGAAGAAGTGAGCGCGTATGTTGTATTAGGAAATCTGCATGTGAAGCGAAGGTAAATAGCTCCGTACCAGGCAGAATACACAGCACTACTTGAGAACAACACCGGCACAATTTCCAGCTCTTTAGAGGCCATGAGAAGGGGCTACGCATTGCAAGGCAGTGTGTAACCCTCGTACTGTGATACTGTGCAGTACACAATCCCGATGTCTTTACGAGACTGTTTCGTAACATTTTTATATGCACACTGAACCACTGTTGCTGTTATGACTATTTACTGTCAGGCAACGTGACAACTTCAGCAACTCATTTTCTTTCTTTGGTAGTCATTCAAACATTTATTTACAAATGTTACAGACGATAAAGGTGACTTGAAATTTATTTGTAATATGAGCAAGAAGTCCACTGCTCCACAGCTGTTTGCACATGGATCAGATGGCTCTTCGAAACGTCTGCATGCACTGAACAGCGATCGAATATTACATATACTGCTATGAATTATTAAAACAGTTCTAATAAACCAGTTGTTTTGAAACTTTGTAAAACAGTTAGTAAGAATGATAGTTAACAACGGCATTAATGAAATTACAATGAAATGAATACCCTTAGGTGCATGCAGGCGTTGACATAAGTCAGCGGGGACAGTTCAAAATGTGAGCCCGGACCGGGACTCGAACCCGGGATCTCCTGCTTACAGGGCAGACACTCTATCCTTTTTTTTTTTTTCGTTTTAGTTCGTTGCATCTGTTCAGGGCGGACGTCGCAAGACACCCGTTTCAGTTCGTTGTTGATCAATTTATCTCAGTTTTTTTATTACAGAGGACAGGTAACCCTCTGACCGAACACGCTGAGCTACCGTGCCGGCGTCTATCTGAGCCACTGAGGACTCAGAGGATAGTGCTACAGCAGGGACTTATCTCTGCCACGCCTCCCGTGACCCCCACAAACTTAATGTCCCGCACTATATTCATAGTACCCTTGCCCATTATACTCATTAATTGCAGCTTTTTGGCGATTCCCGTAAGAGTTCGGGCACTGTTTGTGCATCCGCACAGAAGAAGATGGTCAAATGACCGGTGAGCCTTAACTATATATATATATATATATATATATATATATATATATATATATATATATATATATATATATATATATATATCAGATTAACTGCTCTCACCAGCTGCTGTGTCTGCTGAAGGTGGCAAAGAGGGCGCTGGAAACAAGGAAGTACCTGCTAGGAGCTTCCACATGAGGACAGACAATGGGTCATCCACAGAGAAGCAGTTACGTCAAAGGGTGCCACAGGAATTGGTGCTCGGCCCCTTGTGCTTCCTGCACAGGCCTTCACGTCGAGGGTGGCTCGTGTAGAGATGGCACTCACCCACAGTATGCTCACCTCCAGTATGAATGTCCAGACGAAGAGTCACCAACTCCAGCTCTGTTGTGACTTTCTAGGTACCTGGTCGTCAAAGTGGCGCACCAGACTCAATGCCTCCAAGCGGCAGGCAGTTATCTTCGCCCAATAGATGCTGCCGCCACTGTCAACATCCTGGGACAAAGGCCGCAAAATTCCCTGGTGTGCCCTCAATTAGGGGCTAATCTGGGCGCCGTGTTCACGAGAGGCGGAGCAGTGGGGCGCCTCCGTGCCTTCTCTGCTTAACCCTCAGTCATCGCTGCCTTCCCCACACAGCACTAAGCCCTACCCAAGCCTTGTCAGACCATTGTTGGAGTACGCGGCAGTGTGTGGGGAAAAGCGGCAGACACGCAAATCAGGCTCCAAGCTCATGCCTCTTGCAAGGCCATATTCAACTCGTCTGCTGCGTGATGAGACAGGCATCCCACTGCAGTGAGTCAGCTTCCAGCAGACCAGTCGTGCTTTCTGCTAAAGAGCAGGTCAATCCTGCAGTCAGCTCCTCCTGGAACTGGGCCATGAAGAACAATGCAGGCGGTCAACACACTGGCTAAATCTGCTGCGATAATTATTTTCTCAGCAACCTGAGAACAGATCACCTCCACATCACCTGAGGCCAATCCTGAGAACAATATTCTCCACAGCAGCTTGATGACAAGGCATCCCCACATCAACTGAGGCTAGCCCAGCTGGTCAGGTTACCGTAACACCGAATGAAGACGTTCAGCAGGGATAAGAGTTTCGTGTTTGACCTGCATGCACGCCGAGCAAGGAATGCTCAACAAAGGTCTGACAAGGGATGGGTAGAGCTTAATGTAGTGTTGCGGAGACAGCGATGACTTAAGTTTAAGCAGAGAACACAAGGCCTGGAGGCGCCCGACTGCTCCCTTCTCGTGTACACGGCGCCCAGATGAGCCGCTAATTGAGGGCACTCCGAGGTATTTTGCGAACTTTGTCCAAGGGATAGAGTTTCCCAGGATGTAGAAAGGTGGCAGATCAGGTGGCAGCATATGTCGGGTGAAGATTACTGCCTTCCCCCTGCCGGCATTCAATCTGGGGCACAACTTTCTCGAATATGCACCCAGTGAGTCGCACCTGAGCTGGAGGCGCCGTCTCATCGTCTGGAACTCATGCTGCGGGTGAACATGCTATGGTAAACATGCTGTGGGTGACTGCTGTCTCTACACGAGCCACTCACGACGCAAAGGTCTGTCCATGGAGTTCAAAACGGGTCCGAGCACCGGCCCCTGCAGCACCAGATAAACAACTAGCAACGGACAGTCTGCTTCCTTATGTGTTTCATGTGACAGTATCATGCTGCCACTTTTCAATAGAACAATCTCTATGAACTGACTGCGCGTGATATTGAGATTCTCCAGTGACCAGCTAGTTCGTCAGATCTGCCTCTGTAGAATATCTGTGGGAGCAGCTACGACATGAATAACAAAAAATGGTTCAAATAGCTCTGAGCACTATGGGACTTAACATCTGAGGTCATCAGTCCCCTAGAACTTAGAACTACTTAAACCTAACTAACCTAAGGACATCACACACATCCATGCCCGAGGCAGGATTCGAACCTGCGACCGTAGCGGTCGCGCGGTTCCAGAGTGAAGCGCCTAGAAACGCTCGGCCACTCCAGCCGGCCATGAATAATACTGGCGTGCGAAATGCAATTATAAGACAAACTTTTGCATCATGTGTCACTGCCAGCATAGATCGATGAAACTTGGATCATACGCAGAAATAACTGCTATAATATAGTACCCAAGGTAACTGAAAGAAATATGCAGTATGACAAAGAGGAACGACACTTATATTGAAAGCCATTAATTACACTGAAGTCATCACGATATATGATGGTCGCTTTGTCATTATGAAAGATGGGACATGGTCCTCAAAAGGGTGTGTGATCATCACAGTCGTAAAGTCCTGGGTGAATACCCTCCTGAAAAGACGCACATGGAGAAGGAGTATTGTTTCACCACAATGTTGATCAGTGAGTGAAACGTTCTCCAAGATTTGGAGATAAGTATGCCTATGCAATATTTTGCCTCCCCACACATCATCTGGACCACAAAAACAATCGTTTTCGACAATGTTGCTGGCTCGATTACGGGTTCCCACCCCTCGCCATGAGAGGGTATGTCCAGCACTATCGAATACGGTCGTTTTGGCGGGCCACGTGTTTAGGGAGGTATAATGTTGCATGGGAGTAGTGACTTCCAGATCTTTGAACTTGATACAGTCACTGGTCGCCGTTATTGTGACATTGTAGTATTTCCCCATGTGCGTCTTGTAAGAAGAACATTCGGCCCTGACTTCATTTTTGTGGATAAGGATAAACGGCCGTATCAAATAGCGCAGGTAGAGGAGTTTTTGGAACGGGAAGATATTTTTGTCGAACGCACTGACCTTTCTGTTGCCCTGACATAAATCGCGTCGAGCACGCTTGGTATGCGTTTGGGAGACGTACTGAAAAAATAAAAAATTTTCGCGTCCCATCGCCGTCGACGTCATTAGGGACGAACACAAGCTCGGATTGTTTCATTCAAGAATGGAGAAGGAAATTGGCAATGCCCAATCAAAAGAATAATCATTGTGGCATTTGCCCAGTGCGATGTAGGATAACGACGGAACTTAAATATGGAAGGCTGTCAGCGGATTTGAAATGTTGTCCTCCCGAATCACAGTGCAGTGTGTTAACCACAACGCCACCTGCCTCGGTAGGGACATACTGCAGCACATCCACAGGTACCAACGAGTATCAACCGCACTGGTAGAGGACTGCAACGCCGTAGCACTAGAACCACCAACCAGTTTTGTGGCCAGCATGGGAGGACGTCGCAGAACGTGCATTGCGTCCGTGGTGTTGACTCAACCCGTTGAGAACTACTTCCCGCCTTTTATAATGTCCAAGGGGACCATCATAAATCGCGTGAACTTCAGAATAATTACTGTCTTAAAACAAAGGTGCCATTCCCATTCGCCACACTGCCGGAAAAAAGCAGCTGCAAGAAGGAGTTGTGTGACGTAAATGAATCTTGGTAGGTGTGTTCTTACATCTGAGAGATAACGTCTGTTCAGGTTTCACCCCGGTCGAATAAGAGCGGCGGTAATAGCGCCGTTACGAGGAAGAAAATCATGTTTGCTTTAAATACAAGCAGTGACGGTCGTGAGCGTTAGCTACCTTGGAGATTGGACGTGGAGAGCTGATGTTCGTCAGGAATGCCTTTAAGGTGACAAAGACGCCATTATCAATATCTCATTGCGTTTCAACGAGGTCGTTCTGCGTAAAGACTTGGCATGAATGTAGCCACCGTACGTGATTTCTGGCAGCAGTGTTTACTGGGATGTATGGTCGCAAGAAAACCAAGCTCCGCGCGCCCACTTGGCACTGCCGGGAGTGGAGACAATTTTGTTAGGTTCATGGTACTAGCGCATCGTACTTTGCCTGCAGCAGCCATGTGAGCAGTAGTTGGCACCTCAGTGATATAACGAATCGTTACAAATCGGTTACTTCAAGGACAGCTCCGACCCAGACGCCCTCTAGCGTGCACATCACTGACCCCAAAGTACCGCCATTTGCGACCTCAGTTGTGTCAAGTGAGGGCAGAGTGGGGGTCGGTTGTGCTTTCTAATGACAGCTGGTTCTCTCTCACTGCCAGTAATGGCTCTGTGTTGTTCAGAAGAAGACCAGTTGACGGTCTGTAACCAACGTGTCTGCGTGCTAGACACACTTGAACTACACCTTGAATTATGGCCTGGGGTGACATTTCGAATGACAGCAGAAGCACTGTCGTGGTTACCCTACATAACGAATGCAAATTTTTTCGTCAATCCGGTGATTTGACCTGTTGTGCTGCCATTCATGAGCAGCATTCCAGGGGTCGTTTTCGACAGGATAAGGCTGGCCCACATACTACTTCTGCCACCCAACACGCTCTACGGAATGGTGACATGTTCCCTTGGTCTGCTCGATCACCAGATTTTTCTCCAGTAGAGCACATATGGGACATCATTGGACGACAAATCCAACGTCACCCACAAACTGCACTAAGCGTCCCTGTATTAACCGACCATGTGTAACCGGTATGCTTGGGACAACAGTACATTTTCAGACAGACAAACTTGCGAAATTACAGTAGTTACAATTTTCAACAACAGATGGCGCTGCGGTCTGGGAAACTCTATAGTACGATATTTTCCACATATCCACCATGCGTAGCAATAATATGGCGTAGTCTCTGAATGAAATTACCCGAAACCTTTGACAACGTGTCTGGTGGAATGGCTTCACATGCAGATGAGATGTACTGCTTCAGCTGTTCAATTGTTTCAGGATTCTGGCGGTACACCTGGTCTTTCAAGTGTCCCCACAGAAAGAAGTCACAGGGGTTCATGTCTGGCGAATAGGGAGGCCAATTCACGCCGCCTCCTGCATGTTTCGGATAGCCCAAAGCAATCACACGATCATCGAAATATTCATTCAGGAAATTAAAGACGTCGGCCGTGCGATGTCGCCGGGCACCATCTTGCACAAACCACGAGGTGTTCGCAGTGTCGTCTAAGGCAGTTTGTACCGCCACAAATTCACGAAGAATGTCCAGATAGCGTGATGCAGTAATCGTTTCGGATCTGAAAAATGGGCCAATGATTCCTTTGGAAGAAATGGCGGCCCAGACCAGTACTTTTTGAGGATGCAGGGACGATGGGACTGCAACATGGGGCTTTTCGGTTCCCCATATGCGCCAGTTCTGTTTATTGACGAAGCCGTCCAGGTAAAAATAAGCTTCGTCAGTAAACCAAATTCTGCCCACATCCATATCGCCGTCATTAATCCTGTGCACTATATCGTTAGCGAATGTCTCTCGTGCAGCAATGGTAGCGGCGCTGAGGGGTTGCCGCGTTTGAATTTTGTATGGATAGAGGTGTAAACTCTGGCGCATGAGACGATACGTGGACGTTGGCGTCATTTGGACCGCAGCTGCAACACGGCGAACGGAAACCCGAGGCCGCTGTTGGATCACCTGCTGCACTAGCTGCGCGTTACCCTCTGTGGTTGCCGTACGCGGTCGCCCTACCTTTCCAGCACGTTCATCCGTCACGTTCCCAGTCCGTTGAAATTTTTCAAACAGATCCTTTATTGTATCGCTTTTCGGTCCTTTGGTTACATTAAACCTCCGTTGAAAACTTCGTCTTGTTGCAACAACACTGTGTTCTAGGTGGTGGAATTCCAACACCAGAAAAATCCTCTGTTCTAAGGAATAAACCATATTGTCTACAGCACACTTGCACGTTGTGAACAGCACACGCTTACTGCAGAAAGACGACGTACAGAATGGCGCACCCACAGACTGCGTTGTCTTCAATATCTTTCACATCACTTGCAGCGCCATCTGTTGTTGAAAATTGTAACTACTGTAATTTCGAAAGTCTGTCCGCCTGAAAATGTACTGTTGTCCCAAGCATATTGCAACAAACGGTGTATTTCTATCGCTGCTCGTTTAGTTTTTATTGCCGTTTCAAATATACCGGTCATTTTTGAAACACCCTGTATGACTGCCGCAGCGTACTGTAAACAGCAGAATGGTGTGGTATTCAAGTAGGGAACAAGCCGAGATGGTGTTTCTGTGCAGCTAAGCAGATGGAAGAGATCGAGAGGTATAACTCGGACCTCCAGATCTGGTGAACACACATCCACCGCCCCCTGTCCGCATCCACTGCCCCCTGTACGTTCGCCTGTCTGAAAGGACCCATGATGAGACAAACGCCCTTGTTTTGGTATAGCCGTGCTGCCTCTCGGCCGTTCCCATCTGCTTGCCCGTACACAGACAGAATCTCGGGTTGTGCCTGACATGAATACCGGAACATTCCGCTGCTTACAGTACGCTACGTCAGTCACACAGTCTGCAACACACAAGAACACACGGCACGTGGTCAGAGTAACTTCTCATTCGTCACCGCCATCCACCGTGGCATTGACTCATTTGCTGACCTGTATTCATCATACCTCATCCTCCATTTCCAGTTAGGAAGCCGTCCCTGCAGTTTGTCGGTTTAATTAATGTTCATACTGTATATGGAGTTCTTTCTACGCGTGGTGCAAATTTCATCGAACTAAATTACCTGAGAGTGACTCACGCGAAATTTACTTTCGCCCTTAAATTTTGTACGTCAGTATAAGTCCCAGTCTGCCTCGGGCATGGATGTTTGTGATGTCCTTAGGTTAGTTAGGTTTAACTAGTTCTAAGTTCTAGGTGACTAATGACCTCAGCAGTTGAGTCCCATAGTGCTCGGAGCCATTTGAACCATTTTATAAGTCCCAGTGTTAGGATACAGCGGTTGTGAGCCAGGTTGCGTCAGGAGTGGGTATAATGACTTTATGACACCCAACCCAACATAATCAGTACGTGCATCCACAGCAGCGATGATAGTGATTAGGTTTTGCGGGCCCACAACAGGAATATCTTTAGCGCCCGTGCATCCAAGCCAGTGGGAGAATAACGTCATAGTGATGAGCAGTTCATTCTGCCAAGTTCTTTGCAAATTTGAGGCGATATCGTGGTTACTGTAATATCAGTACACAGTTTCTCAACTTGTGAAGTTTCACTCCGTTTCCTGCACCACTTCTGGATGCTTCATTTTTTGTCAGGTGGTGTCTGTTTACTGTTGTAGCCGTGAATGGAAGGTGCTCATTAATGAAATGTACGGCTCATCGTAATAGCTAGACGGCGCACCATAAATTTTGTCTAAAAAATAAAATAAAGGAATGTCAGAGTGAGCCCTTTCATCGTTGCTTTTCATCCTTTGCATGGATACGCCAACAGCTAACACACAGACTTCACATCCCTGGACCCTTCTTTATGCAGCTGATCTGTTACTTTCCAACCAAGCCCGCCCTGAACTCCAGCACCAGGTTCAATCGTGGAAGGGCAGACTGGCTGTAAATGGACTGCACCTCAATGTCCAGAAGACAGAGTACCTAGAATGCGGCTCCCAAACCAGAGGTATCGTAAGAGGACTTGCAGAAGACCATGCATTTTAAGTCATCATCTGATCAGAATAGCAATAATTAGCATAACAAAGTAAGACAAAGCAAAGATGATGTTCTTTATAGGAAATGCTCAATATGTCCACCATCACTCCTCAAAAATAGCTATAGTCGAGGAATAATGTTGTGAACAGCACTGTAAAGCATGTCCGGAGTTATAGTGAGGCATTGGCGTCGGATGTTGTCTTTCAGCATCCCTAGAGATGTCGGTCGATCACGATACACTTGCGACTTCAGGTAACCACAAAGCCAATAATCACACGGACTGACCTCTGGGGACCTGGGAGGCCAAGCATGACGAAAGTGGCGGCTGAGCACACGATCATCCCAAACGAGGCGCGCAAGAGATCTTTCAAGCGTCTAGCAATATGGGGTGGAGCGCCATCCTGCATAAACGTCGTACGTTCCAGCATGTGTTTATCAGCCAGGCTGGGGATGATGCGATTCTGTAACATATCGGTGTACCTCTCACCCGTCACGGTAGCAGTTTTGCTGTCCAGAACCATCTGTCGGACATTTTGTGAACTTTGTTTTTTTTCTTGTTATAATAAAACCCCATGTCATTCCAAGCATGTGTGTCAATTTTTACCTCTCTATCTACATTATTCCGTGGTTTATTAAGTTTTCAAATTTATACTGACCTTTTGAGCACCCGGTATATAAGACCATGATACGCCCCGCAGCAAAGTATGGGTCTGAGTGTCGCTCTATGACGAAACAACAAGAGGAAATGCTACACACCATGGAGATGAAGTTGCTCCGATGGTCCGGGGGGCTGACACGATGTGACCACGTAAAGAATATAGACGTCCGGCAAAGGTCTCGTGTCCCGCCAATCACGGACATAGTGAGAGAAGCCTGTCTCCGCTGTTAGGGCCACGTCATGAGAAAGCAAGACGGTCGCAAAAGCTGCGCTCCACATCAACGCAAGACGAACAAGACCCCCAGGAAGACCGGAAAAGAGATGGACTGACAATGTCAAGGGAGCCATGCACGTTGTTGGCTTAAGACCAGAAGATATCAACGACAGGGAGAAATGGAGGAGATGTAGCAAAACAGAAGACCTAGCAAGCCGGGATTAATTCTTGGAAAGAAGGAGAGAGAGAGTGAGCACATTTATAAGTCCTTTTGGGTCTCGCTTCAGTTTCTAATGTGAGAGAGATTTTGTCACCTGATCGGGTGAGTGCGGTGAGAACGGCTCCGACGAAGAAGATGTGGCGCGGCCTGGCGCCGAGGCGGTCGGTGACGGGCGGCACGGTGAGCCTGGACAGGAAGTCGCCGACGGCCAGCATGGTGAGGCAGAGCGCCGTGTCGCTCAGCGGCAGGCCGACCACGCGCTGCAGGTAGAACGGCAGCAGCAGCGTGAAGTTGACGCTGGACGTCACCATGCTGCCCGTGCCGAGCATCGTGTTCAGGAAGACGCCGCTGCGCAGCAGGTCCAGGTCCATGAACGAGGCCACGCGGCGCCACACCGGCTGCGGCTCTGGAAGCATGAGTACTTCAGTCAAGTAGCCGACTCATGCCTCGTCGAGTATGCAACGATCCAGGAAGGTAGTATTATATTAAAGGTACTAGCTGATAAAGCAGGCATTACCTAGGTATTCATTTTGCCAGTTTTCGGTTGTAAACGGAAACAAAACACGAAGTGTGTTTTCAGTGTAATACGAAAAAAAAAATTTTAAGGTCTCTCTTAGAGCACATTTGAAATTATGAAACACTCGTTCGAAGATACTGGAGGGCTGGGCAAAGCTGTTTCGCGTGTCTACAACGGGACATTGCAAACGTCTGTATGACAAAACATCTTCATAGCTCGGTAGACGGTTATTGTTTTAGCCTACAACCGTTTCTGCTTTGCAGTTGGAAGCTGTCAAAGTTGTGCCAGGTGTGAAGTATTTCCTAAGGTCGACTCGACTGTAGAAGTGTCCTAGCAGTAAATAATAAATGCATTGAAACCTTCATGCTATTTTTCACGAGTCTCATTGTTTATGACTTCATATTTCGTGAACTGTGAGAGAGGTAGGCTATTGTTACCCCCGCAGCGTTGTTGCCTGGCAGTAAAGCATGTGTTTACTAAGTTAGTCTGAAATGGGTATATATATATATATATATATATATATATATATATATATATATATATATATATATATATATATATATATATATATCCTGAGAAATCAGTACCCAGAACAACCACCTCTGGCCGTAATAACGGCCTTGATACGGTTTAGCATTGAGTCAAACACAGCTTGGATGCCGTATACAGGTGCAGCTGCCCATGCAGCTTCGACACGATACCACAGTTCATCAACAGTAGTGACCGGCGTATTGTGACGAGCCAGCTGCTCGGCCACCATTGACCAGACGTTTTCAATTGGTGAGAGATCTGGAGAATGTGCTGGCCAGGGCAGCAGTCGAACATTTTCTGTATCCATATAGGCCCATACAGGACCTGGAACATGCGGTCGTGCATTATCCTGCTGAAATGTAGGGTTTCGCAGGAATCGAATGAAGGGTAGAGCCACGGGTCATAACACATCCGAAATGTAACACGTCCACTGTTCAAACTGCCGTCAATGCGAACAAGAGGTGACCGAGACGTGTAACCAATGGCACCACATACCATCACGCCCGGTGATACACCAGTATCGTGATGACGAATACACGCTTCCAATGTGCGTTCACTGCGATGTCGCCAAACACGGATGCGACCATCATGATGCTGTAAACAGAACCTGGATTCATCCGAAAAAATGACGTTTTGCCATTCGTGCACCCAGGTTCGTCGTTGAGTACACAATCGCAGACGCTCCTGTCTGTGATACAGCGTCAAGGGTAACCGCAGCAATGGTCTCCGAGCTGAAAACGTCGTCGAACTGTTCGTGAAAATGGTTGTTGTCTTGCAAACGTCCCCATCTGTCGACTCAGGGATCGAGACGTGGCTACACGATACGTTACAGCCATGCGGATAAGATGCCTCTCATCTCGACTGCTAGTGATACGAGGCCGTTGTGATCCAGCACGGCGTTCCGTATTACTCTCCTGAACCCACCGATTCCATATTCTGGTAACAGTCATTGGATATCGACCAACACGAGCAGCAATGTGGCGGTACTATAAACCGCAATCGCGATAGACCACAATCCGACCTTTATAAAAGTCGGAAAAGTGATGGTATGCATTTCTCCTCCTTACACGAGGCATCACAACATCGTTTTACCAGGCAACGCCGGTCAACTGCCGTTTGTGCAAGAGAAATCGTTTGGAAACTTTCGTCATGTCAGCACGTTGTCGGTGTCGCCACCGGCGCCAATCTTGTTTGAATCCTCTGAAAAGCTAACCATTTGCATATCACAGCATCTTCTTCCTGTCGGTTAATTTTCGGAATAACTTGCGGAAAAAGTCATTGAAGGATGCTACACACCATCGAAGTTGCATGAGCTAACAGCCACCGCTAAGCTACCCCTTGCATAGAAAACTTAAGTTTGGAGCATGGCGTATGACGGACCGCAGACTCTGTTGTTGTGACAGGCGTGAAAGCGTTCGACACCGCCCGACGTCTTGGATGCTGTCATGCTCACTGCGTACTTTCCGTCCACAGCTCGTCTACGAAAAAACTCGCGTTATCTGTGGAAGGAGTGGCCTGACAGTAGTTGTTCAACCCTATAATTTCTGCTCTCGGTGTAGTCGTTGCCTGACGCTTGCAGACATGGATTCCCATACTGAACTGGGCCCTGAAGACATAAACTACAGCCTACTGGGTTTGTCGATAAACTTTTGTTATGTGTGTTCTGTATTACGAGATATTATAAATCAAAGTCCCCTACCGCCATTTATAAATCATGTTTTTTTTCTCCTTTATTGGTTTTCGATTCTCCCCCCCCCCCTTCCACAGCTTAATATGCCGCTCTACAGCCGATAGAAGAGTTAAAAAACATAATGGGAAGATGTCCAACAATACGTAAAGGCGATAAAACGATGACTCTTGAAAACAGTAAGAAGGCGGAAAGTTGCAGAAATTAAAGTAGAAAATACATGAGGTTTAAGATGCTAATGAAGACACACAGTAAGTACACAGGCACAACTGAAAAACACGGTGACAATATGTTTTCAGTTCGCAACACTTTAAGAAGGGGCACACAACACTGAACACTCAGACACTGCACTAGAGATTAGAGACGAAGATAGCACACCACTGTCTAAAGCAGATGGGTGGGGGGGGTGGGGGGGGGGAACCCGGACAGATGAGGGGAAAAAAGGGTAGGGAAAGCAAAAAGGGGGGGGGGGAGCCGATGGATGGAGAGGGCACAGCAATAGGGGAGGGGAGGAGCAGGGCAGATGCGAGAAAAGGAGTGGGAAGACAATGGAGGGGAAAGAAAAAGGACTCAGGGGGAGAGAATGTAGTCAAGGAATGGGTGGGTTGAGAAAAAACAAGATGGAAGGGGGGCAGAGGGAGCCCAGGAAAAAGATGGAGGGAGGGGAAGGTGAGGATCGAAGTTGATAGGAGGGATAAATGGGGGGAGAGAGGGCATCATCCGGGAGGGGAGCTGATGGAGGCCACCTCGGGAAAGGAGATGAAGGGTAAAAAGGTGGAGGGTAGGGGGGACAGAACGGTGAAGGTGCGGCAGCAGGTGGGTGTTGAGAGGAGCAACCAGGGTATGTGGGGGATCAAGTCGGTAGGAGATGTAGAGGACGTGCATATGTTCTAGGGAAAGGAATCAGTTCATAGAGGATTTGCATTTGGGACTGGAGGCCTATATGGAAGGTGAGGCCGGCCGGGGTGGCCGAGTGGTTCTAGGCGTTACAGTCTGGAACCGCGCGACCGCTACAGTCACAGGTTCGAATCCTGCCTCGGGCATGAATGTGTGTGATGTCCTTAGTTAGGTTTAAGTAGTTCTAAGTTCTAGGTACTGATGACCTCAGATGTTAAGTCCCATAGTGCTCAGAGCCATTTTTTGAAGGTGGGGCAGAGTGCATGGCGCTCGAGAATCTGGAGGGACTTATAGAATTTTGGGGGGGGGGGGGGGTGGATATCCAGGTGGGACTAGTATAACAGGGGATGGGACAGATTAAGGATTTGTAGGTTCGGACAATGGTAGGGGGGTTCAACCCTCATGTCAAGCTAAAGAAGACTTGAAGAATATGGAGGCAGTTGTGGGCTTTGGATTGGATAGAGCAGAGATGAGGGATCCAGGTGAGGTGATGGTCAATGGTGAGTTGAAGGTAGGTGAGGGTTGGGGAAAGGCAGACAGGACAGGCGCAGATGGTAAGGGAAAAATCAAGGAGCCAGAAGGAGCGAGTGGTACAACGTATGATGTTTGCCTGTGTCTTGGAAGGATTGATTTTGAGGAGCTCCTGATTACACTATGTGGCAGAAAGGTCAAGGTGAGTCTGTAGACCATTGAATGGTAGGAGAGAGGGCAAGGAAGGCGGTGTCATTGGCATACTGCAGGAGGTGGGCTGGGGGTGTGGTGTTGGGGCATACCTTCTGTGTACAGGAGGTAGAACAGAGGGGAGAGGACAGAGCCCTGGGGCACACCTGTGGAGGGGTAGAAGGTGCGGGAATCGGCGTTATCGATGGTAACATAGGAGGGGCGGTGGGAGAGTAAGGAGGTAATCAGACGGACATAGTTGATAGGAAGGGCGTAGGTCTGGAGTTTAAACAGGAGACTGGGATGCCATAGACGGTCATAGGCCTTTTCGAGGTCTAGGGAGGGCGAAGCGACGGTAGTTAAGCTGGAGGGATAGGAGATAAGTGAGGCGTAGGAGTTGGTCATCGGCAGAGAAGGAAGGTCGAAAGCCACATTGGGTGTGTAAATCATGTTTCACATGTATTACAAATCAAAGTCCCCTGACGCCATTTCTGTCTGACCGTGAAGGCTAATCTAAGGATCTACTGTAGGCATGCCGCTACAGTTTTCGCTAGCAGAAAGAGTCATTCTAGAGGAATATTTGTGTACATAATTCATTGTTACATTAATGATGACTGTTTAAGATATGTATTGGTATCTTTTCCACATTTCATTGCCGTTTGGAGTGACATCTGATGGCAATGATACGAGTTACGAGCTGGTCAGCTACAGAGGAGGCGGTATCTGGTGGGAAAAGCAATAAACAACCGCAGCAACTCAAGAGGGCAGCCGATTCTCCCGCCACTTCTTTCTGTCTGTCATAAAGTCTGATCTCAGTAAGTACTGCAACACGGGATTGGCTAATAGAGAGAGATTGATTCGCGGAAGAGCTTTGTGTATATTGCTACATATTAGGAAAATGTTGTCTGACGGTAGATACTTAGAGCAATCTGCACATAGCTGGGAAAGATCGCTAGTACTGTACATGCGTAACTATTTCACGTACGATACAAGAACTGTGTCCAGCGTTGCACAGGAACCAACACCAGGGAGGCAATCTCATATGCTCCGATTTTTAGGTCAGACTATAGCAGGCTGTGTATAAGTTTCAGGTGAACTAGATGTCTTGGAAGCTACAGTGGCAATAAATAAATTAAAAAAGCGTCGCACTGGCGTAACAGTAGCATCTGCTAACGCAGTTCTGCACAGATAGAAATTATAGCCTTCCAAAATAACTAATTCATATACTTTTGCCTGAAATCAGCGCGGTAGCATGTTGAAGAGGTTGATCATGGCCTGTGTTCCTGACGAAGCGCAATACGGATTTCAGCTGTTAATACTGCCGAACCGACCACCTGAACCTCTGGTAGTGTTTGAAGGCGATGAGGGCTTCGTGGACGTCTCGCGAGCAGTCATCTAGACAAAATGGCTTCAAATTCATTTTCTTTTACCTCATCACTCCACATGATTTTGAACACTCTTCTGTAGCACCACATCTCAAATATTTCAATTCTCTTCTTTCCCGGCTTTCCCAGAGTCCATGTTTCATTACCATATACTGCTGTGCTTTACTACTAAATATTGTTTGAAACTTCTTCCTCAAATTAAGGCCTGTGTTTGATGCTAACAGACATTTCTTGGCGAGGAGTGCCCTTTTTACCAGTGCTAGTGTGCTTTTTATGTCTTCCTTGCTCTGTAGGTCATGTGCTATTTTGCTACCTAGGTTGCAGAATTTCTTAACTTCATCTACATCGTGATCAGCAATCGCGATGTTAAGTCTCTCGCTATCCTCATTTCTGCTACTTCTCATTGCTTTCGCCTTTCTTCTATTTACTCTCAGTCCATGTTCAGCCGTCATTAGACTAGTCATTCGTTTCAGCAGATCTCGTAATTTTTCTTCTCTTTCGCTGAGGATAGCAATTTAGTCAGAGAATTTTATCATTCGATTATTTGTCCTTGAGTTTTAATCTTACTCTTGAATCTTTCTTTTGTTTCTATCATTGCTTCTTCGATGTACAGACTGAGCACTAGAGGCGAAAGAGTACATCCCTGTCTTACACCCTTTGTGCACTTCGTTGTTGATGTTCCGCTGATATTGTTCCTTTTTGACTCTTGTAAATGATGTATATCATCCGTCTTCATCTATGGGTTTCCCCTAATTTTCTCAGAATTTAGAGATTTTTGACTATTTTAGATTGTTGAAGGTGTTTCCAAGTCTACAAATCCTATGATTTTTCTTTAAACTTGCAACGTCAGAACTGTCTCTCCATGATTTTACTTTTCCTAAAGTCAAACTGATAGTCATCTAACACACTATCACTTTTCTTTTCCATTCTCCTATACATAATCCTAGTCAGCAGCTTGAATACATGAACTGTTAAACTGACTCTGTGGTAATTCTTGCATTTGGCGGCTCTTCGGAATTGTGTGGATGGACGTTTTTTCCGAAAGTCAGATGGTACATTGCCAGACTCATACATTCTACATACCAACGTGAATAGTCGTTTTGTTGCACAATGACACAATGACAGTCGTTTTGTTGTCGCTTCCCCCAATGATTCTAGAAATTCCGATGGAATGTTATCTATCCCTTCTGCCGTATTCCTTCTTAGGTATTCCAGAGCTCTGTTAAATTCTTACTATAATACCGGATCCCTTATCTCTGCAATATAAATTCCTGTTTCTTCTTGTATCACGTCGTCAGACAAATCATCCTCCTCAGAGAGGCTTTCACCGTACTCTTTCCATCTGTCCCCTTTCTCCTCTGCATTTAGTAGTGGGATTCCCATTTCGCTTTTAATGTTAGCACTCTTGCGTTTAATTTCACCAGAGGCTGTTTTGAGTTTTCTAGCTGCTGAGTCAGTCCTTCCGACAATCATTTCTTTTTCGAGTTCTTCACATTTCGCCCAATCTTCTTGCCACATTTTGCCTTAGATTCCATGCTTTTCCTATTTATTTCATTCCTAAAGGAGTTGTTTTTCTGTTTCTCTGAATTTCCCCGAAAATTTTTATACGTACATCTTCCATCGATCAACTGAAGTATTTCTTCTCTTGCCCATGGTTTCTTCGCAGTTACTTTCTTTGTACCTTCATTTTTCTTTCGAATGTCTTATTCTGCAATAATGGGCTAAGGCTTTCTTAGAATCTACAACTGCTTAAAAGTTTTCTTGATTTCCACCAATTCTTAAGCTACTAGAGAGCGCACGTTCAGAACATCTCTGCCGCTTACAAATCCAAACTGATCCAGGCTGAGTACTTATCCAGTTTCAGTCTTTCGTTTATGCACTCCCGTATCATTTCTTAGCTTCGACCTAAAGTTCTCTATGCGTATCTGAAATTGCACACTCGGGTAGGCGGCACAGATTTTTTTATTTCGGGCCTCTTTAATGCCACCCTGTCTCTATTAGGAAACTAGTTTATCTTGTACCATTGTTTTAGCAAGTGAAAATACCCCATTATTTCTAGATCTTGTCATAATGATGAAAAAGTTAGGCCGTACTGAAGTACCGACGCCTCAGAACACTTCTCGAGATATTATAGTACGCATCAGAAGATAAATAACTGTACAACGCAAGCCTAAAAAGTAATTCTTGAGAGCAGTAGTTCACTAGGACACTCATTTTATGACACCTCCTCTGATTTTCAAATGATCTTCTTACCTTCTGTGATACTATTGGAAAGATTTTCTTTCTGGAATGGGCCTGTCATGTACCCATGTTTCCTGCCTGCGATTATACATTTAACTTAAAATGCTCAGTGACCAATTTGCAGATTAATACCTAAGTTCATATATCTGCAGACTGTATGAAATTTTCCTGCAGGTGATTGTTTTGAAATTTCCCGATAGTTCATAATCTTTACTATTTTACTTCTTTATGTAGTGTCTTCAGTTCGTTTCTAAACGATGAACACTTTGGTTTCCTATATCATCGCCTGTGGCCAGTACAGCTTTCCTTCCATAAGATAAACTTTGGGAATATTTCGTCAACTGTGCAAGGAGTAAGTTGTTAGTTACAACCATTCAGGTAACCCAAGCTTCAATTTAATTTATCATTTCTCACACCTCACTGGACTATTCGTTGTGCCTTAATACTCGCTACTTCGGAGTCTTAAGGATTTTGTCCTATTAATTTACAATTGTCATTGTTATATTTTGCCGTGTGCTTTCAGTTCTTTTCCCCATTCATTTCGACTCACTGTCTGTTTCATGTGGGTAAAAGGTGGTTTCCTCTCATGAACCCAATGGGAGCAGGATCATGTCAGGGAGTGGCGACGCTGCGCTATACGAGCACTCGATATCCTGAGGGAAATATGTCCTTATTATGCCACCTTTACACGCCGTGTGGCTCTTTAGTGGCTACATAACAGATGTTGCTCATGAACAGAGAATCCTGATATTAATTTATTCTACAACTAATATCAAATAGCAAAAAAGAGAACATAATTTTGTTGCTTTGCTGAGACGTCAGTTGCTAACAGTTGCATTGAATGTTGAAACATACACAGAAACAGAATATTTATAGATCTGTCACTCTCCAATACAATGTCTATTCAGAAGATATGGAGCCCTGGCCACTACGAAAGTCTGAAAATGTTATTAAGCTAGCAAACACATAAAATGGGCACAGCGCTTGGATGCTCCAACTTAAATACACCCGCCGCTGGCGACCCCGAGTGTGGTCGTTTGCATCTCATTGGCAGCGGCGTAATCATTCGTAGCAGCGTCCTGGTGCAGCAGTGGCGGCTGCAGAAAACGCGGCGGCGTAATCGGCGGCGCGCGTATTTGAATGTGCACCCAACCAGATAACGGCCGATACCGCAGCCCTCAAACCCTTACCGCTCCTAATCTCTACTAATTACTATGCAATGCTGCACCTCTTCCGAACCTGCATTAGATCAGCGTTAGAATATATAGTCCAACCTTTCCTTAAATGAAAATGACGAACTTTGAAACAAGCACCCCCAAGCAAATAGAGCTGGAGGCTCAGAATCTGGCACTAAAATGTCAGTGGATTTTTGGGAAGGGAGAGTTGAGAGGCTGGTAAGAATTCGACAAAACCTACTGAACAACAAAATAAACCAAAAGGAAATACTGCAGCACGTAATGTTCGCACCATGGGACTTGAAGAACATCTCGCCCGTGTGGAATACGAAATGAGGAACATTAAATGGGGCGTTGTTGCAATCAGTGAGATGAGGTTGAAAGGTGGCACAGCTACTATCTTAATGTCCAGGCACCTCCAATTCCAGAATAATTCTGATGTAAATTTGCATATTGACGACTTGTATCTGCTAATTCGCAATACCCTATCACCAAGATCACTTCCATATCAGACTGTGTGGTCTATGTGGTCCTTGAGTTGAAAGCCAAGATTGATTTCCCAGATTTCTCAGCCATTTGTGCCTCTGCACCTACTTCCACCTGCACTGATGACGAGGTAGAACAGTTCTATGAAACTTTGACAGCGTCAAAAATTTACAAAACACCACTTTTTCCTTAGTACCGGCCGATTTTAATGCTGTGATAGGAGCGAAGACCGCAGAAGACCCTCCCTTCACTGCAAATTTCGGACTTGGAACAGGAAACCAACGAGGACAAATGATGATGGATTTCCTAAACAAAGAACGTTTACGCTACATAAACGTATTTTACAAGAAAAGTCCGGAATGAAACTGGACCTGGAGAAGCACTGTTGACACGGTTAAGAATGAAACAGACCACATCCTCACATCGAACAACCGAATGTGATAGACGTGTCAGTCATACATTGGTTCAATATAGGCAGCGATCATAGGCTCTTAGAGACAGGATGGATATTAACGCTGGACGTTAGACAAAATGTCTGATGGGAAGGTGGATCCGATCCACAATAAATCTGCAGAAAGAAAAATGAAAGGAATTCAGTCACTGAATTGACAAGGAACTACTAACAGAAACGGTGAGAAGAATGGAACTCAATGAATTTTCAACAGGATTTATCAACAGTATTCGAATGGCAGTAAAGAAAGTTATAGCACTTCGAAAACAAAAAAAATCACTCAGCATCGAAACAGGGCATCTTATAGAAGAAAGGAGAAACACTGAGAGAGACTCACTTAAATACAGACTCCGCAACAGAAACGTAAAAATAAAGTTTAGAAGAGGTCGGAGGAGGCAAAACACAAGACTTATGGAGGATCGTCGGAAGAAATGTGAACACGAGATCCTTTTGGTCCAGTCAACCAAAACGCAACCTGATCATCCACAAAATTCGGAATGGCTGAGGGGAAGTTGTTACTAAAACAGACATAATTATAAAAAATATCGCGGACTTTTTCGGAAGCTCTGTAGTCAGTCAGTGACACAGCAAAACCTGCATGATTAAACAAGACACTCTGTTGTTAATATAGGATCGAAAGAACTGGAACCTATCGATAAAAAATGCAATCTCCTGAAACAACTCAAGAACTGTAAGGCACTAGGAGAAAATCTTATCACAAGTGTGATGCTTAAAATCTGCACTCTTAATTATGATAAATAAAGGTATCGAGGAAGGGTTGATTCCAGAGTCATGAAAAACTACAGACGTCGTCCTCCTCTTCGATAAATGTGACTACACGAACATGGGAAATGACTGTTCCGTTAATATTTTATTTATCTATTACGAGCTGCTAACAAAAACCATTAAGAACCGTTTGAGTTAGAAATTTGACTTTTACCAGCCAGCTGAACAGGTGCGCATTCAGCAAACGTTTCAGTCTATATGACCATATTCATGTAATACGCACAGTGATAGAGAAATAACGAAGTATAATATCCCTTTTCATACTGCCTTGATGAACTACCAGAGGGCGTTCAAGACACTCTAACCCGGGCGGTATTCAGGACGATGAACAAGGCCGCATTGACTACAGATGTATCAACCTAATCACCTACATTTACGAGAACGCCACTCTACAGGTGAATGTAAAGAAAGACTGGATCAGTAGAAAAGTTCCAGGAAAAAGAGGCTCCAGACGACGAGTCACCTTGGCTCTGTGGAACGTGTTCAAGTGTCTATCCAGGGGACAGATAGTTATCAATATGTATAGAAAACATCTCACCCATCTTCGTTTTGCTGATAGTAACATTCTCTGTCGCAATGTCATACACGAATTGCCAACAATCATGAGACTTTTGATTATTACCGTCTCCATCGAAGAACACACTCTGGAAATAAATAAATTCATTTATCAGGGACATAAAAACGAAATTGTAAAATATAATCAGACAGCAGAGATTACCTAGTGAACTGGCTTCAGCTGGACAACGTTCTGGCAAAATATCCACAACTGGACTATTCCTATAAATTTAAAAGGAAAGATTTATGACACATGCATTGTAAACAGTGGCACAATTAAAAGCTCAAATCTACTTCCGGTCTGTCAAAGGGCAATAGGGAGAGCAATGCTGAGAGGGAGTCTGAGAGACAGGAGCAAGAACGAAGGCCTAAGGAGAAGAATGTGGGTCTGTGACGTTGTCGAGAGGAGAACGAGACATGTAGGGAAACACTTGGTCGAGACTGCCCAACAAAGAGCGGTATGGATATATCTGGAAGACGTTTATGTCCAGAAGGCTGAAGAAGAAGAAACAGTCAATGTCATCGGAATATTCCAGAGAGATAATACTGTTTAACTTTGATCTCCCATTACAGCTTTAGCCCCGTCACAGTTCCCTAAGGGAACAAATTAACTGTTCCTTGAGGCCTCAGGACACTTCCTATCCAACTATCATTTTTTAGTTCAGTTGTATTATAAATGTGTTTTTTTGTCCTTTTCATTTCTGTCCCTCTTCTTTTGTTATGTGATATAACCAGGTAAACTTTAACACATTTCTATAACAACACATTTAAAATGCTTATATTTTTCAGTAAAGTTTGTCATTCACGCTTCGCTCTGCACATACCCCTTCAGAAAGTAGTTCCCAACACGTATATTCATATTAAATGTAAACGTAATGATCTTTTCAGAAAATTCTGCTTTTTGTATAGTCTTTACTTATACAGTCTTTAAGTACTTTGCTTGCCAATTAGAAAACTGCTTTACTACTTTCAATTATTTATTTTTTGATCAAATTTCCGCATAATCTCCTGATTTTTTCTAGTACAATCAGTTCCCCTTGTTTTTGTTGTGATGGTGTTCATCTTGGGTGTATATCCAATTCCCAAGTCGTTGTCTTCTGCAGTACTACTCACAAGAGAAATTCAAAGAATACTTCCTAAACGGATTCAAAGAAATCGTTTTCTGTAATTCATATCTCACATCAGCAACTAAAAACTCGTCAATACATTTTGCTCATGTTTTCTAAATTATATCCTCCGCTAATTCTGCAGTTCTCTCCCTCACTTATCACAAAACTCCAGCCTTACATGGTTTCTGATGTTTCATCCATTCATAAATACTGAGATATTTTCATGTTGAACACGTATGTACATGGCGAAGAAGTTCGCATGTTACGCTGTAACAGAGTTGGAGAAGTGTGAAGATGATCCATATCGGTCGTCCACAGCAATCGCCTAGATTTCAAGCATAGCTGTCATATGTACAAAGGCTCAGAAATTCTTTTCCAGTTAGACGAATAAACCAACCCAGCCCACAGGAAAATACGAGTTTTTGGCTCAAATGGATGTGAGCACTATGGGACTTAACATCTGAGGTCCCCTAGAACTTAGAACTACTTAAACCTAACTAACCTATGGATATCACACACACCCATGCGGTCGCGCGGTTCCTGACTGTAGCGCCTAGAACCGCCCGGCCACTCCGGCCGGCTACGAGTTTTGCTTTCTTACCAAAGAAGGAGCTATAATGTTGCAACAAAAGACATGCCAGCAGCGTCACTCACTTTGCTCTCCGTCACCTCCGATGTCCTCGTTGGCTGGCGTCGCCTTCTTGCCGTGAGTTTCGAACACGACGTCCGTGACTTCGCCCATCTCAGAGTTGGCCAGGGACAGCGACGAGGCGTACCGCTTGGAGCGCCGCATCAGCGAGGCCTCCGCGTCCGCCGTAGCGTCGCCGTCGACCTCCGCCTTGAGCGGCTTCAGCTCCCCAGCCAGTGGTCGGCGCTCGGCGTGCCACTCCAGAGGGTGGAAGAAAAGGCTGCCCATCGGGCCGTGCATCGTCACCCCTCCCAGCACCAGCAGCGCGCCACTGAAGCCGTAGTTCTCCAGCAGGAAGCTCACCAGGTGCGGCATCGCCATCTGGCCCACGTTCCCGCCCGCCATGGACATGCCGACGGCGCGCCCTCGTGCCTTCAGGAAGTACGTCTTGACTACCAGGAAGCTGGAAGGTGACACTAGGCCACTGCCGAGACCTGCGCAGATGCCAGGGGAACATCAGTTCTTGATATCTCAGGAGGTCAAAAAAAGAAATAGATCAAATGGCTCGGAGCACTATGGGACTTAACATTTGTGATCATCAGTCCCCTAGAACTTAGAACTACTTAAACCTAACTAACCTAAGGACTTCACACACATCCATGCCGAGGCAGGATTCGAACCTGCGACCGTAGCGATCACGCGGTTCCAGACTGAAGCGCTTAGAACCGCACGGCCACACCGGCCGGTTCAGGAGGTCACAAACTTTATTCTAGCACTTGGGGTTAAAAGATGTCTGTTAGAATTTGCCAGCTATCAAGTGTTATGGTAGTCTGCGGTATCCTAAACTCTACATGATTTGATATTTCGATGAACCAGCTGTGCGCTATCTTCAGGAGATTGCTGCTGAGTCCATCTGAAATGTTGTGCCAAGGCTGCATATCGTCGGCCTACATAGGCCTCCAGACCGTACATAGCGCATGCCTGTCCGCCACAGTTGCTGCTCCCAAGACTGCGCTGCTGGTGCTCCCCGTCGTAGAACAAAGGTATCAACGATATATTGCACTAAGAGACTATCTTCAAACACTTGGAGCTGCTACATCAGAGGGTGTTGAACAGGGTGTCCCAAAAAGAATGACCCGATTTTAACTTGTAATAATATTGAGACAAATGTCACTAGGTAACTGAAACAGCGCTAGATTCAATCGGCATGGACTAGAGTTTCAGAAAAAAATCCGCTAGATGTCGCTAAGAGCGCTGATCTGGAGCACGCAGCCAGTCTCGCACAATATGGCGTCCGCGCAACAGAAGGTGTATTGTGTTATTGAATTTAGTCGTACTCAATCAGTGATCGCAATTCAGTGGGCGTTTCATATTCACTAAAGAACATTCGATGGTGGTATTAACAGTTTGAAGAAACAGGGTGCCTCTGTAAAGGGAAAACTCCTGGCCGGCCACGCGTTCCTGAACAAATAGTGGAAAACTCCTGGCCGGTCACGAGTTCCTGAACAAACAGTGGAAGCAATCCTACGAGCATTTGAGCGGAGTCCCCGCAAGTCTACGCGTCATGCTAGCCAAGAACTTGCGTTACGACAAATGACAGTGTGGCGTGTGTTACGGCGTCATTTAGCCCTCAGACCATGCCGATTACAACTGGTACAAGGCCTCAGAGTGTGCGTATGTGGGGCTCTAAAATCATCATGAAACAATTGAACATGATCGTAATTCAGCAAAAGTGAATTTTTTTGTGCTGTTTCTCAAAGCAAGGTTTATGGACCCTACTTTTTTGCGGAAGAAACCATAACAGGACAATCATATCTTGCAATGCTACGGAACTGATCATTCCCACAACCTGAAACGGACAATTTCATCTATCAGCAAGTTGGGGCAACACCGCACCGGCACAGAAACGTGCACAGTTTCCTCAATGCCAACGTGCCTCAACGTTGCATAGAGCGTACAGGACCGCGAGACCAGGCTTCACACTCTTGGCTTCCTAGGTCCCCTGTCTTAACACCATGTGATTTTTCCTGTGGGGATATGTCAAACAACGTCTTTACGTTCCTGCCTTACGTCGTGACATTGATGAACTAAAAAATGGTTCAAATGGCTCTGAGCACTATGGGACTTAACATCTATGGTCATCAGTCCCCTAGAACTTAGAACTACTTAAACCTAACTAACCTAAGTACAGCACACAACACCCAGTCATCATGAGGCAGAGAAAATCCCTGACCCCGCCGGGAATCGAACCCGGGAACCCGGGCGTGGGAAGCGATTGATGAACTAAAAGCCAGAATATCAGCTGCTGTAGCTTCACTGACAGAAGACACCTTACGCTCAGTTTGGAATGAATTTGCCTGTCAGCTGAGATATTACAATATCTCTTACATTTATTTACACGTCGTTCCTTAGTCAAATTAAGTACATATGTACATTTTCTTATAAAATTTGTCTCCCAAATAAATGAGACTAGATGGACTTACATTGAGCAGTAAAGATAAGTAATTACAATCTTGTGCCATCAGCCCAGCCATTATTCCCATATTAATTGTTTTCACTTCAAGAAGACGGGCCGGCCGCGGTGGTCTCGCGGTTCTAGGCGCGCAGTCCGGAACCGCGCGACTGCTACGGTCGCAGGTTCGAATCCTGCCTCGGGCATGGATGTGTGTGATGTCCTTAGGTTAGTTAGGTTTAAGTAGTTCTAAGTTCTAGGGGACTGATGACCACAGCTGTTAAGTCCCATAGTGCTCAGAGCCATTTGAGCCAAGAAGACGGCCTTCTGTATTCTATCAGATTTATTCCAGGATCCTAAAGATAAATTTAGTACAGTAAGGCGTTACATAGAAAAAGATTATAGCATCACATGTACGTACCAGTTGTAGGAATATTACTCATAATAAAATATTAGCCGGCCACTGTGGCCGAGCGATTCTACGCGCTTCAGTCCGGAACCGCGCTGCTATTACGGTCGCAGGTTCGAATCCTACCTCGGGCATGGATGTGTGTGATGTCCGTATGTTAATTAGTTCTAAGTCTAGGAGACTGATGACCTCAGATGTTAAGTCCCATAGTGCTTAGAGCTACTTGAACCATTTGAATAAAATATTAGATAATTCTAAGACCCGATTATACCTTAGACCTTACTATGTACGCCTGTGTTGAGTTGTTCATAAATGATAGATTACGTCATAATATTATTTTTGTAGGTCAGTATTATTCACTGAAAAAGAGTATTTCCATCAGTCTAATTTTATGTGGTACTTTCTAACATCAGTTTAAACTGATTCCATATTGTTATATTTCCAGAAGGCTTTTTACTCCGTTCCTCACAAGCGACTTCTAATCAAATTGCATGCCTATTGAGTATCGTCTCAGTTGCGTGACTAGACCGTGATTTCCTGTCGGAAGATAGAGTGCGTGACTAGACTGGTGATTTCCTGTCGGGAAGGTCACAGTTCGTAACATTTGGTGAAAAACCATAGAGTGAAAGAGAAGGAATATCCGCTTTTCCCCAAAGAAGAGTTACACGCCTATAGGCCCTATGTTGTTCCTGATCTACGTAAACGATTTAGGACATAGTCTGAGCATCCCCCTTAAGTTGTTTGCAGACCATGCTCTCACTTACCGTCCTGTAAAGTGGTCAGATGATCAAAACTAATTGCCAAATGTTTTAGACAAGATATTTGTATGGGACAAAAAATGGCAACTGTCCCTAAATAATTAAAAGTGTGAAGTCATCCACATAAAAAGTAAAAATAATCTGCTAAATTTCAGTTACACAATAAATCGCACAAACCTAAAGACTGTCAACTCAACTAGATACTTACAGATTACAATTACGAATAACTTAACTTGGAAAGATCACATAGATAATGTTATGGCGAAAGAAAACCAAAGACTATGATTTATTGGCAAAACACTTAGAAAATGTAACATGTCTACTAAAGAGACTGCTTACACTACACTTGTCCACCCGCTTTTGGAGTACAGCTGTGCTTTGTGGGATCCGCATCGGATAGAATTGACGGAAGACATCGAAAAGGGGCAGTTCATTTTTCCCTGTAGCAAAATAGGGCAGGCAGTCATTAAAACAACGGCGTTTTAAGCTGCGGCAGGACCTTCTAATGAAATTTCAGTGACCAACTTTGTCCTCCTTGTGTGAAAATATTTTATTGACACCCACCTACATAGAGAGAAATGATCATCATAATACAACACGGGAAATCAGTCCTCACACGAAAAAATTTTAAGTGTTCTACGCGCTGTTCCAGAGTGGAACTGTGGAGAAGAAGCTTAATGGTGGTTCTATAAACCCTCTGCAAGGCACTTAATTATGAGTTGCAGAGTAATCATGTAGATGTAGATAGTTTCATAAAAAGTCTCTGGTTTAATCGAAAAAAATATCTTTTAGTTATTAAAAACATATGCCAAAACATTAGAGATATTGAAACTACCTGGCAGATTAAAACTGTGTGGCGGACCGAGTCTCTAACTCGGGACCGTTGCTTTCGTGGCCAAGTGCTCCACCATCTGAGCTACCCAAGCACAACTCATGACCCGTCCTCTGAATTTTACTTGCGCCAGTACCTCGTCTCCTACCTTCCAAACTTCAAAGTTCTTCTACGAAACTTGCAGGACTAACACTGCTAGAAGAAAGCATAATGCAGAGACATGGCTTAGCCGCAGCCATGGGGATGTTCCCAGAACGAAATTTTCATTCTGAAGCGCAATGTGCGCTGATTTGAAACTTCCTGGCAGATTAAAACAGTGTGCCGGACCGAGACTCGAACTCGGGTCCCGAGTTCGAGTCTCGGTCTGGCACACATTTTAATTTGCCAGGAAGTTTCAAATCAGCGCACACTCCGCTACAGAGTGAAAATTTCACTCTGGAAACATTAGAGATATTGCGCCTTACAGCATTACAATATCCTTTCTGGTAAAAAATACTGCTGTATAAAACAGCACATCAACTGTCTCAAAGATGATCATGAACGATGTTATCGCGCCTTAATTATGAATGTCTGTTGTCTGATCAAGTTATATGTAAGTGAAAGAAATAATACAACCGAAAAAATATGATGCTGGCTCCTTTTTTAAATAATTATGTTCTGTATTTGTGTTGCTATTGATTAAGAATGTTTAAATGAGTCAGCAGTCAGAAATTCGGAGGAGTACTTCTAATGATACCAAAAAATTATTTAATTTACTTTTCATGCGTTGGTAGGTCTCATTACAAAAATATGTTAGTAAATCTTAGAGTACAATTGGCATTCTGCAGTAAGATGTGAAATGAAAATTCTTGTATTTTGTTGCTGATGTAAAGCAACTTAAGCCAGAGAGATAAAAATAAATAAAGACTGTTTTAATATCTGAAAATAAACTACCTTAGTGACAGTGTACAACAATTTCTGCTTTTAATTGATATTTCAAGATCACGAATCCCGAAGAGAAATAAAACTGCTGTAAAGATTTACTTTAAAATGTGTTAAATCATCTAACAACACCTACAACATTGTAAATTTAATATTAAGGTCTGAACACATGACTATGTTGAAAACATTCGTGTCGTCATCAACGAAGATAGATGATGGACCGTTGAAGAAACAGTGGAGCTATTGGGAGTGACATGGAGTTTTGTGCAGCGAATTGTGACAGGAGATTTGGTAATGAATAGGGTGGCTGCGAAATTCATGCCACGACTGCTGAACAAAAACAAGGTTGCATGGAAGCGTGCTGTGCTTTGAAAGAAGAGTCCTGTAATGATTCAACACTTTGTTTCAAAAATTGTTGCAGATGACAATCCTGAATCACGGTAATCGTGAATCAAAGCAATAATCAAGTCAGTGAAAGGATTTCGCCTCTCCACAAGAAAGCTCATCAGGTGAAATAAAACATTAAAGCAATCCTAATTTGTTTTTCAAAGTGAGATGAGTCGTCCATTCAGAGTTTGCTCTGCAGGGTCATACAGTTAACCAGGCTTTTTGCTTGGAAGTTTTGAAAAGAATTACAAAACAGTGTGCAGCTGATTTGTGGTAGTCGGGTGACTGGTTTTCACCGTCATAGCAGAGCCCCTGCTCACACAGCCTTGTCTGTATGAGAGTTCTTGACCAAAAATGGTATTACCCCTGTTCATCATCCTTGTAGCCTGAACTTGCCCCATGCGGCATCTTTTTGTATCTTAGAATGAAAAAGAACATGGAAGGAAAACATTTTGTTGATGTTGCTGGGGTGAAGAAATCAGTGGCAGCGTCACAAAAGACGAATTTAAACAATGTTTTGAAAAACAAATTAAAAAATTGTGACAAGTGTACTCGTGTAAAGAAGAACACATTGAGGAGGATCGAACGTTTGTGTTTAAAATGTGAACAAGTAAGTTAAAAACATAAGTTTGGTTCTTCTGGGTGCCTCTTGCATATAAGCGTGTATATTTGTGACCACTGTCAAAACCACTGCATCGATTGATCCAAATTTTGCACAGAAACTGCAGACCTTCTGAGTATCAGCACCGTGGTATTTATAGCCGGCTAATTTTAATGGCAGTGGGGATATGGGCAAAACATGCCCCTAGCATATAGGTTGCCCTGCATGGCAGGTATGTTTTGTGAGAACAGTATCAGCTTACCAATTCAATCTGGGTTGCAGGGCAGCCTAGACGTTATTGGCAACAATTAGTTTTCTGGACCTCGATATGCAGGCTGCCCTGCATGGAAGGTACATTGGAGTAGCATCAGCATGCTTTATCGATCTATTTTGCATGGAAATCCGTACATCTGGGAAGGAAAATATGGTGAGGGAGGGGATGAGGAAAATGGACAAAAAGAGGGGAAGAGGATGTAATGGGACATAGAGAATGAGGAGATAACAGATAGAGGGGGGGGGGGGGGGGAAGATGAGGTGCTCAGGTAGAGGGAAAAAGAGCTGGACACCGCGATGGGTAGAAGGAGGACGTGTGTTCAATATATGTGACAATTGCATATGTGGACAAAGTCAATAGGATAAGGCTAGTACATAAAAAAACTCAAATTTGTGTAGGATACATAGTCCTTCGCTTTGTCTTTGAGTGAGTAGGGGTCGTCAGAGGAGGGCGATGGAGAATGAGAGAGAGCAACCGTTTGATTACATTAGATGTATTACTTCTCTCATAGATGCATAGCAAGAAGATCCGCAAGGATGCAGTAAAACGTGGTTTTTTAATATATACAAGAGATATGCCGTTGTTCCTTCCACTGATTCTAAGCAGCAATATCTTCATGGATGGCGACTAAGTCAGAAACTGTGAAACGTATTTTCATTTAACGTGTAACAAAAATATAAATGCATGGGTATATATTCTGAGGTACAAAACATAATTCTTAGGCTAATGCAACGTCGTATCTTCAAACAGAATACCGTGGAAAACACGATTTTACGTTGAAGACGTTGCTGAAGATCCGAATATGTCAGATTTTACGTGACATCCAAGCTATTTGATGTTATTAATAATACATACAGCAAATATTTACCGTTAGAAATTCATCAATGTAGCAGAAGCAGCTGACCGCCTATAAATGTTTAGTCTACACTAAAACTGAACCTTGTTAAAAGCTGAATTTTTATAGTTGCTGGCGTGTTATTAAAATTAATTTCCCGAATAGTGAACATCTTCGTGGACCAAGTAAACGAACTGAACTCTCTACTTCGAATATTCTTATTTCTGATGCTGATCGCATGAACAGAGCTGTTTGTTTTAAAACGAGGGACGTTGTTTACGATTAATTTCGTCAACATATAAACGAATTGGAAAACTTTAATTGATAGTTCCTTGAACAGGTCTCTGTTGGCCGTCCTTGAGTTCATTCAGTTGTGTGCCGATGAAGTACACCACACCTTTGGTGATTTCTCATCCACACTGACATAACGGCATGCTCTCACTGACCTACGCAGATGCTGTACGTGACGATGATGTGGATTACAGAGTTGGCGAAGCTGGTCAACGTAACTCCGACCACCACCAAGCAGCCACCGAACACAGAGACTTGACGTATGGAGTATTTCTTCAGCAACGGAGCCACGAGAAGACCTGCAAAGAAATGTCGTCGGTAAAAATATGGCTGTGATTTGACATACTGTTCCTATAGAAAAATACTAAATAAAGAATACGTACTCTACAGATAGCACTTAGCACTAAAAGCAAAATCATCAGATGTCTGATTAATCCATCGTTGAGTCAAAACGCCATATAGGTTATTAACACATAACGTTTCATCGAAAGAGGAACTTGGAGGAGAGAGGGAAGTGAAAATTACATCTAAGTGCAGGCCACTAGCAATGCAGTTCATTCGCGATGGACTAAGGAATCTAGACGCTCTTGAAGGAAATATTCCGGTAATTTTCGGATATAAATTTGCAGAAACTAGGGAATACCTACTTGTCTGGTGCTGGTTTGAAAACCGCTCTGACCAGTGACGATCACTGCACGACGAACGTCTGTTGGTATTTTATATTCGGCACAAACGTGAAACTGTCTCGTAGTATTTGAGATTCTAGTTTGATGGTGTATTTGCAATAAGATTTATTGCCATTCCCGAATAGAAGATGTGATGGAAAAGTCACACCTATGACGATATGACAAGGCCATATTTACTTAAGGCTATGATGCAGGCCAGTCAAGGCAGTGATTCTAGGTTTCTTGCTGTAGGTGATACAATTGTTTTGCCATGACAAAAAAAATTATGAGCTCATAACAACCGTACTTTACGTGCTGAAAGTGTCGCCTGCTCTGAGCTCGCATTGAGGTAGTCAACATTGTTGATATGACAGGACGTCACCGACGAGCGCAATTTATTAAATGCCTGTTACTACAGAGTTTGGACAACCAGGAAATCGGCAACTAGTGACCTAATGGTGAGACGACTTGTTTTTGCACGTGCAAAAA
This sequence comes from Schistocerca serialis cubense, assembly GCF_023864345.2. Classification (NCBI taxonomy): domain Eukaryota; kingdom Metazoa; phylum Arthropoda; class Insecta; order Orthoptera; family Acrididae; genus Schistocerca; species Schistocerca serialis. The sequence goes on from NC_064643.1 coordinate 189,532,969, forward strand.
AACTGTTATTTTCACCTTTTTCAAGCTACTTATTTACCTAGTGGTAAATAAAATTGTTACTTTCCAACCTAGGACCTCAGATTATGGTACAAATCATCCTGTCGCACAACTAGAATCTGGCACAATAGATGAATTAATTAATCATCAAAAGCAAGTACGAAGCAGTGTGTACGGGACCTGTCGATACGATACCTACATGCTTCGAAGGGTTGTAGTAGGTGTCTTGAGAAACAGACTGAGGACAGGAGCCAATACATGGAACCTAAAGCCCTACGAATCGTCAACGATACTCCCTAACACGTGGACCGTACGTAATTGCCCCCACCGATTTGATTCATATTGATAGGATATGTAGATCATGGATAGGACTTCAATATACGTAAACATGAAGACGCAACTCTCAACTTTCTTCGAGAAAACAAATCTGAATTTACATGTATATATACTGAAGTGCCACTGTTAACAGCAAAGAAGTCCGTAGCCGACAGAGTGGGCGCCTGGTTTCACAAGCTGGAGGACTCCGGATCGAACTTCGGTCCTGCTACTGCTTTTCCCCCTTCCCACGTAGCTGTAACAACAGGTTTATTATAATCGTGTAAATTATCGGTATCTAAGGAATCATTTGCTGTTAACATAATCTTCATCTAGAAAATTCGGGTTTTTCTCTAACATTTAAGAAGTAATTAACAACTATAACCGTACTTCAAAAGATACGTTTCGAGCCATCATGAGCCCATTTTCCTCGTATAGGTAAAGGTAAGGTACGACTCACCGTATGAACCCATTTTTCTGGTAATCTTCCAGCTAGTTCTGACGCACCAGAAACAGCTGCATTGCACAAACAGATTTCCGTTGGTGGTGGGAGAAAGGGAAAACCGTTTACAAACGTGTAGATCATTCGTATGTTAACTCCCGGGGTATTTCCATGTTAACACTCCAAGATTTCTGGTTTTGCGAGTGAGTGTATTCATGTGCCTGATACTTCGAAAGCAAGAGAGCCTGAACCTGACTATAAAACCGAATCGCTTTATAGAAAAGTTTTAAAAGTATGATTAAAAACTGCACTTGTGTACAGTGAAGAGTTCTTTGTGTAAAATGATTTCATCGCTTCGAAATCTTCTGCAGTAATAACAAAGAATACATGGGAATTAGAGAAGAAATATATCGAGGAATATTCGAAATGTAAGGGGAGAAAAAACTCGTGGTACAAGACGAACTAATTGCGCACCAAGATATTGTTGAAGAGGGTGTGTTTGAAGAAACCGAAGGTGGCTTCATCTTCATCAGACGATTACGAGGCCGAAGATAAGCAGTCAAAAATGGACAGCAATTACGTTCCGCAGTATTAGAAGATTAGGATCGTCTGTTAAGCGAGAGAGCACCCAGGAGGGAGTTTGGCCAAACTTCATAGAAGGGGAGCTTCACGCCTAAAAAGCGTGAAAGGTTTACAGTGATGGGAAGACCATATAAAGCAAGCTGGAACAAGGCAAGAACAACTCAAAAATATTGATTCTTGGACCTATGATAATTTTCCTACAAGTTCGAGAATGTAATCAGCGAGTGACGGCGAGAAACCTGCAGCATTGAACCCTTGCCGCTGTCAGCCAATTTCCTTATGTATACTTTGAAACTTCCGATTCGTGGGTAGTGTTCTTCAAACGAAGACTTCTGATTCGTCAGAGAAAATCATCAGATTTGTATCCGAGAACGAAAGTTCTTCATTGAAGCAAGTCCTTGATGCAGCAGCAAATTTCCGAATGTAGACGTGAGCCCTCTAACCAAAATACGACAAGGATTCTGTTATGAACACTAGTCAAACAAGTATTACGCGTAAAAGTACCTGATTCATTTACATCAACTGCAGTACTATTTTTATAGATCATACGATGCTAATTTTTAAATGTTTGTTCAAAGGTGCCAATATCAATCAACTTATGACGGAACTCTCACCGAACGCGAAACAAAGGTGGCTCTTGTGTACCGAAAGAATATGTAAGAAGTGACACACTCGTGCACTGCTCAATATACTGTCACCTTATCTGGAAATTACTACGAACGGCCTTCGTTTGCTTGCAAGAGACCACTGGCTCATTTTGGCTAAGGGAGCAAAAAGCAAGTGATGAGTACGCACACAAATACAAAAATGTTGTGGTAACAACTTCGAAGTCCGAAAAACTCACAACAGTACTATACAGGAGCCGGCCGATGGGGCCGAGCGGGTCTAGGCGCTTCGGTCTGGAACCGCGCGGCCGCTACAGTCGCAGGTTCGAATCCTGCCTCGGGCATGGATATGTGTGATGTCCTTAGGTTAGTTAGGTTTAAGTAGTTCTAAGTTCTAGGGGACTGATGACCACAGCAGTTAAGTCCCATAGTGCTCAGAGCTATTTGAACCATTTTGAAGTACTATACAGGGGATTTTTAATTGACGTCTTGAAGCCATACGTGAGAGAAGAACAATTTCTTTTGCTCCTCGATTCGTGGGAAGAGCAAACGAACCCGATTTTGTACGACGAAATTTGTCAAGACGGAGTGGATCTCTCAGCAAGCAGGTATTAAAGTAATTCATCCAAAATAAACTCCGTTGGTGCAGACCTGCGACGTTTATTTTGACATGCAGCTGAAAAACCTTATTATGTGAATACAAAGTTGCTCTTACATCATCGAACACATTAGAGAGATAGCTTCAAGGGAAGATTTCATAGCCATCAGTTATCTACACTAATATCTGGTAATATGATCATGTATATGTGATGGCCGAGAACAGTTTATGAACGTAAACCAAGTTTGTTTTGTAGTAGGAACACAGAAGAAACCATGTTAATGCAAAAACTCGGCGCTCATTGCGTTTGCTGTACGCCGCAATAATTATTGTTTTACATATTTCTACGATCAGTATCGTCCTGACTTGTGCAGTGCTCCGTAACTATCACACGTGGGTACAATAATGTCAGTAAAGAAACTATACTGATTAGTTTCAAAATGGTCGTGTGTCCTTTTTTATATCCAATGTCCTTAAGTTTTTTGTTTCCCTATTTTTCCTTATAAATATTATGCAAATAATAAATGAATCATTATATGCTGATAATTTTACAGCCATAATAAATCTGCCGTTATAGTTACGTGGGAATAAAAAAGAGATACCAGCAGCGAGATTCTATCCAGAGACCTTCCGCTTACGTGACTAAGTTCAAAAAAAAAATGGCTCCGAGCACTATGGGACTCAACATCTTATATCATAAGTCCCCTAGAACTTAGAACTACTTAAACCTAACTAACCTAAGGACATCACACACACCCATGCCCGAGGCAGGATTCGAACCTGCGACCGTAGCAGTCCCGCGGTTCCGGACTGCAGCGCCAGAACCGCTAGACCACCGCGGCCGGCCACGTGACTAAGTGCTTAATCACTTGGTTACTGGCCCCGTGCGGATAATCGCCAACGCAGTAGCACATATATGCATCCCTAAAACTTTCATACTCGATTTTCTCGTAACCGGTCGAGATTTGCCCCTTGATCTTTACTTAATCTGACGTCGTAGTCATGCTCTATGCACCATGTCAACATGAATTAGATCGGTGAGGGAAAGTACGTACTGTCCCCTTGTGAGGTCACAAAAGTCATGGCCTAGCGATATGCACACATACAGATGGCGGTAGTACCGCGTACACAATGTGTTGGTTGGCGAAACTGTCATTTGTACTCAGGTGATAGAAAAAGATTATGGCAGCACGACGGGAATTACACTTTGAACACGGAACACTAGTTGAGCTAGAAACATGGCACATTCCATTTCACAGCGAACTTTGTATTGATGGGATCAACACTCCAATGCATGTAAGTTTACGTTTCTATTCACGGATGTTTGTATTATTAGACACCCAGTGTACTATAAACAAGGCCTCTTCGGGAAACATTATGAAATCAGGAAAACTGACGTTTTCGAGGGATTTCTATAGAGACCAGTTTTCAAACTCCACTCAAAATGGCTGCACTTTCGGTGGATAATATGAGAAAGACTCTCAGGTCAGTTATCCTGCTTTTGTTCAGACCTCGTGCAACTATTAGTGCCTCGATAGCCTCTAGTTGCACATTCCTTTCCAGATAGGATATTGCAGCACACCTCGTATATATTTCTTACATTCCAACAAGAAATGGGACCGGTTACCCGCAGGCGCCTATTACAGATTCGAAAATATTGCTACGCGGTTGCTGTCATTGCTACAATAGCACGGCGTAGAATTGTTGTCCGTTTTTCTGTTGAATTCAGCTAATCCTTACTCTTATTCAGTAAACTTATCCACATTGCTAAATGTGTAGGATAAATTAATCCGAGTCAGAAACGCCCAGTACCGAATGAAAGGCTGAGAGCGAAGAATAAAGTGGGCGTTAGTGTTGTCGACAACAAATACCGTGAGTACATTGAACAAGTTGGAATCCAAACAACACACATAGTGAATACCGTCATCATGTATACTGTTGTACGAATATTATCATTACAATACCGATACAAAGATGAATGAGGGTAGGAAATCAAACGTGGAGCCAGAGCCAGTATATTAAAATATACAGAACCAAGTTGGTAGGTGGATTCCGCATTCATCTTGCATAATGAAAACTTGAATATCAGATAAATTCTAAAACTGAATGCGAGACATTTGTATTTCATTGTATACTGGTGTCTCTAAAAAGAACAGCAGAAAATTAGTAGTTGATATTTTCTGGTATAACTACACAAAAATAGAAAAGAAAACTGAGGATCTGGTAGATGATGATCAGTTTGGCTTTAGGAAAGATAAAGACACGAGAGAGGCAGTTCTGGAGTTGCGGTTGATCATGAAAGTAAGGCTGAAGAGAAATCAAGACAACGTAAAACGATCATTTGATTTAGAAAAGGCGTTCGACAATGTCGGATTTTATAACACGTTCGATATTCGGAAAAAATAGGTGTAAGTTATACGGAAAGACAGCTAACATATAATATGTACAAGAACGAAGACAGGAAAATAAGACTGGAACACCGGAAACGAAGTGCTCGGATGAAGCAATGGTAAGACAGAGCTGTAGTCTTTCGCCCCTACTGTTCAGTCTTTACACCGAAGAAAAAACGACGCCAATGAAAGAAAGTTTCAAGAGTGGATTAAAATGTAAGGCGAAAGGATATCAACGATATGACTCGCTGATGACATTGCTATCCTCAGTGACAGTGGAAAAGAATTATAGGATCTGTTGACTGGAATGAACAGTCTAACGAGTACGTAATATGGACAGAAAATAAATCGAAGAAAGAGGATAGTAATGAGAAGTAACAGAAATGAGAACAGCGAGGAGCTTAACATCACAGTGGGGATCACGATGTAGACGAAGTTAAGCGATTCTGCAATTCAGCAAAATAATCCATGATGGATGTAGCAAGGAGAAGACAAGTCTACTAGTGTCATACGCCTGAATTTGAGAAAGATATTTCTGAGAATGTACATTTGGAGCGCAGCAATGTATGTTAGTGAAACATGGACAGTAGGAAAACCGGAACGAAAGAGAAGCGAAGAATTTGAGATATGGTGCGACAAAAGAATGTTGGAAATCAGGTGGCCTGATAAAATAAGGAACAAAGATTTTCTCTTCAGAATTGGTGGGGAAAGTAACATATGGTAAACACAGACAGCAGGAACAAGATGACATCTGTTAAGACATCAGGGAATTACTTAGGCCACTAGATGCAGCTGTAGAGGGTAAAAACTACAGAGGGAAATAGATATTGGAATACATTCATTAACTATACTGCTGTCAATAATTAAAGCAACAAACCACTGTTTTCCCGTCATGCGTCTAATTCACGATAAAATAATACGAACTGTCAACAGATGTCTGTACGATCGTGTTCTGCACAGAAGATGGCATTCCCGTTAACGGACAACCACGCCAATGCTGACGTCAAGACACCTGTCAAACAGGGTAGTGTTTGCCGGGTAGTCTCACATCCACAATCGCTGTGTACACAGTCACAGACGGTGCAGTATGGCACAGAGAAGACGCCTACCAGACTCTGTGGTGGAGGGCCAGAGAAAGAACGGAAGCAGGACAGTCGCAAATTAATGTGGGCCGATGACTTAAGATTACTCGTTCTGTTGTTTCTCGGATGTGGTGACGGTTTATGGAAACCGAAAGTATACCCCGAAAACAAGGACAGGGCCTATCACGTGTGACACCAGAAGGAGAGAACCGTTATTTGGCTGTAAGGGCATGATGGAACCGCCTTAGAACTGCACGACGACGGGCATTCGACCTCGCAGCATCCACTGGACGAGTTGTATCGAGCCAAATGGTGTACAGAAATCTTTGATTGAGTGCCCTTTACTGTCAGAGACCTGCTGTATGTGTACCTTTGACGCGTCTTCACAAAAGGGAACGTCCAGAGTGAAGTAGTCAAAATGCTACCTGGACAGTGAAACAGTAGGCCAACGTTCTTTTCACAGATGAGTATTGATTTGGTCCAGAGAGTGTTCCTCGACGGATTCGCATCTGGAGGGAGCGTGGAACACGATTTAGGGACCCAGGCATTGTCGAAAGAGATCGATACTGAGGAACATCCCTAATGGTGTGGTTCAAATGGTTCAAATGGCTCTGAGCACTATGGGACTCAACTGCTGAGGTCATTAGTTCCCTAGAACTTAGAATTAGTTAAACCTAACTAACCTAAGGACATCACAAACATCCATGCCCGAGGCAGGATTCGAACCTGCGACCGTAGCGGTCTTGCGGTTCCAGACTGCAGCGCCTTTAACCGCACGGCCACTTCGGCCGGCCCTAATGGTGTGAGCAGGGATTATGTCGACCACTCGAACACCTCTTCATGAAGTTGTACCGGTGAATCGGCAAGGTTTAACTGTTGTGAGGTATTGTGGCGAGATCTTGAGACCTGGTGTGTAGTTGTTGCGAAGTGCTGTGGGCCAAGATTCAGTACTGACGAATGATAATGCTGGACCTCGTAGAGCACGGCTGGTTGATGTTTTCTTGGAAACGGAAGGTATTGCACGCATGGCGTAGCCTGCTTGCTCTCCCGATTTGAATCCCGTAGAGCATGTCTGGGATGCACTAGGGAAACGAGCTGCATCACGTCAGCATCTACCAACCATCCGCCAAGACTTGAGAGCAGCTCTGCAGGCAGAATGGGCGTTATTGCCTCGACATAAGAGTGATGACCTCATTCACAGCATGCCCCCGTCGTTGTCAGGCCTGTACTGCTGCCAAAGGTGGTCACGCCCCAAACTGAGCACATTAACCAGTTGTCGGACTGTGTGTGCAAATCCGTTAAGTCAGAAAAAACGGACAACATTTTTGTCTACCGTTATGTATCTTGCAGATGTTTATATTCTGTATTCTTTACATTGTATCTACCTTACTGTCACCTGTCTATATTGTTTTGTTGTAAAACAAACGCAACCTTGCACAATTTCCGTTTGTTGTTTTAATTTTGGACACCAGTGTAATTGAGGGCGTAGACTGTAAGTGCTACACTGAAATGAAAAGATTGGCACTGGAGAGAAATTCGTCAGTCAGAAGACTGATGAAGATGAAGTACATTTCGTCACTGGCTGCCTCCAGCCTATCGTCAAGACGCAAAGCCAAGATCTGCGCTTTGTGGCGCACTAAAACAGCAAAAGGGGACTTTTCGTGGACTTTAACAGCGTTCGTTACAAGTTAGACTTCTAGAAATGCGCCACTCGTCATATTTCCACTCTCATATTGTATCTAAGAGGCACAACTTTGGTGCAAAGAAAAACCCCGTTACTTGAATGAATGGTGTGCAATGGTATTAGTGAGGAGAAAAGATTCTGTTTTGGCTCCAGTGACGGTCGTTTACGAGTACGCCTTCAACCAGAAGAGCAGTAACTCCTAAATGTGCCAGAAAATCAACTTACAGTACAAATACCAGGCGTCAAGTTATGGGGAACTAAAGCCAACAATGAGGTACATCTGTAACTGTTGCCGGAAGACTGAAGAGTGTAGGATACCTTTATCTGATTGCTTTATTATCCCTAAAGTACCGGGGCGATTTGCTCTCCCAAACGGACACTTCCCGTGCACACGCGCCTTTTGTTATCCAGATTCTTTGTTGACTACGCTGTACTACATGAACGCCACTAGCCTATCATTATGCCTGTGTGGAGCATCATGGGATGACGTCTGTTTGATTTGGATTGTTGGCAACGTTCCCTGGCCGACTGTAAAACGTATCCGACACGGTACGTTGACGAAAGTCATCTTACGGTAGAACCAAGCCTTGTAAACGAGAGTAAGTTAACTAGCATATGTAAATTTATTGAACGGCGAAGGATTCCTTTTCATTTTGACGCCAAAACTATTTTAATAAACAAATTTGAGAGTTTGTGCTTTGTCAGGTTTTCCCACTTTTCCGATTAGTGGCGACTGCTCACCAGAAAGATAAAATCAATATAATGGCATTTTTCACATAGAGACCCGACATTTCATGTCAACAGGTTATATAAGTACGTCAATCACTGAGAATTTCTTCCAGGACAATGATATCAACAAGTACAGTCATCTTCCTTAAATATGTTGCTTGTGGTATGTCGATGGCCCAGAGACTAGGTATTCGGCACGATGCAATGTCAACCACACAGCGTTTAACCGTGGTCCAAAATGAGACTCGGATGGATAACACAAAGCATACAAGAGAACCGCCTCCCCAGCCGAGGTAGCTAAGCTATGTGGTGGCGCTCGACTCGGATGTAAACCGCTTCGAATACTGGCCGTGAATGAAATTTTCATAGACAATATTCGGCCGGCAAGGGAAAGAGGTGGAAGAGTTAAGTTTTTGATCACCAGTCTCTGCATCAATGAGCTGGATTAAATTCCAAACCTCTCCGTAGAGTCTCATGATCTGAGGGCATGTCACACTGTTGACAAGTGGTCCGTCCATCAGAGGGGCACATTAAGTTCGGTGGTCAGCTTGGTGGTATTTTAGAAGACAAGGCTATGTACCGGCACCAGGTTACACCTCTCTTCTCTCTGCATCACCTTGCACCATAAACATAACACTATACTATGCACACATCCGTTATACTCACCTGCACGCTAAAAATGCGACGCAACATTCGTATATCCACAAGGAAAGTGACCAATTTGCTCGGAGAAAGAATACGTTATTCGACTCGTTGCTGATGCCACACCATGCGATATTACAGCCAACAATGTCATACGTCATTCATATTTCACATTTTTACATAACAAAATTGGTCAGGTGTATCACATTCGGACTAGCGAATTTTGCCGCACTGCAGCTAGCTTTTCGGAGCCTCTCTTTCAAAGAATGACGTCTTAATACGTTTTTAATTTCAGCTAAGGACGTAACAGTTATTCAGATTATCCTTTCGTGGGATGGAGTATAAGAAATCTGACCAGTGGTGCAATGAGGAGAACTAAATTTGTCAGAATATTTTTTCGATGGAGATATATTACATGAGAGTGTTATCAATCGAACAACATGTGAGGTTATCACTGAAATGCTTCTGATTAAACTCTACTTCTTTCGAGTACTTTTCCGATTTCCCATACGGGTTGAAGTGTTGTACAAAACGAGTTTTATTTTGTTATCTCCACAATTATATTGAAGCTATCGAAGTGAGCTATCGAAATATTACCTGATTTGGAGCTCTTACGTTTCTTATCAGAAGTGTTGATACGAGGCGCGTTATCTCGCTAACAAGTATCAGTAAACAAGTACGTAAGTAGCAGAAGGCCATCGGTCAACGTAATTTCAATGTCAAATCAAGATCTCTTTCAGTTATTTGCTAATGTACGTTGAAAATGTGGAAAGTATCCCCTCAATCGAGAAACAGTCTAACAGCGAAACCAAACGTTTCAACAAACAAAAAGGAGAATAAAGCTGTGTAGGTCAGACCCACTGGAAGTCGTACGTTGACCCCACAACGATAAGATTTATGAGTGGGCTGTGGCTGCAGATGCAACGGACACGAAATAATGATTACGGGAAGGAAGAGGGGCAGGTAGGAGATAGACGGGTAAAGGGGGTTATCCAAATGTGTAGCGCTGGCGTCGCTTATCAGTGTGAATTGGTACCTCGTTCCCCTTTGGTCAGGTTCAGTGACCACTGTGTAAGTCTACCGGGAAAACTGTGTCTCGCTATCTCAGGCCTCATCCAGTGTATTTATCTTTAATCAGAATACATCTCTTGAAAGTTCTTTTCGACCTGCTTTTTCAAGCGAATGATGCCGAAATATTTCTCAAAAATCAGTAACATGTTAAAATATTTCATCTCAATGACGATTTTACCGAGGTTTACTTTAACAGCCATGTTTTGCAGGAAACGCATGATTTTACATCCTATTTAAGCAACACGCAGATTCTAAAGATATAACTGTGTTGGTTTTTGTGTCTGTACGTATTGACCCCGCAAAATAGTATGAATAAACCGCGTCGTTGTTTGTTAAAGTGTGAAACATTTGGAAAAAAAATTGGGAAGAAAACAAAGTCTATATTGCAGCTGCAACGCGTTTCGACAGTTGCACCATTATTATCAGGTGGAAGACGTCTCTTAGACTGCTGTTCATGGTAGAAGCATCGGCGACTTCTTGCAGGAGCATGTCAGGCGTTCGAAAGATTAGAGAGCGACTCGCAGTGTTCATAATTATGTGAATAATGCACATTGACTACAGATGGAGAAAGGTAGAAAATAGTTGAAAGGTATGGAAGGCTCTTAGTGCAAGAAGAACAGTAAGTGTGTAGTGTTTTGAATAGGAAAATCGCCTATGCTGCTAACCGTACATGAGTTGCACAATATTGTGTAACAACGAACTTACATTTTTCGTTAAAGATTTTAAGGCCACAGCAAACAGAAGATGGATCGGAACATGAATGTACATTTCCTAATCATCACGAGCTCGTCTCTGTATATTACAGAACTATTGTTTAGGAGTGGGTAGGATGAATAGATAACTGTTGCCCTGAAGGTTCTGTTAGCATTGACGGTCTGGCTCAGCATTGCTGTGAGTGTGGGATGGGAGGAGGGGGGGAGGGGGAGTGGATGGGGATGTTGTGTAGGATGTGGGGACACTAAGGATACTGTTTCGCTGTTTACCGATCCGACGAGAGGTCTTGGAGGTGCACCACCTGCAGGATGAGGTATGCAGGCTGCATTGCAATACTCTTCATCGTTGTTTGGTTGGTCGTAGGAACAAAGATCCTTCCTCGACTGTTCGTGGTATGGCTGTTCTACACTGTTCTCTCAGTTAGTAAATTTTCGATTCCTGTCTTTGCGAAATAAAGTTGTAACCCACTTGTTCGTTCGTTCGGGTTGCTTTGTCCTCATATCCTCAGATCAGCATGATTTTCTCCCCATCGTTAAGTGAAACACAATGCGCGAAATTTACTCATGTTGAGGAACATACGGTGTGATGTGTGGGATATCTTGAGGTCTTCCTTTGATCCAACAGAGCTATTTCTAATAGTAGTTTTGTATTGTATACCTATAGAATAAATGTTTGACCTGAAGTTATTTCGTACCTTTTGCCCATTTCATATGCAATTTCCCATCCATGTGTTTGAGTACGTTAAACAGTAGTAAGCTCTGGTAGCTCATTTGTGTGCATGCTTCATGGAATGAGTTAGTACTGACCCTCCGAGCTTTGAACTGGCGAGTGATATTCCTGTGCTACAGTTGACCGAAATGCAGCGTTCAACAGTAAATTACGACGATTAGGCGCGTACTTATTGCTTCTGAACGGGGTGCACGAGTTGATTCAATACGATAATTGCGTTTCGTAGAAATAAGAATCAAACCCTGTTCTGCCCTCGAGCTTTTTCCATTGCTTAGTTAAATAATTTACAGTGAAGGCCACGTTGGACTTTTGAAGAAACTTACTGGTGATTTTCTTCCTCAAGAGTAAAAGCTACCAGTACTGTGACACTAATAATGTTAATGTCGACCAACCTTTAAATCCGAATTTTATTTCTCTCCCTTTAGGTTACCGTGATGCTACTAACACCGTACTCTCAGATGACTTACGTAAAGAGGGTTACGAGATCGGATATCACTTATCTGTCAAGATCTCAAGGTGTACAGCGCCTTCGAATTTTATTTTCAAACAGCACTTCTTCTCTTGATATATTAAGATTACTGAAGCTTGAGAACAGAGGCAATACGATGCTTGACTTACCTGAGAACTGCATGACAGCCATTCTGATGCTCATGATAACAGCAGCGCTGGTTGTTTTGTGTCCCATCTCTGTCAGCTTGTCTCCGAAGAGGACGCTGAAAACTGAACCCAGGGACATGCTGGTCATCTGCAGGCGTACAAAACAGCAGGCAGTAAGCATTCTGTCAGAAAAAAGGTGTCTGAAAAGAAAATATTTTTGCTAAAAGTAGGAAATGAAGCACATTAGAGAAACATTTGGTGCGCCTCTGAATGATACTCGAAATCACGTAAGCAAATAAGATTGCGCGGTCGACATAATCCACTATACGTTTGTCAACTAGTACTATTTAAAATTCTAGGTAAAATTCTGAACTCTGATTTTTTATTCTCCTCCTCATTTGCTGTAGGTGATTTAGAGCAGCTTCAGCAAGTTCGTCAAATGATTCTCTAACCAGTTTTATTTCCTACTTTTAGACCAATCATTTCACAAAACATTTGACCGTTTCCTTTCCAACATTTCTTTCAGATGTTTTATTGACACTTAAATATCGAATCTGTATAACGCTTTATACAGAATACAGATGAACTTCTTGACATTTCGTGTACATAGCTAACAGCAACTGTTCATGAAATATTGCCATTTTCTCTCAATTCACTAATTAAGTTTTCTTATTTACCCTGATTACTTTCAAGCAATTAAATCTTTTCCATGAAGCTGGATCCCTTGCTGGTCAATTTGACACTTCACTAGTACATTTTCCACTCTTAGTTTGCTTATGAAAATTTGGAAAAAATTCCCTCTGATTACTAATTAAGTTTTTCATAATTAACCTGATTCATTTCATGCAAGTAATTCTTTCCTTGCAAAACTAGACATCACGCTGATCAGTTTGATACCAAATTTATCTATTTCTCACTCTTAGTTTGGTTTTTAAAATTCGGATAAAATTCCATTGTGCAACTTATACGCCGGCCGGTGTGGCCGTGCGGTTCTAGGCGCTTCAGTCTTGAACCGAGTGGCCGCTACGGTCGCAGGTTCGAATCCTGCCTCGGGCATGGATGTGTATGATGTCCTTAGGTTAGCTAGGTTTAAGTGGTTCTAAGTTCTAGGGGACTGATGACCACAGATGTTAAGTCCCATAGCGCTCGGAGCCATTTTGCAACTTATACAGCGGTCTCAGTTCCGTTCCACTCGAACATTTGCACATAAATATGTGTTTAATTGTCCATTTCCCTTTGAATTTCATAAATAAATTAATAGTTCGCTATCATTTACACATACTTACGCTGTCCTGTCACATTGATGTGATCACCTGTCAAAAGCCTGAGCAACTATCTTTTGCAGTACGGATCGCTGCGGCACGTCCAGGAAGAGAATCAGTGAGGTTCTGGAAGGTAACGACAGGGATGTGGAGACATGTCGACTCCACTGACGTGGCCAGATGCGCGAGAGTTCTGTACTGAGGATCCATGGTGCGAACAGAACCATCGGGGTCATTTCACAGACTCTCGACTGTGTTTAATTTAGTTTAGTTCAGTGGCCAGGGGAATACAGTAAACTCATCCTAGTGCCCTTTGAACAACGCACGTACACTGCAAGTTTTGTGACAGGTTGCATTGTCCCGCTGGTAAATGCCGTAGTGCTGAGGAAAAACAAACCGCATGTTGGGGTGAACATGGTCCTCAAAGATAGATGCATCTTTGACCCATTGTGCCTTCCTTCCCTCCTCCGGTCTGAACCGCACGGACGATTGTTGCAGAGTGTTTGCTTTCTGTCCGATGGAGCATAAAACGTGATTCATCTGTAAAGGCCACGTATTGCCACTCAGTTGACGTCCACTTGTGGTAGTGGAGCGCAAATTGTAGCCTTCGTCGACCATGAACCAGGTGCCTGCTTCGAAGGTCCATACCAGCAACATTCGCTGACCGGTCATTCAGGAGACGCTGCTTCACCTGGACTGTCGGTTGCTCAACTGCTGCACGTCTATTCGACAGAACACTTCTCCACAGCCGACGCTCACCACTGTCATCTGTGGACTGTGATGCACCACAGTTGCTTGGGAGCCAGTTTTGGATAGCGGCATTTTGCCATACACTTTTACCACGGCGACTCGCGAACAGTTCACAAACTTAGCAGTTTCGTAAATGCTTCCATACTTGGCCCGAAATCAAATGATCGTGCCCTACTGGATGTCAGGTAAACTGTTGTCTGTGTCCCCCCGACCTGTCTTCCATACCCTTCAGTGCTAGTGCTGCCACCTGCCGTGTGTGAGTGGTTATTGTACATGGATGTCGAACGTAGGCAGTAGTAGCTTTAATGTGGCTGGACCTTGCATGAATTCGTACTAGTCCTAATAACACGGGATTTGGGTACTGGCTTGTTGTTCTGGATTAGGACATTCTTTATCGATGTTATTAGTGTTTGGCTTACTTTCTTCCCACCGGGTCTTTCAACTTACAGTGTTGAGGGCGACACCCAAGACGACCATCCAGCCCCATCCTCCGTCGGGTGGGATGAGCTCATAATCAGCTGCACTCGGCTGTTTCATGTGTGCGCCTGAAAACAAAAAACGATATTTATGTGGTTTAAAAATGTCAGTTGGTAACAAGACCACCAAGATATGGTCTGAAGTTGCAGAGCAAGACCTTACAAGGTACAATCTTTTTTCATGTACATACAGGTTCAATTTTTGGTACTTACGTAACTTGTGTTATTAAATTCAATGAGTTTTCGGTAACTCAATGTTAATGGGATCTTAAGGGACAATGACGCTTTTTTAAAATATTTCTTGGGTTCAGTACATTGAAATACTTTATTCATAAGACACAGGCAGCAAAATTTTCGCTTTTGCATTAAGCACAAGGAAAACTAATAATATCCTTATAAAAGATGGACAGAAATATGAAGTTATCAATGTGCACAGGGGTAAAATTCCAATTATACACGTGTCACAAGCGTTCGCTGTCGGGTCTACTGTTGTGATAATAAAGGATGAATAGTGTGAGGTTATGCAATTTCTTGAGATGCTTAACAGGCTCATTCTGTAGTATTTACTGTTATTGGGTTTTAACAATAGAAAGAGCTGTGGATACACCAGAAATATCATATTCTGTGATCACCGACATAAACTTAGACAGGCTATAGAGGCGGAGCCGGCCGGAGTGGCCGTGCGGTTCTAGGCGCTACAGTCTGGAGCCGAGTGACCGCTACGGTCGCAGGTTCGAATCCTACCTCGGGCATGGATGTGTGTGATGTCCTTAGGTTAGTTAGGTTTAATTAGTTCTATGTTCTAGGCAACTGATGACCTCAGAAGTTAAGTCGAGTGCTCAGAGCCATATAGAGGCGGAAACTGGTGAAGCTGAACGGCAAACAAAATTTCAATGGATCGTAATCTTTGAAAGAGAGTTCAATTTAATCAAAGTAAAGCTGAAATCCGACAGCTATTACAGCTACAGTCATTTCATTACCACCTACAATTTACCATCTTGGACTTGAAGTAACGGAAAATGTAGGCATATCTCTACTGTTGTGGGTTGCTTCTCTAGGCATCTTATGCAGTCTTCTGCAGCTAAACATCTTACGGAGCAGAGAAGGGTTAGTAAAGTAAATAATTGGAATAATCTTTGGATTTGGATACAGATAAATTTTTCTAACAAATTGCTTTAGTATAAACATTAGCTCCTGTCTTATCTATCTTGCTGTAAAGTAAATAATTGGAGTAATCTTTGGATTTGGATACAGATAAATTTTTCTAACAAATTGCTTTAGTATAAACATTAGCTCCTGTCTTATCTATCTTGCTGTTGGCTATCTATAGGGATGGTGTTGTGTATGCATTCATTGACCAGTAATTTAATAAAGTTTTGTCAGCTTCAGTAAACTTACGGGATATAGATGTTTCTACACGTCTGCAGTTGGCAGTTCAAATGGTTCAAATGGCTCTGAGCACTATGGAACTTTACATCTGTGGTCATCAGTCCCCTAGAACTTAGAACTACTTAAACCTAACTAACCTAAGGACATCACACACATCCATGCCCGAGGCAGAATTCGAACCTGCGACCGTAGCGGTCACGCGGTTCCAGACTGAAGCGCCTAGAACCGCACGGCCACCCCGGCCGGCCAGTTGGGAATCAACTGAGTTAATGTCCCTACATCTGTGAAGGCAGTGAGGAAAGTGTCACTGGTAAGCAGGCACGTATTTTCCTCTCGTCGAATACCGAAAACGTTGGTGGAATTCAATGAGAAGTCCGTCCAGTCCTGCCCATTTGTTTCTTGGTACCGCTAGGATTATCTCTTTTAGGCCTTCGCATGTAATACCTGCAATGAGTTTCCTATTCTTTCCGTACTGGCCATTCTTCGAGTCTATGTCCCACCAAGCCCACTCCGCTTTTCAGTGTGTGTCGGTTTAATTACGTAAGCATGTATAGTGCCCGACAACGTAATTTAGTATGGAGCTTTGACATGCGTATAAGTTACTTTTTCGTACTGAATGTTTGCTATTAGTTTCTGCCAACCCCTTCACAATCGCAATAAGGCTCCCTAATATAGCGCCTGATAGGATGTTCATTACAACTCACGTGCATTTTATACGCATAATCCTCTTGATTTACGCTCTGAGAGATGGAATTCAAAGTTCGGGTAACTTCTCAATTCAGTAGAATGAAATTATAGTGTTTCCTTTTCTTGGCATGGAGAATGAGATAAGAATGAGATTTATCCAAATGGAAAACCAATCGGTAGATGTGATTTACACGTACAGACCAACAAGTCATTACAATTTCAGAGAAATTGGATTATTTATTCAAGAGAAACAGCTTCATAAATTGAGCAAGTCAATAACATGTTGGTGCGCTCCTGGCACTTACGTTAGCAGTTATTCAGCTTGGCATTGATTGATACCGTTGTTTTATGTCTTCCTGTGATCAGGTTGGTATCTCATTGCTGTCCATGGCGTCTGCAGACAAGTTTTTGCTGTGGAACCTCACTGAGTTGCGTAGAATTGTCTTCACTGCAAATTATGTCAAATTGGCGCTATAGATCCTCAAAGTTCAGGGTTTGTTGGAGGGCCCTGTTCATAATGTTCCAAAAGTTCTGAATTGGGGAGAGATCCTGCGACCTTGCTAGCCAAGCTAGAGCTTGACAATCACGAAGACAAGCAGTGGAAACTCTCGCCGTGTGAGGACGTGCGTTATCTTACTAAGATATGATCCCAGGAGGACTTACAACATGTTGTTGTTGTTGTGGTCTTCAGTCCTGATACTGGTTTGATGGAGCTCTCCATGTTACTCTATCCCGTGCAAGTTTCTTCATCTCCCAGTACCTACTGCAAGATACATCCTTCTGAATGTGCTTAGTATATTCATCTCTTTGTCTCCCTCTACAATTTTTCCCCTCCACGCTGCCCTCCAATACTAAATTGGTGATCCCATGATGCCTCAGAACATTTCCTACCAACCGATCCCTTCTTCTAGTCAAGTTGACCCACAAACTTCTCTTCTCCCCAGTCCCATTCAATACCCCCTCATTAGTTATGTGACCTACCCACCTAATATTCAGCATTCATCTGTAGCACCACATTTGGAAAGCTTCTATTCTCTTCTTGTCCAAACTATTTATCGTCCATGTTTGACTTCCATACATGCCTACACTCCATACAAATACTTTCAGAAACGACTTCCTGACACATCTATACTCGATGTGAACAAATTTCTCTTCTTCAGAAACGCTTTCCTTGCCATTGCCAGTCTACATTTTATATCCTCTCTACTTCGACCATCATCAGTTATTTTGCTCCCCAAATAGCAAAACTCCTTTACTACATTAAGTGTCTCATTTCCTAATCTAATTCCCTCAGCATCACCCAACTTAATTCGACTACATTCCATTATCCTCGTTTTGCTTTTGTTGATGTTCTTCTTATATCCTCCTTTCAAGACACTATCCATTCCGTTCAGATGGTCTTCCAAGTCCTTTGCTGTCTCTGACAGTATTACAATGTCATCAGCGAACCTCAAAATTTTTATTTCTTCTCCATGGATTTTAATACCCGCTCCGAATTTTTCTTTTGTTTCCTTCACTGCTTGCTCAATATACAGATTGAATAACATCTGGGAGAGGCTACAACCCTGTCACACTCCCTTTCCAACCACTGCTTCCCTTTCATGTCCCTCGAGCCATATAACTGCCATCTGGTTTCTGTACAAATTGTAAATGGCCTTTAGCTCCCTGTATTTCACCCTTGCCACCTTCAGAATTTGAAAGAGAGTATTCCAGTCAACATTGTCACAAGCTTTCTCTAAGTCTACAAATGCTAGAAACGTAGGTTTGCCTTTCCTTAATCTAGCTTCTAAGACAAGTTGTAGGGTCATTATTGCCTCACGTGTTCCGATATTTCTACGGAATCCAAACTGATCTTCCCCGAGGTCGGCTTCTATTAGTTTTTCCATTCGTCTGTAAAGAATTCGCGTTAGTATTTTGCAGCCGTGACTTATTAAACTGATAGTTCGGTAATATTGACATCTGTTAACACCTGCTTTCTCTGGGATTGGAATTATTATATTCTTCTCGAAGTCTGAGGGTATTTCGCCTGTCTCATACATCTTGCTCATCAGTCGGTAGAGTTTTGTCTGGACTGGCTCTCCCAAGGCTGTCAGTAGCTCTAATGGAATGTTGTCTACTCCCGGGGCCTTGTTTCGATTTAGGTCTTTCAGTGCTCTGTCAAACTCTTCACGCAGTATCATATCTCCCATTTCGTCTCCATCTACATCCTCTTCCATTTCCATAATATTGTCCTCAAGTACATCGCCTTCCGCCTTTCTGCTTTCCCTTCTTTGCTTAGAACGGATTTCCATCTGAGCTCTTGATATTCATACCAGTGGTTCTCTTTCCTCCAAAGGTCTCTTAAATTTTCCTGTAGGCAGTATCTATCTTACCCCTAGTAAGATAAGCCACTACATCCTTACATTTGTCCTCTAGCCATCCCTGATTAGCTATTTTACACTTCCTGTCGATCTCATTTTCGAGACGTTTGTATTCCTTTTTGCCTGCTTCATTTACTGCATTTTTATATTTTCTCCTTTCATCAACTAAATTCAATATTTCTTCTGTTACCCAAGGATTTCTACTAGCCCTCGTGTTTTTCCTATTTGATCCTCTGCTGCCTTCACTACTTCGTCCCTCAAAGCTACCCATTGTTCTTCTACTGTATTTCATTCCCCTATTCCTGTCAATTGTTCTCTAATGCTCTCCCTGAAACTCTGTACAACCTCTGGTTTAATCAGTTTATCCAGGTCCCATCTCCTTAAATTCCCTCCAGGGAACCAAAAAGAGGCGTAGAATATCGTCGACGTCCCGATGTGCTGTGAGGGTATTGTAGATTACAGCCAAAGAGGTCCTGCTATGAAAACAAACGGCACCCTAGACAATCACTTCTGGTCGTCGAGCCGTATGGCGAGCGACAGTCAGGTCGGCATACCACCACTGCCTGGAGTGTCTCCAGATAAATTTTCGGCTTGGAACCTGATTGACTGGAGTGGAATTGTCTTCAGTGAGTTGTCCCGCTTCGAATTAAGCCCCAATGACCAACCCGGACATATCTGAAGACGCCCCGAACTGCGGAGTGTAGTGGCATACCAACCTGAGTGAGGCCGCCACACAGCCCGATAACCGAGAGTGATGGTGTGGAGTGCCGTTTCTCTCCGTTCCAGGACCACTTTGGTTGTCATTCAAGACATAGCGGTCTCCTTTTCTTTTTTAGAGTCATGATCATGTAACTGGTTAGACGCGGCCCGCCACGAACTCTTCTCCTGTGCGAACGTCCTCATCTCAGACTAGCACTTGCAAGCTACCTACTCAGTTATTTTCAGGATATATTCCAAAACCTGTCCTCCTCTACCGTTTTAGCTCTCTATAGCTTCTTCTAGTACAATGGAAGTAGCTCCCAGATGTCTTAACAGTGTCTTACAATCCTGTCACTTCCCATTGTCAGTGTTTTTCATATATTCCTTCCCTCTTCGATTCTGCGCAGAACCTCCTCATTCCTAACTTTATCAGTCCACCTGATTTTCAATATTCGTCTGTAGCACCACATCTCAAATGCTTCGATTCTCTTCTGTTACGCTTTTGGTTCAAATGGCTCTGAGCACTATGGGACTTAACTTCTGTGGTCATCAGTCCCCTAGAACTTAGAACTACTTAAACCTAACTAACCTAAGGACATCACACACATCCATGCCCGAAGCAGGATTCGAACCTGCGACCGTAGCGGTCACGCGGTTCCAGACTGAAGCGCCTTTAACCGCACGGTCACAGCGGCCGGCTGTTACGCTTTTCCCACAGTCCATGTTCCACTATCATACAATGCTATGCTCCAGAAGTGCATTCTCAGAAATTTCTTCCTCAAGTTAAGGCCGGTGTTTGATACTAGTAGACTTCTCTTGGCTAGGAACGCGCTTCTTACCAGTGCTAGTATGCTTTTAATGTCCTCCTTGGTCCGTCTGTCATTTGTTATTTTCCTGCCTAGGGTAGCAAAATTCCTTAACATTATCTACTTCGTGTCCACCAATCCTGATGTTAAGTTTCTAGGTGTTCTCAGATCCGCTGCTTCTCATTACTTTCGTCTTTCTTCTATTTACATCCATTTTCTGTACACATTAAAGTGTTCATTCCAGTAAGGATAATAATCGTAGCATTGATATCCGTTCTCCTTGATTTTTAATTCCACTCCTGAAACTTTCTTTTGTTTCCATCATTGCTTCTCCAATGTCTAGATCGAACATTACCTTACACCCTCTTAATTCGAGCACTTCGTTCTTGGTTGTCCACTCTTATTATTCCGTCTTGGCTCTTGTACATATTGTACATTACACGTCTCTCCCTATAGCTTACCCCTGTTTTTCGCAGAATTTCGAACCTCTTGCACCATTTTACATTGTCGAAGGCTTTTTTCAGGTCTATAAATCCTATGAACGTGCCCTGATTTTTCTTTAGTCTTGTTTCCATTATCAACTGCAACCACAGAATTGCCTCTCTGGTGCCTTTATCTTTCCTAAAGCCAAACTGATCGTCATCTAATACATCCTCAATTTTCTTTTCCATTCTTTTGTATATTATCCTTGTCAGCAACTTGGATGCACGAGATACTAAGCTGATCGAGTGATAATTCTCGCACTTGTCAGCTCTTGCTGTCTTCGGAATTATATGGGTGATATTTTTCCGAAAGTCAGATGGTACGTCATACATTGAACACAGTAATTGTTATGTCCTAGCCAGTAATGCCACCCGAGCACGCTGCCAAAAGGTTGGCAGCATCAAAGTCCGGACGCCGTCCGCATAAGCAGCGCCAGCGAGACAGCAAATCGCCGCAAGTCTGCGCGCGCCACCTCTGGCTTCTGGCTTCTTAAGCGCTGGAGTCGCGAGCGCTAGGACAGTTCTGTATTCGCCGCTCAGTTGTATACTCGCCACCGAATTGTGTACTTGCTAGTCAGTTGTGTGTTCATCGCAGCAGAGTTGTTGTTTGTAGTCAGCCGACGCTGACCTAGCCGCTCCGACTCGAACTAGACAGATTTCTGTAGACACCGAGTTCACTATTGTGTTTCTGTATCTTCATCAATAAAGATAAGTACCGACTTTTATTTAATTAGAGTGTTTCGGGTTTCATCTTTCTGTTTACTGTTCCAGCGGACCGGTCGGCCCGCTATTAAAAGTGTGGCGGTGACTTCGTAAGCCGTTTCTACAGCGAATTGTTTGTCGCTACGAACACCGCCACAAAATTGGCGACGAGGACTTCCGAACTCGTGTGCAGGGCTGGTTCAACTTGTTCTTGTTATACTAATTATAGAGATAAAATTTTGGGGGCTGGTTTAATTTGTGTTCACTATGTCTGCCGAATTACAACAGTTGATCTTGTTACAGAGTCAGCAAATACAAAGTCTGGTGGAAGCAATCGCCAAACAAGCGGCTAATCCTCCAACACAACAGGAACAAGCACAGGCAGCACCACCGTTCCGGGCTTTTGATTCATCTAGAGAAGAATGGCGAGAATATTTCGCGCAGTTGCAGGCGCACCTGACAGTCTACAAAATCACAGGTACTGAGCGGCAGCTTTATTTAATTTCCACTGCAGGCGTAGAAGTCTATCGACTACTTTGTAAGTTGTTCCCGGAATCCCAGCCAGAAGCTTTAGACTATGGCGTTGTTGTTAACAAGCTTGCTGAGTATTTCGAGTCGCGAGTTCATGTGGCAGCAGCCAGATTCAAGTTCTTCAGATTAAAGAAACTGCCACATCAATCTAATAAACAGTGGTTAACAGATTTACGGGGCCTCACCCGTCAGTGCCGATTTAATTGTGTGTGTGGAGCTTCCTACAGTGATGTCATGCTACGAGACGCTATTACTCAAAACATTGCAGATTCTCGTATTCGTGCTGCTATCTTAAAGTTGCCTGACCCGTCATTAGAGACTGTGATCAACATCATTGAAGCCCAAGATACTTTTGACTATGCTGAGTGTGCGTTAGATCAGCCATGTATTTCTCAAATTGCCTGTGCTAACCAAGTTCTGTCACGCCCGCGGCCCCACCGGCAGAGTCAGACTGTAAACACTAGCCGGTCGCGTCATGTTAACCACATTCGTCAGCCGCGTGTGCAAAATGATAGAGTGAAGTCTTGCCCTAAGTGTGTTCTTGCTCATCCTCGTGAACGTTGCCCGTTAAGAAACGCGGTTTGTCACTTTTGTCAAAGGAAAGGACACATCCAGACTGTTTGTTTGCGTAAACGCAAGAACAATTCTAGTGCTGCCCAGCCCATGGATATTCATGTTCTTCAAAGCCAGCCCGCCCAGCAGGTCGCGTTTAAAGACTCTTCCACGGTTCGTGTGGGTAATAAACTTGTTCGCAATAAGCCACCCACCCAGCCCTCTGCTATGCGACCCAAGCATAATTCCAACGCTGTAAAAAGTAATGTACAGACTGCAAGTGAAGCGGGAGTTGTTGTTCCGCCCGCCCAACCCACGAGTTGTCGTAAGCAGCGAACACGCGCTAAACGCGCTGATTTTGTGTCTTCCGCCTCCACTGCACCGATCCAGAGACAGTGTAATAAACTATTTGTGAAGCTACGCATCCAGGATAAGACCTTCAATTTTCAATTAGACACTGGTGCGTCTGTGACTCTCATAAATAGTGCTACGTATGCGGCTATCGGCCGCCCTAAACTTTCAGCGGCAAAACATTCTTTGGCTACTTATAGTGGAGAACATATTCCTGTGTTAGGTGTATGTAGCGTGCCAGCCACATTCCGTGGCAATACAAAAACAGTTTCATTCACAGTGCTCCGCGCTACAGACAGTGTAAACATTTTCGGATTAGACTGTTTTGACTTGTTTGGCCTGTCTATCCAAGACAATGTGTTGCAAATTAATTCTGTTGTTGTTCCTCAAGACAGCATAACCGATTTGTGTAAACGATACAGTGACATATTTAAAGACGAACTAGGTTGTGCTGCGAACTTTGCCGCTCATATTACGTTAAAAGATAATGCTCAGCCTCGATTTTGTCGTGCTCGTCCAGTGCCTCACGCCCTCCGGGCACCTGTAGAAGATGAACTTCGTCGTTGGCAAAACAACGGTGTTATTCAACCCGTTTCAGCGAGCCAGTGGGCTTCTCCCTTAGTTATTATAAAGAAGCCGTCTGGCAAGTTACGTTTGTGTGCTGATTTTAAGTCGACAGTTAATCCTCAGACTGTCATTGATTCTTTTCCTTTGCCTAGACCGGACGAGCTGATGGACAAGTTAGGGGAAGCTCGTTTCTTTTCCAAAATTGATCTCCGTGAAGCATATTTGCAATTGCCCCTCGACGAGCAATCACAACAGTATTTTGTCATAAACACGTCGTTGGGGTTGCTCCGTTTTCTGCGTTTGCCTTTTGGTTGTGCGTCAGCTCCAGCTGTTTTTCAGCGTTTTTTGTCACAACTTCTGGCTAATGTGCCATCGTGTTGCAACTATTTAGACGATATTGTTGTGTCCGGTCGGACGTCTGCTGAACATTTCCGTAATTTGGAGTGTTTGTTTAAAGTGTTGTCTCAGGCAGGCCTACGTTGCAACATCGATAAATGTTCATTTTTCCTTACGGAGCTGGAGTATCTGGGACATGTTATTAATGCTCAAGGCATTCATCCCTCCCAGTCACATTTAGCAGCTATTCGTGATTTGCCCGCCCCTCGCAATCTGCATGAATTGCAAGCAGTTCTTGGCTAATTGACGAATTATATTAGGTTTATACCTAATGCATCACAGATTGCTGCACCGTTGCATCGTCTCCGCCGTAAGAATGTTCCGTTTGTGTGGTCAGCTGATTGCCAATCAGCCTTTCAGCAGCTTAAAGAGGCTTTATTGAATGATCGTTGTCTGGTCCATTACGACCCTAACAAGCCTCTGGTGTTAGCTTGTGATGCCTCTTCTTTCGGCCTCGGTGCTGTGTTGTCTCACCGAGTCGGTAACACCGAACGTCCTATTGCGTTCGCATCTAAATTGCTCAACAAAGCTCAGTGTAATTATAGCCAATTGGACAAGGAAGCGTTGGCTATTGTGTTCGGTGTCACAAAATTCCATCACTACCTCTATGGTAGACCATTCTATTTAGTGACAGATCACAAGCCCCTGACGTCACTGTTTCATCCGTCTAAACCAGTTCCTCAGCGGACAGCTCAGAGACTACAACGTTGGGCTCTTTTGTTATCACAATACCAGTATGAGATACTGTATCGCCCTACGGCTCAGCATGCAAACGCTGACGCGCTTTCTCGATTGCCGATTGCTGCGGATGATGTCTTCGATTCCTCTGACGAATCTTGCCATCAGATTGACGCAGATGAGCATCAATCCCTCCGGGATTTTCCGATTGATTATCGTCAGGTGGCACGTGAGACAGCTACGGATCCTCATCTGAGTTTACTATTACGTTTTGTTCAACGTGGTTGGCCGTCCAAGGCAAAGGACATATCGGATCCTGTGGTTCGTCGCTATTATCCGCAACGTCATCTGTTGTCTGTTTCGCACGGAGTTTTGCTGTTACGCACCGAGAATGACCAGCTTCGTGTAGTGGTTCCCCAAGTGCTCCAATCCAAGGTCCTCGACTTGTTGCATCAAGGTCATTGGGGCGTGGTCCGCACCAAGCAGCTTGCCCGCCGTCACTGTACATGGATCGGCATTGATAAGCAGATTACGCAGATGTCTACAGATTGTTCGACGTGTGCCGAACACCAAGCTGCTCCGCCTCAACGCTATTTTGAGTGGGCACGCCCTGCCGGTCCATGGCAGCGAGTACATATTGATTTCGCTGGTCCATATTGGAATTCTCGTTGGCTCATCGTGATAGATGCATTTAGTAGTTTTCCGTTTGTTGTGCCCATGCAGTCTACAACGTCTGCACAAACTATACAGGCGTTGACTTCAATTTTTTGTATTGAGGGTCTTCCAGAAGTTTTGGTATCTGACAATGGTCCACAATTTACCTCTGCTGACTTTGAAAGTTTTTGTTCTGCCAATGGCATTCGCCATGTTCTTACTCCGCCGTTCCACCCTCAATCGAATGGTGCAACGGAACGTTTTGTACGCACATTCAAGGATCATATGGACCGCCTTCGTGCTACGCACTCTCGTCAGCAGGCCCTCATCACGTTCCTGTCGTCGTACCGGACCACGCCACGCGACGGCCCTTCGCCTGCGGAGCTTCTCCACGGCCGTCGTCATCGCACCCTACTACGGTTGTTGCACCCCCCGGATCGACCCGCCGCTTCTGAGCATCGCACGCGTTTTCAGCGCAACGACGCCGTTTTTTTCAGAGTTTATCACGGTCGCCGTCGTTGGGAACGTGGTACCGTGATAAGTGTCCAGGATCGCGGTTTTTATACTGTTCAAGGTGCTACTGGAGTGCACAGGAGGCATCAGAACCAGTTGCGCCGCGCTGGCCGCCCGGATTCTGCCGCTCGTTCTTTGTCCACAGATTTGGTCCGCGGCGGGTTCCAGCCGCGCCTTCCGACTTCGCTGCCGCCCCCAGGGCAGCAGCAGCAGCCGTCGCCGCTACCACGCCGACAGCCCGTCCCGTTGATGCCTCCCGCGCAGCTTCATCCGGGAGCGCCCCAGATGGTCGCTCCGGCGCCTGCGGTCCCTCTTCAGTCGCCACCGCCTTCGGAGCTGATGGACGTCGACCCCTCAGCCGGGCCGCCTTCCCAAGCGGTGGCTGTGCAGCCTGTCCTGCAGCCGCTTTCCTTGGGCACCCCCAAGGAGTCTGACACCGCAGCCCCTTGTCCGGCGCCCACTCAGCAGCCGTCGACGCAGCGTCAGGAGACGCTGCCTCTCTTCGTGGGTCCCGACGCCCCGTCGCGTCCAGTACCAGAAGCTGCGCCCGTGGTCACAGGCGTGCACCCTGACCTCGGTTTTCAGTCGGTGTTTCCCGAGGCCCCGCGCAGCCAATACTGGCGTGCGGACCGGGGACTGCCACCGACAACAGTCTCCGCCCCGGTCTCTTCTGCTACGCCTGCGGCCAGACCCCTCCCCCGCCGTCGACGCTCGCCACGTCATTATTCAACGACGGTGCGGCGATTTGAGGGGGAGGAGTGTTATGTCCTAGCCAGTAATGCCCCCCGAGCACGCTGCCAAAAGGTTGGCAGCATCAAAGTCCGGACGCCGTCCGCATAAGCAGCGCCAGCGAGACAGCAAATCGCCGCAAGTCTGCGCGCGCCACCGCTGGCTTCTGGCTTCTTAAGCGCTGGAGTCGCGAGCGCTAGGACAGTTCTGTATTCGCCGCTCAGTTGTATACTCGCCACCGAATTGTGTACTTGCTAGTCAGTTGTGTGTTCATCGCAGCAGAGTTGTTGTTTGTAGTGAGCCGACGCTGACCTAGCCGCTCCGACTCGAACTAGACAGATTTCTGTAGACACCGAGTTCACTATTGTGTTTCTGTATCTTCATCAATAAAGATAAGTACCGACTTTTATTTAATCAGAGTGTTTCGGGTTTCATCTTTCTGTTTACTGTTCCAGCGGACCGGTCGGCCCGCTATTAAAAGTGTGGCGGTGACTTCGTAAGCCATTTCTACAGCCAAGTGTTTGTCGCTACGAACACCGCCACAAAAGTAATGTGAATAGTCGTTTCGTTGCCACTTCTCTCAATGATTATGTTGGATTGCTATCTATCACTTCTGCCTTAGTTCATCTTAAGGCCTCCAAAGCACTCTTAAATTCTGATTCTAATACTGGATCCCCTCTCTCTTCTAAATGGACTTCTGTTTCTTCTTCTATAACATCAGACAAATCCTCCCTCTCATAGAGGCTTCCAATGTATTCTTTCCACCTATCCGTTCTCTCCTCTGTATTTACCAGTGGAATTCGAGTTGCACTCTTAATGTTACCACCCTTGCTTTTAATGTCACCGAAGGTTGTTTTGACTCTCCTGTATGCTAAGTCTGTCCTTCCGACAATCATTTCTTTTTCGATGTCTTCACATTCTTCGTGCAGCCATTTCGTCTTAGCTTCCATGCATTTCCTATTTATTTCATTTCTCGGCGACTTGTCTTTCTGTATTCCTCAGTTTCCTGGAACATTTTTGTAGTTCCTCCTTTCATCGATCAACTGAAGTATTTCTGCTGTTACCCGTGATTTCTTCGCAGTTACCTTCTTTGTACCTATGTTTTTCTTTCGAACTTCTGTGACACCTTTTTAGAGAAGTCCATTCCTCTTTACCTGCACTGTCTACTGAGTTATTCCTTGTTGCTGTATCCCTAGTCTTAGAGAACATCAAGCGTATCTCATCATTACTTAGTTCTTTCGTATCCCATTTATTTCCGTATTGATACTTCATAACTAATCTCTTAAACTTCAGCCTACTCTTCATCTCTACTACATTGGGATCTGAGTCTATATCTGCTCCTGCGTACGCCTTGCAATCCTGTACCTAATTTCGGAATCTCTTCCTGATCTAATTGAAATATTCCCGTATCATCCGTCCTTTTCCAAGTATACCCTCTCCTCTTGTGATTCTTGAACAGAACATTCGCTATAACTAGATGAAATTTATTACGAACTGAATTAGCCTTTCTCCTCTCACATTCCATGTCCCAAGCCCACATTCACCTGTAACCTTTCCTTCTACTCCATCCTCTCCTGTATTCCAGTCCCCCATGACTATCAGATTTTCGTCTCACTTTACGTACTATATTACCCTTTCAGATATCCTCATATATTTTCTCTATTTCTTCATCTGAAGCTTGCAACGTCGGCATGTGTACCCGAACTAACATTGTCGGTGTTGGTTTGTTGTAGATTCTGATAATGACAGCGGTACGTCGACGATATTCTACGCTCCGTTTTGTTGCCTTCATGGCAAACCCTTCCTGGGCTTACATTTCAATAAAACAATGCCCCCCCGCACACGGTGAGCGTTTCTGCTGTTTGTATCTGTGCTTGCCTATCAGGGTCGCCGGATCTCTGACCAACTGAGAGCGCATGGAACATTATGGACAGGGGTCTCCAGCCAGTTCGGGACTGTGACTACCTAATGCGGAAATTGGATAGAATTTGGCACTGTAGAAATTTCTACTCGATTCAATGAGATTACAGGCCGAAGACGTTCCTGAGAACGCCTGGGACGGCACTGAGATGCCAACCCGACCTCAGGAAGACATCCAAGAACTTTATCAATCAACGCTAAGCTTAATGGCTGTTTACATAAGGACCACTGGTGGTCCAACGCTTTGCTCATCTCCTCAATTTGTGAAGTTGTATTCTCTTGAAGAAGTCATCCAGTTTTTCTAAACTTTTAATCGTTTGTTTGTCTATACATGCGCAACACACTTGCCGTTTTCTGTCCGATTCGGATAATTCCTTCATAGTGAGACTTTTATTTCTTTTTTTTACTTCTTCTTCTTAGAGTGTACATACCAATAAAGTGGACGAGTAGGTTAAGGCCAGTTTTAATTTCTTTCTTATTTCATTCCGCTTTATGTTAAGAAAAGGGAACACTATACAGGGTTATTACAAATGATTGAAGCGATTTCACAGCTCTACAATAGCTTTATTATTTGAGATGTTTTCACAATGCTTTGCACACACATACAAAAACTCAAAGTTTTTTTAGGCATTTACAAATGTTCGATATGTGCCCCTTTAGTGATTCGGCAGACATCAAGCCGATAATCAAGTTCCTCCCACACTCGGCGCAGCATGTCCCCATCAATGAGTTCGAAAGCATCGTTGATGCGAGCTCGCAGTTCTGGCACGTTTCTTGGTAGAGGAGGTTTAAACACTGAATCTTTCACATAACCCCACAGAAAGAAATCGCATGGGGTTAAGTCGGGAGAGCGTGGAGGCCATGACATGAATTGCTGATCATGATCTCCACCACGACCGATTCATCGGTTTTCCAATCTCCTGTTTAAGAAATGCCGAACATCATGATGGAAGTGCGGAGGAGCACCATCCTGTTGAAAGATGAAGTCGGCGCTGTCGGTCTCCAGTTGTGGCATGAGCCAATTTTCCATCATGTCCAGATACACGTGTCCTGTAACGTTTTTTTTCGCAGAAGAAAAAGAGGCCGTGAACTTTAAACCGTGAGATTGCACAAAACTCGTTAACTTTTGGTGAATTGCGAATTTGCTGCACGAATGCGTGAGGATTCTCTACCGCCCAGATTCGCACACTGTGTCTCTTCACTTCACCATTAAGAAAAAATGTTGCTTCATCACTGAAAACAAGTTTCGCACTGAACGCATCCTCTTCCATGAGCTGTTGCAACCGCGCCGAAAATTCAAAGCGTTTGACTTTGTCATCGGATGTCAGGGCTTCTAGCAATTGTAAACGGTAAGGCTTCTGCTTTAGCCTTTTCCGTAAGATTTTCCAAACCGTCGGCTGTGGTACGTTTAGCTCCCTGCTTGCTTAATTCGTCGACTTCCGCGGGCTACGCGTCAAACTAGCCCGCACGCGTTCAACCGTTTCTTCGCTCACTGCAGGCCGACCCGTTGATTTCCCCTTACAGAGGCATCCAGAAGCTTTAAACTGCGCATACCATCGCCGAATGGAGTTAGCAGTTGGTGGATCTTTGTTGAACTTCGTCCTGAAGTGTCGTTGCACTGTTATGAATGACTGATGTGAGTGCATTTCAAGCTCGACATACGCTTTCTCGGCTCCTGTCGCCATTTTGTCTCACTGCGCTCTCGAGCGCTCTGGCGGCAGAAACCTGAAGTGCGGCTTCAGCCGAACAAAACTTTATGAGTTTTTCTACGTATCTGTAGTGTGTCGTGACCATATGTCAATGAATGGAGCTACAGTGAATTTATGAAATCGCTTCAATCATTTGTAATAGCCCTGTAGTTTTACTTTACTGAACTGATAAGCTTTGCTTGTCATCTGCAACATCCTTAGAACAGAGTGGTATTGGACGATATACTACGAGCCGTTTTGTTGCCATTCATGGCAAGCTACTCTGCGGTTACATTTCAACAAGATAATGTCCGCCCGCACACGGCGAGAGTTTCTGCTGCTTGTCTACGCGCTTGCAAAACCCCACCTTGCCTAGGAAGGTCGCCGGATCTCTCCCCAATTGAGAATGTTCCGAGTATTATGCACAAGGCCAGTTGGACAGAATTTGCCACCTTATCCCTCAGGAAGACAGCCAATGGATATATTAATCAGTGCCAAACTGAATAGCTGCTTACATAAGGGCCAGTTATTGACTAGCTCAGTTTGTGCGGCTCGTTCTCTTGAATAAATCATCCAATTTTCCTGATGTTGTAATCATTTGTTTGTCAGTACTTTTGTATCACATCCACCGATTTCCGTCTCATTAGAATTATTCTTTCATCGTGCGTCGTTTTTTTCTTACTTTCTATTATTTGCAGAGTGTGTATTGACTGAAATAACATTAGGGATGGCTGTTATTGCTGAGACAATCGGTTTTTCCATGCAAGTTTAAACGGACTGTTACAACCGCTCAGAATGACACTTTTCTGAAGTAACCGCTTATCGGTGTTTTGTTCCCGTTATTTCATGTAGTAAATGTAGTAATCGAACGAAGATTGAAATAGTTTGGCTGACTCTGTTTCAAGATACATCGAATCAAAGTATAAAATTAAATAAGCAAATAAAAGAAACCTTAGACTGTCCATCGTTCGCCGCTTTGCTCGAAATGTGGTAAGTGGTTCAATACTGCAAGAAGTCACCAGTATTCTCCTGCTGATTCTAATGTTTTCAAACTCTAGTAAAAAGTCACCTTGTAAGCGGGAATCATATAATTATTTGGACATTACGAATAGTCAGTGTACAAGGGTGAAAACTTAGGCTGAAGAACTCTATGTTTCGTGTCAGTTTTTTCCGTTGTCAAGAGATACAAGCGGATAAAGGCATGAAACTTACTGGCAGATTACAACTATGTACCGGACCGTTACTCGAACTCGGGACCTTTGCTTTTCGGTGGCAAGTGCTCTACCATCTGAGCTACTCAAGCATGACTCACGACCCGTCCTCATAGCTTTAATTCCGCCAGTACGCTGTCTCCTACCTTCCAAACTTCACAGAAGCTCTCCTGCAGACTTCAGAACTAGCACTCCTGGAAGAAAAGATATTACTGACCCATCGCTTGGCCACAGCCTAGGGAATGATTCCAGAATGAAATTTCCACTCTACAGCAGGTGTCTCCGCAATATCCTTTCTTCTAGGAGTGGTACTTCTGCAACATCTGCAGGAGAGCTTCAGTGAAGTTTGGAAGGTAGGAGACAGGGTACTGGTGGAATTAAAGCTGTGAGGACGGGGCGTCAGTCGTGATTGGGTAGCTCAGAGGGGCGCCAGCATGGTAGCTCAGCTTGTTCGGCCAGAGAACTGACTGGTCTCTGTAATAAAAAAACTGAGTCAAGCGAGTAACAAAGAACTTCAACGGCTGTCAAGTAACCTCCGCTACGACCAAATACAACGAAAAATAAAGTAGAAAGTGAAAAAAGACGGTAGAGCACTTGCCTCCGTTAGGCAAAGGTTCCGAGTTCGAGTTTCGGTCCGACACACAGTTTTAATCTCCCAGGAAGTTTCATATCAGCGCACACTCCACTGCAGAGTGAAAATCTCGTTCTGGAGAGAAAGACATATTATGTAGATCAGGCAGAAGATCAGCATCTTTATATTTTTACTGTGACTATGACTGAACTGTTAACTATTAAGTTTTCTCCTTGTATTATACCACAAGTTTTTGTCTTCTCCGGTTTCTGATCTTTTTACGCGAACTGAACGTTGTACTTCACTGATAATGCACATCATTAAATACTTCCAGGCTAGGGATAGTGTCATTCTGTGATACAATTGATGTCCGACACAGTGCAAAATTGTCGTCTAGACCATATGGGGCAACTCTCACACATTGCATGTGCATGTGTGCTGTCTAATTGGCCAAGCAACGGATAAGAGGTACATTATTATGTCAGCAATGCTGTACCAATTTTTAATACATGTATTTGTTGCTTGTTTCTGGCAGCATTGTTATTAAAATACCAGTAATCAGTTTTCCCATTTTCTATAATAATGCAGTATTTCAAAGCAATACAAATTTTACAGATAAAAATAACTCGTTCTTTAAACAGAGTTTGTTTGAAAACGAAAAATTTTAGCAGTGCTGCTATGAGTAAGTGATATTTACGTTTCTTACCTTGTTATTTGTAACAAATAAAAACACTTGTTATAACCGAGACTAAACAAATACCGAAAAATACCCGTTACTCAGAACTAAAATATTGATATCGTGTTTAGCTGATCGTTTTGTCCTATCCCTCCCTAGATAGCAGTGGTTTCCTCTAGCTATCCACAATGTGTTGTTAGAGACTAGGCTACAATAGACGTACTCGGCTGTGTTGCCAGATCCCGGGCCCCTGGTAAACTGGTTGAGTTATATGTTTTATTAGTAAATGATTTGCAGAATGATCGAAAACGTTTAGTACCTAGAATCTGCGGTTGATATGTGTCTGGATTACCTTTGTTTGTGCAGAAAATACCTTTCACTGCACTCGATGTCATCGCAGATCTGTAACAGTAAGAGATTGTATTCTGGTGTAGATGCTACCATGCATCAAATAGGTTCAGATTCTGTGCTGCATATATTTATAGTTCCGCGCTGCGCACTATGCAGTTAAACAGTCCCCCTCCTAACATGGTATGGTAACGTAAATTATTAAGCAACTTCACCATTGCACCTCTTACGAAATCTCCTTTCGTCCTAAGTCCACTGGATCGTTAAGGTAGTTATGCACTGACAAACAACAAATCCTATCGCTGAAATGTAATGGCTTTCGATGCTTGTAAAATCAGGTGTTGTTCACAACTGCTTTGAGTAACGTAGCTGTTCCTGGTTTATTTTCAATACTGAGTACTTAATCATTGCTTGGGATTTCTGTAAATCGTAAAATCTCACCCTGTGTAGCATCACGATATCAATTTCGCCCGTGCGCAAGTATGGAGCTAAGATTTAAGGCTTGCTTCAGAAATTGTGAGCTTAAAATGTAACGTGACTGTGTTAAAGGTTTTGGTTTTGTTGGCGTCGATCGTAAAAAGTCCTTATTTTCCGACAATATTAAACTCCGAGCGGAGTAGGCATTTTTGGCTGTCTCCATCGTGTCCGGCTTCTCGCTGTTGGAAACAATGTATGGTTGTGTCTCCACGAGGTAAGCATCATCCACGGAGACATCAACTTTCTCCGTGTGCTCATTACTAATTTTTCGGGCCCGTTTCTTTGTTCTTGGAATTTTTTTCTTTTTTGCTTTCCTGTCCTATTTGTTCTGGTGTGTATTTTCCGTCGACGCTGAATGGGTTTGCTAACTTCGACTACAGTTACACGCATCTTCGCGTTACAATCTGAGGTCTCGTTTGTTCTCTATCACTTATTCGTAAGTTTTACCCTGTGTTCGCATTTTGGGCTCCGTATCTCCTGTATTGTTCATTTGGTAACGCAAGAGATGGTTTCTGCTTGTGTCGTGTTTGTTTCTAATTTGAGTATACGTGTGTTCATCATATCAGCAGTCGCAGCGATACAGATTTCAAAGTTTAACACGGTACGTTACTGCGGGTACCTTTTCCTCGTGGTGGGAATTTCATCTGCGGCAAAATATACGGCGCAAGTGCTCCGCTAACTTCATATATAATCGAAAATTTAAATCCATGTTTCATAACGTAAGATGCAGCGTCCGTCTGTAAATCTGTCTGGACGCCATTTGCGGCATTACAGTACGAGGGCTATTCGTAAAGTAAGGTCCGCTCGGTAACGAAAGAGAAACCACAGTGAAATTCAAAAATTGTTTGTTACCAACAAACATAGTCGCCGTTCTGAGTAAGACATCTGACGTTGCGTTGTGCCAACTTTCCAATATCATCATCATAGAATGCAGCAGCCTGTGCTTTCTGCCAGTTCTCTACGTTGATCTGCAGCTTGTTGTCTGATTAAAAAAAAAAAGATGCCGAAATGTTGCCTTCATAGCCCACAGTTCATGTGAGCAGAGGTGAAAATCGAGGGTATCAAGTCGTGGCTGTAAGGTGCATGATAAAATACTTACCACCGAAAACGCTGCACGAGCGTTCTCATTGCCCCTCCAGTGTGTGGCCTTCATGAAGAAGGAAATGCACGAAAGTCACGTTTTGTGGGCTGCCTGAAATCAGGCGAAGTCGATCACAGGCACTCATATTTGGCGGAAGATATTACCTTCTAGGCATTTTCACATGCTCACTGTGCACTCAGAACTGGTAAGAGTGATGTGACGCGATCTATGGCTGTACTACAGATACTACCCAGCACATCCATGGAAAACTTCATCGGATTTTCATAGCGGTTTCCATTTCGCAGTCGACCAGACCTTACTTTCCGAATAGGTCTTGTATATGTTATTTTGTTGATTCTTTGCTTTTACCTTTCATACTAAGCCAAGTGCTAGCTAATTCGTCCCTGAAGAACTTTAAGGGGTACCTTTTATAAGCGAACATGAACCAACACGGAGATTTTCGATCATCACTTTACTGGCCTCTCCATTTGGGTGTCCGGGGACCTAGAAACGATGGACAGACTTCGTCCCGCCGTAGCCCTCAGTGGTTCACAACCCCACAACAGGCCGCAGCAGTCCTCCCACCTCTCCGCCACCCCACACCGAACCCAAGGTAATTGCGCAGTTCGGCCCCCAGTGGACCCCCCAGGAACGTCTCATACCACATGGGTGTAGACCCAAATGTTTGCATGGTAGAGGAGTTATGGTTCACGCGTATGTGGAGACAGTGTTTGCACAGCTATCGCCGACATAGTGTAACTGAGGCGGAATGAGGGGAACCAGCCCGCATTCGCCGAGGTAGATGGAAAACCGGGCCTCGACACCAATCCGCCGGTCGGATTTATGCCAGGGAACGGGACACCTTCCCACTCGGGAAGCAGCGCGTTAGACCACATGGCAAGATGGACGGGCTGTTTGTAAACATACTTGATCGTCTTCTGCTCTTAGAGCACGTTAGCGAGAAAATTGTTTGGAAGTCTTGAAATCTCTGATCCCATGGGGTATGTGGAACTCTAGTGTCACTACGTATTCTCTTCAATGCAGGTTCAGTTTATGTAAACAGACTGTATTTCGTATCACAAGATCACTAGTCTATTTAAGGTCTATCTTCGTATACTTCATCCCCTTCGACCTATTCATTTTTATGTGTTTAACACACTTTATAGATAATTTTCTGACACCAGGTTTTCTAGTTTATCGGTTTTAATGGATCATTCACAAAAAGTCTATGTTAATACGCATACTACTTTACAGTTCAAATTGACATATCACTTGTGGCAACATGAATAATACGAAATTTGGTTGACATAAACGCCATCTTCGTGTTTGTTTGAGAAGTTTTTACTTTTCCCTAGTAAACTGAATCTACCTGGTTAGTCCAACTACCAGAACTATTCTCCCAAAAGCTGACTCAATCAAGATATACTCATGTATTGGTTTTGTGGTCAAGCAGCGGCTCGATGTCCAGTACAGCTCTATATTTGCATGGTCATCTCCCTCTTGATAGCCTCCTCCTGGTCATGTGATGAAATACAAATGTAGTTTTTTGCCAATGGAGAGATGGTCATGACACATATCAGTTACAAGCTATAATTCCTGCTGATAGACATTATGCGTATTTAATGCACAAGTCGTCATTGCCTTCTGCATTTTAATTCCTTTGAATATTGCAGATCTTTTTCGCCTTTAAGGTCAGTTTTCGGATTCAATGGCAAGAGGCAGGAAGCTGTAGGAAAAGACAGAATTAGGAATATACACAACAAATAACTCAGGAAGTTGGATGTACGCGCTACTCTGTCATCAAAAGATTGTCTCAGAACTGGAGAGCGGGTTGGTCCACACCAAATTAGTCACACTAATCAAGGAAAGGAAGAAATTAATGACATTATTAGGTACAGTATTTAAACAACTCTTTTGTTAGTAGAAGTGTCTTAGTTACCAAATGGCCTTTGTGTAAATAGGTAGTTTTATGTTGAAGCTGATTCGACAAGTTCTTATAGATATTCGATATGTACGGCTATAGGGTTACATTATCTGATGTTACAGTTAAAGAGAAAACATTATGTTTATTTATATGAACAAATATTGATGTCCAACTGATTTTTAAACATTTTTCGCAGTAATTCGCACTTCATTGCTAAGATAAACAAAGCCAAATAGCAAAACCCACACATTAACACCGATAGTCTGTACGTGGGTTAAGCTACTGATATCTGGTGAGATTCATTTAGGTTTTCATCTCCCTTTTATGTAACTAATTCGTGATAATCATTCCCCAGAGAGGACTGATTCATGATAATCATTCCGCAGAGAGGAGGACTAAACTGCGCGCTTTCACCAAGTTTGGACGCAAAACATATTGTTTGCGAAATATTATTCGTTACACTTTTATAATCTAATCACACTGAAGCATTTTATGACATGACGTAAACGTGAACCTTGGACTGTAATCATCCTGTCACTTTGTCCAAGGAAGCCGTAAGTGACGCACGTATTGCCTGGATTTTAAATCAGTTCCATTGCCGATAACATCAGGCCTATTAATTCGGTGAGATATCATTTATTATAAGATACTAATTGCCTACATTCTCTGCGCCACACGTACTGTGAACCTCGCCGCCCTCGCGTATCTCAACGATACTGATCGCCGTACCGTTGCAGCAATAATATCGGAGGGTTACCCGTGGAGAGGCTAGATTAATATATGTTTCCTCAGGAAAAACAGCAGCATTGTCAGCAGTTGCAGGGGCAGCAGCCTGGGTGCTTGATGCGGCCTTGTAAGATTAAGCAATATGGTCTTGCTACGTTGAAACTGAAAACAGCTGAAAGCAAGGAAAAACCACAGGCGTTATATTTCCTAGGGACATGCAGCTCTACTGCATGTTTTAATAATGATAGCATCCTCTAGGGTAAAACATATCATTCGAATTTCCAAGCGGGTTCTACTCAGAAGAATGTTCTCATCAGAGTGTGAAACGTTAGTTCGCTTGATTGGTTAGATAGGTTATAGTATTAAAAAAAGACAAATGAATAGGTTGTAGTTAAATACTGCGAAATTAGTGAAGTGCGGTTATAGGAAAAACTGGTCTTGCGATCAGAGGTGTATACGATTATTAACAGAAAATCAAACAGGAGGAGGTCTAATAATGAATAAGAAAATAGGAATGCGAGTGAACTATTATGAACAGCGTAGTGAATGCATTAGCATAGCCATTCTCCCCCACCACAGTAGTACAAGTTAATATGCCTACAACATACGTAAATGATGAGGAGATTGAAACAATATGTAATAACGTAACAAAAAATATTTGGATTGTTAAGGGCGATGAGAAGTTAATTGTAATGGAGGATTGGAATTCGATAATAGCAAATGGGATAAATGGAAAAGGGTAGGCGAACAGGGACTGGGGGAACGGAATGAAAGAGGAAACCGCCTGGCAGAATTTTGCACAGACCACAATTTAATCATATCAAACACTTTTTTAAAGAATTATGAAGCGATTCGTATACGCCGAAGAGACCTGGAGACACCGGATTATTTATTGTAGATTATATAGTGATAAGGCAGAGATCCCAAATCAAGATTTTAAACTGCAAAACATTCTCAGTGCAGATGTCGGTTCTGACCGTAATTTATTGGTTATGAAATGTAAATTACAACTGAAGATAGGCTGTACTGTAACAGAAATTTACAAATCTGACCGGTGTTGAATTTGGAGCTTTGACATTCCATACTAGTGGGGATGACAATAGGATCGCTGTATTGTCAAATACTCAAAATGTTCTTGATAGCAGCAGCGGCATGCAATGAGGCTAATTAGTTTAGGGTAATAATGAATCATTTGGAAGTGGCTAATGAAATTGCAACAGCATCCAAAAGGAAATAAAAGACCAAAGTTGTGACTATAGTATTATGGTTTAGACATAGTCTACTAGTGGTTACACGCTGCCCTACGTATCCGGCGTGCATACTGAGCTTTATCTACCGAGGTTGCTTTCCCTCGTGACGAATGATGTCGTGTCTGCATGTCGCTGGAATAGCCTGCTGAACATTTGTTCAGATGAAGTGCGGCTTTGAGGATATTGTTCGGCTTACATCACAGTTACCTGCAGATTAACGCCCCTGACCAAGACATAACAGAATACCAATTCTGGCCAATTATCGTGTGCAACAACAGAATATTTCACTGTTTACGTTGGATAACGTACAAAGTTAAAAGTTCTTTATCTGACAGAAGCATGACATCAGAGAACAAAGAACAAAGACAATCACAACGGATAGAAAACTAGCAATGAGCGTGACAGGAAGACAGTGCTGATCGTTCTCGACACAAGTCGAATGGCCCCTTTCTCAACAAGTATTTGTTCGCCTTGCTCCTGAAGAAATTCACAGCGTGTGAGACAGCCGCACTTGGTAATGTACTTGGGGCTCCAGACCGGACCAGCACAAAATAAAACAATTCATTCTGAAATTTTGTTCGAATCATTCTCTATAGGTGAGGGTTCCCTGTATCTCCAAGTCCATAATGTCTAACGTGCTGGGAAAAAAAATTATCAAACGGAATTATGTTGACACCAATTGCTTCCCCAAATCTACGCTCCATCTATACGCCTGTAGCCACGGGAAGCCCTCTTGCACCAATAGATTCTATATTTGCAAGACAGTGGCGGAAACCAAAATACAGCGAGAGCAAAAATATCACGAAATGACGAAACGCATTCTTCATAGACAACGATCCTGCTTCTGCCGACACGTGATGGTATACGTCTCTCCGTCCTGTATGAGGCATAGCTTTAGGTTTCCCCAAACAAAACTCGAATGCTATTTCCGAATGAGAAACCCGATGTGCACTCTTTCATTATGTATAGAATTTAGACGGCATTACTCCTAGCCACGTTATCAGTTGTGCTGAAATCCTACTAAAATGAAAATCCTAGACTGTAGTAAACCTCATGACAATTTAAATTCCATGTTATTGCAGTTTCAATGGCAGCCACTGTATCTAGATTTCTACAGCATATCATAATGATTTCCGTCCACGCTCTTTGATAACTAAACCACATGAGTTTCGTGCACAAAAACATTTTATAGAGACAACTCTGCAAAGAAAATAATGAAGTCATAAGATATTATTGCATTAAAACATGAAAATTGTACTACATCTGTAGCTACAATGAAACTATAGTCTTTCAGCTGGAAGTTTGTAGACTTTGGTTGACTTTAAAAAATTAGGTAATGCAGAACGTTAATGCAAAATTGTTTGCCATCCTTACGATGATGACACAACAGTGCTTTTAATAAATGACTTTCATCAGTCAGAAAATATAATACGAGATGGCGACACATAAAAGGAAACACAGAACTCTCAGGCTTTGAAATACGTAGCTTTAAAGGTGCAAGATGACACAAAACAAAAAAATCATTGATTCTTAACATACATAATATGTTTGATGGTATTATTAATGCAGCGTTTGGGTTTTTAAGTATGAGGCACTTCCGTGGACGGAACATTGAGATACATTTCTCTGAATACCAATACGTGTCGGCACTGTGACAACAATGAGGTATAAAATGTTTCGAACTATCATAACTGTTCGTTCCACGGGAAATTGGTAACAAACAAAAAATGGTTCAAATGGCTCTGAGCACTATGGGACTTAACATCTGTGGTCATTAGTCCCCTAGAACTTAGAACTACTTAAATCTAACTAACCTAAGGACATCACACACATCCATGCCCGAGGCAGGTTTCGAACCTGCGACCGTAGCGGTCACGCGGTTCCAGATCGACGCGCCTAGAACCGCACGGCCACTCCGGCCGGCGAAAGTGGTAACGCAAGGCTGTCATATGTGGTCTGGTAAGTAGATATGTGAGCGCTCCTACTTTTATATCAGATTTCCGAAAGTCGAAGAATCCGTCGCAGACTGAAGTACAAAAGTAATATCAAGTTTCTTGATATCGGATTTCTTGCGTTCTGGAACATCGAAAATTACAGTTGGAAAGTCTCAATCATATGGTCAAATTTCCTAGTAGAAACTATTGCAAGCTCCCAATACTTCAGTTGCAAGCTGACCATCTCTGCACGGTGAAATATTACAGTAGTAAAGAGTGCAAAATGAAAGGATTTTTTAATTCAAATAGGGGGACCCAGTGTGGAAAATTGTCGTCATTCAGAAATAAAAATATTTCTCACTTATCTGTGTGTCGATAGCGAGAACTTACATCGATATGCCAGACGGCAGACAGGGTGCCTTATCTGCACGTAGATAAAATTGTAATCAAACACCGTCACATGAACGCCACCAGTCAGCTACACAAGCGTCTCACGGCGCCAGTTGCTGATACTGATCAGAAATGGAAACTATTGAGTGAGCTTCGCGTCTTGCAGATGCAGCTCTGATTTCCTTTATGCTCCTCTTTCTCTTGTCTTAGGTTATCCGGAAAACTGTACAGCCCTAATAGCTCACTCATGAGTGTACGCTGGCTACTGAGCAGCGGCAGAAAAGTATGGCTGGATTACTGTGGCTGTTTGGCAAGTGATGTGGTGATGGCTGGTTGGCAACTGATGTGCTTCATGGGTGTTGTCACGGGTAGTCACGCGTGTGCAACGAACGCGTAGGTTGAAAAGTGGCGCGAGCGTTGCATGCTGGTGCAGCTTCGTGTTGTTTACCATCAGGGTCGTCCTGGATATGACAGCCTACAGAGAAACCACTGCAGATATGAGCGACATGCGTCTCGTCACTTACAATTTGCAAAATAACCTAGGTAATCGCCCTGGAGCAGTGGAGTATCCAAGAGCACCTGGCATCTACAATAAAATACATTTTTGGCTTCATGTCTCTCCTCCGAAAGCCCTCCGTTTCATCGGCCCACAGATGGAGTACCGGTTCTGTCACCAACAAATTCCTAGACAAAGCGTAGTGAGGACGGCATGATGCACACGGCCGTAATGAACAATACAGTTACCTTTACAGTGTTGAAAGAAAATCAGAGAACTGCAACGTACGCTGAAGTGTTTGCCTCAACACTTAGAATGGAAGAACTGTGCTCGAACGCCTAAAACTCAGTGAAAATTATTTTAAAATGCGAATATTTGCCTTCTATACCACCCATCACCGCAATTTAAAAGTAAAACTCTGCAATTGTTTTCAACCGTTCTTGGAAGGTTAACTGAAGAAGTAATACCGTGTAACGGACAATTTCATCATTGGATTCATACTATTCATAAAGACTGTGATGTATTCACACGTCGCTGGTACACGACGGACGTCAGGACACGTCCTCCATGTAACTCATGGGCCCGGCCATACTATACCTTTCTTCCAACGGGGTAGGTACCTCCCGTGACAACCAAGCAGCCCCTCCTATATGCCAAGAGAGTAGAGACTTTCAGCTCCTGGCGAGAAGTGTCTCTGCTATTCAAAAGGGTAAAGGGGTGTGAACTCACAATGTCAAGCTAGAGGAAAGGAGGTATTTAATGGACGGCAGTTTTGCATGGATGGCTTACGGTTTACTAGGTGAAGGAATACTTCTTCTTGAAGCAAATTTATATCTGTGCGTGGCCTCCTGCTGACAATTGTGGCAACGATAGCAGACCCAACGCATTATTATGCTGCAGTGAAATTGGACATTAGTAAGTTTAGTTACAGTGATTTCGGATGAGTGTACAGGATACAGGACATAAATTTTTAAATGACAACATGCTGTTTGATAGGGGAGAGGAATGGTGGCTAAAATAAATTCCGTGTATGGTCTTCCTGTTTTAGTGTGACAAATTTGAGCAGCGAAAAAAATGGTTCAAATGGCTCTGAGCACTATGGGACTTCACATCTGAGGTCATCAGTCCGCTAGAACTTAGAACTACTTAAACCTAACTAACCTAAGGACATAACACACATGCATGCCCGAGGCAGGATTGGAACCTCCGTCCATAGCGGTCGGTCGGGTCCAGACTGAAGCGGCTAGAGCCACTCGGCTACACTGGCCGGCTATGAGCAGTGAAAAATATTTCAAAATGACGTTGACTGGCCTGAAGACATACTTAAGCTGGTCACTTGGGTGTATAGCCAAGCCCATCGAAATAACTCTAGAGAAAGTCGAATTATCGCCCTCGGTGGCACTTGTCGTCGAGATGAGAAACAGGCACTCGTCCTCGGAACAGAACAGAGGACACTGGCCGTCGAGACGGGAAATAAGACGCCAAAGGGGACACTTACTGACAGAGTTGAGAGAACGCACTTGGCTTCTCAGCATCTTCCACTGTGCCGTCAATGCCAGACATCGAGCTCCGGCTATCTCTGAAAGTGACGCATTCTGCTGCACTGAACTCACAGCTATTGACGGAAAATATGGCCAACCGCCCCAGCCCCATCTTCCGCAATAGGCACCTCGAACTGCAGCACTTGTACAGTCGTCAACAATCACGACACGTGGACCACAGTAGGTTCGCTCCAATTCCGTGTGAGAATGGCTGAGTCTGCACCTTGGATCTCGCAGCAAACCAGTTTTCTCATTTCCCTCCGTATGTGGCAAGTGGGAGCATAACACAAAACAGCAGCGGAAGATCTGTGACTGGCATCATCGGTGCCCAGCCACAACTAACATAGCAGCCGTGGTCAGATAC
The DNA here is from genome assembly GCF_023864345.2 of Schistocerca serialis cubense. Lineage (NCBI taxonomy): Eukaryota > Metazoa > Arthropoda > Insecta > Orthoptera > Acrididae > Schistocerca > Schistocerca serialis. Next base: position 189,576,327 of record NC_064643.1, read on the forward strand.
TGATCGCAAGTATAAAACCAAACCTGTGCCTACGATAACCATGTACGACTCCTCTGCGATTGCCAGACGATGAAATCAGAATGCCGGCCGCTGTGGCCTAGCGGTTCTAGGCGCTTCAGTCCAGAACCGCGCTGCTGCTACGGTTGGAGGTTCGAATCCTGCCTCGGGCATGTATGTGTGTGAAGTCCTTGTGTTAGTTAGGATTAAGTAGTTCTAAGTCTAGGGGACTGATGACCTCAGATGTTAGGTCCCATAGTGCTTAGAGCCATTTGAACCATTTTGAAATCATAGTTATGATAGATAGTGCTATGAAGAAATCAGAAAGAGGCAATTTACGTATGTGAGGAGACTCGCAAACTTCATGCTAAAATTCTTTCGGCCAGTGGTGCACGGTCTTATCTACAACACCTGCCACGTGAGCAGCCACACCATTCCAGCTTCGCAGTCGCGAATTAGATAGTGAGAGTCAGGAATTCGACAACGGACACACACATGTGATACGGATAGACTGCAGCATTTGTTCCAACACCGAAACAGGTGAATACACTGAATTTTTCTCATAGAGCCCAAGCTATATCTAACCCCCCCACCCCTGATCTTTACGATTCTTAGGTGTCGTTGCAACAGAATGCTGTCCGACAAGGAACTGTACAAAAGATTTATATTATGCCCCCCCCCCCTCCACGAGCCACCACAAAGTGTGATGACTGGCCCCAGAAGACTGTAAGTTTCTCATATGTTTTCTGTTGCTGTAAATAATTCGTCTTTACTGTACTGGGAGAAAGATGAAGAGGAGTACAGGAGTTGTAATGTTATGCATATGTAGGCGAGCTAATCCACTGTCTAGAGTCGCTATGAGGTAAGGTGTATCTGATGTACGGCTGAACGCTAGCGGGCCTGAGGCACGGGGTGGTCTGCAGCAGACGTTCCTGGCTCTCCTGGAACCACGACCAAGGGCATCAGAGAAGGATGGGATGTGGGTTAATGCCAGTACTGGAAATTTCGGCGATGGACAGTCGCTTAGGAGGACAGACAATGCTACAGGAAACTGCAGACAATTATAAATGAGGGTAAGATACAGCTCTCTGTACTCCGACAGTAAATCACAGTTTCTGATTAACTCAAAGCTGAATACATCGGCGATCTCAGATATATGAGGTGCATCCAATGACAGAACAATATTTCAATACCTTTAAAACTACAGAACTTAATATTTCACAGAGAATAAACATTTAAACAATGACCTTTGAATTACCATCTTTCAATCGCTTCATGCGATTTCAACAAACGGTATCTCAGATGATAGCACTGCACGGTAGCTATCATCGCTGAAAGATATGTATCGGTATCTGTTTTAATTATTGATTTACAATGACTTCTATATCTTTTCATAATGCAAATGTTTGTCAGAACATCATATTCTCTATAATGACACAGAGAAACATGAAAAACCTCATATTTTATCATATTTGAGTATTTACTGAATGAACAATTTAATATTTTCCCAGTAACTTTATTCAGATGTTGCAACTGCTGTTAACTTAAAAGTGGTCAATAGTGTGTGTTGGTCGACACAGAAATTGAAAAGAGAACCGAAAGACGCTTCTGTTAAGAAGGCATAAATAATCTCTTAAATAATAATCAGCCGCAGTCTGTAGTCATTTAACATCAGCGCACTTGCCCAAGAATACTGGCTTATTTATTTATGAAGCAACTGTTGCTTGTATTTATTGTAAATAATCAGAGTGTAACCGAGTATTTATAGCAATTCTTGCATTTATAACAATTGTGGCTCAACAACGCATCACACAGTAAATTTGAATAACACGAGCATTATGCATTTCATATTCATTAACAAACGAACACCTACACATTTTTAAAGGACGTAACACATATTTAAAAAAAAACGTTGCAAGCTAAATTAGGTGCATCTAATAACACAACAGTATCTCAGTACCTATGAAACTACAGAACTGAATATTTCAACATGAATAAATATTTAAACAATGAACATACGAATTACCAGCTTTTAATCGCTTCATGCGATTTCAACAAACGGGGTATCTCAGATGTTAGCATTTCACTATGGCTATCATCCCTAAAAGCTACATATCTATATCTATTTGACTTACTGATTTACGATGTCCTTTATACCTTTTTCATTATCAAATGAACAGAGCAAGAATACCTCGTATTTTGTCATAACGGAGTAATTCTTGCATGAACTCATATTTTTCCAGTAACTTTATTCAAATGTTGAGTACAAGTGTTATTACAAAACTGTGTTAATTTAAAAATGGTCAACCACATGTGTTAGCAGACATCACAATTAAAAATAGATACAAAAGATGCTTCTGTTAAGAAGGCATAGATAACTGTGTAGATAACAATGAGCCACGATCTGTAGTCTTTTAACATGAGTGCACTTGCGGAAGAATACTGCCTTATGAAATCTACTATTACTTATATTTATTGTAAATACTCGTAATCGCACTGTAACTGAACATTTATACCGAGCGAGGTGGTGCAGTGGTTAGACACTGGACTCGCATTCGGGAGGACGACGGTTCAATCCCGCATCCGGCCATCCTGATTTAGGTTTTCCGTGATTTCCCTAAATCACTCCAGGCAAATGCCGGGATGGTTCCTCTGAAAGGGCACGGCCGATATCCTTCCCCATCCTTCCCTAATCCGATGAGACCGATGACCACGCTGTCTGGTCTCCTTCCCCAAACAACCAAACCTATCAAAACTGAACATTTATGACGTCTCTTCTCTTAAATATTGCTGTAATATGTTACGTTAGATCGGTAAAGTAGTCAATATGAATCAGATCATATCTGTAGAACTTAATGACGGAACTAATGACCCTTTAGTTTGTTCTCTTTACACCGCAAACCAACCAGCCAAGCTTGAAAACGAGGTATTTTTGGTGGGGACGGCTTGCATCCAGTGGAGAAGCATACAGTAACGGAACACCATGGGATCAAGCGAAGACTGGGAATTTTCGAGTGACAAACTAAAGGGAGCGATTACACATACTTGAAGAAGGCAGGCCTGCCATGTTTTTTCGGTCATATAAGTGACTCATTCTGGGCAGTGAACAGCAGCTGCCATACTTTAATTTCTCTAGGGACGTTATAATTCGAGACATCTGAATGTGCTCCAAAGTAGAACTCTAACTTATTCCATTTATTTTATGGAACTGAGAAAAGACAGAATGAGTTGCTAGTCTTCATATTGCGTGTACTAAATTGTGAATCATCATGCTGAACGATAAACTATTTTGAGGTGGTGAATCTTTGTGTATTGTGATCGCCAAATGGACTTAGTTTTAGCGAGGCTTTGATGACTATTTAGTTTCGGGTTTTTGCTGCCACTGTCATAACGCTGTCAACATAATTTTACTGCATTTGACAAGAGTATTTCCTCTCTGTATTTTAACTGAATTTCTTAGGACCAGTTCCCATTTATTTGAGATGTCCTTTCTTGAATAAACTTTATCAGCATAATTCTCTGTCGTCCTCATCAATTACAGACATTAGAATAGATCCCATTTATGAAATTATTCGTTTATCTTCTGTTCTGTGTTTCTGTGTATTATGTTAACTCGCAATTCTAGCCAATGCATAGACTACTCGTATTTGAATGCATGATCGCAGCTGCTGGTTATTATTTGCAGTGAACTGACTGCGAGCATGGAAGCAGACGTGCACAGCTCGACCCTATGACTACAGCGAGGCATTCTTTTTAAACAGAACCGTGCATAGTACCAGTACCTGAAGTACGAGTAACCGAAGGTAATGACGCAACTGGTTTGCTCGTATGGACTGCGATTAGGAAGAGCAACTATACAGTTGCAATTACGGTTAGGTACTGTCTCAGAGTAGTTAATAAGGTTCTTGACTGTATGTTTAGTTTTATCTGTGGTTTATTTCTTATTCAGTCAGTTGTGCAGTGCTGAGACGTTCTTATTTGAAGGATAGTAGCGTGGAGCTGAGTGTTTCAAAGAAAGAGATGTCTCTCTGTGAATCTGGGAGATACTATCTAGAATACTTTGTTATGGTGGTCAGAACTCAGACGTGATGGTTTCTTGTTCATGTTGTTGATAGACTAGATTTTGGAGGAATTTTAAAGGTATGTTTGTAGTTTCTTTCTAATGAGAGAATTTTGTAATTGTTGGAGTCTTCTTATGTTGTGTAATCTTTTTGTCAATAATCAGAATTTGATTTATCTAAAAGGATTTTCTTGAATGTAAAATCCACTTTCATGATTCACAGTGAAGTTTTGAATTTTTATTGTGTGTACACTGCATCTTACGCCACACGGAGCAACAGATTGTTTCAGACAAAAAAAAATTACAGTAGATTATTTGTCTCTAGCTGCTGCATCTGCTGATTTTTAGTTGCTTTCTAGAACTTCAGTGCTCTAAACACAAAAAGGGCAAGCTGAGCAAGAGATAAGTCACATTCATTTCAGAGTAGATCTCACCTTGTATTCTTGTGCAAACTGTGTGTAGTCGGGATTGTCATGTGTCGTGATAGCTAGCACATTAAGTTTCAGTGAAAAGTGTTGGTAATTTCAAACAGTTATTTCTTTACGAGTAGAGCAATAACTTATTTCTGTGGATACTCCAAGTCTAACATTGTACTCCACATCACGCAACGTTCGTAATGCCCTCCGGTACTGAGTTTTAGTTATACAGTTGTCATTAAGCACACAATTAGTTTTTTTGGCATCTAATTACATTCATTTTCTCCTTTTAAAACTTGCATTTCATGAAGTTTAAAATTTTGTTTCACGACACTTTTCATTTGCGCATCACAGCATTAACCGATATTCAACTATGCTCAGCAACTGAATACGTTATCTAAAGTACATGTTACACGAGGAGGAAGTTTTCGAAACTAGTGTATTCAGTTTACTCTTACGCATACAACGTTTCATGGAAAGTTTACAAGCTTCGTGCAGCCAAGTCAGTTATAGATGAATTACAGCAACCCGGCATAGCAGGACAGTCTGACAACCCTAGGATCTCGTCCATCGATCTCGTCCAAAAAAGAGGGCAGCACAAATATATTATGTAGCATGTATCAGATGCTCAGTGATCTTACAGTCCTCGATAGCAACACAGTGCCAAACATTCAAGACGTTACCCATACCTTAGCATGAATTTCTATGTTCATTGTTTCAGATTGTAGGCATGCTTACTTGCAAATCTCTGTAGCCAAGGGACATACCAAAAACGGTTATTATCACCCCATTTGGGCTTTATGAATTTCTGTGCATGTCTTATGACCTGAAAAATGCAGTGCAAACTTGGCAGCATTTTGCAGACAATATTCTCTTTGAGTTCCGTTCCAGACATACTAATCTGGACGATATTTTAGTAATTTCCCTTCCTCACATCAACATGAGGAACATCTCATTTCCGAACCACAGAAATATTTCGGCAGCAAGAAACCCCAAATGCGAAAATCTGTAGTGACCTTCCTTGGTCTTGCCCATTCGACCAATTATGCAACGTACATAACTAGTCTACCAGCTGGTGTGCCCCAGAACTACCACCAACTAAGCCGATTTCTTGACATGGTGAATCTTTACTGACTGCTCTTACCCCATGTGGGTATAGTGCATGCTCCTTTGGGGAATGCACTGGCAGGAAAACATGCATACAGCAAAATAAATATTTTCTGGACTACATAAATGTAGGAAGCATACAACAAGGGCTCTCACGTTTCGGCTGTCCTGCTTCTATCATGACAGACAAAGGTTGTTTATTGCGGTGTTTAGCGCTACCACGTCACAGAGTATCATCCTAAAACTTATGGTTTGGCGGAGCACAGGCACTGCACACTAAAAACAGCATTCATGTGTAACAGAGGTGACAGGACTGAATACTTATCATGTTTGCTTTTAAGTGTTGTTCTGCGTATATGGAAGACCTCTGTACTTCGTAACTAGAAAGCCTATATAGAGAGTCACTCAGCCTACCAAGTGATTTCGTCTTACTGATTGCCAGTTGACAGGGATTTACCTACTCTCGTCCGCAGCTAAACAGCACGTCTCACGTCTGAGAATACCACTTTCTCAGGTACACGGATCACCCAGAATTATTGACATCCAGCTCTAAGAAACTGTGACTATGTCATGTTGTGAGAAGATACGATCCACCCTGCCTTGCAGCAACCATATTGAGGCTCCCAGAGAGTGATAAAAGTGCGGAGCGAACGCCTTCCACATTCTCTTCCACAGGACAGTGATCACTGTCACAGCCTGAGTGGATTTTAGGTGATGCCTGTAGCACAACTGACGAAGGTGCGAGACACACAAACGGCAATTCTCACGCCCCTCTAAGGCAGACCAGTGCATCTGACACGTGTTATGAAATCAACACCTTCCTGCTGATACGTGATGTGCAGAAATTTCAGTCAGAAGACGTGACAATGAAACCGGTCGGCGTTTTTATCCTCGTCGAAGGACGGCACGGGGAAATCAGGTCGACGATGGGACTGTTCACTCGCAACTAGAGACTCCATCATGATGTCGAACCGACCACAATCACGTCACGACTGTGAGCTGAAGGAGTTATTACCATCAGAACCACTAAGAAACAGCACACACTCCCACGCGTACAAACAGAGGTTGAGGCAAACGCCACTTTAGCTGCACCGTCCCCGCAACTGTGTCTCCCACTTCACTCACCCCATTCCAACATAGACCGACAGTCACGCTATGGTTGAACCCACCGACTCCTTCCCGCCTTACACGACACCACCTGTTTTGAAAGGAGGATGAGAATAACAACACACAGTCCCTTTCTCCCTCTCTCTGAGAAACGATACAGCCGTACACTGCGAGGCATCCAGACACGATATTGCGGGTCAGGCGCAGCTGTGCGAAGATAACCTAATCTGCCCCCCCTCCTCCCTGCTCCAACAGTCAATAGAGCCCCTCGGGAGGAGGGAGGAAGGGGATGCTCTGTGACGGCTGGTGAGGGAGGGGATGCTCTGTGGCGGCTACACTATCGATAACCGTAGCAAGGAAAATGAAACTCCTTCGTCAGTGGTGAGGGCGCCTGCGGCGAGACTATCTTCAGTTGAGTCAGCTCTCTCTGAACAATAGTTCCGTGTGCACGGGCTTTTCTGTATATCGCGGAGCCGGTAATATGACGCGTATTATCTACACTAGCTGCATTAGTTATTCCTACCCATATGCATTCAAATCAACTCTGGATGCTTTTTTTCCACTCTGAACGTCTTTTTCAAAAAATCCAACAGATTCATGAAATAATGACAATCTCTGTGAATACATTTCGTATTTGGATACCGGCAATGAGAAATTATTCGAAAACTTTATATGTCAGGTAATGAATTTTTTTGACGTCTTCTGTGACAGTTGGGATTATCATAGTGAAAGATGGTGCTGGGTTTTAAGTTGTTTCTCCAGATTCCATCGCTAGACTGTGGGTAAAAAATTGTGGCTAAGTAATTGTAACCTGTTGTTTCTGGAGGGAATTGAGCAGCACAAGTTGAACAAAGAGATACGAGCCATTGTTGCTGAGTTGTTGAACCGCTAACAGAATAGCGAGAACTCATTCAATGTAAACCTTCATGAGAAATTTTGAGTATTTTAAAACAGAGTTTCTTCAAGTGCTCTCTATCAACAAGCTACTCAGTTATTGAGCTGTCACTGTTCTAACAACAAGAAATGAGGAATTTGAAAACAGTAGTAAAGTTACATCCTAATAGCATCATCTGTTGATCGTCTTTAAAAACATAAAAAATTATCTTTGTTTACCGTTATATGAAAATGGAGTGTACGTTGGAGACTCTAATGTCCCATAGAGAAAACGTAGTGCTTAACAGGCCTCAAATCTTCACCTGTGATATTCACGAAATACACAATTTTCATGGTACTTTCTGTAGAAAACATAATTTCGGCCATCACTGGCCTCTACAGTATTTTCCTAACATTTTGCGCACAATATGGTTTCTCTGTCTCGTTACCACTTGCCACAAACCTATTCCTTGAGAAAAGGACCTCTCTTGTAACCTAAGAGTGAACACGAAAGCTGTGTGGTCGTAAAATTGTGGCTGGGCAGTGCCTATTGACATTCAGTTTGATTGCTGTACTACAGTATCTCGCTCATTTACTGTCTATTTCTCGAGAATTCAAATTATTCTTTGTTGAAATTTTTTCTTGTTTTAAAGTAACACGTCTGCATTGAGTCTAGCAACCAAACAATGGTTTAAGGGTTTACTTCTTCTTTTAGTGGGGCAGTGCTCGTTGTAATTGGTAAACTTAGCATCTCCAACAATACCACACCCTGTTCTCTAAATAGCTTGATCCCACACTCACCTTCTACAGCCTCTGTATAGATCCTCTATATTGGAGTAACAAATCGCCGTTTGAAACTCTTGTGTTTACTCCAATCTTTGATGGCACGGGTGGGTTTCTGTTCTATTTGAAAAATAGCTCTAACTGTTAATAATCACCTTCAGATAGCTCTAAAAGACACAAAATTAAGGATCATTTAGTTATTGGTAAACATTATTCTTCAATTTTATCACCTTTTTTTACTCTCTGAAGCCGCCAATCTTGGCACAAAACTTATGATGTTTTCATGCAACTGAATTGACACAGGTATGTTTCCTAACGGAGACATTATCCTAGCTCCTACATCGGTCTCTACAAAATGTACGCAGATGTTATTGTTAATACTTCTCAAGTATTATTTTTTATCTTCTAGACTAATCTCAAGATGATATTAAATATAATCTGGCCTTCTAACAATAACCAAAACGACCTTGCTTTCCTGGTACCGCGAACGGCTGAAAGCCAGGGGAAACTACAGCCGTAACTTTTCCCGAGGGCATGCAGCTTTACTGTATGGTTAAATGATGATGGCGTCCTCTTGGGTAAAATATTCCGGAGGTAAAATAGCCCCCATTCGGATCTCCGGGCAGGGACTACTCAAGAGGACGTCGTTATCAGGAGAAAGAAAACTGGCTTTCTACGGATCAGAGCGTGGAATGTGAGATCCCTTAATCGGGCAGGTAGGGTAGAAAATTTAAAAAGGGAAATGGATAGGTTAAAGTTAGATATAGTGGGAATTAGTGAAGTTCGGTGGCAGGAGGAACAAGACTTTTGGTCAGGTGAATACAGGGTTATAAATACAAAATCAAATAGGGGTAATGCAGGAATAGGTTTAATAATGAATAAAAAAATAGGAGTGCGGGTAAGCTACTGCAAACAGCATAGTGAGCACATTATTGTGGCCAAGATAGACACGAAGCACACGCCTACTACAGTAGTACAAATTTATATGCCAACTAGCTCTGCAGATGATGAAGAAATTGATGAAATGTATGATGAGATAAAAGAAATTATTCAGGTAGTGAAGGGAGACGAAAATTTAATAGTCATGGGTGACTGGAAGTCGAGAGTAGGAAAAGGGAGAGGAGGAAACATAGTCGGTGAATATAGATTGGGGATAAGAAATGAAAGAGGAAGCCGTCTGGTAGAATTTTGCACAGACCATAACTTAATCATAGCTAACACTTGGTTCAAGAATCATAAAAGAAGTTTGTATACATGGAGGAATCCCGGGGATACTAAAAGGTATCAGATCGGTTATATAATGGTGAGACAGAGATTTAGGAACCAGGTTTTAAATTGTAAGACATTTCCAGGTGAGGATGTGGACTCTGACCACAATCTATTGGTTATGAACTGTAGATTAAAACTGAAGAAACTGCAAAAAGGTGGGAATTTAAGGAGATGGGACCTGGATAAACTGACTAACCAGAGGTTGTACAGAGTTTCAGGGAGAGCATAAGGTTCAAATGGTTCAAATGGCTTTAAGCACTATGGGACTCAACATCTGAGTTCATCAGTCCCCTAGAAGTTAGAGCTACTAAAACCTAACTAACCTAAGGACATCATTCACATCCATGCCCGAGGCAGGATTCGAACCTGCGTCCGTAGCGCTCGCGCGGTTCCAGACTGAAGCGCCTAGAACCGCTCGGCCACACCGGCCGGCAGAGCATAAGGGAATAATTGAAAGGAATGGGGGAAAGAAATACAGTAGGAGAAGAATGGGTAGCTCTGAGGGATGAAAGGCAGCAGAGGATCAACTAGGTAAAAAGACAAGGGCTAGTAGAAATCCTTGAGTAACAGAAGAAATATTGAATTTAATTGATGAAAGGAGAAAATATAAAAATGCAGTAAATGAAGCAGGCAAAAAGAAATACAAACGTCTCAAAAATGAGATCGACAGGAAGTGCAAAATGCCTAAGCAGGGATGGCTAGAGGACAAATGTAAGGATGTAGAGGCTTATCTCACTAGGAGTAAGATAGATACTGCCTACAGGAATATTAAAGAGACCTTTGGAGAAAAAGGAACCACTTGTATGAATATCAAGAGCTCAGATGGAAACCCAGTTCTATGCAAAGAAGGGAAAGCAGAAAGGTGGAAGGAGTATATAGAGGGTCTATACAAGGGCGATGTACTTGAGGACAATATTATGGAAATGGAAGAGCATGTAGATGAAGATGAAATAGGAGATACGATACTGGGGCGAAGAGTTTGACAGAGCACTGAAAGACCTGAGCGGAAACAAGGCCCCGGGAGTAGACAACATTCCATTAGAACTACTGACGCCTTTGGGAGAGCCAGTCCTGACAAAACTCTACCATTTGGTGAGCAAGATGTATGAGACAGGCGAAATACCCTCAGACTTCAAGAAGAATATAATAACTCCAATCTCAAAGAAAGCAGGTGTTGACGGATGTGATATTTACCGAACCATCAGTTTAATAAGTCACAGCTGCAAAATACTAACAGGAATTCTTTACAGACGAATGGAAAATCTGGTAGAAGCTGACCTCGGGGAAGATCAGTTTGGATTCCGTAGAAATATTGGAACACGTGAGGCAATACTGACCTTACGACAAAGATTAAGGAAAGGCAAACCTACGTTTCTAGCATTTGTAGACTTCGAGAAAACTTTTGACAATGTTGACTGGAATACTCTCTTTCAAATTCGAAAGGTGGCAGGGGTAAAATACAGGGAGCGAAAAGCTATTTACAATTTGTACAGAAACCAGATGGCAGTTATAAGACTCGAGGGGCATGAAAGGGAAGCAGTGGTTGGATAGGGAGTGAGACAAGGTTGTAGCCTCTCCTCGATGTTATTCAATCTGTATATTGAGCAAGCAGTTAAGGAAACAAAAGAAAAATTCGGAGTAGGTATTAAAATCCACGGAGAAGAAATAAAAACTTTGAGGTCCGCCGATGACATTGTAATTCTGTCAGAGACAGTAAAGGTCTTGGAAGAGCAGTTGAGCGGAATGGACAGTGTCTTGAAAGGAGGATATAAGATGAGCATCAACAAAAGCAAAACAAGGATAATGGAATGCAGTCGAATTAAGTCGGATGATGCTGAGGGAATTAGATTGGGAAATGAGACACTTAAAGTAGTAAAGGAGTTGCTATTTGGGGAGCAAAATAACTGATGATGGTCGAAGTAGAGAAGATATAAAATGTAGACTGGTAAAGGCAAGGAAAGTGTTTCTGAAGAAGAGAAATTTGTTAAAATCGAGTATAGATTTAAGTGACAGGAAGTCGTTTTGAAAGTATTTGTATGATGGAGTGTAGCCATGTATGGAAGTGAAACATGCACGATAAATAGTTTAGACAAGAAGAGAATAGAAGCTTTTGAAATGTGGTGCTGCAGAAGAATGCTGAAGATTAGATGGGTAGATCACATAACTAATGAGGATGTACTGAACAGAATTGGGGAGAAGAGGAGTTTGTGGCACAATTTGACAAGAAGAAGGGACCGGTTGGTAGGACATGTTTTGAGGCATCAAGGGATCACAAATTATCATTGGAGGGCAGCGTGGAAGGTAAAAATCGTAGAGGGAGACCAAGAGATGAATACACTAAGCAGATTCTCAAGGATGTATGTTGCAGTAAGTACTGGGAGATGAAGAAACTTGCACAGGATAGGGTAGCATGGGGAGCTGCATCAAACCAGTCTCAGGACTGAAGACCTCAACAAAAACAACAACAACAACATACAAACGCACAATTCAACGCTTATTTGACTAAGAAGTGTAGAACATTAACATGATTGAATATAAAGGGAGTTAACGTACGTTTGATAAAAGAACTATGCATTATGTGACAGCAACTGATAACATGCCGCAATTTGACTTGTCAAATTTGCAGGAATGCTCTGCAGAAGTTTCACAAAATGCGATTCAGTAAATGCGAGAACGAGTTGCAATTTACGGCACATTTTAGAATGTAATTTATTTAAATAATGCTCGCGATCGGTCTCTAGGAAATTAGCCTAGGGAAAGGTAACTATGAGGTCCAACTTCAGGAGACGAAAACTGAGGCCAGGTGATAGTCTACCGTGACAGTTTCGGCGCACCAGACAGGCTACAGTAGCTTATACAATGTAAATACTCGTCGATACAAATTGAAAACTTGTGGAAGGGAGGTTAGGTATGGATAAGGTACTTGATAACGCAGATATCATTTCTCTTATCCTAGCTGACCTCTGCCCATAGACATTGTGCCTTGTATGAAGCGCGACAACCAGTATTTGTGGAGGAAAAATGACAATTGAACGCTATGACAAAATAAATGTAACTTATATCTACACAGAGAACGGCTTCTTCTCTGATCTAATTCTAGTAACACATTCTGTTGATTCTTACCTACAGGTAACTGTTACGTATAAACTGGCACGATGTGTTCTTTCAGTAGTACATGTAGACGCCTCGGCGAACCGATACACCACAATAACATCAAGATCTCAGTGGCGTTCAACGAATAGATGGTTCACTGTCAGATACTGTCACTGCTCTCATAGAACGACTCCTTATTACTCGTCTTCCATTCACGTGGAGGTGACAGTGGCTACTGATATTCCAGCGCTAGATATCTTTGGATAAGATGTAAGCTGGCCATTCCTGCCGTTATGAGAGTGTCTCTTGTTGGGGGAAAAAACCATACATTCTAAACTATCATAAGACGATCTTGACGATATGACGCAGTAACACAGTCAGAGATCATTTAGCGAAACACGCAGAAGCACTGATATGGATAACGGTATACAGCTATCGTTTTGCAATCGTTGGCCTTCGACTGGTTTGTTCTGCCCAGCTATACACTTGAGTCCGTCTTCCACAAAAATGTAATCTTATCTCGGATAGTTGTTGAATATTCGAGTAATATAGTAATTAATTCAAATAATAATTAGATAAATCATTCGGGATTTCAAAACAACGTTGTCATCCACTTACTGGCCTCGCAGTAGGGAGTGTTTTGTTAAAGCTACGAGAAGTTTTATGGTCTACAAGCCACGGTAAATGTCATTATGGAGGAAAGTTCCTAGGTATATTCGGAACTTTCTTCCCATTCTAATCGTAAGGAAGTTTACGGGCCCAGGCGACTGGGCCTTCGGCTCTGAAATCCCGTGTCGATGATGTTTCGTTGAACGGTTCGCACGCTGACACTTGTTGATGGTCCATCATTGAAATCTGCAACAATTTGTGGAAGGGTTGCACTTCTGTCACGTTGAACAATTCTTTTCAGTCGTCGTTGGTCTCATTCTTGCTGGATCTTTTTCCGACCGCCCCGATGTTTAAGTTTATATGTTTTACCGGATTCCTGATACTCACGGTACACTCATGAAATGGTCGTACGAGAAAATCCCCACTTCATCGCTACCTCGAAGACGCTGTGTCCCATCGCTTGTGCGCCGACAATAACACCACTCACTCAAATCTTGCTAGCCCGCCATCGTAGCAGCAGTAACGGATCTAACAACTGCGCCAGATCCTTGTTGTCTTATATAGGCGTTGCCGACCGCAGCGCCGTATTCTGCCTGTTTGCGTATCTCTATATTTGAATATGCGTTCCTATATGTTTCTTTGGCGCTTCAGTGTATGAAGTACCCTCACAAACATGTGATAACGTCGATGTTGTCTTCACTGACACAATCCTGTGTATTACGGATTTTCAACAGAAACGTATAATTCATTGACGAGAAAGGCTCAGTAGTGCAGTGAGATTATTCACATGTGATGCTGTTGTCTGCATGAAACGATTATTGTTTGCTGACTGTGACGAAATGCAGAACGAGTTAGGCAGAACTACTTACTTCTTACTGACGTTATATTTGAACTGTCTGAGGCAACACTAGATGACAGCCGCCTATAAACGTCGATAAATGGAAGACAGTATCCATAAAAAAACTATTAAGCTAAAAAAAAGACTCCGGAAATATGTGATTACGACGCTAGTGAACCACATATAAGCTAAGCAAGTACACGGATTAAAAGTGTCCGCACGCCCATTAGTGGACACTGATGTGGGTTGTACCCACCATTCACCGTTATCGCGACAGCAGCTCTGTTAGGAACACTTTCACTGAGGTGTCTGAATGTCTGTGGATAAATGTCAGTTCGTTATTTTACAAAAGCAGAAACCTCAGCCGGCCGGAGTGGCCTAGCGGTTCTAGGCGCTACAGACTGGAACCGCGCGACCGCTACGGTCGCAGTTTCGAATCCTGCCTCGGGCATGGATGTGTGTGACGTCCTTAGGTTAGTTGGGTTTAAGTAGTTCTAAGGTCTAGGGGACTGATGACCTCAGCAGTTAAGTCCCATAGCGCTCAGTGCCGTTTTTTTTTAAACCTGAAATGTTGAGGTGTTGGACGCTGTAACTCATTCCAAAGTTCCATTGGGTTCAGGTTGGGACTCTGGCTGCCCATTTCATTGCCGGAATGTTATTTTCCACAAACCAACATATGCTGTTTCATGACGCGTTACACCGCCATACTGATACAATCACACACCGGACTGTTCTTGTAATGTACGCACTTCACAATGTGGTAAACGTGTTCATATTCTTTCCGCATTTAGCGTTTTCTTGAGCGCATGTAAGGGATTACAGATAACGACAACAACACCTCCTTACCGTAGCATCACCTCTTCCATACTTCACTGTTGGCACTACACAGGATGGTAGATTGCGTTATCCGGGCGTTCGCCAAACCCAAGCCTTTCCATCGGTTTGCCGCAGAGTACAGCGTGATCCACCACTCCAAACCAGCCGTTTCCACTGTCCAGTGGCGTTGCTCTTCACTCCATCTACAGCGTCGCTTAGAACTGGCTGCAGAAATGTGTGGCTTATGAGGAGTTGCTCGAACTCCATATTCCATTCCTTTAACTCCATACGCACAGCGATTGTGCTAGATGGACTGCCGATAGCAATTTGGAACTCACTAGTGAATCTTTCACCTGACTTCGTGTTATAACTGCGAAAGTGCTGCCAGTGCAGGATTTTGTGCACGATTTGATCTCTCTATTAGGTCCCATAAATGTTCGGTGGAATTCATGTCGGGCGATCTAGGTACGTCACAGGTCAGCCGGCTCATCTGAAATTAAAATTGAGTTGACGCTAGCGAAGCATATAAGATTCTTTAGGGGTTGTACCTCGCTTAAGTAATTTGGACAATTGGAAACGAAATGGCGGCCATTTCGAAAAAA
This sequence comes from Schistocerca serialis cubense, assembly GCF_023864345.2. Taxonomy (NCBI): domain Eukaryota; kingdom Metazoa; phylum Arthropoda; class Insecta; order Orthoptera; family Acrididae; genus Schistocerca; species Schistocerca serialis. The sequence continues at coordinate 189,591,897 of NC_064643.1, forward strand.
TAGGGTTTCTTTAATAGATTTTCAACTTCATCGGCCCAGTAAAAATATTTACAATTGATGGATCGGAATAAAAGTGGTACAACTCCTAGAAAATTTAGTTAGCGGAAACAAAGACTCATGTCAATCGGTTCTGTAGGTTTGTGTTGTGTCTAGACAAGACAGCCTAGACACAATGAGAGGAAGCCGGAAGGCACGCGTTAAGCTCACGCAGATTAGCGTGAGGTCTGGAACAGTTAAAAGGAAATGAGAACTTAGAAAATGGACGCAGTTGATGTAATACTTAACGTTAATCCACATTTGTAGAACATCGCTCTTGATGATACATGCTTCATATAATAAATATTAATTGAATACGGCGCCTTGCTAGTTCGTAGCAATTGACTTAGCTGAAGGCTATGCTAACTATCTTCTCGGCAAATGAGAGAGTCTTCGTCAGTGTAGCATCGCTAGCAAAGTCGGCTGTACAACTGGGTCGAGTGCTAGTACGTCTCTCTAGACCTGCCGTGTGGTGGCGCTCTTTCTGCAATTACTGACAGTGGCGACACGCGGGTCCGGCGTATACTAATGGACCGCGGCCGATTTAAAGGCTTCCACCTAGCAAGTGTGGTGTCTGGCGGTGACACCACAGTTTGAAGTTACCATACCTCACGGTAAAAAAACCAGAAATTTTTTTGGAAGTATTCATATCCTGCAGTAAGACTTCGACTGCATGACTTAAGTATATTCTTGAAGATCTATAGTTGCGAACATGTGCTGCTAAAAGATCGCCTCTATACCCTAGCATATACAATTTTCCTTACGTGCCCACTGACTAGTAAAACAACATCGTTTAGAAGGCGTGATTGGTCTGCAGAATTTGACTGAAATGTCTTATTTACCAGCCGACATTCTTCCAAATAGGGTTTCAGAAAAGTAAGATAAATTTTGTTCACATCATCACTGTATATATTATGAAGGACTTGGGCAGTATAGCACTTCTCATGAAGCGCTGCTATCTCAGAGTTGGTTTTTAGTTCAAGCCGCTGAGACAAAGCACGAGAAACAACCTCAGAAATAGACATCCAACGTGTATTGCACTTCTGAACGATTTTCAATGGATTAGCTCCGTCATTTAGTGCACTGAATAACTTCTATTATCAATTTGACGAGATGAAGATTTGGAAAACCAAGAAAATGTTTCTGGCAACAAAAATTCCAAATTCCGGGGCAAATTTTCATATGTAGCAGGACATACCGACAGCTACACGGAATGACAGACACAAGTAATTAACACTAGATTCAGATTCAGATTCTGATACACACCATTATTGATTCCTACCATAACTGCTCCATTGTCAGTACCAAAACCGCAAATTAAATGAATGTTCAAGGCGTACCCATTAAGCAAAGAATTCAAACCATTGGTTATTGCCACTGCGTTGTCTTCATCTAACTCTGCCATTCCAAAGAATGTGGAAACATTGCGATCTCGGGCCTCAGAAAGGTATATCACACATGCAGCTAACAATTTACTGGCACTAATGTCTGAGGATTCATCCAGAAGTACACTGAAATATACGTCTCCTACGTCCTTTTTCAGATTGTCCTTGAAATATGGGTAAAGAGTGTTTTTTATCACACCTCTACACTTGATTCCATGCAAACGCATGTGAGAGACATGATCAGCACCTAAAAAACACCTCTTTGAAAGGCTGTGGAGATGATCCACAGATTTTCTTGCGGAATGGTTAGCCATAAATAAACATAATGCAGCTTCTGCAACAGAAACTTCATTGGACTGCCTAACTACATGTGCATCGAGTTTCAACTGCCGCCCCTGTGAAGAAAAAAGTGCTGCAGCTTTTACATGCTTTTTGAATGATTCCACCAATCCGACAGATGCGAATTTAAATTGCACTGGTAAAATCGACATCACACTCTAGAAGGATCTCAACAAGCCATGTCTTTCAATTGTTTGTTGCTAAGCCACTGTTTTCTAAACTTTTGGGTGTATTTTTTGTACTTTTGCTTCGATGTTTTGATGAAACAACTAATAAAAAGTTAAGAAAATCATTGATTACAACAAGATTAACTGCACCATAAACATTAACAGTCCAACACTGTGCACTGAACCGACTTTGGTACACGGTAACTTGTCACTACAATGCTAAGAGCAAAGAACTAAGATGGAAAGGATTGTTCTGTTGTGTTGAGGCAGGGGAAACACTATATAGAAATCTGATTTAATAGAGTTAGCTGGAGCCATATTGTTACCGGTTTATGATTTTTCACGCTAAATGCAATTTCAAATTGTATATTGGAAAGACTGAATTAAACATAAAAATATTGTTGCAGACATCAATCCACAAATCCGTTAGAAAATCCGTTGACCGCTAAATGCAAAATTTCACCCGCTGACAGTATGTAGAATCCGTCAAATTTAGCGGAAATTGCGATAACTTGGCAGCCTTGTTATCGTCAAAACAGTAAAGACTGAATTAAACGTAAAAATATTGTTGCAGACATCAATCCACAAATCCGTTAGAAAATCCGTTGACCGCTAAATGCAAAATTTCACCCGCTGACAGTATGTAAAATCCGTCAAATTTAGCGGAAATTGCGATAACTTGGCAGCCTTGTTATGGTCAAAACAATAAAGACTGAATTAAACGGAAAAATATTGTTGCAGTTATCCATCCACAAATCCGTTAAAAAATCCGTTGACCACTAAATGCAAAATTTCACCCCCTGACAGTGGGTAGAATCCGTCAAATTTAGCGGAAATTCCGCTAACTTGGCAGCCCTTTTATTGTCAAAACAATATATTCCGTCTCCATGAACACATTTATGATACGGACGCACTACCATCAAATGTTAATGATGAAAATCAAATTGTTTTGCTGCAGTTGGCACCACAGCCTATGTCATAAACAGTTTCTGTCAAAGCGGCTGCGAGAAAGAACATGCTAAGTTGTGCTGTGATAACGTGCAGTTTTGTTTTTCTTTTCTCAGTCATTTTTTAACAGAAAACAGGAGTGTTATATTTGTGCCCAACTTTATAATCCTGCCTGTTCGTAGATGAAAACCATGCCAAATACTGTCATTAATGGTATTGTTCTCACAGGTCCAGCAGCTGGAAACGTCTCTCTTAGAGCCCGTGTACTAATGATTCCACCTGATTTACCCATTCATTTTGACTTCTATTCCCAATCAAGGTTCCGTTCGCAATAGCAACAAATAAGGACAGAGGGAAGGAGGAGAAGGAGATGGACAGAGAACGGGAGGGGGGGGACTGGATATAAAGAAGGGGAAGAAGGATTCTGACAGAGAGATGAGGGAGGAGGAGATGAATGGAGAGAGTATGGAATAATAGTTGTACAGGGAGCCGGAGAAGGAGATGGACAGTGTTAGGGGGAGGATGAGGGGGATAGAGAAAGAGAGGGGAGGAAGAGGCTAGGACGTATGTCCACTTCCCATTCTGTTTCCTCTAATATCTCCTAGATTTGCAAGACACAAACCAAGATTTCTAATTTCGTATATAATGTTGTTACATTTCGCCGAAATGACCTTGCAACTCCACAACACCCCAAAACAAGTGAATAAAATATAGAGTAGCCGCCTTATCGAGGCTCTCAAAATGCACCATAAAATAGTTTATTAACATAAAAATTTGTTCTTTGTTAGCGCCTACTTAAGCAGAAATCGTTTTTTCGATGCCAAAGAACCACTTGGATTAGGCACGAGACTATTTCGTTTAATTACGTCCATGTAGGCGCTGGGTTACACCTCACGCTTGCTCTCTTCCACAGTCTGATAAAATGTATGCTTCAGATCATTAAATTTACAAAAGGTGCGAATCTGAAAGAAATGAGATACGCGCTCACTCTACAATTACTATTGTACTTCAAAATTTACAAAAGTCTTACACATTTCAACTTGTTACTGTACAACCGTCTGCTGCTCTTGGCGTCGTTAGACAAAGATCGATTCCTTAATACACGTTTCAAAATGGTATGAGAGATGCAAGACCTATTTGGCGAAGGAAGTACCGACTTACTACATTCCATTATAGGTCAAATTAAGATGATAGAGCAATATCCGCCACTCATTGATCGTAGGCATTAGCGCCTGTCTGCTGCACTTTCGGCAAGAGGACCTAAGCAACCACACAGCTCCAATGTAATATGCCAAGCTGTAAAGTAAAAGTACACGTTGTTTCGAGCAGCTGAGCTGACCAATAGAGCGGAGCGATATGTGCCTGTTGTTCTAACGTTCTTTCTAACGTTCTCAGTACGAACTCCTTACTGCACTCAGATCTCTCTCTCTCTCTCTCTCTCTCTCTCTCTCTCTCTCTCTCTCTTTCTCTCTCTGTCTCCCTTTCTGTGCATCTTGTTGTAGCGATGCTCATTACCACTTTATACCAATGTCACACCTGCTATCCGTAGCAGTGCCGAAAAACAATACATCAGACAACTGCCAGGCAATCACGTACAAATTCTAGTGACCACTTGCATTATCTGGCTGCTTGGAACCACGACAGCAAACACACTTCAACTGACAGCAGTACTCCAACTGCTACTTCTTCCCTTCGAAACCTAGCCCTCAAAATCACAGAAAAAAAGACAAGGGTACCAAGAGAAAATGCTGAAATCGATCAGTGTCTTACAGATACAAAAGCAAATGTGCGCGTCGGTAAACAAGATGTAAATAAATGGGAGATATGACATTGGCTGACTAAAGAAGACGTCTGTCGATATAAACAGATACACATCATCGTCACTAAATCCTTTCTTAATTCCGACACCTTTCGGAGTCTTTGGTCCATCATCAGATGGCAATTCCAGTGTTTAGCTTGAATTTTTATGTACACACTAGATGTTACCCTCTGCTTCGCTCTTACATCAGTTGGTTCTTTTTTTTTTTTTTTTTTTTTTGCAGTGAGTGGCGGTGAATAAGTAAGTCAGTAATTTCACGAGATGTCTATAGTGGTGTAGAGGAGTGTTGTTGTTTTCTGAATCTGTTTAGTGTATTCATCTCTTGGTCTCACTCTACTATTTTTACCCTCCAGCGCCCCCCTTGATGCCTCAGAACATGTCCTACCAACCGATCCCTTCTTTTAGTCAGGTTGTGCCACAAACACCTCTTCTCCCCAATTCTGTTTATTACCTTCTCATTAGTTACATGATCTACCCATTTAATCTTCAGAGTTCTTCTGTAGCACCTCATTTCGAAAGCTTCTATTCTATTTTTGTCCAAACTATTTGTCGTCCATGTTTCGCTTCCATACATGGCAACACTCCACACAAATACTTTCAGAAATGACTTCCTGACACTTAAATTTATACTCGATGATAACAAATTTCTCTTCTTCAGAAACGCTTTCCTTACCATTTCCAGTCTTCATTTTATAGCCTTCCTACTTCCACCATCATCAGTTATTTTGCTCCCCAAATAGCAAAACTCATCTACTACTTTATGTGTCTCATTTCCGAATTTAATTCCCTCAGCATCACCTGATTCAACCACACTATATTCCATTATCCTAGTTTTGCTTTTGTTGAGGTTCATCTTATAGCCTCCTACCGAGCGAGGTGGCGCAGTGGTTAGACACTGGACTCGCATTCGGAAGGACGACGGTTCAATCCCGGGGCCGGCCATCCTGATTTAGGTTTTCCGTGATTTCCCTAAATCACTCCAGGCAAATGCTGGGATGGTTCCTCTGAAAGGGCACGGCCGACTTCCTTCCCCATCCTTCCCTAATTCGGTGAGACCGATGACCACGCTGTCTGGTCTCCTTCCCCAAACCAACCAACCAACCAACCTTATAGCCTCCTTTCAAAACACCGTCCATTCCATTCAACTACTCTTCCAGGTCCTTTGCTGTCTCTGACAGAATTACAATGTCATCGGCGAACCTCAAAGTTTTTATTTCTTCTCCCTGGATTTTAATACCTACTCCAAATTTTTCTTTTTTTTCTTTTACTGCTTGCTCAATGTATAGACTGAATAACAATGGTGATAGGCTACAACCCTGTCTCGTACCCATCCCAACCACTACTCCCCTTTCGTGCCCCTCGACTCTTGTAACTATCTGTTTTCTGTAGAAATTGTAAATAGCCTATCGCTCCCTGTATTTGACCCCCGTCACCTTCAGAAGTGGAAAGAGAGTATTCCAGTCAAAATTGCCAAAAGCTTGCTCAAAGTCTACAAAAGCTAGAAACGTACGTTTGCCTTTCCTTAATCTATCTTCTAAGATATGTCGTAGGGTCAGTATTGCATCACGTGTTCCTACATTTCTACGGAGTCCAAACTGATCTTCCCCAAGATCGGCTTCTACCAGGTTTTCCATTCCTCTGTAAAGAATTCGCGTCAGTATTTTGCAGCCATGACTTATTGAACTGATAGTTCGCTAATTTTCACTTCTGCCAACAACAGCTTTCTTTGAGATTGAAATTATTACATTCTTCTTGAAGTCTGGGGTATTTCGCCTGTCTCATACAAATTGCTCACCAGATGGTAGAGTTTTGTCAGGGCTGGCTCTCCCAAAGCTATCAGTAGTTCTAATGGAATTTTGTCTACTCCTGGGCCTTTTTTTGACTTATGTCTTCCAGCGCATTGTCAATTGTTCACGCAGTATCATATCTCTCATTTCATCTTCACCTACGTCCTCTTCCATGTCCATAATATTGCCCTCAAAGTACTTCGGCCTTGTATAGACCCTTTATATACTCCTTCCACCTTTCTGCTTTCCCTTCTTCGTTTAGGACTGGTTTTCCATGTGAGCTCTTGATATTCATACAAGTGGTTCTCTTTTCTGCAAAGATTTCTTTAATTTTCCTGTAGGCAGCATCTGTCTTACCCCTAGTGATGTATGCCTCTACATCCTTACATTTGTCCTATAGCCATCCCTGCTTAGCCATTTTGCACTTCCTGTCGAACTCATTTTTGAGACATTTGTATTCCTTTTTGCCTGCTTTTTTTACTGCATTTTTATATTTTCTCCTTTCATCAATTCAATATCTCTTACCAAAGGATTTCTACTAGCTCTCGTCTTTTTACTTACTTGATCCACTACTGCCTTCACTATTTCATCTCTCAAAGCTACCCAGTCTTCTTCTACCATATTTCTTCCCTCTGTTCTTGTCAGTCGTTCCCTAAAGCTCTCTTCTAAACTCTCTACAACCTCTGGTTCTTTCAGTTGAACAAGTACCATCTCCTTAAATTCCCACCTTTTTTGCCGTTTCTTCATTTTTAATGTACAGTTCATAAACAATAGATTGTGGTCAGAATGCACATCCGCCCCATGCAAATGTCTTACTGTTTAAAACCTGGTTCCTAAATCTCTGTCTTACCATTATATAATCTATCTGAAACCTTACAGTGTTTCCAGCCTCTTCCATGTGTACAATCTTCTATCATGATTCTTAAACCAAGTGTTCGCAATGATTAAGTTATGCTCTCTGCAAAATTCTACCAGGTGGCTTCCTCTTTCATTCCTTACCTGCGTTCCTTATTCACCTACTACTTTTCCTTCTCTTCCTTTTCCTACTATCGAATTACAGTCCCCAAACACTATTAAATTTTCGTCTCCCTTCATTATCTGAATAATTTCTTCCCATCATACATTTCTTCAATCTCTGCCTCGTCTGCGGAGCTAGTTGGGAATTAAACTTGTACTACTGTGGTAGGCGTGGGCTTCGTGTCTATCTAGGCTATAATATTGCGTTCACTATGCTGTTCTTAGCAGCTTACCCGCACTCCTATTTTTTTATTCATTATTAAACCTGCTCCTGCGTTACCTCTATTTGATTTTGTATTTATAAGCCTATATTCACCTGACCAGAAGTTTTGTTCCTCCAGCCGGTAAACTTCACTAATTCCCACTATATCTAACTTTAACCTATCCATTTCCCTTTTTAAATTTTCTAACCTACATGCCCGATTAAGGGACCTGACATTTCAATCTCGGATCCGTAGAACGCCAGTTTTGTTTCTCCTGATGAAGACATCCTCCTGAGTAGCCTCCGAATGGGGGACTATTTTACCTCCGGAATATTTTCCCGAAGAGGATGGCATCATCATTTAACCATGCAGTAAAGCTGCATGCTCTCGGGAAAAATTACGGCTGTACTTTCCCCTTGCTTTAGCAGTTCGCAGTTCCAGCACAGCAAGGCCGTTTTTATTAGTGTTACAAGACCATATCTGTCAACCATCCAGACTGTTGCCCCTGCAATTACTGAAAAAGCTGCTGTCCCTCTTCAGGAACCACACGTTTGTCTGGCCTCTCAACAGAGACTCCTCCGTTGTGGTTACCCCTACTGTACGACTATCTGTATCGCTGAGGCACGCAAGCCTCCCCGCCAACGGCAAGATCCATGGTTTACGGAGGGTGCAGAGACGTATGTATGAAAAATGCATGCAGTGGCGGTATGTAAGTACATAATGAATGTATATCTATTATTTTGCTGTGTGTCGAATCTGAAATCCTGAACTATGTTTACTAATTATTTTCAGGTTGTCTCCATTCATTACATTCATGCAGAAGTAGAGATTTTAGGAGTTTCTCTGGCTCACCTAGTGCTGGATGTGAGATTTTGATACCAGAGAAACACATACCAATTGTTTCTTTCGTACATTTTGATGCACTATGGTATCTATAGTTTTGATCCATCTCCCTACGATAATTAATTTGTGATTAACATAGTTAATTTATCATAACCAAATGCAGCCTCACCAAAAGCCTCCCACGTTTCACAGGTAAAGGCATTACTCTCTGTTTGCCGTACAGCCTTTAAATGACGACATTGTTGTGAGTCATCAAGCTTCTTGGAAGTTGCTAAGAGACGAGTGACGCTCAGTGTCTAAAATTGTACGGGCTTACGGCTGTTCTAACGTCTGTACACTCTTACGTTCTACATCCAAGCTCTTGGGGACATGAGATTGCTCTGAGAATTGTTGAATTCGATTAACTTGGGCAGCGTGAGCTCTCTTAGGACTAAGCGATCAGTCGGACATACGTTTGCGAGGCTTATAGTAATAGTTTTAAATATGGTTCTCAGGCTTATCGTCCGATTTTGTTGTTGTATATCCACCAAAACTCTCTAGCTATGCAAGGTGTTGCAGGAACTCAAAACGGGCACAGTAATATTGGATTTGCACTGTCGCGGAATAATCTATAGACACTAAAAATGGCCGACCAGCGTCGTCTGCTTGCCACTCACATATACCATATTTAAAAATGTTAATAACAGTCAAAAAGTAAAGTAGCCTGTGGTCTTCCTGAGGGTTCAAGCTATCTCCATACTAAATGCCACAGGAACTGGTTCAGTGAGAGAGTCGTGAAAACGTAACAAGTTAGTTACTTTCACAGTTAATAACACTGGCTGAGGATTGATCAAACGAGTTGAGAACTAAATAAACATTGTATTGGTTACGAATATATCAACGATCAAAAACATTTTCACAAATATCCTATAATTCAAAAATGAAAGAGTAAATACTCAAATTGATAAATATGTTCTACTACACACTTCCTAAAGTTGCATATCTTCTTCATTAGGGTTCAGGGGTTTCACGTCAAATATCATGGATATCGTTTCAGTGGTTTAGTCGCAAAAACGTAACATAAACTCACTTTCGTATTTGCAATATCAGTATGGAAGTATGGATTGCATAGAATAAGCACGTTAAGGATTGTATAAGTATGTATTCATTACGTGGAATCGTATTATGTAGAACATATCAAACAAAGAGAACACTTTCAGAAATGTGATAAAGTTCAAAAGTCAAAGAATAAATAGTTTTCTGAAAGAGTAATCATGCTTCCATTTTTCACGTTATATTAATCAAATCAATAAGTATCTTCTACTACCCCCTTCTACAGTAGCCTACGCTCTTCCGCAGCGTTTAAGCTACCTTCATAGAAAATTTTATCATAACTGATGCAGCAGGTTAGCCGTGAAAGCATAAAAGACAGAGATACTTTCGCATTTATAATTTTAGTAGGAATATGGATTAACTGTTTCTGAATAGCCTGCCAAACATGTGCACGTCCATTATTATTATGTTTTTACTTCACACTGTAGTTATCTTTTAGTTTAAATAGGGTCACTTATTCCTCCCCCCTCGAAACATTCCCAGATATTCAGGTGATGTGAAACTCCTTCTGATAATGTCATTACCAGGACGATTCTGAGAATGTACATCTGATTTCGCTATGACATCAGAACTGTTATAATTTTCATGTGCAGAATACGTCGTCGTTTAAGTTTGTAACGTGTAGTTTCTCTAATTAGTTTCCATATGTTACAGTTCAGTGTCGTAATTGATGTTAGCAGAATGATGCTAGGTTAGCGACGAAAAAGTGTCTCTCTGGTTCAGATATGTGGACACATAACTAAAAAATAAAACGCGTGTATCTGAAACCAGAAATTCACAAAATTTAGTTTTAGATTCCGAGGATACCTTTATCGTACTACTGTAAAAAATAATACTCACAACCAGGTAATTATGAAAGTTATGCTCAATCAGTTGTCACCTACTGCTTTCAAATTAATGACTAAAATAATATGTAGATTTAATTTATTTATTCTTGTAGATCACATGGAGTGTAAAAATACAGTTATATAACACTAGTATATGCAAACGATAAGAATAGAGAAAGACAAAACTACTTATAAAACTAATAAAATGTCAATATCTCAGTTCGTAATACATATAAGACCTGTATCATTAGCTTTCATGCAGTCGCTCCGACTCCTCTGATAGGAACGCAAGGGTCATTCATGTCTAATGTGTTTGATTGTCTGTTCGGAGCCCCACTCTTACAAACTGGAGATTCTGTAGCACCCCATTTGTAAAATTATTATGTGCATCGATGATGCCCTCTGCGAGCTCTCTTCCGTTTGACCCATAATTTCCTGTCGATTTCTGTGTCAGTAGTATCACAGTTATACTTTCGGACTCATTCACGCTCTTCAGGATTTTCAGTAAGTCGACAGTTCCGCACCCACAGGTCTGTCACATCGATTTTACTAGCATTTAACTGTTCTGCTTGCCGTAAAAGTGGGTTTGTTGAACGGAGTGTATTTAGTGGCAACTTGGTATGTCTCCCTCTATGGGTAATTCCAGGTTCTCCTGTAGCTTGTTGTATTCCCGAAGCAAGGTCTCGCTTATACGGATTGCGAGAGGACAAATGTTGCTCAGCAGAGGAAGCCAATAAATGGTTTTTGCTGGGATTACCCCAGTTATTAACTGCATAGTGTGTTTCAACTGGAAGTCGATCAAGTTAGTGTGGCAAATGTTTAGCCACAGCGACGCACAACACTCGGCCTTTGAGAAGACCAGCGGAACGAATGATGCGCGCAAGATATCTGCTGAAGCTCCTCATGTCATTTCACACATTTTTTGAATAATATACTGACGAATATTTATCTTGGCAGAGGTATTTTCAAGATGTGTTTTACATGAAAGGGTGCTGTGAAGATGACAAACAGCAGCATGTGGAGTTCTGTAATTTCGTTCTTGGCAACATGGAGGATGACAGTTTGATTCCACGCTTAGTGTTTAGTGACGAGGCAACATTCCATTTAAATAGAAGTGTGATCCGTCATAATGTGAGAATGTGGGGTACTGAACTACCACAGGAAGTTGTATAAGAGGGATTCTCCAAAATTTAATGTGTTTTGTGCAGTTTCACGGGAAAACAGGAATGGACCATTTTTCTTTAGCGAGAACACTTTATAGGAGGCATGTATCTCGATACGGTTGAGAACTTTCTTTTCACACAGTTGGAGACTGATTCGAACGACTTCGTTTACCAACAGGATGGGGCACCGCCACACTGACATCTGGAAGTGCGGGTATTTTTAATTCAAAGAATTACTGAACGATGGGTCGGTGGCACTGGACCAAATGATTCAACCTTACGTTACTGGCCTCCAGTGTCACCGGACCTGACTGTATGTGATTATTTCTTGTGGGGTTTATAAAAGACTCTATGTGGTTCCGTTACCAACAACAATGAATGAACTGAGACATTGCACAACAGCAGCTGTGGAATCTGTAATTGAAGATATGCTCGCTACAGTGTGAGAACAATTTGAATACCACATTCACATATACCGTACATCTCAAGTAGGGCATATTGAAAACCTATGAAAAGGTACGGAAAAAAAGTTTTTGAGTTTCCTGTTCATCAAAAACCAAAATTCATTGCATATGTTTATTAGTTTCAGAACTATAGGCGTGCGAAATCGGGTGATTCTCTTTTTTTACACATTGTTTATTGCTCTCAGGCCTTCATATAAATGCGGTCGAGCCTCAACTTTCTTGTCAGCAACTAAAGGGAGACATAAGAAGAACCAATAAGCCACCAAGGTAGTTTTAGACACGGAGAAATCTTTTAAATTAGCCATTTAGGATAACATGTTCGACATTACATAGTGAGTAAAGATGAATTACAGAGGTACAGGAGTACAATATACTTAAATATATTTACACATCCTTCACGAAGAGTAGAGATTTATTTATTCCAATCTTTTGTTGGAATCAGAGAAAAACATTTTAAGTATGTCCGTTTGTATCGCAGCAATGAAGGAGTAAAGTGAACAGCATGATATTTTGAAAGGAAGAGGAAGGGGATAATGTTACTTAGACAAATGAATAATCCAGTCGTGGAGAAGTGGACAAAATAGGTCGATACAAAACTGCTAACATCGTATTAAACGTCACTGAAATCAATGAGCGACTTGTAACAATGAATCTGTATAAGGCAGAAAGAGAATCAGAAGTTTTGGCGCTCAAGTTTAAACTGATCCTCCAACATCATTATCTATTTCGTTCAATTCACAGAGAAATTTCTGTTGCATTTGGCACATTTTTGGTATAGACACATGATAGTATGGCAAGTCTATCATTCAAGAGATATTTTTGTTTATGAGGCATCCAGATACATGCATTACAGTGTCGCATAGTAAGATATTTGTTACTCAGGAAAAAAAATATTTCTGTTCTTTTTACTCCTGAAATTACCTTTATTTCTGTTTTACATCGTTTCAACACTGTTTTGGTTGAAAGCACAATTTGTACATTTCACAATTTCACAGGGCTTGGTAAACTCTGCAAGACGTAGTTATGTATGTGGTTAACTTACAATATGTTCCATGTGACGTCCCACTATAGATATTGAGAAGTTAGCATTGTTGATTTCTGTCAGAAGGGTAACATGAGTAAAGATGAAATTAACACACGTCAAATTAACTCACAATTTATAACTTAATTTCCCTATGAGATTTCATGAAGAAGCTTACAGATGTGCAATAATGCTTTAAATATAAGATTCCTGTTCAGATGTAGAGAGAGACATCATTGTTCTCCGCCTGGTTACTCTTCATCGTTAACTGAAGTTTGGAATCATCTCTTTCGGTGGCACCAATGCATGGCACCCTCTATGAGCCAAGCCGCCATGGCGACGAGCAACAACACAGTCAGCAGGTGAATACACAGTGGGTAGTCTCCTGTTGCGTCACGGACGTAACCTGAAAATGGAAGACAAGTGAAGAATGTGATAACGATTCCATTTGCTTAAACCATTCACATAAATGAATGAAAACTAGCCACAGAGCCCAGTTATATAATTTATGTGCTAATTCTACAGTGCAGCAAGATTATACAATTCTCTGCAAAAATATTGTGCTTGATCTGAATCAGAATCTACCTGCTTTACACAGAAAAATGTCAGGAAGTTGAAAGATTGAATTAGTTACTTAAAGTACTTAAAATAAAAGTAAAAGAGATCTGGACAAATCCATTATCTTGCAATTGTAAAGCTGGGATTGTTTACCAACACTTCGTTTTTCTTTTATTGACGGACTGATTCGATCTCTCCACATACGAAGATACCATCTTCTTCAAGTTACCCTGTTTATAAGACTTTCAGTCTCAACTTTCCAGAGTGCCCTGGACATCATCAGTATTATGGTTTTATCTCCCAATACAACTGCAGCATATCATATGCTTTTCTTAAATTATTTAGTGGTCTTGATTTCGAAATAATCTAGATTGCTTCATGCGGTTCTGATGCAAGGGTAACTGCCGAAGGTTTTTCAATGACATTTTCAGTCTCATGGTTAATAAATATTGGCGAACTGTAACACAGTGAGTCACAAAGATGTTTTCGTAACATAAGTTAAATATTCTGCCACAGCCCTAAATTTATAGCTAACGAACAAACAATCAAAAATGCTACTCTAACAGTGACTGAGTTTATAAATCTTTATCTGCACTTAACAATGGCAAATGTTGTTGTCACGAAACAGCATATAAGTGTCACAGATAACTGACTTAATTTCCTAATTCGGCAACGCCATTTAGCCTCAGCATCTGCTCCCTGTTAACAAACTTGCAGTTCCAAGCAGTTACTATTTTCTAGTAATAGCTTTATGGTTCTATATACTTAATGTTCACTACAAAATTGATACTAAAACAATGTCACCAAGCTAAACTATGCTCACAAGTACTATAACTTCATAACAACAATATACTATTTTAGACAGATGCGGCTACTATCATTGAGCTAAAACTCATTATGTAGTTGGCGATTTTGGATGTTATAAATCTCCTTTAGTTCTCACAGTCTCTGTCACCTCAATTCTCCAACTTCCTACCTACACATGGTGCCCCTGTTAAGCCGAGCAACTCAGCGGAAGGTTGGGTAACCAACCCCAGTGGGAAACTGAGTCGGTGAGCAGATAGGAGTTGGAGGACAGTGGAAGGCAATGGGAAACCACCACTGAACTATCCCAAGAAAACCCCCATGGCTTCACTCAGCTCAAAATGTTCCAGAGTTTCAAGTTCCCCGATCGGATCTCCGGGGGGAACCAGGTTGAGAGGAGCTTCACGAAGAGTAAGATGGTGCAAAGAGAAGCACTGCATAGGAACATGGAGTGTAAGATCCATGTATCAAGGAAAACTAGACATAGTGAAAAGGCAAATGGAGAAAATTAACATCGACATATTGGGAATAAGTGAAATGAGGTGGACTGGCATGGGAGAATTTGCTTTGGATGGCCATATGGTGTATTATTCTGTGCACGATAACAACGAAAGTAATGGAGTAGCCTTCATAGTTAGTGATAAAGTGAAAAAAGCTGTAATGGGATGCAAATATAAAAATGATAGAATGATGTCCATCAGACTTCAAGGTCAGCCCCTCAACATCACAGTAATTCAAGTTTATGCACCAACAACCGATGCTGAAAAGGAAATTATTGACCAGTTCTATGGAGATTTACAAGAATTACTACTGTCAACACCAAAAAAGGATATCGTCTTCATAGTTGGAGATTGGAATGCAAAAGTGGGAAATCAAGCTGTAGAAGGTATAACAGGGAAATATGGTCTTGGTACAACAAATGAAGCTGGACAGAGACTCCTAGAAGTCCGCCAAGAAAATTCATTGATAATTACTAATACACTGTTTCAACTACAAAAATGACGCCTATATACCTAGACTTCGCCAGATGGCCAACACCGGAACCAAATTGATTACATACTTTGTAATCAGAGGTGGAAGAGCGCGGTTCAGTCAGCTACAACAAGACCTGGTGCTGACTGCGAATCAGATCATGAGCTCCTGATTGCAAAATTTCGGCTGAAACTTCATAATGTAGCAAAAAGTATCCCAACTTGCAGATACGACCTTAATTCTATACCCTCTGACTACGCTGTAGAGGTACAAAACAGATTTAATGTATTACAGCTGGAGGACAAAAGCTCGCAAGAGATGTGGACAGAAGTAGCTAATACTGTCAAGGAGGCCGCAGAGAAACACATTCCCAAGAAAAGGAACAGTAAGAAGGCTAGATGGCTATCAGTTGAGGCACTGCAAGTTGCAGAAGAACGAAGGAAAGCAAAAATAAAGGGAGGTAGATCGGCTATGTTTGAATTAAATAAAGATTTTAAGAAATTAGCTAGAAGAGATAAAAATATATTCCTTAATGAACAATGCAAGGAAGCTGAAGATAGTAACCGAATGGAGCAGACAAGAGATCTTTAAAAGAAAATTAGAGAAATTAAAGGAAAATTCCAGGCAAAAATTGGAATGATAAAAGACAGAAACGGGAAAGATCTGAGTGAAGCGTAGGATGTTAAGGAAAGATGAGCAGAATATGTAGAAGACCTATACAAGAAAGAACTGCATAATGACAGGGCTCCTACTGCTGATGTTAATGTTAATTTAGAACTACAGCCAGATATTTTGGAGAGCGAAATCCAGCGGGCCCTTGAAAATATGGCTGATAACAAAACTAGTGGATATGATGAAATACCAGCAGACTTGTTTAAAGTCACTGGAACGGATGCAGTGAAAGTGCTGCACTCAATATGTCAAAAAATAAGGATCACGCAGCAGTGGCCAGAAGACTGGAAAAGATCAATATTCATCCCCATTCCAAAGAAGAGAAGTTCTAAAGAATGCTCAGATTACCGAACAATCGCACTTACTTCACATGCTAGCAAAGTTATGTTGAAAATCTTACAAAATAAACTTCGCCAATATCTAGATCGAGAGCTACCTGAAGAACAAGCTGGATTTAGGGAAGGAAGAGGAACTAGAGATCAAATTGCTAACATTCGGTGAATTATGGAAAAAGCGAGAGAATTCCAGAAAGATGTGTACCTCTGCTTTATTGACTACGCCAAAGCCTTTGACTGCGTCGATCACAACAAATTATGGAACGTACTGAAAAACATGGGTGTACCAGATCACCTTATTCATCTGATACAGAGTTTATACCTTGACCAAGAAGCCACGGTGAGAACTATGTATGGAACAACGAAATGGATAAAGATTCAGAAAGGGGTCCGGCAAGGCTGCATACTGTCACCGTACTTATTCAATCTGTATGCAGAACATGTTATGAGGAATGCAAGGCTAGATGAAGGAGAAACAGGAGTTAAAATAGCTGGAATAAATGTAAACAACCTCAGGTACGCGGATGATACGATCCTGTTGGCAGAAAGTGAAGAAGAATTGAGAACATTCTTACTGAAGGTGAAAGACGAAAGCGAAAAGGCCGGTCTTATGCTGAATGTGAAGAAAACCAAAATTATGGCAACTACACCTACCAATTCGTGGGATATAGCAGGAGAAACCATGGAGGTAGTGACCACATTCAGTTATCTCGGTTCCCAGATCTCTGCTGATGGCGACAGCAGCCATGAAATCCGGAGACGCCTGTTGCTCGGTAGACAGGCGATGTCAAACCTTGACAAGGTTATAAGTTCCAGAGATATAACACTAGCAACAAAGATCCGTATTGTGAGGGCTATGGTCTTTCCAGTTGTGATGTATGGATGTGAGACCTGGACCATTAGAAAGGCTGAACGGCGAAGAATTGACTCCTTCGAATTGTGGTGTTGGAGGAAACTTCTTAGAGTTCCACGGACTGCAAAGAGAACCAACAGATCAATAGTGGAGCAAATAAAACCAGATTTCTCCCTGGAAGTTGTAATGTTAAAACGAAAGCTGACCTACTTTGGACACACTATGCGAAGGCATGCCTCGCTGGAAAAAACATTAATGCTGGGGAAGATTGAAGGAACTAGAAGAAGAGGACGTCAGAGGATGAGATGGATCGATGGCATTACAGAAGCAGCGTGTTCCAACCTGGAAGGTCTACGGGAGAGAGTGGAAGACAGGAAAAAGTGTGTGAGAGAGAGAAATCTCCTTTAGTTCAGCTGTGGTCTATTATAGCATAACACGTCACATTTGTCGCCTTCGATGGATCAATATTAAAATGCTGGCCAGAACACCGTTCAGTGGGACTGTACGTTAAACTCGAGGGTATCTGGTGCTAATCGACACACTCAGATCACATGCAAGTACAGAGGTCTAGCATATCCGCTGCTTTCATTTTTTCAACCATCATCTATAAGAAACAACAACATAACACCTCTTAGAGCTTTCTACCGCAGGACAGCATGTCGAGTACGATACGGCACAATACAATTCGCGAAACCATTCTGTACAGACGCTCATACACCAATGTTACAGATACGTTCTAAGGTGTGGGATAACTAGCGGCAAAGACGTCGTCGACACCCACAAACTGTTTCCAGCGGCTATTTTTCAGCTACAGCTTACAATCATGACTCAAAGATAGTCATCAGGCAATATTAAATCTTACTCTACTCTTCTCAGGACCCTGATAAAATGGGTAGAATACGTTGTTGCATTCATTAGTAGTAACGTACACTTGCTTGTTTTGCTACTGTTCCCAATGGAGAATTAGGTTGCCTTTAACTATAGGTTACTCCCGAAAGGTGAACCTTTGTTCCAGTCAAAGATAAGAAAAGTCTGAATGAAATTTCTAATTAAACTGCCAACTTCTAGACGACCTCAAAGCAGCTTGAAGTTGAGAATTTAAATACACGTCGATTAAGTTCATTTCGAAGTGCTCTACACTTCATAATCTCTGCCGTTCCTTTTTTATACTAAGAGAACTTACTGAGTTAATAACGAACATCAAATAACGAGCATCAAAACCGATTCAGGGATTAGTGAACACAGGGCTGTCGTAACAAGACTGAATATTGTAATCCCCAAATCCTCGAAAAATATACCTATTCAAAATGGCAGATTAAAATTCACTTGACGCCTTCCTGAGAGACAATCTCCACTCATTCCAAATTAATAATATAAGTGTATACCAGATATGGCTTAAATTCAAAGAAACAGTATCGGCAGCAATTGAGAGACTTATGCCAAATAAATTAACAAACGATGGAGCTGATCCTCCTTGGTACACAAAACGGGTTAGAACACTGTTGCAGAAACAACGAAACAAACATGCCAAATTTAAACAGACGCAAAATCCCCAAGATTGGCGATCTTTTACAGAAGCTCGAAATTTAGCGGGGACTTCAATGCGAGATGCCTATAACAGTTTCCACAACGAAACTGTGTCTCGAAACCCGGAAGAAAATCTAAAGAGATATGTGAAGTATGTTAGCGGCGAGAAACAATCAATGCCTTCTCTGCACGATAGCAATTGAGATACTATCGATGAGAGTGTTACCAAAGCAGAGTTACTAAACACAGCCGTCCGAAATGCCTTCACAAAAATATTCCAGAATTCGAATCGAGAACAGCTGCCAACATGAGTAACGTAGAAGTAAATATCCTCGGAGTAGTGAAGCAACTCAAATCACTTAATAAAAGCATGTCTTCTGGTCCAGACTGTATACCAATTAGGTTCCTTTCGGAGTATGCCGATGCATTAGCTCCATACTTAACCATCATATACAACCGTTCGCTCGACGAAAGATCCGTACCCAGAGAGTGGAAAGTGGCACAAGTCACACCAACATTCAAGAAAGGTAGTAGGAGCAATCCTCTAAATTACAGGCCCATATCATTAACGTCGATATGTAGCAAGATTTTAGAACATATGTTGTGTTTGAACATAATGAATTACCTCGAAGAAAACGGTCTATTGACACACACTCAACATGGGTTTAGAAAACATCGTTCTTGTGAAACTCAACTAGCTCTTTATTCACATGAAGTGTTGAGTGCCATTGATATCGGATTTCAGATCGATTCCGTATTTATGGATTTCCGGAAGCCTTTTGACACTGTACCACACAAGCGGATCGTAGCGAAATTGCGTGCGTATGGAATATCGTCTCAATTATGTGACTGGATCTGTTATTTGTCAGAGAGGTCACAGTTTGTTGTAATTGACGAAAAGTCATCGAGTAAAATAGAAGTGATTTCTGGCGTTCGCCAACGCAGTGTTATAGGCCCTTTGGAGACAATCTGAGCTTCCATCTTAGGTTGTTTGTAGATGATGCTGTCGTTTATCGGCTAATAAAGTCATCAGAAGATCAAAACAAACTGCAAAACGATTTTGAAGAAATATCGGAATGGTGCGAAAAGTGGCAGTTGACCTTAAATAGCGAAAAGTGTGAGGTCATCCACATGAGTGCTAAAAGGAACTCGTTAAACTTCGCTTACACGATAAATCAGTCTAATCTAAAAGTCGTAAATTCAACTAAATACCTAGATATTACAATTACGAACATCGTAAATTGGAAGGAACGCATAGAAAATGTTGTGGGGAAGGCTAACCAAAGACTGCGTTTTATTGACAGGACACTTAGAAAATGTAAGAGACCTACTAAGCAGATTGCCTACACTACGCTTGTCCGTCCTCTTTTAGAATACTGCTGCGCGGTGTAAGATCCTTACCAGATAGGACTCACGGAGTGCATCGAAAAAGTTCAAAGAAAGGCAGCACGATTTGTATTATCGCGAATTATGGGAGAGAGCGTCACAGAAATGATATAGGATTTGGGATGGACATCATTAAAAGAAAGGCGTTTTTTGTTGCGACGGAATCTTCTCAGGAAATTCCAATCACCAACTTTCTCCTCCGAATGCGAAAATATTTTGTTGACACCGACTTACATAGGGAGCAACGATCACCAAGATAAAATAAGGGAAATCAGAGCTCGTGCGGAAAGATATAGGTGTTCATTCTTTCCGCTCGCTATACGAGATTGTAATAATAGAGAATTGAGAAGGTGATTCGATGAACCCTCTGTCAGGCACTTAAATGCGATTTGCAGAGTATCCATGTGGTTGTAGATGTAGATGTAGATGGAAAACATCATGGCCAACGCAGCGCTTGATAAAATTTTTTGATACGCTGATGCGCCAAAGAAACTGGTACAGTCATACGTATTCAAATACAGAGATATGTAAACAGGCAGAATACGGTGCTGCGATCAGCAACGCCTATAACACAACAAATATATGGCGCAGTTCTTAGATCGCTTACTGCTGCTACGATGCCAGATTATAAAGATTAAAAGAGTTTGAACGTTGTGTTTTTGTTGACACGCGAGCTGTGGGACTGGTGATGACTGGAAACATGTTGCCTGGTTGGGCGAGTCTCCTTTCAAATTGTATCGAGCGGATGGACGTGTATGGGTATGGAGACATCCTCATGAATCATTCGGTGGACCCCGCATGTAAGCAGGGGATTATTCAAGCTGGTGGAGGCTCTTTATGGGTGTGGGGCGTGTGCAGTTGTAGAGATATGGGACCCCTCTTACAGCTAGATACGACTCTGACAAATGACACGTACGTAACCATCCTGTCTGATCACCAACATCCATTCATATCCATTGTGCATTCCGACGGACTTGGGTAATTGCAGCAGGACAATGCGACACCCCACACGTCCATAATTGCTACAGAGTGGCTCTAGGAACCCTCTTCTGAGTTTAAACACTTCCACTGGGCACCAGACTCCCCAGATATGAACATCATTGACCATATGTGAGATGCCTTGCAACGTGCTGTTCAGAAGAGATGTCCAATCCCTTGTAGTCTTTATGGACAACCCTGCAGGATTCGTGGTTTCAGTTCCCTCCAGCATTACTTCAGACATTAGTTGAGTCCATGCCACCTCGTATTGCGGTACTTCTGCATGTTCGCGGTGTTCCTAGACGATATTAGGTAGGTGTATAGGTTTCTTGGATCTTCAGTCTATAAACTTTCCGAAAAACATATAAACGTACGCTTCTGCGGACATTGTCACAATCAGTAAAATTTCTCTGAGTTTGTGTCCATATTGTCAATACGTAAAATGTAAAACCACCGACGTTTCGGTCACTGTTGCAAGTGACCTCTTCAAGGTGTTTTTTATATGGGACCCCTAATACTTCTTGAACATCCTAAAAAAAGTCACTTTCAAAAGTGACCGAAACTTCAGAAGTTTTACATACTGACAATGCGATCACAAACAGAACAAATTTATTTATTTATTTATTTATTTTCCAAACATATTTTTAAATCTTCTGAAAAACGTGAAAATTGTAAATAAAATATTATTTAGTTAATAATGCTTACAGCTTCTATAACAGATAGAAGATTTGGTTGCATTTGGCTCCTCCAACCACGACCTAAGAAAAAAATTGCTTCTCACCTTCGTCTTTTGTGAGAATGCCCTCGTCATCTTCTCTTTCTGGAAATAACAATTCTCTTTGGTGATGAAACGTCGCAGCTGATAGGATCTCTCCTGAAGAAAATTCTTGTCCAGAAGTTACAAAAGACGATAATTGCATATTTGTGAAGGAAGAAAACTCAGTTTGATGCAGAATGAACATTTTTTCTTTTTCGTCTGCTACCTCGTCTATTTGCCTTTTGACTTGCCACATACTTGTCTAATCCGATGTTGGAAAATCATCATAATGTATTCACATTAAGGAAAGTACCAGACCACTGGAATTTTTTTTTTTTCACGGCAGCCTTACATATGCCCATATCATCGATAATTTATCAGTTGACCCATGAAGTATAAGTTATGATAAGATGTATCAATTTCATATTATGAGACAAGACAGTCTGATTCGTTCGTTCGGACAAGAAAAATTTTTACTCTTCCTAAAGACCTCTTCTCCCAGTGAGGCAACTGAAGCTTATATTTGAGGAGGTATATGTTGAAATCGAAATCTACCTTTGGCAGTCTCGTAGCACGACGCACAGCTCCTGGATTCGGAACTTAAATTCTGTTCTTCGGAATACTGACAGTGACTCAGCAGATTTTCTAGTGCCACATCACTGTTTCTGCAACGAAATATGGAGAGCAAGAAATCTAAATGGTGGAAAGGGGCTCATCTAGTTCTTCATTGCCATCTGATATTTTGTGATAAAACAGCTGTACAAGTGTCATGATTCATTATCGGTGTATCTCAGCTGCATACCAAAGATGAACTGTTAAAATGTATGTAACATGTTGGCAGTTATTTGTAGTTGGTTTCACATGGAACAATTCTCTTTATTACCATTTGGAAACGATTTTTGGATTCCTAAGTTGTTTTATTAGAAAGTTTTTAGCGTGATCATCGGCCACGAACGAAGAGGGTGTACACCATCTTGTCTTGGAGCCCTACTCTTTACTAGCAATCAGTGACTTCTAGGCAATGTCAGAAATGAATAATGTGCACAACAAAATATTACTTATTGTTCACTAAAGTGGCGCAAAATGTAGAATGGGAGCATCGTTTAGATACTTTCAAAGTAACAAGTCGTCTCATTCAAATAACTGCCTCAGATGCATGTTTCCTAGCAAAATTTGCGTGTTGATTGCTCACGCCACAAGTGCATTGTAGTGCTTCAAAAGCAAGTGAAACCTAAAGTGTTTATTTCTGCTATATGTTACCAGGTTAATTATAACGTTTGTCATAGTGTCAGTTGCTTTCCACGCTATTATACCTAAAAAAATAACTGTATTTGATTTGTTTTGCATGACAACCATGACAGCGACAAGTTACAACTGAAGTGTGTTGCCGTTTTGGGCGTGTCCGAATGCAGTCATTATTACAGTGCAGCCGACAGCCAGCTGATGGGAGTATGCCTTGGGGACTTTGCTGACACTCTTATAGCATTGTTAAAATATCGAAATAAATGATGAAACGTAACGTTGTAACCAATTATGTAGAGATTCTCAGACTGTAAACATTAAACATATGTGTTTCATTCACTCAGTGTTGCTTCACAATGTCAATAAAGATAAAGCACTTCAAAATACTTCTGAAGAATATTCTGGACTTATCGGGATTCAAACTACAGAGTTCAATAATTTGAGCCTGCATATTCAAGAGATTAATCCTTCAAATTGATTGAAAATTAATTAAACATAGAAAGGTAATTAGAGTTTCAAAAAAGGAGTATAATATGTTTTTGATCATAATGTGGACTCTTTGGCTGTACTGAAACTGTGCATTCTAAGACAGATCAATCGAGAAGATCGTAATAACTCCTGACATTGAACATTCAAGAGACAATTCATAATGTGTTTTACTATGATTATATTAGTGGTCAGTACTTAGGTTAAGTGTTAATTGAGAATTACATGTAACTGAGACCATTGATAGTTATGTAATCTTGAAAGGCTTTTAAGTATCGTTATACACTTGTGTGAAGTTAAACTGTTGTTTCAATCAATTTAGATAGGCAATAATATTACTTGTCGATACTGAGTTTTTACGTTTGTTAGTATCTATGAATACAATATGTTATTAAGAAAAGTTCTGACTGCAGATAAACTGAATCGTATTACCGCGTAGCTCATGTTAATCGCAATTAAATTCTGAAGATAAATTATCCAGTTATGATAATCCAGGATTGTGTGACACGTAAACTAAACATTTATTGATACCAGAGAGAGAACATTTAGAGATCGATATAATAGCGATGGCATTTTGTTTTGTGAAACTTGCAACTTTTGATACTATACTGATTTTATGTGACCAGCAATAGGAAGATCTTCTGGTTTTCTTTGTTTGATGTAAAAGGATCTGCAACATTCAACTGAATCTATTACTTTGAGAAGCTATTGTCATGAAGATTAAATTTTCTGTGAGCAAGCTCTGTTTCTGTGTTGCGGAGACGTACACAGTTCTATGGGTGGTGGCCTATGGTGTTACCAAGAAGTAACAAATACATGCAAGTCTTATACATTTCGAAAATAATAACCATGGAAGATTTGTGGACCCCTTTTCATAACGAGGAAATGACGACTGAGTTGTGAATCCGAAGACTCATGCCTGCAGCTGCCGCCTTGTGTGTTGGTTGGGTCCAGGAGTTCGCTGTAAGTGGGTATCTGATACCAAGTACTGACATGTCTACACAGATCATCAGAGATGATGTTACATTTCGTTGTTCCTATTATCCTTTAAATTTCACCTATTGCCAGTGTAAATTTCGCTCACCATAAGACTACTTCTTTTTTTTATTCTATTGTGTCAATAAGGTTTTCGAGATAGTATTTATGTTTAAAAACTGTGTGTTTGCTTAGAATTTCGTGTGAATTTTTCCATGTATGAATATAAACTTTCAGAAGGAAAATGCATCAGGTAAGATTGTTCTGGTTTCTTTAGTACTGGTGTTTAATGACTAATGCAAAGCTATCTAAAAGACAAATTGGGTGAGAAGTGAAGTATAAATGAAAAGTGATTGTTTATTTATAAACAGCCTCAATAATATCCACTAAATACTTTGGATAATAACGATGGCCCCAGGTATTGTTTGAACAGATGTCATAACATGATTAACTTCTCTGAGAAATTGATACTACAGAGGTAAATTCCCAATCATTTACATTGTCAGTAAAGGTAATCACCAATAGTGTCAATATTAAACTTTACTACCCTTTTTGAGTACACAATTAATGTCACTAGCTGCCAACAGCGAAGTAACAGACAAAAGAAAGAGAATATAAAAAAATAGTTACATTAAAAATTTTTACTTAATAATAGAACTCAGTCATCAGACTTCTTGATAAATTTTATCCATATTTCTTTAAATCTTTTGGAAAGCATCCAGTCTGTACCTGACATATTGCTATCAATAAGCCAAAGCAGCTTAGAAATGTGTCCATGGACAGGGAGGGACAATGGGTTACAGTTAAATAATTGGTTTCTGATTTTGTGCAGGTGTTATTTAGTCAACCTATGTTTCGTGCTGTCGTATCACTATGAAATGCGAGAATTTTGTCGGTTATAACATACTTTGTTACTAGTTACCAAAATCAATTTAATTATGGTTAAATAATGAACAATTAAATTTAATTGAACCATTTTGAACTGTACC
Source organism: Schistocerca serialis cubense (assembly GCF_023864345.2). NCBI lineage: Eukaryota > Metazoa > Arthropoda > Insecta > Orthoptera > Acrididae > Schistocerca > Schistocerca serialis. The sequence continues at coordinate 189,617,542 of NC_064643.1, forward strand.
TGAAAACGTCAGAAAGATAGACAAAACTGATGGAAAATTAATTATCATATTAGGGACTCCTGCTGTTAAAAAAATTATAGAATATTTAACAAAAAAGAAAGGTGGTAAAAGTTTGACACAACATGAAGGTGGATTTCTTCAATTATTATTAGCTGCTTTACCATATTTAACAATTATTGGTTCATTAGCTGGAGGATCTGCAGCAATTGCAAATGTATTATTAAGCAAAAGGAAAAATGATTAAGAATTAGAAGAACAAAAAAGTCATTATCAAGCAGTGCACAAAAAAGCAGGAACTGGTATAAAGAGAAAATAAAATTTCAAAAATTAATTGATAAATATACTTATGCATTAAGTAGTTTTAATATAGAAAAAGTAACTAAGCAATTAAAAATTAAATACTTGCATTGTGTATATATGATTTATGAATAAGCAAATAAAACACAAAATATTGAATCTGATATATTAAATTTAAATACATCTGATATTCCTGATACTCATTGGATTTTTTGTTATAAAAATAATGATAAAAAATTTATTTTTGATTCATTTTGAAGTAATATACCAAAACAATTAGTTAAATATTTAGGAAAAAATGTACTGTACTAAAATACAGAAAGAATACAAAATTTTGATGAAGTATTATGTTGTTATTTATGTTTATTTGTTTTAAAATAGCTATGTGAGAATTATAATATTAATGATATTTGAGATTGAGTAAATGGACATTTTTTGAAATAAGATACATCTAACTAAACAAACTGAACAAGTACTTAATACACCTGTATTCTATTTTCAAAAAATTGAAAATATTATTTAACAACTGCAATCCTCAATAGATCCATTGATAAGTAATATAATTAAAAAATTTTAACAAGAATTTAATGATATTTTTAAAATAACTAAAAGTTACATTGGTTTCAAAAATAGATGACTTGGTAATATAAATGATCCAATTTATGCAAAAGGAATAAATTACAGAACCAGAATACACAAGCATTCCAAAACAGCTCAATAATTATTTACCAAAAAAGAAGTTCAAAAAGCTTTATCAGATTATTTCTCAAAAACAGACATAGATCCATATTTGAATAAGTAAAGTAATCTAAAAGATAAAGTATATGATAAACAAATAATTGAATATACTTTCAAACTAGGTGTTGAACAAAATAATGTACAATTTTGAATATGATTTCATACTTAAAGGATCTATATTGTTAGTAAAATATAAATAAATATTTAAACCTTGATGATTCTTATATAACAGTAAGTGTAGCTGATAAGATATATCAAATAAATAATAATCAACCATTGATGATACACAGATCAAATTTTATAACTGTAGCATTGAAAGATTCGTTTAAAATGTTCCTGTAGATGTAAATATAACTGAATTTGGTGAAATAATTTTAATTAAAATAAGTTTTTAGGTGAATAAATTATTTCTCTATATAAATTTTTAATCTATATAAATTTTTTCTATATAAACGGAAAATCAAGGTTTACATTTAGTTCTTAAGGATGATCATTTTTATTGTTTGAAATATAAAAAATTTACAGAAACCACATGATCCACATCGAGTAATAACTACAAATGGAAGACCAAGACTTGAAGGTATTACTACAATTTTTAAATCTAAAAAGAGCAAATTAATTAACATAATTTTGTAGACAGTGAAGGTTTAAATAATATTCATGAAAACAATAATCATGAAAATATAATTAATGAACTACATAAACTAATTAGAAAAAATTTAAAGGAATAATATTTTTCTTTTAATGTAGATTATGTATGGTAAGCTGATCTAATTGAAATGGATTCTGGTAGTTTAAAAGGAATTTTAAAGATAAACAAAGGTTATAATATTTATTTACAATAATTTATATTTTCTCGGAATTTTTATTTGGTGTTCCTATTAAAGATAAAAAAGCTGAAAATATAGTTGATGCATTTCAAAAGACTTAGAAAGCCAAATAATTTACAATCAGATAATGGTAAAGAATTCTGTAACAAAGAGTAAAAGGATTTAAAGGGAAATATAACTTTTATCATTATTCAACTTTGTCAGAAATAAAAGATTCTAGAATGAGGTTTTCACTCTGCAGTTTTAATCTGCCAGGAAGTTTCAATTTAGCACACACTCCGCTGCAGAGTGAAATTCTCATTCTGGAAACATCACCCAGGCTGTGGCTAAGCCATGTCTCAGCAATATCCTTTCTTTCAGGAGTGCTAGTTCTGCAAGGTTCGCAGGAGATCTTCTGTAAAGTTTGGAAGGTAGGAGGCGAGGTACTGGCAGAAGTAAAGCTGTGGGGACAGGGCGTGAGTCGTACTTGGGTAGCTCAGATGGTAGAGCACTTGCCCGCAAAAGGCAAAGGTCCCGAGTTCGAGTCTCACGCCAGCACCCAGTTTTAATCTGCCAGGAAGTTTCATATCAGCGCACACTCTGCTGCAGATTTAAAATCTCATTCTGGAAACATTCCCCAGGCTGTGGCTAAGCCATGTCTTCGCAATATCCTTCCTTTCAGGATTGCTGGTTCTGCAAGTTTCGCAGGAGAGCTTCTGTTAAGTTTGGAAGGTAAGAGACGAGGTACTGACAGAAGTAAAGTTGTGGGGACAGTGCCTGAGTCGTGCTTGGGTAGCTCAGATGGTAGAGCACTTGCCCACGACAGGCAAAGGTCCCGAGTTCGAGTCTGAGTCCGGCACACAGTTTTAATCTGCCAGAAAGTTTCATAAAGGATTCTGTTGTTGAACGATTTAACAGAACACTTAAAGTAAAAGTGTGAAAGAAATTTGCTTTTGAAGTAAATTATAAATGGTTATCTTTACTAAGAAATCTAATTGATTAATACGATAATACAAAACATTCTACAATAAAGATGAAACAAATTCAGTGAAAAAAATTTAAAAGTAAGTAACATTATATCTAATGAAACAGACCATTCAAAATGATGATAAAGTTAGAATTAGTTAACTTAAAGGTCTTTCTGAATAAGATTATACAGCTAATAGGGCAACAGAAATACTTGAAATTGAACATGTTATTTATTCTAGTCCAATAACAAATAGTTGTAAGTTTTAAAAGGAATTTTTTATGAACAACAACAACTACAGAAAAAGATCTATCTAGATGTATACTTAGTTGAAAAAGTTTTAAGAAAGAAAGTTAATAAAGTTTATGTTAAAGGGTTAGATTTTGATAATTCACATAACAGTTGGATAAATAAATATAAAGTAATTTTATAAAGAATTAGTTTACTATTTAGTTTAACAATCCATTAGTTTTTAACAACTGGAAATTTAAAAGAATCAGTTTACTTTTTAGTGTAACGATCAATTTTTTAAAAATAAGTATGAACTATTTCCATGAAATTTTGAACTTGCACATTTTAGACTTTATTCATTTTATCTTTTACTTAAATTATTTCATCTTTTATTTTACTTATTTCATTGTTTATTTTAATTATTTCCTCTTTTATTTCCTTTATTGTGTTGTATATTTTATTCAGGGTTTGTAGTTTCTTATTCAAAAATATTTATGTTTACTTTAACTTGTAAAAAGTTTCCATTCATAAAGAAAAAACTTAATATATACAAAATATTTTATTAATTTTATTTACATTCAATTTTATTAATGTTATATATAAAACATTTTATTAGATTTTTAATATCATGTAATGAACATATGGTATTGTATATATTTAATTTCCAACTCATATCTTTTATTAACATGAGGTTTAGTGCCTTTTTAATATACTTGAATTGTATAAAATTCATGTTTTTCACTTTTAATGATATTAATTTTTCCGTTTGTGCTATATTGTTAAACAAACAATTTTTATAATCTAGTAAACTTATTTTGTTTTTAAAAACACATTTCTCAATTAACCTTTTTTATATTATAAGCAACCGTATAAGCATACATTTTGGTTCTTAAGCCACAAAAATCTTCAGTTACTTTTTCACTACATTCATCTTTCATTTTACAAACAACTTTTCTTTTTATTTGTCGAATATTATATATATTATCTGTTGAATAATCATTTTTATCAAATTAATCCATCTTTGATATTATATCTTCATAGAAATTTTCAGTTTTAATATTATAAATATTATTATATGTATCTTGATAACATAATTCAATATATTCTCCATAATTAGAATTCATAAGTCTATAGTAAAAATCATATGTTAATTATTTAGATAAATGAAGCGTAATTAATCCAACATAAATAGGTGTATCAAATGTGATTTTACTTTTATTCATATGAATTGCAATAAGATTTTCATTAAAAATAGTTCTACATTTAAAGTTTGGTTTAGCTACAAGTTTATCACATATTTTACTATTTGAAACTAAGGTTACACCTTATCTATTTCTTACATTCTCCATTGTTTTTCCAAATACAGAATTCTTCATTAATTTATAGAAACCTCTTTCAAAATCCTTTATAACTTTAGTTCTTAACTGTGTGTAAAATCTATATACTTCTTTAACCAATTAGTTTGCTTAAATTTTAAAACTTTGTTTTCTTTTGTAATTGCATTTATAGGGATAAGTATTGTTTAAGATTTCTATAATATACTACATAATTATATTTTTTATCTAAAGTAGTTATGAATGTACCTGGAACCATTTTTGATTCAGAAGCTAAGGGTAAATCTTTGTGCAGATCATGTAATTTTTTATATATTTTAAATCTAATTTAAATATATAACCATTTTCACAATTGATTGAAATTTCATGTTTTTTTGTACAATTAAATTTATTTGGTTCATCCCATTTAATCCACCATGGCTAATATTGGTTCATAGCATAACCATGTAAGTTAATTGCATCTAGATATGTTATATAATTTGATATTTGTATTTATCAAAATCTTTTAAATATTTATTATTTGCTGCTACATATCCTTGGAGAATGTAGTCCATCAACAAAGGAGGTGGCTCATGAAACATGCATTTGACCTATACTTGAGTATTGCTCATCAGTGTGGGATCCATACCAGGTCGGGTTGACAAACATATTTTATAAGTTCATAATCTTCATCAGTTATATTACAATCATTTAATTAATTGTAAAATTTTCTTTTATTGGTAATTATGTTTCTTCAAATTTTTTCCAAGAAAACATATAATCATATGGATAAACATCTTTTCTCTGTACTAAATTAAATAATACTGGAGAAAAAAAACATTTTTAATGATTTTTCTTTAAATTTGTTGAAAGTATATCAAGTAAAGAAGCCATAAATCTAAAAGTATCAACGAATGTCGTTATTGATTTTTTTAAAGCATTTATTTTCATTGTTTGGTAATAGTTATATTTCTTTACTATCATTACCAAGATTTTTACAAAAAGATGAGAATAATAACCAGATAAATTATGTAAATAAATAGGTACAAAATCCAGTCGTTGTCAGTTTAAATTACAATATTGCCCAACGAAGCAATATGATCTCGATGACGAACTTCTTTATTATTTTTTTGTAAATATATTTATACAATGTGAAAAATTTAGAATTATTATGTATTATGTTTTCTTCGATTGTAAGTGATTTCATTTCTTCAATCTCAGAATAAATTTTTCCAATTACTTCAACTTCTTGTTTTATACATTCAATACATTTTTATAACAATTTGATCCTCTATAAAAAAAACACGATCAATTTGGTACATATTTTGATATTCCATTGTATATGATTTTTCTGCATTTGGTTCACAATTGTGCATATTTAAAAGTTGTTGTTGTGGTCTTCAGTCCTAAGACTGGTTTGATGCAGCTCTCCATGCTCCCCAACCCATGCAAGCTTCTTCATCTCCCAGTACATACCGCAACCTACATCCTTCTGAATCTGCTTAGTGTATTCATCTCTTGGACTCCCTCTACGATTTTTACCCACCACGCTGCCCTCCAATACTAAATTCGTGATCACTTGATGCTTCAGAACATGTCCTACCAACCGATCCCATCTTCTAGTCAAGTTGTACAACATAGTTCTCTTCTCCCCAATTCTATTCTATACTTCCTCATTAGTTATGTGATCTACCCATCTAATCTTCAGCATTCTTCTGTAGCACCACATTTCAAAAGCTTCTATTCTCTTCTTGCCCAGACTATTTATCATAAATGTTTCACTTCCATACATGGCTACACTCCATACAAATACTTTTAGAAATGACTTCCTGACGCTTAAATCTATACTCGATGTTAACAAATTTGTCACCTTCAGAAACGCTTCCCTTCCCATTGCCAGTCTACATTTTATATCCTCTCTACTTCGACCATCATCAATTATTTTGCTCCCCAAATAGCGAAACTCCTTTACTACTTTAAGCGTCTCATTTCGCATTCTAGTTCCCTCAGCATCACCCGACTTAATTCGAGTACATTCCATTGTCCTCGTTTTGCTTTTGTTGATGTTCATCTTGTATCCTCCTTTCGAGACACTATCTATTCCGTTCAACTGCTCTTCCAAGTCCTTTGCTGTCTCTGACAGAATTACAAAGTCATCGGCGAACCTCAAAGTTTTTATTTCTTCTCCATGGATTTTAATACCTACTCCGAATTTTACTTTTGTTTCCTTCACTGCTTGCTCAATATACAGATTGAATAACATTGGGGAGAGACTACAACCCTGTCTCACTCCCTTCCCAACCACTGCTTCCCTTTCGTGCCCCTTGACTCTTATAACTGCCATCTGGTTTCTGTACAAATTGTAAATAGCCTTTGCTCCCTGTATTTTACCCCTACCACCTTCAGAATTTGATTAATACTAATTAAATTACTATTTTGACAGATTAATGTGTTGAATTTAGAATTCATTTATGTAGCTTTTCCCAGTCCCCATTGTCAAAAGCTTTCTCTATGTCTACAAATGTTAGAAACGTAGGTTTGCCCTTCCTTAATCTAGATTCTAAGATAAGTAGTAGGGTCAGTATTGCCTCACATGTTCCAACATTTCTGCGGAATCCAAACTGATCTTCCCCGAGGTCGGCTTCTACTAGTTTTTCCATTCATCTGTAAAGAGTTTGCGTTTGAATTTTTAGCTGTGACATATTAAACTGATAGTTCGGTAATTTTCTCATCTGTCAACACCTGATTTCTTTGGGATTGAACTATTATATTCTTCTTGAAGTCTGAGGGTATTTCGCCTGTTTCATACATCTTGCTCACCAGATGCTAGAGTTTTGTCAGGACTGGCTCTCCCAAGGCCGTCAGTAGTTCTAATGGAATGTTGTCTACTCCGGGGCCTTGTTTCGACTCAGGTCTTTCAGTACTCTGTCAAACTCTTCACGCAGTATCGTATCTCCCATTTGATCTTCATCTACATCCTCTTCCATTTCCATAATATTTTCCTCAAGTACATCGCCCTTGTATAGACCCTCTATATACTCCTTCCACCTTTCTGCTTTCCCTTCTTTGCTTAGAACTGGGTTTCCATCTGAGCTCTTGATGTTCATGCAAGTGGATCTCTTATCTCCAAAGGTCTCTTTAATTTTCCTGTAGGCAGTATCTATCTTACCCCTAGTGAGATAAGCCTCTACATCCTTACATTTGTCCTCTAGCCATCCCTGCTTAGCCGTTTTGCACTTCCTGTCGATCTCATTTTTGAGACGTTTGTATTCCTTTTTGCCTGCTTCATTTACTGCATTTTTATATTTTCTCCTTTCATCAATTAAACTCAATATATCTTCTTTTACCTAAGGAGTTCTATTAGCCCTCGTATTTTTACCTACTAGATTTTCTGCTGCCTTCACTACTTCGTGCCTCAAAGCTACCTATTCTTCTTCTACTGTATTTCTTTCCCCCATTCCTGTCAATTGTTCCCTTATGCTCTCCCTGAAACTCTTTACAACCTCTGGTTTAGTCAGTTTATCCAGGTCCCATCTCCTTAAATTCCCATATTTTTGCAGTTTCTTCAGTTTTAATCTACAGATCATAACCAATAGATTGTGGTCAGAGTCCACATCTGCCCCTGGAAATACCTTATAATTTAAAACCTGGTTCCTAAATCTCTGTCTTAGCGTTATATAATCTATCTGATACCTTCTAGTATCTCCAGGGTTCTCCCATGTATACAACCTTCTTTCATGATTCTTGAACCAAGTGTTAGCTATGATTAAGTTATGCTCTGTGCAAAATTCTACCAGACTGCTTCCCTCTTACATCCCTTACCCCCAATCCATATTCACCTACTATGTATCCTTTTCCCCCCCCTTTTACTAGTCTCGAATTTCAGTCACCCATGACTATTAAATTTTCGTCTCCCTTCACCACCTGAATAATTTCTTTTATCTTATCATACATGACATCAATTTCTTCATCATCTGCAGAGCTAGTTGGCATATAAACTTGTACTACTGTAGTAGGCATGGGCTTTGTATCTATCTTTGTCACAATAATGCATTCACTATGCTCTTTGTAGTAGCTTACCCGCATTCCTATTTTCCTATTCATTATTAAATCTACTCCTACATTACCCCTATTTGATTTTGTGTTTATAACCCTGTAGTCACCTGACCAGAAGTCTTGTTCCTTCCAGCACTGAACTTCACTAATTCCCACTATATCATGTTTATTGATTTGACAGGATACAAGTTAAGATAATTTTTTTATATAAGCATTGTGTGAATTATTATGGTACTTGAAATAAAGTTAATTTATATGTTATTCCTTTTTAGATTTAGTAATTTTTATGGAGACATTTGATATTTTTCATCATCAAATGAATAAACATTAATAGATACATTAAATCTATTTTCTGTTTTTGGAATATGATCAACTAATACAGGAAATTCAATAATTTCAAATTTTTTATCAAGATCAAGGACAACAGTTTTATTTTTTGTTATTCTTTCAGCGTCTTTATCTACAGGAAAAAAGCTGCTTTTATAGACTATAAAAACATTTTTCATCATTATTTTTTTACTTTAATGCAAGCTTTTCTCTTTCTTTTTATTTTAGTTAAATCAATAGAAGATCCTTTTTGTGGAATATATTTATTAATATCTAGTTGCAAACCTATAATTCTACTAAATGTCCATCCTGATCCTTGAGTTTGAAAATTTTTTTCTAAAATTTCTCTTTTACCTTGTAAATATTTTTTACTACAATCTTTTTCTGTTAAATAGTATAGTTTCATGTTTGTTCTCCAAATTCTTGAACTTTTTCATTTATTTAAAAAAATTTTGTTTTTTTGCAGTTAAAAATGTTTAGCATCAAGTATATACATACTATTTTCATAATTTATAGATTGTAATCTTTTGTCTTCATTAGTTATAAAAACATCATCAATATTATAATATGGTAACTTTTTCCAAGAAGTTTCACTTTCTTCAACAACAGCTCGGGCATTCTTAGAACTGCATTCAGGTGCATAATTTTTAATACTATTTGTTTGATTTTCACTTACATCAGGTGTATAATTTCTAACAGTTTTGGTAACTATTTCCAAAAATTATCACTTACTTCAGGTGTATAATTTGTGACAATGTTTGTATGATTTTAACATACATCTGATGTATAATTTCTAATAAAATTTGGTAACTTTTTCCAAAATTTTTCACTTACTTCAGATGTATTATTTCTAACAATATTTGTATTATTTTCACTTACTTTATATATTTCTAGAATTTTTAATTACTTCAGTTATATTATTTTTAACAAAATTTAGATGATTTTCACTTACTTCAGGTGCATAATTTTTAAAAATATTTGTATGATTTTCAATTACTTCACATCTATAATTTATAGCAATAACTTAACTATTCCTAATAATAAATCTTATTAAATCAGTTTTACGCAAATTTGAATATCCTTATCAATTATTTTATCTATAAAATTAACAAAGACTAGCAACAGTAAGTTGTTGCAGTGTATAAGCAATGTATGTTGCCATTTTGATCTTTTAATTATAAGAGAAGTCTTTGAATTTGTAACAAAAATTTAACACAATGATAATTATTTATTACATGGATAAGGATTATTAGTTAATAGATAATTAATCAAAAAGATAATTAGTTTATTGTTTAGTTTAACAATCTATCAGTTTTTAGACAATTAGTCTTTTAAAAAAATTTGTTTACTATTTAGTTTAACTATCAATTAGTTTCTAAGGAATTAGCTTTTAAAACATTTAGTATGTTATTTAGTTTTACAATCAATTAATTTTAATAATTTATTTAATTAAACATAAAGAAATATTATTTAATAAATGACAAATCATAAAGTTAAAGCTGTCTTATTCCTAATATATTCTAAAATACAATTCTTATTTTTATTATTATGTTCATCTTTATGGGAAAGATTTATATAAAAACAATTAGAGTCATTAATCTCTTGACAATTCTTGCAAATCTTTGTAGATTTAGATGTTTCTTGAATTAAAAGTTCTTCATTATTTATTGTAGATGTAGATTTTTCTTCATTATTCATTTTGATAATATTTTTGAATTTTCATCACTTGGATTTCGTCGTAAATGTACCATAAATAAACTACCGATCTTCTTGAATGGCGACAAAAGGACTTTTTTACTGTTGTAACTAACAGCTTGGATTTTATATTGTTATGCACAAAAGTTGCGTATGAGGAAACTGGGTCACATTATTCGTGGTAGTTGTTACACCGATATCAAATTTTATCCAGTAATTGGTGTTATAGTTCTGTAAATCACAAGATATACTATATGGGTAGAAGACAGCGGTGGCGGCTTGGTGATGGGTTATGGCTTCCCAACCCACACAATGACCTCGCTTCCTGTTAGATGAGCAAACCACGGCCATTTGAGATGGCACGATTTTATTGGGTTGTAATTGGGTAAGGCACTCAAGACAAGAACTGTCTTGTACTATTATGCAGAGTCTGCTGAGGTCCATAGCTGAGCGCGGTATGTAAGCCGATGGTCTGGGTAGCAATCTGTTCACTGCTCTAATCATGTATTATTAATAGCCATTGTTGAGAATGTGATTCACTGCACTTGGCCAGCATTCATAGCCAAAGGCAGTCCCATATGTTGAGTCATAATATGACTGCATTAATGTTTCTGAGATTTTGTGTTCAAAGCTATATTAAACATTGATAATGAATACGTGATTGTAAACTGTGTTCAACTTTATTATTATTCATGAATTCCCAGTACCGATTTACATAAGATTGTCTAGAACTCGGTGTATAACTTTTAAGAAGTACAGCACTCTGTAAAAAAGCCTGGATGAACATTTTTGTACTCTTTTGATGAAAGGTAGATCCACATCATCACAGTTGCAGCATATCTTCATACACCAAGCCACCTCTGAACATAACCTCTTCAACGAAAGGAAAACGAGAGGCGAGTTCTATAGAAAAACTGTGAGATGTACCTGATGCAGTATGTCTCCAACTACAGTCCCCACACATACCAATAGCTTGTTACAACCAACCACCCGACCATGGTTTTACAGAGCAGAGATGTCATACTGTTGACATAGGAATGGCCTTCACTGATCTTTCTCCCTTCTGTTTTAGTTTTTGATCTACACCAACAATGGAAGTTGGTTATCGGTTGTGACAGTGAAACTATATTTAAGTCATATCCTCGTTTTTTTTGTCTATTGGTATGTTTCTCAGTAAGTTACGCCTAAGACATCAGATATCATTTACACAAAAGCATCTTTTCCTTCCACAGTTCTAGTCGGTTGTTTCCATAAATCATTCCATTCATTAAATAGTAGGAATAGTTTATCAGCTTATTAGCTTGTTGAGTAAGATTATATGCATTTATTCAAAAACCTGGACACTTTTTGAGTAACCAATGCTGTATCAGTATTATGGCTATGGTGCCACTGGCTCTCTTCGCACTTAAACACAGCATTAAATTGTGTGATAACACTGGCATCACAATCCAGTATGCAGCCAGTTTGCAATTAAATACACTACTGAAAAGTGCAATACCACTAAAGTCACAAGCTTTGCCACCTTATCTATGACGTCATAATTATGATATCACATTGCCAGTACAAATGACTGGTATTATTTTCTTTAAAAATACTTAAACTATAATGTGAATTTCGTAAATTGCCATCATACTCAAAAAGGAAGTACTCCCAATACCTCAGCACTCTCAGAAAAAAATGTAAACTTCAACTGAATTGCTTACATTGATGCTGTTCATCTCTCTCACCCCCCTCTCTCTTTCTCTCTCTCTCTCTCTCTCTCTCTCTCTCTCTCTCTCTCTCTCTCTCTCTCTCTCTCTCTCTCTCTCACACACACACACACACACACACACACACACACACACAGACACACACACACACACACACACACACACATACACACATATATACACACATCTGATAAAGATAATTTGCTCCCAGCCCTTTTGGCTTGAGTGCAGTTGGAAGGCTTCTGTAAAAGTCTTTGTCAACTCAGCAGTGGAGCGTTTGATTTCCAAAATATCTATGATCAGCACTGTATTGCCTCATCAATAAATTTTAACTTTCTCGCCCTCTCTCTTTATTTTATACTTTACTAAAAAATGTTTATGTTAAATATCATCTCGCCCTCTGTCTGTGTAATGGTCCCTTGAATGTGGAAGAGAGGGATGGAATTAGATCAAAATATAGGGTTATTCTAAATGATGGACCCATTTTCTAAACTTCATACTTATTCAAGTACAAATTCGAATTGAACAAGCTTCATACCAATGAAAAGAGGAAGTTTAAAAGATTTTTAATAAATTTAATAATTTGTAATTAATTAGTTTTTTTAATTATTTTTTATAATTAGATGTTATAACTGATCAATGAGGCTATAGTTGGCTGCACAGTGAATGTCGACACGGTAGCCAAACTTGCGACAGACACGAGAAATGTATCTGCTGTTACTCTGAGTGCACAACAGCAGTGATCCGGTTCCGCAGACGTAAACAGATTCCTGCACATAACTTTATACATCCAATAGAGTTAGCTTGTTCAAATTACATAGTTGTAAAGTTGTGACTAGTGTAGACTTTTCGTTCCCCAAGTACTGTAAAACCTAAATCATTTTTCGCTGTCACAATTTTGACCTTTTTCATGAGAGAACCGTCGCAGATCGCTCGCAGTGTAACACAAAAATCCAAAGTTCTTTATTACAACACGAGTGAGTGTAGCAAGAATTTGTCAATATCCCATTTTTGCAGGGGATGCCTCGTCCCCTTAAAAACAAATACAGTTATTTTTTTATCATTTTTATGCTTATAAAGATTTATTTTTTATTTTATTTATAGATCCAGATGTTCTTAACATTTCTACAAGCTGTACTCAGTGGGTGTCGTGGAATACATTATTTGCCGTTTTTAGATTTAAAACTTCATGGAAATATTTAATACGGAAATGAAGACGATCTTATAGTAAAACTTATAATTCACTCTCTAAAAGCCTCGCAGCTGTCCTCCAAGTAGAAATACGATTGCAAATTTCCAACTTTTCGTGTTGTCACTGTAATTTCTCTACCGATAATAAACGCAAATTCTATCGACCTTTTTCACAGTTATTTATATTTCGGTATAAGGTACCCATGGCTTCCGATAACTCGTAGCATTTCGTTTGATTTCATACACTGATAATACCTGCAAATGACGAAGATATGCTCTGTGAGCCTTGTTGACAAGAATAGCACATACTTTACTTTACTCATCACCTTCAAGCTTACGTTGAGTATCTCTCGGGCTAGCTTTCCCAGGAGTGTTAGTTGTACATTAACAGAGACACACAGCAACAGGGATAGGTCTACTACTGAAGAGTTAATCGAAATTCATCTTCTACACAGGTGCACTGAACGCAGAGAGTGGCAAAATGGCACTACGTTGAGCTGCCTCTGCGGTACTGGCATGCGTCGTCATTGCGTTATAGAAAGCTTTCATCTACGACTTCATTACTTTCAAAAACAAGCCGAATGTAATTTAAGACATCCATACAGCTATCATGTTATCCCTATTAAGATTTTTAATACTTTTCTCGAAATATGCAAACAAACGTGTTCTACTCGTAATTATAGCAATCGACACCTTTGAAAGTTACTTTAAGTGTACACTCAATGTAATTCAAAGTGAAATTTCACTAGTACAAAGCTTCAAAAATTACACAACATACATCTATGTCCACCAGCCTAATGTATAATTAAAACCTCATGCGAAATTTGGTGCCTCTAACTTTAATCAAATATCGAAACTCAATTTCATTTTAAGAATGATGAATTATTAATAACTTTCCAACTATTCTTTGCAACATGATAAAATACTGACTTTAAGAGGTATTTTAGCAACTTGGAGAAGGATCTGTAACAGAAATCATGGATCATCATAGACGTAATTTTTCAACATCTCTCTGCCATGTCTAACGAGAGGTGCGTCTGGTCTACATCTCCTACAGCTGAGCAATGAAACCACACTCCATAGCTGTATTGACAAGGTGTTTAGCAGAGATGTCAGTTACCTATAACGATGGACTGCTCTCTCATTCATCCAGCTAGTAGATGCACTGAAGTCTAGAGATATGTGCGTAAGATACTGCAAAATAAATAAATAAATAAATAAATATATATATATATATATATATATATATATATATCAAGTACTGAAGAACCGATTCCACAGACCGAACGTGAGGGGAGGGGCTAGTGTAATTGTTTAATACAAACCATACAAAAATGCACGGAAGTATGTTTTTTAACACAAACCTACGTTTTTTTAAATGGAACCACGTTAGTTTTGTTAGCACATCTGAACATATAAACAAATACGTAATCAGTGACGTTTGTTGCATTGTAAAATGTTAATTACATCCGGAGATATTGTAACCTAAAGTTGACGCTTGAAACCGTGTTGTAACAAACACGGGCCACGGTCGGCGAGCAGCATCTGCAGGGACATGTTAACGATGACGACCGTATTTACGAGTGTGGCTGTAGTGCACTGTTGTGGTTTGGTCTAGCTGTCGCAGTGTCCGCGTGTAGCGCTTGCTGCTATTGTTATTCTGCATTCGTCTCCGCACACAGACCAACTGTAGTACACCGTGTTACCAGACGTCTATGATAGTGTAGTGTTGTAGGAACTGTGACCATGGTGTATTCGAACTCTGAAACGGCGGAGATGATACTCATCTATGGCGAGTGTCGACGAAATGCAGCTGAAGCTTGCAGGGTGTATGCAGAACGGTACCCGGACAGAGAGCATCCAACGTGCCGCACATTGCAAAACATCTACCGCTAACTGTATGCAACAGGTATGGTCGTAACACGCAAACGGGTCCGTAACAGGCCCGTCACAGGAGAAGCGGGTGCAGTTGGTGTGTTAGCTGCTGTTGCCATGAACCCACACATGAGTACACGGGTCATTGCGAGAGCCGGTGGACTGAGTCAAAGTAGTGTCATGGTGATGACTTTAATCATCGAGTGCAATTCTGTCAATGGGCATTTCTACCTGTTTACCGATGAAGCAGGTTTCACAAACCACGGGGCAGTGAATCTACGGAACATGCCTTACTGGTCCGTGGACAATCCTCGCTGGCTCAGACAGGTAGAGCGACAGCGACCATGGACTGTAAATGTATGGTGCGGAATCATTGGCGACCATCTCATTGGTCGTCACTTCATTGCAGGGGCCCAAACAGCTGCAACATACATCGCGTTTCTACAGAATGATCTGCCAACGTTCCTCGAAAATTTCCCACTGGAAACGCGTCGACGTATGTGGTATCAGCATGATGGTGCACCTGCACATTCCGCAATTAACACTAGGCTGACCCTTGACAGGATGTTCGACGGGCGTTTCATAGGACGTGGAGGACGCATAAATTGGCCAGCCCGTTCTCCTGATCCTACACCTCTGGTCTTCTTTCTGTGGGGTACGTTAAAGGAGAATGTGTACCGTGATGTGCCTGCAAACTCAGAGGATATGAAACAACGTATTGTGGCAGCCTGCGGCGACATTACACCAGATGTACTGCAGCGTGTACGACATTCATTACGCCAGAGATTGCAATTGTGTGCAGCAAATGATGGCCACCACATTGAACATCTATTGGCCTGACATGTCGGGACACACTCAATTCCACTCCGTAATTGAAAACGGAAACCACGTGTGTACGTGTACCTCACCCCTCATGGTAATGTACATGTGCGTCAGTGAAAAAGACCAATAAAAAGGTGTTAGCATGTGGACGTAATGTGCTGTTCCAGTCTCTTCTGTACCTAAGGTCCATCACCGTTCCCTTTGGACCCCTACGTAATTCGGTGCTCTCCGATAAACACGATCGAACAGCGGAGGAGTGGTACTCAAGCGTCAACTTTAGGTTACAATATCTCCAGATGTAATTAACATTTTACAATGCAACAATCGACACTGATTACGTGTTTGTTTATATGTTCAGATGTGCTAACAAAACTAACGGGGTTCCATTTTTTAAAAAAACGTAGGTTTGTGTTAAAAAACATACTTCTGTGCAAATTTTTTATGGTTTGTATTAACCAATTACACTAGCCCCTCTCCTCACGTTCGGTCTGTGGAATCGATTCGTCAGTACTTGATGTGGTTTACGAAATATATCCAGCGGTAATGTTAGGTGACTCACCCTATATATATATATGTGTGTGTGTGTGTGTGTGTGTGTGTGTGTGTGTGTGTGTGTGTGTGTGTGTGTGTGTGAGGCAGAGAGATATAGAGATAGACGTAATTTAGGTTAAGCCCCTAGCCAATTTTTGGAAATTCTGCAGTATTAGCAACACATTTTTTAAATGGCACCACTTTACGCAGTTTGGAACAAAGATATTAAAAAAAGGAAATACTACTGATATTGATTAAACAAGCTGTATACATACTGTTTCTGTGCCCATGGCTGATTTGTTTTTAATTTCCCGCCTCTCTGACATCATGATTGTCACATCAATGATAAGGGGTAATCATAGGTAATGGCTTTTGACCTTAGTGATATTGCATGGGGCAGTATTGGTTTAAAGAGCAAAGTGCTCACCATCTTGCATTATGACAGTTGTATCACATAGTTCAGTACTGTGTTTAAGTGCATAGTGAGTCAATGTCGCTGTACGCATACTACTGATACCCTTGGTTCTAAACTTTGGAGATCTTAAATTTTAGAAAAAAAATTATAGCTCACCAGTTCGATAGTACTACGAAATGTTAAATGAAAAATCTTCCCTGAGAGATAAAATCTTATGTGGTTATGAAATAAGTAAACCAAGCACATGAAACCGTAAAGATGAAGACATTATAAAATAAAATTATGAAATAATAAAATAACTATTCTAAAGATAACATCATAAGATTATCTAATGACATTTCTAAGCAAATGCATAACATTAACCGTATGAAAAAGATTAAGTGTTCTTTCATAATAAGTTATCAATAGAAAATCACATGGCTCTGGGAATAAATATTAAACATCAGTATTTAATTTACTGACAAAAATTGGCATTTCTACTGTCTAAAAGTGAGTACAAATAAATAATTTAAGAAAAATGAACTTATGAGTGACTGTTTCAGAAGGTGACGGTCATTAGGGGGGGAGGGGGGGCAGGGGTTGCTTTCTTATTGTTAGACAGACCTTTTAGCCAATTGGAAGATAAGGGCAATCATAATAGTAATAAACAAATGTGTGTATGAAGCGTGTCAGTGTTTCGTTTTAAAATGCAGGAGAAAAATACTGATAAATCACATAAATAATCAAACTTTAGTAGCAAAAACTTATGCCGATTTCGCAATTTCTAACATATGGAACTGAGTATTAAGTCAGAATTGTCTAAAATGGCCATTGCACACTCCCATAAATACTTCTGTAAACAATGTGAGTTTACAGACGTATGAAAAAGAAAATTATGCACTAGTCCTACACTTAGTATGTGTAATTTTGTGTGTATATGACGCGGATTTCCTTACCTATAGCGGGTCCAAGGGTGAAGAGGAAGACGCCGCTTGTCACCATGTTAAGGCCTACGGCGGCTGGAAGCTTGTGGTCGGGGCACACCTCGGCAACGCACAGGTTAATGTTGATGATGGCGGCGCCTTTCGAGAATCCAGCCAGAGTGTTCCACACATACAGCGCCACCGTGCTGGAGGACATGGCTATCACTGCAGAGAGGAATAGTGGCCAGTAGCGAAGCGACGTAAATGGCGGTGGCGCATTCAGAGCTACATTTTGAGTGATACAGTATCACTTAACTAACGACCAACTGAACCACATGTAATACAAAAGAGAAATGTCAAATGGTTCGCAGCGTGATGTACAGTATTGAACATTTAAAAAAGAAAGTACAAACAAAGCAGCACTTAGATCACGGATGGAAGTTATTCAGTTCAGCAACATATTCTATGTCACTCAGAACATAGTAAATGCAAAACATAGTGCACTAAGTATAATTATATTGTTGTCAATAAAATTGAATGAAGTAAGGAACGAAATACTGTGAACAAAAAAATAGCACGTCCATGAAGTGTCAGTTTGCGCTGAAGGAATTATCATCGTTATCAGTATATAGAACAGGCACAGACATGGAATATGTCTAATTTAAAGAGAAGCTTCTCTAACATTTTCTGACTTCTTTTGCCTCCTCTACCATATTCTAATTGTTTCCCTAGCCTTGGACACTTTCGTATATTTCCTTCAGCCTTTGGAGGTCTTCCTCCTGGCCTCCTAATGTCTTTCATATTTTTGGTATCCTTAAATTCATCTCCTGTGTCAATAACGCTCTCTCATCCCTCTAATTAAATTTCCTATGCTTCTATTCCGCGAAGTAAGTTAACTTCAGTGTCCATATTGCTGCATCATAAGATAAAATGAGTACATGCACTCTTCCATATGACACTTATCGACCTTTGGGGAATATTTGTGTTCCAAATTTCGTTTCTTATGGTTTTGAAAATTCTACTGTTTTTCTACTGCTTTATTTATCTTTTTCTGGTGTCGCCTTCTGGAGCCAGCGCGGTTCTGTATAGACCACTGCTACCATCAGGGTGAAGCAGTGGCGATGGAGAGAGGTGAGTTACATCGGCGGGCGAAGGGGGAAATAGCCAGCAAGGTGTAAGTAGGGAGCGCCCGCGTGGACACACAGCTGGAAGCGCTGCAGGGCAGAAAGGTACACTTAAATCTACATACGTACTCGGAAATTCATCATACTACGTGTGGTGGAGGGTACCCTGTAGCAGTACAATCGTTTCCTTTCTCTCCCACTCGTAGACAGAGCGATGGAAAAACGACTCTCTATATGCCTCTGTACGAGCCCTAATTTCTCGAATCTTAGCTTCGTTGTCCACATGACAAATGTACCCTGATCAGCCAGAACATTACGACCAACGACCTACTACCGATATAAACCCATCCAGACGATAGCAGCGTTACCTGGCGAGGAATGAGTGCTAGGCAGACACACACACAGGGGGCATGTAGTGTCAATGAGCGTGCTGTCCGTGAGTAGAATGGGGGAGGCGTATGATATATCTGAGCTCGATCGAGGGTAGGCTGGAGGCTCGGCACGAGCATCTCGGAAACTGCAAGACTTCTCGGATGTTCGAGGAGTGCTGTGGTGAGTGTCTTCAACAGGTGGGGAAAGCAAGGTGAAACCACATTCACACGCCGTGAGGTTTGGCAGCCACCCTTCATTACAGATGTCAGACGTAGTAGGCTGTGTAGACTGGTAAAACAAGACAAGAGGCGAACTGTGGCGGAACATACATCAGACTATAATGCTGCGCAGAGTACAAGTGTGTCTGACCACACACTGCACCGAACCGCTTAACGATAGGCTTTCGCAGTCAACGACCCACGTAAGTGCCAATGTTAACATCACGACACCAGCAACTACGAGTGAAGTGGGCACGTGTCCATCGGCACCAGATGTTGGCGAAGTGGCAGAGCGTTGCATGGTCTGATGAATCCCGATACCTTCTTCATAATGCAGACGGAAGGGACGGAATCTGTCGTCTTCCGGAGGAAGAGCTCCTTGACACCTATACTGCGGAACGGAGACGAGCTGGCGGCGGCTCCATTATGCTCTGGGGAGCATTCAAATGGGAATCCATGAGTTCAGTGGGGCTCGTGCAAGGCACCATGACGGCCAAGGGGTATCACACATGGGTTTCAGACCACGTACACCCCTTCATGACGATCATATTTACCGACGGCAGTGGCATTTTTCAGCAAGATAATGCGCCATGTCAAAAGGTCAAGAGTGTAACGAGTGGTTCGAGGAACACAGTGGCGAATTCAAGTTGATGTGCTGGCCGCACAACTCGCCAGATATGTACCCGAATGAGCACATATGGAATGTGATTCATTGTGATGTCGGACCTCATCACCCCCCTTCCAAGAATTTACGGGAATAGGGTAACTCGTGTGTGTATATGTGGTGCCAGCTCCTTCCAGCGACCTACCAAGGCCTCGTTGTTACCATGCTATGACTCGTTCTGGCTGATCAGCGTATGTTGGTGGCAGTAGGATCGTGCTCTCAATTTTCTCAATACTGTTCTTCAAAAAGAACGTCGCCTTTCCTCCAGGGATTCCCATTCGAGTTTTCAAAGTATCTTAGTAAAAACTGTGTGTTGATCGAACCTACCAGTAACAAATCCAGCAGTCTACCTCTGAATTGCTTCGATGTCCTCTGTTAATCCGATCTGGTGAGGATCCCAAACACTCGACCAGTACTCAAGAATAAGTCACACTAACGTCCTATACGCAATCTTCTTTACAAATGAATCACACCATCTTAAAATTCCCCCAATAATCCGAAGTCCACCATTCGGCTTCCCTACCGCAATCCTGGAATGCACGTTCCGTTTCACATCGCTTGGCAACTTTACTCCCAGATATTTAAACGATATGACTCATAGAGAGTTTCAAGTAAGCAGATAGTCCTACCTTTTCAGCATTAATTGTGTCGTGCTTGACACAGTGTCTCCCCTACCCAAGGTTCCTTTAGCAAACAAAATGACTGAGTCATTGTGATCAATTCCCTAACCAGACGCCGGCTGAAGTGGCCGTGCGGTTAAAGGCGCTGCAGTCTGGAACCGCAAGACCGCTACGGTCGCAGGTTCGAATCCTGCCTCGGGCATGGATGTTTGTGATGTCCTTAGGTTAGTTAGGTTTAACTAGTTCTAAGTTCTAGGGGACTAATGACCTCAGCAGTTGAGTCCCATAGTGCTCAGAGCCATTTGAACCATTTTGAACCTATCCAGAATGTCTAACACGGACAGAGATCTTCTATGACTAGAGAAAGAAGCAAAATCGAAAATACGCAGAAAGCTACAGGCCAGTTTTCTCTGCTGTTATCCCTTGCCAGGAAATATTTCAGTTATACTACATGTAGTAAATGCCGTGTGTATAGGGCCTCCCGTCGGGTAGACCGTTCGCCTGGTGCAAATCTTTCGAGTTGACGCCACTTCGGCGACTTGCGTGTCGATGGGGATGAAATAATGATGATAAAGACGACACAAGACCCAGTCCCTGAGAGGAGAAAATCTACGACCCAGCAGCGAATCGAACCCAAGCCGTTAGGTATGACATACCGTCGCGCTGAACACTCAGCTCCCAGGGGTGGACACTAGATGTAGTAATAATAAAGAAAAATGACACAGTTTAGTTTTCAAATTGGCGCCATTACTGCAGAAGTTACATGAGAGAGTATAGAAATGGGACGATGCACTTGAAGAAGGTGAGAACATCACAGGTACATTTTTATATCTATGATAGGTAATTAACGCTTCAGACGAATCACGTTAGTTCGTTGACATTTCGTGTTGGCACAAGTGTAGTTCGAACACTATATAAATCACTTCAGAAATAGTTAGAATGGAGAATATATTTGTAATAATGGACAGAACGTGAGAACTCTTGGCTAGAGATACAAACGAAATAAAACCTGATGAAAGGACAGCAAATTAGATCGTTAGCTTAAGTAGAGAACACAGTTCTGTATGTTGTGTAATTAAGAAAAACACTGTTGTCACTGAATCAGTGTGACAGTGAAAGCGATGTGAACACCAGAAATCTAAGGAAAGAGAACATGAATAAATTCCTTGATTCTTACGATTCTGTATTCAGTATACAGCAACCGGAAGTTTTTTGTGCAGATTAGGAAAATTACAAAATATTATTGTATAGACCGTTATGCAGGGTGTTATGGGTATAAGTGCAGTACATTATTATCATTGGTACATTAATGAGTGCGTTAGTTGTTTTTTTCTCTGCATCTAACATTTTTCTAGCAAACACATCACATTATGCGCTGTCTGATGTTTTCTGTGTGTTTGTAAGTGCACCACTAATTGTACGAAAACGGTGTAGGCTAATCATTTTGCGTCCATGCATCCATACATCGACACCTGACCTGCTGCTCAGCTGAAAACATGCGTTAATGGCTTCTTCTTGCCGCATATACTTGGAAGTACCTACCCACATAAAAACACACTACACCCATGGCTATCATTATTATTCTGTAGTTGAGATAAACACTGTTGTAACGTCGTTCAGTATACTTCTCTCAGTCATTAGAAAAATATCAGCACTTATACCCCTAACACCCTACATATGGTTACACGAAAGAAGTACGAAAAAGGTGTAACTAGACATCAAATTTCCTACCTGTCTAAGGGAATTAAAGTAGTATATTAAAATGACAGGAAATTTCTGACATGAAGAATTACACTGCAGTGTCGCAGAAGGAACGTCCTGCTTCTCGTAGCCCTACGGCATTTCACGACCTTGTTCAAACTTATTGAAGCGTTGCCAAAGGCGTTTTCGTTGTCTGTAAGCCATTCTTGATAACACCAACTCACCACGTCTAGTACCCAAAGGTAACTAACGCTCACAACTATTACAGTAGGTGTTTATTGCATACTTGATTTATATCCTCATAGTGGTGCGAAATTTGAAAAGACATCGTCTTCCAGATGTAGAAAGACACCTACCAACTTTCGTTTATGTTGCACAACTCCTTGACTTTAAGGTAAAATAAAAACAATTATCAATAGGTCAATGACTTTGAAACAGGTCGTATAAAAGGGCTATGAGGGGTTGGATGCTCCTTCTGCGATATTTCAGAAAGAGTTGGTAGGAAGGTAGCCACTGTTCATAATTGCTGGGAGCGATGGTCATGAGAATGTACAGTCGAAACAAGACCAGGCACTAGATCGCCACTTGCCAGTAGCAAGAAGAAAGACCATCGTGTTCGGCATATAGCTTGGAGAATCTTACAGTATCTGCAGCAGCAATGTAAACAGCAGTTGGCTCCCCTGTGACACAACAAACTGATACAAATCGGTTACTTCAGAGACAGCTGAGAGCAAGACGTACTGCTGCTGCGTATTTCACTGACCCCAAACCACAGTCATTTCTGACTTTAGGACCGAGTGGTTAGACACTGGACTCGCATTCGGGAGGACGACGGTTCAATCCCGCGTCCGGCCTTCCTGATTTAGGTTTTCCGTGATTTCCCTAAATCGCTCCAGCAAATGCCGGGATGGTTCCTTTCAAAGGGCACGGTCGACTTCCTTCCCCGTCCTTCCCTAATCCGATGAGACCGATGACCTCGCTGTCTGGTCTCCTTCCCCAAAACAACCAACCAACCTGACTTTAGAGGTACCTAGCAAGATCTCATTGCAGGGCAGGATGGAGGTTTGTTGTGATTCACAATCAAAGCTAGTTCTGCCTTAGTGCCAGTGATAGCCGTGTATTGGTTAGAAGGAGGCCTGCTACCAGACTGTCTGCGTGCTTGACACACAGGACCTGCACCTGAAGTTATGGTATGGGGTGCGATTTCGTATGATATCAGGAGCACTGTCGTCGTTATCTTACTCACGATGAGTGCAAATGTGTACGTCGATCTGATGATTCGACCTACTGAACTGTATTCATGAACAGTATTCCAGCGGTGTCTTCCAACAGGATAACACTCTTACACATACCTCTGTTGTAAAACATGGTCTGTAGAGTGTCGAACCTCTCCCTTTAGCCGCCTACCTCCAGATTTGCCCCAGTAGAGTACGTATTAGACGTCATCGATCTACATCGCCAGCGTCATCAACAAATAACATTAACCGTCCCTGTACTGACCGACCAAGTGAAACAGACCTGGAACTTCGTCCCACAAACTGTGATCCAGCACCTGTACAACACAACGCAATGCCGTTTGCTTGCTTGCATTCAACATTTTGGTGATTACACCTGTTATTCGTATACCAGCATTCCACTTTTGCAGTGGCTTATTTCACTCTGACATTAACCGTTGATCTTACAGTATTCATAACTTAAATAGACAACGCATTCCCAAAATTTCATTATACCACAATAATTAT
Organism: Schistocerca serialis cubense; assembly: GCF_023864345.2. NCBI lineage: Eukaryota > Metazoa > Arthropoda > Insecta > Orthoptera > Acrididae > Schistocerca > Schistocerca serialis. Next base: position 189,641,861 of record NC_064643.1, read on the forward strand.
TTAACGGCGTGCAGTTTTTTCCATTAGTTTATGTAAGTAATGCTGTGGACAGTTTGACACAAAATTGATATCTGACTCGTCCTCTCTTTGGAATCTTCCTCATGGCCTGACAGCCCCACTTGACAAACAGTTAAACCATTCTACTGATGTTTCCACAGCCGTTCAAAGCTATTGAGGAAATTTCTCGATGAAAACAGTTGTACCTGATTTTGTATTTCGGTTAACATCATTTGTACAAAACCTGGTTAGGATATACTGACTCATTCACAAAATAAAATATGATTTAGCCTTCATGTATGTACAGTCATACAGTTCCCCATAGTTAAATGGTTGATTTGCTGAAATACAGGTTTTTGAAATAAGGAAGATGCTGCTTTCATCCTCAGTAGTAACTGTTGGGTCTATAAAGATAGTTCGATCTTACCAGATACATTGCTACATTTAACCAGACCAGTCTGTTGATGAATCTTTCCTATCTGAAACAACGAAAAAAAGAGAATTTGATGTTAGTTTTGGTTTTGCAGAGACTAGGATCCTGACCTGAGCGAGTGATTGTACAGAAGATGGCACCCACGAAGAACGTAAGGCGCGGCCTGATCTTGAAGCGGTCCGTGAAAGAAGGCACCGTGATCCTGGACACGAAGTCGCCGGCGGCCGTCACGGTGAGGCAGAGCGCCGTCTCCGACAGCGAGAGGTGGAGGTGGCGCTGCAGGTACAAGGGCAGCAGCAGCGAGAAGTTGATGGCCGCCACGGTCATGCACGCCGAGCCGAACATCACGTTGAGGTACACCCAGTTCCGCAGCAGGTCCAGGTCCATGAAAGCCATCACTCGACGCCACACTGGCTGAGTCTCTGCGAAGTCGAACAATTAACGTAAATTTTGCTGCAGTTTATTCTATGAAAAGAGAATACACTCATGTTTTGGAATGGACAAAGGTTTTGTTCAGTCTTCACACGAGCTGAAAATATGACTGCTGTTGATAAAATGTTTTCGGAGCTGCGAATACGCACAACCATCAGCTGTGTAATGGAATGACGACAGCGGAAACTGTACCGGATCGAGACTTGAGCCGATACTTCCCGATTTACACGAGTGGTTGCCTTAACTATCCGTGCACGACTTACAACCAGACATAAACGTTCATATGTTGTCATTCACATCATGTAATTCTCGTACAGTAGGTTGGGGTGGGGGAGGAATTTTGATTGAAAGTCTCTGCCTGGTATCACTGGATTAGTTCGATATAGCAGCACCTGTGTTCTTAAGTAAGGTATGATGTTTCTTCAGAATTGCATGCACTTCTTGTCTCGTGCCTCGTAACGCCACAGGTACTGCAATATCGTACTGACTCGACGATACCAGGCAGCGACTAAGAATCAACATTCCTCCCACCCCTCCATGCGGGAATTTCATAAGAGGTACACATGCAGGTTCTAACGCATAAACGATGGCACTTGGATGTTTGGGTCTGGCAGTGAGTCGTGCGCCAATTCCAAAGCAGTTAATTCGACCACTCATGTAAAGCTGGAAATCCGGGTTCGAGTACTGGATTGGCACAAATTTCCGTTGACGTAATCCATTGCACAGCTGATGGTTGCCGGCATTCACAACTGACTTATTGCATGACGCCTGTAGTCGCAGGAGTGCTTGATTCTTCGGCCATGCATACATATCTCAAGGAACGTTGCACAACGTATGTCAACAAATGGGCATTTCAGTATCTTCATAATTGTGGTTCTCTAGGTTCACAAGTAGAACAATGACAAGATAAAAGTAATGACTGAGTAATGTACTGACGTGGTGCTTAAATTAAACAAAATACAGTATATGAGAAATGTAATTTGAGATAGAGGCTCGTTGGAGGTTATGGATAATATAAAAGTAAGCACACTGAAAAAAAAGTACTGCAGCTTGTGGTCTAGTGGTCAATATTGTCGCCTCTAGACCTTATGGTTACAGGTTTGTTTCTCGACCGGATCAGACATTTTATTCAGAGACTATGTATTGGCGTTGTCGTAATCATTACATCTCGTTTTCATCAACGTGGAAGCTGCCGAAGTGGCATCATATAAAAAGACTTCCAGCAGGTTGCTGAACAATTCCAGATCAGGTATCCCAGCCAATAATGCCATACAATATTTAATTTTACTGGCTCAAATGGCTCTGAGAACCATGCAATTTAACTTCTGAGTCGCCTAGAACTTAGAACTAATTAAACCTAAGGACATCACACACATCCATGCCCGAGGCAGGATTCGCTCGGCTCCAGATCGTAGCGCCTAGAACCGCACGGCCACTCCGGCCGGCTCATTTTACTGCACAAAGTATTAGTCACTCCCCCAAAAGATATCAGACCTCTTAGCAACACCTCTAGCATTACAATGGCCTAAATAGTGTGAAGAAGAGAGTTCAAAACTTTCTTCACATATGTCATATCCAGTTGAATCCACACATAGCTAATTAGGCCATATTGGATTACTAAATTGTGGAGATGTTAGCTGTTACATTTTACTCGCTTTTCCAGAAAATCACAGATATTTTCGCTTGGGGCATGGGATTTGATGATTTAGTTGGCAAGTCGAGACGCAACAGAATGCTTCTGTGAAACAGGGAACGTATAAGAGCAGCCCTTTGTGACTCCAACTTGAAAGACGGGAGTATCCACAGCACCTGCATTGGGAGATGTAGGAAAAAGTGCATTGCTTGGCCCCTGCAGATGTTGAAATAAACATCTCAATCATTAACATGGTAACCGTAATGAGTGGAGTGAAGTCATGCTAGGAAGCCCACCATCAAAACACCACAGAACCACCTCTGGCGTGAAGTACATCCTCTAAACTCCACAAGTTAAATGTCTAATTAGGCCAACAATGTAGTCGACAACTTGGATCACTTAGAAAGTCCGCGTCCTTGACTGAGTGGTCAGCTCGTCTGATTGCCACACAATGCACCTAAGTCCGATTCCCTGCCGGTTTGGAGATTTTCGCCACTGGATGTTGTGTTGTCCTCCTCATCACCAACACGCAAGTCGCCCACTGTAACGTCACCTGAAAAAAAACTTGCAACTCAACAGCTAAAATTAACAAGGTGAGGAAGCACGACCATAATTTTCTCATTTAGAAACTCAGTAAATTGCGACCACACAACACGCTTCCAGTCATCTGCGGTCGAGTTTCTGAAGACGTGCAGCTCTATCTGCCAGTGTGAGCAAAATCCTTTTATGAGATACCCGTCTCCATACGCCCATCGTATGCAATTCCCGTCATACTGTTTGCACCAAAACTGCATGAAATAAACCTGTATTCATTAACATTCCTGTAGGATTTGAAATCAGTCTTATTGGTAGCAAGTGACATGCGTCTATAGTTTGTCGTTCCAACCAGTGATCTCTTTGCTACCAGTGTTTTCATGCTGCCTTACGTGGCTCCCACTGGCACTGCTTTTTTTGTGGAAACGCTGAACAATACACACCGAGAGCTACGTCTAAGTCCTGTACCATTAATTAAAAATTACACAGCACTTCACAATTCGCGGCCTGCTTAGCTGTTTGAGACAGTGCGGCCCACGCAATCTTGGCACGTTTTAGACGGCGCACATCTACTACATACACTCCCTGGGCCGAGAGAAGAGCTCTGACAGGTGAAGTGGTCTTGGCGCACGTGCTTCGCGCGTCTACGATGGCCAGTCAGATTCTGAGATTTTTCTTACGTTACTGAGGCAACGCCCCAGTGTTGCCGTAGTGCTAGACTGCTAGACGATCCCCTGCTTTCAGTCAAGGGTGCTGCGTGCTTCGTTCACGTTTGTGTGTGCATTCCACTGACTATGTGGGTTTCTTGACATGTGTGTGGGTTGTGTTGTTTGGGGGAAGAGGCCAAACAGCGAGGTCATCGGTCTCATCGGATGAGCGAGGGACGGGGAAGGAAGTCGGCCGAGCCCTTTCGAAGGAACCACCGTAGCATTTCCCTGGAGCGATTTAGAGGAAAATCTAAATCAGGATGGCTTGACGAGGGACTGAACCGTCGTCCTCCCGAATGCGAGTCCATTGTGCTAACCACTGCGTCACCTCTCTCGGTCATGTGTGTGGAAAATGGCTTCCTATTGTGAAGAGACGATGACTTTTGGGAAAGATGCAACGCTGAATTTTCATGCACACGAATTTATATACAGTCTGTCTGTTTAGTTTGAAAGGGAAAGGGGCAGTGGAGGGCCCTTGACGCCAATGAATAAAATGATTGACTAGGTAGTGGAAGTATTGAACATCATCTCTACAGCAACGTGAAGAGAGTGATAAATGATAAAGAGGGTGCCAGTTCAGCTGGTGGCCTTGTTATCGTCACGCCTGCAAAGTCAAGGAAGAGATCGCGTCGTGTGGCTGAAACAGGTACCTTGGACGAAAGTGCTATGAGACAACATACAAACACGTGTTACAGCACGAAAAAGTTCCCAACACCTAAAAAGTTAATGGCTTCACTGTCGAACGGTGATTACTTTATCGGCAGAACGACAAGTCTCTCCATTGTTAAAAACGAAAAAAAAAACTGGCTTCCGGTCGACAAAATTCTCTGGAAGAACGGTATTAATGGAACGCGGGGACACTAACCGTTTTCTGCCTGAGTTCCTAGCAGTGCACCTGGAGAGTGTAATAAAATTGATGACAAATGGATTAACTGCTGTGCCCAGTGCTATGGTGTCATTTCAGTGAAAAAAAACCTGTCTATTACCAAGACGAAATTAATGCAGATACATTTAAAGACCATTTCATTATTCGTCTACTTCTAAAAGTCAATTACGGTAGGGTTTCGTAATGGAAAATGCACCTTACCATTCGGTACAACGAATGCTGCTGCAAGGAGAGACGGAATAGGCAGCTGGTTGAAAGATAGTAAAATATGCTTTGAAAACAATATGCGAAAAGCGGGACTTCTAGCATTAGTGAAGCGATATAAGACACAGAAGATGTAGTATGTAACTGATACGATAGCAGAGAATCACAGCCACAAAGTTATACGTCTTCCACGGTGTGCCACCGAAGTTATCTGAGCTCAAATAAAAGCAGATGTCAGGGAGCTATTTAAAACCTTTATGTTGCGAGTCACAAAGAGGCTGGTGAATGAGGTGTAACACGAGTAACGCCAGAAGATTGGAATAATATCGTGAACCATGTGTGAAAAGATAATATTAAGGTCGAATATAAAAGAAGGGACGATTTCACTGGGGGCAGGAATGGCATTGACAGCGTTTTTGCACAAATCCAGGTTCTTATTGTTTAAAAATGATGGCCGCATTTTGGTGCCCCACAGACAGGGGGAGTGGCATCACAGTCATTACATTCGTAAAGGACATGCAATGCAACTCGTGACCCTGCAGTGTGGAGTGCTATTGGGTGGGTACTGTGACCAGTGTGACCTATGTGAATGACATTTGCAACCCACAGCCACACCCTCTCTGCACAAAACCCCAGACGCCATTTTTCAGCAAGACAATGCACGACCAGATCTTGCTGCATAAACACGTACCTTCTTGGTGTCCAGGATATCAGCTTTCTGTCCTGGTCTGCCTGATCACCAGGCTTGTCGCGCAATCGAATTTGTGGTGGATACGATGAAACAACAGGTGCAGCACTGCGACCCAATGCCAAGCACCTATGATGAACTTTAATACCAGCTGAATGCAGCATGAATGGCTGCACAACAGGATGCCATTCGCGCCTTATACGCACCGGTGCCAACATGCACGGAAGAATTTATCAGTGCCCATGGCTTACCATGTGCCTACTAGACTAGATGACATATGCCGAACTAAGGTGACTGAAATGCTAATCATTTCTGAAGAACATTGTAATGTACATGTTCTATGAATATGAAAGTCCTGTCTCTAGTCGTTCAAGGTGTTCTCTTTTTTCTGAACCTGAGCGTACGGCATCGTGGTCTACACAACGCTAATGCAGACCCACATTATAATTGGCAACACTTCCTGTCGTCCCACATTGCAGTTGTCAATACCTCCCAGTGCCTCATGTTAAATCTGCACCCCAAATCATGTATCCAACCGGAACAACGATGCCTGATATCGCTCTGCTGTAGGTTTTTACGATGGTACAACTAACCAAAAGACATATGTTTTGGACATATGTTTTAGATCGGATGTCGCCTACACGGTTCGATTTAATATGACAGCTTCTCTATAGTTCTTATTAGCATTAATGAACACTGAAGATATATTTACTGCTACTGAACGCCGTAAATCACAAGTTACCGTAAATCACAAGTTCTTCAAGACAGATTTACTGTACACTTCAACTTGTAAACATAGGCTGAAGTTTTAAAGACCTTTACAAAATCAGTGATAATGGTGGTGTATCTATTACTATACTTTCAACAAATTAATGGAGTTTCCTGTGTTTAATCCACATAGTGATGACATAGATGTTCGTCAAGTTAGTCTTCCTTATATAAGCTACATCAAAAGCATATCAACTCATTACCTCTTACAAACAACTATTTGTAGGTTCTCCAGTACCTCAAAAAGTAGTTTCTTTAAGAGTTGTTGGCTCAGTCGCCTTTAGTCATAGGATTTGTTAACTGAAACTGATACACATCACGTTCTTGATAGTCCCCAAATAATTGTGTCATCATGATGGACACAACCTGTAGATTTTGCAATTGCTTTGGGATGTGTAATGTGTTACACATGGCAATGCGCCTTAATACAAGGTTTTCTCTAGAACTGTTGAGTGTAATTCTGCACTACAGTAAAATTAAGCTCTTCACGTATAGAGTATAATTTAATTGTAAGGTATCTTAAACCAGTACAGAACATCTTTTTGTAACGCTTTGAAAGTCAAACTCTTCAACAGCCACACAGCAACACAGCTTCACAGATCCAGATCAAAATTTAATGTGCTCTCTTTTTGTATGATTTAGGCTGAACCGGAGAAATCGAGATGCTATAGACATTACTTTATGTGCTACCGCATATTGCTTTTAACTTTAGATGTGGCAGATGTCAAGGCATGTGATTCTAAAATTTGAAGCAAATATTTTTTAAATTGTGTACTGAGATGTTTAGTACTACACCATATTCTATTCATTTATGTGAAGAAATCCATTGTATATTACACCATTGAAAAATATTATACATATGTATGTATTTCGTAATGGATAATTTTTGTATTTTACAGTGATTGTTGTATGTTTCTAGGGTCTCTCAAGAATACATTAATAGGCAAGTCTGTGAAGATGTTGATCATTCCTAGTCTTCATCTATAGCGTAATGTATGTAGCTGAATAAGTTTGACAATAAACATAACAAAATTTAATGATTTAGGTGACCCACAAAAACCATGAATCTTGTGAAGGATAGGTGATTTGCATACCTCTGTGTTACTGATAATCGATCACAGCTGCAACCACATAGGAGGGATATGTGTGTGGAGAGACAAGGAAATGGTTTTTGAAGAGTGGCAGCAGTCCTTTCAGTTGTTGCAGAGGCACCACTCTGCTCAGTCACCTACCATGTTGGTGCTGCAAAAAGTTGAAGGAAGGGAAAACTAGGGACTTCTTACTTCCTGGGGATAGCAGCTCTACTGTGTGACCTACAGAGCTTCATCGAACCAGTCTTCAGACTGAAGAGTGCTATAGCAGGAACAACAACAGCCACAGCAGCAACAACAACAACAGCTAATCTAATAAGTACATATAGTACAACAATGTTTAACCTTTGGTATTTAATTGAATTGCTTTGGTATTACGTACTGTCTTTCCAGCAGCAACTTCCACACAGTTTAAGTTTTTTTAGGAACAGCGAATATACCTTTTTTGAGAAGTTCTGTATGGTATTGAAAATTAATGCATACCAGTCAGTTTGAAACATTATTTGAAATATAGAAGCTTATGGTATTACATTCTGTTCAGTATGAATTTGTAAAAAGTTCGATTATTTCAAGAAAAACAAATGCACCTCCCTTGGCAACTGCGAAGTATTTGATACCGATCCTTTGATTACAACTGCAAAAGTAAGCTGACAATAGAGCTAACAAGCGTTTAGGCTGCTATAATGACCTGCACTGGTTGGGTCAAGAGACAGATCCTTCCTCATGAACCCAGACACGAAAATAAATCTGACAAGCAGTGGACTGAATAATTTAACAGAGAGGCCTTATACGTTAGTACCGGGTCTTGGTTCTTACAAAATTCTTTGCAAGTTTAATTATCTAGAAAGGGTTCCTCTACCAAATGAATTAAAAGCCTTGGCTCAAATTGGTCTCAGTTTATTACAATTACTCCTCACCAGCACATGCATAATCAAGAAAACAATAAATGTCACAATAAAGTCATTAATAAAAGACAGAGTGAGAGAAGGGGCCAATTCAGGACTAAAAGTAAACTAAACTGAACTCTTCCCGAACAGGCCATGAAGACCCTACGGTAATGACCGGCTGCCGTGTCATCTTCAGCTTATAGGCGTCACTGGATGGGGATATGGATGGGCATGTGGTCAGCACACCGCTCTCCCAGCCGTATGTCACTTTCCGAGGCCGGATCCGCTTCTTCTCAATCAAGTACCTCCTCAGTCTGCCTCACAAGGGCTGTGTGTACCCCACTTGCCAACAGCGCTCGGTAGACCGGATGGTCACCCATCCAAGTGCTAGCCCAGCCCGACAACGCTTAACTTCGGTGATCTGACAGGAACCAGTGTTCACATTAAACCAAGTTTAAGCCAGAACTAGGCTGATTTGTCAATGTCCACAAAGAACAAGTGTGATGTGAGTGACTATCGTTATAACTACACATTCTCGAAAAAGTATAATCATGGATGAATGTGCAGTGATTGCCCTGATCATGTCAGAAAGTTGTATCAAACCCACACACAAATTGAAAACCCTGCTTGGTCATGGATGAACCCTCGAATGTCTAACCGAGAGTTAAATAACGGGACCTAACCAATTGCTCTCCTTCCTGAGTAGCCTGGATTGCCAGATATTCCCACCACAGCTGACGAGCTGGAGAGTCGAGTCATGCATACAGTCGGGCCTGCTGATAAGTGCTATTCATTAGCCGCAGTGTGATGGACTGCCCCCCAGGAAAGTAAGTCTGAATTTTGCTGTGTCTCCAAAGTCAGTGTAATCACAGTGCCCGCTTCTCTATGTCTCAAAATCCAAAAAAACAGCTTCCATTTCTCCCCTCAGAATGTCGAAAAAAGTTTGTCTTTCCTCTTTACCCAGCACTGAACCCACACAAAACATATTTCGAAATCAGAAGGGTACACTAAGAATTACTAATCATAATGTGTCTTCAAATCTAGCGAATGTTTTATAAGGTAACCAATGAGCTGTCCTCAGAATTAGACAACTGTGAGAAAACTAAGCTTCAAACTCATCATATATATCTTTTTGTGTCCCCAGTGAATTGTTTTCCTGCATTTGAAATTTCGAGAGAAACTATCACTTATTGATTTTTTTTTAGATCCCGCCTTGCGAGACATAGAAATTCCCACAGGGGAGAAGAAAAAACTTTTAGCAATAAACAGCTACCAAGCTTCCCACTAGAAAGGAGACCACCCAGCGCACTGCCTTAATTTTGAAATGTTGTCCGCTTGTGCCATACTAGCGCCGAGGCAGACAGTACAGGACCCGTAAACGTCTATGTGGCGCTAAGTTACCAGGTCGCTGTTCCCTGCTCCAAGTAGCCTAATGTTTGGAAGCTGACCTCTCCAAGGGAGCTCTTGGGGCTGGTCACCTTCATGAAGCCTATCTAAGACTCCATCAGATTCCTATTACACAACGCATATCGAACATATAAGTAACTACACAGATAGGAGAAAATAAAGACAATTGTTAGTCGTTCACTCTTTGCGTGTCACTGACATCACCAATGTTATCAGCATCCAATATTCATCAACTGGCCGAAATATGACATGGATCACAATTAATTGAATCAATTGCCACTATATATGAGGTATGGCGATCCATCAATTGACTGATGCGTTTCACAGTGACTGAAATATCATTGGACTGCGAAGAGGTAAGTAATTTCGCAGAATGAAGTGTCTGTAGGTTTTAGAGAAGAGCTTAAAAGGCAGTCAGTATTCTGAATTTTAAGTTCCAGTTTTAACTTGGGTTCAAACATGAAAGTTTCTGCTTCAACTCGAAAATATTCTGTTGGCGTCCACTTACATAGAAAGAAATGATCTTCATGAAGAAATAATAGAAATCAGAACTCGCACAGAAACATTTACATGCTCCTTTCTCCCACTCTCCGTTCGAGAATGGAATGGTACAAAAATGAAGTGTAAGTGGTTCTATGAACCATCTAGTTGTGATCTGCAGAATTATCATGTAGATGTAGTTGGAGTGCCTCGTTCAAACAGTTTCTTGTTATTGAATGTAAGCTTAGATCATTACAACATTACTTGGTAAGGTGATAATCGTACCACTTTTAATGTAATATCTCACAATAAATAGACCATTATTATATGACATATTATGAGACTTACATAGTCGTAGGAAGGCCATATGGACGTATTACTCAGATCCGTTAACATGTGACATTGCAAGAAATTATCTGTATCATCAGGATACACAAACTGTTTCAGATACAAATAACAACTGATAAATAGTTAGTTCAATAATTTGTATTATTTACAAATGCAACAACATTCTGATGAATATTAGCAGGTTCACGGTGCAGGAACCATCATCAGATCTATAATGAGCATGGAAGAAGTCTATGTAGCACACTATTTTAGTATAAATTTTCAGATGTTAAGGCCATAAGTTATAATTTTGTAAGGTGGTTTCAGTTTGATAAATCGCATACAATATTCTTCATAATACACAGCTGCCTTATCATTTAGTTACTGGAGGGGAACGTTTCCAACAAGGAAGGAAGATTGGTACTTATTATCCCATCACCAATGAGGTCATTAGAGATTGGCTTTGTAATGTAGGTGATATGAGTAACGAAAGGAACAAAGACCCAGTAGAAACATGATTTCAACTATTGGGTAAGGTGGATTAAATATGAGAAGTCACTTACCATAATACCACTTGTAGATTAACATACATACCAAATTCATACGAACTCTAAAAAGTGTTTTTGGTTCTTTTGCGATTAATAAAATATGAGAAGTAAAGAGTAACAACGACAGACATACAATATAAATCCAAAAGAGAATTAGATATCGGTTATGTCAAAATCAGATGCCGAAACTTCCGACATATGTTATAGTTCCTATTGTATACCTATTTCAGTAAAGTTGCCATTGATTGTGACAAGTGGCTGCATGGAAGATTCCATGGTTATAAACTAATAATTACAAAATTCGTTTCCAGCATAGTATGTGAGATGAATCTGCCGTTTACAGAGATGATAACCAACTACATGGTAATTTATTTGGGAAATCGTACTCAGGCATTACCTGTAATGATATAACGTTTCTGGTAGCAATTAATGAAAGCTGTTACCCAAACTGCAAATTATTGTAATTGATTGCGTTTTTGCCTCTGTTTTTTTTGTGAGGAAAGGTTAACTGACTTTTACAAGGATACTTGACAAGCCACCATCAAAGTGATAACTGATGAGGCCAGTTAATAATGGCACAGGACTAAAATGTGTAACACATGTTGGATCCTTTGTCTAAGCACTTTCTATTATTTCAGGCAGACAGAGCGTGCTATACAGCAACATCGGATAGAACACGAGAGGTACCTGTATCTAGCTTATTCCGAGAAAACAGTTGACGTGGATCATGCTTCCAAAAATCGACAAATAATTGCATTAGACGATTACATGAACAGCGATACAGCGTAACAAAAGCAGTAACTTGAATTCACCCTTAATAAGGACAGCAAGTTTCAGTTCAGCATACCAGCTGGCCCTTGTGGGGCTGTCCCAGTGGATGCATTATGTACGTATTGCTCTATTCGCTAATGGACTGACAATCACTAAGGTCACAGCTAGTAGAGCGACAAGATGTTGAAACATATTCGTCGGTACTCACTCTGCTGGACTGGGCCTGGGTCCTCTTCACTAGTGGGAGGTAGACACTTCTTGTTATCGACAGGTAAGGCTTCGCTCATGTCGCCCAGCTCGGATGTGGCTAGTGACGTCACGGACGCGAAACGCCTCGGTTGCCGGACCTTGGGCGACTCCTTGTCCACTGCAGTGCGATCTGTGGAACTGTCTGGCTCCCCCTTGAGCGGCTTCAGCTCGCTGGCGACTGGTCGGCGCTCGGCGTGCCACTCCAGCGGCTGGTAGAGGAGGCTGCATGCCGGAAGGTGCATCGCCACGCCTCCCAGCACCAGCATGGCGCCGCTGAAGCCGTAGTTCTCCAGCAGGAAACGCACCAGGTGCGGCATCATCATCTGCCCCACGTTGCCGCCCGCCATAGACATGCCGACGGCACGCCCTCGTGCTTTCAAGAAGTACGATTTGACTGCTATGAAGCTAGAGGGCGCCACCAACCCACTGCCGAGACCTGTGCAACGATAGCTGTTGTATTTTATTCTCTAGAAAACGTCTGTTGAGAGGCTGCAACTATGAAGACAATTACGTTGTTTTTAAAATTAAAAGCTAGTAATTAGGTTAGTTATTCAAGATACATTTTCAACTGCTTGCAAGGAGTAAGGACGATATAAGAAACATACTAGCACAGACAAAGAGGACATTCCTCACTAAAAGGATCGTACCATCATAGCCCTTAATTAAAAGAATAAATTTCTGTAAAGGAAGACAAACGAACCAGTTGCGGAATTACAGAAGGACTTTGATAATTAAACGGGCTGATATTTGAAATGAAGAGCTCCTGCACAGAACAGACGATGTTAAAAATATGTTGTAAACATGGAATGGAAGGAGTTGATGGTAGGACAAGTGCTAAAACACAAGGCAATAACTTTTGTGTTACTAGTGAGAACTGTAGAGGACAAAATGTATAGGGAATGATGGAGATTGGAATACATCCAACAAGTTATTCATATTGTTGTGTAGTGGTCAGAGAGGAAGATACAAGAGAAGAAACCATGACAGTCAAGATCAAACTAGTCTGAAGACTCAAGCAGTCCCCAGCAAAAGAAACAGGCCAGCTAAATTACAGACATCTACCCACAGGCGTGTAACATCTTGTTTTGTCCAGACAATGGCCCTCCATCGCTGCATCGGCTCTCAGGTATTAGAGAGCCATCCTGAGTTATAGCCACTTCACTGCCACCAATAACTCACATAGATTGATCGAATCTCGGTCAAAGGTACGCACTTCTTCCTCTGTAACGTAAAAAATACTTCAATGGGACGGGGCTCACGTGATCTGTGAGGATACATCATCACACTCCTGACAGTGGAGTGTTTCTCATATCACTATGAATCATCTCGGGAGCAACAGCATGCTCTAGAACACCTCTGGAGCGATAGCGCGCTAGATTGTCTTGTTGAAGGTACAGGACACCTTAAATGTGCTATAGGTGAATATACATTATTGGACAGTAGATTCACGTATCATGGGCTGCTGAGAGCAGATGGTACATGTAGCATGAGCTCCATTTCATCCCATATTAACGACCCCCACACGAGAACACTCCCCTACCCGTCTGAAAGTTGCCCTATTGGCACATCGACTGCATCGTTCAGTGTGGTTCTCGAGGTAACCGTAGCTACGTGTGTGAACGAACGTGTACCGTGACTCACCAGTACAAGGGTGCTTTCCAATGTGCTCCCATCATCCCATGCCCGTGTCTCTGCAATTCGACCTACAGTGAGCAGAAGTGCCTTTGTTGGTCAAGACTCCTGTATGCTGCGGGTTGGGGCAACTAAGGCCATCCGAAATACACCCAGAAGAAGACGAAAGCGGGGTGTAGTGCGTTATCAGTCAAGGAGCAGAGTAAAAATGTTGTCTCGTAGAAGAAGGTGTTATTAGGTGAATGACGAACACTAACTTAACGAAGGTTTATTCAGCACTTGGACATACAAGGGAGCGGAGCGAACTGCCTATGGCCAGAACACATACAGTACATATAGAGTTACAGAACATTCCAGTACAATGATTCTTGAGATTTGTGGATACTTCTAGAATGTATTCGAACCGAATATAGAAATTAAAACTTTACAGCTGAGGTGGATGTTGAACTCGCAACCTGCGATACAACAGTCTAGTATCACAACCACTACGCCACGGTGACTGCGACGTTGCTTCCTCCTTAATAGGAAAGTGTCTCCGTTTTACGTCCTCCTAGTCCGGGAACGAGTCATTGGTCCTGCGTACTCCGATCTTCTTATAACTTCCTTTGCCGCTACGCTTGTAACTCCATTATCGATTGTAAAAAGTTTATACAGTGTAAGTATGTGTATGTAACTATGAAGTGATTGTTCTGTACTAGTTAAGATCTTTGAATTGTCTGAGGGAAAGTGGAAGTCTATGAAGTATATATTGCAAAAACTTAATAATGTTTAAAAGTAGTGAAACTTTATAAAATATGTATGATGGTAAAAGAGAAATCGTACTTTTAATACTGGTTCATACTTAGAAAAGTAGGATTATATAATGGAAAAGGTGTAGGGAATTCACTAACTACCTTAAGTTGTCATTTCACATCCTCTGACTGATTTAACGCAAGCATAATTTGAGATATCTTGGCGTCCTTCTGCTGCTCAGCAGAGACAGTCACTAACTTCATCAGACTCTTGATAGTCTTGCATAGGGTTTCTTGAGAGAGAGACCGCATCTTGGTGTGTTCTTTTGTACACTATTGTAATGTCATACTCTTGAAGACGTAGTGCCCACCTGGCGAGTCGTCCTGTTGGATCCTTAAGAGCTGCCAACCAACAAAGTGAATGATGGTCTGTAACAACTGTGAATGACCTTCCATAGAGACAGTGTCGAAATTTGCACATGGCCCAGATCACACGAAGACATTCTGTTTCTGTAGTTGAGTAGTTTCTCTCGGCTTTTGTAAGTGTCCTAGAAGCATAGACTTCTCTTTTCCATCCGAAATTTGCCCCAGAACAGCACCAATCCCATACCCACTGGCATCTGTGTGTAGTTGTGTAGGTGCTATCTCATCACACAGACCAAGTACAGGGTCAGTCGTCAGAGCTTTTCGTAGCACTTCGAAAGAATCTTGTTGAGCACCACCCCAGATAAATTTAGCATCGCCTTTTAACAACTCTTGGAGTGGCCTGGCTTTGATACAGCAGTCTTAGATAAAACGACGTTAATAAGAATATAATCCGAGGAAGCTTCTCACATCTCTAATGCGTTTAGAAATAGGAAATTCCGTTATAGATCGCACCTTTTCTGGGTCTGACCCCACACCTCCGTTTGCCACAAGGTGTCAAAGCATTTTGATTTCTTTTGCTCCAAAGAGACACTTTCTCGGATTAAGTTTCTGTCCGCCTTGTTGGAGACACTTAATAACGGCCCTCAGTCTTTTTATGTGTTCATAAAATGTTTCTGAGAACACTATAATGTCATCCAAATAACAAAGACACATATTCCATTTCTTGTGACTTAGAAGACTATCCATCATCCGTTCAAAAGTTGCTGGTGCATTATACAAACCAATCGGCATTACCTTATACAGGCCCTCAGGGGTGATGAATGCAGTTTTCTCACGATCAGCCTCATCTACTTTGATTTGCCAGTATCCCGAGTACATGTCCATGGTCGAGAAAAACTTAGCCCCCTTCAGACAATCTAGTGTATCGTCAATTCGTGGAAGAAGGTAAACGTCCTTTTTAGTTATCTTAGTAAGCTTCCTGTAATCAACACAAATGCGCCAACTGCCATCCTTCTTCCTGACGAGGATCCCTGGTGACGACCATGGGCTCTGCAAAGGCTGAATGATGTCATTCTTCATCATTTTCTCTACCTCGTCGCGAATTATTCGACGTTCCGTTGCTGACACACAGTATGGTGTCTGGCCTATTGGTTGATGGTCTCCAGCGCTAATCCGGTGTTTCACCGTCGATTTGCCTAATTTGCTCTTCACCTGTGGATTGAAGCATTCAGAGGACTCTTGAAGAATGGCAAGCAGCTTCTTCAGTTCTTTCTTTGTGAGATTTGGTGATAGTCGAGCTAGAAGATCTTGTCTCGTAGTGGTAGCGCTAATTTCGCCCACAGACTCGGCATGGGAGGTTTCTGTGACGCTCAGCTGTTCTGCAATTAACGGCTGAGCGTTTGCTACGCACATACGTCTTGGAAGGGTCTGCGGTTCTCGGCGACAGTTAACTATCCACAATTGACCGAATCCGTTCTTAAAAGGGACGACAGAGGCTGGGATGACCAAGTTATTCTTCAGTGGTATGCTTCTCTTACATTCCACTACAAGATCAATGGTTGATGCATGACACATGTCAGTTACCTTTCTAGCGCTGACAGCGGGAATGACCACTTCATCCAGCACACATAGTCTTCACACACTCGGATGCGCATCTTCCTGCCCACAGTATCTCATCTCGTCTAGCATAATCTTTGAGCTATCACAATCTATAATTGCTTGAGAAGCTTTGAAAAAGTCTCATCCAAGAATGACGTCATGATTACACTCTTGTAAGACGATGAATTTTAAGGGTTGTGTATGGCCACTTATACCCTCACGAATGGTACATCTTTCAGTAGTTTTTAAATATTTCCCATTAACCACCTTCAACAGCGAGATTTTGCTGTCGACGAATACGGTTTTCTGCAACTGGCGACGCTACTTCTCCGAAATGACTCAATATGATGCTCCCGAGTCCACAAGAGCTTGGGTTCGATGTCCATCAATGAGTATATCGACGCAGTTTCCTATCATTTTTGTCGTTATCGGTGGCAGAGGATATTTCTCTTCGGCGGCTTCACCTCTAAGGAAGGTCACACCATTTGATTTCCAGGTTGGGGCGGCTAGGTGATCGGCTGAAGCTTCTAAAAGGCAACGGGGACCTTCATCGGCGTGTTGGGGAGCGTCCTCTCCAGCGGCTAGCTTGCAGCGATGGTGACCTACGTAGTCCTGCACCCACATCTTCTCGTTCATCTCCGTCGTCCCGCAGTTGGGGTCGGGTAAGATCGGTCTGCTGTTTTCTGGCGCGGGCGTCATCAAATATCCGCCGCCTTTCTCGACAACAGCGCATCACATGTCCCGGTCGTCCGCAGTGGAAACATACTGGTTGGTCATCCTGTGTCCTCCAGACTTCAGTCTTCCTTGGAGGTCAAACAGGTTCCTCATGCGGCATTGTAGGAACGTAACGTCCCCTCGGTCTTGACTTTTTCACCGTTTTAGAGGGTAATGAAGGGCGAGAGATTGGATTCAATGTCTGACCCACTTCCTCCCTTATGACCTTCTTGAAGCGTCTCGGTTTTTTGCTCGCTGTGCAATCCAAGTGCCTTCAGAACTTCCTCTCTCACCATCTGACGAAGAACACTTGTCAAATCATTTCCTTCCTCCATCAAAGACATCGATATGACGTTTGGAAACCGCTCTAACTTCTTGCGTGTAATTCTTTTTTTGATGCATTGTCTCGATATACTGGCGCCATTTTATGAAGTCGTCTGTGTCGAAACTTCCTTCAGGAGTAGGGCTTGATACATGTCCTCAACACCCTTCATGGGATTTGCAACCTTATCTTCCACTTTCATTCTAGGATCCACTATTTTACACAGCTCCAAGATGTCTTGAATGCAGGATGCTGTAGGACGCTGTACCCTGCACTTTAATTTATCTTCAGCCTTGGACTTCTGTCATTGTGTGTCGCTGAAATACTTGCGTAGTTCCGCCTCGAATACTTCTCAGCTTGTGAACTTCTCCTCGCTGTTCTCTTAGCATTGCTTGGCAGTGCCCGCCATGTAGAAAAATACGTTAACCAATCACACGGTGTCATCTCATTTGTTAAATTTGGCTACACGCTCATATACCTTCAGCCACTTGTTTGGATCTTGGCCATCGCCACCAGAGAACCCGTAAGGATGTCTCATGTGGTGGTACACAGTTACTGTCATCGTAACGACCTCTTCTTCTTCAGTCTCCGATAGATTGCGATCTGTTGAATATGGCTCGAACTCGGGATTCTCGTCACGCAAATGGCGGCTCTGTCGTGGCCTGATGGGAGCCACTGTGTCGTCGATAAAGTGAGCTATCACAAGTTCCAATACCCAGCGTCTCCACCAGAATAATGCCACGTTGAAGAAGGTGTAAATAAATGAATGACGTACACTAACTTCACCTAACGAAGGTTCATCCAGCACTTGTACATACAAGAGCGCGGAGCGAACTGCCTCCGGCTAGAACACATACGGTATATATACAGTTACAGAACATTACAATACAATGATACTTGAGATTTGTGGATACTTCTAGAATGTATTCGAACAGAATATAGAAATTAAAATTTTTCCGTTCAGGAGAGCGTTGAACTCACGACTTTCCATGTAACAGTCTACTATCATTACCACTACGCTCGGTTTCTGCGACAATATGAAATTGCGGTTGCTCAATGCGTCGAATTTTCGGGAAAACGTAAGTCGCCCGTAAGTTTCCACTTACGTAGTTGCCGAATTATGAAGCTGATTTATTTTTATTAGTTTACCCTACTCAGGACCACACGAAATGACTTACATCTTCGTATTTTCTTTCCAGCAGTTTTTTTCCCTTTCCCTATATTGTTATCTGGTTTCTTCTGACCATATTGCACTTGCATTTTTCTCCGTTTTCGCCAGGAACGCTTTAAAGATTTTAGTTTTATTCTAAATTTTTCTCTTTTTTAAATTTTTTTCTCCGTTATTTCCATTTTCTTCGGGTCTGCTTTAACTTCTTTGATCCACATCATTGATGTTCCTTTGTTTCTGTCACCCGTTAGGCAGTACTAAGCGAAAGTGCTTCAGCCAGGGTTGGGAAGAAACTTCAGTTTTTCTTGCCTGTATTAAATTCTGTTCCAGGGTATTAGACTGCATTGACCATATAGATATTTAATTTATGTAGCCTTTTTCACTCTTTCATATTACGTTTCCTTATGTTTCGGTGCTTCCATCCCGTCTGTCACATACTTTGTTCTTACAAAGATATCCATAGCCCGCTTGAGAAAATATCGCTTGTAGGACATTTATGTGTATTGTTGCTTCTTCTATAGATTCAGCTAAGACGGAAAGATCGTCTGCAGAAGCCAAACAATCAATAATCCTCAGATTATCACCCTCTCCCCCGGTTATGATTTTTTGAATTCTTTCTTCTTCTGTTCATTTACTCAACGTCGGGCCACCTTTTCTGGCACGCAATTGAACTTGTAGGGCCACAAACCATTTTACACCATTTTTGAGCTCAAAATGTTTGAAGATTTCACCTAAAAATTTAAGTTAACATTTTATATTTATCAGTGTGCCTTTTATTATTGCAGATGATTTGTTATCACTCCTACCACTCCTACAACGTTTGAGGACTACACAATTTATTAATGATTTTCATTCTAATTCTTCTGTAATTGACTGTAAATTTCAGATTTAAAATTTGTACCACGCAGGATTGTCCTTTTCTAAATCAAAGTTGGTACTCTCCCAATTGCTGACTCTTTTAGCTTTCCAGTCCCTTTTGTAATTCATTTGAAAGAAATTTGCTTGTTACTGATAAGTTTCCAGGGTCAATAGAATGACTTAATGACTTTTCCCATTCTTCTGGTGTAGCTTCTGCTTGCCAAATATTTTGAAAGACACCATGTAGCTTCTTTATTGTCCCAATATCTGCAGTTTTCTACATTCCCTTCCTGGGTGCCTTTTTTCTTTAATGTTACTTTGTATTTCAGTCGTGCTTGGTGGTTATTATTTTCTGTAAATACAGTCCAGATTTTATTATTGTTTACTATTTAACTACTTGTTGAAATAATTTGTTAGTATTTCGCAGTTTTCTTGGGTCCTTAGGGCTAATTTTCCATCTTTACTTTTGAAGCTGAAAGTAGATGGTAATTTGGAGGGTTTGTTTAAAAGTTTTGTAGATGTTCCTGATATTGTTCTTTTAGAAGTCTTCCTCAGTCAGTGATACCTCGTTCCCTTCAAACCTCCTTTTATGTGTCCTTATCTTGTTTTATTTTTGACACCTTTGCTGTCTGAAGCTAATACATTCCACACTGGTTTCTGGCGGAGTGCCAGACCGTTTTCTAAGCAGGGATTCATCTTCACGGTGTTCATTTCGCATCAGTGTCTTTTGTGTCTTATTAGTGGTGCTGTTTCATGGGCTATTATAACTACTTTTGTTTTATTCTCTTCTGAGTTTAGCCTTGGCCTTGCCTGAATTATATGTTTGCTGACATTTACTACAGTGAGACAGATGGCAAGGTACCTTCTAACGCAACGACAGGACAGTGGTTTGCAATGTTGTTACCCTATTATTATTTGATCATATTCCACACAATTCCTCTTGAAGAACATTCAAGTGCCACGGAAAAACTATAGAGTTTCATTTAGAAAAGTCTGGGTCATAAATTACCAGGTATAAAAAAATGTTCAGTTGAATGACGATATATGTGGTGAAATAGACTTTCCTGCGAATCAACTCAGCAACGTGTATGAAAACATCACCTTCGCCAAAGAAAATGAAAATAATAAAAGCATTACAATTATGAATAAAAATCAGAAATACCAGTTCGGTACATTCAGGGAATGAACAGCCCTGATGTAAGTATTAACAATAGTTCTTGTCAGCCATATCAACATAAAACATCATATTATAGAACAATGCTGAAGCAGATCCTTAAGGTACCGCGTGACAGATAAGAGGAATTAAAAGAAATTAATATTATTAAACCAGTAACGAGGAACAATGGTTACAGCCCTCCCCTTTTTGGACAAATTTTTGGATATAATAAAAACTAAACACAACACATCTATTGCATCATTGTTGCCACTACAATCTGCCAAATCCACCACAAAACATGCTCTACGTCCTTTCTCGGAAAGATTGTTCTATAAGATAGCCAATCTCTTCAAAAGTATAAATAACAGAATATGTTTTTTCATTAACAATAAGCTGCAGCACCAAGCTATTCCTGAAATGTACTTCCCTTTATTCCCATAAGGAAGCAGGCATATGCAAACTACTATGTGAATCCTGCCCAAAATACTACATTTATCGGATAGGCAGAAGCTTCAGCATAAGGTTTAGGAAGTAAGTCAATGCAGTTTGGCTAAACAGTTTAAGGAAAAACACCTTGGCTGTTCGCATTGCTGAATGTTCTGTGCAAAGTACTGAAAACAACCTGCAGATTCTTCACTATGCAGACAAGGACAGTATTATGAGTATCTTGAAGAAACAGAAATATTTCCAAATAAAAGCATGTTAGCACAAACATCCTCAATGAACAAACTAAACTGGCTAACAATCCTTTTATAAAATACTTCGAAAACAACACTCTCTCATAAGACACAAAAATAAATTTTGCGAATTGGTAACACAGAAATGTACCTCATATATTTCTAACATGATTTCTATGTGATAAAAGTTAAGTGTTGGAACTATTTTCATTATAAAGGATTATTTCATATGTGTTCTAAAAGACAAATATGTTAAATTTTTCTGCTGCATAGCGGTTATTTACCTTAGTGAAAACATATCCTTGTTAATGAGATATCTTTCACCTCATATCTGATACCTAACGTAAACATTGAATATTTTTGCGTCCAAGTGTCTTTGTAAGCTTTCAGAACATATGAATTGTATGTAAAATCGGATTATCTGTTGTAATAGAGCTAATGGTCATCCATGTTCTACTCTGTGCTTTCGTGGTGTTATAACAGCAGGATATGTCGAACATGATACTACTGCACTTTACACGTAAAATAATAAAAATGTAAAATAACAGAAATGCAAGGCTTTAGAGTTATCAAGACACATTCATTTCAAGTACTTGTTCTAAACAACTCTTATTCAATTTCCAAATGTTATTTTTTTCACATCCTTTATGAATATTGGTCCGTTAATATATTTTCACAAGTGGGTAGCACGGAACGCAAAACAAACAATATCTGACTAGCAGTTCATCCTGCAAAGCAGCTATATCGGATGATGGGCAAAAGTTTCAAGCCTTTAGTGTCCAAAAACAGTACAATGTGTTGAATAAAAAGATCATTAACTTGTTGCTTGGTAACTGCTCTATAGCACATAGTACTTGAAAAGCCAGGGAGCTTCAAGTGCCTCATATCTCATGTGTGTATTGTTAGACCATGACCGAGTCTACTGATGTCTACTGTAAGCTAGACGTACAGTAGACCTTCTGGACACCCGGTCACATTACAAAACAAATTGATCGATTCGTCATAGGGTTAGGAATACTATAATTTCAACACAATTTCAAATTGTTCATGAGTGAAAAAAGTGCGGTGACACCAGATGACCACAGCGATACTAAGCACAAAGACTACTCATATGTTTATGGGAGACACGCAAGACTGGTGAAAATCAGACACAGGTAAGGAAGAGCAGTATGCCAGGCCAAACGTTAGACATGTGAAACGAAAGGTATAGTCTTAAAACAAGAATTGATTTCACAGGTTAGCGTTGTTCTGTGCTGTTTACGCGACTTGTAGGCGAACAAAGTAACAGCAACAAGGCGAGGACGCAGACACCCCCGTCTGACCTGGAGATCTAAGGCTGACCTGTGACCTAACGCTACACTAATATCTGCGCAAATCTCAGTGCCAGCATGTGACTAGAAACAACGTTATGGCACAGATAAAGTAAATTTAAAAATTCCGGTGGATCATTTGGTCCTGGGGATGGACAACAATCACTGTGGATGAACATTGTGAAATAACACTCCAGATATCTATTCGGGACAAACGAAGGGGCGTTGTACCGTCTTTGATTGTCCTACTGCGCGAGTGTAACCGACCTTTTGCCGCCGCATCTACTCAGTTTCTACGACTGTTCAGAAATGAGATAGTGTAGCAGTTCTCCACCATTCGGATTTTGTAGCAAGTGACTAACACACTGAAGCTTCCTGACACATTAAAACAGAAGTCCAGGCTGAGACATTTCCCTTTCGTGAGTAAGTGTTCACATACTGAGTTGTACATGCACGACTTATGACAAATCCTCACAGCTTTTCTTGCCTTCGAAACTAGCTTTGAGTGAAAGGCAGAGACGAAATACATTTGAACATGAGCCACCACAGTCATCTATGACAGAAGTAATCGATACAAACAAAACAAAATGGCTCTGAGCACTATGGGACTTAACATCTATGGTCATCAGTCCCCTAGAACTTAGAACTACTTAAACCTAACTAACCTAAGGACATACAAACAAAAGTGAAGGTAAAATACTATTGCCACCTAACTGTACGCTGCTCTATATGTGGTGATATTCTGGAACAGTATGGTCTACTAAAGACGTGATATTATATCTCACACTACTAACTTATGGTTATTTTAGAACACTATCCCCGGCATTTCAGTCACCAGAAGGATCACCATCGATGATCAGGGGCTCCTTTTTGGAGAAAAGAAACAGCTACTCCTCTGAGTGACGGATTACATAAACTTTATCATGTCAAGAAACCCGGAGAGTGAATTTGAAACAACTGTGGTCCTAAAAGTGGGTTGCCGTATCAAAGACTAAAAGTGATCCAACAAAAGAAATACTTTGTTCATGGTGGTTTTGATTTGATAGTCATACGAAAATGCAGGAATCAAAATAAAAAGGATTTCAGCCCTTTCTATATCAAATTGTCCGTTTAACAGTGATTGCAGTATAGAATTCACAACATAGATAAATTACTGGAGACTGGCAAAATACTGAGAGGAAGATAAAAGAAAAAAGAAAACACAAAATAGGAAATCAGACAGAGAAAGGATGAGACGGGCAAGGAAAGATTAATGGACAGGGATAACTGCAAAGAGAGAAGTTAATTGCAAAAGAGGAATTTTGATAAAGTGGGTAAATCGACTCACTAACCTAAGAACATGCTGTAGCTGATAATGATGTGGATGAAAGAGTTGGCGAAGCTGGTGAGAAGGATCCCAGCCACCACAAAGCAGCCCCCGCTGAAAGCCACTTGGCGTACACTGAATTTCTTCAGCAATGGCCCCGTGAGAAGACCTGAAAAATATGTACATAGTTACATTTAGAAAATTCCTGCGTAAAAAGTATTCATTATTTCCTATTATGTGACGGCAGTTACCAATTACCATGAAAGTGTGAAGAACTTCGATTAAATTTCACAATTAGTTTTGTTGAGAATGGTTATTTGCTATATTTACTGGGCTTACAACACACAGATGCACGTAAGCGTCGCTATCAACATGGCAGTAATCGGGGCAGTAGCCGACTGGCGAATACACAGCCCGCCGTCTGTTCGCTGCACACGGAACTACAGCAGTTGGAAAAAAATATGGAACCACAAAAACACAACACATTAATATGACGAATACGGTATCTTCAATCGTCTCTTAATGGATAAGTACAAATCCTATATGATTTCGAAGGGAATTTTATTATATTCTTAGTGCAAAATTGTGGCACCTTGAGGTGACGATGATGTGGGATGACGATCACACATCCTTCCCTCCAGAGTAGACCACTAAGGCTCAATAATACTGAAATACAGTGACTGTGGTGACAAGGGGAAATGAGAAAATCAACCTTATGCACAACAAGCCAGTTGTGGACCATATCAGCTCCTGAACAGGGGCTCTGTCATCTTGGAAAACAGCATCCTCTTAAGGAACAAATATTTTACCATGGCACCGACCTGAAAATCCCAGATGGTTACACAGACCTCGATAGTTCAAAAATGGCTCTGAGCACTATGGGACTTAACATCTGAGATCATCAGTCCCCTAGAACTTAGAACTACTTGAACCTAACTGTCCTCAGGACACCACACACGTCCATGCCCGAGGCAGGATTCGAACTTGCGACCGTAGCGGTCGCGCGATTGCGGACTGAAGCGCCTAGAACCGCTCGGCCATGGCAGCCGGCGCTTCGATAGTAATGTGACCTTGCAAAGTACCGGTGGGGTCCAAGAAATGGCATTATATGGCTGTGCAAACCATCTCCAAACTCCCCCCATGTTTCGTTCTTGGGATGTAAACACGGCCTGATGTTGGAAACAGTGTAAAATAACACTCGTCCGACGGAAATGACATTTTTCCAGTGGTTTACTGTTCAGGTTTAATGGCTTCTTCATCGAGTTTTCCTGTTACGGACATTGGCACCACTGATGAGTGGTTCTGAAATTCGGGTTCGTCTTGAAATTCCCTCCTAATTGAGCACCCTTCGTGTTGTTTTGGTGTTGACAGGGTTCGCCTCACAATCATTCAAAATACACTTTCGTCCGCTTTGTGACTTAGTAGATGATATTTTCCCACTTTTCCTGTATGCAGTGTAAATCTTCAATACGATGCCTCTTGAAACACCAACATTTTGGTTCCCCTGGTTACAGAAGCACCCACCATATCCGTCGTGAAACACAAAACACTTTGGTTCCCTTGGTTACAGAAGCACTCACCACATGAGCACCAACCATTTTTCTACATTCCAATTCGGTTAGCTCTTGCATAATGCACTCACATCTATACACAACACTTCTCTGACCGCCACTAACGTTTCCAACGTACTGTGGACATTGAGCAGATGCCGTTAGTGGTCAAATTAAACAGCGCAACCTGTAGGCTTGGCCAGCACCTGAATTGATGTTGGAGCATGCTTTTCTCATAGAGTTTCCATATTTTTGTCCAACTCCTCTACGTCGACAAGCGCCATTAATGTTAACCGATTATGACTGCCCTATTATTAGGAGTTGGTATTTCAGCTGTGTTATGTTGTCAATCGAAAGTCGTGACTTATGAATTTGGTTTTGTTCCGGCTCTCAAATTCTTCCTTTTCTTTACTCCTCGTTGACTCAAAGGGCGTATTTGTTCGCAATCTCACTATAAAAGTTTTCACCAGATATTTTGTTTCGTTTTATGACAAGGATAGGGCTTTCAGGTCCTCCAACACTTGCTGGTCGAGAACTGTAAGGGTCGAAAACTTTTTTCCCTTAACCTATTAGAAAAGATTGATGAAAGTCTGCAACTGTAAGAATAATATATCTTTGGAAATCACTTTTTCAGCAGCCAGAGACGATTTCCTCTTATTTAATTCTTGCACGAAGGTTTTCGGCAAATAATTCCCATTTTCAAGTGCGTTTTTCTGTATTCTGTCCTGTTTACGTGTGATGTTTTCGATGTATGAGCTGCAGTATTAATTGTTGCCTTTACTGTAATATATAAACAACGTGCAATTTCATAATTAATTGTGAACACAACGAGCGATTTTATAATTAATTATGACTCTTTATACGTAGCTAATATCGAATTTGGGAAAAAATATTTTTATATAGGATTTCTAGTAGTCTTCCGATACAGACGTTCACACATATTAAACATCTCTCACAAAACTGAAAATTCATGGTACATGTTGCAAAACGTTAACGCACAATAACAAGTACTAACGAAGATATTTTGCGTATAGCTGTTGACGCAAAAGGTCGTCCGCAGAGAACGTATATTCTTCCATAGGTCAGAGGGTATTTTTTTATGGGAATTATTATTTGCTTTTATCACAGCCTACGAAAAACGATCGTGAAAGTGCACAGGGCAAAATAATGTAACAATCTGACAATTTAGCGATGCTCTAGCTCTGCAAGAGCCTGGCATGTAGTAACAGCAGAATGGCTTGATTTGACTCAGAAATAGCTACTTCTCATGCTGCTACTTCCAAATTTCCCAACCACTGAAAGTGGAGGAGTTTTTTCCGATTCCATTAGGAAAATGTAGTTACACCAACACCCCTCTTCCTGTTAATGTTGACGTATAATAGTATATCTGAGTGAAATGCAATGTATACAGTTCACAGTAACTAAGTGGTAATCGTATCATCGAATACACAAGAAATGAATTAGATCTGACGTGTTAAAATTCACAACGGACTGCTTATGAGTATATCCGCTCACTTGTCACGTACTTTCTGATGCTTTGCGCCTATTGTAATTCGTTTCAAGGTTTTTTTGGTTTTTTTTTTTGTTTTTTTTTCTAAGCAAAATATTTATATGAAACTTCCTGGCAGATTAAAACTGTGTGCCCGACCGAGACTCGAACTCGGGACCTTTGCCTTTCGCGGGCAAGTGCTCTACCAACTGAGCTACCGAAGCACGACTCACGCCCGGTACTCACAGCTTTACTTCTGCCATTAAAGCTGTGAGTACCGTCCGTGAGTCGTGCTTCGGTAGCTCAGTTGGTACAGCACTTGCCCGCTAAAGGCAAAGGTCCCGAGTTCGAGTCTCGGTCGGGCACACAGTTTTAATCTGCCAGGAAGTTTCATATCAGCGCACACTCCGCTGCAGAGTGAAAAATCTCATTCTGAAAATATTTATATTCTCGGACACTAGCTTGTCCTTGCTCTTATGTCTTCCATGAACCTGTGATGTTTATCTGTTCTACTTCCCAGGTATAAAAATATATTCATTCCTTCTAGATCCACTTTCGCGTCTGTAACATTCATCCCATTAGCATGTTCACCTGTGACGCTTTCTTCTCATTGCTGTCCGTATGTCACCCTACAGCTAGCATACCTTCCAATATATTTAGAGCGAAACCCGAACTGTAAACTTTAGGCTACCACTGCGGCATCATCAATGACTCGTATTGTGCTAATTTTGCGTCCTTGACGAAATACAACAGTGCATTAGTTTCCTCATTCACTTTTCAGTCCACAAATGAACCTTTTCTAGGTATGATTTCTTATACAAATCTGTCAGTACAGACTATTCTAACTTGCTTTGAAGAAAGAGAATGGTTTTTCCATCTCTCTGTCTGTTATCGATACCACACTACCCGAAAATTGTAAAAAGCATTTCAATATTCTTAACTCATCTGTATTTTCAGTGTGCTTCTCCCCTCCATATACTCAATACACATTCGATTCACAGCATGTTTCCATACACCATCCGCTTGTTGACGCTTCAGTAGCGGCGTATCAGAAAACAGTGGGAGTGTCGCAAGCCACAGTCTTGGGCACCGTTTTTATGTTACCTACAGATTACATACGAAAAATATCCTCTGCGTTAAATACCAGCGTATATACTCCGTAGACTGCCTGTGGCATCATTTCTACATCTACATCTACATTGATACTCCGCAAGCCACCCAACGGTGTGTGGCGGAGGGCACATTACGTGCCACTGTCATTACCTCCCTTTCCTGTTCCAGTCGCGTATGGTTCGCGGGAAGAACGACTGTCTGAAAGCCTCCGTGCGCGCTCTAATCTCTCTAATTTTACATTCGTGATCTCCTCGGGAGGTATAAGTAGGGGGAAGCAATATATTCGATACCTCATCCAGAAACGCACCCTCTCGAAACCTGGCGAGCAAGCTACACCGCGATGCAGAGCGCCTCTCTTGCAGAGTCTGCCACTTGAGTTTATTAAACATCTCCGTAACGCTATCACGGTTACCAAATAACCCTGTGACGAAACGCGCCGCACTTCTTTGGATCTTCTCTATCTCCTCCGTCAGACCGATCTGGTACGGATCCCACACTGATGAGCAATACTCAAGTATAGGTCGAACGAGTGTTTTGTAAGCCACCTCCTTTGTTGATGGACTACATTTTCTAAGCACTCTCCCAATGAATCTCAACCTGGTACCCGCCTTACCAACAATTAATTTTATATGATCATTCCACTTCAAATCGTTCCTCACGCATACTCCCAGATATTTTACAGAAGTAACTGCTACCAGTGTTTGTTCCGCTATCATATAATCATACAATAAAGGATCCTTCTTTCTATGTATTCGCAATACATTACATTTGTCTATGTTAAGGGTCAGTTGCCACTCCCTGCACCAAGTGCCTATCCGCTGCAGATCTTCCTGCATTTCGCTACAATTTTCTAATGCTGCAACTTCTCTGTATACTACAGCATCATCCGCGAAAAGCCGCATGGAACTTCCGACACTATCTACTAAGTCATTTATATATATTGTGAAAAGCAATGGTCCCATAACACCCCCCTGTGGCACGCCAGAGGTTACTTTAACGTCTGTAGACGTCTCTCCATTGTTTCTGTTGACTGTGTGTGAAATATGTTTATAACCCGTTTGTTAGTGTACGATCCTGTTTTGCAACGTGTACTGTACGTAGAATAACGGTCTCGTCACCCTAAAAAGCAGTCAAAGTGCTTTGCATTGGTGATATCTGACTTTTAAACTTCTTACGCCTATTGGAAAACGTGTGACGTCGTCCATTGACTGATTAGATGTTTCCAGACCACAGAGATACTCGTGCGTATTACCTCCTGTCACAAAACTAGACGAACAATAGTCTTAATAGGCTTTGAACGGCTTAACATTAGTCTTTATAGACTCTGAATGCCATATCGGCAGGTGTCCTTCTGTCTCTGTGTCCTGTCGATTGGCCCATGACCGCTACACCTCACACACAATCCTAATACCAAGGTTTGCTTCAATTTCTATATGACAAAGTGAAATGTCTTGGTTCTTCATCGAACTCATTGACTCTGACGTGCCTACCACCACGACCTGACCTGTACACTTGCTGGTCGTAGGTGATTGCCTTGTACTGCGCTGTTTGCCTTCAATTCTTGTATACCCTTCTAGTAAACACGTCTTGCGTCCATTTCACTTTTAACCATTGGATGCGTGACAGAGCCTTTAAGGTCAGAGAGTGAATTAATCATGCGTTTAATCATATTAAAACAATAAATAATTGAGCACTATCTTATGTAATCCTTAAAAATATGTCTAGAACTAAGAAACGTGATAAATTGTATTTAATGCAGCAAAGATTGTACGACAAAATGTATTGTAAATGCTATGCACGTAATGCATGAAGGGGAATTTTCAGACATGCTGTAATCTAATTCTTTATAAAGCGATTTTCTGCCAGTCATTGAATTTTGGTACTTGTGGTATTTTTATACTGGCAATTATTACACCGACTAGACTCTAGCAACAACAATTATGGACTTCCTGCTCATTGCTGAAGTTGACAGAAGTGAAAGGGATAGCTCTCATGGCTGATGTAAATAATTAGGTTAGTTATTTTCTGTGTTTTTCTTCCTTCTCTTTTTCTCTGGCAAAGTAATTACCTATACTTCCTATCTAGCCAAGAAACGTTCGTTTCTTACTGTATGGAATCATCTAGTAGTTCTCGAAAAAGACAACCCGCTTCTACAATAAACGTAGATGGTCCTAACGCTTAAGGATTATTGCTGAATGGGTGGACGAATGTGAATCCGAAGATGAAATTGATCCCGCATGTTGGCCTATGTCGGACAGCCCAGAATCTAAATAAATTAGTGATGAATCTTGGGATGTAAATGATGTAGGCTTACGAGGGATAGACTGACCTGCTAATACAGCACAGCCTGCAAATTCAATTAACATAGCACGTATGCCCCAGCCTGTAAACACAAGTAATATACCATGCAAAAACCAGCCTGAAAATGCAAATAACTTTGCAATTTTAGCCAAGCCTGCAAACTTTTTTATTGGACACAATGAAACTCAGTGAAGCAAAGCACCACCTCCTTCTAGCACAACGGTTAATCATAATACAATGAATGTTTATCCACGTGCTGTTGTAAGGTGTCAGGCAAATCCAACACCTTCCATGAAAACCCTGACATGATAAGCAAATCCAGTAGTATGTCACATAGCTCCGAATAAATCGTGACGTTAAATTAACCAAAGTAATACGAGTAACGATAGAGCAAATGGAATACCACAGACTAACACAAGAACTCCTAAATGCATGTCATACCTTCCCACCATGAGACAGACGCAGTTCCGAGGGGAGAAACGAGAACAGAAGCCGAGAGCAGAACCGTGTTAAGCGAGAAGGCCCTACGATAAGGGACGGACACCCACGTCGCCAGCTAACCGCTACGACCACACCACCCGCAAGTTTTAGCGTGAGACTTTTTCGCGTCTCTGTTACGTTAGGACCACCCCCCAGCCCATGTTAAAAGCTAGAGCCCTCCAGAAGAACAGTATAGATCTTACGATAACGCTAAAAGGACCACACCAGCTGCAAGTTTTAGCGTGAGACTTTTTCGCTTCTCTGTTACATTGCAAACTTTAAAAACATTGCCCCACCACGAAAAGTATAACGTTTCTCATTGGATAGACAGAATTTTTGTAGCCGGAGCTTAAGGTTAACATTGAGACCCTGATTGGTCAGATGAAAACAAAGCCAGATAGTTTTTTTAAACCAACTTAGGTAAATTGTAGTAAGGAGAAGTTAGGAGAGAGTTGCTTCCGAGAGGGCGAGCTGGACGGAGCTGCGCCAGCCGCCGCCCCCTGACGAACACCGACAAGGTAATGAACGCACGCGATGCCGCATTTTTGAGCGCATATGGCTTCACTCAGAACTGCAGAAGTCTCATTGTTACATCCCCTTTACGTAATACTAGTGTCGATCGTCAATTAAAGCTCATGGTGTTCACATTTGCCACTTGAAGTAAAAATCTGAAACTCGATGATTTTTCTGTTATATAATTATTGAGAAGCCACATCAGCCACTGTAATTTACGACAAGTTAGATAAGTAATTAAAGATAATTGAGGGTCACTGTAGACCATTTTGATAGTTTTCTCTTTTGTGAAACTTAATTTAAACCTAGATTATAGATGTGATATGGCATAGGTCATTCTTCGATCCATTGTAGAACTTGGAAACCCATTCAGGGAATATTCATTCACATTTTTGTTGAACGCAGAAGGTTTTTACCATCCTGTATTAAAACATTTCCTTTTATCAATAGTGCAATTTATAAATGACGTTTTGTGAGTAGAATAAAATTTCCAATGGTAAACTTAACTGCTTTTTCGACGGTATTTTACCAGCTAACTAAAAATAGGAAATCCTTGAACCCTTTCCACTAAATTTAGTTAGTATTAAGATTCCTTTACAGGGAGTGCAGTGGAGCTGACGCTGAAATCATTAAGTATTTGGTTATATCATCGCTAGTCTCACTGAACTCTTCTGAATTCTACATGTCATGTGTGGTCTGACCTCTCCTTACCAGCAACAGGTCCCAGGTTCAAACTAGTCAATTCCCTAAAAAACACGCTCAGAGCGTCGTTGCGCGAAAGTGGTAGGGAGACGAGATATAGAACAAACAGACACCACGCAGAATGTTTAGACTGTTCGGGGAATAAATAAACAAACGCCAAAAGATGCTTGGAGTTACATAATCACAAATAAAATTGTGGACGAAATAGTTCATTGCGCAAATATGAGAGGACGACGCTCAGCAGCTATAAAAGGTCAAACATGTTGTAATGTAGCAAACGAGGAAATCAATGCATTTTTTGGAATTCTCCTATTAGCCGGAGTTATAGATGCTGGGATGTTCCTATAAGAATTTTGACGACTCTGCTGGCAACTTTTTTCTCCATAAACAGGTTTTAAGTAAAAAGGTTCGATGATAGGCACACCCGACGAGCTAGCAGCCAAGACGATAATATGGCAGCCTTTTGCAATGCGTGGGAACCATTCATAAGCAGTTGCAGACAAAGATTACATCCAGGAGAGATGAACAACTAGTGTCTTTCAGAGGGCGGCAAAGAACAATAAGAGTAAAGTGCTGCTACGTTCCATGCATCACATCACAGAAAGAATAAACGAGAAATGATTTTATTATATAACAGAACAAAACCATGTGTTGATTGTCTTGACCAAAAGGTACGTACCTAAACTCGCGAAAGGTAGACAAAGAGATGGTCGTTGGTTCGTAGGCTAATGTCATAGATGGTGCACCTATAGATACTTTCTTTTATTCACAAACTAACATCCACAATATCACAATGTAAAACCACGTGAAAGAAGGATTTTCGTGAAAGAGTTGGTCTTAGAACTTATTCATCCACACATGGTGATCAGAACCAAACTCTAAATTTGCAAAGAAAAAAAAATGCAAGCATTGGCTAGATGTGGCGACAAAAATCGCCATAAAATGAACATCATCCATCAAAATGTCCAGAAGAAGATCCTTTTTGCGTCCACGTGAATTATAAAGCCAAGGCACTCAGTGTTAATCAAAATGTTCTTACAATGTTTGCAGTGAATATAGTGTGCTTGTTTGTGAAGATTGTATCCTGTAAAGTGTCGACTTTTTGACAAGCAGTCTAACCTACAAAATTAGTGAAAATCTATTCGAATCTTATTCCACTGAAGTTAAATCCAACCGTTTTCTTTAGTGTTTTCCAATTTTATGCTAACTACAGATATGTTTTATAATACTGTATTTACTCGTTTATAAAATTAATTTTTCATAATATACGCAACAAGGCTGAAAAATAACGGTACCGGTATTTATAGAAATCTGAATGGGTACTTCTGAGACCTCCATCATGCAGTAACGTAAGTCTGAACGCTCATGCATCCAAGGGTTAACGGCATTACTACAAAATCAGTGATGTTGTACAGTTTGTACTGATTATTTACCAAAAACCTAGTGATACGTCGTTGATCGTTTTGAATCCAAATATAACATCAGAAAAAGCAGAAAATTATTCTGAGACTCTTGTATACAGAAAGTCACTCCAGTTTCAGCTGAATTTCTAACAACACAGATTTGTTCATTTACTTTAACTTGTAATTTCTCGTATTTTGTACCCTGACATCCCTCTCTAGCATTCATATTCTGCAGGCTCTGTTTCAAGTGAAACAGCTTTCGAAAATTATTTCTGTCAGTAAGACTTGAAGCAGTGTTTTCATTTCATAATAGACTCACCGGAGAACTGCATGACAGCCATCATGGTGTTCAAGATGACGGCAGCGCTGGTCGTGTTGAGGCCCAGTGACTGTAACTTGTCTCCAAACAGCAGGCTGAATGTTGCCAGGAGGCACTGACCAGTCATCTGGTGTGTAACACAGAAAACACGATGGTGCTGAGAATGACAGTAACATGTGAAGGCAAGGGGAAGGGAATGTCAAGAAGAGGCAATGAAGGCCTCTAAAGATGAAAACTGAAAGAGTAGCTACCTGACTGGTACCTACAGACCATCGGCCGCAGGGTTTGCAATTTCTTTCCTAACGCTTTTTTTCTGAGTAGTATCGAAGCACTGATCTTATGAAAACTCAAATATATGTATTAATTAACAGCAACATGAATAACGAAAATAATTATTTGTCGCGTCCTAACACTTCTACACTGACGGAAAAAGAAACTAAACACAAAAAAGGAGTTGTGTGACATAAGCTAAGGTTAACAGGCGTATTTCTACATCTGACAGGTGTTGTGTGCTCAAATTTTACCGCCAGTCCTGAAAGAGTGGCACTACTAGCTCCACTTTGAGGACGCAAATCAGGTGTGCTTCAAATACTCGCTGTAACGGTCGTGTCCGTTAGTTACCTTTCAGGTTGGACGTAGTGAGTTCCTATTAGTCAAAAATTCCTTTAAGATGACATTGATGCCTTATCTGCCGTATTCCCTGAAGTTGTGGTAACTCATGTATTGGTCGCTCTACAACAGCCGAGCAAATGCGCCTACGCAGAACATCGCCTAATCACCCGTCACCCTATGGAATATAACAACACGGAGATTTTGGCACGCACTTCCTGCTACTGGGATAGTGTTATTAAGGAAGAAGTTTAAATTAAATTAGCAAATAATCTTCTAATTAGAGATGGGGGTTTTTGCTTAAATTGGGGATGTAATCCTACTTTCTCACTTGTCGAAAAACAGAGGGACAGAGTTTATGATACCCCACCCGTTGATTATTAATTTCACTGTCGATAACTTCTGACTTCGGCCATATTTGGTTTGTAATGGCGCTAGCGTTTACAGTGTGCGATGTGTGTGTGAGGAGGTGGGCGGGGGCGATGAGGGGGGAAAGGAGCGTTATCTTTATGGAGTTTCTCTGAAAACCGAGGTTTTAAATTCGCTTGCTCAGCGTTTGCTTGCTGCGGTTTTGCCGTGGAAATCGCAGGGCTGTGCTCCTGCCGAAATATTAGCGGCTGTCCCGTAAGTTATTTGAACATTGGATGCTGATAAATAAAAATAATGATAAGCAAACTGTGATGTATTAAATTGATCGACTCATGCAGTCTTAACATTCAATTATTAGCTGTGCTCAAGCATCAACACTGAAACATGCTCTGGTCAGCAGTTCTCTAAGTGTGGCGAGAAGAAACTTTCAATCTTTGACTTTATTCTACGAATGCGAGAATACTTCGTGACTCCCATATACACAGCGGCAGATGGTGAGTCGTAATAACATCTTACCGAATTTATAAAGTGTTTCGGCTAAGGAATGCAGGTTTTGCATCTCCTCTCTGCCGCTGGCTATTGCCCACACTACGGAATAGTATTTGTCTCATGTGATGCTGGCAGTGTAACAGGGTTCACGATATGTCCATGTGTATACGGTACGCGCAAAGTAATGGAGGTGGTGATTTAGCAACAATTCAGAAAGTGAGAAACCATTCTGTATTGTCATTGGCTGATAGCATCTCAAGATCGACGCGATGAGACGTTTTGTTGACTTGAGAAGCCGTCGAGAGCAATGGTTTTGAACTAGAGTATTTAGGTAAAAATGCGTTGGAATTGCGGAAAAAACCGGGAAGGTTGCAAAACTGGTGGAAAATACGTAAAGTTGAGGAAAAATATGATGAAAATGCGGATAAATGAGACTACTATTCCAGTAGAAAATTACGTATTTCTAGCTGTAAGAGGATAGATTTAATATGGAAAATTGAAGAGTATACCGGCTGTAAGGGGTGGTAGGCTCATTTCATAAACACATGCACTATATACCAATGGAAGGTTTCAGCTGAATCTGTTGCAATGTACAGACAAACAGGCATTATGGCTGTAACATCATGGATATGCAGTTCTCTCATCGGCTCCCCTAAACAGATCCTCACATGTTCTTTGGCGCATTACTGATTGAGACATTCGTTACAGTGCACCAACCCATAACGGTGAAGTCTTCCCAACCCTTTCATCCGTTGACTATCATATTCTGCAGGGTGCTTGTGTTTTACAACGCTTTTGGAGAGAGTCTTCATGGGATGCAACACTTTCCTGAAGTGCTGAAGGGAAGTACTTACAGTCTGTATTTGAGGCCGATTGGCTGGAAGCCCTAAGCGTTAAACAGTTTCTTACAACTGACGAGAATCGAGACACCTAGTCGTTGTGTATGTAGACATACCATAATCTTTTCGGACGCTATACACATATAAACGATAGTCGCACTGCTTGTCTGAAATGTGTATGTGTTTGTGTCTAAAGATACTATGGTCAGTGTTCCGACATGTCCAAAGAAAATGATGTGAGTGGAACTTTATCTGGTCGTAATGGGATACAGATCTGCCGTGGAAAATTGCGATTCCAGCGCATCGATAACTGTAAGAGGTATGAAAGATTTTATGTGGAAAAATTAGGTCCAGTCATAAGGAGGATATGGATTTAAGGGGAATTTGAAATTTCCAGAGCCACAGTTGTCAGGAGGAGGAATTTCCAATACTATACTCACTGATGAATTTCACCAAACTGGCGCTGCAATTGTAATATTTAAGTGTTATTAAATCGATGAATATGTGGCTGGTTTCCTAGGACGACCACTTAGTGTCTGAACATGTGGGGCCGTAGCCAGTGACTGAAACGAATTGATATTTCTGGGTTAGGGCGCGAGCCGCTACTGAGCTTCACTATTTGGTCAGACTGGGTATGAGGGTGCAGTTGACCTAGCTGTGTCACCCTCTCGGTGAGCGAATAGAGAAATAATATTCAGTATGCGTTGGGCACCCTTCACGACTTCATACGCTGGGAGTATTCTCCGATTTTTACATGGAAGTTTGAGAAAGTTCAATATGCCTAGTGATTGCACTGGATGATATTCTCCTCCTCCCCCGAGTAAATTGATCGATTAACTTCTTGGCGGTCATGGTGACAGTCCCTGAGCGTTTGGTACGGATGGGGTGTGTGTTTGAAGATGACCGGTGGCGGTGGCATACAAAAGATCCCACGGTCTCCAATAACTAACTGTGAAAACTACTACGGAATGGATCATGGTTTAACTGTATGTATTTATAACGCGCCGTGATGGCATAAATTCCAACGGAAATATGAAATTACAGTTATCATTTTATACAGCACTACTTTCAATCACGACATCAAATTCCTGTTTGACCATTTTATTGTTTCCGATAGTGGTATTGCGAGCATACTCCAATCAAAACCCTGACATGTCTCATGAAAACTGTTTTAGAACATAACGTAATTGAGCTGGAATTTAAAATTCTTGCTATCATTTTCAGCTACATCCAACGTAACGGATTTCCCGCCAATTGACCGAACTATAGCAGTATCCACAAATACGAGGCAGGGAAAATCCAGAACAGGGAAGAGGAGGGTTTGGAAACTATGCAGTTGTGGGATTGAATCGTGGACAGCCCCAGAATTTCCTACAAAATATTCTTGTCCTAGTATCCACCAATAGGGAGCATGAAAAATTACTCCACACAGAGGGAACTGAATGGGGCAGCGGAACTGGACTATTTCCAACACATCCACAATCCAGCAGTTTGGGGAGGGCTGGGGATTTAACAGGTATCTGCTACTTTGTTCAGGACAAAGGATGGGTTAGTGTGGTTTCAAATGACATGTGACAGACGCTCGCTGGTCAGGAAGTAACAACTTGTGAGAGAGAGAGGGGGGGATGAGACAGATAGAGAGAGAGAGAGAGAGAGAGAGAGAGAGAGAAAATATGCTTTTGATAGGAGTTCCTCAGGTATCAGTAACAAAGACATGGTGCCACTTGATGTTTTGTCTGACAGGAAGTAATTGGAGGGGGGGAGGGGCTTAGAGGGAGGATGGATGGGGAGGTTGCTCCTCAGAGAGTCCTCTGCAGGTGATACTGTCAAGTAACTCAGTCAGGGTCTGCACAGCAGTGCAAGCACAATGAGCAGCGGCTTCCACTGACCTGGTGTGGAAAGTGTGTGTTTGGGAACAAAACAGGAAGTGAGTCTGGCATCAAATTTCAAAGGAAGTTGACATCCAGTATCAAGCATTCCTCTGCAGGCAACCACTGCCTCCCAGTCCACTCCTCTTGACACAAAGGGTTGCTGGTTTTCTGGCTGGTGCAGTACAGTGTGGCACTTGCAAGACACAATGGGGATATATTTTTGTCAGACACATTTAGTGCGATCTGTAACAGTGTAATTATATTCAGTGAGTATTTTATGTTGATATTGATTTCATGCTGGTATTTCTTGCCTAATCAGAAAAAAACTATGAGTTTACATATTTAATTACTTCTTTTGGACCTATTTTACAAGACCAGCACCTTCTAAAATTAAAAAAAAAAACAGCATAGAATGATGAGCTTTTTTCCTGTGAGATGCTACACTGATTGAATTTTATACACAAAAAATGTATTGTTATGATCTCTGCTGTTTAAATGAATTTCCTGTCTTGGGATCCTTCCAGTCTACCAGCTCTGCACAGACTATGCGATTTTTCCCACCACTTTTTTCAGGAGGTAGGGGGCAAGGAATGGGTAGTGGGTGGGATATTCTCTGTGTTGCCATTGTGCACTAGCTCAGTCAGTCCCTGTATGTCAACAAGAGCACACACACCAAAATTTTCCAACAAGATGACAATTCTAACCTGCACCACTGTAATTACATAATTGGGACATTTAGTTGCTGCACATAGGGTTTCCCCACCATTGAGTCTCATTAAACCAATAATCAGAGGGGCAGGGGTAGTGGCAGCGAGGGGGGGGGGGGGGGAGGGCGGCTGGGAGTCTGATAGAGGGAAGGAGTGGATGAGTGGTCATTTTAATTAATTAAACAATTAATTTGGTATCAAAAGTGTTCATATCAGTGAGGAGAAGGGAGAGTGTTACGGATTTCCCAGAGGGTTTGGGGAGGAGCTAAGTGGTGAGGTTTCTGAAAGGGACAGTTTATCCCCAGGGGGTCATAAATCAGCTCCAGGAGGTTATAAATAAATCAGCATAATAATGGGCTATGCAGAGGCAGCTAATTTGCCCCTGAATGTGTGCTTCACCCTGAATGTATGCAACCTGCACAAACAAAATGGTTCAGAATTCGCTTTTCCCTACCATTACTTATTCCTTTTCAAATAGTGCTTTTGTCACTGCACTGCTAAATCATCAGATCTTTTTTTTTTTTGTAATATGCAGATTACACCAGTGCATGTCATTGATATCTGCTGATGAACCTCAACTACTGACTTTAACAAATGTCAGAACAAAGGTGGAGATTAGAGACCTTAACAACGTAACACATATGGAACTTTATGAAATACTAACAGGATAACAGTGTTTGAAACCACTGTCCCACTGTCAGGAGTGCAGGTCCTACAAACATTTGCACTACTGTACCAACCTCCCCAGATCTAGAAAAAGCTGCCTTATACTTTAAATAATTTCCCCAAAATTGTAATTGCTTCCCCTAATTGGTGCAAAATTGTAACAACTTGCCCCAAAACTGCAAGACACTGCCCTAACAATGTAATAAATTACTCAGTGCTTCCCCAAACTGTAACAAATTGACCGAAAACTGTAGCAACTTTGCCCAATACTGTGAACAAGGTGACTGATGTTAGTGCAACTTCCCTACTGCACGAAATGAAGGCAAAGACATAGGATTATTACGATTGTTACACAAAGTGCTCAACATGATGACTTGGAGCGCTGACACATGTTGTAAAACTTGACGAACAGTGTTGCACATTACATTTCATCTAGACCTTGCAGTATAAGTCTGTGTTAAATCTTTGTAGACGTCTTGACTTTATATTTCCTCACAGATATAAGTACAGGCTTGCTATGTCTGGTAAGATGGCACATCATTTTGTGTCTTCTGAGCCACCAGTCCAATGACTTAAAATGTTCAAGTAAGATGTCACCACACGGGTGGGACATCCATGAAGTATGACATCCATTGCCTTTTATTTACTGAAATGCCTACCAATAGCTTAGACAAAATATCTGTTAGGATCTCCAGATACCTGTGACTTTTCCAATGTCTCATCAGAAAAGTAGGGACTGCTGATATGATTCTTGAAACGCTCACATAACGTGATGGCAGACTAAGGTTGTTGTTTGTTTCTGTAGCCAGAGTAGTTTTTTAAAGAACAGTAGTAAACACTGCCAAGACTGTTTTGCCCATAGCTTCAAAATTATGCTTCGTTCGTAAACAACACACTGTACAGAAACACTAGAACATTTATCAGATCTCGTAGACAATATTTGTGGAATTCTATCAAGTTTTGAAAACAACTGCCATGCTATTTGTGTTGGAGAGAAATGTGGAACGAATTAAATGATTTGGGATGTAGTGCTCACAAAACACTTCTTCAGCTGATCCCACTCGCACGTTCAAGCTGCCTAGTACAGACTGGATGATACTTCTGATAAAATGAGCTGCATTTCTTTTAGCTTTTCGTTCACATAACACAATTTCCGGGTTCTTGAAAAGTTTTTGTATTTGTAAAGACATATCTTGGGGGGGGGGGGGGGGGTGGTACCATTATCAATTATTTTATCATACAACCACACCACTGTGCTGAAAGTCTAGCAAGATTCAGCGTGAAGACTATATCCCCATTTTTAACTTCTGTACACAACGTGAAAGTCGGAATAGCTTAACGGGCTCGTCATATGATCGTTAAAACAGGACACAGACTGACGGGATTCTAGAGCACACTTAAACACATGAGTAACACTTGAGTTACATGGCAGCTTAGTCTGTTACACTAGCACAAGCATTAGTTGGACCTCTCGTCCTAACGATTGGACAGTCACTCCCGGCACTTTGATCCAGGTTCTACTCGATCAATTTCCACACATGTTAAGTTGTTGAGATCAATTTAAAAATCTCTTTCCAGTGCCTCAGAAAAGGTACATATTTCCATTTTTTAAGATGCCGGTGTCATAATTCAGCAGAATGATTTTTTTTTTCTTCACTTCAAACACGTCTCCGAAGCGAGTTCAAATACATCGAAATTTTTCACTTGTAAAGCGAAAAGGGGAAGTTTCGTCAGTTCTCAGGAATTTGTTTGAAATAATTTTTTATTATGGAAATGTCAGATGGATATCTCTTCCATGCTGAGAAATGTATGGACATTGTTGATGTAAAGAAAAAAGGGCCAGTTGCCAACACAGATGGAGAAAGTTGGTAGGATGAGCTTAAGACATAAACAGAGGTTTTTACTTCGTATAGTTTGAAATTTGACCAGCTACAAACTGTTGCGTCGTATGCTACTGCAATTGGTCTGTGGAAGCGGCTTAACGTAATTCATGAACAACGATCTGCAACAAATAAAGTTACATTAAAACAACGGTTTTAATTATAAAATGTCGCACTATAATACTACTGTGCACTATATTGGAAAACCTGTAACCTTAGCTGAATGTCCGGCAGAAGTTGGTGAATCAGTGGAGAAACAGACGATAAAGTTTTAGGGTAACTTCCGACGAAATATGTTTCGTTTAATATGACTTAGGACTTGTGTGATGAAAGGAAGCAGACTTGAGTAAAGTATTATTGAATGAAGAGTTTCACTTGTCACAGACTAAAGAAATGGTATGTGCATTCGCTACTGTTAAGGTTGATCAGAAAAATGTTACTATGCTAATGTTGACAAAGTAATTTAAGCAAAGTTCTTGCGAACAAAAAGATTGTTGAGTGTTATTATTGCCACGAGAAAAGTCAGTATAAGGCTAAGTGCTGCAAATAATACCAAAACTTTCAAGAGAAACACGCCAATCGAAACATCAATCTCTAAGAGCAAAAATCAGAACTATTTTAGCTACTTTGATACAGTTTGACTAGATGATAGTGCTCCATCAAACAAACGACTTCCCATAAGGGATGTATTTTAATATTTAAACCTCTAGTGACGGTAAGAACACTAACCATGAACAAAACTAGTGCTGTTCTGCCATCATTTAAATACCTGCCAACGATGTGTATGTATTGGTGTCACATCCACATCCGACAACGTTTTCTGGGTGCTGAATTTTCTTTTGTCAAGCAGTGTATTTAGCAATGAATTACTCTGGGTCTTCTCAGTACATATCTGTGTCTTTTCGTAGGTAGTTTTCAGCACTTCCGTAAACTGCTTGGGGATTCCCCTTCTGCTAATGATATAATTGGTTCCATAGTCCTACTTCAAAAGCATTGATACATTCTCTAAATAAAATGTTAGTACTGACAAACATGAATGTAGCTTCAGGAATCGTAGAAATACTATTGTAAGCGAAAGGAAACTGCTCAATGTAAATGTAATATCGGAACGTTTGAATACTCCACTGGACTATAACTTAGCTAAATGGAGATCCAGAACAGGGCACGTATATCTGTGAAGACTCTGTGATGTAACGCTGGAGGTAAGAGGACCTTAACTTTTTCAAAATCAGTTCAGTATTT
The DNA here is from genome assembly GCF_023864345.2 of Schistocerca serialis cubense. Classification (NCBI taxonomy): domain Eukaryota; kingdom Metazoa; phylum Arthropoda; class Insecta; order Orthoptera; family Acrididae; genus Schistocerca; species Schistocerca serialis. The sequence continues at coordinate 189,684,284 of NC_064643.1, forward strand.
ATAACGGTTAACACGTCTTAGTTAGTGTCTTCTGCTGAATTAACTCATAGTTGATTACATCGTCTAGCGGCGTACACATGGAGACATAGACCATGTAGTGAGTATATGAGTAACGTTCCTAAACGATGTAAATTTGTTTGTGGATTAAATAATTTTGGTAATGGGGAGGAAGCAAGTGAAGTGTATTCAGTTCGTTATTCAGTTTAGTATTCAGTATCATCACAAGACACATGTGACTTCTTGTTTTGCAGCGTTGCTGTCCTGGAATGTTCATGGAATTGGGCAGTGGCAAAGACCAAAGTGAACTGACACAGCAGTAGTTTAGTCTATACTTACGAATAACAGGATACTCATCAGATTTAAATTGGTGATAATAATAGGTTATTGGTCAACGGTCAGCAAAATGGAATGTAGAGGTGGAAGAGTTAGCCTCCTTTCGGTGTGTGTTTGTGTGTGTGTGTGTGTGTGTGTGTGTGTGTGTGTAAATTGGTGTTACTCTACTAGTAATGACTTAGAAATCTCCTACACAGCTCTCTTTACAGACCTCATCACACATTCAATTTATTACTCTGAAAGATGTTCGATAGATGCAGTACATTATCTTTCAACTTACGTTGCCGAACGCGACCCCCAACACAATCATCCAACCCCACCCTCCATCGGGCGGAACTAGTTCATACTCCACAGTTTCAGCTCCAGTCATCTCTGCATCTGAAAATGAGAACAGGAATAATTAGATGAAAAATCCATGTGTGTATTATGAAGTTAGATGAACTTCCTAACGAAGGCGCTGTGTCCTTCAGCTCTGAGTCTTGTTTGTTGTGTATATATACTTCATAACTCACTGACAATTAAGAATTATGTGATAGGAGATCCATTTAATACAACCATATTTTAAAATATCTCTTCCTTCAGTTTGCAGATGTAGTGATCGAATGAAGTGACAAACATCTGCCCAAACATTCCAAAACCTGAGACTTTCAACCTTTCTGCAAGCAAAATTACGGTGACCTTCTGTATATACACTTAAAGTCTATGTTAAACAAACATGATATAGGTTCCAAAGAGCTGTGCAGTGTTCCTGCGTAGGTCTTGTAGTTGTTTTGAAAACAAACTAAAACTCCTCAGTATCCTCCACATATTTTTCTTTCACACACCAAGCATATTTCGATCAAAAATTATCTGAATTTTCAATTTGTACAGTGGTAACAATCCCGATATTATTGTCTGAGAGTTTTTACCTATTCCGTTAGGTATACATGCAGTGACAACGTAAAATATTATTCTAGGCTGCACAAGTTGCAGAATAGAATGTGTGTAAAGATCAAAAGAGTGTGAATGTAGATCTTCCTGGCTGATACTGCTGACAAAATCTTGGTTACACTTCCATCCATATTGTTATGTTCAAATTCGCGGTGTCACTCTCATCATCTTCTGGAGAAGTGTCGAGATTTTACGTGCGCCTCAAAAAGTCGGTATAAATTTGAAAACTGAATAACTCACGGAATAATGTAGATAGAGAGGTACAAATTGACACAAATGCTTGGAATGACATGGGGTTTTATTAGAACCAAAAAATACAGAAGTTCACAAAATGTCCGAAAGATGGCGTTTCATATGATCAGAATAGCAATAATTTGCATAACAAAGTAAGGCAAAGCAAAGATGATGTTCTTTACAGGAAATGCTCAATATGTCCAACATCATTCCTCAACAATAGCTGTAGTCAAGGAATAATGTTGTGAACAGCACTGTAAAGCATGTCCGGAGTTACGGTGAGGCACTGGCGTCGGATGTTGTCTTTCAGCATCCCTAGAGGTGTCGGTCGATCACGATACACTTGCGACTTCAGGTAACCCCAAAGCCAATAATCGCACGGACTGAGGTCTGGGGACCTGGGAGGCCAAGCATGACGAAAGTGATGGCCGAGCACACGATCATCACCAAACGACGCGCGCAAGAGATCTTTCACGCGTCTAGCAAAATGGGGTGTTTTTTTTTTTTTTGTTCTAATAAAACCCGTCATTCCAAGCATATGTGTCAATTTTTACCTCTCTATCTACATTATTCCATGGTTTATTAAGTTTTCAAATTTATACTGGCTTTTTGATCACCCACTATATATAAGCAGCGTCTGACGTTTTCCCCCTAAACCCTTGGATAAGAGATCAGCGTTTTGTGCTATGGTGTGGACTGCCTTTCGACTCTTGGTGATTGGAGCTCCATCTAACACCTCCCTCCGCACCCACCTGAGCATGCCCTGAGGGCGCAAGATGTGGAGGCCCACGTATTCTCGACACTTCACCTACAGATCATGAGAGTGACATTTATCGAAACATCGTGGAATGTCAACGAACACACATTGAAAAATCCTGAGATGATTTCCTCTGCTCGTACGAGTATTACACCAAACAACTGACTTGGAGGGTGTGTGTTTTTACTATCGAAAATCTCTTTCCCTGCTAGTGAAAGGGAGAAAATTTCTTGCGTTCAGTGTGTCAACGTGTTTTAAAGGGACATTTCAAACTGAGATCGAGCATGCATTATCACTTCACGACAAGAAGGGTTGCGAGCATGGGAAGCTGGTAGCTAGCTCGACAGCATTGAAGAACCGCCGCGGAGTGAGCTGCTGATGTCCATTAGTTGTAATTTGTCTTTCGTAGGTAATGTGGGGAGATGAATTCTGATGCATACATGTCGACCTAAAAGTTCCCTTTTGAGAGCGTTTGTGCAATGTATATGCAACGTACCGCGACTCCAATGCGAATATTTAAGCTCAAAGCAAGGGATTAATGTGGCATTTATGTGTTTCTGAAGTGTGTGCGGTAAACGTGGCAGTGTGAACTATGACGACATTATTCCTAAATGCGTCCAAACAGGACCAGCATGCTGTTATTATTTTCTTGGTTTCCAAAGGACATACAAATTAGACATCCATCAGAGGATGAAGAATGTGGGTAGGGCAACATGTTGGTCGAACATCATCCATGTGGAATGATGCGCTAAGTTCTGTACTGGTGGCGAATCGACAAAAGACGCCAGTCTATCTGGGAGCCAGCTTTACTCAAGTGGGAGACATTCGAGCATCTGCCCTGTGGTCCTCTTCCCATGAAATTATCCCACTTTCAATCCCTTAAAAAAGCCTTGAAATGTGAACAGTTCCTGGAAGATAAGGACGCCCAGCAGGCTGTTATTGTGTACTTCACGCAGCAGGACACAGTGTTTTGCCAAACAGGAATATTCAAACTGGTGCGTCAGTGGAATGATTGCCTCAATGCTCACAACGATTTTGCGTGATTGACTTAGCAACTGTGGACAGTACAGCCATCGAACGTAAACTTTTTGATCGCCCTTTACATCCACTCTGCATGATACAGTGGGGTGTTTACGCAACTACATAGATCCGAAAATGGTCACATATGATCGAAACTAGACATTTGTAGAAAAATGTGCAACGTGGAAAAGTATACGATATATAAGTTTTTACAAAATATAAGACACAGTGCAAGCCACCATTGTAGGGAGAACTTCGGGGCTATATTAACCTAGTCAGTATGCAATCATGTCCACATAAACAATTTCATAGCGTAGCATCGATCACAAATAACAGAGCTAAGCTCTGGCGTCATTCTATACAAATAACGTAGGCGAGGAAACGTCCTGAACGAAGTACTGATCAATACTGGTGTGCAGTGTGTAACACAGAAGAATATAGGACATATCATATACCTGAGGAGTGTTGTAGAAGAGTATGGTGGTGGCTGTGTATCATTGCAAATCTCTGGCATGATATCCTTGGGTAGAACACGGACTTTGGCCAGTCATGTTTACAGCTAGTACTATGTGCAGACGTCGGAGTCTCATATCACGGGCGAGATTAATTTGAGGTCTGTGTATTGTCAAGACCAGATCCTCCAGCCAACTGTTCAGCACAACATTCAATGTTACTGCAAAGAGTTCGTCTCTTGAAACGAGAATGCTTTAGTGCTCAGCGTGCAACTCGCAAAACACATTCATCCACCAGGAAGAACTTGACTGAGCAGGGTTGTGTTTATTCCAAATTTCTTGGGCATCATGGCAACCCTCCCCACTCACTAATTACCTAAGAACAAGTGGCGTTGAAGAGTGAGACAGTAAGTATATGATGCGTCATAACAGATGAAGCTGGAGTGTAAGAAATTTGAGACGTGTGTATTTACAAGCAAGTTTTTTACTTTATTGTGATTTAATTCCCCTACCCCATATGGGTAGGGGAGGGCTGGCAGCGGCACAATCTGCTGCTCTTCAGCCAAGTGACATGACAGCAAATAAAAGGAGAAATCATACATATAAAGACAATAAAAATGGGGACATAAAAACATAGTATGGGGAGACAATGGAGGGAAAACATACACTGACACACAGATGTTCATGGGGGGACAGTTAAAAAAGTCTACATAAAGTTAAAAAACACAGTGGGCGATTCTTAAAGCACAAAAAAGTCACTGAAGTCACACACACAGGTTAAAGGTTGGCCACAGTATTAAAACACACAAGAACAAAGACACCTTATAACCACTTTAAGAGATGAAGCACACATGACAAAGAATAAAACCTGCCAGGAGGGACCTGTCGAGGAAGAGGCCTGAGGGGATGTAAAAAGAGGGAAGAGCAAGGTGCAGCAGGGGAGAGGGTGGGATGAAAGGAATAGGTGGGCCAGGGGGTGTACCAAGAGACAGGAGACAAGTGGGGTGGGAGATGAAGAGAGAAGACAAGGCAGGAGGGAGTGCAGAGACACTGAAGGGGAGGTTAGGAGGAGTAGACATCAGGGCAAAGTTCATCAGCCGGGAGGGGTTGGTGCTGGAAGATGCACTGGGAAAGGACATGGAGGGTGTGGAGGGGGAGAGAGGGCGGGACACAATGGCAAAGGTGCGGCATTGGGATTGGCATGGAGAGGAAGGGGGACACCAGAAGGTTGGGGGATCCAGTCGGCGAGCAATACACAGGATGTGGATGTGTTCAGTGAAAAGGAGAAGGTGGGGGAAGGGGATGAGGTTGTAGAGGATGTACGTGAGGGACAGAAGGCGGATGTGGAAGGTGAGGTGGAGTGCATGGTGCTCAAGGATTTGGAAGGCATTATAGAACCTGTGAGGGGCAGAAATCCAAGCAATTCTGGCATAACAAAGGATGGGATGAATCCAGGATTTGCAGGTGTGAAGGTACAAGCAAGCAATAGAACACATCAGTGATGTACAAAATGATGGGAAACACGACATGCTGCATAACCATAATGAGACATAAATGTAAGGCGACTTGTACAAATCCATTTCCAGAGTTAATGTAATGTCAGAAGTAAATCGAAGACCACAGAAGATGGTACTGTGCCACTCTGCGACACATTGTCGTTGAGGTGAGCATTATGATGTTTGGTCCCTTGCGGAGGCTCCCCCTGTGTGCCAAAGTGGACGCGATAGGCGAAGTGGCCGCGAGAGAAGTCAGTTGTAAGTCTAAGAACAGCAAGGCCCTGAGGTAATAGTAAACTGACTATAGGAGCTAGTAGTGTGACCTCCAAATGTTATTGCATTGTTTATAAAGAGCAGCGGTGCAGTGATTGTTTACAGTGGTACTTGCAGCACTCAGTTGGTTTTTATCTGTCCACATTCGGATTAGCGCCTGCTGTGGATGTTCCAAACTAAGATTCTCAACGAAACCTTGGCATAACTACATGAGAACACTAGAATTTCAAGAAAGGAATGTATTGTTGGTAGGTGCACGTTACTCAACGAAATATCATGTTTTCATTCTTGTCTGCTGTTGACTCCTTAACTGTAGACTATGTTTCAGGTGGGTCAGTTCTCCGTAGATTATGAACTGCCATTGTCTGCCAGGGGTATGTTCCCAGACTCCTGGTAGTTTGGCTTGGGCAAATGAAGTAGATCAGATCGTAGCTGGTGCCGTTCCAAATTGGTTATAGTCATAATGGACACACCTGTTTCGATATGGGGTCAGTGCTAATGAAGTCTGTTGCTGCTGTGAGTGTGGTGTGTGAATGGTAAATAGGTCATTCATAAGAAGTGATACACTGGCTGAACATATAACTGGGTGTTTCCTGTATTAAACCTGTTCAAATTTCCAAACAACACAGGTGGCCAGGAAGGTTATATTAGTCTTTAATATTTAATTTAAACAAGTATTTGTTGTTGTTAATTACACATGACACATTATGTGATGTATGATATTGCCTCGGGGTTTTGCAAGCATCGTGGTTCACTATCCATATGGCGGCAGGGAGGGGGAAGGGCGAGGAGGGAGGGTGAGGACTGGTGGCTCAGCATTCATCAGCAGTTTTTTCTGGTATCATCTTACAGCTGACACAACTGCACCTGTCATAAAACGGCCATGTCTCAAATTTAGCAGGTGCAAAGACAGTTATGCTTGTTATATTTCGCTGACATCTGCAATTCTTGAAATATTGTCCACTGCTGCCAAGGTCATGGGAAGGGACGAGGAGACCCTATAGTGGCATGTCACGACAATTTATAAAATCTGTAACATGGTTACCAACAACTTTGTTCACTCTTTGATTCATATATAAATGTATTAGGTAAGTTTTACCCGGTAACGGGATGTCATGCACGTTAAACAATCAATCCCACTGTGTTTTCGTAAAGTATAACCCTAGATGTTGTAAAATGTTTTACATTCTGCAAGTATTGCATGTACAAACAAAACTGTTTTATACCACATTAAATCCACTGAAGATGCCTTAACGTAAAAGGTGAAACGAGTCTGGAGCAAATAAAATATATTACAGCAAGTAAACGGCATTTAAATGTATAAAATAAGTACTGGAATCTGGGTTTTTAAACTCTGCCTTCTGTCTAACACAATGAACTTTTTTTTCCTATTCATCCTAATATGTTCCGACATCTGTGTACTCTACTACAGGTTGGCAGTGGTAGCGACAAAGAGGTTAATTAAAAGCAGAATGGCTGAATCGCATTTTAATTAATGGATTACAACGGAAAGGAATCAAAATTTAAATAATTGTCTGCCACTTAAATTGAATACTTAAGAGTTTAGAATGTATGTCTTGTTTCATTTCTTTCAAAGAACGTTCCTTCACTAGTTACAGTCAGCGAATACCTAGGGTTGTTTGCAACTACTTAGAAAATGATATGTACAATGTATACTCTGATGATCTGAAAAATAAACTACCTTAGGACATGGCCAAGAGGAAAGGAATGTGCTGATTGAGCATCCGTCAGCACCTTGTTTCCGGCGTCATATTACAGCTGACACAATTGTGCCTGTCATAAATTAGACATATGTCAAGGTTAGGGATGGCAGGTTCAGCATTTGTAGTGCTGAGGCGGTTATGCTTGTTATGTTTCACTAGCATATGTTATTCCTGGGATTCTATCATTACAAGGCATGGTCATCGAGGGAGACAGCCCTACTGCCACAGCCCACCTGGACACTCTCATCATCATGCTGTCAGCCAGCTGCATGCAAGCCCCCGACCCTTTGAGAAATTTCAAGTTGCCTGCTGCGCAGTAACCGTTTCTCATGTAACTGAGTTTGATACATTTCACTGAAATCAGCTACTACTGTATCTTATCATCAAGGCAAGGCCACCCTACTCCCCCACCCCACCCCACCCAACCCCAAGTGTCCTGGAACTTTCGTCAACTATGTTTGCATTACTGACTTCCAAAAATTCGTTTAAGGACTGACTCACTAGACATATCGATAAATTTCCTTCAGATCTATATATCACCTGCCATGGTGTACTGCAACCTGCAATTTTGTTTGAAAATGTAAATAACGATTTAGGAATTCGTGATTGTTTATCATGAGTTTTACTGTAATTACTACTCCACAAACCCTGAAAACGCGAAATAGAATCAAGTCCTGTTTCACATTCTAGTTGCTTACTGTCACCAACAGATGGATCCCCACTTTAAAAAGTGACAAGCGTTCATTCTCTCTACCATGAGTCATTCTCACTGTCACCGAAAGTTGTCTGTACTGGGCAAACGCATTCAAAGTTCACTCTATGAACCACACTTGGTTTAAGACACAACAGAGCCTAAAATTAAATATTTTCTATAGTGTCAAAGTATTTCGAAATGTCTTCAAACTTCGTTGGCAACACGGATCGAATGTTCAAGACCTAACTGAGGATAAGTACAATAAAAAAACGCTGTAAGCCTCAAAGCAATTAATTTATAACATATTTGATGTCACAGTATTCTAAAACACGTGAGGATATGAAATGTTTATGTTGCAGAAATAACTAAATTCGTGAAGTGTGTATTGAGTCTAAGTAAAAAACGTGACGCTTATGTGGGTCATCGCAGTGTGCCTACATCAAAATTACTTTGCTCACGTATCTCGTTCTGACTGTGCATTCCAAGGTATGTGTCAGGGGGAAGGGGAGAGTGAAGAAAATATATCACCATAAAAAGTAATCGATGACAAATAATCCAAAAATTATTGGACACCTAGCTGAGGTTAAGTGCAAATGAAGCATTGTAAGGCTCAAATTAATTATGTTCCGACATCTATGGTACCGCAACGTTCTAAAACGCGTCAGAAAATGTAATGTTTACGAATGGACCGAGTGTTTGATCCCTGTGCGAGACTGTTTGGGTACGCACACGATGACTTGGGTCTTTCTTTTCAGCTACTCTGTTATGAAATACAATTACTTCTACGATTATACGTAATTCCCCATCGCTATCGCTGCAGTAGTCACATTATTTCGTTTCTGTTTTCTATGAATTAAGACGTCGATATTATCTTCTCTGCAAACCGGCCATTTCATGCCGTCGCACCCAAGCACATACTGTAATGTCCAAGTGCCTTACTTCGCAATATTTACAGCTGTTTTGTTTGAACTTTGATAACTGGAGGTCTGAACCATGAGCTGTGTTGTTGAGTACTTGATATTAAGACTATATTTCAGCTGTAGCAGGGTCAAGGATTGGTAGAATCTCTGATGCCTTTTCTGGTTGTGGCCCCGTAAATTGTGGAACACAGCCACTTCTGAATCTGCATCTACATATCTGTACATTATAAATAATTATTTTCGTTTAATAAGGTTTGTTCATTTGTGTAGCACTTACAGCAATGGAGGATGGTCACCCAATCATATGCTCACAGGGAATATCTTGTCATATGCATTAGCTGTTACGTGTTACGTTCATTTGAATCCTTATTGTGCTTCAAGATATGCGAAATTACGTGGAATACATCTCTACTTTTGTTCATATTTCCGTAGATGTCCTGCATAATACGATAAGCATCAGACTGTATAGGTATTTTAATGAGTTACACAGACAATTTAACTGCAGCTATATTAAATTTGAAGTATTATTATCTTCCTGGCTGTATTATCATTACTCCCCTTCCCTCCCCCTCTCCCCCCTCCTCTCCCTGCCTATTCTGATGATGAATGAAAGAAAAACTGGGTGATGACATTGCACACATTATCAGACTGAATACACTTCATGTATTTTGATACTGTTACAATGTAAACATTACTTTTTGTGAGGCAATTTAGAATACTGCGGCGCATCAGATGTGGTAAAGCAACTAATTATAGATTTTCAAAGCTTCTTTTGTACTTAACTTCGGCTAGGTGAACAATATTTCTTTAGTGTCTGTTAGTGATTTTTTCTAGTGATGCATTTTCTCCCCCTTCCACACAACACATACTTCAGAGTTCACAATCACAGTGAGACATGTATATAACATAATTTTGATGTGAACATACTGTGATAATTAACATAAACATTACATTTTTTTACACAGACTGAATACAATTTGCGCATTCAGATACTGCCACAACACAGAGTTTGTCTGTCTCATTTTATAATATTGTCTCATCATTGACGTGGTGAAGCAGTTTATTAGCGGTTTACAGCTTTTTCTTGTACTCAACTTTACTAGGTCCTAGATAATAGATGTAAACATCGCACTGTCCGTGTTGCCAACGAATTTTGCAGACATTGTTAAATACTGTGACACCATAGAAAGTGGTTAATTTTAGGCTCTTGTCTTAAGCCAAGTGTGTTTCATAGAACGAACCGACAGTGAGAATAATTCGTGGTACAGTGAAAACTTCTGTCGCTTTTTTAACAATGGATCCGTCTGTTGTGACAATAAGCAACTGCGATATGAAATAGGACTTGACTGTATTTCGCTTTTTCAAGGTTTTCAGAATAGTGTGTAAGGCGAAACTCAAGTTCAACAAATACTAATTCCTAATTCGTTATTTATGTTTTATAAGCAAATGTCGGGTTTTAATTATTTATACAGAAATATGCCACCACTCACCCAAATGTTCCACAACTTCGGCAAGTGTCGACAGAATTCCAAGAATACGAGGTGTCACCGAAATGTAACAATCGTAACAGCTTCAGCACTGTGGATACTGGGTCTCTCGTCCCCACCCTTGACATTTATCTTGTTTACGAGATGTGCAAATGTCGCAGCTGCAATATGTCACTGGAAACGAAGTGCTCACAATTTCTGAGTGAGCACTTTTCTTTTCTCTTGCCCAAATTGTAATGTAAGCTATATAACATTTTGTGAGTGGTTACGAACAACAGGAAGTATTGGCTAACTGTAACCAATGAAGGTATGTTCTTTCAAAGAAGTGAAACAAGCCCTTCATTGTAAACAGACTTCTGTTTAAATGCTGTGGCAAGTAATTATTTATATTTTGATTTCTTTGCCACTTAATACTTTAACTAAAAATGTTAAGCATCCATTCTGCACTTTATTAACCGAAATGTCGCTCCCACTTTGGACCTGTGGCAGAGTACATTGATGTCGAAACTCGTTACGGTACACAGAAAAAAATACAATTTGTTTGGCAGAAGGAAAAGTTTACAAACCCAAATTTAAACACTCATTTTATAAATTTAAATGCAGCAGTTCTTGCTACAATGTATTGTGTTTGCTTCAGACGCGAAAACAGTTGAGATCCTAATTTTTACATAAATTAATTACTACTTACAATTACTCGTTTTCCAGGCTGAAATCTAGTTTCCCCTCATCTGGTCATAGATAAGAGGTCACACTATCACTTCACTTATGAAACATAGACACATTTTCAAGTAACACTTTTTCTCTTAATTCCATATTTCGATAAGCTAACTGCTGTAACACACCACTACTAAGGTAGCGGTTACTGCAGATTTTCTTTCGAGAACTATAATTTCTGTTGTAGGAATGTTTTCATTTGATGTCTCTTCTCCTAATATCTTACGTAAATATTGTTAACCAAACGAAGGACATAATAATAACTGTTCCCTTCTGGTCTGTTTGTAGCTATGCATGTATGAATGTGTGTGTGTGTGCCTGTGTATGTGTGTTTGTATGTTTCCAAGTGTGCATCAAACTAATATTTTTTTTAAATATATAATATAATATTCAGAAATTCGGGAGGGTAGGGTTCTGGGTAGTCAGGGACGAAACTGTAGAAAGCTGAATGCGGATCCTATAATTGTCAGACTGTAGATAACAAGTCATTGGGGTTTTTATGGTTGGATTTTTGGTTTAAAGGTTACTTAGAGTGGACCATGGAAGAGTGAGGGGAAAGAATTGCGAGGTATTATTCTTATGATCATTTGTTGCCGTGTTGTTCTACTATTTTGCCTATTAATGTAAGTTGTGAGTTGTTTTCCACTTAAAAGTAGTCAGACAAAAGGGTTTTCTTCTCTGATTTGGTTTCTGTATATGATAATTCTCTTTTAGTATCAGGAAGTGTCTTTTATTGTATATTTTGACTATTTTCATGTCTCCTTCTCTACACATTGTCTTGTGATTATGTTCTCTGAAATGTTCAGCAAAAGTAGAGTGGTTTGTCCCGTATTTCCATGCTGTCATGGGTTCTTCGTATCTGTCTTCGAACTTTCTACCTGTTTGCCTCAAGTATCTCCCATCACAGGAGTTACATTTCAATTGATGTATACCTGATTTTTTCTACGTGTATGTCTGTTGTTAGTTTTGGATGATATTTTTTCATAGATGTGTCTATTGCGTATGCTGTGTTTATACCTTGCTTTTGAAAATGTTAGTTATTTTATGTCTGAGTTTGTGTTTGTATGTCACTGAGTTCGATATTCTATCTTCTCTTGTATTTTCCTGCTTACTCTGCAGATTTCAGCCTCAGAAATGAATTACTATAAGTAGTATCTAAAAATTAGGATCTGAGGTGTTTTCTAATCTATAAGTATGGCTTGTAAAAACAAAACTGTATTGTTCCATATTAAATCCACTCAAAATGCCTAAATGTAAAGTGAAAAGCGTTTGGAACAAATAAAATAGATTTCACCAAGTAAAAGGCGTTTGAATTTGTAGAATGAGTATTTATGTACTTGCTTACGCAAACAAACCTACCAAATTTAAGTGTTTATCTATAGAGTAGAAGGACCTGTCCAGAAGAAATGATTTCAGAGTAGATTTATAATCTGCTTCGCAGCTGAAGAGAACCCCTGGATTGATGCAAGAGACGTAAACGTAAAAGATTTCTCAGGAAGGCTTCTGTAGTCTAAACACAGTTTTAAATCTGAAATTTGAAATATATCTTAAATTAAAAGTTTGTAATGAAACTGTGTTATTAGTTTTGACTTATGGGTCTGAAGAATGCAGTTTAAACACAAAAAAATTAAGACCGTGTATTGGAAAGTTGCATGTTTGGTAAATATTGGGAGTGATGGGAAACACACACAAATGCATCTGAGGAAACACTGAGGTGGACGACGTCATTACGAAGATTATGGTCGAAGGTGGACAGATGATATTTTAAATCATGCTTTGACTAACGAATTTCAACAGTAACGGTTGCTGGTCGTCGTGACTGTCCACCAGTAGCTCTTTATCCTGCCTTAATGTCAATGCACACTTATGCAACAGTCTACCCGTCGCAACATCACAGATTTATCGTACAGGTGCTATCCAAGGCCGTTCTCCTCTTGTCTATGATCAGAAACAGGTAGCAACTTATCCATACAGCTGCGATTACGGACGGTGATAACTTCGCAACATCTTGCAACATCAGATTATCAGTCTGCAGTGGAGATGTTCACTAAGGTCTACTTTATTTATCGAAGCGTAAGCATAACTCCATTCTCATTTATTAATCACGTGTCATCATTCTGTCATTGTTAAACTACATAGTAACAATACGTTTACTTCCTAGAGTCTTACAACAGTATCCTGCCTGCAATGTTATATCTACAATATCGCGGAGAGCTGCAGTAAATGACGATCTAAACAACAAACAATCTTCCAGTGTGTTGCGGAGTGTACTCCGTCTGCTGCTATCATTTGCCCTCTTCCTGACCCATTTGCGAATCGGGTGGATGGGATCCAAGTTAAACCTCTGAATAAGCTCGAATTCTCTGGTTTTCTTGTCATGGTCGTTTTGCAAGCTGTGATTCGATGGTAGTAATACGTAGCCTCCCTTATTGGAAAGTACTCTCTCGGAATCACACACTTTTGAATACTGCAAGTCTTGTAGGGTCTGAAACGTGAGGTGGATGGCCATTTCTGCGATGCTTTCCCGCTTACTGAACGAACCACTGCTGTTAACACACTACTGTTATTTACACACTACTGTTATTTACAACTTTCTATGTCCTACACGATTATCCAAGAAAAGGTGTTGTCGGGAACGCGTGTTGGAATCACTGATCACCTACTGCTGACAAATTTTTCTACACAGTGAGTTTTCTTTCCTTTCAACTGTTAGTCTTAGATACGGTGACTGTTACAACGATAGCTCGCACCATCTGTCTCATAATATGTTCTAAATAGCTTCCTATTGTTAACTCTCAAAATCTTAAAAAATTGTCAGTGTTTTCATCCTTTGGATAGTTTAATCATTCCAGTTTTAATCTCCAGGAAGTTTCACATCAGTGCACATTCCGCTGCAGAGAGAAAGTTTCATTCTAGAAATATCCCCCAGGCTGTGACTAAGATATTCTGTGGAATATTCTTTCTCCCAGGAGTACTGGGCACCTCTTCATTGTCATTTCCTGTGGACCCTTTATGGAGCAGTCTTTATGCAACGTATGGTGGACAATGCAACTGGTGTGACGTCACAAGTTCTTTGCGGGGCCCGTCTTTCTTGTGGGTCCGGGGACAAGTCCACGTGACATGTTCCAGCAGCGTCGGAGCATTTCACCATAGCAAATTGCGATGGTGCTATGAATCAAAATTTGACCTTTCCTCCGTATCGATGACAAATCCGAATCACTGTCAGATACTAAATCTACCATCCTTTTGTGACAGCAGAAGTATTCCATATAAAGGTTCTTTCATGTTGCCTCAGTTGTTTTGCTGTAGCATCGTAACTACATCAGGAGGAAGGTAAGCCATCGTTATCTACCAGTAACGGTAATTTCGCGAGATGTATGTGGAAGATGCTTCCCTCTCTCAGTAGAATGAACAGTTCTTGCACTTTAGCTACCACCACACTGTAACATACGCTCCAACACTCATAGCGTTCGATGCGGAAAGCTGATGAAAGTTTCTGTGATGCTTTCCCATTTGCTAAACGTACCACTGGTGTCGGATCTTCTTATCTCTTCCATAAATCCAACTTTTTAAGGGTCACAGACGGCATACCAGCGGGGATCAGTAGAAAGAAGTTACTATTTTGTCGGTGAGCTACTTTTCCTTTGGACCTCAGCTCAGTGTGTCATCTGTCTTTGGCCTATTAGCTTCATCTGGTCATACCACTCGCTCTAAACTCCTACTTCGGCACATCTTAAGCTTGTGTCTGTTTCTCATGCTTGAAAGCGAACAGTTATCATCGTAATAACAATAATAATGGATCTTTCGAGCATATCACGAACAAAATGTTACATTTGTCTAGACTGATGGTCAACTTCAATACCCTGCATGAAGCTTAGATCCTGTTCAGAGCTTCCTCCACTCCAACACAATTTTTCGGATCTTGCGACTTTCTTTTGTACGACGTTATTCGTGAACAGTGTCCAGCCGCTTTATTGTACACTGAAGCGCCAAAGAAACAGGCATAGGCATGCATATTCAAGTACACGGATATGTAAACAGGCAGAATACGGCACTGCGGTCGGCAACGCCTGTATAAGATAACAAGTGTCTGGCACAGTTGGTAGATCGGTTACTACTGTTATAATTTAGGTGAGTTTGAACGTTCTGTTATAGTCGGCGCACGAACGATGGAACACAGCATCTCCGAGGTGGCAATGAAGTGGGGACTTTCCCGTAAGACCATTTCGCGAGTGTACCGTGAATATCGCAAATTCGGTAAAACATAAATCTACGACGTCACTGCGGCTGGAGAAAGATCCTGCAAGAACGGTACCAACGACTGAAGAGAACCGTTCAACGTGACTTGAAGTTGGCGTGATATAGGACGCCTGATACGGCTAGATAGGACTCTGACAGGCGACACGTACGTAAGCAGCTTGTCTGATCACCGGCATCCATTCGTGTCCATTGTGCATTCAGACCGACTTGGGCAGTGCTAGCAGGACAATGCGACACCCCACACGCCCAGAATTGGTACAGTGTGGCTCCAGGAATACTCTTCTGACTTTAAACACTTCCACTGGTCGCCAAACTCACCAGACATGGACATAAATGAGTACATCTGGGATGCCTTGCAACATGCTGTTCAGAAGAAATCTCCACCTCCTAGTACTCATACGAGTCTATTGACAGCCCTGCAGGATTCATGGTGTCAGTACCTTCCAGCACTACTTCAGACACTAATCGAGTCCATGCCACGTAGTGTTGCGGCATTTGTGCGTTCTCGCGGGGTTCCTACATGCTATTAGGCAGGTGTACCAGGTTCTTTGGCTCTTCAGTGTAAATCACGAACTGTTGCGCTCCTCTAACACTATAAAAGATCCACTGTGATACCTTAATGAAAACTTTTTTTTGTTGTGAGAATTGGATAGCGAGTGATAGAAACAGACTGACATTGATACACTACACATCTCAAAGGAAGTTTTGCATCACCGCAGTTCCCACAACTCCTGAAGATAGACGTTGACTGTGGATATTGTATCACAGACACATTCCCATTGATTGTTCAGAGATATCACTAAACCCGCCAAAAAATGTAAACAACCATATACGAGCAGCGCCTATTAGACGGAGGGGGTCCGACAGCCGATCACTTCCAGTCATTCCACCAGGAAGGAGGTACACGGCTCGTTTCGTCTGTAGTTCAACGATGCCTAGACGGTCAGTACCGCGGTTAGATCGCATCTGCATTGTTACTTTGTGCCAGGAAGGGCTCTCAACAAGGGAAGTGGGCAGACGTCTCCGTGTGAACCAAAGCGATGTTGTTCGAACATGGAGGAGATATAGAGAGACAGGAACTTTCGATGACGTGCCTCGCTCAGGCCGCCCAAGGGCTACTACTGCAGTGGATGACTGCTACCTACGGATTATGGCTCGTAGGAACACTGACAGCAACGCCCTCATGTTGAATAATGCATTTCGTGCAGCCACAGGATGTCGTGTTACGACTAAAACTGCGCGCAATAGGCTGTATGATGCGCAGCTTCACTCCCGACGTCCATGGCGAGGTCCATCTTTGGAACCAAGATATCATGCAGCGCGGTACAGATGGGCCCACCAACATGCTGAATTGACCGCTCAGGATTGGCATCACGTTCTCTTCACCGATGCGTGTCACGTATATCTTCAGCCAGACAATCGTCGGAGACGTGTTTGGAAGCAACCCAGTCAGGCTGAACGCCTTAGATACACTGTCCAGCGAGTGCAGCAATGCGGAGGTTCCCTGATGTTTTGGAGTGGCTTCACGTAGGGCCGACGTACGCCGCTGGTGGTCACGGAAAGCGCCGTAACGGCTGTACGATACGTGAATGCCTTCCTCCGACCGACAGTGTAACCATATTGGCAGCATATTGGCGAGGCATTCGTCTTCATGGACGACAATTCGCGCCCCAATCGTGCACATTTTAGAATGACCTCTTTCAGGATAACGACGTCGCTGGACTAGAGTGGCCAGCATATTCTCCAGACACGAACCCTATCGAACATGCTTGGGATAGATGGACGACGTTACCCACCAACCACGCTGTCGATCTACGAGGAAACGCCTTTGAGGAGTGGGACAATCAGGACAAACATTGACTTGATGAACTTGTGGATAGTATGTCACGACGAATACAGGCATACATCAATGCAAGGGGACGTGCTACTGGGTATTAGAGGTACCGATGTGTGCAAGAATCTGGACCACCACCTCTGAAGGTCTCGGTGTATGGTGGTACGACATGCAATGTGTGGTTTCCATGAGCAATAAAAAGGGCGGAAATGATGTTTATGTGTTTATGTTGATCTCTGTTCCAGTTTTCTGTACAGGTTCCGGAACTCTCGGAACCGTGGTGATGCAAAACTTTTTTTGATGTGTGTATTATAAAACTCTCGTGCTCTCAACCAACAACTGTTAAATTAGCAGTAACAACTTAGACGCGAAGAAAACAAATAATTAAAGGCCATGGAAGTCCTTACGTACGGGGCACCAACTTGATTGTGCTAGAAACGACGCAGGGAGGAGAGGACTAACCAAGGCATTGCAGAAAACATCCCAGCATTCAGTTGTAATGACTGCAAAAAAGGTGTCGGGATTTTCCAGAGGAATTTTGAACAACACTCCTTAAAACGACTACAACGCATGCAGCGTTTTCACGTGATAATGATACAGACATTTAGGGTATATATATTCTCTACTGGTTTCATTTGCAACAATCTCCACAAGAAAAAAAACTGTATACAACAAAGGATTAAAAATACATTTTCGTCAAATACGACATGCCAATTGTGGAACATTCATTGACGTTTACTGTTTCTCGCCTGTGAATATGGTTGTTATAACTGAAAATGGTAGAGAGTAAAGATGAAATTGTACACCTGATGGTGCAAATGCACTCTTTTCAGTAGTCAATAGCCGTAGACAGACACCGGTTAAAAGTTTCATAAACGTTTAGGGGTTGTGGAGTATGATAAATATGCCAGTATGATTTAGCGATAGGTGATCTGTTTAACGACAGAATCCAGATTTGTAAGAGAAGACGAGGAAACTCCCTTCCATCCAGTACTTCTTCTTACGTGTGTACCGTGAAATCGCATAAAGATGTCTCCCGTTACGTGACATGAAGTGAACAGCAGAAACGTGATAACTGCTACGATAATGCCTTGCTACTTTACCTGGATGTAAATGCTCCGCAGGACCGCAGCACTTGGGGCTCTGGAGATATCATTCCACTGTCACGACTCCACTCGCTGTGTTGCCTGAAGCAAAATTCGCTGCGTGTTATCAACGGGGATACCACTCGAAATGACTCGTTCGATAATTACCTGTGATCAGTGAGACAATCGATAGCATGGTGAAATATGTTTGTCCTCCAGTTAATGTAGATTTGGTTCACATTTACTACACACAGATTTCTGGCAGCAGCTCCTGCTATTATTCCTGACTTTCACTTTGTACAGCGTATATTTTATCCTTCCTTTTTTCCGAGGCCGGCCGCTGTGACTGAGCGGTTCTGGGCGCTTCAGTCCGGAACCGCGCTGCTGCTACAGTCGCTGGTTCGAATCCTGCCACTGGCAAGGTTAGTTAGGTTTAAGTAGTTCTAAGTCTAGGGAATGATGACCTCAGATGTTAAGTCCCACAGTGCTTAGAGCCATTTAAACCATTTTTTCCGAAGGAGCACCATACTAGCCTATGAATTTATTGTAAATGTTTCGTCATTACCTCGTTCCCACGTGGCACGGGTTTTTTCATCAGCACATATACAATAGTTTTGAGCACTGGACAAACCTGCTCCAGCTGTATGGTTACTTTATTTAACAAGCACGACCGGTTTCGTAACGTTAGTTACGTCGTCACGTGAAGGCAGTTACAACACGATGCTGGAGTGCAATTGCTATTAATCTTTCCCCCGATTACTAGAAGGCGCTTGGTCGCCACCTGCTGTGAACACGTCTGAACTCAGGTGACAGCTGCACATGAACCACATCCGCAGCTTCACGTGCGGCTATCACCGGCCCGTAGCTAAAGTTCACAGTGTGAGCAGCCACGCGCCTCATTGTTCTTGTACACCCAAAGATGGGCTTATAACTGTGCGAAACCAGCCATGATTTTGAACCTGTGACACTATTTACAACTGACGTGGTTAGTTATCTGACTCTACAGAAAAAACATAAAAATACAGTAAGTGAAGTGAGCAAATGTGGATGCTCACAGTTGGAAAATTAGACTGATAGAAAATGCAAAATGGCAAAGCAGGGATGCATAGAAGACACATGCAAGGCTGTAGGGGTATTGAAGCGATCTTTCGAGAAAACAGAAGAGACCGAATGAATATGCAGCGCTTAGATGCTAAGCCAGTACTAAGCAAATAAAGGAAAGCTGAAAGGTGTAAGGAATATATGCAAGGTCTTTACAAGGTAAATGATTTTGGAGACACTCTTATAGAAAGGAAAGAGAAAATATATGAGAATAGGATGGAAGATACGATACTGCGAAAAGAATCTAACAGGGCACTGAGACTCTAGGTGGAAACAGGACTCCTGGAGTAGATGACTTTCAGTCAGAATTATCGAGATCCTTGGGAGAGCTAGCCGGACGAAACTATGCCAACTGACATGCAAGATATATGACATATGAGAAATACCTCCGCCTTCAGTAAGAGAGTGTCAATTGCAGTTTCAAAGACGTCAGGCACCAACTGTTATGAATATTACCAAGTTACAAGTTAGAATTTCATTCCAGAAACATCCCCCAGGCTGCGGCTAAGCCATGTCTCCGCAATATCCTTTGTTTCAGGAGTGCTAGTTCTGCTAGGTTCGCAGGAGAGCTTCTGTAAAGTTTGGAAGGTTGGAGACGAGGCACTGGCAGAAGTAAAGCTGTGAGGACGGGGCGTGAGTCGTGCTTGGGTAGCTCAGTGATGCCCGCACGGTAGCTCAGCGTGTTCGCTCAGAGGGTTAGCTGCCCTCTGTAATAAAGAAACTTAGTTAATCGATCAACATCGAACTTAAACGGATGTCTTACGACGTCCGCCCCGACCAGATGTAACGAACATAAGCGAACAAAATGATATTTAACAAAAAAACAAAAAAAAAGTGGTAGAGCAGTTGCCTGCGAAAGGCAAAAGTCCCGAGTTCGAGTCTCGGTCCGGCACACAGTTTTAATCTGCCAGGAAGTTTCAAGTTACAAGATGCTTAAGCGGTAGTGCAGTCATTGATATTGTAAATTATCGATATTTTACTCCTTATTTATCGCTGGCTTCAGGACTTTTGAAGCTGAGCGCGCCTTTTCTCTGAGAGAGAACTGTTTTGCTGTATAACGCTTTTGCGCATAGCCCCATCGCTGACAAGCAGTATGAAGGAATTAGTAGAAAGTGTAATTAACAGTGAATGTGTTACGTCATTTCGTAGAAGATAGGTGCTCGGGTAATTCAGTTGTTCCGGGAAGAGGCGCCCGGGATTGATAATAAGATTTATGACTAAAAGAGTGTCGTGTCTGAGAAAAAGTAATTTTCGTGGGGAAACACATTGATAGTAGAACGTAAATGAAAAGGCTTCGTGATCAGTTGTCACCTGCATAATCTGAGTGAAAATGCAATGTAGAAATTGTTGCTTCAGTGTGAATATTGAACAAGCATAACAGTTAACAAAAGACTCGACGGGCGTAGGCACTGTTAGTGAAGTGCGTTGCGTGACAAAGGGGAAATGAAACGAAGAAATTTTATTTGTACTGTTATTATTGAAAATTACATTTTCCTTTTTAGAACTGAACAACTTTAATATTTAAAAAGTTCACCGAAGTGACGAAGGTTGTGGGATACCTCCTAATATCGTGTCGAATCTTCCTTCGCCCGGCATAGTGCAGCACCTCGACGTGGCATAGACCCAACAAGTCGTTGGAAGTCCCCTGCGGAAATATTGGTCCATGATACCTCTATAGCGGCCCATAATCGCGAAAGCGTTGCCGGTGCGGGATTTTGTGCACGAACTGACCTGTCGATTATGTCCCATAAATGTTCGATGGAATTCATGTCGGGCTATCTGGGAGGTCATCTCATTCGCTCGAGTTGTCCAGAATGTTCTTCAAACCAATTGCGAACAGTTGTGACCCGTCGTCATGGCGCATTGTCATTCATAAAATTCCATCGTTGTTTGGGAACACGAACCCCATGAATGCCTGCAAATGGTCTCCAAGTAGCCTAACATAGCAATTTCCCTTCAATGATAGGTTCTGTTGGACCAGAGGACCCATTCCATTTCACATAAACACAGCCTACACCATTATGGAGCCGCTACCAGCTTGCAAAGTGCCTTGTTTACAATTTGGGCCCACAGCTTCGTAGGGTCTACACTACATTTGAACACTACCATCAGCTCTTACCAACTGTTACGACTTCTGCACCACTTGTTGGCAGCAGACACAGTGGCTGCGCCAAAGACTGAGACGGCGTGGAGTTTTACAATTATTTTTTCAACTTTCTTTACAATTTCTCCCTCGTCGTCGCCGCCCAGCCCTGCGGATCCCTCCGCCTGGCTGCTGCTGTGTAGATTCTCCGACAAGGCGCGGAACGCGCGCTGCTGATCACACTCGGGAGCCTCAGGCCACCAGTGCTCCGCTGAAGCCAGGATGCCCTGTGGTTGAGATGAACTCGTCGCCGCCCGGCGCCCCTGAACGGGCACGCGCACGGAGCCGCGTCGCCGTGAGGTCAGCTGCCGACGCCTGCTGCACCGGCGGCTCCGAAACCGTCAATCGCGATGTCCGCGAGGTCCGCGGCCGGTCCTGCTGGAACGTCTCGCTGTAGTTAGTCAGCCATGGTGCCGACCGAACTCGGGCCGACCTCCAGAGCTGAAGTTGACATCTGGCGGCGAACGGATGACTCCTGCGAGCTGCAACAGACTTCTGGAATCGTCACCTGCGAATATTGAACAGTCGGACAAGGACCCCGTCCGTCCTCAGATCCGAACTCCTTCCTAATGGCTTCTGTCTGTTGCTGCCAGCGCTCCACTATTTATATCCAGCAGGAGGCCCTTTTTACCCTCGGTGGTAGCCTTTTGTTATTACTCCTGCAGTATATTGCAGCGTAACTTAACGTGCTGACCTTACTTCCCCTTACTCAGCTCTCTCCAGGCTTTGCTTGGCGCTCGGTCTGTGTGCGTCCTTACGTCAGTCTGTTGGTAGACTGGTGTTGTCAGGAAGGCTATCTGTGCTTGCCTACTTCGCAACGCCTTGACCACCGGCATGCCCCTGTTTTGCCATTTTTCACTGTGTGAGGCAACACTTACTACATGGGGCCGCAACACAACGGAAATCGGGACTTACATGACCAGACCACGGCTTCCCAGTCCCAGTAGTCTAGGGCATAACCCATATCGTCACGAGCCCAGGAGATGCGCAGCAGTCAATGTCGTGCTGTAAGTAAAGGCACTCGCACGCCCGCCCGACTAGCCGCGCAGTCTGACGCGCTGCTTCCCGAGCGGGAAGGCGTGCCGGTCCCCGGCACGAATCCGCCCGGCGGATTAATGTCGAGGTCCGGTGTGCCAGCGAGCCTGTGGATGGTTTCTAAGGCGGTTTTCCATCTGCCTCGGCGAATGTGGGCCGGTTGCCCTTATTCCGCCTCAGTTATACTACGTCGGCGATTGCTGGGCAAACACTGTCTCCGCGTACGCGTACTCTGTAATTACTCTACCATGCAAACATTTGGGGTTACACTCGTCTGGTATGGGACGTTCCTGGGGGATCCACTGGGAGACAAACCACACAATAACCTGGATTCGGTGTGGGGCGGTGGTGTGGGTGGAATGCTGTGGCCTGTTGTGGGGTTGTGGACCACTGAGGGCTACGGCAGGGACGAAGCCTCTCCGTCGTTTCTAGATCCCCAGTTTAATATACAAAGGCACTCGCGTCGGTCGTCTGCTGCCACAAACTATTAACGCCAAAATACGCTGTTCTGTCTTAATGGATACAATCATCGTACGTCCAACACTGATTTCTGCGGTTATTTCACGCAGTGTTGCTTCCCTGCTAGCACTGACAACTCTACTCAAACACCGCGTCTTTCGGTCATTATGTGAGGGCCGTCAGCCCCTGCGTTGTCCGCGGTTAGATGTAATAACTGAAATTTGGTATTCTCTGCACGCTCTTGACACTGTGGATCTTGGAACACTGAATTCCCTAAGGTTTCTGAAATGAAATGTACCACACGTCTATCACCAAATACTATTCCCCGTTCAAAGTCCACTGATTATCGTCGTGCGGTCATTATCACATCGGAAACCTTTTCACATGAATCACCTTGTAAGGTGTCAAGCAAATCCAACAGCTTCCATGAAAACCCTGACATGATAAGCAAATCCAGCAGTGCATCACGGAGCCCCGAATAAATCCTGACATTAAATTAACCAAAGTAATACGATCAACGAGTGAGCAAATGGAATACCACAGACTAATACAAGAACGCCTAAATGCATGTCATACCTTCCCACCGTGAAACAGACGCAGTTCCGAGGGGAGAAACGAGAACAGAAGCCGAGAGCAGAGTCATGTAGGCTAGGAGGCCATACGCTAAGGGACGGACCTCCACGTCGCCAGCCGACCGCCAAGACCACCCCCCCAGCCCATGTTAAAAGATAGAGCGCATAAGACTTCACTCTGAACTGCAGAAGTCTCATCTGTTACATCCCCTTTTTACGTAATACTAGTGTGGCTCGTCAATTAAACTTCGTGGTATTCACGTTTGCTATTGGAAGTTAAAAATCTGAAACGCTATGATTTTTCTTTTATATAATTATTGAGAAGCCACATCAGCCATTGTGATTTATGACAAGTTAAATAAGTAATTGACGATAATTGAGGGCCACTGTATACCATTTTGATAGTTTTCTCTTTTATGAAACTTAACTTAAATCTAGATTATAGATGTGATATGGCATAGGTCATCCTTCGATCCATTGTAGAACTTGGAAACCCTTTCAGGGAATATTCGTTCACATTTTTGTTGAACGCAGTTGGTTTTTATCATCCTGTATTAAAACATTTCCTTTTATCAGTAGTGCAATTTATAAACAACGTTTTGTGAGTAGAATAAAATTTCCAATGGTAAACTTAACTGCTTTTTCGACGTTATTTTACCACCTAACTAAAAATAGGAAAGTCTTGAACCCCTTCCACTAAATTTAGTTAGTATTAAGATTCTTTTACAGGGAGTGCTGTGGAGCTGACGCTGAAATCATTAAGTATTTGATTATATCATCGCTAGTCTCACTGAACTCTTCTGAATTCTACATGTCATGTGTGGTCTGACGTCTCCTTACCAGCAACAGGACCCCAGGTTCAAACTAGTCAATTCCCTAAAAAACAAGCCCAGAGCGTCGTTGCGCGAAAGTGGTAGGGAGACACGGCTTAGAACAAACTGACGCCACACCTGAGTACAAATGACAGCTCAGCTAATGCATTGCCCTCTTATACCTGTTGTGAGCGCTACCGCCGACATCTGTATGTGTGCATTTCGCTATCCCATGACTGTTGTCACCGCAGTGTTCTATAAAGACCAGTTACAGATGTCCCTCTAACCAAATATTTGAACAATTTGTTCAGCATCTCACTCGAAGTGTAACTGTTTGGGAAAAATCACTCGCAACAAACATTCCCAAGTAAATAGGGAGCTTTATGACGGATACAGGGATTACTAGCCACATAGCGAGACTGAATACCCACCTAAAATAAAAGCAATATGTATGTATTTAAAAAAGCAGATAAAAATATTAATTGGCCCCTTCCTATGAGCCAGCCGCTTCCCCTACTGAACTATGGAAGCGTAGGCCGTATGTGCCTTAAATTCAAAAAAATAGTATCTGAAGCAATGGACCGACTTATACCAAATAAATTAATAAAAGTCGGAGCTGACTTGCCTTGATACACTGTTGCAGAGTCAACGAAAAAAGCAAGATCCCTACAACTGGCGAAGTTTTATAAAAGTTCGAAATTTAGCGCTAATTTCAGTGCGAGACACTTCTAATAGTTCCAACAACGATACTCTATCTAGAAATCTGATAGAAAATGCAAAGAGATTCTGGACGTGCAGTACACCAGCAGGAATATAGAATCAGCACCTCCACTAAGGGGTAGTGACGGTAACGTTACAGATGAAGTGCCACTGAAGCGGAGGTACTAAATACAGTTTTCCGATGTTCCTTCACCAAAAAAGACGAAGTAATCAGTCCAGAATTCGAATTAAGAACTGCCACCAACACGATTATCTTACAAGTAGATATCCTGAGTATAGCAAGCCAGTTTGAATCACTTACTGGCCGTGCGGTTCTAGGCGCTACAGTCTGGAGCCGAGCGACAGCTCCGGTCGCAGGTTCGAATCCTGCCTCGGGCATGGATGTGTGTAATGTCCTTAGGTTAGTTAGGTTTATCTAGTTCTAAGTTCTAGGGGACTGATAACCTCAGAAGTTAAGTCGCATAGTGATCAGAGCCATCTGAACCATTTAAATCACTTACTAAACGCAAGTCCAACGTTCCAAAATGCATACCAATTACATTCCATTCGGAGTACGCTGATATAACAGCTTCGCACATAATTACATAAATCTCTCGCTCGAAGAAAGATCTGTATTCAAGACCGGAAACTTGCACAGGTCACATCGATACTCAAGAATGAACGTAGGAGTAAGCCGATGAATTACAGACCCACATCACTCACGTCTATATGCTGTGGAGTTGTGCGATATCTACTGTATTCGAACATTACGAATTACCTCGACGAAAATGATTTGTTGGCACACAGGCAGCGCGGATACAGAAAATAACGTTCTTTTGAAACACTGAAAGCTCTTTGTTCTCACGAAGTGATCTTGCTATCGCCAGGGAAACTCAAATTGATTCCATATTTCTAGATTTCCAAAAGACATTGGATGCTGCTCCTCATAATCGACTTGTAATCAAACTTCGTTCCGATGTATTGTCTCAGTTATGCGACTTGATTCGTAATTTCCTGTCATAAAGGTCACAGTCTGTAGTAGAAGTGATCTCTGACGTTCCACAAAAGAGTGTTATAAGCCCACTGCTAACTATATAAATGATTCCGGAGACAATCTGAGCAGCTATTTTAGATTGTTTTGGGATGATGCTGTCATTTACCATCTAGTAAAGTCATCAGAAGATCAGACTTAATTGAAAAATGATTGAGACGTGGCATCTGTATGGTACGAAAGCATCAGTTTCCCATAAGTAATGAAAACCGTGAAATCATCCACATAAGAAAAGGAATCCGTTGAATTTCGGTAACACGATAAATCACACAAATCCCATAGCTTTCAATCCAATTACATACCTAAAAATTGCAGTTAGAACAAATTGAAAAGCTCACTTGGATAATGCCGGTGGGAAGGCAAACCAGAGCCTGCGTTTCGTTGTCAGAATGCTTAGGAGATGCAGCACGTCTACAAAATAGACTGCCCACACAACCTTCGTTCGTCCTCTTCTGGAGCTTGCTACGCAGAGTGATCCGCACCTGACAGAACTGACAGAGGATATCCGAAAAGTTCGAAGAAGGGCAGCTCGTTTCGTATTAAAGCGAAATAGGGGAGAGAGTGTCACGGATATGATACGCGATTTGGTTCAAAAATGGTTCAAATGGCTCTGAGCACTATGGGACTCAATTTCTGAGGTCATCAGTCCCCTAGAACTTAGAACTACTTAAACCTAACTAACCTAAGGACATCACACACATCCATGCCCGAGGCAGGATTCGAACCTGCGACCGTAGCGGTCGCGCGGTTCCCGACTGTAGCGCCTAGATCCGCTCGGCCACCCCGCCCGGCATACGCGATTAGGGGTGACAATCATTATATCAGGAGGGCCATTCAGTAAGTAATGCAACATACTTTTTTCTTAAGAGTAGGTAGATTTAATTCGAGATTCCAGTACACCGTATTCCCGACAAACCCTATTTTTTAAGAAAACCCTATTCAACATAATTTCCGATCAGAGCGACGGCGATACGCCAGCTTACTGTGAGGACCCAAATGTGCACATCGTATCACTCTACTGCTCGATGTTCTAGTCAACAACTTTCTGAAGCAATAAACTCCCCATTCCCCACCTACTGCTTTCTGTGGAGTGCATTCTTCAATGGGCTAGGTGCGAGATCCAAGCTGTCGGCTGGATGAGGAAGAACAGTCGAATAAAGTTTTGTAAGCTCCTCTCTGGAGCGCAGACTTGTGTGAGGACCCGCGTTGTCATGGTGAAGGAGAATTTCGATTGCATTTTCGTGGAAACGAACACATGTCAGGAGTCACAGCTGTACGAGTATGCGGCCGGCCTGCACGCGGGAAATCGGGCGTATTTGAGAGACCTTGTCGTGATCACGACAGGCGTCTCGCCCAACGACTCACCGTGCTTTTGTTCACTGC
This sequence comes from Schistocerca serialis cubense, assembly GCF_023864345.2. Taxonomy (NCBI): domain Eukaryota; kingdom Metazoa; phylum Arthropoda; class Insecta; order Orthoptera; family Acrididae; genus Schistocerca; species Schistocerca serialis. The sequence continues at coordinate 189,711,752 of NC_064643.1, forward strand.
CACGTCTCCATAGACCTTGTGCAAGGGCCTCTGAATATCTGCGATGCTCTGCTTTTCTACCAAAGGAAACTCACTGGCAGCTCTCTGCTTGAAACGCATCTCCGTTACAGTCGCCATTTTGAAGGCTACGTACAGCACTGCCACCTACTGGAAGTTCATGCATCTATAGGGGCTGAAGCGGGAACAACCTGCGATGTTCCACAAATTCCGCGTTTTTTCTTCCGGAACTGGGAGAAAAAAATATGTATCGCATTTATTATTGAACGCCCCTCGAACAAGATGCCCACCGGGAAACGGACGATTTTAGAATTAACGGCAAAATCTCGATGCTTAAGATAGAAGGTTTTAGTTATACAGAATCGAAGGTTAACATCTTCTGTTTGATTTACACTTTCACTTACTGATACGCTAATATTACAGTAGCAATACGCTGCGGAATGGAAATCATCTGCGGACTTGGACGTTCAAATGCGTTTTAGCAGGCAGTACAACTTTTTTATAAAACAGAACTGAGCTCTTCTTTATACTCAAATAATACTATAAGGAAACAATAAAACAATAAGCAAAAATAAAGCAACAACAATAAACATAATAAGGTGCTGAACTTCAGGCAAAGAAAAATTAGGAAAAGAATTAAAGGAAGGAAGTTTTAAGATATATACTTCAGCTGTTGTAGACACGTATTTACTTTACACAGTTTCACATGTTTGGTGAATGTTGGTCATGTAGGCGAGTCTCAGAAGCAGCAGATGCCAACATGTGTCAAGTTCTTGGGCACTTACATACTTAAAAAACTGAATTTCATTTGAAATACAGCCGTTTCGGATAACATGCTCGACATTGTGTGGGAGTAAAGATGAAATACAGAGAGACACGAGTGCAATTTATTTAAGTATAAGGAAGTGGATACTTGAAGTAGTAAACGAGTTTTCCTATTTGGGGAGCAAAATAACTGATGATGGTCGAAGTAGAGGATATAAAATGTAGACTGGCAATGGCAAGGAAAGCTTTTCTGAAGAAGAGAAATTTGTTAACATCGAGTATAGATTTAAGTGTCAGGAAATCGTTTTTGAAAGTGTATGGAGTGTAGCCATGTATGGAAGTGAAACATGGACAATAAATAGTTTGGACAAGAAGAGAATAGAAGCTTTCGAAATGTGGTGCTACAGAGGAATGTTGAAGATTAGGTGGGTAGATCACGTAACTAATGAGGAGGTATTGAATAGGATTGGGGAGAAGAGAAGTTTGTGGCACAAAGTGACTAGAAGAAGGGATCGGTTGGTAGGGCATGTCCTGAGGCATCCAGGGATCACCAATTTAGTATTGGAGGGCAGCGTGGAGGGTAAAAATCATAGAGGGAGACCAAGAGATGAATACACTAAGCAGATTCAGAAGGATGTAGGTTGCATTAGGTACTGGGAGATGAAGAAGCTTGCACAGGATGGATCAGCATGGAGAGCTGCATCAAACCAGTCTCAGGACTGAAGACCACAACAACAAGGATGTGGAATTAATGTAGAAGTATAGAAAGGCTTACTCATGCTAAAATGGTTCACCGCGTCTGCAGCTGAACTTAGACATTGATATTGCAACAAAGTAGGTAACAGAGATGCTTAGAACAGTGACAAAAGTAAAACAATTTTCTAAGATAACGCTGAAGTGGCAGTAATACAGATTAGAAGAAAATGAAATTGACAAGTTGCTGAGTAAGATGTTATATCATCAGATAAGAAAGAAAAAGTAACGTAATAGTTTTTGACAGGATAATATGTGTAAAAAAAGAATATGACAAAAATAGAACTGGGACGGACAGGTAAAACACATTATCTGCAAAAGTGAAAATGTGCATGTAACTTGTAAGCCAGACAGTGCCAGATACATTGAGTAAAGAAATCATCGACAGTGAAGTGACTAAACTGAAAGGACCTGCGTCGTAAACAGAACTTTATTTACTTCAATACTTTTCTTTGAATTAAAGAAAAACATTTAAGTATTACATTTGGACCACAGTAATCAAGGATAAAAAGAACAGCATTATGTTTTGAAAACAAGAGCAAAGGGATAATGTTTCATAGACCGCCAAACACGTTAGTATTTAGTAGGAGAATAGTCACAGATGCAAAACTGCGAATATGAAATTAAGAGTCATCCTAAAATCAACGTGCGGACTATAAAAATGAATCTGTGGAAATCAGGAAGGAAACCAATATTACAACGGGTAGGCGCTCACTTACACACTGATCACCGTCCTGAATACGTGTTTTGTACAATTCATGCAGAACTCTCTGTTGGACTTCCATATTTATACTGTAGTCAAAGAAAATAGTCTATTTTATAATTCTAGAGATACTTTGATTTATGGAACATTTACGTCCAGATACATGGATTGCAAGGTCGTAAAATAAATATTTGTTCTTCTAGTTCACATCGTAAAAACACACTGAAGAGACAGACTGATTTGGGTAAGAGCTTCATTTCCATATTTTACATTTTACAGTTTTACAGAGCTTCGAAAACTCTACAAGTATCTATAATGTACGTGATCATCATGCCATATAACCTCGAACCTCATGTACCATCGTAGGTACTGAGAAATTGATATTGTTACTGTCGGTGAGCAGCCATACAGACATGAAGACTGTAATACGATCAAATATCAAATTATCACATGTCAAATTAACACTCGTTAAATTAACACAGTGTTTATAACTTCACTTTATAATGAGATTTCACTAAGATGCTGACAAATTTGCAATAATGTTTGGTATACAAGATTCCTCTCCAGTTTAAAGAGAGACACCGTCGTTCTCCGTGTGGTTCCTCTTCATTGCTAACTCAAGTCTGGAATCATCTCTTTCGGCGGCACCAACGCACGACGCCCTCAATTAGCCAAGACGTCATGGCGACGAGCATCAACACAGTCAGCAGGTGAATACACAGTGGGTAGTCTCCTGTCTCGTCACGGACGTAACCTGAAAAGTGGAAGAGGGGTAAGGAATGTAATCACGACTCCACTTTCCTTAAACAGTCACATCAGTGGGGAAAAAGCTAACTAAAGCCCAGTTATATAATTTCCACCATACTTTTACAGCGCAGCGAATTTATTTGATACCCGCTAAAACTTCACTGATGCTTCTATCTTCACTTGAATGAAAATCGGCTCGTTTTTTTATAGAAAAAGTCGAAAGGTTCAAAAAATTAAATTAGTTACACATTATTATGAAATTAAAATAGAAACAAAGGAGAACTTGAGGAGTCTGGTTGGATCTCTTCACATACGCAACTACCATCTTATCCAATGTCCCCGATTTATACAGCTTTCAACAACTTCACCATTCGACAACCAGCGTCCCAGGCAACTTTCTTCAACTCTGACCATATCGAAGGAAATATCTTTGTATGTACAGACTGAAATTTGATTCCCCGCGCTCGCATCATTCATTCAGCGTTAGATGTTTGAAAATTTTTGTCGGTTTACGTTACGTTACAAACGTCTAAAGAGTGGGTGCGCCCATAGATAAGCTGCTTAGACTTCCTTAATTGCTTCTAAATTTTTACGGCTGAAAACGATGTAGAACTATACGTGCTTTGTCTGATTTGCCAATATACACTTCTATACGAATATATTTGTGCCAGAAGTGTATCGTTCGTCTCTAGTACACAGTGGTTGTGCATTCACAAGGTGCGTGCAATAGATCCCTTGCTAGCGGTCAGGACATTATTTCGGAAATCAGTTAATACGAATGCCGGTCTGTGAACACGGAATACATGAAGTTTGATTGTATTATATGAACTTACTTGCAAAACTATCAAGTAACTTCCGAGTGTTAGGGTAACGCGTTTCTAAGACTTACGAAACGTTTACGGCTTTATCTCTCAAAAATTGCACTGCATTTCATAGTTTTTTTTAGTTATTTAAGAAGGAGGCTCGGTTTGTGAAATAAAATAGGTTTCTTCATATGGTCCTGACTTCTGACTCAAGGTTAACTGTCGCAAGTTATTGTAATAACATTTTTACACTCATGGATAGTGAAAATTGGCAACGTATTATACGATGAACAATAATGATCCTCTATATGCAATAATTATTCTGCCACAACACAGGTAACGAATGGACAATCATATGTACTGGTATAACAGGAACAAAGGTTAGACACTTTTAGCCACACTCAACAGCGGCAAATTGGCTCTCACAAAACAACAATATTGGTGTCACAGGAAACGACTGATTTTTCCCCTCATTTAGCAACACTATTTAGTCTCGGGCTTATGACCACAAGTATTTAATATTTACTAAAAATTTAAAAGTATCACAGAAGTTAAAAGTGTCACCAAAGAATGCTCACAAGTTTCGTTGTATCATAACGGCAAGGTAATGCTTTCGGGAGTTACAGCAGCTTCAGTAGGCTCACTGTGTTCGTTTGGAGCCGCACTGGCTGTTTGTATACAGCTTTCCGGTTCCTCGCGTTGTTTGGAAGCAGTTCCGAGGTGGCGGGTGTTTATGTTATGCTCTACACCGCATGCATCAACCTCTGTGTCTACTATTTGCCGTTGACTGACTTCCGTCTCTTGTGTGTTGACCACCAGTGGCGAGTCGAGAAGCGGCATAGGAACGCATTGCTGGAAACACTCGACTGCCACCGAGCGGGGTGGCGCAGTGGTTAGACACTGGACTCGCATTCGGGAGGACGACGGTTCAATCCCGCGTCCGGCCATCCTGATTTAGGTTTTCCGTGATTTCCCTAAATCACTCCAGGCAAATGCCGGGATGGTTCCTCTGAAAGGGCACGGCCGACTTCCTTCCCAATCCTTCCCTAATCCGATGAGACCGATGACCACGCTGTCTGGTCTCCTTCCCCAAAACCAACCAACTCGACTGCCCTCGTATTGACAGTTTCTGCGTCGGGAGTTTGAATGTGAATTTGGCGGGCCGTAACTGAGCCATTATGCGTGTCCTGTGTGGAGGCCCGTGACTCCGCGTCGTCGGTTTGATTTTTTACGGCCTGGTCACCGGAGCCATTACCGTCACTGGTACGGCGTCGTTTGTTACCGACAGATAATGCAACACCGGCGGCCAAGGGGTGACTGGCCACGGGTTTCCGAGGTAAAGGTGGGAAGGTGACATTACCGAGATCGTTGTCCTCTGACACAGATGCACTTGGTTGGGAGTCAATCACAGAAGGCGTCTGGTTTTGTGTTAGGACATCAGCCAGTGTTAATCTCTGTCGTTGTAGCAGCTTGTTTCTAAGTACGACAGAGGGCTGTGGGCAGTCATCTCGTCAATGGCCACTCGTGTTACAGATAAAACAAGTGCCTACTGGTCCACCGTAAATGACATGAGCCTTATAACCACAAACCATTGTATAGGATGGGATATTAACTTTAACGGCCATGTCAATTGAGCCAACCCCACCATAACATTGGAGTTTGTGACGGCTCCACCATTTTTCGTTTCTAATCTGTCGGATGTCACCGTATTTGGCGAGGACATCTCTAAGAAAACAATTCTCAGCCTCAGGTGGCAAATTGAACCCTCGAACTTGTTTATATTAGATGTCAGCGTTAGTAATTGAAACTGTACTCACCGACTGATCACGAAGTCGGAACTGTTCTTTCCCACCAGTATTCACCAAAATTTTCTCCAGTTGTGTCTGATCTAAAAACTTCTCAAAGAAACAGTATTCCGCCATGCCATAATATGCTGTGTGGATCTGGTCGGACGTGATTCCAATAATATTTACTATCCGGTCACGGGTTTCTAGAGGACTCGGTTGCACGTTCCTGGAAGATTTCTCAAATGCAAAACACAGGGTATTCTTACAGGGTACACTGGGAGCCTTAACTGCACTATATGAGCGACCGAGACCTCTGTGAGTTAATTAAGAAGCGTGTGTACGACGGTGGTGAAGAAGCACTGAGAATATCACAGGTCACAGTCCAAGAATTTCTATAAACACGGATTGCGGCGCTACGACTACGCGGAAGTACCGTTACGTCCGGTCGCTGTCGCGTCCCTAGCGGAACTCTATGAAATGGCTCTGAGCACTATGCGACTTAACTTCTGAGGTCATCAGTCGCCTAGAACTCAGAACTAATTAAACCTAACTAACCTAAGGACATCACACACATCCATGCCCGAGGCAGGATTCAAACCTGCGACCGTAGCGGTCGCTCGGTTCCGGACTGTAGCGCCTAGAGCCGCACGGCCACTCCGGCCGGCGGAAGTCTATCATCTGAGCTACCCAAGCACCACTCACGCCCCGTCCTCACAGCTCTAATTCCGCCAGTACCTCGTCTCCTACTTTCCAAACTTCACACAATCTCTCCTGCGAACTCTGCAAACTAGCAATCCTGGAAGAAAGGAGTGCTAGTTCTGCAAGGTTCGCAGGAGAGCTTATTTAAAGTTTGGAAAGTAGGAGACTAGGTACCGGCGGAAGTAAAACTCTGAGGACGGGGCGTGAATCGTGCTTGGGTAGCTGAGATGGTAGAGCACTTGCCCGTATAGGCAAAGGTCCCGCGTACGAGTCTCGGACCGGCACACAGTTTTAATCTGTCAGGAAGTTCCAGATTTTTTACTGTCTTCACCAGCGTCCCTGCTTTCCCTGGTTGATGTTGTATTACCCGTTTGTTCTGCACATGACTGATGTGTGGTGAAACGTTGTTATGAGGGCTCTTCAAAAGAAAAGGTACGGAACAACGCTGTGGGTATACCTGAAGTCTTCAGTCAAAAGTAATCACCAGAGGCCTCAGCGTAACTCTCCCTCTACTCCAGGAGCCGAAGGATATCCTGTTCGCAAGGACCTTCTTCCATTTCGACATGGCCATTACACTTTGTGTGACCACGGAGACGGGTAAAGGCGAGTTGTCTTGAAGCAGAATCACTATATCCATGAACAACCCATCCTGTTTGTTCTGGTTGGCCTTGCGTAGGCTACCGCATGCCTCACAGTACACGTCGCTGTTGATTGTTTTCCGTGCTTGAGGAATTCGATGGGTATCGGACCTCCGACGCGGAAAAAGACGGTGTTAGCAGCACAGCACTAAATTTTTTAGGGGGAGACGATTCATGCGCACAACCACTTGGGAACTACCAGGTGATTAAAAAGTCACTATAAATTTGAATAAATCACAGAATAATGTAGATAGAGAGGTACAAATTAACACACATTCTTGGAATGACATGCGGTTTTAATAGAACCAAAAAAATACAAAATTTCAAACAATATCCGACAGATGGCGCTTCATCTGATCACAATAATTAGCATAACAAAATAAGACAAAGCAAAGATGATGTTCTTTACAGGCAATGCTCAATATGTCCACCATTATTCCTCAACAATAGCTGCAGTCGAGGAATAATGTTGTGAACAGCACTGTAAAGCATGTCCAGGGTTATGGTGACGCATTAGCGTCGGATGTTGCCTTACAGCATACCTAGAGATGTCAGTCGATCACGATACACTTGCGACTTCAGGTAACCCCAAAGCCAACAAACGCACGGACTGAGGTCTGGGGACCTGGGAGGGCAAGCATGACGAAAGTGGCGGGTGAGCAAACGATCGTCACGAAACGACGCGCGCAAGAGATCTTTGATGCGCCATCTATCGGACATTTTGCGAACTATTTTTTTTTCTGTTCTAATAAAACCCCATGTCATTCCAAGCGTGTGTGTCAATTTTTACCTCTCTATCTATATTATTCCGTGGTTTATTAATTTTTCAAATTTATACTGACTTTTTGATCACCCTGTACATTTGCATCTCTAGATGTCTCACTACATTATCCCAAAGCGGCATGTGCTAACTTCAACCGGTTTGGTTGTTGCGACACTTCGTACCTTTCTATTTGAACATTTTCTTCTCGCAATTTCCATCCGAATACGAATCATAATCATTCTTCTCCGTGTTATAGTTTTCGCTCCATACCAAGAACGGAAGTCGGTCATCCATTTAGAAATTTCAGCATTAGGTAATTCGTATCCGTGACTTTTTCGTCTGTTTCAGTGCACCTCACTAAGCTATGTCGAAGGGACCGTATATCATTTCCACAAAAAGATATTTTGTCCAGTTTCCCGTCTCTGTAGTTCTTATCAAGTGTTTCCGTAAATCAGTGTTTCATCACATACTTTGAATATATTATCAGAGGCGTGATCAGTTATTCTATAAGGAAAACATGTGTTTTACCAAAATCTGAAAGCTTTTTCAATCTCCAAGTCTGGGATGTCTTTTGTTCTAAACTTTAAGGCCGGTGGAGTGTAGAAGACAGTATAGTAGTATAATGCACTTCCAGACCTGAAAGATAAGTCCATCTTAGTTGTAAAATATACAAATGAAGCTCATAAAACTGTGAAAAGTACAGAAATTATAAAATACATTTATGAAATGATAATAATGAAACAGCAGTTCTAATGATAAAGTGATGTAATAATGATTATCAAGAATTGCAGAAAACATATAACATGAAGAGATAGGGGGTTACTTCAGAATACCTTGGCAACAATTAGCCACATGCATCTATATATACATATTGAATGCCAATTAGAATAAAGACAAGTCATAATGTTTTGCATTACTAGTGCTCAACAGTTGGTGCAAATCAATTATTTGAAAATATTTATCTGAAAAAATGACCTTACAGTTGAACATTTCAGAGGTTCATGGTCTTTGGGGCGTCATTTTGCAATTGTTTAATTGCACTTACGGAAAATTAGAAAGTAAGTACCATCCTATTCGTCACACGACAAATGTGGTGTAAATTACCAACAACAAAGAGCATGTGTACTGTTTCATAAGACAGGAGTCCGCGTCGGTAGCTGAGTGATCAGCATGACGGATTGCCGTCCTACGGGCCCGGGTTCGATTCCCGGTTGGGTTGGAGATTTTCTCCGTTGAGCGGCTGGGTGTTGTGTTGTCTGCATCATCATTTCATCCCCATCCAGCCCGCGGGTCGCCCAATGTGGCGTCGAATGTAATAAGACCTGCACCAAGGCGGCCGGACCTGCCCAGCAAGGGGCCTCCCGGCCAATGACGCCAGACGCTCATTTCTTTTCCTCAAGTCTTATCAAGTAGGTATTACGTAATATAACTATTATCTAAAATGCAATACATAATGTCAGTTAGAACTGACTAAGCCTGCATCCGGTGCGCTCGCACACACCACACACATTGATCGTGAGCGGGCCAAATATCTCACGAAATAAGCGTCAAACGAAATGACTACAACGAACGAAACTTGTCTAGCTTGAAGGGGGAAACCAGATGGCGCTATGGTTGGCCCGCTAGATGGCGCTGCCATAGGTAATGGATACCAACTGCGTTTTTTTTTTTTTTTTAAATAGGAACCCCCATTTTTTATTACATGTCCGTGTAGTACGTAAAGAAATAGGAATGTTTTAGTTGCACCACTTTTTTCGCAGTGTGTGTGTGTGTGTGCGTGTGTGTGCGTGTGTGTACGTGAATATGTGCATGTGTGTGGACGCATTCGTGTGGTGTGTGATGATGATTTCCTTACCTATGGCCCGCATCTCGTGGTCGTGCGGTAGCGTTCTCGCTTCCCACGCCCGGGTTTCCGGGTTCGATTCCCGGCGGGGTCAGGGATTTTGTCTGCCTCGTGATGGCTGGGTGTTGTGTGCTGTCCTTAGGTTAGTTAGGTTTATATAGTTCTAAGTTCTAGGGGACTGATGACCATAGATGTTAAGTCCCATAGTGCTCAGAGCCATTTTTGAACTTACCTATGGCAGGTCCGACAGTGAGTAGCAGGATACCGCAGGAGACCATGTTGAAGCCAATGCCGGCCGGCAGTTTGTGCTCGGGGCACACCTCGGCCACGCACAGGTTTGTGTTGATCATGGCGGCGCCTCGGGAGAAACCAGACAGAGCGTTCCATATGCACAGAGCCACCATGCCAGAAGATGTGGCTATCACTGCGGGAAAGGAGAGTAGCCGATAACAAAGACGAGTCAGTGGCAGTAGTGCACGAAAGCGACGTTCCACCGGGTACAGTAGCAGAAGTAGAGTACCTGGTCCACATTATAAGTTCACATACAGGTGCCAAAATACAGGTGCAGGGCAATGAAATAGACGATGGACTAAAAAAAAAGTGATGTCAGAAAATTCGAAAATCCAAGATTGCGGGATTAGCTCCGTTTTGCTTTACAAACCCCCTCCAATGCAACAATGCAAGGTAGCACTTGTATTAGCAGCAGTTAAATTGAAGCAGCCAGTCAGTATGAACCTCAAAACTACCATCTCGTCCACCTATGTCAAAAGGTATCCGACTGACCTGGGTTGTGTAAAGCAGCTTGATGTCCAGTAGTATACAAACAATGTGAATTGCATAGATTAGTGTAGCGTTGATAAGTATGCGAACTACCGGAACTATATTCCGATGTATCCTACAAACCGAATGGTATTAATGGGTGCCACGTTCAAAAGTATCCATGTGACCCAAATTCATAATTTAGCGCCATGTTGAAAATCATTACTTGCTCCCAAGTTCAAAACTATATGAACATCTTGAACAGCGTAAATTTGTACCAGGACCAAAAGTATCAAAATCTGAATTGCGTAAACTGGCACAGTCTTCAAAACTATCCAACTGAAAAACTTTTGTAAACTGGCGTCGTGTTCAGAAATATGTAAATGGCCTTAATTATGTATATCAGTACATGTTGCAGTAGTATCCGAATTATCTAAGTTGCATAAACGAAATAGTCAATCGACATCTTTGAAATGATAACTATCACTTTATGTTTGTTGCATTATTTTTCTGAAATTACAAAAATTTCTGCAGAAAAGAAAGATTCTTCAAAACATGGAGAACTGTTTCAAAGTACACCCTGATCGTGTATCTAGGAACAAATATTCTATTTAATTTCTTGCAACCGAGAAAATCTTGTCAATTCAGTAATTAACAGCCTTTATATTACATTACTACTCTACTACACAACAAAAATCAGTAAGTGAAATATAATTAAAAGGAAATACTATGGACAACTGCAAGTCAAAAACATTTTGAACAGGAACTAATGGCAACTAATGCAAATTTCCATTTTCAAGTGAGGAAAAATATTAACGGAATAAAAAATCTCAGGTCGTTTTCAAATATTACATGTTCCGTGATAGATGACCTGCTTCTATTTCAAGGAAGACTATGGTGTATGACGAATGAAGTGCAGCTTACCTGTTTTATGTAACTGGTTCTAAGAAAATACAGAACTGAATCGCCACAAAACTGTGTAATTAAAGAATTAACAGTATCTTCCAAACAGGTTTCATACATTACACACTACTTAAATACGTAGAACTCGTAAATCTGTAAATGCTTCACCAAACATAACCTCCGTCTCACACTAAGAAAAACAGTAGAAGCTGACAGAACCTGCTTAAATCAGTTTCAAGTGCACTTTACTCTGCGTGATTCTAAAATCAGTCACTAGACTGAAGCAACATCGAGGATATGTAACGTGACCGTAGGTACACTTTCCTCCAGGTACACACTACTTAAATACGTAGAACTCGTAAATCTGTAAATGCTTCACCAAACATAACCTCCGTCTCACACTAAGAAAAACAGTAGAAGCTGACAGAACCTGCTTAAATCAGTTTCAAGTGCACTTTACTCTGCGTGATTCTAAAATCAGTCACTAGACTGAAGCAACATCGAGGATATGTAACGTGACCGTAGGTACACTTTCCTCCAGGTACAACATCCATCCCTATAATTATTTTGTTGCCCTTATCTTACGATGAAGTATGAAAGAAGGTACTGAAATAAAAAATTCAAAGTAGACGGCATGCATTATGTATCTATCTGTGCCGAAGGAAACGTCATATCATCATCATCGTCATCATCATTATCATGGGCGATATTGTATACTACAGTATACAGACACTAAACAAGTCTGCCTCAAACAAAATCCTTCCTACTCTCGTATCACTTCCCATTTTTGCCCTTTTCTATCATATTCAAGTTGTTTCCCTAGATTTTGACATATTCCTATAATCCTCGCAGCCTTATAATCTTCCCCTCTGTGTCCTTCTAACAAAAACTAAGGTCTCTCATTTCTTTGGTATCCTTAAATTCTTCTTATTTGTCTCCATCTCTGGAGTTCTATTCACCAAGATACCTAATAGCCTTGAAATTGACTGTATGACTTTCCTTCATTGTCCTTATTTCTGTAGCATAAGACTAACCGACGTGTGACACTTTTCACTTTTAGGTAACTTCTGTATTCCAGATTTGGCTTCTTAGGCTTTTGAGAATAGTACCGTTTTTATACTTCTACTACCATCTTTTTGTTGCTGTCACTTTCCTCAGTCACACTGTCTACCTACTTGAACCTCTCCATATTTTCCTAGTGCATCTCCAATGCAATATTGTTGTTTATGTGGTCTTCAGTCCAGAGACTGGTTTGATGCAGCATTCCATACTACACTATAGTGCAAGCTTCTTCATCTGCCAGTACTTACTGCAACCTACATCCTTCTGAATCTGTTTAGTGTATTCATCTCTTGGTCTCCCTCTACGATTTTTACTCTCCACGCTGCCCTCCAATACAAAATTGGTGATCCCTTGATGACTCAGAATATGCCCTACCACCCGATCCCTTCTTCTAGTCAAGATGCGCAATAAATTTCTCTTCTCTCCAATGCTATTCAATACCTCCTCATTAGTTATGTGATCTACCCATCTAATATAGAGCATTATTCTGCAGCACCACGCTTCGAAAGTTTCTATTCTCTTCTTGTCTAAACTATTTATCGTCCACGTTTCATTTCCATACATGGCTACACTCCACACCAATACTTTCAGAAACGACTTTCTGTCACTTAAATTTATACTCGACGTAAACAAATTTCTCTTCTTCAGAAACGCTTTCCTTGCCATTGCCAGTCTACATTTTACATCCTCTCCACTTCGACCATCATCAGTTATTTTGCTCCCCAAATAGCAAAACTCATTTTCTACCTTAACGTGTCTCATTTCCTAATCTAATTCCCTCAGTACCACCCAATTTAATTCGACTATAGTCCATTATCCCCTTTTTGCTTTTGTTGATGTTCATCTTATATCCTCCTTTTAAGACGCTGTCAATTCCGTTCAGCTGCTCTTCCAGGTCCTTTGCTGTCTCTGACAGAATTACAATGTCATCGGTGAACGTCAAAGTTTTTATTTCTTTTCCATGGATTTTTATTCTTACCCCGAATTTTTCTTTTGTTTCCTTTACTGCTTGTTCAATATAGAGATTGAATAACATCGGAGATAGGCTACAACCCTCTTTCACTCTCTTCCCAACCACTGCTTCCCTTTCACGCCCCTCGACTCTTAAAACTGCCATATGGTTTCTGTACAAATTGTAAACAGCCTTTCGCTCCCTGTATTTTACCCCTGCCACCTTCAGAATTTGAGCATTGTCAAAAACTTTCTCTAAGTCCACAAATGCGAGAAACGTAGGTTTGCCTTTCCTTAATCTATTTTCTAAGGTAAGTCGTAGAGGTAGTATTGCCTCACGTGTTCCAACATTTCTACGGAATCGAAACTGATCTTCCCCGAGGTAGGCTTCTAGCCGTTTCTCCATTAGTCTGTAAAGAATTCGTGTTAGTATTTTGCAGCCGTGGCTTATTAAACTGATAGTTCGGTAATTTTCACATCTGTCAACACCTGCTTTCATTGGGATGGGAATTAGTATACTCTTCTTGAAGTCTGAGGGTATTTCGCCTGTCTCATACATCTTGCTCACCAGATGGTAGAGTTTTGTCAGGCCTGGCTCTCCCAAGGCTGTCAGTAGTTGAAATGGAATGTTGTCTACTCCTGTGGCCTTGTTTCGACTTAGGTCTTTCTGTGCTTTGTCAATCTCTTCACGCAATATCATATCTCCTATTTCATTTTCATCTACATTCTCCTCCATTTCTATCATATTGTCCTCAAGAACATCGCCCTTGTATAGACCCTCTATATACTCCTTCCACCTTTCTGCTTTCCCTTCTTTGGTTAGAACTGGGTTTCCATCTGAGAATTGTCTTACCAGGCAAAATAACCAAGTCATTCTGATTAGTTACCTGGCCAAAGCGTCGAAGGTGGGCACATTTGTGCTATCCCTAAAAGAAAGGTAAATTATCTGACAGAAACGACTATTCTTGCTTCTTACCTCGCTTGAATTAAGAGATAAAGAGAGACAAGAGATAAAAAAAATTCAAAAAAATTAATTGCACCTCATTTGCCGAAAACCTCTTTCTGTCGTTCTTCATTCACGAAATAAATGTGGTTCCATTTATAGATGATCTTCCCAGTATATGTGCACACACACGAGAGACCTTAAGTAATATGACAATGTTGCCGAAATTTCGCTGCTTACAGTCAGCATTGTTTAGCACGATATTCCTTCAGGGCTCAGTAGTTACTCTCGGTTCTATGACACTATCCTGACCCCACAAAATACAATGTTTGATTTCGTCAGATATTTCTATGAAAGGAATCTTAATAGAAATTCAGAAGTAATGTACATTTGTTGTTAGCGTTTTTAGCAAAGCCTGGGTCGCTGACCTGAGCGGGTGAGGCCACAGAAGACAGTACCGACGAAGAACGTGAAGCGCGGCTTGACCCTGAGGCGGTCAGTGAAGGAAGGCAGGGTTAGCCTGGCCATGAGGTCACCGGCAGCCATCATGGTGAGGCAGAGCGCCGTGTCGGACATGGAGAGCCGCAGGTGGCGCTGCAGGTACAAGGGCAGCAGCAGCGAAAAGTTGACGGCCGCCGTGATGGTGCACGCCGAGCCGAACATCACGTTCAGGTACACCTGGTTGCGTAGCAGGTCCAGGTCCATGAAGGCGATCACCCGACGCCACACTGGTTCCGGTTCTGAGAAGTCGAAAACAAAATGTGACTCATGATTCGATATTATTCTGCCGAAAAAATCGCAATCATTGTTTCAAAGTGGTAAAAATTATGTTCAGTATTCGTAAGAGCTTAAGATGAATTGGTGTCGGGACTACAAGGAAAAGAAAGTCAATGAATACAACAGAAGAAATGAGTGAATTGGGCACTGGCAGGGCGTTTAGGTTAAAAATAGAGAAACTGAAATGTGTCTGCCATTTTCTGGCTATCTATTTGCTGTAGATTAATTTTTTCCACCGCTTAAGATTATTTACGCCAGCTGATTCGGTATCAGAACGAGAATATATATGAAATATAACTCAAAGAACTGCAATCCAACAAGTAGCTAGCACATTATCCTGCCCCTTCTGTATAGATGTGCTTCCTTCTTGTGAGGAAGGGGGTGTACGAGGTTCACTTACACCGAATTTCTGGGAGAGGCACTAACGAGGACGATCCCCTCTCATGTCGTAAGGTTTCAACAGGTCCAATGATTTGTTGACAGTACTTTAAATACGCTATAGTTTCCGCACGGATGCTGGGAAGATAGAGAAGAAAAGTTGTTGGTCACAAGGCATATAGACTCAATGAAGTCAGCACCTAGCCCGGATGAGCGCTTCTTCACTCCTATCGTTGACTTGGACCAGTAGTTTTAATCATGCTTAGTTTGAATTTAGTGTCCTCAGAGAAATGTTTGATTTGTGTAGTACCACGCCAGAGACTTTCTTTTCTTCGCAATTTGCGTGTGATCTTTATCTTAGCGAATCTTTGTGCACGTGCTTTAAGATGAATTGGTGTCAGGACTACGGGGAAAAGAAAGTCAATGAATACAACAGAAGGAATTAGTGAACTGGGTACTGGCAGGACGTTTAGGTTAAAAATAGAGAAACTGGAAAGATTCTGCCATTTTCTGGCTGTAGATTAATTTTTTCCACTGCTTAAGATTAATTACGCCAGCTGATTCGGGTTCAGAACGAGAATATATAAAATATAACTCAAAGAACTGCAATCCAACAAGTAGCTAGCACATTATCCTGCCTCTTCCTTCCTTCCTTCTTGTGGAGAAGGGGGCGGAGGAGGTTCGCTTACTTCGAATTAGTTGATTGATCATTACAACGCCAAATGCACGTTACTAACACCACTGCATGCGTGATTACCTCCCCACTCCCACGGTATGTTCAGTAGAACTGTATCTGCTGTTTCGGTGGGTGATTCCTGGAGAGATTATTTTCTCTTCGAGTCATCAGTACCTTGCAGTCCACTTGCATGTGTCTCGGAATACAGCTGCTGGGCATAGCGAGGCTGAACTAAGTGTGGGGGAGGCATCTATACCAATATATAATTTAAAGTCCCATGCCACGCTTTCCTGTCTGTATGTGAAGCAAATATCAGAAACTACTGTACGGATTTTGATATGGTTTTCAGTAATAATGGACTTATACATTGGGGGTTTGTATATTTGGTTTATTTGTTTCTATATGAGGAAAGTTGTCTTGTTATATATACTTACAAGGGAAGTATCTAATGCGACATGTCGAAACCTGAGCTCAATTTTTTTCTACAGGAAGAAACACCGAAAGAAACCCAACGTCAAAATTTTTTTTGGTAAGACTCACTGCAAATTTTTTTTTTTTTTTTTTTTTTTTTTTTGAAGTTGAGAACTGGCAAATATGTAGCTTACGACGCGGCTGCAGGGATGTACACCCCTACCGTAGCTGAGGTCAAAAGGGCGTAGCCTTGGTTGACGGCAGAATGCTTAACAGATAACAAGGAACAACGCGATCGTAACATCTAAAGTGAATTTCAATCTCCATTGACAGTTTCTCTGACATAATATTATTAGCAGTTACTATTAAATTGAATTTCCAACTCATTTAATTGATACAATAATTAACAGGTGCCTTAGCGGTATCACTAGGTGTTAACAAAAGAGATAAAACTGAATTAATTTCTTTAGTGTATTTTCATATATGCTGGCTAACAGCGTTTGTCTTTGGGCAGATTTCTGAGTTTCACAATAATGTAGAATCCAATTACCTTCAGATGAAATACACTGATCAGCCAGAACACAATGACCGTCGAACCACTATCGATATGAACCCATCCAGGCGATAGCAGCGTCACATGGCGAGGAGTGACTGTTAGTCAGACACACGCACAGTGCGTGGAGTATCGGTGAGAGAGCTGTCCGTGTGTAGAATGGGGAAGGCGCGCGATCTACCTGAGTTTCACCGAGGGCTGATTCTGACGGCTCAGAGGTTCGGCACTAGCATTTCAGAAACTGCACAATTTGTCAGGTGTTCGAGAAGTGCTGTGGTGTATTCAACACGCGGCGAAACCAAGGAGAAACCACATCCAGATATCGTGGGCTGGACCGCCACGCCTCATTAAAATTGTCGCACGTCTAGACAAGGCAGACTGGTAAAACAGGACTTGGGGTGAACTGTGGCCGAACTAATATCAGACTTTAATGCTGAGCAGAGTAGAAGTGTGTCTGGACACACAGTACATCGAACGACCCTAAAGCAGGGCCTCCGCAATCGACGACCCATGCATGTGCCAAAGTTAACACCACAAAACCGCCAACTACGACTGGAATGAGAATCTGACCATCAGCACTGGACGTTGGCGCAGTGTCACAGCGTTGCATGCTCTGATCAATCCCGATATCTTCGTCACGATGCCAATGCGAGGGCGTGAAGCCTTCATATTCCAGGGAACACCTCCTTGGCGCCTGTACTGTGGGACAGAGACAAGCTAGTGGCCGCTCCATTGTGTTCTGCGGAACATTTGCGTGAGCATCCATGAGTCCAGTGGATTTCATACAGGGCATCACGACGGCTAACAAAGGAGTTCCAATTGATGTGCTGGCCCGCCAAATCACCAGATCTGAGCCAGATTGTACACATCTGAGATGTGACTGAACGCAATGTCAGAACTCATCGCCCCCCTCCTCGGACTTTGTGAGAGTTACATGACTTGTGTATGCTGATGTGGTGTCGAATCCCTCCAGCGAGTTACCAAGGCCTCATTGCCCCCACGCCACGTTGCGTCGCCGCTGTTATCAGTGCCTAAGGACGACAGATCAGTCGTAAGGTAGGTGGTCACAATATTCTGACTGATCAGTGTATTAACAATGTGGTATTCAATCGAGATCATCACCTTCTACTGAAGACCTAGATATGTGTTATTATTTATTAGCTAATGTCTTGGACATTCATCTGAAAGATGTCGACGTCTTGTTATAAATAACGGAAATGTGAGAACGAACAGAAAATAATTGAAGATGCTGCGAATTGTGGGCCCCATGATGCTAATTAAAATCCAGAAAAAAAGGCAGAACCATCCCAGCCCGAGGAAAACATGTATAGCAATAGCTTCTAGTGTCAAAAGAAAAGCTGGGGATTTTTTGTTAAGCGATGGAGAGAGAAAACACTTAAAGCCAGTTCCACGTCGTAAAATCTGAACGTGACTTGTTGAACAGTACAACGATTTACACGAAGTACGAAATACTTGCCAAAATAAAACTCATACAATTTTGAAACGGAAGCTATTTAAAGATTTAGAACTGCTCACAAGGGTTAATGCACAGTTACCGACGGAGATTTACGTGACTGGGCCTTCTTAATTTGCAAGTGAGCTGAACGTTACTGATTATCAGGTTTCTTCGACCTAGCTAAACTGACGCAGGAAATTATAAGGGAAAGGAAGTCGCAAAATTACGTAGGTTACTTCAGGTAAAAGAGTAGAGGAATTGTGATTGATAACTAATACTGTAGAGAATTTCAGTCAGGTTTCGTGCAAGAACTGCACTGTGTAGACCGCACTACATAATTTCAACTTAAACAAAAACAAAGCCACTTCTGCATTCCATGAATGTTATGATACCTTATTCTTTCCACAGCTTTATACGTGTGTTTAGGAACGTCGAGGTAAATCTTGTAATCGATGTACCAAATTCTCGAAAAGATCATTTATTTTCTATATTACATCCGAAACGTCTTTTTACCAGATGCAGCAAATAATTCATTGCTTTTGTTGGATTCTTGCCCTGGAGATAACAGACATCTGTGTTTACGAGGATGATGGAAAGATTCAGCGTCTCGACAAAGAAATTTTTCGACACCGTAAAGAATTTTTGAAAAAATGGTGGCTGATAGCTCTTTGTCATTTCAGGTTTATCGGCGGTATAATATTGTCTCAACTTCAGTCACTTGTACATCACCAAGTTTTACCGATCTGATCAAGTATGCCCGGTACGTAGCACAATAACAGAACAACAGCCACGACCTTTTCTTAATCCATCCCCTTTCTCTCTAAAACAAACTATTAACTATTGTGACTTGCTCAAAATGATTAATTATCCTCTCCCAGGTGCGTCTGGTGTAAGTAATTTTTGTGACAATTACTTGTGATTATCAAGAAACTATTTCATTGTTTGTAAAATGCACATTTTTCAAAAACTGTCAAAAGAGCTGTGCTAAAGAAATTGTTATAAAATATTTCAGGGCAACATGTAAAGCTCCTGGCTGATAGAAGTCATCTGTAATGTAACACCATACATTGTATCAATTTTCTTTCCTCTGGTAGTCAAGGGTGTAACAATTGCATACTCGACAGTTTAGTTAACGTTATGAGCTGGAATTATTAAAAAATTAATGATTAGAGACAGTTTTGGTACCGTAAAAGTGCTTAAATTTCGTCTTTTTGCAGTTTGCACTTCACGTTACGCAGCGTGACGTGCTCTTGCCACGATTGCGCCTGCTTATTCACCAATTCGAGCGCCAAGGAGTGTGGGCTGAACAAACCGGTCATAAGCCGTTCTCTGTGCGGCAAAAATGAGTTGCTTAAAAAATTTCTTTAAAACGATCTTGCTGTGCACCTTAGCAACTAAAATTTTGACAGTGCATTTCTTTCGGTTTAATTCTCACGTACGAAAAATTTCATGCTAGGTGTGTTAGGTTTCGACATGTCGCATTGGACCATTCCCTTGTTAGTGCCACCCATGCGAAGCCGAAACGGGTCGCTAGAATTGTACAACATTTATTAATTTCGTGATGGCGTAAACGGTCCTTACTGACTGTATTATCTGATCTGTGACAACTACCTACCTTTGCTGCACTAGTACTGTTCCACAGGATATAACTAAACTTGTATATCGTTGACGTAAACCACAAAACTTCATACTGTAACTCACAGCTATAAACGAATCCTATACTCTCACGTCACTGCCTATACTGCATCGACAGTAAGAGTTCGTTATACCGTCACAGCTGCATAGTACCTTAGGATACAACCTGGTTACACCAAACCAATTGATCAGAATTAATTCAAAGTGTCACGACACTATCACAGATTTAGCTCCACGCAGACTGCTTCACGTCTAAATAAATATACCTGCGAAATCGTTAGGTTGCTAGCTTTCCTCTTACATTTAACTGGGATGTGCTACACAAAGCTCTCACATACACACTCATGTGCGCTCTTACAATTGTTGATCACGTATGGTTTTCAAGGCAATCTTAGACCACTCTTCCTGCAAAATATTGGTGTTTTCGGGTGAGGATGATGGAGAAAGATGGTGGTCAACGTATACCGGTAATTCCCTCTAATGTAGACCACTAAGGCTCAATAATATTGATATTGGTGACAGCGATTCTCGTGCTCACAAAACCAGTCCGGGGCGATGAAGGCTGTGTGAACGGGGGCCCCTATCATCTTAGAAAACATTGTACAATGGGACGGACCTGATCTGCCAAAATAATCACATAATCCTTCGTAATAATGTGAACTTGCAGAGTGACAATGGGATCCATGGAATACTACGATATTGCTGGCCAAATCATAACCGAACCCCACCATGTTTAACTCTTAGGACTTAAACGTAGCGAGAAGATGGAAACAGTGTGAAACAAGACTCATCCGACCAGATGAAATTCTTTCATTGCTGCATAACGCAGGTTTCATGGCTTTGGTATGACGTTTGCCTGTAAAGGGCATTTGCATAGATGATGAATGGTTTTGGAGTTCCAGTTCCCCTTGCAATGACCCGCTTGCGGTGCTCCCTTCTTGTCGTTTTCGTGCTGACAGGGTTGACCAGTGAGATATTCAGTTCTGCGTAGACTTTTGCAGCTAACGTTCTCTTATTTTTCGTCGCACTCATCTTCAGTGACCGTCTGTCACGATCACTCAGCACAGACTTTGGTCCGCGTTGTCACTTAGCGGATACTGTCTTTCAGCTTTCTCTGTATGTGGTACCAATGTTCGATATGTTGCCTCTAGGAACACCAAGCGCGGCTGCCTTGGTTACAGAAGCACGCACCATAGGAGTACCAACAATTTTTCCACATTCTAACTCACTTACCCTCAGCATAATGCACTCACTACTACACAGAACAGTGCCCTGACCACAACCGAAACTTGCAACGTATCGACGACGTTGCAGAGGTGCGGCTCATGGCGCAAATACAACAGCACAACCGTCATCCTTCGCTAGCATCTACGTTTAAGTTGAAGGATCCACATCTCGCGGTTTTTCCACTTTTTCTGACCAACTCCTTTACATATGACTTACATAAACATACGTCAGAAGGTCTGATGGCAATTATTCAAATCTGTTACTGAAAACAGCTATTCGGCCATTTACATCAATTATGCTTGATGTAGTATTATCAAAAGAGGAAGTGGAGGAATATGCACCACTGGCTTGCATAGGGTGATCAGTACTGCGTAAGCTATTCAGATCAAAATTAAATGACAAAATACTGACTAATGAAAAAGCATCTAAGGTGGCGTGACCTCCTGGCCATCATTTCTTACATAATCCTTCCTCATAATCGTATTCTGCACATCAAGACACTTCATTCGAACCCATAATCGATAAGGTAGATTCAATTTTGTATGAATTCATGTAAGCGATATGCAAATCAAATAAGCAAATAGCAAGTGCGCACAGAGGTTGAAAAAGTCGAGGCTGGTGTACACAACATGACGGCCACAGGAATTTTCGTTCGAAAAGAGGTAACCAGCCCGCTGGGAGGCCAGTCCCTTCAGAGGGGTGAGTCAACACACAGCTACTTCAGCCAGAGCGACCATTCAGAGAGAGGACAGCTTTGCCAGAGCGAAGGTATAATGACCCCCGTGTTCGACTTAAAATCAAATTCCACTACATTGTGTGGGAGCGCCCAGAAGATGCATTTTTTGATGGACCGACTGCATAGTTACGGAGTTCTCACAGGAAAACAGTATATGCCTAATGGAGATGCTACATATTTCCGCATTGCTCGACTTAAACGAAACGTCATTCTCCCGTTTAAAAGAGCAGCGCTGATTGGCAGAATATTTCTGATGCAAAGATCCAGAGAAGTGAGGGAAGACAGCGAATGATATACCCTTGCAATTTTTCCAGAAAAAGGGGCTGTTTCGTTGTCGCTCTTGGAGCAGGAACACGTAACAAGAGCGAATGTGCTCGTATGTGTATGCAAAGAGCGAGGAACAAAGTCTCTCCTCAGTACTTCACTGGGAGAGCACCTCTGTTGTTAGTGAATCGGAGCAATACTCTATATTGAGTCGCTTGCTATTAAGCATTGTTCACTGTGTTGGCCATCACACTTATTGTGTGGTGTGAACACGGACACAGTACTAGTTAAATGCCTGTGAGCGAATATTTAGTGGCATCGCAGTGGACTGGTTATCTGACCGGTGTACCACACGGATAGGAGTCCCTGACTTCATCAAGGCATAGGGAGAGTTTGATTGGCGAAGGTTAATCCAGATAGAAAGAGATAGTTGTGTTATTTGGCAGCAGCGAGCGACGCAGGCAGCAGTCATAGCAACTCCATTACATTTCTCACGCGACAGTCTTGACCGTACCTAGAAAAGTTATTCAAGTTGAGTAGGTGTGGCTCTCAGCCATTCTACTGAGTAAATAACATTCTTAAAGAAAAGGGAGAAAAGAACCTTTCCATATTTTTTTAAAATAATAGCATTCCTATCCATAAGAGGGAATCTACTGTTCTGAAAAGAACCTGGAAATTTATTATATTATAAGAAAAAGTTTCACTTGATTTCTCAGAATTTTTTGCGATAAATAATATTTTTCGTTTGTTTAATGTTTTTCTTACACTAACTAGCAATACTCCAGTACCCAACTATTCCACTAGTTATGTAAAAATATAGAATATTTTTGTGTCTTTTCCTTACAGCGGACGACTCCACAAGATATTTGTTGCTGAATGTTTTTCAAGCAGTTCTTGTTGGTACTTCAGGAGCGTCTGTCTGACTTCTGTAGTAGTGTGAGGTGGAAATTGTTCTTGCGGGAGTCAAAGGGTACTTGTTGGATCAATCCATTGTGCAACTTGACAAAATAAAACCCACACACTCACAAGCAGGTTGTGCATGAATGTGTAAATCTTGACAAGTATTAGATTTTTGCAGTTAATAACACAAATAACACAATTATAAAAGCACTTCTAAATAAAAACCTAATATCAAAGCTGCTGGCAAGCGGAAGTCATATTTTTGATAATTTATGTAGTAGGACCTGTTAAATATTGTCTTAATCTTTCTTTCTTAAGGAAAATTAATGTCGATCCTTTCAGTTTAAACTTCTAAAACGTAGAAAAACAATGTGATAACTTATACACTTGCTCCAATATCTACCAAGGTTTGTTTAGACGGTATGGTTGCAAAGTCATACTGCAAGAGAGAGTCACATGTTGCTAATTTAATTAATTTTGCAACGAATTTCAATTAGTTACTTTTCTTAGGTGGTGCTAACACTGTCTACCTTTCCAAATTTATTTAGTAACTTGTCGAAATTCTGCTTTCAGATCTGCAAAGCAGTTTTAAAACCTTTTCGGTGCAGGATTCAGGATTGGATTGTATCTGATAAATACTGCAAGCAGGTTTTACACTCTGAACAATGGCTACTGTGTGGTTATGCGTTTAAACACCGAATCATCTAACTATTACTTTCACCAACACTATGTTTGGCCCTTACACAGATAAAGCTAACGTTCGAAGTAGTTCTTTGTTCAAGACGCAAAACAACAGCTGTCCTTCTTTGATCGTAACACAGTCCACGGAACGAGTAAAATGTAGTCTCTTTTCTGCCCAACTGCTTGAAGCAATCATGGTATGTATTCGTTCTCTTGATGTGATTGCCTCTGGTTCTAGGCTGCTCGAGGTACTCTCTGCTTCTTCTTCTCGGTATCTTATGCACTTTAAATAACTCTTCTCCCGGGCAATTCTTTTTTTACTTCAAGGCTCTTCAGCTCTTGTAAAATCCTCTACTGCGTCGAGCTTAGGAACAAATTTTCTTGTCGAAATATTGGTAAGTTATTGCAGCAATGGCGAGGAAATGATACTCTACAAGTTCTGAAGCCTTCTCATCTTTTCACGCTATAAATGCGTTTTCCTTTTACAAAAACTGTCCGAGATCGTAAGCTCTTTCACTTTCCACTGCTATTTTCCTTTTTATGCCCATCATTGTGATTTACGATCTGCATGACTTCGGCCGTTCATTTACGCTAAAAATGAAACACTTGTAGCTGTCATTTTCATGTTATATTATTATATTGGAACCAGTTTCGGTGGATCAATACATCATCTTCAGGCCTTAACTGACGTTGATACCGTCAGTGGCCAGTATCTATGAACTAGCTTCGTAGAGTACTGTAAAAGCAAGATTGTGTTTGCCCCCATCAACTACCAACTGCTTCAGTCACAACACTGCAGACAGAACATCGCTTTACAGTATTTTACGGAAGCCACTTCATAGATGTTGACCACTGACAGTATCGTGTATACGATTGGTGTTCACCCTATCAGCGTCAGTTAGAGCCTGAAGATGGCTTATTGAGCCACCGAATCTGGTTGCAACACAATGAAGTAGTATCAAAAGGACGGCTGCAGTTATTTCATTGTATTATGCTTCTAAACCTCGTCAGCCTTCCACAAAAAAGTAATTTTCCACCAATTACGTCCGTCCTCACTCTCGTCCATTCAAACACATCTAAATCACACCGTGACAAGATTTCATAGCAATATCTCAAATTCTCTTCTATAAATTTCACCTTACACTCGATACTTCCAAAAGAACTATTAATTTTTACAAGATGCAACTGATTTTCCACTCATGACCAGACGAACCACGTCCATCCATCTGAATACAGCCGAGTCGCAGCGTAGGCTGACTACACGTGTTTTGTTAGTTCCCTGCCGACACCGTTGTTTATATAGACAAAAATTTTCATTCCTAGCGAAAGATCCAATGAATTCATGGAACTTAACTATAATCCACTGAAAAATTAACATTACAGATTTATATGACTTTTTTTACATAAACCCAAGAAACAAATAAAGGAAATTTGAAGGATTAATTAGGTACAACTTAATTATACGTAACTGCTAGGTATTACACTGAAGCGCCAAAGAAACTGGTATAGACCTGCGTATTCAAATAGAGAGAGATTTAAAGAAGCAGAATAGGGCGCTACGGTCGGCAACGCCTTCATAAGGCAACAAGTGTCTCGCGCAGTTCTTAAATTGCTTACTGCTGCTACGATGGAACGTTATCAAGATTTAAGTGGGTTTCAACGTGGTGTTATAGTCGGCGCACGAGCGATGGGACACAGCATCTGTGAGGTAGCGATGAATAGGGGATTTTGCCATACAGCCATTTCTCGAGTGTACCGTGAATATCAGGAATCCGGTAAAATATCAAATCTCAGACATCGCTGCGGCCGGAAAAAGATCCTGCAAGAACGGGACCAACGACGACTCAAGAGAATAGTTCAACGTTACAGAAGCGCAACCCTTTCGGAAATTGCTGCAGATTGCTGGTGGAGGGTCTGTAATGGTGTGTGGTGCGTGCAGTTTGATTGATACGGGACCCCTGATACGTCTAGATACGACTTTGGCAGGCGACATGTATGTAAGCATCCTTTCTGATCATCTGCATCCACTGATGTCCATCGAGCATTCCGACGACACCCCACACGTCCAGATTTTGCTACAGAGTGGCTCCAGGAACACTCTTCTGAGTTTAGACACTTCCGCTGCCCACCAACCTCCCCAGTCGTGAACCTATTGACCATATCTGGGATGCTTTGCAAGGAGCTGTTCAGAAGAGATCTCCACCTCCTCGTACTCTTACGTATTTACGGACAGCCCTTCAGGATTCATGGTGTCTGTTATCTCCAGCACTACTTAAGACCTTATTCGAGTCCATGCCACGTCGTGTTGCAGCACTTCTGCAAGCTCGCGGGGGTCCTACACGATATTAGGCAAATTTACCAGTTTCTTTGCTTCTTCAGTTTATACTGGGTTCAAATGGTTCAAATGGCTCTGAGCACTATGGGACTTAACTTCTGAGGTCATCAGTCCCCTAGAACTTAGAACTACGTAAACCTAACTAACCTAAGGACATCACACACATCCATGCCCGAGGCAGGATTCGAACCTGCGACCGTAGCGGCCGCGCGGTTCCAGACTGTAGCGTCTAGAACCGCTCGGCCACCCAGGCCGGCGTATACTGGTGAGAGCCTGTTGTGCAATTCAGAGAGTGGGCTGAAAATATGACAGTTATAGACAGCACAAAATGTACAGTTTAGAAAACATCGTTGCCGTGAAACACAACTAGCTCTTTATTCACATGAAGTGCTGAGTGCTATTGACAAGGGATTTCAGATCGATTCCGTATTCCTGGATTTCCGGAAGGCTTTGGGCACTGTACCACTCAAGCGACAGGTAGTAAAATTACGTGATTATGGAATATCGTCTCAGTTATGCGACTGGATTTGCGATTTCCTGTCAGAGCGGTCACAGCTCGTAGTAATTGACGGGAAGTCATCTAGTAAAACAGAAGGTAGTGTTATAGACCCTTTGCTGTTCCTTATCTATATAAACGATTTTGGAGAGAATCTTCGGTTGTTTGCAGATGACGCTCTCGTTTATAGACTAATAAAGTCATCAGAAGACCAAAACAAACCTCAAAACGATTTAGAAAAGATATCTGAATGGTGCGAAAAGTGGCAGTTGACCCTAAATAAGGAAAAGTGTGAAGTCATCCACCTGAGTACTAAAAGGAACTCGTTAAACTTCGGTTACACGATAAACCAGTCTAATCTAAAAGCCGTAAATTCAACTAAATACCAGGTATTTCAATTACGAACAACTTAAATTGGAAAGAATACATAGAAAATGTTATGGGGAAGGCTAACCAAAGGCTGCGTTTTATTGGCAGGGCACGTAGAAAATGTAACAGACCTACTACGCTTGTCCGTCCTCTTTTAGAATACTGTTGCGCCCTGTGGGATCCTTACCAAGCAGGACTGACGGAGTACATCGAAAAAGTTCAAAAAAAGGCAGCACGTTTTGTATTATCGCGAAATATGAGAAAGAGTGTCACAGAAATGATACGGGATTTGGGCTGGAAATCATTAGAAGAAAGGCGTTTCTCGTTGCGACGGAATCTTCTCACGAAATTCCTATCAGAAACTTTCTCCTCCGAATGCGAAAATATTTTGATGACACGGACCTACATAGGGCGGAACGATCACCAAGATAAAACAAGCCGCGCCGGATTAGCCGAGCGGTCTGAGGCGCTGCAGTCATGGAGTGGGCGGCTGATCCCGGCGGAGGTTCGAGTCCTCCCTCGGGCATGGGTGTGTGTGTTTGTCCTAAGGATAATTTAGGTTAAGTAAAGCTTAGGGAGTGATGACCTTAGCAGTTAAGTCCCATAAGATTTCACACACATTTGAACACACACACACACACACACACATATATATATATATATATATATATATATATATATATATATATATATATATATATATATATATAATAAGGGAAATCAGAGCTCGTACGAAAAGATATAGCTGTTCATTCTTTCCGCACGCTATACGAGATTGGAATAATAGAGAATTTTGAAGGTGGTTCGATGAACCCTCGGCCAGGCACTTAAATGTGTTTTGCAGATGATCCATGTAGATGTAGATGTACTGTCTCCAGAATGGCTATGTAGGGAAGAGTTACCTATGGCTGCAGCTGACAAGCTGTTCTCAGGGACAGCTCATGGAATTGCGATCACTGAATGAGACTGAATGCTCAAGAAAGTTCTAGTAATTCACAGGAATCTGTTCGTTGGTACTCACTCTGTCGAACTGAACGCGTGTCCTCTTCGCTAGTGGTGGGCAGACGCTTGCTGTAATGTACAGGCACGGCTTCGTTCACGTCGCCCAGTTCGGAGTTGGCCAGTGAGGTCACGGAGGTGAAATGCCTCGGCTGCCGCAGCTTAGTGCGATCCACATCCACTGTAGCGCCGTCCGTGGACCCGTCTGACTCGCCCTTGAGCGGCTTCAACTCGCTGGCGACGGGTCGGCGCTCGGCGTGCCATTCCAGCGGGTGGAAGAGGAGGCTGCCCATGGGTCCGTGCATGGCCACGGCTCCCAGAACCATCATGGTGCCGGTGAAGCCGTAGTTCTCCAGCAGAAAACGCACCACGTGCGGCATCGCCATCTGGCCCATATTTCCGCCCGACATGTACATGCCGACGGCACGCCCTCGTGCCTTCAAGAAGTACGTTTTCACTACCATGAAGCCGGACGGAGCGACTAGCCCAAAGCCGAGACCTGTCGAAAGTGAGCTGAACATAAGTACGTTTCCCGAACCCTGTAGTCCCACCAATATCAAAAAACATTATTTACAAAATTTTGACATAATTAACGCTCATTATCATAGTAAGGATGGTCGAAGCAGAGAGGATATAAAATGTAGACTGGCAATGGCAAGGAATGCGTTTCTGACGAAGAAACATTTGTTAAGATCGAGTATAGATTTAAATGTCAGGAAGTCGTTTCTGAAAGTATTTGTATGGAGTGTAGCCATGTATGGAAGTGAAACATGGACGATAAATAGTTTGGACAAGAAGAGAATAGAAGCTTTTGAAATGTGGTGCTGCAGAAGGATGCTGAAGAATAGATGGGTAGATCACCTAACTAATGAGGAGGTATTGAATAGAATTGGGGAGGAGTTTGTGGCACAACTTGACTAGAAGATGGGATCGGTTGGTAGGACATGTTCTGAGACATCGAGGGATAACCAGTTTAGTATTGGAGGGCATCGTGGAGGGTAAAAATCGTAGAGGGAGACCAAGAGATGAATACACTAAACAGATTCAGAAGGATCCAGGTTGCAGTAGGTACTGGGAGATGAAGAAGCTTGCACAGGATAGAGTAGCATGGAGAGCTACATCAAACCAGTCTCAGGACTGAAGACCACAACAACAACATCATAGTAAGCAAACCATACAAGAAAGAATTGGTAAAACCTTAGCACTCAGTTGTTTTAAGTTGGTCATTTCATTTTGGAATATAATTTTAAAATTTATTTCTCAAAACTAATATTACCATAACGAACAAAGAATGTGAGATGAAACTGGCAAAAAGTAAACAATCAGTATGTTTTAAGGAGGTGGTTTCACTTCAGAACCTCTGGGATATACAGTTCTGAACTACCCATCAATTCATGCTATACATTTGAAAGCATAATCTTCTTTTGCACAGACATAATTCCACATCTCGTGGGTGCTGTGAACTTATAATGCCTAAAACAAGTTATAGTCCAAAATAACAAGCAAAAATGGTTCTAAATTTTAAATAAATCGTCTGTCAAAACTATATACTGACCCAGTGGTTTCAAATCGAAACTACTCATAAGAGCAGTAGTGCATAATTAATATTACAATAGCTTTAGACATACTTGGCAACGACCTTACCACAGTGGATACACTGGTTCCCGTCAGATCACCGAAGTTAAGCGCTGTCGGGCGTGGCCGGCACTTGGATGGGTGACCATCCGGGCCACCATGCACTGTTGACATTTTTCGGGGTTCACTCGGCCTTGTGATGCCGATTGAGGAGCTACTCGACCGAACAGTAGCGGCTCCGGTCAAAGAAAACCATCATAACGACGGGGAGAACGGTGTGCTGACCACATGCCCCTCCTATCCGCATCCTCATCTGAGGATGACACGGCGTCGGATGGTCCCGATGGGCCAATTGTGGCCTGAAGACGGAGTGCTTTTTTTTAAGACATAATTTCACTGTCAATGATCTCCTAAAATCATGAAGCACATTCTCTGAGCCGACCCTATAAGTGTCTCCCACAACACATTACGTTCATAAGAGTACCTCAGCGTACCACTAGATGTCTCTTTACTGCAACGGCGTCGGTGATTTCATGTTAAAGGCACGAGTACTTCAACAAAAAATGAAATGGAAGTTTCAAGCGAAAACCACTGGTATCCAAAGGGTAAACAATATCGCTACTTCAGGAGATGGAAGTAACTAATATTGATCTATTCTGTTTGCCATAAAAGATTTCATGAAAGCCTGAAACACAAAATCAGTCATGTTGTTTATAAAATTAAGAGCGAATAATCAGGATAAACGATTCAGTTGTTGTCAAAGAGCAAGAATTATATAAGAAGCTGACTAGCGCAGAAAAAAATGGCATTCATCGCTAAAAGTAGTCTACCGTATGTGAATAAGGGCTTCAGTCTACACTAACAAAAAAATTATAAAACCGTCGTATCTGTCTGTTTGTGTATTAGAATACGCTGATCCCCGAAATTAACTGACGAATTTTTGTGGGTTTTTTTCAGGTACCGTGAGAGTAATTTGGAACAGCATATATGCTTTATTTCATCAAAACTGGACTGCGAAAGCAGATACCGTGGTTTAAAATTGTATCTAAAAACATCATGTCTGTCTATTTGTCTGTTTGAAAAGCTAATTTCCAATAGTACTACTCGAATTTTCATGGGGTTTTCACAGTTAACGGGAGCTTAGCTTGAGGCAACACACAGGCTTTACTTCTTCAAAATCGGATCACGCAAAAAAATATACATGAATGTGTGTTTGTTTGTGCCTTTTCGTGTCTAACCGCGGAAACGATTTTGATAAAACGTAGTACGGATGTTGCTTGAACACCGACGAAGATCATAGGCTACTTAAGAAAGCAGTATTGGGTATTTATTGATTTCTAGAATATTACACGAATTAGGCAAATATAGTTAATCTTTGGAAAAGCTATTTCTTCTTTCACTTTTGAACTTCATCATATTTGTGAAAACGCATTTGATGATTGGTATGTGCTACACAGTAAGTTCCAATATAATGTATACAATACTTATCTGTCCTCAAGGTGTTTTATCCATACTTCCATACTATAAGAGGAAGACTGCACTGTAGTTCCGTCTCTAGGTTGTCGCACAGATGAAAAAATGGTAGATATCGAAATAGACGACAGAGCGATAGAGAAAAAATTAAAATCGCTCAAAAGAGGAAAGGCCGGAGGACCTCATGGGATACCAGTTCGATTTTACATAGAGTACGCGAAGGAACTTGCACCCCTTCTTGCAGCGGTGTACCGTAGGTCTCTAGAGAGCGTAGCGTTCCAAAGGATTGGAAAAGGGCACAGGTCATCCCCGTTTTTAAGAAGGGACGTCGAACAGATGTGCAGAACTATAGACCTATATCCCTAACGTCAATCAGTTGTAGAATTTTGGATCACGTATTATGTTTGAGTATAATGACTTTTCTGGAGCCTAGAAATCTACTCTGTAGGAATCAGAATGAGTTTCGAAAAGACGATCGTGTGAAACCCAGCTCGCGCTATTCGTCCACGAGACTCAGAGGGCCATAGACACGGGTTAACAGGTAGATGCCGTGTTTCTTGACTTCCGCAAGGCGTTCGATATAGTTCCCCACAGTCGTTTAATGAACAAACCTTCACCGAGGAGTCAAGCAGTATATTGCTCCCTCCTATGCATATCTCGCGAAGAGATTGCTTATTTGCTTACCATCACTCGTCATAAGAGTACTACTCATATGCGAGCATAGCTGCGAGTATTAGCTAGATACATATAATTTGAAACCTTTAGGAAACCCTCCTACATTTTCGCTATTCATGCCGCAAAACTTCAGCATCGGAAATGATTATTTAATTTAACTTAATTTATTATTTCTTTACTACAAACTACATTCGCAGCACATTTTGGCCCAGTGACATGGTGCATTGTCATCCATCTACATCTACGTCTACATCTACGTCTACATCTACGTGATTATTCTGCTATTCACAAAGTGCCTGGAAGAGGGTTCAATGAACCACCTTCATGCTGTCTCTCTACCGTTTCACTCTCGAACGGCACGCGGGAAAAACGAGCACGTAAATTTTTTCCGTGCGAGCCCTGATTTCTCTTATTTTATAGTGATGATCATTTCTCCCTGTGTAGGTGGTTGTCAATAGAATGTTTTCGCAATCGGAGGAGAAAACTGGTGATTGAAATTTCATGAGAAGATCCCGTCGCAACGAAAAACACCTTTGTTTTAATGATTGCCACTCCAGTTCACATATCATGTCCGTGACACTGTCTCCCCTATTTCGCGATAATACAAAACGAGCTGCCCTTCTTTGTACTCTTTCCATGTCATCCGTCAGTCCCACCTGATAAGGATCCCACACCGCACAACAATACTCCAGAATAGGGCGGACAAGCGTAGTATAAGCAGTCTCTTTGGTAGACCTGTTGCACCTTCTAAGGATTCTGCCAATGAATCGCAGTCTTTGGTTTGCTCTACCCACAATATTATCTATGTGATCGTTCCAATTTAGGTTATTTGTAATCGTAATCCTTAAGTGTGTAGTTGAATTTACTGTCCTCAGTTTTGTGTGACTTATCGAATAATCGAAATTTAGTTGATTTCTTTTAGTAATCATGTGAATAACTTCACAATTTTCTTTATTCAGGGTCAATTGCCGCTTTTCGCACCATACAGATATCTTATCTAAATCATTTTGCAAGTCGTTTTCATCATCTGATGACTTTACAAGACGGTAAATGACTGCATCATCTGCAGACAATCTAAGACGGTTACTCAAATTGTCTCCTATGTCGTTAGTATAGATCAGGAACAATAGAGGGCCTATAACACTTCCTTGAGGGACGCCGGATATCACTTCTGTTTCACTCGATGACTTTCCGTCTATTACTACGAACTGTGACCTTTCTGACAGGAAATCACGAATCCAGTCGCACAACTGAGGCGATACTCCCTAGGCACGCAGTTTGATTAGAAGACGCATGTGAGGAACGGTGTCGAAAGCCTTCTGGAAATCTAAAAATATGGAATCAATTTGACTCCTTTGTGGATAGCACTTATTACTTCATGAGTATAAAGAGCTAGTTGTGTTTCACAAGAACGATATTTTCTGAATCCGTGCTGACTGCATGTCAATAAATCGTTTTCTTCGAGGTACTTCGTAATGTTCGAATACAGTATATGTTCTAAAACCTTACTGCAAATCGACGTTAGTGATATAGGCCTGTAATCCAGCGGATTACTCCTACTTGCATTTTTGGGTATTGGTGTGACTTGAGCAATTTTCCAGTCTTTAGGTACGTATCTTTCTGTGAGCGAGTTGTTGTATATAATTGCTAAATATGGAGCTATTTTATCAGCATACTCTGAGAGGAACCTGACTGGTATACAATCTGGACCGGAGGCCTTGCCTTCATTAAGTGATTTAAGCTGCTTTGTTACACCGGGGATATGTACTTTTATGTTTCTCATCTTGGCAGTTGTTCATGATTGGAATTCAGGAATATTTACTTCGTCCTCTTTGGTGAAGGAGTTTCGTAAAACCGTGTTTAATAACTTAATAATAGTGGCACTGTCATCATTGACTTCATCGTTGTTATCGCGCAGTAAAGGTGTTGTGTCTTACCACTGGTGTGCTTTATGTATGACCAGAATCTCTCTGTGTTTTGGAGACAGAATTTCGTTGTGGAAATTATTAAAAGCATCTCCCATTGAAGTACGCACCATATTTCGAACTTCTGTAAAACTTTGCCAATCTTCGGGAGTTTGCGTTCTTTAAAATTTGGCATGCTTTTGTCGTTGCTTCTGCAACTACGATCTGACCCGTTTTGTGTACCATCACTTATTAATTCATGTGGTATATATCTGTCAATTGCTGTTGATACTATCTCTTTGAAAATATTCCACAACTTTTCTACATTTTCATGATCAGATCGGAAGGAGTGATGAAGACTGTCTCTTAAAAAGGCATTAAGAGCATTTTCATCAGCTTTTTTAAATAGATATACTTTGCGTTTCTTTTTGATGGTTGTTGGTGTTACGGTATTCAGCCTAGCAGCAACTGCCTTGCGGTCGCTAATCCCTGTATTCGTCACAACACTCACTATTTGTCCAGGATTATTTGTTGCTAAGAGGTCAAGTATGCTTTCGCAACCATTTACGCTTCGTGTGGGCTCATGAACAAATTTTTTTCTGAGAAAGCATTATGTACAATTTCGGATGATGTTTTATGCCTGCCGCCGGCTTTAAACGTATAATTTTTCTAGCATATCGAGGGTAGATTTGTAATGTCTCTTGCAGCGGTCTCTCCGCGATATTTTCAGAAATTTTATAAATTATATAACTCAGTACATATCTCGAAATATCTCTTCTTATCTTACCGATTATCAATGCAAAGTAGTTTCAAGCCCAATTATTCCTTGGAGCGTCCATTTACTCCATGGAATAGCTTCTCTGCTATCTATGTTTTCTCTTATGAAATGAATAAAAACTTCTTGCCGATTAGTCGTAAAAGAAGGATCTATATGTACGTATTGTTGAGCGAGTCGCCATCTTGATGAGATTCTGTATGAGAAGGAATTTAATACATGAACTAAACTAAAGTAAGGGTGTTTGCGTATTATTTAACGGATTATTATTATTGACAGTGTCTGCTTACTACGCTGTGTTGCACGGGATCAGTGGGGAAAGTCTGATTTACACTGGACGAACCTGCCGTTTTGAATGCTCAAGATATCCAGTTACTTCAAATAAATAGGCTAACACGGTCTTACCAGCAGATCTCCGGTCTTCCCCATGTGATCACCGAAAGATAATAATTATTACAAATGTTTCCATGAGATCGACTGACAATTTTCGTCGCGCCGAGACTTCGAAATTGCTTCACTGCCTTATGGAATTTAAGTTAAGCTTAATTTAATCAGGACAGAACAGTATTGAACTGTGTGAATGTGATAAGCCTGCTTTGTCAATGAAAATTCCCTTAATATACGCATGTTTTTACTATCCTGATCAGTGAAGCTAAATCAGGCTGGTGTGAGAGAGGTTCTTTAAATTTAAGAAATATTAAAGATTGAAATCACCACCGACTATAATTATATGAGTGGGGTACTTATTTGAAATGAGACTCAAGTTTCCTTTGAACTGTTCAGTAACTATGTCTTCTGAGTCGGGGGTCGGTAAAACGATTCAGTTAATAGTTTAGTTCGACAGTCAGGCATAACTTCTACCCATACTATTTCACATGAACTATCTACTTCAGTGTCGCTACAAGGCGAACTACCTCTGACAGCAATAAATACTCCACCACCAACTGTATTTAATCTATCCTTTCTGAACACTGTTAGATCGTTTGAAAAAATTTCGGCTGAACTTATTTCCTGCTTTAGCCAGCTCTCTGTACCTACAACTATTTGAGCTTCAGTGCTTTCTATTAGGGCTTGGAGCTCTGGTTCTTTCCCAACACAGCTACAACAACTTACAAAACCAATCGTTTCTACAACTACCTTACTGTGTTTTACCTGCCCACTTTCTGACGGACGCCCCTTCTGTGGTTCCCTGAGGCCCTCTAACCTAAAAAACCGCCCAGTCCCTTGCACACCGCCCCCACTACACGTGTAGGCGCCTCCTGTGTGTAGTGGACTCCTGAACTATTAAGCGAAACCCGGAAACCCACCACCCGATGGCGCAAGTCAAGGAATCTGCAGCCTACACGGTCACAGAA
The DNA here is from genome assembly GCF_023864345.2 of Schistocerca serialis cubense. Taxonomy (NCBI): domain Eukaryota; kingdom Metazoa; phylum Arthropoda; class Insecta; order Orthoptera; family Acrididae; genus Schistocerca; species Schistocerca serialis. The sequence goes on from NC_064643.1 coordinate 189,747,518, forward strand.
CCGCCTGAGTCTCAACTCGGCTCTGCACCAAAGGACCACAGTCAGTTCTATAGACGATGCTGCAGATGGTGAGCTCCGCCTTAATCTCGGAAACAAGACTGGCAGCCTTTACCATTTCCGCTAACCGCCCGAAACCAGACAGAACCTGCCTCGATCCAAAGCGACACACGTCATTGGTACCGACATGAGCCACCACCTGCAGTTGGTTGCACCGTGTACTCTTCATAGCTCCGGGAAGCACCATATCCACATCCGGAATGACTGCCCCCGGAATGCACACAGAGTGCACACTGGCTGCCTTCCCTTCCTTGGCAGCCATGTTCCTAAGGGGCTCCATTACGCGCCTATCGTTGGAGCTCCCAATTACCAGCAAACCCACCCTCTGTGAATGCCTAGACCTTGGGGGCCGAGAAGCTTCCTCTGGAATGGGGTGGACGACTGCATCTGGCTCAGAGATATCGTGAGCCACAGCTAACGCCCGAAACCTGTTCGACAAACGAACCGAGGAGGCCCTACGATCGGTCCCTCGGAAAGTTTTTCGCTGCCTGCCAGACTTTGGAATGATCTCCCACTCGACCACGGGTGAGGGGCCAACCTCAGTGCAGGCAGTACCCGGGGAGGTCACAGTAGTGGACCGATCGGAGGACACGTGGGACTTGCTCGACGTCCCTCGCATCCCCGCGTCCGATCCCCCAACAGTGACGCTCCTTGGCAACAGTCTAAAGCTGTGTGACGGAAGCCAACGCAGCCTGCAGCTGTGAGCGATGGGTCGCCAGCTCAGCTCGCATCTCTACACAACAATCACAGTTCCTATCCATTACTGCACTCCTCCTGTTTGAAGCTCGTAACAATATGTAACAAGCGAACGGTGTACTCGCCTTAGTAGTAGCAGGAACTATCGATGCGATCTCGCTGACAGTCTAACTGACCATCTCGTCTGGGAATATTAAGACAATGAATGGCTACAAATGGTCTCCAAACTGCCGCATGTAACCATTTCCAATCAATGAACGATTCACTTGGGCCAGAGGACAGAGTCTATGCAACTACAGCTCACACCATTATGGAGCCACCACCAGCTTGCGCCCGCATCTCGTGGTCGTGCGGTAGCGTTCTCGCTTCCCACGCCCGGGTTCCCGGGTTCGATTCCCGGCGAGGTCAGGGATTTTCTCTGCCTCGTGATGGCTGGGTGTTGTGTGCTGTCCTTAGGTTAGTTAGGTTTAAGTAGTTCTAAGTTCTAGGGGACTGATGACCATCGATGTTAAGTCCCATAGTGCTCAGAGCCATTTGAACCACCAGCTTGCACAGTGCCTTGTTGACAACTTAGGTCCATGGCTTCGTAGGGTCTGCGCCACACGTGAACCCTACCATCAGCTCTTACCAACCGAAATCGGAGTTCATCTGACCAGGACACGGTTTTCCAGTCGTCTAGTGTCAAACCGACCTTGTCACGAGCCCAAGAGAGGCGCGGCAGACGACGTCGTGCTGTCAGCAAAGCCACTGGCGTCGCTTGCCTGCTGCTATAGCGCATTAACGCCGAAAGTCGCCTCACTGTCCTAGCGGATACCTCTGTGGTACGTCCCACATTGATTTTTGTGGTTGTTTCACGCTGTGTTGACTGCTTGTTAGCACTGACAACTCTACACAAACGCCGCTGCACTCGGTCGTTAAGTGAAGGCCGTCGGCCACTTCGTCGGGGGTGAGAGGAAATGCCTGAAATTTGGTGCTCTCGGCACACTTTTGACACAGTGGATCTTGGAATACTGAACTCCCTAACGACTTCAGAAATGGAACGTCCCATGCGTCTCGCTGCAACTACCATTCCGCTTGCAACTCCGCTAATTCGTCGTACGGCCGCAGTCACGTCGGAAACAATTTCAAATGAATCACCTAAGTATAAATGGCAGCTCCGCCAATGCACAGACATCTCTACACGTTTCGTATTAGGCATATGGTCGTGTTTATTTCGTAACGAAGCGTTTTCCCTAAATAGAACTCATATAGAAGAGTCCGATAGGAGCACTCCTTTCTTTCAGGAGTGCTAGTTCTGCAAGGTTCGCAGAAGAGCTTCTGTAAAGTTTGGAAGGTAGGAGACGAGATACTGGCAGAAGTAAAGCTGTGAGTACCGGGCGTGCGTCGTGCTTCGGTAGCTCAGTTGGTAGAGCACTTGCCCGCGAAAGGCAAAGGTCCCGATTTCGAGTCTCGGTCGGGCACACAGTTTTAATCTGCCAGGAAGTTTCATATCGGCGCACACTCCGCTGCAGAGTGAAAATCTCATTCTGGAAACATCCCCCAGGCTGTGGCTAAGCCATGTCTCCGCTATATCCTTTCTTTCAGGAGTGCTAGTTCTGCAAGTTTCGCAGAAGAGCTTCTGTAAAGTTTGGAAGGTAGGAGACGAGATACTGGCAGAAGTAAAGCTGTGAGTACCGGGCGTGAGTCGTGCTTCGGTAGCTCAGTTGGTAGAGCACTTGCCCGCGAAAGGCAAAGGTCCCGAGTTCGAGTCTCGGTAGGGCACACAGTTTTAATCTGCCAGGAAGTTTCAAAATAAATCAGAATATAAACCGAGAAGGCCTTTAATGGAGGTTTGCAATTGGTTGCACAAACAATGACATGAATTACTTACAGGAGAATGGAAACAGACTACTCCACTGTAAAATGTAAATGTAAATGCCGTGTGACTAGGGCCTCCCGTCGGGTGGAGCGTTCACACGGTCCAAGTCGTTCGAGTTGACGTCACTTCGGCGACTTGCGTGTCGAGGGGATGAAATGATGATGATAAGGACAACACAACATCCATACCTTGAGCGGATAAAATCTCAGACCCAGCCGGGAATCGAACCCGGGCCGTTAGGTAAGACATTCCATCGCGCTGACCAGCTACCAGGGGCGGACTACTACACTGTGATGAATATAATTGGAAATGTTGTGGTATAGAGGAACACTGAAGATTAGATGGGTAGATTTAGTAACTGACATGTAGTTACCGAACAGAATTGAGGAAAAAGAAATTTATGGTTTGTTGGATAGTACACCTGAGGCAAGGTATAACAGTAAATTTGGTAAAGGAGCGAAGTGTGTGGGTTAATAATGGTAGAAAGAAGTCGACACTCGATTACAGTGTGCAGATTCTTTGGACGTATGTATCAGTAGTTATGCTGAGATGAAGACTTGCACAGGATAGACTAACCTGGAAAGCAGCATCAAACCAGCTGAAAGTAACATACCTCATGCTGTCAATCCAAGACGGAACATCGTTTAGACTTGAGCCAAAAGACCTCACTTCTGAGAGAGATCATCGATCTAATAAATACGCATGTAATACTTAAGGCCCGTTATTGCTCTTATAATACTCTCTAAGCATCTAATCTTAAAAATCTGCAAACTAAAGCCAGTCTGAGAATGTCACATGACTACGAAGAACGCATTAGTAAAAGCAAATGGTGCCGAGGACATGTAGCTTAGGCCAATTACAATCGGAAAATACTAACGTGGCCCAGTGAGTCATCGTTCAACCTGTTTCCAACAACAGATAGGTCACATCTATCGCACACGATCAAAATGAAAACTAAAGTTAGACGTGGCAGTGTCTTGGTGACGGTTACATGTCGGTCGAATTACAGCAAGAATTTTGTAGAGACCCAATCATCCATAGGTATCCAGCAGTAGTAATAACTCTTTTCGAAATAATACTACTGCTAAGGACTTGTAATATGCATTGTTGTATTATAAGCTTCGGGAGATAATTATCAAGAAAAATTTTCTCTACTAAGCTTTTGATGTCGGAATTCACATATCTTCTTGTCGTCTAATGAACATGTGGTTGAAGTTAAACAGTGTCCCTGGCACTTTATCCACCAAATGCATCATTTTCGATGACTCTCAGTATCTTTTAGAGGATAAACTCCTCTGCATTCATTTAGAATCATCTTTAAGCAAACAAACTACTCTACTGTGTGACGAATTACATGAAACTGGTGTTACTAATATATCCCGCAAGTGTATTTCAAATTTTTTACCGAGAAATGTATTCCAGATATCTGTCAAAATAAATGTGGATTAACATGTGATAGACTAATAGTGGTCCAACACACTAAACCCTCGTAGATGGTGGTTTTACTTTAACAGTCATACGTAACTGACAGTAGTAAGATGAAAATCAAACATCCTTTTAGATATCAAATGAAGAGATTAACAGAAATTTCAGGACAGAGCAGGCAAACATCGATAGATTCGCGGAGACTGCAAACCTCAAACACACACACACACACACACATACACACACACACACCACTGCGGGAGAGAGAGGGGGGGAAAGGGGGGGGAGAAGAGAGAGAGAAGTACGGAAAGAGAAAGAGAGAGAACAGAAAGAAGCACAGAGGATGTTAAGTAAATAGAGAAAGGAAAATTGCATTCAAAGATCAACAATATAAGAAGGGACACAGAACTGATGATAATGACAGAAAAATTACCATTCTTCCTCACAGAGACTCTGCAACAAACGCAACGCACAGTAGGTCAATATGAAAGAGATATCGGACCAAATTGATCTTATCTACAGCTCTCAGACATTTAAATTTATAATAATAAAGCAGTTTCTACAGTTGTAATTTTTTTTTAAATATTCTTAGATTCAGTTGGGCACAAATCTTTTTTCCAAATTCTAAAAGAACGAAGCCTTTACTTGGAAACCTCTGTAGTTATCAGTGAAACACTACATGGCACAAAATGAAAGGTAAATTTTAGTTGGATAAATTTTAAAATTAAAAAAGGAGCCAGCAAAGGCAAACTCTCTCCATTATTTTTCAGCACAATCTTAGAGAAGGTAGTCCAAGCGCCGGAGAAACTAAAATTAGAGATTAGAATCAACGAACGAATCGAATCACGAAATTTTATTAATTCATGAGACTGCTTGTCTCTTGAAAAAGATGCGGAGATCCTACGTCAAGACATTCAAACAACACAAAAACAAATAGAAATTACTAATTGTAGTGTTGGCAGAAGAGCCAACACTGTTTTTCTAGAGGAGGCCGAAATGCACGCGTTTAATTACACGCAGACTGGCGTGAGGTCTGGAACAGGACAATATCTTGAGAATTGTAAATAAAGTACGTAGATGATGTAATACTGAACTTTAATCCACAATTGTAGAACATCTCTCTTGACGGTATATATATATATATATATATATATATATATATATATATATATATATAGCAAAGGATTATGGCGCCTTGCTAGGTCGTAGCAATTGACGTAGCTGAAGGCTATGCTAACTATCGTCTCGGCAAATGAGAGCGTATCGGTCAGTGTAGCTTCGCTAGCAAAGTCGGCTGTACAACTGGGGCGAGTGCCAGTACGTCTCTCTAGACCTGCCGTGTGGTGGCGCTCGGTCTGCTATCACTGACAGTGGCGACACGCGGGTCCGACGTATACTAATGGACCGCGGCCGATTTAAAGGCTACCACCTAATAAGTGTGGTGTCTGGCGGTGACACCACACTAATGAAACGGCAAAAGAGTAGGTCTCAGTGTATCATTACGAGGATTGAATAAAAAGTAATGCCTCGATCTTCGTTAACTGGGGTTTGGATAGGAATATTTTAATAGATCAAACGCAGAAATAATCCTTAGAATGTGATCTTTAATTACCAATATTGACTTTTCCACATAATTCCCAGCTAATTGGATACATTTCTGCCAACGATGAACAAGGTTTCTGAAGCCGTCATGGAAGAAGTCGACACTTTGTTTCCGCAACCACAATCTCACAGTTCTCTCAACGTCTTCATCAGAAGAATAATGATGTCCCCGCAGATTGTCTTTCACTATCGGGAACATGTGGTAGTCAGACTGTGCTAAATCTGGACTGCATGGAGGATGCCGCAAGGTGTTGAGATTCAGTCTCTGGAGTTCTGCTGTGGTGGCACGTGAAGTGTGTGTTTTTGCATTGTCATGCTGCAGGAAAACATTTCCCTTTTCCTTTCGGCCCCTTGTTAGCCGTCGTTTCAGAGTTCGCAAAATTGTGATGTAACGCTCTGAATTTATTGTTGTTCCACGATCAAGGAAGTCAACATGGATAGCACCATCTGCGTCCCAGAACACTGTGGCCATAATCTTTCCAGCTGACGGCTGCATCTTGAATTTCCTTTTCTGGGGCGAGTCTTTGTGTCGATATTCCATAGACTGACGTTTCGTCTCCGGGTCGTAATAGTGAACCCACGTTCCGTCTCCTGTCACAATTGAATGGAGAAAGGCATCACCTTTATTCTCGTAACGTGAGAGGAGTTCGTTGCCAATTTCAAGTCTTTGCGCTTTCATTTCAGGAGTCAGCATCCGGGGTACCCATTGCGCACAGATCTCCCGATAACCAAGCAAAGCAATAATATGACCCCACACGTTCTTGTGGAATGCCGATTGTGCATGCGGTTTCTCTGTGAGTGATACGACGATTGTCGTGAATCAATATGTCAACATTTTGCCTGTGAAACTCGGTGATTGCTGTCACAGGACGTCCAACTCTTTGCTTGTCATGTCGCCCAACGACGCACAGAACTCAAATCAACAGAATCATCATAAACTGCTTTCATTCTCTGATGAATCTCCTTTGGGGTGACAACTTCTGCTGTCAAGAATTCAGTGACTGCACGTTGCTTAAATCGCATTGACCGACCGTCTGCGCAGGGTTTCATACTTTACACTGTAACAACTGTTCCGTGATAAGGCTTCCCGCCAACTGGAGCTGTAGAGAAGAGGCTATGGAACAAGCCAGTACCTGCCGCATACAATGCTGCCAACTTTCAATCAACCCTCGCTCGGCAGAGTGGCCTTTACTGCCGGAGTCCTGCTGTATGTCTGCCCCTGACGCGTCTTCACAGAAGGAACGTCTGGAGTGGAGTCATCGACATGGCACCTGGGCGGTCGAACAGCCTGATCGACGTGGTCCTTCAGGTTCTCGACTCGGTTTAAATGTCGAGAGTTCGGTGACAGGGGAGTACCGTAAACGCATCCTGGTTCTCTCCAAACACCGCACGTATACTGGTAATGGTGTAACACATAGCACTTTCCTGCTGCTAGATGCCTTCGTGCTGAAGAAAAAAAACTGCATGTAGGGCTGAACATGCTCCCAAGGATACATACACATTTTTGTTGCTCAGTTGCGACTTCCATGACGAGACCACCCAGGTAGTGCCACGAAAGCATTTCCCAGACGAAAATGTTGCATCCACTGACCTGGACCAGTTACGACAACTTTTGCAGAACCATGCTCGCCAACAGATATCTCTCTGAGTGTAAAACATGATTCAGGTAAAATGGCCGCAGTCAGCATGGGTGCATGAACCAGGCGCCTATTGTGGAGGTCCATACGCAGCAGTGTTCGTTGAGAAGTCAACGAACACTGCTGCGTATGGACCTCCACAATAGGCGCCTGGTTCATGCACCCATGCTGACTGCGGTTGACTGGCGACGAAGACTGGCATTTGCTCATTAATACCGTAACTGGACGTTCACTGAGTGGTGACATGTGGCCATTTTACCTGAATCATGTTTTACACTCAGAGAGATATCTGTTGGCGAGCATGGTTCTGCAAAAGTTGTCGTAACTGGTCCAGGTCAGTGGATGGAACATTTTCGTCTGGGAAATGCTTTCGTGGCACTACCTCGGTGGTCTCGTCATTATGGAAGTCGCAACTGAGCAACAAAAATGTGTATGTATCCTTGGGAGACCCTCAGTTCATCTGGGTGGACTGTTAGTCAACAGTTGCACGTCTATTCGCCTGTACACACATCGTCGTTCACCCCTCAACGTGACCTGACGATGGTTTTGGATGGCGTCATTTTGCCATGCACGGTATATTTTAATCACAGTGGCACCCGAACTGTTTTGAAACTTAGTCGTTTCAGAAATGCTTCCACCCTTGACCTGAAAGCCAATGATATGCCCCTTTGGGCGTTAGATAAATAGCCTCGTTTCCGCATTGCGACAACGGCTACACAATAACAAGAAGAAGAAGAAGAAGAAAGAAAGAAAGAAAGAAAGAAAGAAAGAAGGAAAGGAGAGTGTTGCAGGGAAAGATTAATGGGACAGATCCAACTGCAAAGAACGAGAATAATCGTGGGAGAAGCGTATTGACAATGTTGATAAGTTGAATCACTGACCTATGAAGATGCTGTAGGTGATAATGACGTGGATGAACGAATTGGCAAAACTGGTGAGAAGGAGCCCCGACACTATTAGACAGCCCCCGCTGAAAGCCACTTGACGTATACTGAATTTCTTCAGCAGCGGCCCCGTGAGAAGACCTGAAAAAGACGTACACAGTTTTTAGAAATTTGTGGACATGATTTCTCATTAAGTGACGACAGACGTAGTGAAATAGCAGTGAAATATGCTAATTAACCGACCGTAGCGGTCTCGCGGTTCCAGACTGTAGCGCCTAGAACCGCTCGGCCACCGCGGCAAGCCCGGGAACACAAGCAGGACGTTGTGGGGTTTCTTCATTTTACAAAATAAGAGTAACAGGTTACAGCGTTACAGGTAAACCAGGTGATAAGTTCCAGAAACCTATTAATTATTTAAAAACTTTCTCGTAGTCCGTGAAACATGCTGTAACCTGCGAAACACCAAAGCAGAAAGCGAAAAATGTATGGATACTGAACAACGACTTCCTATTACAAGCGTCTCTTTGACCACAAATAACACGGACGGCACCAAAGTGAACACAAACAAACGTGCAGTAGGGAACGATAATTCTCTCTGGTGTAAATGCTTGGCGCGTGGTGTTCGGCCGTGCACGGGTCACATTCGCAAGTGTTCGCTTGTGATAGCTGTTCGTCGATTTTAGAGCGAACCATCGAAGGTAGTTCTCGTCCTTTCCGCTTCGGCGCTACCTTCGTCGTTTGTTGTCGATTTTAGAGCGAACCATCGAAGGTAGTTCGCATCCTTTCCGCCTCGGCACTACCTTCGACGTTGGTTGTCGACTTCAGAGCGAACCATCGAAGGTGGTTCGCATCTTTTCCGCTTTGCCACTACCTTCGACGATACACACAGTATACTCGCTCTGCTGCAGTGTGTCGTTTTCCCGCGCGAACTATTGTTGGTATTCTTTGGTGTAAGAGTTTTTTGTGTTGGTTGGAAGCGTACTTCTGTTGACAGAAAAGTGTAGATTCCACAGGTGCTTGTATGATTCTAAAGATCCCCTGTATAAAATACTCAACAAAAAATTTATGCTTGGCAAGAAACTGTCCAAGTTCTGGTAGCGTCAACAGGGCAAGTTAGGGAGGATATTAATTCACTGCTATCTTGTAGGTGTGAAAGGAGTAAACAACGTACAACATCGGGAATGGGTGTAGTGAAAAAAGATAAGTCTCTGTGGTGTGAAATATTCTTCCTCCACGTCCACATCTATAGATACTACATAAGTGACAGAGAATGTGGTGCATAAACTTTAGCGTATCATCTATGCCCATTTATTTGTTTCACGTAATATCTTTAAGAGAGATAAATGTCATCAAAATAAATAGACAATTTAAATGTCGGAACAGAATAAATGAAAACTGTTTTTCTTCCGATAAAGATGTGGCTGTACTTCTGTATAGTTTTACATTACGTTACTCGTTTACCTTCATAAATTACTGAAGTGTTTCTCACATGACACTAATTACTTGGGAAGAGATGCGATTGGTACACGAAATAGATATTTGAGGCTATTTTATCACCTGTTGCTAAGAATCGTAGTGTTAGTGCTCCCCTCTCTTCTGCTGATATGGATCGTCTGCAATTTGTATCTTGCTCTGAAATCTTCGGTTTCATTTGTTACTAGGAAAGGGCGAAAATAGTCAGTCAAGATGCGGATATAGTTTTGGAGTAAAGCAATCCGTGATTGCAGATGCAAATCACTAATCGGAGGCAAGCCACCAGGTCTTTCACGCCTGTGCAAAAATTCAGACACTCATTTTTCTGTGACTACACCGTTTTGTTTCCACTACCAACAGCGTGCCCCCTATTCAAAATAAATCATGTTGTATGTGTATTTTCTCCATTCCGGTGTGCTGATTATAAGTTCAGCAACTTTGTATCACGGCAGCGTTTTTGCACCAGAAAACAAAGCACATTGTATACTATTCTCTTGCGTTCGCTCTAGTGTGAATGCTTATTCGCTAGTACAAGTCAACGATGGCGCCAGAAAGTGAACATCCTGCGCATTGTTTGCGAATGTGCATTCGCTTGTTTTCACTCGTGTTCGCTTCGACGTAAAGGGCGCTTACAAGTGATGAACGTTATATGTCTGTGACAGTGCATTTCATAACATGTACCTCACAGTCGTTCTGAAACAAAATGTTTGATCACAGATGTGGAGATGTTGCGCAGTGCAAGTTTATTACATTCCTCTCCTACAGAAAAATATGCACAAAAGAACGCACATCACACTTGTTGCCGTAACGTGTCACTGATTGCGCTTTGGAACGGTGGTACTGCTTTTCCAGTGGAAGCACTTCGCATTCGACATTTACTATTACCCAAAGAACGAATATATTCCAGGCACTAGCTACATCCTCCCAGGGTAACGTATTAATGAAAAGGGTTGACAGAACGTTGAGAAGGAACGAATACGTTACAGGCACGCGAATAGCACCGTGACCGCACAGAGCTATCTGTGCATAAAAAGTTGCGAGATGGAACTCTAAAGCTATCTACTACAGCAACAACGTACCAATAGAATTGATTTGTTTGAAATTACTGAAATTTTAGTAGCAAGAAGAGAAAAATTGTAATAAAAAGTAAATAATTTTCTCATTCTTATTCAGAAACAAGGTGAACAGCGAAATTCGCTTTTCTTCAGATGAACCCCAAAATATTAAAAATGTACCCTAAAATATTAAAAATTTAATAGTGTCCCGAGTGGAACGTATTAATTGATTAATAAGTGCGACTCACTAACGGTATTACTTTAACAGATTCGTTAATAATTCCACACCCTACCATGTTCGCAGTTCATAAATCTCTTCGCACGTCATTACTGCTAAGCAAACTCGATCCTGTTCTTCCCTAGATTATGCGCAAACTGCTACCAATGTAACATTGGCTGACTTTTGTTTTGTTCTGGCTCTGAAAGTATTCATCTTAGATACTCACGCCTGACAATCTAGCGCAAAATGGGCTTGCGCATGATCGCAAGGTAAGTGCCCCCACTAGTTACTCACGCGACGGGTATTTAAGTGCACACAGTGGGATACTACAATTTGACTCTGTGATTAATGCTCCATACTTGAGTGTTGAGTGTAATTAGGAGAAACCATTACCCAGGGTTAGGTATGGTGTCAAAACACACAAGTCTGACCATTTAGTTCGAAATCGGCACACCTAATGTACGAGAACGTACTGGACACTCATCATTCAGATACAGAATCTGTGACAGTAGCGGAATGTAGACTTGCATCATAATACCATTGCAGAAGTTTCAGATGTGGAAGGGTAAAGGAAAATAATGGGAGTCAGACTTTCGAGTATATGGAAAATTTGTGCGACATACTTCTGGGAAGCATGCACTCTGTCCTACTTACGTCATCACAGTTCACAAAAGAAAAGTATGTTAGGTAAATTAATACAGTACAAGCACAAATAATGGATTGAGAACTAATGAATACTACATGTAATTGACATACAGTGGCATGAGAAAAGTTCAATGGACATTCGCTACCAAATACACTTGACTATCGCTCAAGAGGACTTACCTACAGGGACAAACACGTGACATCACCATACCCCTTCCCTCTCCCAAAATACACCCCCTCTCCCATCCTCTTCACACCAGTCTTCTTGTGCCTCATATCGCCCTTTCACTTTACCTTCCCGTGACCTCTCCCACTGATGACCGCTCTTACTAGCAGTTGCATAATGTATGAAAGAACTGTCGCTAATACAGGTATGGACCACAAGCAAAACACTGAGATATGCAGCTCAATATATTATGAAAGACTTTGCTACATTCTCATAAAATAAAGAATAAGAAAGAAAGAGAGAAAGAGAGAGAGGGATGCTCGGCGGTATGGCAGGAACTGTAAATTGAAAACGCTCATTTAATAATACCTTTACATAAAAGGAATTTTATCACATTTTTTCCCAGTCGTATAATAGACGTTGACTTCTTGGGTCGCACTGCTACTTGGCTTTGCACCGCGCCGCATGCAGACCACGGATTGAAACTTCCTGGCAGATTAAAACTGTGTGCCCGACCGAGACTCGAACTCGGGACCTTTGCCTTTCGCGGGCAAGTGCTCTACCAACTGGGCTAACGAAGCACGACTCACGCCCGGTACTCACAGCTTTACTTCTGCCAGTACCTCGTCTCCTACCTTCCAAACTTTACAGAAGCTCTCCTGCGAACCATGCAGAACTAGCACTCCTGAAAGAAAGGATATTGCGGAGACATGGCTTAGCCACAGCCACAGCCTAGACCACGGATTGTTCTAAAACCTATAAATCTATGACGATATGGGCTGGCTCTTAACATACTAATCCTACAGCTGTTTGAAAATTCAATCATTGAGACGTTGCAAAGCGCTCCAAAGAAAAATGTGTTCAACAGTTAGTTAGTTAGTCTGACGTTAAGTATTGTTGTTTGTTTGCATGAAACCAAGTTAAATGTTAATCGGTAATATCCAATACAATACCACACTGCCCTACTGCTTAGCACTGAAACAAATATTTAATTGATGTTTCATGTTACCGAGACACGTTATATCTAGAACAAGGTTACATCTGAAACAGAACTTCGATTGCAGTTGCAGTAGGTACTTTCACTTGTTGGAAATTAGATATTATCTACATCTACATGGATACGCTGCAAATCACATTTAAGTGCCTGGCAGAGGGTTCATCGAACCACCTTCACAATTCTTTATTACTCTAGTCTTGTATAGCGCGCGGAAGGAATGAACACCTACCGTATTTACTCGAATCTAAGCCGAACTTTTTTCCGGGTTTTTGTAATCCAAAAAACCGCCTGCGGCTTAGAATCGAGTGCAAAGTAAGCGGAAGTTCTGAAAAATGTTGGTAGGTGCCGCCACAACTATCTTCTGCCGTTGAATACATGTAGCGCTACACAGGCATGCTTTGCAGGCACAAAGATAAATACTGGCGCCAAAACCTCTACGTCAGTAAATACACTCCTGGAAATTGAAATAAGAACACCGTGAATTCATTGTCCCAGGAAGGGGAAACTTTATTGACACATTCCTGGGGTCAGATACATCACATGATCACACTGACAGAACCACAGGCACATAGACACAGGCAACAGAGCATGCACAATGTCGGCACTAGTACAGTGTATATCCACCTTTCGCAGCAATGCAGGCTGCTATTCTCCCATGGAGACGATCGTAGAGATGCTGGATGTAGTCCTGTGGAACGGCTTGCCATGCCATTTCCACCTGGCGCCTCAGTTGGACCAGCGTTCGTGCTGGACGTGCAGACCGCGTGAGACGACGCTTCATCCAGTCCCAAACATGCTCAATGGGGGACAGATCCGGAGATCTTGCTGGCCAGGGTAGTTGACTTACACCTTCTAGAGCACGTTGGGTGGCACGGGATACATGCGGACGTGCATTGTCCTGTTGGAACAGCAAGTTCCCTTGCCGGTATAGGAATGGTAGAACGATGGGTTCGATGACGGTTTGGATGTACCGTGCACTATTCAGTGTCCCCTCGACGATCACCAGCGGTGTGCGGCCAGTGTAGGAGATCGCTCCCCACACCATGATGCCGGGTGTTGGCCCTTTGTGCCTCAGTCGTATGCAGTCCTGATTGTGGCGCTCACCTGCACGGCGCCAAACACGCATACGACCATCAGTGGCACCAAGGCAGAAACGACTCTCATCGCTGAAGACGACACGTCTCCATTCGTCCCTCCATTCACGCCTGTCGCGACACCACTGGAGGCGGGCTGCACGATGTTGTGGCGTGAGCGGAAGACGGCCTAACGGTGTGCGGGACCGTAGCCCAGCTTCATGGAGACGGTTGCGAATGGTCCTCGCCGATACCCCAGGAGCAACAGTGTCCCTAATTTGCTGGGAAGTGGCGGTGCGGTCCCCTACGGCACTGCGTAGGATCCTACGGTCTTGGCGTGCATCCGTGCGTCGCTGCGGTCCGGTCCCAGGTCGACGGGCACGTGCACCTTCCGCCGACCACTGGCGACAACATCGATGTACTGTGGAGACCTCACGCCCCACGTGTTGAGCAATTCGGCGGTACGTCCACCCGGCCTCCCGCATGCCCACTATACGCCCTCGCTCAAAGTCCGTCAACTGCACATACGGTTCACGTCCACGCTGTCGCGGCATGCTACCAGTGTTAAAGACTGCGATGGAGCTCCGTATGCCACGGCAAACTGGCTGACACTGACGGCGGCGGTGCACAAATGCTGCGCAGCTAGCGCCATTCGACGGCCAACACCGCGGTTCCTGGTGTGTCCGCTGTGCCGTGCGTGTGATCATTGCTTGTAGAGCCCTCTCGCAGTGTCCGGAGCAAGTATGGTGGGTCTGACACACCGGTGTCAATGTGTTCTTTTTTCCATTTCCAGGAGTGTAAATTAAAAGAAAAGGTAGAAGAATGTAAACATTATGCCAAGCATTCTTTCGTGTTTGCTGTTATCTCATTTAAATCCTGTCTGCCTAATAAACTACAAAACTAGAGTGAGACAACAGCAAACGCGGAAGAATATACATATCATGTCATGTTTATATTCGTATTATTCTTATGCTGAATAGTGATAAAGGCAGAAATGAAGCACGGCAACAGACTAGATTTTTAAATCTAAGATTACTCTAATTTCTGTGCAGAATGTAATGTACTAAAGATGCGTCTGCAAAGATTTTCAAACGGAGAAAAATGTTCACAAAACTATCGTTCAGAACATCTTCTATCATACGCAGTCTATTATTTTGTTCTTGTTGATCATTATCAAAGAAAGCAGCAGTGTAAGTAACAACAAACAGCAGTCTCTTGCCATTGTTTCGCTTATGAGACAATTCATCTCTTTTTTATATACAGGGTGTTACAAAAAGGTACGGCGAAACTTTCAGGAAACATTCCTCACACACAAATAAAGAAAAGATGTTATGTGGGCATGTGCCCGGAAACGCTTAATTTCCATGTTACAGCTCATTTTAGTTTCGTCAGTATACACTGTACTTCCTAGATTCACCGCCAGTTGGCCCAATTGAAGGAAGGTAATGTTGACTTCGGTGCTTGTGTTGACATGCGACTCATTGTTCTACAGTACTAGCATCAAGCACACCAGCACGTAGCATCAACAGGTTAGTGTTCATCACGAACGTGGTTTTGCAGTCAGTGCGATGTTTACAAATGCGGAGTTGGCAGATGCCCATTTGATGTATGGATTAGCACGGGGCAATAGCCGTGGCGCGGTACGTTTGTATCGAGACAGATTTCAAGAACGAAGGTGTCCCGACAGGAAGACGTTCGAAGCAATTGATCGGCGTCTTAAGGAGCACGGGGCATTCCAGCCTATGACTCGCGACTGGGGAAGACCTAGAACGACGAGGACACCTGCAATGGACGAGGCAATTCTTCGTGCAGTTGACGATAACCCTAATATCAGCGTCAGAGAAGTTGCTGCTGTACAAGGTAACGTTGACCAAGTCACTGTACAGAGGGTGCTACGAGAGAACCAGTTGTACAGCGTGTAGAGGCACAAACGGCAGCTGATTGGCATCCACGGGTACACGTCTGCGAATGGTTCATCCAGCAATGTGTCAATCCTCATACCTCTGCTGCTAGAACATGTGCCTTTACAAGTACAACACAATATGTGGTTCATGCACGATGGAGCTCCTGCACATTTCAGTCGAAGTGTTCGTACGCTTCTCAACAACAGATTCGGTGACCGATGGATTGGTAGAGGCGGACCAATTCCAAGGCCTCCACGCTCTCCTGACCTCAACCCTCTTGACCTTCATTTATGGGGGCATTTGAAAGCTCTTGCCTACGCAACCCCTGTACCAAATGTAGAGACTCTTCGTGCTCGTATTGTGGACGGCTGTGATACCATACGCCATTCTCCAGGGCTGCATCAGCGCATCAGGGATTCCATGCGACGGATGGTGGATGCATGTATCCTCGCTAACGGAGGACATTTTGAACATTTCCTGTTACAAAGTGTTTGAAGTCACGCTGGTACGTTCTGTTGCTGTGTGTTTCCACTCCATTATCAATGTGATTTGAAGAGAAGTAATAAAATGAGCTCTAACATGGAAAGTAAGCGTTTCCGGACACATGTTCACATAACATATTTTCTTTCTTTGTGTGTGAGGAATGTTTCCTGAAAATTTGGCCGTACCTTTTTGTAACACCCTGTATATATATTGTAAGCCGCGGTAGCGCGCACAAAATCAAGCCATGCCGTGAGCGGCGACAGGTCGTAAACACTCACTATCAGAATGCGACAAACAATGCATGACACAGTACAATAATGCAGTTTCAGCTTAGAGTGACGTAAACACCTATAACAAAGAGGACGGCACTTATCAGATCAAAGCAAAATAAGCAATCGATTCAAACCAGACGAACCACGTGAAAAAGGAAGGGTACCCGTACAAATCATGACGGAGCGCCTGACACATAGCAATGGCTACTTGGTAAAACTTAACTGTTAAGCTTACGACTCGAACCAAACTACTGTAGCTTTATCTTCATCCATTCGACCTAAATTGTGTCTCATGTTACAATGGACCAACTTTGTGTCGATTTGGAGGTGAGGTCTAAAACTCTTCTCTCCCGTTGAATTTCGAGTCTCAAAGTTGAGGTGCAGCTTAGACTCGGGAAATTTATTTTTCCTTGATTTCGAGTTTCATTTTTCAGGTGCGCCTTAGATTTAGGAAGCAGTGAGAACCTTAGATTTAGAAATTTAAGAACAATATGAATGGCCTGAGAAGCTAAGTATAACGTAAGAAAAAGAAAGTATAATTTATCTCTGCAAAAAAGTCAAATAAAAGGAAAATTATGAGAACTTTAAGGAGTAGAAGAAATGTAGATATACTGAAAGATAGCATTGTGATCTGCTGCAAGTGCTTTGTATTTCAGAAATTATTGCTATATTAACAGCTAAGTATAAACGCTCGTTTAAATGAAACTATAATGCCTTTAAGAAATGCCTTTCGGTGGATCATATGTTTGATATGATTTTCATGAATGTAACGGCACCTGTGCTTTTTGAATTCGACCCACTGCCGTAAGTGAATTCCTGGCAACATCACTTCCAGTCTTCTGGAAAATTTTGAAGGACAAGGTTAGTACCGGAATTTTAATTTTGCATCTGAAGCATTGGTGGGAACACAGCAGTATGTGATTAGTAATATAAAATGGCCTCCGACTGCAGGATGGTTTTTGTTACATGACAGATTTCGGGAATTCCACCACTATCTTCAGATGCACCTCAAGCACAAGTATAATCGATGTTAGGTATTATTTTCCCAATCACAGTTACATGCCAATCGAAAGAATCATGCAACTCCCACGTCCATGACGCCTCTTTGAAATGACACCTGCCGGCCGAAGTGGCCGTGCGGTTAAAGGCGCTGCAGTCTGGGACCGCAAGACCGCTACGGTCGCAGGTTCGAATCCTGCCTCGGGCATGGATGTGTGTGAAGTCCTTAGGTTACTTAGGTTTAAGTAGTTCTAAGTTCTAGGGGACTAATGACCTCAGCAGTTGAGTCCCATAGTGCTCAGAACCATTTTTTTGAAATGATATCTTACTGCTGGGCAACAGACTACCATAACGATAAATCACCGTGAGCTTGATAGACTTTTTGGATGTTCAAGGTTTTCTTCGATAATGTAAGACGTGTCAATAATCTGGTTAATCTGGTACCCTCATGACATCAAAACAATGCACCATTTCCGCAGGCAGAAATTTTAGTTGTAATCCCTTATATTACAGTGCAGCAGACACAGTACTCTAACACAGTCTGTGTAAATAGCGATTAATGTTCGACTCTGACTTCACACTCACCAAATTGTAATTGTTCCATGTCTGTAATACGTTGGAATTTTATATTACAAATTTCCAGCATACCACCCCACGCTACAGCAGTTGAACTCACATAACGGGTTGGATCCGGTTCCTAAGTTTTGAGACAGATTGAGCGAAAATTTTCAACAGCCTCGGCCTGTAGCAAGTTATTGATTATCAAATATAGGTTGGAATAGTTATTGGATTCAAATAAACACCGCACCTTGCGTGTTATTATTTATTCAAATTCTGTTATAACGGCTCTATCAGTCTGAACGTTTCAATTGACAGCGACTGTTCGTCCAACAATACCGACCCTTCAGTAACATAGTCATATGGAATCAAATCTTTCTCATTATTAAACTGTTCATTGGTGCGGAATTTTTTTCTTGTTATTCTCAGTTCACACACTTTTCTAGAGAACACGCCATAAACTTCATAGAATTACAAACCGAAATTTTTTGTCGCAATTATATTACGCTGTGATACTTTGAATAAACGAATTATACTTCTTCATGTTCGTGGCAATCACAGAAACATGGACTGGATTTATTTTGAACGTTCCATTACGCTCAGTTTCTTTCACATACCCACATAAGTTCGTAATTAGAAAATTAACATCGTAATTCCTTACATTATGAAACACAACTAGCATTGTAAAATTGGGTCCGTGATTTAAATAACAGTAAGCATGTGCAGTTCCTTGGAAACTGCAACCAACATGATAATGATCTATCTGTTTCAAATCAGTTTACTTCCAGCATTCCTTGCATATGCTGCAAATTTCTGGTGTTCGTAACGGTACTGCCTCTTTGAGCCTAGTATTCAGACCTTTGTTTCGTATTAAAAATTTTTTAAGCATTCGGCTACAGGATAAAGTTGCCTGTTAAATAACTTTCCCTATCAATTAGCACCCTTCTGTAAGCCTAGTGGTATAGCAGTAAGACGAGTGCCAGAAAACAGGGATATTGATGGACTGAATACCGATCGGCTCACTGAGATTTTCAGTCTGCTAATGATCTAGCTTCTACCTCTCAATTACTTTAGGAGTCGTCCAGAACGATATGTGGCTTGGATTCCGTGTTAAATTGTAGGTCACCTTTCCCCAGTTGAATAACCGAGTTGAATTAGGAACACACAGCTTTCTGAAATCATGTCCAATTGAAAGAATTGAAGACCACAACAACAACAACATTAAACCTACGATGCTAATTACACCCCAGTAAAACTGAATCTCTCGATATATGTCACAGTGCAGTTCATGTAAAAACCAATATTATATTGTTCATGCACTTGAATATAGTCAATAGCACTTGGTTGTAATTTGCACTCAGTTCTGTATGTATGACAAACAGTAGCTTTAATACTGCGCATTAAAATTGCTACACCACGAAGATGCCGTGCTACAGACGCGAAATTTAACCGACAGGAAGAAGATGCTGTGATATGCAAATGATTAGCTTTTCAGAGCATTGACACAAGGTTGGCGCCGGTGGCGACACCTACAACGTGCTGACATGAGGAAAGTTTCCAACCGATATCTCATACACAAACAGCACTTGACCGGCGTTGTCTGGTGAAACGTTGTTGTGATGCCTCGTGTAAGGAGGAGAAATGAGTACCATCACGTTTCCGACTTTGAGAAAGGTCGGACTGTAGCCTGTCGCGATTTCGGTTTATCGTATCGCGACACTGCTGCTCGCGTTCGTCGAGATCCAATGACTGTAAGCAGAATAATGAATCGGTGGGTTCAGGAGGGTAATACGGAACGCCGTGGTGGATCCCAACGGCCTCGTATCACTAGCAGTCGAGATGACAGACATCTTATCTTCATGGCTGTAACGGATCGTGCAGCTACGTCTCGATCCCTGAGTCAACAGTTGGAGACGTTTGCAAGACAACAACCATCTGCACGAACAGTTCGACGACGTTTGCCGCAGCATGGGCTATCAGTTCGGAGGCCATGGCTGCGGTTACCCTTGACGCTGCATCACAGATAGGAGTGCCTCCGATGGTTCACTCAACGACGAACCTGGGTGCACGAATGACAAAACGTCATTTTTTCGAATGAATCCAGGTTCTGTTTACAGCATCACGATGGTCGCATCCGTGTTTGGTGACATCGCGGTGAACGCACATTGGAAGCGTGTTGAAGCTGCATGGGCAGCTGTACGTGTACACGCCATCCAAACTCTGTTTGACTTAATGCCCAGGCGTATCAAGGCCATTATCACGGCCAGAGGTGATTGTTCTGGGTACTGATTTCTCAGGATCTATGAACCCAAATTGCGTGAAAATGTAATCACATGTCAGTTCTACTATAATGTATTTGTCAAATGAATACCCGTTTATCATCTGCATCTTCGTCTAGCAATTTTAATGGCCAGTAGTGTAGCTTACTACACCTGTCAAAATTTGCCTTGACATTAAAGTATGGTCACAATACTGTTGTCTAGTTTTAGTTGCTAAAAATCAAATAGATGTGCAACCTACTTCCCTTTAGAATGAATGGGACTCAAACACAGCTCATAGTTCATTTTAAAGACGATGAGGAGTATTGTTACTGCAAGGATGAGGAATATTGTTATTACATGGAAGTTTTGGCGTTTATTTAAATGCAGGAGATCAGAAGATTACCCTGGCCGTTATTTGAAATGAATAACTTGCTACAGGCCGATGTCTTTGAAAAATTCCGCATACTCTGTCCAAAACCACTTGAACTGGATATTATTTTTCATTGTTTTCAGAGGCATTCTGCTGAAAACAATAAGCAACAGCTGAATTGCTACTATAATGAAAATAACAGCCGATCGTATGTTATATACCTGGACATTAATAGTCTCTACAGCTAGACAATGAAGCAGCACATTCTGGTTTCTAATTCTGCGTGGCTGTCTGCCAAAATAGTTGATAGTTTCGATGTAATGAGGATACTAGGGATGACTCAGACATAGATTACATTATAGAAGTAGACCGCGAATATCCTAAAAATATCCATGAATTTCACTCTACCATTATGCCAAAAGAAATCAGTGTGTTCAAAGACTCTTGAGCATGGCCAAAAATACTGCGAGCTATATCCTTTACGTAAGTTCTGGATGTATTCTTTGAATATAACGCAAATAAAAACCAGAGTGTTTGAATTCTTCCGAGCGTAGCGAAAAATACTGCAAATTATGCCCTTTATATAAATTTTGGTATACTTTTGAGCAACACACAGAAAAAAAATTAAGAGCGATTGGATACTTTTGAGCATCCCTTGCAGTACTATGGAATATTGCAAGTTACCTCCTGCACGTTATTTTTTGGATAAATACGTGTCCATGTATTGATGCCACCAATATACGCAGGTAAGTTGAAACTTACATAAGTACATGGGACGAAAACATGAGAACATTCAAATACTTTTGCTACTTTGTGATTGACTTTTCATTTTAATGACATCTAAAATACTAAGCCGTGACGCTGATTTTAATAGTACACTGTGATTCGTCAAAGAGGAGAGGAGGGTAGGTAGGAAAGGGCACCGGATGCATACCACAACTGCTGTAGTTCTGTCACCTTAATTTTTGATTTTCCATTCGGTAGTGTACTTAGTTTTAAAATTACACACTATGGCCGTCTGGAATATTTACAGTTTCTCACCATTGCCATCCTTCATTTTTTCAATTTCCCACCGTCTGCCATCTTGGATTTTTAAATCTCTTGCCACCCACCATCTTTGTGTCACGTATTCAATGCCACTGATGACGTCATGGCCCTTGGATATAGCCAACAATTATTTTTCTCCCGGGCACTAGGTATGTGGGAAGAGTTCCCATTAGTTCATAGAATATACTACTGAATGGCATCATCACAAAAATCTGAGGAAGTTGGACAACTTTCACAGCTTTTTCACCAAGAACTCACTGTAACGCATTGTCTCCATGGAATACAATATTCACTAACAAGAGTCATTTATCATAATATAACCTTCATTTATGTAGATCGAGAGTTTATGAGATTATATGATTGGTTTCTAATTTTTTAGCTATCATCTTCAGATCATAAAATATGGTTACAGAGTGTAATCTGTTACATGTTGTGCATCCTAGTAGCGACTTTATCTAACGACAATTTACTTGATTGTACAAGATGAGTCGGAGAATACCCCGTAACATTATTTTATAATCTGAAGACGACTGCTAGCACAATCGAAATAGGTCATATCGTTTTATGAAAACACAATCTGTACAAATAGAGATATCATGGAAAGTGAAGTTTGCTTTTCCACATTACTGACCATGTTCATCAACGTGGATTAGTCAAATGCCTTTAGATTGACATTTCACATTTTCTCTTTTCAGATATCGCCGTAGTATCGTCAGTCTGGAGACTCAGTGAAACAGCTTTCCAAAATAATTTCTGCCACTAAGTAACAATGGCTGCAGTGTTGGAAGCTGACTGCACACTCACCAGAGAACTGCATGACTGCCATCATGGTGTTCATGATGACGGCAGCGCTCGTTGTGTTGAATCCTAGGGACAGCATCTTGTCACCAAACAGTATGCTGAATATGGCTACCAGGCACTGACCAGTCATCTGGAAGAAAACAAGAAATATCATCTGGTTCTGAACATGACACGAATGTACATAGCCAAAGTTACTCAGATAATAAAGACCTAACGTTACAACAAGTAAGTATTATAGAGATGTAAATTGGAAGGGTAACTATCTCTGTAACTATCTGTGTGGGACACAGAGACCACCAGTCACAGAGTTTACAATCTCTTTCCTAATACTTTTCACTAGTATGAAAGCACTGTAATTAAAGAAAGTTACCAACATGAAGACGATAAAAATAAAAATTTATAACCATTTCCCATCAGTTCTGTGTGTTCGCTGTTCTTGTGCATTTTATACCCCAGTATGTATTCTGTTGTATAACGTTCCAACCGAAAGAATTCCTATATACAATTACAATCAGTGATAACTTCACTGTTCCCGAAATTGTTACCTCAAATAATCGTGAATATCAATCCATCAAGAGAAATATTATATGGGCTACTGGTAATTTGCTGTGTGCTTATGGAAGATAAGGAGATGGACAATATTTAAGTCTATACTCATCCTTAGCATGACAGTGTATGGGCTGAAGGTAATGGTATACAGGGTGTTACAAAAAGGTACGGCCAAACTTTCAGGAAACATTCCTCACACACAAATAAAGAAAAGATGTTATGTGGACATATGTCCGGAAACGCTTAATTTCCATGATAGAGCTCATTTTACTTTCTCCCACCTACGCTCAATGGAGCACGTTATCATGATTTCATACGGGATACTCTACCTGTGCTGCTAGAACATGTGCCTTTACAAGTACGACACAACATGTGGTTCATGCACGATGGAGCTCCTGCACATTTCAATCGAAGTGTTCGTACGCTTCTGAACAACAGATTCGGTGACCGATGGATTGGTAGAGGCGGACCAATTCCATGGCCTCCACTCTCTCCTGACCTCAACCCTCCTGACTTTCATTTATGGGGGCATTTGAAAGCTCTTGTCTACGCAGCCCCGGTACCAAATGTGGAGACTCTTCATGCTCGTATTGTGGACGGCTGTGATACAATACGCCATTCTCCAGGGCTGCATCAGCGCATCAGGGATTCCATGCGACGGAGGGTGGATGCATGTATCCTCGCTAACGGAGGACATTTTGAACATTTCCTGTTACAAAGTGTTTGAAGTCACGCTGGTACGTTCTGTTGCTGTGTGTTTCCATTCCATGATTAATGTGATTTGCAGAGAAGTAATAAAATGAGCTCTAACATGGAAAGTAAGCGTTTCCGGACACATGTCCACATAACATACACTCCTGGAAATTGAAATA
Source organism: Schistocerca serialis cubense (assembly GCF_023864345.2). Classification (NCBI taxonomy): domain Eukaryota; kingdom Metazoa; phylum Arthropoda; class Insecta; order Orthoptera; family Acrididae; genus Schistocerca; species Schistocerca serialis. The sequence goes on from NC_064643.1 coordinate 189,771,422, forward strand.
AGAACACCGTGAATTCATTGTCCCAGGAAGGGGAAACTTTATTGACACATTCCTGGGGTCAGATACATCACATGATCACACTGACAGAACCACAGGCACATAGACACAGGCAACAGAGCATGCACAATGTCGGCACTAGTACAGTGTATATCCACCTTTCGCAGCAATGCAGGCTGCTATTCTCCCATGGAGACGATCGTAGAGATGCTGGATGTAGTCCTGTGGAACGGCTTGCCATGCCATTTCCACCTGGCGCCTCAGTTGGACCAGCGTTCGTGCTGGACGTGCAGACCGCGTGAGACGACGCTTCATCCAGTCCCATACATGCTCAATGGGGGACAGATCCGGAGATCTTGCTGGCCAGGGTAGTTGACTTACACCTTCTAGAGCACGTTGGGTGGCACGGGATACATGCGGACGTGCATTGTCCTGTTGGAACAGCAAGTTCCCTTGCCGGTATAGGAATGGTAGAACGATGGGTTCGATGACGGTTTGGATGTACCGTGCACTATTCAGTGTCCCCTCGACGATCACCAGCGGTGTGCGGCCAGTGTAGGAGATCGCTCCCCACACCATGATGCCGGGTGTTGGCCCTGTGTGCCTTGGTCGTATGCAGTCCTGATTGTGGCGCTCACCTGCACGGCGCCAAACACGCATACGACCATCATTGGCACCAAGGCAGAAGCGACTCTCATCGCTGAAGACGACACGTCTCCATTCGTCCCTCCATTCATGCCTGTCGCGACACCACTGGAGGCGGGCTGCACGATGTTGGGGCGTGAGCGGAAGACGGCCTAACGGTGTGCGGGACCGTAGCCCAGCTTCATGGAGACGGTTGCGAATGGTCCTCGCCGATACCCCAGGAGCAACAGTGTCCCTAATTTGCTGGGAAGTGGCGGTGCGGTCCCCTACGGCACTGCGTAGGATCCTACGGTCTTGGCGTGCATCCGTGCGTCGCTGCGGTCCGGTCCCAGGTCGACGGGCACGTGCACCTTCCGCCGACCACTGGCGACAACATCGATGTACTGTGAAGACCTCACGCCCCACGTGTTGAGTAATTCGGCGGTACGTCCACCCGGCCTCCCGCATGCCCACTATACGCCCTCGCTCAAAGTCCGTCAACTGCACATACGGTTCACGTCCACGCTGTCGCGGCATGCTACCAGTGTTAAAGACTGCGATGGAGCTCGGTATGCCACGGCAAACTGGCTGACACTGACGGCGGCGGTGCACAAATGCTGCGCAGCTGGCGCCATTCGACGGCCAACACCGCGGTTCCTGGTGTGTCCGCTGTGCCGTGCGTGTGATCATTGCTTGTACAGCCCTCTCGCAGTGTCCGGAGCAAGTATGGTGGGTCTGACACACCGGTGTCAATGTGTTCTTTTTTCCATTTCCAGGAGTGTATTTTCTTTCTTTGTGTGTGAGGAAAGTTTCCTGAAAGTTTGGCCGTACCTTTTTGGAACACCCTGTAGTGGGCATCGGTCATGCCAAAAGGAAAGAAGGCAACCATTTGTGGTCAGACGAACATAGAATACGAGGGTCGTTCGATAAGTAATTAATTTATTTTTGTTTAATTGACAGTACAGAGTAACCGACCGCCTTGAAATGTAAGGCGGGCCGGATGCTTCTGAATCCAACCGCAAAATCTCATTTATGTATTTGGTTAAAACAAACTTGATTAAAATCAGGGGTGAGTGAGTCCTTCAGGTCAATCCAGTTCATCATTCCGAGATACTGAGATAGTAGGTTTATGTGAAGAATTTCATATAAGTATTTGGTTAAAACGATCTTGAATAAAATCAAGAGAGTGTGTTTCGTATTTCCCCACAAAGGGAGGTTTTGTATCTCTTCCCTTCTTCTAACTACCGATTCGATTACTCTTAGATACTTTACGGTTATGGCTGAGCGCGGTTGCTAATAACTGATTGCGTAGTCAAACGACATACAGATTTTTTTTCCTTTCCTTATTTGTAGGCATTACGTTATTCTGTACGGGCGTGTTTTGTTTACTAGACGACGATGCATAACTGCACCAAAAGCTTTCTGGATGTCAAGAAACGTATAGATCCTAATTTGAGCGTACCTATGACGAAATAGGAGTCTTGAATGAAAGAAATTAGAGGTAACACGTATATGTGAGAAATTTTGCTGGTAAACTTTAAAAACCATGTATCCATAGATGTTTAACACATTATAATGAAGTGGGTGACGTCCGGCTGACCATCAACAGAAAATACTGGAAGGGAGAGCGGGAAACATAAGAAATGCACAATAAAAAGCAAACAGACGTGCGACGACTTTATCAGACAACCATTGGTTACAAGAAAGGATACTGCCAGAAGAAATTTGGGTACTTCGCAGCTTTGTAGCTTAAGTTAAAGCTTTAATGAAAACTAGGTGCTATAACAGAAAAGCAAACATAAAAAGCATGAATAGGACGGTCCCAGGCGGGAAATGTTAATGACATATAACAGAATACATTGTGAGGCGTAAAAATATGCAACAACAGTGTGTACGTAGATTGGAAACTGGTAATTAATTTCAGTTTTTATTACTTTTATGTTACTGTAAGGTAATAGATTAATTATGTTTGAATTTCGTTCGGATGCACTGATGCAGCCAGAATAGGAAACTTTCTGCAGCTTCTCAATTAGTTTTACTAGATAATACTAGGAAGGCAATAGAAACTTTGATCATGAGTGGAGGGCAATAGCGACTTTGATCACATTTGTCTATGACGTCTCCTCCTCCGTTCTACTCCCCCCAACTATGCCCTCCAGTCATCATTCCTCCCTCTGTCTCACGTCTCCCCTTCTCCTGCATCACTTCTCCAGTCCCTATTTTACTTCGTAGAAACAGGATTGCAGAATTTGCTATGGCATGGAAAGCTAATTATGTAACTGTAGACCAGATATGGCTCACATTCAAAGATACGGTATCGACAGCAATAGATAGATTCAAACCGCATAAGTAAATAAGAGACGGGACTGATCCACCATGGTACACTAAACACGTCAGAACACTGTTGCAGAAGCAACGAAAAAAGCATGCCAATTTCAGAAGAACGTAAAATCCCCAAGACTGGCTAAGTTTCACGGCAGCTTGAAATTTGGTGCGGAAGTCAATGCGAGATGCTTTTAATAGTTTCCTCAATGAAACATTGTCTCAAAATGTGGTGGAAAACCCAAAGAGATTCTGGTCGTATCTAAAGTACACCAGTGGCAAAAAACAGTCAATACCGTCAGTGCGCGATAGCGATGGAAATGTTACCGATGATGCCGTCACTAAAGCGGAGTTACTAAATACAGTTTTCCGTAGTTTCTTCACGAAAGGATACGAAGAAAATATTCCTGAATTCGAAACCAGAGCAGCTGTAGCATTAGTTATATAAAAGTAGATACCTTAGGTGTTGCGAAGAAACTCAAATCACTTAAGAAAGGCAAGTCTTCCGGTCCAGATGGTATACCAATCAGGCTCCTTTCAGAGTATGCAGACACAATAGAGCCTTTCTTAGCAATCATATACAACCGTTCACTTGACGAAAGGTCTGTTCCTAAGGACTGGAGAGTAGCACAGGTCATACCAACATTCAAGAAAGGAAATAGGAGTAACCCATTGAATTACAGATCCATATCACTGACCTCAATTTGCAGTAGGATTTTGGAGCATATACTGCACTCCAACATAATGAATCACCTTGAGGAAAATGATTTATTGATACATAACCAACACGGATTCAGAAAATATCGTTCTTGTGCAACACAGCTAGCTCTTTATTCCCATGAAGTAATGAGTGCTGTCGACAAGGAATCTCAGATCGATTCCATATTCCTAGATTTCCAGAAGGATTTTGATACCGTTCCTCACAAGCGACTGTTAATCAGATTGCTTGCATATGGAGTATCGTCTCAGTTGTGTGACTGGATTCGTGATTTCCTCTCAGAGAAGTCACAGTTCGTAATGATAGACAGTATATCATCGAGTAGAACAGAAGTGATATCTGGCGTTTCGCAAGGTAGTGTCACAGGCCCTCTGCTGTTCCTGATTTATATAAATGGTCTAATTGATAATCTGAGTAGCCCCCTTAGATTGTTTGCAGATGACGCTGTAATTTACCGTCAAGTAAAATCATCAGACCATCAGTTCCAATTACAAACTGATCTAGAGAGAATTTCTGAAGGGTGTGAAAAGTAGCAATTGGCACTAAACAAAGAAAAGTGCAAGGTCATCCACATGGGTACTAAAAGTAATCAGATAAATTTTGGGTATACGATAAATCGCACCAATCTAAGGGATGTCAGTGGGACTAAATTCCTTGAAATTAAAATTACGAGCAACGTAAATTGGAAAGACCACATAGATAATATTGTGGGGAAGGTGAAACAAAGACTGTGCATTCTTAGCAGAACACTTAGAAGATGCGACAAACCCACTAAAGAGACAGCCTACATTACACTTGTCCGTCCCCTGCTGGAATAATGCTACCCGGTGTGGAATCCTTACCAGGAGGACATCGAAAAAGTGCAAAGAAGGGCAGCTCGTTTCGTGTTATCGCGCAATAAGGGTGAGAGTGTCACTGATATGATACGCTAGTTGGGGTGGCAGTCACTGAAACCAAGCCGGTTTTCTTTGCGGCGAGATCTATTTATGAAATTTCAATCATCAACTTTCTTTTCCGAATGTGAAAATGTTTTGTTGACACCCTCCTACGTAGGGAGAAATGATCATCAAAATAAAATAAGAGAAATCAGAGTTCAAACGGAAAGATTTAGGTGTCCCTTTTTCCCACGCGCCATTTGAGAGTGGAATGGTAGAGAAGTAGCATGGAAATGGTTCGATGAACCCTCTGCCAGGCACTTAAATGTGAATTGCAGAGTAACCATGTAGATGTAGATGTAGATAGTAACTCGTCCAAGTAGGCATCGCCAACGTTGGTTCGTTTTCAGTACGTGGGGGGGGAGGAAGATACAAATGTAAAATATTATACTACGAGCAATTATGAGTAAATATAATTGGCTGTTCTGCTAGATTTTCTCCTTTCGATAAAGCTGTTGTGAACAGCGTGTACCTAAGCATATGTATGTTGACAATGTAGGCGTCACAAACAGGTAGTAGGATTATTTCGTATTTTGACGTTCGATGAAAAGAAGGTTTAGTCTTTAGTCCTGTCGACAGCTAAACCGATATTCTATTTGATTGCTTGAAACTGGTGCTATATCTGGAAGTGAATTTCAGATGTTTGTGAGAAAAATGTAAAACCGTTTGTTTACTTAGTATTTACTACAGTTATGTGATGTGAAGCCAATATATAACAAGTAAAACAGGCTGAATTTTGATCATTGTGTTGTCTACGATGTTGGCAGCATATGTTGTTGCAAATACTGATCAATAAACTGTGTGTACAGAAGTTGATCTAGCGTCGTATGGCATTTTTAGAAACGTTTCAGGACTGATACCACTGCATCGACCAACATTTCAGATAGGAGATGGCAATGCATAATGTTCTACGTTAGTAACGTAATAGGTATTGCTGAATTGCTAACATAGCTTTTTATTTCGCAGGAGAACTTTTGTGAAGTTTAGAAGGTAGGAGATGAGCTACTGCGGCAGTAAATCTGTGGGCACAGATCGTGAGTCGTACTTCTCCAGTTCCGGCACACAATTTTAATGTTCCAGAAAGATACATATTTGCGCACACTCCACTGAAGAGCGAAAATTTCATTCTGGAAATTTTTTGTTTGTTTCGGTCGTAGGTCTACTTGAGGTTAACATTTGTTCTTATATACCTGGTAAAAATAATTGAAGTAGCGACAGAGGAACAATAGTTGCTTATACTACCAATATTATTGCGGACGGTCACGCTTTTCTCATCCCTGACCTAAACAAATGCAAGAAAGAAATCATCTAGTTCTTTAGCACAAGAAACGTATTAAAATTAAACAACAGTGTACTCAAGATCATGTAACTAAAAATCACTTTTTGTAGCTATAACTTCTGTAACATTTCTCCAGAAGCACATAAAACTAGTTAATAAGCACAGAGATCTTGGTTAGATAATGAAATTACGAAGCAGTATGCAAAAAATTTGAAGCAGAAAACTATAGAACTTGCACTTGCAGATAGCAAAAAGGTTACAATCCAGTGGTGCATGTTAAATGAAACAGAACAGACACCTCAGAAAACAGAATAAACAAAAAACAAAAAAGACGAAATTCATTGTCCTCATGAGAAAAGTGCTGAAGGAGAACTATTTCACACACACATCCATATAGTCAAGACATATGACACACACATTTTACCCGAGAACAATGAATCTCACTCACGCACTAATGTATGAAGTTGAAAAAAAAAAATACAGCAAGATATTAAATATTAAGAAGAATAGATTACCAAATGCTGAGGGAGAGGAAAAGTAGATAATGTAGCACAAGAATGAAAATATAGTTGAGATTTAATCAGGAAACTGATAGAAAACAAGTAAATGGCATCATCAAAAGCAAGGAAACTCATAAAAACAAAGAGAGATAGTAAGAAAGCACTAGCGCTTATGTCATCACAGAAAGAAAAGTAAATAGTTGAGGAATGGATACAAACGAAAGTAATACTCTAATACTCATTAGTATACAGGGGTATATCGATAAACCAACAGAGCTATTAAAAAAATGTTGAAGTACATCCTCTCAGAATCGCTCATAGTATAATGTTTCACCTTTTTTTCCAGCTCCCCCAGGGTATCGATAACGAACTAACACTGGCGATGGCGTGATGACAATATCCGATGCCATGCAGATAATACGCAATTCCCAGTACCACTGGACGAGGATGATATTGTCCTCACCCGTCCACGCCGTAGGAAGTTCTTTAATCCTGTTTCCTAGATATAAAATATCAAAGGGATGTTTTTTTCAAACAGCAGTTTTCAATAATCTGTACATTACGCCACAGAGATTCCGCGTACAAGCAATGTGATCTTTGGTTGTCAGTATACTGTCGTTGCCTGTGCAGCATTCGCGAGTGTTAAGTGAGAGAGTCTGGTTTTGGTCACGCTGCTTAGCGGTCTGGGAATAACTTGCAGAAGACGGAGATGCAATCATAGAGGATGTTGATTTTTGGAAATAAGTTTTAGTAAAGACTGATTTCAGAAATGTGAAGATATTCAGGTAACGATATCGCTGCATTGCTTGCTGCTTGCTCCTGCGTCATTTATGATAAGTTTGAGATAGGTAAATTTTCGGTGATTTTTCATTGTTGATTCAATACGGTTAGTTTGATTTTCGAGACATGATTAGCTGCTCACGAATTAGCTGCTCACGCGGCTTGTACCACCCATAAGATATTTTAGAAGGGGGGAGGGGGAGGGCAAACCTATGGCTATGAAATAGTATGAAGTACTTTTAATATTTGGGAAGAAAAATATCGACTTATAAGTAACCATTAAAAAAACTCAGTTTTGACCCTGTTAAAAATTTTCGAAATACCAATTTTTAATTCATTTTCTTGAAAGGAAAAACACCTGATTGCAGTATATTTTCCCAATCCGTGAGAGCCAGGGGTGGGGAAAGGAGGGGGTACACGGCCTCCATTGCCTCTTGGTACGGGAGCCTTTGACTGTGAGCTTTAGATTCACCACTCCTACACCACTTCATTAACGAATTACATGACAGAGCTATATTTTTATTAGAAATGAATTTTGTAAGGTTTGTTGCAAATGATGAAAATCATTTTTATAATTTAGATTTTAAATGTTAGTCTTTTTATACCATTCTGAAGGTTCAACTTTTCACCATAACCTTACCAAATTTATTTTGTAATTCAGTGCCACGAAAGTTTATTAGGGCCATTTCAACATCATTGTTAGGACGCAATAAAATTATTTACCTTTAAGCATTGCATTATAACTCCTTTAGAATACAATTTTTGGTTTTATAATTATTTTTAATATAAGTTAACTGGAAATAGTAGCACAGTTTCATATGAATTTGGCTATTTTTTTCATACGATGAAGTTTACGTAACCACGCCATTTGCATTATTCGGTTGAAAGAACGTTCACATTACAATACATACCCACATTAAAGTTAAGAATACAAAACAAACCAAAGAATCGTAAAATATTTCCTTTCCTCTTACTGTAGGTGCGTGATGACATATAGAAAATTATTAAAGTATTTGCTGCATCAAATCACTGCCAAGAATTGTCACCGTGTGATACACGGTGTTATGTAGCGTAGGATATGAGATGTAATAGAAGCAGCTATTACAGAGAGAACACGCTCTATGTTATAGATTCTGAAAATCGGTTATAAAAACCCTATTAATTAGATAAATACGAAATGTCACAACCATGATTGATGGGTTATTGCATTCCCATTAAACGCTTGCTTGTAAATTAATTGGCGCGGTTGGTTCAGATCCCTGCACACAAATACTTGCAGAAATTTAAATGGGTAACATTTGTTCGATTATTGTCAGTGAAGAGCAACATGCCTTAATGCAAGCAATTACGTAACAGTAATCCTCGTCATGAGTGACGAGTCATGGTTACACTTGTCTGGGTGCATAAATTGCCAAATGAACCGGTATTGGTCGACAGAAAATCCACACGCGATCCACCAGGTACCCTTGCTTAACGAGAAGATTGGTGTTTGGTGTGTCATCTCCGATAAATGTGTTATGGGGCCAACATTCTTTGAGATGACAGCGAACTGTGACCTCTGTTTGGGAATCGTGGAGGGGTTTATTTTAATTTTAACGGAATGTGAGTGTCAGTTATGTTAAGGGCCGGTTTTAAGTGCCATACCCTATACGATAGTCCCTGAGCTGTCTGCGGAATACACCGCACTGGACGGTTCTTAAGGAGATAATTATGCGTTAGAAATTTAGAACCGTAGCTAATAGTACTATTTAGGATTGGTTGCGTACAAGAGTGTAATATTTTCAAATCATGTGAAGTAATAGATCAATGAGATAACAGCAGTATGTATTTTCGATAATTTTGAAGAACATATAATAATTCCAGTTTAAGCAACACTTGGACCACCAGACTATTTCTTTGACAGTTATTCATTTCGAGCCGGATTTGTTTAGTGCCTGGCTTAGTGCTGTGTTTGTAGACCTATTTTGCTTTGCTTTAAATAATTTAGATATCTGCCGCAATCTCCCTTTACAGTGCGTTTGTCTACAATTGATTCAAAGCATTACTCTAAAGTATTTATTCGTGTTTCAGCTTTTAACACTTTCAGATAATTCGGTGTGTTCAATCTCTCTCATTCCATGTCGCAGTGTTTGCTTTCCAGTTTTAGATGTTAAGAGCAATGTACCCTAGTGGCCATTAAAATAGCTAGACCAAGAAGAAATGCAGATGATAAACGGATATTTATTGGACAAATATATTATACTAGAACTGACATGTGATTACATTTTGACGCAATTGGGGTGCACAGACCCTGAGAAATCAGTATCCAGAACAACCACCTCTGGCAGTAATAACGGCCTTGATACGCCTGCGCATTGAGTCAAACAGAGCTTGGATGGCGTGTACAGGTACAGCTGCCCATGCAGCTTCAACACGATACCACTGTTCATCAAGAGTAGTGACTGGCGTATTGTGACGAGCCAGTTGCTCGGCCACCATTGACCAGACGTTTCCAGTTGGTGAGAGATCTGGAGAATGTGCTGGCCTGGGCAGCAGTCGAACATTTCTTGCATCCAGACAGACCCGTACGGGACCTGCAACATGCGGTGGTGCACTATCCTGCTGAAACTTAGGGTTTCGCAGGGATCGAATGAAGGGTAGAGCCACGGGTCGTAACTCATCTGAAATGCAACGTCCACTGTTCAAAGTCCCGTCAATGTGAACAAGAGAAGACCGAGACGTGTAACCAATGGCACCCTATACCATCATGCTGGGTGACACGCCAGTATGGCGATGACGCTTCCAATGTGCGTTCACTGCGATGTCCCCAAACACGGATGCGACCATCATGATGCTGTAAACAGAGCCTGGATTCATCCGAAAAAATGACGTTTTGCCATTCGTGCACCCAAGTTCGTCGTTGAGTACACCATCGCAGGTGCTCCTGTCTGTGATGCAGCGTCAAGGGTAACTGCAGCCATGGTCTCCGAGCTGATAGTCCATGCTGCTGCAAACGTCGTCGAACTGTTCGTGCAGGTGGTTGTTGTCTTGCAAACGGTTCCATCTGTTGACTCATGGATCGAGACGTGGCTGCACGATCCGTTACAGCCATGCGGATAAGATGCCTGTCATCTCGACTGCTAGTGATACGAGGCCGTTGGGATCCACCACGGCGTTCCGTATTACCCTCCTGAACGCACCGATTCCATATTCTGCTAACAGTCATTGGATCTCGACCAACGCGAGCAGCAGTGTCGCGATACGATAAACCGCAATCGCGATAGGCTACAATCCGACCTTTATCAAAGTCGGAAACGTGATAGTACTCATTTCTCCTCCTTACACGAGGCATCACAACAACGTTTCACCAGGCAACGCCGGTCAAGTGCTGTTTGTGTATGAGAAATCGGTTGGAAACTTTCCTCATGTCAGCACGATGTAGGTGTCGCCACCGGCGCCAACCTTGTGTGAATGGTCTGAGAAGGTAATGATTTGCATATCACAGCATCTTCTTCCTGTCGGTTAAATTGCGCGTCTGGAGCACGTCATCTTCGTGGTGTAGCAATTTTAATGGCCAGTAGTGTAGACCAGTGACAGAGTCATACGGAACGTTTTGCGAAATTTTGGACACTCCAGAGATATAAACAAAATAAGTTTATAATAAAACACAATTAGCCTTACAACGTGGACTGTAACAGTTTACAGTAAGTTAAGAGACAAACAGTACAAGGCAGCACCAGTGATAGCAGAAGTCTGTCGTTTGCGCTTGCCGATTATTCGAGCGATGTTAAAAACTTGTAACAGCAGATACCTTTCTTGTGTGCGTGAGATAATGATTCAAAGATGAAAGTATATAGCATCTGATAAGGCTTAAATTAGTGAACTGACTTTTTGCATTCATGTCATCCACCCGATCAGGTCTCGGAAGGCAAAAAGGTACAGTACGACCGCTATGTCATCCTCAGCCGATAGGCGTCTCGCGATACGGTTACGTAGGGCATGTGGTCAGCACACCACTCTCCCGACCATTGTCAGTTTTCGTGACCGGGGCCGCTACTTCTCAGTCAAGTAGCTCCTCAATGGTCTTCACAAAGGCTGAGTGCTCTCCACTTGCCAAGAGACCCAGACGGTCACCCATCTATGTGCTACCCAAAAACGACAGCGCTTAACGTCGGTGATCTGGTGGAGATCACCGAAGTTAAGCTCTGTCGTTTTTGGATGGCGAACGGTCTACCCGATAGAAGGCCCTAGCCACACGACATTTCATTTTATCTGGTGGAGATCGGTGTTACCACTGCAGCAAGGCCGTTGGCTTCACTTAGTATACAGGAGAAAAATAACACATTTAAGGAATACGAGTATATACTACTAAACAGGAGTCCAGGCCCTCCTTAAACTGGGACTTTATAACTTTTTCTGGAGAGTGGTTTATTATTTTCATTTTAGTATCCCCCCATCCCCCCCTCCCTCCATCGGCTTCTACGTTCTGCATATGGGAGCAGCGTGGCATCCTTTCAGTTTCTGGGTGTATTATTATTATTATTATTATTATCGTCTGCATTTTATTATTAACTTGGGGAGGGGAAGCGGCGGACGTAGAATGCAGCCTGCGGTGATTGTCTTGATTAGTGTACTGAAACGCAGTTCCAGCGTTAAGATAAAAGTAGTTTTCAAATGAAAAGTTTCGAAACGTAGTAACATCCAAATCGGATGAAATTTGCGTGTGCCACTTTCGGATGACGTAGTTATACATCTAGAGATGCAACTGTGGTGTCGTCATCACCAACTGAAAAATCTGAAACTGTGCACTCAGGAGGCTAGGTGACGCTCCCCGTCTTTTTCCATGTCCAAGGTTCGATGCTCCTTGAGTCTCCGTAGCCTATGCAAGTCTATCAGGAGCAAACGGCTGGGCTGCACAAGGGAGGGGTTATTCTGCTCCACGATAACGCGCATCCACACGTCTCGAATGTGACACATAGTGTAATGGTCAAGATCTAGAGGGAGCAGATTGAGCATCCACCAACAGCCCGGACATGTTTCCCTGAAACTTCAATCTGTTTCGTGAGCAAAAGAAGAAGGAAAAAAACCTGTAAATGAGAAGAGCTTCAAGTCGGACGAAGAACTGGACACTGTCGCGGACTGGCTCCTGTCACAGCCACGGGAAGTATGAGACCAGCCAATACTTCGGCTCGTGAAACAGCAAGATAATTGTACACAGGTTTCTGGTGATTAATTTTGAATAAAGACTTCATCTGTTATCATAGCGTTGTTCCGTGTCTCTTCCTTTGAGCACCCCTTACAATTTGCTGTAGATCACAGAATGTACTACAAATCAAGGGTTCTAGACTTATTGAGACATTAATCTAAATTGAGTGTGGAAGTTATCGTTCTTCGTGATATCAACTTGCTTCCAACTGCTTAAGGCCTCTGACTGAAGGGAACGTAGATGTCACGATATAATGCGAATTTTATCCATAATTTAGGTAGTTTATATCCGAAATTATCCTAGAGAAACTGCCGTATTAGGTTACTTCAGGCGACATTACACCATAATCTTTTGCTAATTGTCTCTGAAGAACAATTGGGATAATTAACGTCGCTACAAACTATTGGTTTGATCATGTAGCGCTTGTACAATCATACTTCCTTCGCATCATGTCAGTCATATAAGTTTTTCTAAAAAAATTAACCCAAAACAATGGAAAAGTTGTCACTGGTGGACGGGTATGCAAATTGTTCAGGGAATGCCATGTTAAAAAAATTTCAACAGGTGTTGAGCATTTAGTTTTGAATTCCTTTACTCACATCTAGATCGGTAATATTTTGTAAAAACCTAGTAAAAATCTACTCGGCTATACCATGAGAAACTGACGATTCATATCTCATTGAAATTAAATGTCTTACATTCCACTTGACGCCAGGAAACGACAATGTCATAAATGACGGAAAAAATTAACTATGAAGAGGGTCTGTGTCACCCGATTACTGCCGAAGACCTGTCAGAGATCGATTAGCGGCAGTATACAAATTCCCCTCGGTGAGATTGCTCCTATAATGAGAACGCATGTCCTTTCGATGTTCACGCTTCTCATCTGGCCAAAAGAGATAAGTTTTCCATAGTTTCTAAAGCTTTGAAGCTACAAACCGTGAAAGTAATTCTGAAAATAATACGGGAGTACAGCCGATTTCCTTCCTCATCTTTTCCCCCGTCTCAGATTGCTACCCCTATATTGACCTCGTCGTCGACGGGACATTAAAGCCAAATCTTCATTCCCTCCTTCCTTCATCATCTAAGGGTTCACATCACTCCATAATTACCTTTTCTCAGCTGGAAGAAAACACAGTCGATTCAAGAAAATACTTCGTTTAATTTATGACTTTCCGCGGGAAGTCCTAAGGACAGTGAATTTTATAGTCATAGTAATTTCACTGTTGTACCTGAAGCAGCACTTCACAAGATCAATTTGATAACTATTTATTCAGCGATAAAGCGAAATGCATATTCATTGTGGTTGCTTCAGGACATTTCTGGCAACCGCTGACGAACAGTAGTGGAAAGCTTAAGTTAAAACACAAAGGGTTTTTTAACCGGTCTCCTACAAATTACAACGCTTTCGTATTGTTATAAACATAAATAACGAGAGTTGTACACAAACTCTGGTTTATTAAATTGTTCGTATGTATTTACAACACATATTCGAACAGCCAGCCACGAGTCTCCTTACTCGCTTCATGTCCTCACATCAGTGACCGTCGCACTTTCGTCTTTCTCCAGCTTACACTCTATATTCTGTTCATTTTATCTTGTAATTCTACACTTTCACAGGCAATGGGAATGACGTTAGCGGATCTTAACATTGATATCCTTTCGCCTTGAATTCAAAGCCCACTCTTAAACCATTCTTTTACTTCCGTCATTGCTTCTTCGATGTATAGATTGAACAGCAGGGGCGGAAGACACATCCCTGCCTTACGCCCTTTGTAACCAGTGCACTTCATTCTTGGTCTTCCACTCTTCTTGTTCCCTCTTGCTTATGTTACATATTGTATATTAAATGTCTTTCCCTATAGGTTACCCCTATTTTTCTCAAGATTTCGAACATTTTGCGCTATTTTACACTGCCGACCGCTTTTTCCAGGCTGGGAGATCCTATGAACGTGTCTTCATTTTTCTTCAGTCTTACTTCCAGTATCAACCGCAACGTCAAGACTGCCCCTCCGTGCTTTTATCTTTCCTAAAGCCAAATTGATCGTCATCTAACACATCTTCAATTTTCTTTTCCGTTCTTCTATGTATTATTCTTGTCAGCAGCTTGAATGCATGAGATGTTAAGTTGTTTGTGCGATAATTCTCGCACTTGTCAGCTCTTGCAATTTTGGGAATTACGGAAAGATGATGATTTTCCGAAAGTCAGATGGTGTATATCGCCAATCCCATACATTCGACACACCATTATGAATAATCGCATTTTTGTCATTATCCATACTGATTTTAGAAATTCCGATGGAATGTTATCTATCCCTTCTGCCTCATCTAATTTTCAGTCTTCCAAAGCTCTTCTAAATTCTGATTGTATTAGTGGATCCCCTCTCTCTTCCCTACCGTCTCCTTTTTCTTCTTCTATCATCTGACACGCTTCAGATATGTCCTTTACCTGACAGAAGAGCTTCTCAAAGTACACTTTCCACCTATCCGTTCTCTCCTCTGCATTTAAGAGGGAATTCCCGTTGCATTTTTAATATCACCATCCTTGCTAGTAATTTCACCGAAGGTTGCTTCGACTGTTGTATATGCTGAGTCGGTCCCTCTGACAATCATTTCTTTCTCGACTTCAGCACACGCAGCGATTTCGTCTTCTTCTGCTACCCGTGGTTTCCTTGCAGTTACCTTCCATCTGCGTTTGTTTTTTCTTCCCATTTCTGTGATTGCCCACTTTAGAGATGTCCATTCCTCTTCATCTGAACTGCCTAAAGAGCTATTCACTATATCAGTATCTACAGCCTTAGAGAACTTCTTTCCTTAACACTTTCGTATCCCAATTATTTGTGCATTGATTCTTCACTACTAGTCTGTTAAACCTCAGCCTGCTCTACATGATTACCAGATTGTGATCTGAATCTATATTTCCCCGTGGGTACGCCTTACAATCCAGTATTTGATTTCGAAATCTCTGCCTGATCATAATATAATCTAACTGGAATCTTCTTTGTATCTCCTTGCCTTTTCTGAGTATACCTCTTGCTCTTGTGGTTCTTGAACAGAGTATTCGCTATAACCATCTCGAATTTATTGTGGAATTCAATTGGTCTTTGTCCTCTCTCGTTTGTACTACGAATCCCGTAATCTCCTGTAACCATTTTTACCATTCCTTCCTTCTTCAATCGCATTTCAGTCCCCCACAACTATTATATTTTCATATCCCTTTATGTACTGACCTCCCCCCATGAACCATGGACCTTCCGTTGGTGGGGAGGCTTGCGTGCCTCAGTGATACAGATGGCCGTACCGTAGGTGCAACCACAACGGAGGGGTATCTGTTGAGAGGCCAGACAAACGTGTGGTTCCTGAAGAGGGGCAGCAGCCTTTTCAGTAGTTGCAGGGGCAACAGTCTGGATGATTGACTGATCTGGCCTTGTAACACTAACAAAAACAGCCTTGTTGTGCTGGTACTGCGAACGGCTGAAAGCAAGGGGAAACTACGGCCGTAATTTTTCCCGAGGGCATGCAGCTTTACTGTATAATTAAATGATGATGGCGTCCTCTTGGGTACAATATTCCGGAGGTAAAATAGTCCCCCATTCGAATCTCCGGGAGGGGACTACTCAAGAGGACGTTGTTATCAGGAGAAAGAAAACTGGCGTTCTACGGATCGGAGCGTGGAATGTCAGATCCCTTAATTGGGCTGGTAGGTTAGAAAATTTAAAAAGAGAAATGGATAGGTTAAAGTTAGATATAGCGGGAATTAGTGAAGTTCGGTGGCAGGAGGGACAAGATTTTTGGTCAGGTGAATACTGGGTTATAAATACAAAATCAAATAGGGGTAATGGAGGAGTGGGTTTAATAATGAATAAAAAAAATAGGAGTACGGGTAAGCTAATACAAACAGCACAGTGAACGCACTATCATGGCCTAGATAGACACGAAGCCCACACCTACTACAGTAGTAGAACTTTATATGCTAACTGGCTCTACAGATGACGAAGACGTTGATGAAATGTATGATGACATAAAAGAAATTATTCAGGTAGTGAAGGGAGACGAAAATTTAATAGTCATGGGTGACTGGAATTCAAGAGTAGGAAAAGGGAGAGAAGGAAACATAGTAAGTGAATATGGATTGGGGCTAAGAAATAAAAAAGGAAGCCGCCTGGTAGAACTTTGCGCAGAGCATAACTTAATCATAGCTAACACTTGGTTTAAGAATCATGAAAGAAGGTTGTATAAATGGAAGAACCCTGGTGATACTAAAAGGTATCAGATAGATTATATAATAGTAAGACAGAGATTTAGGAGCGAAGTTTTAAGTTTTAAGACATTTCCAGGGGCAGATGTGGACTCTGTCCACAATCTATTGGTTATGGACTGCAGAATAAAACTGAAGAAACTGCAAAAAGGTGGGAATTTAAGGAGATGGCACCTGGATAAACTGACGAAACCAGAGGTTGTACAGAGTTTCAGGGAGAGCATAAGGGAACAATTGACAAGAATGGGGGAAAGAAATACAGTAGAAGAAGAATGGGTAGCTCTGAGGGATGAAGTAGTGAAGGCAGCAGAGGATCAAGTAGGTAAAAAGACGAGGGCTAGTGATATCCTTGGGTAACAGAAGAAATATTGAATTAATTGATGAAAGGAGAAAATATAAAAATGCAGTAAATGAAGTAGGCAAAAAGGAATACAAACGTCTGAAAAATCAGATCGACAGGAAGTGCAAAATGGCTAATCAGGGATGGCTAGAGGACAAATGTAAGGATGTAGAGGCTTATCTCACTAGGGGTAAGATAGATACTGCCTACAGGAAAATTAAAGAGACCTTTGGAGAAACGAGAGCCACTTGTATGAATATCAAGAGCTCAGATGGAAACCCAGTTCTAAGCAAAGAGGGGAAAGCAGAAAGGTGGAAGGACTATGTAGAGGGTCTATACAAGGGCGCTGTACTTGAGGACAATATTATGGAAAAGGAAGAGGATGTACATGAAGATGAAGTGGGAGATATGATACTGCGTGAAGAGTCTGACAGGGCACTGAAAGACCTGAGTCGAAACAAGGCCCCCGGAGTAGACAACATTCCATTAGAACAACTGACAGCTTTGGAAGAGCCAGTCCTGACAAAATTCTACCATCTGGTGAGCAAGATGTATGAGACAGGCGAAATACCCTCAGACTTCAAGAAGAGTATACTAATTCACATCCCAATGAAAGCAGGTGTTGACAGATGTGAAAATTACCGAACTATCAGTTTAATAAGCCACGGCTGCAAAATACTAACACGAATTCTTTACAGGCTAATGGAGAAACTGGTAGAAGCCTACCTCGGGGAAGATCAGTTTCGATTCCGTAGAAATGTTGGAACACGTGAGGCAATACTGACCCTACGACTTATCTTAGAAGAAAGATTAAGGAAAGACATACCTACGTTTCTAGCATTTGTAGACTTAGAGAAAGCTTTTGACAATGTTGACTGGAATACTCTCTTTCAAATTATGAAGGTGGCAGGGGTAAATACAGGGAGCGAAAGGCTATTTACAATTTGTACAGAAACCAGATGGCAGTTATAAGAGTCGATGGACATGAAAGGGAAGCAGTGGTTGGGAAGGGAGTGAGACAGGGTTGTAGCCTATCCCCGATGTTAATCAATCTGTTCCAGATCTGGGCACATATTTCTAAGAAGGCTTTCTGATAAAATGCTAGTGGTAACACGATTGTAACTTTTTCAGTATCAGTGCAGTAATTTTAACGTTGAGAGATCTTAGTTGGTGTATTGTGCCTGAACTCACTTATACTTGGATGTATCGCCTACCGACACACATCACCTTCAGGTTTGCGATACGAAAATTTTTGCTACGTGGGAGAATACAAGCGCAGTGAATTTAAGAGTCAAGTCACAATACCCCAGTGAGCTTTTCTTGCGTGCTGTTGTAGTGATCGACAATTATGAAGGAAATAGGCAAAAACAAGAGAAACGAACTCCCAGTGTCATGCTAGCGTGTAATCGATGCGTTAAGAGTAAACAAAATACTGAACAAATTTAAACTGCTATTAATTGTGGTTTACTGAACAATGGCTTAAAGCAGGAAAGTCAAAATTTTGGCCTTCCTTCAGTAGGAAGGAAGCCTTCCGTGTGCGCGTGTGTGTGTGTGTGTGGGTGCGTGTGTGTGTAGGTGCGTGTGTGTGTGTGTGTGTGTGTGTGTGTGAGTGTGGGTGGGTGGGAGGGTGGGTGGGTGTGTAAATAAATTGGTCTTACTCCTTAATTATCTGAATTAAAGATTCTTTCATAGTTGTCCCTTACAGACCTTGTCATGCAGTCTTAAAGTAAATCTATTTACTTACATTGGAGAGCGCTGCCCCTAAAACAATCATCCAGCCCCACCCTCCATCGGGTGGAACTAGTTCATATTCCACAGTCGCTGTTCCCGTCATCCCTGCATCTGAAACAAAAGAAAATAAATATTCACCAAACATTCCTAGGAGAGGACATACGTGGTTGAGCTCTGACTTGCTGAAATATCTGTTGCAGTCATTTTCATCCATTCTTCGCTGATCATTATGAAGTGGTAGAGAGCGCTATTCATTACATCATGTTTTAAAGTCTCTTGTTGTTCCATTTGCGGATGTAGTATGACAACAGTTACTTATAAGTATGCTCTACAACATCAGTCTGCGCGTATTAAAACCAGTGGTCGTTACACCACAGTTACATCCTAAAGAGTTTTCAGATTTACTGTTCAAGACCGATTGTGTACCTGTTTTAGTCTTTCACTGGAAGGTAGTTATAGATTACTAAAAAGAGGTAAAGTATCTCTGAAATCTGTAACAAAGCAATGACGTCTTTTAATAGGTGGAATAATATAATTTCGTAGTTGACTATCGATTATTAGAGCAAATCCGATCGCGACCACTAGCAACAGACTCTTTGATGCTAAACTAATTTGATCATACGTATTTTTTACACGTAAGACATGTTTATAACAATAGCACAGATGGGTAGTTGATTCCGTAGACACCATATAATACTTCTGAAATTGTATTTTAGGTTTTATGTAGAACTGAATTTATCGAATGTTGAAACCTGGCGTGGGCGGATAAATAAGATATTGCAATGTCTGAGTTGTTCAGAAGTAATACCCAATGCTCCTTCATGCATGCATGTCCGAAGCAACAAGCGCTGCGGTGACTACAGCCGTTATGAAATACACGAGATGTATTCGCAGTTGCGAATACGACCAACCACCAGCTGTATAAGGGAATAGCGGCAATGGAAATTTGTACCGGGCCGGGAGCCGAACCCGGATTTCCAGCTTTACATGCACGAATGTTCAAAGGAAAATTTCATCGTTCTTTTTAATAACACAGGCACTGCAATATCGTACAAGTCAAATTTGTTATTGCACTGAGCATTCTTTTCATTGGTGCTACTTTTTTAAGCATGAAATTTTTTGGAATGATGTGTGTTCAAAACCCATCTGTACTGACGACTCAACCCAGCCCTGTCATTTTCCTGTTCCACTACACTACCGAATATAAATTTCAATGTTATGACTTCTTTTCGGAAGGTGTTTGCGTGAAGGGTAGCGTTGTGCGGAAGTGAAACGTGGACGATAAACGGTTCAGACAAGAAGAGAATAGAAACTTTTCGAATGCGGTGCTACAAAGGATTGCTGAATATTAGGTAGTTAAATTGGACAATTAGCGAGGAGGCGCTGAATGTAATTGTTGAAAAATGAAATATGTGGGCCAAGGACTCATTCTGAGGCGTGATAGAATTTGGCATCTGTAACAAGTATCGGTGGGCGGTGGGATATAAACTCTAGACCTGGGGTCACCAAACTACGGCCCGCGGGCCAATACCGGCCCGCGAACACCATCAAACCGGCCCGCGGTAATGGGCCAGACATGCGTGGTATCCGGCCCGTCGTGATTTATTTTTTTATTACTTTCAAACCTTGCTTATCGAGCACATTCCACGACGAGTGATGAACACAACGAGCGAAAAAAAAGGAAGAAACTAACCTGCTTAACGAGCATTACTTCGCATAAAGAATCTGTTTAGTGGTATTTTTTCAGTCTCGAATAATCATTTCAAAAACAACTTCCTGGCTTATACGTCTTGGAACATTACTTAGGAACAAGTGCAAATAACACAGGTTGGTGAAACATGTCATGTACATAAAAGCATTTAAGCAAATAAAAGAATCAAAAGATTCCAAGTTAAACAGTACACTTAAATTTGACGTAATATACAAAGTGGGGATATCACAGTATTTGTTAATGGTTGATGAGATATAATTACAGACGTGAGTACACCGTGGTATTGATATATATGCCTGTAATCCTGGTGCTATAAATCTTATTTACATGTTATAGTAGTGACATCTTATTTATATGACGTAAAGATGACATAGTAATGTTAACAACTGGATCAACTACCACATATGAAAGCCATCTTAGGCAATTTATAACACTGGTAAGTAAACTTTACAAATATGGATTGTTATACGATTATATCACTTGTTATGTATTTCACTGTTATTATCTAACTTGCTTTCAGAAAACACTTGATAATGGCACTTTGAAGCCTAAACATGATTGTGTAAATGTAAATGCAACACTGTAAATAAACATCAGCCTAATCGCAGTACTGACTTTAAAGAAATATGTTATGACTGTGGCTCCGCATTATGAAAAAATTATATAGTATTTCTTTGTACCAATGTAACTGAAATGAATTAAGTCCACACCTCAAGATCAAACAAAAAACAATTCACTGCGTAATGCCTACTTGCAGTGCCACTCAACATCAGCTCGTAAAGAATGGCAGAAGTGGTAAGCGCCACAAAAGCTTCTCAACTGTACCGCGAAGTTCCCAGCGGTACTGGGGTATTAGGCCACAAGAAAACTTGGACAAAATGCAGCTAGGCCACGGCTCTTGCAGCTTGGTGGAAAAGCCAGTGTGGCCCTTAGGCTCAAACGTTTGGAGACCCCTCTTCTAGACAGTAGAGGGAGGTTAAGGCTAGAACACAGTAAGTAGGTTCAAATGGTTGAAGATTTCAATAGTTATGCACAGGTGAAGAGACTTGCACAAGATAGCCTAGTGTTGAAACCAGCATGTAACCATTCTTTGGACTGGAAATCACAACTACAATAACCTTCTATTATGTGTCAGTATTTCTAGCCACTTTGCGAGCAAAATGGCGCTGTCAAGTGGACAGTATTTCACCGTAGGTCGAACAAGTGTTTTGAAACAAGCTAGTTATCAGTAATCTTGACGAACTGCCCATCTAGCAACCAAGCTTGTTTCGATTAACAACTGCCTGCCTGAAATTTCACGCTTAGTTTTTCAAGTAGTTCCTGATGTTTTTGTGCGTCAAATTTAGCGTACTCTGCCACTTAGATACGCAACGAAAACATCTACACTACTGGCCATTAAAATTGCTACATCGAGAAGAAATGCAGATGATAAACGGGTATTCATTGGACAACTATATTATACTAGAACTGACATGTGATTACATTCTCACGCAAATTTGGTGCATAGATCCGGAGAAATCAGTACCCAGAACAACCACCTCTGGCCGTAATAACGGCCTTGATTCGTTTGGGCATTGAGTCAAACAGAGCTTGGATGGCGTGTACAGGTACAGCTGCCCATGCAGCTTCAACACGATACCACAGTTCATCAAGAGCAGTTGGGATGGGCTGGGTTGTTGTGGGGCAGGAGAGCAGACAGCGAGGTCATCGGTCTCATCGGATTAGGGAAGGAAGGGGAAGGAAGTCGGCCGTACCCTTTCAAAGGAACCATCCCGGCATTTGCCTGGACCGATTTAGGGAAATCACGAAAACCTAAATCAGGATGGACGGACGCGGGATTGAACCGTTGTCCTCCCGAATGCATCAAAAATAGTGACTGGTGTATTGTGACAAGCCAGTTGCTCGGCCACCATTGACCACACGTTTTCAATTGGTGAGAGATCTGGAGAATGTGCTAGCAAGGGCAGCAGTAGAACATTTACTCTATCCAGAAAGGCCCCTACAGGACCTGTAACATGCGATCGTGCACTATCCTGCTGGAATGAAGGGTTTCGCAGGGATCGAATGAAGGGCAGAGCCACGGGTCGTAACACATCTGAAATATAAGGTCCACTGTTCAAAGTTCCGTCAATGAGAACAATAGCTGACTGAGACGTGTAACCAATAGCAACCCGTACCATCACGCCGGGTGATACGCCAGTATGGCGATAACGAATACACGCTTCCAATGTGCGTTCACCGCGATGTCCCCACTCACGGATGTGACCATAATGATGCTGTAAACAGAACCTGGAATCATCCGAAAAAATGACGTTTTGCCATTTGTGCATCCAGGTTCGTCGTTGAGTAAACCATCGCAGGCGCTCCTGTCTGTGATACAGCGTCAAGGATAACCGCAGCCATGGTCTCCGAGCTGATAGTCTGTGCCGCTGCAAGCGTCGTCGAACTGTCCGTGCAGATGGTTGTCTTGCAAACGTCCCAATCTGTTGACTCAGGGATCGAGACGTGGCTGCACGATCCGTTATAGCCATGCGGATAAAATGCCTGTCATCTCGATTGCTAGTGATACGAGGCCGTTGGGATCCAGCACGGCGTTCCGTATTACCCCCCTGAACCCACCGATTCCATATTCTGCTAACAGTCACTGGATCTCGACCAACGGGAGCAGCAATGCCGCGATACGATAAACCGCAATCGCGATAGGCTACAATCCGACCTTTATCAAATTCGGAAACGTGATGGTACGCATTTCTCCTCCTTACACGAGGCATCACAACAACGTTTCACCAGGCAACGCCGGTAAACTGCTGTTTGTGTATGAGAAATCGGTTGGAAACTTTCCTCATGTCAGCACGTTGTAGGTGTCGCCACCGGCGCCAACCTTGTGTGAATGTTCTGAAAAGCTTATCAGTTGCAAAGCACAGCATCTTCTTCCCGTCGGTTAAATTTCGCGTCTGTAGCACGTCATCTTCGTGGTGGAGCAATTTTAATGGCCAGTAGTGTAATATTATTCCGAGTTCTATAAGCTCCAGAAGAAGAGAGTTTTAGAATGATCAAACGAGCACTTCACCACCCACATGTCTCGGAATGCGTTTTATTATTATTATTGTTATTATTATGTAAATCTCTTTCCCAATACTTGTGAACAGGACAACGCTTGCTGTGTGTACTGTTCAGTCTGTCGACATGCCTTGAGACGTTGTTTGAAGCTTAGATCGTACACGCATTCTCAACTTAGTACAAGAAGGGTCGTCTGCACGCAAAGTTGCCCGACGAATTGGCGAACACTACAGCTACGTCACATTATATCTTGAACGTTAATCTGAGACACATGGCACTAGGGAAGAACATATTTGTTAGCTGCAGAGATGACCGGTACCTACAAAATACAGTATGTACAGGAAGCACAGCGAGAAATGCATATTTGAACATAAGTGCAGATACTAGCCAAGACTGCACATTGCGCTGTTGTATTCGGCCATGTGTGGCACCTATGCAATGTCTTAAACACGTTGCAAGTGTCAGTCAGGGTCAGAACAGTTTTCCGCGTAGTTGTGGATCCATTACGTCGGAATCAAAGTAATTCGTACGTGGGCAAATAGTCGTTGCTCTTATGGTGGTTAGTTCTGTAACCAAGTTGGCCGAAGCGTTTGGTGATTCAAGAGGCACCGTAATCAAAGATTTCTACCGCATACAGGGAGTTCGGATAGACACCATTTGCTACGTTACAACGCGTAAATGTATCTGTATCCAGTGACAGCGATGGAGTACCACTGAATAGGATTGTTATGAAAAATACGAGGACGACAGCTACCGAAGTCACTGCAGAACTGTGTGTCCCACTCGCGAATCTTGTCAGCAACAAAAGAATTCATATCAGCGCACACCCAGCTGCAGAGTAAAAATCTCATTCTGGAAACATCCTCCAGGCTGTGGCTAAGCTATGTCTCCGTAATATCGCATTCGGGAGGACGACGGTTCAATCCCGCGTCCGGCCATCCTGATTTAGGTTTTCCGTGATTTCCCTAAATCACTGGCCGGCCGCGGTGGTCTCGCGGTTAAGGCGCTCCGTCCGGAACCGCGCGACTGTTACGGTCGCAGGTTCGAATCCTGCCTCGGGCATGGATGTGTGTGATGTCCTTAGGTTAGTTAGGTTTAAGTAGTTCTAAGTTCTAGGGGACTGATGACCACAGAAGTTAAGTCCCATAGTGCTCAGAGCCAGCCCTAAATCACTCCAGGAAATTGCCGGGATGGCTCCTCTGAAAGGGCACGGCCGACTTCCTTCCCCATCCTTCCCTAATCCGATGAGACCGATGACCACGCTGTCTGGTCTCCTTCCCCAAACCAACCAACCAACCATCTCCGTAATATTCTTTCTTCCAGGAGTGCTAGTTCTGAAAGGTTCGCAGAAGAGCTTCTGAGAAGTTTGGAAGGTAGGAGACGAGGTACTGGCGCAAGTAAAGCTGTAAGGACGGGGAGTGAGTAGTGCTTCGGTAGCTCAGATGGTAGAGCAATTGCCCGCGAAAGACAAAGGTCCCGAATTCGAGTCTCGGTCCGGCACACAGTTTTAATCTGCCAGGAAGTTTCACATCAGCGCACACTCCGCTGCAGAGTGGAAATCTCATTCTTGAATATATATATATGAATATATATATGCTCCACAAGCAAAGAACTGCAGGAGAACTGGAATCCAAAACTAGTTATTACTGATACTCAAGCCTGTAAAAGGAATCCGTAGTGCCCGGAAGCCATAAAACGTGAACTATGGACCAGTGGAAGAATGTCATTTGATCGAATGTGTCTTGTTTCTCATTGTTTCAATCTTCTGGCCGAGTATACGTTTCAAGATTGAAACATTGTTGGGGTTCAGTGATGATTTGGGCAGCCATATGTTAATATTCGATTAGTCTCACGGTTACTCTGCATAATTTACTGCCCAGGTTTATGTGACCATTTTGGTTGATCAGTTCCATCCCTTGGTACAATGTTTGTTCAGCAATGTTGCAGCTGTGTTCCGGGACGACAGGGCCCCCATTCAGACAACTAGTATCATTTGTAAGTAGGCTGTAAGTACGCTGTTTAGGAAGTAGGCTGTTTAGGTTTTTATGTTGGTAATACTACGTAGTGCTGTGCATGAAAATCTCTGACTGCGCTGTGTGCAGTCTGTGGTTGGTTGGACTCATTGTTGGAATATTCGCTAGTGTATTGTTGGGCTATTGGATGTGAACAGCGCACAGCGTTGGGCAGTTGGAGGTGAGCCACCAGCAATGGTTGATGTGGAGAGAGAGATGCCAGAGTTTTGAGAGGTTACTATAAGCGGACGATCTGGGCGTGTGTCCTCTAGAAAAAGGAAATTCGTAAAGATAGATGTCATGAATTGGCAGTTATATATATGATGAGTTTTGAACATTATTAATGTAAATAGATAGTCTGTTCCTTATCAAAATCTTTAATTTGCTAACTATGCCTATCAGTAGTTAGTGCCTTCAGTAGCTAGAATATTTTATTTAGCTGGCAGTATTGGCACTCGCTGCATTGCAGTAGTTCGAGTAACGTAGATTTTTGTGAAGCAAGTGATTCATGAAAGGTATAGGTTATTGTTAGTCAGGGCCATTCTTTTGTAGGGATTTTTGAAAGTCAGATTGCGTTGCGCTAAAAAATATTGTATGTCAGTTTAGTGATGATGAGAATAAGTAAAGAGAGAAATCTCTGAGTACGTTTAGTTTTACTCAGCTGTTTTTTTAGCACTATCATTCATAATTGTTCAAAGGGGACGTTTCACATTCAGGACTGGTTTTGCGAGCACGGGGTGAATTGTCGCCAGCACCCTGGGCACCACAGTCATTAGCCCTCTGTACTGACTCGCTTATCTCGTCTACTTTGGAGAGAAGAGTGCGTGATCGCTATCCACTTCCATCATCTTTGCCTCAACGTGCCACCATTTTGCAGGAAAAATGGTATAAGATTCTGTTGCAAACCTTACAGGACCTGTATTTATCCATTCAGTGACGACTTGAAGCTATTTTGAAAGCAAACTGTTCCCTACATCGTATTAGGTATGGTAATGTGATGTATTTTTGTCCACGACCTGTAGGTAATGAGGACACTGTAACAGAACTTTACGTTTTGGAGCAAAATGGAAGGACTGTTTGGATGCAATCGTGTCCACGTGATCAATGCTGTCATTGTCACCCCTTGGCGTCTACCACGTAGAACACGAGTGGGGCATAGCAACACCCGTACAAAAAAATGAGGGCAATGAAGTACCTTGAGTGGAAGCTGGATCAATGGTGTCCAGTTCTTATCGCCGACGGAAGCGGGATATGTCTGACGCCTGATGATCGTTGTAGAATAGTGTAGTGGCGGACACACACCACTGCATGTTTCAGGCATTCAGTCTCAAGGATTCAGCGTGGAGGTGGGACACCCATGTTTTGGGCCAGTAACATGTATTGATGTTGGTCTGAGGTTCCTTTGGTCTTTGTACGTTAATCTTATTCTCACACATCTCTGATACTTGACAAAAGTATCTATACATTTATCTTCAAGGCTATGTACAGGAATATGATAATCTTATTAGGCACAGACAAACTTGACTATAGACTGGTACAGACAAATGCAGACTAATGCAGACTCGTACAGACTAATGCAGAGGTCTGTACACTCGTTATAATACCTCGTGCGTTCATGTATCACTGCGCGAGTGTGATCCGCGAGGAGAAAAGGTTCTACGTTAGCAGCAATCTCATTGGCTGCGTTACATATTAATACGCGGATCGGCGGAAGCAGAATTTGGTCCGTCTTTATGCCAGCGCCATCTCGTAGAGCGGAGACGCACAAGCGCTGCGCCTGCGCTGTTGTGCTTAGCGGGGCGCGCTCTAGTGGGAAAGTTGTGTACGCGCTGACTACGCGGAACTATGTACACAACAGTATGCTTGTCTTCAAATGAACTTCTTCGTGCGAACCCTCCTTACAGAATGTACGAACTAAGAAGGGTCACCGCCGTCGACGAGTGAGACGTTTAGGTGTCCGCCACATTCTACACAGCATTCTAAGGAGTATCCAAGCATGTTACGCGCACAAATCATGAGGAGTAGCAACACGGCATTGTTACTGTTTCACAATCATGGACTTTACAACAAAGTTTGTCATTTTATTGTAGACACCAGCACTTTTTATATTTCACCGTCAGCTGTTATCAAATGTTGTCATACGATGAAGGAGATCATTTCGTTCTATGGATGAAAATGTGCGATAAAAGGTGAAGGTGATGTATAATAGATGTATAAAAACGTAGAATAAAATCACAAAACGTACCAATGATCCACGACAGAACAGATAAAAACGCTTAAATTCAAACGAGTTTCGGAATTAACGTAATTTCAGAATTAAACAGAGGTCTAGAGAAGATGAAGCAAGTATCGAAAATTTCTGTGGTAAATATGAAAGGAAATACATTGTCTCTCTGCAGAAGGCAGAGCTTAAAAACGCAAATGTTAATATTTATTTATGGAGTAGATCAGATGTCCAGAGGAAACAATTTCGGATTAGATTTTAAATTTGCTTATCAGCTGTAGATAACCATTGGACTGACAGCAAAAACGTGAGATTGGAATTGGTGAGGAAGGTTTCGGTGAACGAAACTGAGTTTTTAATTAGGATATGTATTATCAGTTCTGAGTTACGGCGATCAAGACTAACACGAAAAGCGTTAGAAGTTGAGCAATGGAGAGTTGCATGTTGGAAAATACTAGGAGCGTCGGACAACAAATAACTGCATCAGGAAAGAGACTGTGGTGAATGACATTGTTATGAATGTAATAAAAATCATGTGTATGGGATATATAACCAAGAAAATTGTTCTTTGGTGGATTCTAAGAGATTAAACAAGTATGGCGGAAACCGAGTAAACAAAATTGTAAAGCATGCAGAAAAACATAACTGCGTGAAACAGGAAATCGTGGAGAAGTCTGGAGCAACCAGCTGGCCTACAATAATTGCGAAATGGCTGCCGGTCGTGGTGATTGTGCTCTAAATAGTCTCGTAATAGCGTGGGTAAGTATCACTGCAAACCGTTGCGGCACGCTGTCTGTTACACGTGCTCTCACACTTATCATTCAGGTGCTATTCAAAGTCTATAACGAGCCTCTCTTTTGGTGATCAGTCACCGGTAGCAGCTTATACAACTGCGATTACAGATAGTGATAAATTCATAATACGCTCCAACTTCAGAGAATCGAACTGCAGTGAGATCTGTGCATCGATGTTTTCTATCAGCTGTCGAGTACGCATTACACCAGAAGCTACTGCTGAGAATGTGCGTATTGTTTCTATCAAATCTGACATTGATGACAAACTTTTGCCGGCCGCGGTGGTCTAGCGGTTCAGGCGCTCAGTCCGGAACCGCGCGACTACTACGGTCGCAGGTTCGAATCCTGCCTCGGGCGTGGATGTGTGTGATGTCCTTCGGTTAGTTAGGTTTAAGTAGTTCTAAGTTCTAGGGGACTGATGACAACAGATGTTAAGTCCCATAGTACTCAGAGCCATTTGAACCATTTGACAAACTTTTCTCCACAGTAAGTTTTCCTTCATTTCCACAGTTCGTCATAGGTATTGCAATTTTCACAGCGTTAGTCTACAGCAGATGTCTCGTTATATGCAGGGAAGAACTACTACTGGTAAGTCTTAATATCTCCAAACACTATCAGCCTTTTGGTAGATTAATCTTTTACTTCTACCTATTTTTCTGTCCTACTTGGCACGTGCAAAACGCAGTTTACGATCACTTAAACTGCCGGTGACGTAGAGACTGGTGGAACAAACAGGAGGTTCCTGTACTCAATGCTATCAGAGTTCTTGAATAGAACGGCTAGCCAGAAACCAGTAATTGACCGCCAACAGGTCAGGGAGCAATCCGGATCGAAAACCGTAATCACAGACAAGGTGAACCCTATCGGTGGGGCGTCACAAAGACTTTACGAAGTAGTGGGATTTTATGGGCAAGTGTGGAGCCATGGACACAGTGGATGGGCCCACGTAACACGTTAGAAGAGGCAGCAGCACACTCTGCGGAAGCAAGTAATGGCTGCGTTTTGAATCACAACCATCTCCGAGCATTCCTCCATATCAACGCTCGGAATGAACGGGAAATCTGAATGACTGTCATATATTAACAGATACTAAATCCATCATCTGCTTGCGATAACAGACGTAGTTTATCTAATTTTTCGTAGTGTCTCAGTCATTGATTTATTCTAGCAGAGTAAATAAGCTCAAAAGAAAGACATATATACATATGCGGGCAAGCAAATGTTTGCAGTTTCAGGGAAACTGGATGACATGTTATTGAAGAGAAAGACCTTCACAAATTTAACAAGGCAATAACGCGTTCGTCTACCTCTGGCCCTTATGCAAGCAGTTATTTGGCTTGACGCTGAGTGGCAGAGTTGCTGGATATCCTCCTGACAGGTATCGTGCCAAATTCTGTTCAATTGGCACGTCAGATCGGCAAAATCCCGAGCTGGTAGGAGAGGGTAGCCCATAAAGCTCCAAACGTTCTTAACTGGAGACATATCTAACGATCTTTGTGGCGAGGGTACGGTTTGGCAAGCACGAAGACAAGTATCAGAACATCTCGATGTACGGAGGCGGGTCACTATCGTGGTGAAACGTAAGCACAGTATGGTTTGCCATGAAGAACAACAAAACGGGGCGCAGAACGTCGTCGACTAACCGTTGTGCTGTAGGAGTGTAGCGGATGACAACCAAATGGTCCTGCCATGAAGTGAAATAGCAGCCCAGGCCATCGCTCCTCGTTGTCGGGCCGTATGATGGGCGACAGTCTGGTTGGTATTCCACCACTGTTCAGGGAGTCTCCAGACACGAATCAACCCGGCATTTGTCTTAAACGATAGAGGGATACCAAGGAAAACCTAAATCAGGATGGTCGGACACGGGTTTGAACCATCATCCTCCCGACAGCGAAAAAAAAAAATGGTTCAAATGCCTCTGAGCACTATGTGACTTAAACATCTGAGGTCATCAGTCCCCTAGAACTTAGAACTGCTTAAACCTAACTAACCTAAGGACATCACACACATCCATGCCCGAGGCAGAATTCGAACCTGCGACCATAGCAGCCGCGCGGTTCTGGACTGAAGTGCCTAGAACCGCTCGGCCACCGCGGTCGGCTCCAGACTCGTCTTCGTTGGTCGGCGGGGCCTGGAATCTCGTTGACTTCAATAGAATTGTCCTCAGTGTTCAATATCGCTTCGAACTTGGCCTGATGACCAACGAAGATGTGTCAGGGGATGCCCCGGACAGCAGAAGTATACTAACCTGAATTTTGCTCACCATACTGCCCAACAACCAGAAGCGGTGTAGTAAAGAGTACAGCAGTCAGCAGCAATGATGTTTATTGCATATCCATACTTCGGTCAATGTGTGGTCTCCTGCAGTGCAGTAAATGTAAGTGACTAAAATCTGGATATGCAAAAAACATCACTGCGACTGACTGCTGTACCCTTTCCTATTTGAAACAAATCCTGTCGCTAAGCCCAACGGTGTCCCGATAGAAAAAAAACATGATAAAACCGGGAGTGATGGTTTGGAGCGCAATTTCTTTTGCTAGAAGGATCTCTGTGATTGTTATCCGCAGCACCCTTACAGCACAACGATACGTCGATGATGTTCCACGTTCCGTTTTCTTCCCCTTCATCGCAGGTAATCCTGGGCTTACATTTCATGCCCACCCGCACACGGCGAGAGTCCCTACTGCTTGTTTTCGTGCTTGCGAAACCCTATCGTATCCAATAGTCTCGCCAGATCCCGCCCCGAATAACAACGTTTGAAGCGTTATGGTCAGGGTCTTCCAACCACCATTATCACGATCTATCACGCCAGTTGAACAAATTTGGCATGATATCTCTTAGGAGGACATCCTACAAGTCTATCAATCAATGCCAAACTAAATAACTGCATGCATAATGGCCAAACGTGGGCCAACACGTTATTGAGTTCCTCAATTTCGGAATCTCTTTCTCTTGAATATGTCATCCAATTTCCCTAAATCTGCAATCATTTCTTTGTGTGTAGAAGTACGTCACGCCTACCAGTTTGTTTCCAATTCGGGTAATTCCTTCGTGGTGCGTCGTTTTTTGATGTTTGAGTGTACTTTAACTGCGAAGTAAACTATCGTCATCTATAAATCATGCTAATTTCACGAGATATATGTGGAACGATGTAATATGAGCTTCTCTGTTCTTGTTGCCGGCCGTGGTGGCCGAGCGGTTCTAGGCGCTACAGTCAGGAACCGCGCGACCGCTACGGTCGCAGATTAGAATCCTGCCTCGAGCATGGATTTGTGTGCTGTCCTTAGGTTAGTTAGGTTTAAGTAGTTCTAAGTTCTAGGGGAATGGTGCCCTCAGAAGTTAAGTCCCATAGTGCTCAGAGCCATTTGAACCTTTGAATTTGAATTTCATTAGCTAACAGCACTGTAATATGACATGCAGCACTTAAGGCGTCTGCCACTGTGGGATGATGACCACTTGTTTAATAGTTTCCCGCTTGCTAAACTACCATTGGCCTTGGATCTTCAGTGTCTCTTCCATTAATCCAACCCGATAAGTGCATCGGA
The DNA here is from genome assembly GCF_023864345.2 of Schistocerca serialis cubense. Classification (NCBI taxonomy): domain Eukaryota; kingdom Metazoa; phylum Arthropoda; class Insecta; order Orthoptera; family Acrididae; genus Schistocerca; species Schistocerca serialis. The sequence continues at coordinate 189,803,437 of NC_064643.1, forward strand.
GTGCATACCAGTGCTCGAGAGTTGCTAGTATGAAATTACTTCGTCCGTGGCTAACCTACATTTGCTTTGGATATTGCCCTATTGTGGCATGTGCCTTCCACTATAATTACCATTTTATAGCCGTACTACTCGTGCAACACGCGTAATCATACACATATTATGGTTTTGTCTGCTTCTAGTTATTTTAAGTGATCAGTATTAACCAAAGTTATAAGGAGCATTAAAATGAAAATAAGACAGATGTAAAAAAATAAGTGAACTGTTTATTATTTCAAAATTAATCTGCGTAACTGTTACTGTCGTATATTTATCCCACCGTGAGACACGACTTCCGATGCCTTCATGGAAAAATGTTTGCGGCTACCTACTGAACCATGAATGTACACGGGCGTGCACCTCTTCATGCGAAGCTATTTGACTGCCACGAATGTCTTTGTTCAGGGCTCCAAAAATATGGAAATCGCATGGGGAGAGATCGGGACCGTACGGAGAAAGTGTAAGAGCTTCCCGGCAGAGCTTCTGCAATGTAATCAATACAATCTTGACACTGTGGGCGGGCACTGCCGGCAACAGAATGAGGCCTTCCGTCAACATTCCTGGGCATATGACCTTGATGGCACGGTTCAGCTTTTGCAAAGAGAGCACCTACCTCTGTGCTTTAATTATGGCGTCGTGGTCCAAAACGTCAATGAGAAGCACGTCCTTGCAGTCAAAGAAGTTCATCATGACTTTCCCAGAGCTGCCGAGCCTATTGTTTTGACTGCGCTGCAGAAGTTCCGCTGGAAGCCCTTCCTTACGCATCCTCCAAACAGTCCCGACTCCTCACTAAGCAATATTTACTTATTTTTAGAGTCCTGAAGAAAGACACTGGCTGCCGTCGATGTGCAGCGGACGAAGAGTTGCTCACCTGGGTACAATCCTGTTCGATAGGACGCAGGAAATGTTTTTCGATTCAGAAATTGGACGCCTCGTCTCAAAGTGGGATAAATGTATTAACAATTATGAAAAATATTGTTGAAATAGCAAACATTTTACGAACTATTTTCATCTGTCTAGTTTTCATTTGACTGCTCATAGAATGATGATAATAATTCTTTCCTGCAATTTACGCACCGTTGTTTCATTTTCTGACCGATGGTCAACAGTGGCATGTATCGATCCTGTTCAGGGGGTCCCAAAATACATCACAGTTTTTTGGATTTATGGTTTCCTTATGTACCTCATCCGTGAAGAGTGTGAAGGAGCTCCCAAAGATATAATTTAGATCGTTAAAATATATCGAGTACTATAGCGTTACTTCAAAAAAATGGCTCTGAGCACTATGGGCCTCAACTGCTGTGGTCATAAGCCCCTAGAACTTAGAACTACTTAAACCTATCTAACCTAAGGACATCACACACATCCATGCGCGAGGCAGAATTCGAACCTGCGACCGTAGCGGTCGTGCGGTTCCAGACTGTAGCGCCTTTAACCGCTCGGCCACTTCGGCCGGCTATAGCGTTACTGTAACACATCAAAGATCCAGTCATGTACTACAGTCAGATCTTTTTCGTGTGAAAATTGGATAGCGAGTAATAAAAACAGATTGACTTTGTTAGATGTTTCACACTAAATTTCGCAGTACTATAATAAAACTTCTGTGCTCGCAATCATCAGTTTAGGAAACTGTAAGAACAAATAGGACGTGAAGAAGGAAAATAAAGGGAGGCTATCAAGGTCGTTATATATGGTACATAAAGTCGGTTGGACGAGGAAGGAGAGAAGAAACTGGTCATGGCGTTGAAGAAACCATCCCAGATTCCGTTGTAATTACTGCGAGAAACTTTGTGAGTTTTCAAACACTATTTTCCAGCTGACATTGTAACAATACCCCCTAAAACGAGTACAGGGCAATATCGTGCGGCCGTGATAGTGGTACAGACATTTAAGTATGACGGAGACAGGTAAATATATGAGTTTAATGTCGGGAAGCGGGGTCTGATTAACGACAGACTCAAAATCTGTAATGTAAGACAAGAAAATTTCTTCGCATCCAGTATCGTCTCTTTCTTCTGTGTCTTGAGCTGTCGCACAGATGTCAAGGGAAGACTATATAGTGCCTAGTGAAGGGAACAGCAAAAACGCTATAATTACGACGGTAATTCGTTGTCATCTTACCTGGAAGTAAATTTACAGCTGACTACATCAGCGTGGGCTCTCGAGACGCCATTCCACTGTGATGACTCTGCTCACTCTGTTGCCTGAAGCAAAGTTCGCTGCGTGTTATCAACGCGGATTCCACTTGAAGTGACACGTTCGATAATTACCTTTGATCACTGAGACTAATCGATAGTACGGTGAAATTTCACTGTCCATAGTACATACCGTTAACGTAAGTTTACTTCACACTGCAACAGACAGATTGCGCGAAGTAGGTGTCGTAGTTTTCCATCACTTTCACCGAGGACAGCGTATAGCTGTATTCCTTCTTGTTTAGAACGTGTAGTGTGTCAGCCTATAAATTTAATTGAAATGTTTCCAGTTTAACTCTTTCGTAAGGGAGTGGAGGTTCTTCGCCAGCCCATATGATTATGATAGTCGTTAGCGTTGGACACACCTTCACTGTTGAAGGTCGCTTCGTCAGTGAACGACAAAATCGCAGCGCAACGAGTTTGCATGGTGCCACACTCATAAAACTGCTGTCCAAATTCGACACTGGGAGAAAATTCGAGCATCATAGGATGAATCTTCCTGTATGTGACAACAATTAAATTCTCCAACCCGTGGTCTCTACAACGTCTTCCATTATTCCATGCTCTTTGAAAACATTCGTTTCACTCAGACACTGTTGAGTTACGACCAGTGTACTGGGATATGGCCGATGCCTGTTTGCATACCTTCACCCACAGAGTTAGTTAGTTCGTTAAGTGTTCCACTGATAAATCTAACGGTAACCGTTATGATGTGGAACGTGTCGGGTGCATAAGAAATGCACACATAAATCAAGAATTTTTTAAGCTTAAAATTTGTGTTACCTACCCCATTCCTTTAAATGGCATAGAATGCATATAATATACCTATAGATTCATTTATTCATATTCAAGAATTCATCTATGGTATAGAAGGAGTTGTCAAGGAGATATCATTTCAATTTATTTTTGAAACTATTACTGCTATCTATCAGATATTTTATTTCATCTAGTAATTTATCGAAAAGTTTTACAGCAGCTTACTTTATCCCTTTCTGTGCCAAAGCTAGCTTAAGTAGAGGATAGTGCCAGTCTTTCTTTCTTCTGGTATTATAATCATGAATGTCACTGTTGTTTTTAAACTGATCCATGCTGTTGAGAACAAATTTCATTACTGAGTAAATGTACTGTGAAGCTGTTGTAAGAATTCTTAACCCTTTAAACGGACGTCTACAAGATGTGCGAATATGAGCTACACATATTATTCTTACCACTTTCTTTTGAGCAGTGAATACTTGCTGCCTAAATCTTGAGTTATCCCAAAATATTATTCAATATGACATCAGAGAATGAAAGTATGCAAAGTATTTTAGACTGCCAATATCTGTATCCTCAAAATAGGGAATTATTCGGATTGCAAAAGTTGCTGAACCTTGTCACTTTAGGAGATCCAAAGTATGAATTTTCCAATTAAGATTCACTTCTATATATACACCCAAAAACTTAGTATGTTCTGCCCTGGATACTGACTTCTGTTGGTGTGTTACATTTATTGAAGGAAATTTACTTCTTGCGGTAGAAATTTGGATTTACTTTGTTTTTTCAAAGTTTAGAGCAAGCCCATTAGCAGAAAACTAACCAATAACTTTTCCAAAGACATTATTTGTATCATTTTCTGTTGGAGGTTCTTTCACTGGATTAATAATGATGGCTGTATCATCAGCAAACAGTGTCAGTTTAGCTTCTTGTTTCAGACAAGAAGAGAGGTCATTCAAAAATATTAAGAACAGAAGGGGATCCGTGATAGAACCCTGTGGAACACCTAATGTAATTTCACCCCAGTTAGATGTTCAGACAAGCGTACCCATTTCGTCTCGTTTCACTATAAAATCTTAGTTCAATAGGCAAAATACTAGACGCTGTCCGCTATGGAGCGCTAGTATGAGACAGATATTGGGCGGACATGTGAGTCTACACAGCTGACGGAAGAGATGACGGTGACGTGTTGTGTATGTGCCAATCTGTCGTATGAACCAGCACTATCAATCAGACGAGTCGACGTGGAGATAAATAATAGAAGAAAGGACCTTCCGTGTGTAAGTAGGCTGTTTAGGTTTTTACATTGGTAACGCCACGTACCGCTCTCTATGAAAATCACTGGCTGTGCTGTGTCCAGTCTGTGGCTAGTTTGCATTGTTGTCTGCCATTGTAGTGTTGGGCAGTTCGCTGTTAACAGCGCGTAGCGTTGGGCAGTTGGAGGTGAGCCCCCAGCAGTGGTGGATGTAGGGAGAGAAATGGCGGAGTTTTAAAATTTGTAAGACTGGATGTCATGAACTGCTATGTATATTATGATTTTTTCAACACTATTAAGGTAAATACATTGTTTGTTCTCTATTAAAATCTTTCATTTCCTGACTATGCCTATCAGTAGTTAGTGCCTTCCGTAGTTTGAATCTTTATTTAGCTGGCAGTAGTGGCGCTCGCTGTACTGCAGTAGTTCGAGTAAACAAGATTTTTGTGAGGTAAGTGATTTGTGAAACGTATAGGTTAATGTTAGTCAGGGCCATTCTGTAGGGATTTTTGAAAGTCAGATTGCGTTGCGCTAAAAATATTATATGTCAGTTTAAGCACAGTCATGTATAATTTTTCTAAGGGGACGTTTCATATGTCGACCCTTAGCCGAGGATACCTCACTGGAATCTTTTGATTTTTTTCTTGTAGTTTGTGTAATAAGTGTAGCTATTGTTTATTGCTAGCGCGTAATTGTAGAGAGAATCTCCTTTGTAGTTGCAGTCTTTCATTGTTGTACAGTAAAACAGTTGTCACATGCATGTAGATTTGCACCAAGTATTTCGCAGCTGCGCTTGCAATTAACTAGATATTATTTTCAGTGCTATGTTAATGTGTTCTCTTATTTTTGCTCTTCATATTGTGTTTTTCTGTGTTGTCGTGTGAAATATTGTGACAATAATGGCATGCGAAAAACGTAATACTAGGCTCCAAAGTAAACTGAGAAATGACAGTCAAGACAAAAGCAGTGTGTTAGCGCCACCATGTAATGAATTAACTAATGTTCAAAGTAGTAATTTGGTAATTGTGCATAGGGAAATGGAACGGGCTGCAAATAATGGTGTAGGCAGTGAAACAATTAGTGTACAGGGAAGCATTATCGATCGATCTGTCGGCAACAGCTCGCCTCAGGATTCCGAAATGACAAGACACAATCTTGCAAATGCAGTAGATTCACTTTTTGCGTCCTCACCGTTTCCTCAAATAAGTCAAGACACATTTTCTGCTTTTCAAAATGCGAATATTGCCGGTCCAAATGCACTGCCGAATAGCACTGAGGAACATGTTTCAGACACCAGTGGACTGTTATTAC